>NW_028295801.1:1200000-2400000 GCF_964341445.2 Mesoplodon mirus | reverse complement strand
TGTTGAAATACGGTTTTCTCTGGGTATATGCCCAGAAGTGGGATTGCTGGATCAGATGGTAATTCTATTTCTAATTTTTTTAAGGAAACTCCATACTGTTCTCCATAGTGACTGTATCAATTTACATTCCCACCAATAGTGGAAGAGGGCTCCTTTTGTCCACACCCTCCCCAGAATTGGTTGTTTGTAGATTTTCTGATGATGCCGATTCTAACAGGTGTGAGGTGATACCTCATTGTAGTTTTGATTTGCATTTCTCTAATAATTAGTGCTGTTGAGCAGCTTTTCATGTGCGTCTTGGCCATCTCTGTGTCTCCTTTGAAGAAACGTCTCTTTAGATCTTCTGCCCATTTTTTTGGGGTTGTTTGTTTTTTTAAAATTAAGCTGCATGAGCTGTTTATATATATTGGAGATTAAACCTCTGTCCATTGATTCGTCTGCAACGATTTTCGCCCATTCTGAGGGATGCCTTTTTCCATTCCCGTGTTTTTTAACAAAAAAGGAAAGAAAGGAAAAGAAGCAGAACACTAATGTGCGTAAAATATGCCTTTTGAAACGGTCGTTTTGAAATATGGACGTCCTTTGAAATTTTTGGTCGATATGTGACCCCAGGATTTGTTTTCAGGGCAGGTGTCATTTACAGGCCTGCAATGATTTTGAATATCAACTGACCATTAGCGTTGGGATTAAAGCTGCTGTTGTGTGAAACGGCCACAAGGTGGCAGCAGTTCACCCTTACCAAATCTGGTTACCAGGGCAAGAGAGCCTCAGTGGAAGTGGTGTTCTAGATTCGAATTTAGAATGGAATGTGCCAGGAGAAATCCCCTCACGTTTGTCTCACTACATCTTGTTCGTGTTTTTAATTTAATTTTTTTTTATTTTTTATTACAGCAAGTATGATTACAATGTTTGGCTTGTTGTAGGTGTGGAAGATGTGGTTCTTTTACACATATACAGATGTCTGTTCTTCCTGGGATCCTTTTCCCATGTACGTTATGACAGAATGTTGAGTAGTCCTCTCTTGGTATTCTGTAGGTCTTTGGTGATTATATATGTCACCTGTGTTTGTATATGTCTGTTAACCCCGATATCGTAATGAAACCAATCCTCACACCTTTCCATTGGTGAACCATAAGTTTGTTTAATGAATCTGTGATTGCCCTTCTCCGTGGAAATATCTGCCCTGGTATCCATTTTTAGGTAACACCTCTAAGTGATATGATATGTGTCTTTCACTTTCTGACTTACTACAAGCCACGTGATTACTTCTAGACTCATCTACGGGGCTGCAAATGGCATTTTGTCCTTTTTTCCCTTGGCTTCTCTTCTGCCTTTGCGGGGTCCATTTTCAACAATGTGATTCCCTGAGGGTTGTGGATTAGCTGACCTGGGCAGCCTTACCCTGCCGGCCTGCCCTCCCCAGGTGTGCCTCGTTGAGGTCAATATAAACAGCGCTCCAGGCAGCAATAGCCCCTGAAGCTGTGCCTGACTCCATATTCTCTGCCCCGTCAGCAGTCTCGGGGCTGTGCTGGTGGGAGGGAGTGAGGGGCCACAGCTTTGTGGGTGGCCCGTTGTGAGTGGGGTTCTGCTGGCCTTTCTGCAGGAGATGCCAGGCTGCCGCCTGTAAAGAAGAGGATGTGTCACCCATACCTTCCGCTGGAATTTCTCTCCGGACAGAGGTGAGGAAGGAAAAAAGCAGTGGGGCCCGGGACAGGAGGGGTATCTCAGGCAGGGCAATGGAAAGCTTCTGGAAGAGCGCCCGGGGCCAGGACCACCCTGGCTGGCCTGCAGGCACCAAGTTGGCCTGCGTGCTGTCGCTGGTGTGGCTCCACGGTCCTTCCTCTAGGCTTTCAAGCCCTTGTACATATTCAGGTGTTTTACCTGGAAAGGGTGGGAACAGTTCAGCAGCAGCTGGCCTGGGGCTCAGCTCACGTTTACTCACAGATGCCTCGGCACGGTCCCCCAGCTTTGCAATGAGGACGCTCCTTGCGTGGGGGGTGGGTTGCTGGCTGTAATGGGAGATGGTTCCCCACATCTGACCAATTTCAGAATTGTTTACCACTGGAGCAAGTGCCCTGATAGGGTTTTCCTCTGTATAACTCCTGGGTTCAGGTTTTTTTTTTTCTTTTATGGTTCAAGTTAGATTTTATTCCCCTTTTATGTATTTATAGATATAAGCATGGAAATAATTCATTCCTATAAATACATCTGTGTGACGGGAAGAATTTTTTCTGTTTTATTTTTAAATTTTATTTTTTAAAATTTTGAAATTTAATTTTATTTATGTTTTTATACAGCAGGTTATTATTAGTTATGTATTTTATGCATATACATGTATACAGGTCAATCCCAATCTCCCAACTCATCCCACCACCACCACCCCATGGCTTCCCACACTTGGTGTCCATACGTTTGTTCTCTACCTCTGTGTCTCTATTTCTTCCCTGCAAACCAGTTCATCTGTATCATTTTTAGGCTCCACATATATGCATTAATATACAATATTTGTTTTCCTCTTTCTGACTTACTTCATTCTGTATGACAGTCTCTCGATCCATCGATGTCTCTACAAATGACCCAGTTTCATTCCTTTTTATGGCCGAGTCATATTCCATTTTATATATGTACCACATCTTTATCCATTCATCTGTCTGTGGGCATTTAGGTTGCTTCCATTACCTGGCTATTGTAAATAGTGCTGCAACGAACATTGTGGTGAATGTGCCTTGTTGAAATACGGTTTTCTCTGGGTATATGCCCAGAAGTGGGATTGCTGGATCAGATGGTAATTCTATTTCTCATTTTTTTAAGGAAACTCCATACTGTTCTCCATAGTGACTGTATCAATTTACATTCCCACCAATAGTGGAAGAGGGCTCCTTTTGTCCACACCCTCCCCAGAATTGGTTGTTTGTAGATTTTCTGATGATGCCGATTCTAACAGGTGTGAGGTGATACCTCATTGTAGTTTTGATTTGCATTTCTCTAATAATTAGTGCTGTTGAGCAGCTTTTCATGTGCGTCTTGGCCATGTCTGTGTCTCCTTTGAAGAAATGTCTCTTTAGATCTTCTGCCCATTTTTGTATTGGGTTGTTTGTTTTTTAATATTAAGCTGCATGAGCTTTTTATATATATTGTAGATTAAACCTGTGTCCATTGATTCGTTTGCAACGATTTTCACCCATCCTGAGGGATGCCTTTTTCCATTCCCGTTTTTTTTAACAAAAAAGGAAAGAAAGGAAAAGAAGCAGAACACTAATGTGCGTAAAATATGCCCTTTGAAACGGTCGTTTTGAAATATGGACGTCCTTTGAAATTTTTGGTCGATATGTGACCCCAGGATTTGTTTTCAGGGCAGGTGTCATTTACAGGCCTGCAATGATTTTGAATATCAACTGACCATTAGCATTGGGATTAAAGCTGCTGTTGTGTGAAACGGCCACAAGGTGGCAGCAGTTCACCCTTACCAAATCTGGTTACTAGGGCAAGAGAGCCTCAGTGGAAGTGGTGTTCTAGATTCGAATTTAGAATGGAATGTGCCAGGAGAAAGCCCCTCACGTTTGTCTCACTACATCTTGTTCGTGTTTTTAATTTAATTTTTTTTTATTTTTTATTACAGCAAGTTTGATTACAATGTTTGGCTTGTTGTAGGTGTGGAAGATGTGGTTCTTTTACACATATACAGATGTCTGTTCTTCCTGGGATCCTTTTCCCATGTACGTTATGACAGAATGTTGAGTAGTCCTCTCTTGGTATTCTGTAGGTCTTTGGTGATTATATATGTCACCTGTGTTTGTATATGTCTGTTAACCCCAATATCGTAAAGAAACCAATCCTCACACCTTTCCATTGGTGAACCATAAGTTTGTTTAATGAATCTGTGATTGCCCTTCTCCGTGGAAATATCTGCCCTGGTATCCATTTTTAGGTAACACCTCTAAGTGATATGATATGTGTCTTTCACTTTCTGACTTACTACAAGCCACGTGATTACTTCTAGACTCATCTACGGGGCTGCAAATGGCATTTTGTCCTTTTTTCCCTTGGCTTCTCTTCTGCCTTTGCGGGGTCCATTTTCAACAATGTGATTCCCTGAGGGTTGTGGATTAGCTGACCTGGGCAGCCTTACCCTGCCGGCCTGCCCTCCCCAGGTGTGCCTCGTTGAGGTCAATATAAACAGCGCTCCAGGCAGCAACATCCCCTGAAGCTGTGCCTGACTCCATATTCTCTGCCCCGTCAGCAGTCTCGGGGCTGTGCTGGTGGGAGGGAGTGAGGGGCCACAGCTTTGTGGGTGGCCCGGTGTGAGTGGGGTTCTGCTGGCCTTTCTGCAGGAGATGCCAGGCTGCCGCCTGTAAAGAAGAGGATGTGTCACCCATACCTTGCGCTGGAATTTCTCTCCGGACAGAGGTGAGGAAGGAAAAAAGCAGTGGGGCCCGGGACAGGAGGGGTATCTCAGGCAGGGCAATGGAAAGCTTCTGGAAGAGCGCCCGGGGCCAGGACCACCCTGGCTGGCCTGCAGGCACCAAGTTGGCCTGCGTGCTGTCGCTGGTGTGGCTCCACGGTCCTTCCTCTAGGCTTTCAAGCCCTTGTACATATTCAGGTGTTTTACCTGGAAAGGGTGGGAACAGTTCAGCAGCACCTGGCCTGGGGCTCAGCTCACGTTTACTCACAGATGCCTCGGCACGGTCCCCCAGCTTTGCAATGAGGACGCTCCTTGCGTGGGGGGTGGGTTGCTGGCTGTAATGGGAGATGGTTCCCCACCTCTGACCAATTTCAGAATTGTTTACCACTGGAGCAAGTGCCCTGATAGGGTTTTCCTCTGTATAACTCCTGGGTTCAGGTTTTTTTTTTTCTTTTATGGTTCAAGTTAGATTTTATTCCCCTTTTATGTATTATAGATATAAGCATGGAAATAATTCATTCCTATAAATACATCTGTGTGACGGGAAGAATTTTTTCTGTTTTATTTTTAAATTTTATTTTTTAAAATTTTGAAATTTAATTTTATTTATGTTTTTATACAGCAGGTTATTATTAGTTATGTATTTTATGCATATACATGTATACAGGTCAATCCCAATCTCCCAACGCATCCCACCACCACCACCCCATGGCTTCCCACACTTGGTGTCCATACGTTTGTTCTCTACCTCTGTGTCTCTATTTCTTCCCTGCAAACCAGTTCATCTGTATCATTTTTAGGCTCCACATATATGCATTAATATACAATATTTGTTTTCCTCTTTCTGACTTACTTCATTCTGTATGACAGTCTCTCGATCCATCGATGTCTCTACAAATGACCCAGTTTCATTCCTTTTTATGGCCGAGTCATATTCCATTTTATATATGTACCACATCTTTATCCATTCATCTGTCTGTGGGCATTTAGGTTGCTTCCATTACCTGGCTATTGTAAATAGTGCTGCAACGAACATTGTGGTGAATGTGCATTGTTGAAATACGGTTTTCTCTGGGTATATGCCCAGAAGTGGGATTGCTGGATCAGATGGTAATTCTATTTCTAATTTTTTTAAGGAAACTCCATACTGTTCTCCATAGTGACTGTATCAATTTACATTCCCACCAATAGTGGAAGAGGGCTCCTTTTGTCCACACCCTCCCCAGAATTGGTTGTTTGTAGATTTTCTGATGATGCCGATTCTAACAGGTGTGAGGTGATACCTCATTGTAGTTTTGATTTGCATTTCTCTAATAATTAGTGCTGTTGAGCAGGTTTTCATGTGCGTCTTGGCCATCTCTGTGTCTCCTTTGAAGAAACGTCTCTTTAGATCTTCTGCCCATTTTTTCTGGGTTGTTTGTTTTTTTAATATTAAGCTGCATGAGCTGTTTATATATATTGGAGATTAAACCTCTGTCCATTGATTCGTCTGCAAAGATTTTCGCCCATTCTGAGGGATGCCTTTTTCCATTCCCGTGTTTTTTAACAAAAAAGGAAAGAAAGGAAAAGAAGCAGAACACTAATGTGCGTAAAATATGCCTTTTGAAACGGTCGTTTTGAAATATGGACGTCCTTTGAATTTTTTGGTCGATATGTGACCCCAGGATTTGTTTTCAGGGCAGGTGTCATTTACAGGCCTGCAATGATTTTGAATATCAACTGACCATTAGCATTGGGATTAAAGCTGCTGTTGTGTGAAACGGCCACAAGGTGGCAGCAGTTCACCCTTACCAAATCTGGTTACTAGGGCAAGAGAGCCTCAGTGGAAGTGGTGTTCTAGATTCGAATTTAGAATGGAATGTGCCAGGAGAAAGCCCCTCACGTTTGTCTCACTACATCTTGTTCGTGTTTTTAATTTAATTTTTTTTTTATTTTTTATTACAGCAAGTTTGATTACAATGTTTGGCTTGTTGTAGGTGTGGAAGATGTGGTTCTTTTACACATATACAGATGTCTGTTCTTCCTGGGATCCTTTTCCCATGTACGTTATGACAGAATGTTGAGTAGTCCTCTCTTGGTATTCTGTAGGTCTTTGGTGATTATATATGTCACCTGTGTTTGTATATGTCTGTTAACCCCGATATCGTAATGAAACCAATCCTCACACCTTTCCATTGGTGAACCATAAGTTTGTTTAATGAATCTGTGATTGCCCTTCTCCGTGGAAATATCTGCCCTGGTATCCATTTTTAGGTAACACCTCTAAGTGATATGATATGTGTCTTTCACTTTCTGACTTACTACAAGCCACGTGATTACTTCTAGACTCATCTATGGGGCTGCAAATGGCATTTTGTCCTTTTTTCCCTTGGCTTCTCTTCTGCCTTTGCGGGGTCCATTTTCAACATTGTGATTCCCTGAGGGTTGTGGATTAGCTGACCTGGGCAGCCTTACCCTGCCGGCCTGCCCTCCCCAGGTGTGCCTCGTTGAGGTCAATATAAACAGCGCTCCAGGCAGCAATAGCCCCTGAAGCTGTGCCTGACTCCATATTCTCTGCCCCGTCAGCAGTCTCGGGGCTGTGCTGGTGGGAGGGAGTGAGGGGCCACAGCTTTGTGGGTGGCCCGGTGTGAGTGGGGTTCTGCTGGCCTTTCTGCAGGAGATGCCAGGCTGCCGCCTGTAAAGAAGAGGATGTGTCACCCATACCTTCCGCTGGAATTTCTCTCCGGACAGAGGTGAGGAAGGAAAAAAGCAGTGGGGCCCGGGACAGGAGGGGTATCTCAGGCAGGGCAATGGAAAGCTTCTGGAAGAGCGCCCGGGGCCAGGACCACCCTGGCTGGCCTGCAGGCACCAAGTTGGCCTGCGTGCTGTCGCTGGTGTGGCTCCACGGTCCTTCCTCTAGGCTTTCAAGCCCTTGTACATATTCAGGTGTTTTACCTGGAAAGGGTGGGAACAGTTCAGCAGCAGCTGGCCTGGGGCTCAGCTCACGTTTACTCACAGATGCCTCGGCACGGTCCCCCAGCTTTGCAATGAGGACGCTCCTTGCGTGGGGGGTGGGTTGCTGGCTGTAATGGGAGATGGTTCCCCACATCTGACCAATTTCAGAATTGTTTACCACTGGAGCAAGTGCCCTGATAGGGTTTTCCTCTGTATAACTCCTGGGTTCAGGTTTTTTTTTTCTTTTATGGTTCAAGTTAGATTTTATTCCCCTTTTATGTATTTATAGATATAAGCATGGAAATAATTCATTCCTATAAATACATCTGTGTGACGGGAAGAATTTTTTCTGTTTTATTTTTAAATTTTATTTTTTAAAATTTTGAAATTTAATTTTATTTATGTTTTTATACAGCAGGTTATTATTAGTTATGTATTTTATGCATATACATGTATACAGGTCAATCCCAATCTCCCAACTCATCCCACCACCACCACCCCATGGCTTCCCACACTTGGTGTCCATACGTTTGTTCTCTACCTCTGTGTCTCTATTTCTTCCCTGCAAACCAGTTCATCTGTATCATTTTTAGGCTCCACATATATGCATTAATATACAATATTTGTTTTCCTCTTTCTGACTTACTTCATTCTGTATGACAGTCTCTCGATCCATCGATGTCTCTACAAATGACCCAGTTTCATTCCTTTTTATGGCCGAGTCATATTCCATTTTATATATGTACCACATCTTTATCCATTCATCTGTCTGTGGGCATTTAGGTTGCTTCCATTACCTGGCTATTGTAAATAGTGCTGCAACGAACATTGTGGTGAATGTGCCTTGTTGAAATACGGTTTTCTCTGGGTATATGCCCAGAAGTGGGATTGCTGGATCAGATGGTAATTCTATTTCTAATTTTTTTAAGGAAACTCCATACTGTTCTCCATAGTGACTGTATCAATTTACATTCCCACCAATAGTGGAAGAGGGCTCCTTTTGTCCACACCCTCCCCAGAATTGGTTGTTTGTAGATTTTCTGATGATGCCGATTCTAACAGGTGTGAGGTGATACCTCATTGTAGTTTTGATTTGCATTTCTCTAATAATTAGTGCTGTTGAGCAGCTTTTCATGTGCGTCTTGGCCATGTCTGTGTCTCCTTTGAAGAAACGTCTCTTTAGATCTTCTGCCCATTTTTGTATTGGGTTGTTTGTTTTTTTAATATTAAGCTGCATGAGCTGTTTATATATATTGGAGATTAAACCTGTGTCCATTGATTCGTTTGCAACGATTTTCACCCATCCTGAGGGATGCCTTTTTCCATTCCCGTTTTTTTTTAACAAAAAAGGAAAGAAAGGAAAAGAAGCAGAACACTAATGTGCGTAAAATATGCCCTTTGAAACGGTCGTTTTGAAATATGGACGTCCTTTGAATTTTTTGGTCGATATGTGACCCCAGGATTTGTTTTCAGGGCAGGTGTCATTTACAGGCCTGCAATGATTTTGAATATCAACTGACCATTAGCCTTGGGATTAAAGCTGCTGTTGTGTGAAACGGCCACAAGGTGGCAGCAGTTCACCCTTACCAAATCTGGTTACTAGGGCAAGAGAGCCTCAGTGGAAGTGGTGTTCTAGATTGGAGTTTAGAATGCAATGTACCAGGAGAAAGCCCCTCAAGTTTGTCTCACTACTTCTTGTTCGTGTTTTTAATTTAAGTTTTTATTTTTTATTACAGCAAGTTTGATTACAATGTTTGGCTTGTTGTAGGTGTGGAAGATGTGGTTCTTTTACACATATACAGATGACTGTTCTTCTTGGGATCCTTTTCCCATGTACGTTATGACAGAATGTTGAGTAGTCCTCTCTTGGTATTCTGTAGGTCTTTGGTGATTATATATGTCACCTGTGTTTGTATATGTCTGTTAACCCCGATATCGTAATGAAACCAATCCTCACACCTTTCCATTGGTGAACCATAAGTTTGTTTAATGAATCTGTGATTGCCCTTCTCCATGGAAATATCTGCCCTGGTATCCATTTTTAGGTAACACCTCTATGTGATATGATATGTGTCTTTCACTTTCTGACTTACTACAAGCCACGTGATTACTTCTAGACTCATCTACGGGGCTGCAAATGGCATTTTGTCCTTTTTTCCCTTGGCTTCTCTTCTGCCTTTGCGGGGTCCATTTTCAACAATGTGATTCCCTGAGGGTTGTGGATTAGCTGACCTGGGCAGCCTTACCCTGCCGGCCTGCCCTCCCCAGGTGTGCCTCGTTGAGGTCAATATAAACAGCGCTCCAGGCAGCAATAGCCCCTGAAGCTGTGCCTGACTCCATATTCTCTGCCCCGTCAGCAGTCTCGGGGCTGTGCTGGTGGGAGGGAGTGAGGGGCCACAGCTTTGTGGGTGGCCCGTTGTGAGTGGGGTTCTGCTGGCCTTTCTGCAGGAGATGCCAGGCTGCCGCCTGTAAAGAAGAGGATGTGTCACCCATACCTTGCGCTGGAATTTCTCTCCGGACAGAGGTGAGGAAGGAAAAAAGCAGTGGGGCCCGGGACAGGAGGGGTATCTCAGGCAGGGCAATGGAAAGCTTCTGGAAGAGCGCCCGGGGCCAGGACCACCCTGGCTGGCCTGCAGGCACCAAGTTGGCCTGCGTGCTGTCGCTGGTGTGGCTCCACGGTCCTTCCTCTAGGCTTTCAAGCCCTTGTACATATTCAGGTGTTTTACCTGGAAAGGGTGGGAACAGTTCAGCAGCAGCTGGCCTGGGGCTCAGCTCACGTTTACTCACAGATGCCTCGGCACGGTCCCCCAGCTTTGCAATGAGGACGCTCCTTGCGTGGGGGGTGGGTTGCTGGCTGTAATGGGAGATGGTTCCCCACATCTGACCAATTTCAGAATTGTTTACCACTGGAGCAAGTGCCCTGATAGGGTTTTCCTCTGTATAACTCCTGGGTTCAGGTTTTTTTTTTCTTTTATGGTTCAAGTTAGATTTTATTCCCCTTTTATGTATTTATAGATATAAGCATGGAAATAATTCATTCCTATAAATACATCTGTGTGACGGGAAGAATTTTTTCTGTTTTATTTTTAAATATTATTGTTTAAAATTTTGAAATTTAATTTTATTTATGTTTTTATACAGCAGGTTATTATTAGTTATGTATTTTATGCATATACATGTATACAGGTCAATCCCAATCTCCCAACTCATCCCACCACCACCACCCCATGGCTTCCCACACTTGGTGTCCATACGTTTGTTCTCTACCTCTGTGTCTCTATTTCTTCCCTGCAAACCAGTTCATCTGTATCATTTTTAGGCTCCACATATATGCATTAATATACAATATTTGTTTTCCTCTTTGTGACTTACTTCATTCTGTATGACAGTCTCTCGATCCATCGATGTCTCTACAAATGACCCAGTTTCATTCCGTTTTATGGCCGAGTAATATTCCATTTTATATATGTACCACATCTTTATCCATTCATCTGTCTGTGGGCATTTAGGTTGCTTCCATTACCTGGCTATTGTAAATAGTGCTGCAACGAACATTGTGGTGAATGTGCCTTGTTGAAATACGGTTTTCTCTGGGTATATGCCCAGAAGTGGGATTGCTGGATCAGATGGTAATTCTATTTCTAATTTTTTTAAGGAAACTCCATACTGTTCTCCATAGTGACTGTATCAATTTACATTCCCACCAATAGTGGAAGAGGGCTCCTTTTGTCCACACCCTCCCCAGAATTGGTTGTTTGTAGATTTTCTGATGATGCCGATTCTAACAGGTGTGAGGTGATACCTCATTGTAGTTTTGATTTGCATTTCTCTAATAATTAGTGCTGTTGAGCAGGTTTTCATGTGCGTCTTGGCCATCTCTGTGTCTCCTTTGAAGAAACGTCTCTTTAGATCTTCTGCCCATTTTTTCTGGGTTGTTTGTTTTTTTAATATTAAGCTGCATGAGCTGTTTATATATATTGGAGATTAAACCTCTGTCCATTGATTCGTCTGCAAAGATTTTCGCCCATTCTGAGGGATGCCTTTTTCCATTCCCGTGTTTTTTAACAAAAAAGGAAAGAAAGGAAAAGAAGCAGAACACTAATGTGCGTAAAATATGCCTTTTGAAACGGTCGTTTTGAAATATGGACGTCCTTTGAATTTTTTGGTCGATATGTGACCCCAGGATTTGTTTTCAGGGCAGGTGTCATTTACAGGCCTGCAATGATTTTGAATATCAACTGACCATTAGCATTGGGATTAAAGCTGCTGTTGTGTGAAACGGCCACAAGGTGGCAGCAGTTCACCCTTACCAAATCTGGTTACTAGGGCAAGAGAGCCTCAGTGGAAGTGGTGTTCTAGATTCGAATTTAGAATGGAATGTGCCAGGAGAAAGCCCCTCACGTTTGTCTCACTACATCTTGTTCGTGTTTTTAATTTATTTTTTTTTTTATTTTTTATTACAGCAAGTTTGATTACAATGTTTGGCTTGTTGTAGGTGTGGAAGATGTGGTTCTTTTACACATATACAGATGTCTGTTCTTCCTGGGATCCTTTTCCCATGTACGTTATGACAGAATGTTGAGTAGTCCTCTCTTGGTATTCTGTAGGTCTTTGGTGATTATATATGTCACCTGTGTTTGTATATGTCTGTTAACCCCGATATCGTAATGAAACCAATCCTCACACCTTTCCATTGGTGAACCATAAGTTTGTTTAATGAATCTGTGATTGCCCTTCTCCGTGGAAATATCTGCCCTGGTATCCATTTTTAGGTAACACCTCTAAGTGATATGATATGTGTCTTTCACTTTCTGACTTACTACAAGCCACGTGATTACTTCTAGACTCATCTATGGGGCTGCAAATGGCATTTTGTCCTTTTTTCCCTTGGCTTCTCTTCTGCCTTTGCGGGGTCCATTTTCAACATTGTGATTCCCTGAGGGTTGTGGATTAGCTGACCTGGGCAGCCTTACCCTGCCGGCCTGCCCTCCCCAGGTGTGCCTCGTTGAGGTCAATATAAACAGCGCTCCAGGCAGCAATAGCCCCTGAAGCTGTGCCTGACTCCATATTCTCTGCCCCGTCAGCAGTCTCGGGGCTGTGCTGGTGGGAGGGAGTGAGGGGCCACAGCTTTGTGGGTGGCCCGGTGTGAGTGGGGTTCTGCTGGCCTTTCTGCAGGAGATGCCAGGCTGCCGCCTGTAAAGAAGAGGATGTGTCACCCATACCTTCCGCTGGAATTTCTCTCCGGACAGAGGTGAGGAAGGAAAAAAGCAGTGGGGCCCGGGACAGGAGGGGTATCTCAGGCAGGGCAATGGAAAGCTTCTGGAAGAGCGCCCGGGGCCAGGACCACCCTGGCTGGCCTGCAGGCACCAAGTTGGCCTGCGTGCTGTCGCTGGTGTGGCTCCACGGTCCTTCCTCTAGGCTTTCAAGCCCTTGTACATATTCAGGTGTTTTACCTGGAAAGGGTGGGAACAGTTCAGCAGCAGCTGGCCTGGGGCTCAGCTCACGTTTACTCACAGATGCCTCGGCACGGTCCCCCAGCTTTGCAATGAGGACGCTCCTTGCGTGGGGGGTGGGTTGCTGGCTGTAATGGGAGATGGTTCCCCACATCTGACCAATTTCAGAATTGTTTACCACTGGAGCAAGTGCCCTGATAGGGTTTTCCTCTGTATAACTCCTGGGTTCAGGTTTTTTTTTTTCTTTTATGGTTCAAGTTAGATTTTATTCCCCTTTTATGTATTTATAGATATAAGCATGGAAATAATTCATTCCTATAAATACATCTGTGTGACGGGAAGAATTTTTTCTGTTTTATTTTTAAATTTTATTTTTTAAAATTTTGAAATTTAATTTTATTTATGTTTTTATACAGCAGGTTATTATTAGTTATGTATTTTATGCATATACATGTATACAGGTCAATCCCAATCTCCCAACTCATCCCACCACCACCACCCCATGGCTTCCCACACTTGGTGTCCATACGTTTGTTCTCTACCTCTGTGTCTCTATTTCTTCCCTGCAAACCAGTTCATCTGTATCATTTTTAGGCTCCACATATATGCATTAATATACAATATTTGTTTTCCTCTTTCTGACTTACTTCATTCTGTATGACAGTCTCTCGATCCATCGATGTCTCTACAAATGACCCAGTTTCATTCCTTTTTATGGCCGAGTCATATTCCATTTTATATATGTACCACATCTTTATCCATTCATCTGTCTGTGGGCATTTAGGTTGCTTCCATTACCTGGCTATTGTAAATAGTGCTGCAACGAACATTGTGGTGAATGTGCCTTGTTGAAATACGGTTTTCTCTGGGTATATGCCCAGAAGTGGGATTGCTGGATCAGATGGTAATTCTATTTCTAATTTTTTTAAGGAAACTCCATACTGTTCTCCATAGTGACTGTATCAATTTACATTCCCACCAATAGTGGAAGAGGGCTCCTTTTGTCCACACCCTCCCCAGAATTGGTTGTTTGTAGATTTTCTGATGATGCCGATTCTAACAGGTGTGAGGTGATACCTCATTGTAGTTTTGATTTGCATTTCTCTAATAATTAGTGCTGTTGAGCAGCTTTTCATGTGCGTCTTGGCCATGTCTGTGTCTCCTTTGAAGAAACGTCTCTTTAGATCTTCTGCCCATTTTTGTATTGGGTTGTTTGTTTTTTTAATATTAAGCTGCATGAGCTGTTTATATATATTGGAGATTAAACCTGTGTCCATTGATTCGTTTGCAACGATTTTCACCCATCCTGAGGGATGCCTTTTTCCATTCCCGTTTTTTTTTAACAAAAAAGGAAAGAAAGGAAAAGAAGCAGAACACTAATGTGCGTAAAATATGCCCTTTGAAACGGTCGTTTTGAAATATGGACGTCCTTTGAATTTTTTGGTCGATATGTGACCCCAGGATTTGTTTTCAGGGCAGGTGTCATTTACAGGCCTGCAATGATTTTGAATATCAACTGACCATTAGCCTTGGGATTAAAGCTGCTGTTGTGTGAAACGGCCACAAGGTGGCAGCAGTTCACCCTTACCAAATCTGGTTACTAGGGCAAGAGAGCCTCAGTGGAAGTGGTGTTCTAGATTGGAGTTTAGAATGCAATGTACCAGGAGAAAGCCCCTCAAGTTTGTCTCACTACTTCTTGTTCGTGTTTTTAATTTAAGTTTTTATTTTTTATTACAGCAAGTTTGATTACAATGTTTGGCTTGTTGTAGGTGTGGAAGATGTGGTTCTTTTACACATATACAGATGACTGTTCTTCTTGGGATCCTTTTCCCATGTACGTTATGACAGAATGTTGAGTAGTCCTCTCTTGGTATTCTGTAGGTCTTTGGTGATTATATATGTCACCTGTGTTTGTATATGTCTGTTAACCCCGATATCGTAATGAAACCAATCCTCACACCTTTCCATTGGTGAACCATAAGTTTGTTTAATGAATCTGTGATTGCCCTTCTCCATGGAAATATCTGCCCTGGTATCCATTTTTAGGTAACACCTCTATGTGATATGATATGTGTCTTTCACTTTCTGACTTACTACAAGCCACGTGATTACTTCTAGACTCATCTACGGGGCTGCAAATGGCATTTTGTCCTTTTTTCCCTTGGCTTCTCTTCTGCCTTTGCGGGGTCCATTTTCAACAATGTGATTCCCTGAGGGTTGTGGATTAGCTGACCTGGGCAGCCTTACCCTGCCGGCCTGCCCTCCCCAGGTGTGCCTCGTTGAGGTCAATATAAACAGCGCTCCAGGCAGCAATAGCCCCTGAAGCTGTGCCTGACTCCATATTCTCTGCCCCGTCAGCAGTCTCGGGGCTGTGCTGGTGGGAGGGAGTGAGGGGCCACAGCTTTGTGGGTGGCCCGTTGTGAGTGGGGTTCTGCTGGCCTTTCTGCAGGAGATGCCAGGCTGCCGCCTGTAAAGAAGAGGATGTGTCACCCATACCTTGCGCTGGAATTTCTCTCCGGACAGAGGTGAGGAAGGAAAAAAGCAGTGGGGCCCGGGACAGGAGGGGTATCTCAGGCAGGGCAATGGAAAGCTTCTGGAAGAGCGCCCGGGGCCAGGACCACCCTGGCTGGCCTGCAGGCACCAAGTTGGCCTGCGTGCTGTCGCTGGTGTGGCTCCACGGTCCTTCCTCTAGGCTTTCAAGCCCTTGTACATATTCAGGTGTTTTACCTGGAAAGGGTGGGAACAGTTCAGCAGCAGCTGGCCTGGGGCTCAGCTCACGTTTACTCACAGATGCCTCGGCACGGTCCCCCAGCTTTGCAATGAGGACGCTCCTTGCGTGGGGGGTGGGTTGCTGGCTGTAATGGGAGATGGTTCCCCACATCTGACCAATTTCAGAATTGTTTACCACTGGAGCAAGTGCCCTGATAGGGTTTTCCTCTGTATAACTCCTGGGTTCAGGTTTTTTTTTTCTTTTATGGTTCAAGTTAGATTTTATTCCCCTTTTATGTATTTATAGATATAAGCATGGAAATAATTCATTCCTATAAATACATCTGTGTGACGGGAAGAATTTTTTCTGTTTTATTTTTAAATATTATTGTTTAAAATTTTGAAATTTAATTTTATTTATGTTTTTATACAGCAGGTTATTATTAGTTATGTATTTTATGCATATACATGTATACAGGTCAATCCCAATCTCCCAACTCATCCCACCACCACCACCCCATGGCTTCCCACACTTGGTGTCCATACGTTTGTTCTCTACCTCTGTGTCTCTATTTCTTCCCTGCAAACCAGTTCATCTGTATCATTTTTAGGCTCCACATATATGCATTAATATACAATATTTGTTTTCCTCTTTGTGACTTACTTCATTCTGTATGACAGTCTCTCGATCCATCGATGTCTCTACAAATGACCCAGTTTCATTCCGTTTTATGGCCGAGTAATATTCCATTTTATATATGTACCACATCTTTATCCATTCATCTGTCTGTGGGCATTTAGGTTGCTTCCATTACCTGGCTATTGTAAATAGTGCTGCAACGAACATTGTGGTGAATGTGCCTTGTTGAAATACGGTTTTCTCTGGGTATATGCCCAGAAGTGGGATTGCTGGATCAGATGGTAATTCTATTTCTAATTTTTTTAAGGAAACTCCATACTGTTCTCCATAGTGACTGTATCAATTTACATTCCCACCAATAGTGGAAGAGGGCTCCTTTTGTCCACACCCTCCCCAGAATTGGTTGTTTGTAGATTTTCTGATGATGCCGATTCTAACAGGTGTGAGGTGATACCTCATTGTAGTTTTGATTTGCATTTCTCTAATAATTAGTGCTGTTGAGCAGCTTTTCATGTGCGTCTTGGCCATCTCTGTGTCTCCTTTGAAGAAACGTCTCTTTAGATCTTCTGCCCATTTTTTCTGGGTTGTTTGTTTTTTTAATATTAAGCTGCATGAGCTGTTTATATATATTGGAGATTAAACCTCTGTCCATTGATTCGTCTGCAACGATTTTCGCCCATTCTGAGGGATGCCTTTTTCCATTCCCGTGTTTTTTAACAAAAAAGGAAAGAAAGGAAAAGAAGCAGAACACTAATGTGCGTAAAATATGCCTTTTGAAACGGTCGTTTTGAAATATGGACGTCCTTTGAATTTTTTGGTCGATATGTGACCCCAGGATTTGTTTTCAGGGCAGGTGTCATTTACAGGCCTGCAATGATTTTGAATATCAACTGACCATTAGCATTGGGATTAAAGCTGCTGTTGTGTGAAACGGCCACAAGGTGGCAGCAGTTCACCCTTACCAAATCTGGTTATAAGGGCAAGAGAGCCTCAGTGGAAGTGGTGTTCTAGATTGGAGTTAAGAATGGAATGTGCCAGGAGAAAGCCCCTCAAGTTTGTCTCACTACTTCTTGTTCGTGTTTTTATTTTAAGTTTTTAATTTTTATTACAGCAAGTTTGATTACAATGTTTGGCTTGTTGTAGGTGTGGAAGATGTGGTTCTTTTACACATATACAGATGACTGTTCTTCTTGGGATCCTTTTCCCATGTACGTTATGACAGAATGTTGAGTAGTCCTCTCTTGGTATTCTGTAGGTCTTTGGTGATTATATATGTCACCTGTGTTTGTATATGTCTGTTAACCCCAATATCGTAAAGAAACCAATCCTCACACCTTTCCATTGGTGAACCATAAGTTTGTTTAATGAATCTGTGATTGCCCTTCTCCGTGGAAATATCTGCCCTGGTATCCATTTTTAGGTAACACCTCTATGTGATATGATATGTGTCTTTCACTTTCTGACTTACTACAAGTCACGTGATTACTTCTAGACTCATCTATGGGGCAAATGGCATTTTGTCCTTTTTTCCCTTGGCTTCTCTTCTGCCTTTGCGGGGTCCATTTTCAACAATGTGATTCCCTGAGGGTTGTGGATTAGCTGACCTGGGCAGCCTTACACTGCCGGCCTGCCCTCCCCAGGTGTGCCTCGTTGAGGTCAATATAAACAGCGCTCCAGGCAGCAATAGCCCCTGAAGCTGTGCCTGACTCCATATTCTCTGCCCCGTCAGCAGTCTCGGGGCTGTGCTGGTGGGAGGGAGTGAGGGGCCACAGCTTTGTGGGTGGCCCGGTGTGAGTGGGGTTCTGCTGGCCTTTCTGCAGGAGATGCCAGGCTGCCGCCTGTAAAGAAGAGGATGTGTCACCCATACCTTGCGCTGGAATTTCTCTCCGGACAGAGGTGAGGAAGGAAAAAAGCAGTGGGGGCCGGGACAGGAGGGGTATCTCAGGCAGGGCAATGGAAAGCTTCTGGAAGAGCGCCCGGGGCCAGGACCACCCTGGCTGGCCTGCAGGCACCAAGTTGGCCTGCGTGCTGTCGCTGGTGTGGCTCCACGGTCCTTCCTCTAGGCTTTCAAGCCCTTGTACATATTCAGGTGTTTTACCTGGAAAGGGTGGGAACAGTTCAGCAGCAGCTGGCCTGGGGCTCAGCTCACGTTTACTCACAGATGCCTCGGCACAGTCCCCCAGCTTTGCAATGAGGACGCTCCTTGCGTGGGGGGTGGGTTGCTGGCTGTAATGGGAGATGGTTCCCCACCTCTGACAAATTTCAGAATTGTTTACCACTGGAGCAAGTGCCCTGATAGGGTTTTCCTCTGTATAACTCCTGGGTTCAGGTTTTTTTTTTTTTCTTTTATGGTTCAAGTTAGATTTTATTCCCCTTTTATGTATTTATAGATATAAGCATGGAAATAATTCATTCCTATAAATACATCTGTGTGACGGGAAGAATTTTTTCTGTTTTATTTTTAAATTTTATTTTTTAAAATTTTGAAATTTAATTTTATTTATGTTTTTATACAGCAGGTTATTATTAGTTATGTATTTTATGCATATACATGTATACAGGTCAATCCTAATCTCCCAACTCATCCCACCACCACCACCCCATGGCTTCCCACACTTGGTGTCCATACGTTTGTTCTCTACCTCTGTGTCTCTATTTCTTCCCTGCAAACCAGTTCATCTGTATCATTTTTAGGCTCCACATATATGCATTAATATACAATATTTGTTTTCCTCTTTGTGACTTACTTCATTCTGTATGACAGTCTCTCGATCCATCGATGTCTCTACAAATGACCCAGTTTCATTCCGTTTTATGGCCGAGTAATATTCCATTTTATATATGTACCACATCTTTATCCATTCATCTGTCTGTGGGCATTTAGGTTGCTTCCATTACCTGGCTATTGTAAATAGTGCTGCAACGAACATTGTGGTGAATGTGCCTTGTTGAAATACGGTTTTCTCTGGGTATATGCCCAGAAGTGGGATTGCTGGATCAGATGGTAATTCTATTTCTAATTTTTTTAAGGAAACTCCATACTGTTCTCCATAGTGACTGTATCAATTTACATTCCCACCAATAGTGGAAGAGGGCTCCTTTTGTCCACACCCTCCCCAGAATTGGTTGTTTGTAGATTTTCTGATGATGCCGATTCTAACAGGTGTGAGGTGATACCTCATTGTAGTTTTGATTTGCATTTCTCTAATAATTAGTGCTGTTGAGCAGCTTTTCATGTGCGTCTTGGCCATCTCTGTGTCTCCTTTGAAGAAACGTCTCTTTAGATCTTCTGCCCATTTTTTTTCGGTTGTTTGTTTTTTTAATATTAAGCTGCATGAGCTGTTTATATATATTGGAGATTAAACCTCTGTCCATTGATTCGTCTGCAACGATTTTCGCCCATTCTGAGGGATGCCTTTTTCCATTCCCGTGTTTTTTAACAAAAAAGGAAAGAAAGGAAAAGAAGCAGAACACTAATGTGCGTAAAATATGCCTTTTGAAACGGTCGTTTTGAAATATGGACGTCCTTTGAATTTTTTGGTCGATATGTGACCCCAGGATTTGTTTTCAGGGCAGGTGTCATTTACAGGCCTGCAATGATTTTGAATATCAACTGACCATTAGCGTTGGGATTAAAGCTGCTGTTGTGTGAAACGGCCACAAGGTGGCAGCAGTTCACCCTTACCAAATCTGGTTACTAGGGCAAGAGAGCCTCAGTGGAAGTGGTGTTCTAGATTCGAATTTAGAATGGAATGTGCCAGGAGAAAGCCCCTCACGTTTGTCTCACTACATCTTGTTCATGTTTTTAATTTTTTTTTATTTTTTATTACAGCAAGTTTGATTACAATGTTTGGCTTGTTGTAGGTGTGGAAGATGTGGTTCTTTTACACATATACAGATGTCTGTTCTTCCTGGGATCCTTTTCCCATGTACGTTATGACAGAATGTTGAGTAGTCCTCTCTTGGTATTCTGTAGGTCTTTGGTGATTATATATGTCACCTGTGTTTGTATATGTCTGTTAACCCCGATATCGTAATGAAACCAATCCTCACACCTTTCCATTGGTGAACCATAAGTTTGTTTAATGAATCTGTGATTGCCCTTCTCCGTGGAAATATCTGCCCTGGTATCCATTTTTAGGTAACACCTCTAAGTTATATGATATGTGTCTTTCACTTTCTGACTTACTACAAGCCACGTGATTACTTCTAGACTCATCTACGGGGCTGCAAATGGCATTTTGTCCTTTTTTCCCTTGGCTTCTCTTCTGCCTTTGCGGGGTCCATTTTCAACAATGTGATTCCCTGAGGGTTGTGGATTAGCTGACCTGGGCAGCCTTACCCTGCCGGCCTGCCCTCCCCAGGTGTGCCTCGTTGAGGTCAATATAAACAGCGCTCCAGGCAGCAATAGCCCCTGAAGCTGTGCCTGACTCCATATTCTCTGCCCCGTCAGCAGTCTCGGGGCTGTGCTGGTGGGAGGGAGTGAGGGGCCACAGCTTTGTGGGTGGCCCGGTGTGAGTGGGGTTCTGCTGGCCTTTCTGCAGGAGATGCCAGGCTGCCGCCTGTAAAGAAGAGGATGTGTCACCCATACCTTGCACTGGAATTTCTCTCCGGACAGAGGTGAGGAAGGAAAAAAGCAGTGGGGCCCGGGACAGGAGGCGTATCTCAGGCAGGGCAATGGAAAGCTTCTGGAAGAGCGCCCGGGGCCAGGACCACCCTGGCTGGCCTGCAGGCACCAAGTTGGCCTGCGTGCTGTCGCTGGTGTGGCTCCACGGTCCTTCCTCTAGGCTTTCAAGCCCTTGTACATATTCAGGTGTTTTACCTGGAAAGGGTGGGAACAGTTCAGCAGCAGCTGGCCTGGGGCTCAGCTCACGTTTACTCACAGATGCCTCGGCACGGTCCCCCAGCTTTGCAATGAGGACGCTCCTTGCGTGGGGGGTGGGTTGCTGGCTGTAATGGGAGATGGTTCCCCACCTCTGACCAATTTCAGAATTGTTTACCACTGGAGCAAGTGCCCTGATAGGGTTTTCCTCTGTATAACTCCTGGGTTCAGGTTTTTTTTTTCTTTTATGGTTCAAGTTAGATTTTATTCCCCTTTTATGTATTTATAGATATAAGCATGGAAATAATTCATTCCTATAAATACATCTGTGTGACGGGAAGAATTTTTTCTGTTTTATTTTTAAATTTTATTTTTTAAAATTTTGAAATTTAATTTTATTTATGTTTTTATACAGCAGGTTATTATTAGTGATGTATTTTATGCATATACATGTATACAGGTCAATCCCAATCTCCCAACTCATCCCACCACCACCACCCCATGGCTTCCCACACTTGGTGTCCATACGTTTGTTCTCTACCTCTGTGTCTCTATTTCTTCCCTGCAAACCAGTTCATCTGTATCATTTTTAGGCTCCACATATATGCATTAATATACAATATTTGTTTTCCTCTTTGTGACTTACTTCATTCTGTATGACAGTCTCTCGATCCATCGATGTCTCTACAAATGACCCAGTTTCATTCCTTTTTATGGCCGAGTCATATTCCATTTTATATATGTACCACATCTTTATCCATTCATCTGTCTGTGGGCATTTAGGTTGCTTCCATTACCTGGCTATTGTAAATAGTGCTGCAACGAACATTGTGGTGAATGTGCCTTGTTGAAATACGGTTTTCTCTGGGTATATGCCCAGAAGTGGGATTGCTGGATCAGATGGTAATTCTATTTCTAATTTTTTTAAGGAAACTCCATACTGTTCTCCATAGTGACTGTATCAATTTACATTCCCACCAATAGTGGAAGAGGGCTCCTTTTGTCCACACCCTCCCCAGAATTGGTTGTTTGTAGATTTTCTGATGATGCCGATTCTAACAGGTGTGAGGTGATACCTCATTGTAGTTTTGATTTGCATTTCTCTAATAATTAGTGCTGTTGAGCAGCTTTTCATGTGCGTCTTGGCCATCTCTGTGTCTCCTTTGAAGAAACGTCTCTTTAGATCTTCTGCCCATTTTTTTTGGGTTGTTTGTTTTTTTAATATTAAGCTGCATGAGCTGTTTATATATATTGGAGATTAAACCTCTGTCCATTGATTCGTCTGCAACGATTTTCGCCCATTCTGAGGGATGCCTTTTTCCATTCCCGTGTTGTTTAACAAAAAAGGAAAGAAAGGAAAAGAAGCAGAACACTAATGTGCGTAACATATGCCTTTTGAAACGGTCGTTTTGAAATATGGACGTCCTTTGAATTTTTTGGTCGATATGTGACCCCAGGATTTGTTTTCAGGGCAGGTGTCATTTACAGGCCTGCAATGATTTTGAATATCAACTGACCATTAGCATTGGGATTAAAGCTGCTGTTGTGTGAAACGGCCACAAGGTGGCAGCAGTTCACCCTTACCAAATCTGGTTATAAGGGCAAGAGAGCCTCAGTGGAAGTGGTGTTCTAGATTGGAGTTAAGAATGGAATGTGCCAGGAGAAAGCCCCTCAAGTTTGTCTCACTACTTCTTGTTCGTGTTTTTATTTTAAGTTTTTAATTTTTATTACAGCAAGTTTGATTACAATGTTTGGCTTGTTGTAGGTGTGGAAGATGTGGTTCTTTTACACATATACAGATGACTGTTCTTCTTGGGATCCTTTTCCCATGTACGTTATGACAGAATGTTGAGTAGTCCTCTCTTGGTATTCTGTAGGTCTTTGGTGATTTTATATGTCACCTGTGTTTGTATATGTCTGTTAACCCCAATATCGTAAAGAAACCAATCCTCACACCTTTCCATTGGTGAACCATAAGTTTGTTTAATGAATCTGTGATTGCCCTTCTCCGTGGAAATATCTGCCCTGGTATCCATTTTTAGGTAACACCTCTATGTGATATGATATGTGTCTTTCACTTTCTGACTTACTACAAGTCACGTGATTACTTCTAGACTCATCTATGGGGCAAATGGCATTTTGTCCTTTTTTCCCTTGGCTTCTCTTCTGCCTTTGCGTGGTCCATTTTCAACAATGTGATTCCCTGAGGGTTGTGGATTAGCTGACCTGGGCAGCCTTACACTGCCGGCCTGCCCTCCCCAGGTGTGCCTCGTTGAGGTCAATATAAACAGCGCTCCAGGCAGCAATAGCCCCTGAAGCTGTGCCTGACTCCATATTCTCTGCCCCGTCAGCAGTCTCGGGGCTGTGCTGGTGGGAGGGAGTGAGGGGCCACAGCTTTGTGGGTGGCCCGGTGTGAGTGGGGTTCTGCTGGCCTTTCTGCAGGAGATGCCAGGCTGCCGCCTGTAAAGAAGAGGATGTGTCACCCATACCTTCCGCTGGAATTTCTCTCCGGACAGAGGTGAGGAATGAAAAAAGCAGTGGGGGCCGGGACAGGAGGGGTATCTCAGGCAGGGCAATGGAAAGCTTCTGGAAGAGCGCCCGGGGCCAGGACCACCCTGGCTGGCCTGCAGGCACCAAGTTGGCCTGCGTGCTGTCGCTGGTGTGGCTCCACGGTCCTTCCTCTAGGCTTTCAAGCCCTTGTACATATTCAGGTGTTTTACCTGGAAAGGGTGGGAACAGTTCAGCAGCAGCTGGCCTGGGGCTCAGCTCACGTTTACTCACAGATGCCTCGGCACGGTCCCCCAGCTTTGCAATGAGGACGCTCCTTGCGTGGGGGGTGGGTTGCTGGCTGTAATGGGAGATGGTTCCCCACCTCTGACAAATTTCAGAATTGTTTACCACTGGAGCAAGTGCCCTGATAGGGTTTTCCTCTGTATAACTCCTGGGTTCAGGTTTTTTTTTTTCTTTTATGGTTCAAGTTAGATTTTATTCCCCTTTTATGTATTTATAGATATAAGCATGGAAATAATTCATTCCTATAAATACATCTGTGTGACGGGAAGAATTTTTTCTGTTTTATTTTTAAATTTTATTTTTTAAAATTTTGAAATTTAATTTTATTTATGTTTTTATACAGCAGGTTATTATTAGTTATGTATTTTATGCATATACATGTATACAGGTCAATCCTAATCTCCCAACTCATCCCACCACCACCACCCCATGGCTTCCCACACTTGGTGTCCATACGTTTGTTCTCTACCTCTGTGTCTCTATTTCTTCCCTGCAAACCAGTTCATCTGTATCATTTTTAGGCTCCACATATATGCATTAATATACAATATTTGTTTTCCTCTTTGTGACTTACTTCATTCTGTATGACAGTCTCTCGATCCATCGATGTCTCTACAAATGACCCAGTTTCATTCCGTTTTATGGCCGAGTAATATTCCATTTTATATATGTACCACATCTTTATCCATTCATCTGTCTGTGGGCATTTAGGTTGCTTCCATTACCTGGCTATTGTAAATAGTGCTGCAACGAACATTGTGGTGAATGTGCCTTGTTGAAATACGGTTTTCTCTTGGTATATGCCCAGAAGTGGGATTGCTGGATCAGATGGTAATTCTATTTCTAATTTTTTTAAGGAAACTCCATACTGTTCTCCATAGTGACTGTATCAATTTACATTCCCACCAATAGTGGAAGAGGGCTCCTTTTGTCCACACCCTCCCCAGAATTGGTTGTTTGTAGATTTTCTGATGATGCCGATTCTAACAGGTGTGAGGTGATACCTCATTGTAGTTTTGATTTGCATTTCTCTAATAATTAGTGCTGTTGAGCAGCTTTTCATGTGCGTCTTGGCCATCTCTGTGTCTCCTTTGAAGAAACGTCTCTTTAGATCTTCTGCCCATTTTTTTTCGGTTGTTTGTTTTTTTAATATTAAGCTGCATGAGCTGTTTATATATATTGGAGATTAAACCTCTGTCCATTGATTCGTCTGCAATGATTTTCGCCCATTCTGAGGGATGCCTTTTTCCATTCCCGTGTTTCTTAACAAAAAAGGAAAGAAAGGAAAAGAAGCAGAACACTAATGTGCGTAAAATATGCCTTTTGAAACGGTCGTTTTGAAATATGGACGTCCTTTGAATTTTTTGGTCGATATGTGACCCCAGGATTTGTTTTCAGGGCAGGTGTCATTTACAGGCCTGCAATGATTTTGAATATCAACTGACCATTAGCGTTGGGATTAAAGCTGCTGTTGTGTGAAACGGCCACAAGGTGGCAGCAGTTCACCCTTACCAAATCTGGTTACTAGGGCAAGAGAGCCTCAGTGGAAGTGGTGTTCTAGATTCGAATTTAGAATGGAATGTGCCAGGAGAAAGCCCCTCACGTTTGTCTCACTACATCTTGTTCATGTTTTTAATTTTTTTTTATTTTTTATTACAGCAAGTTTGATTACAATGTTTGGCTTGTTGTAGGTGTGGAAGATGTGGTTCTTTTACACATATACAGATGTCTGTTCTTCCTGGGATCCTTTTCCCATGTACGTCATGACAGAATGTTGAGTAGTCCTCTCTTGGTATTCTGTAGGTCTTTGGTGATTATATATGTCACCTGTGTTTGTATATGTCTGTTAACCCCGATATCGTAATGAAACCAATCCTCACACCTTTCCATTGGTGAACCATAAGTTTGTTTAATGAATCTGTGATTGCCCTTCTCCGTGGAAATATCTGCCCTGGTATCCATTTTTAGGTAACACCTCTAAGTTATATGATATGTGTCTTTCACTTTCTGACTTACTACAAGCCACGTGATTACTTCTAGACTCATCTACGGGGCTGCAAATGGCATTTTGTCCTTTTTTCCCTTGGCTTCTCTTCTGCCTTTGCGGGGTCCATTTTCAACAATGTGATTCCCTGAGGGTTGTGGATTAGCTGACCTGGGCAGCCTTACCCTGCCAGCCTGCCCTCCCCAGGTGTGCCTCGTTGAGGTCAATATAAACAGCGCTCCAGGCAGCAATAGCCCCTGAAGCTGTGCCTGACTCCATATTCTCTGCCCCGTCAGCAGTCTCGGGGCTGTGCTGGTGGGAGGGAGTGAGGGGCCACAGCTTTGTGGGTGGCCCGGTGTGAGTGGGGTTCTGCTGGCCTTTCTGCAGGAGATGCCAGGCTGCCGCCTGTAAAGAAGAGGATGTGTCACCCATACCTTGCACTGGAATTTCTCTCCGGACAGAGGTGAGGAAGGAAAAAAGCAGTGGGGCCCGGGACAGGAGGCGTATCTCAGGCAGGGCAATGGAAAGCTTCTGGAAGAGCGCCCGGGGCCAGGACCACCCTGGCTGGCCTGCAGGCACCAAGTTGGCCTGCGTGCTGTCGCTGGTGTGGCTCCACGGTCCTTCCTCTAGGCTTTCAAGCCCTTGTACATATTCAGGTGTTTTACCTGGAAAGGGTGGGAACAGTTCAGCAGCAGCTGGCCTGGGGCTCAGCTCACGTTTACTCACAGATGCCTCGGCACGGTCCCCCAGCTTTGCAATGAGGACGCTCCTTGCGTGGGGGGTGGGTTGCTGGCTGTAATGGGAGATGGTTCCCCACCTCTGACCAATTTCAGAATTGTTTACCACTGGAGCAAGTGCCCTGATAGGGTTTTCCTCTGTATAACTCCTGGGTTCAGGTTTTTTTTTTCTTTTATGGTTCAAGTTAGATTTTATTCCCCTTTTATGTATTTATAGATATAAGCATGGAAATAATTCATTCCTATAAATACATCTGTGTGACGGGAAGAATTTTTTCTGTTTTATTTTTAAATTTTATTTTTTAAAATTTTGAAATTTAATTTTATTTATGTTTTTATACAGCAGGTTATTATTAGTGATGTATTTTATGCATATACATGTATACAGGTCAATCCCAATCTCCCAACTCATCCCACCACCACCACCCCATGGCTTCCCACACTTGGTGTCCATACGTTTGTTCTCTACCTCTGTGTCTCTATTTCTTCCCTGCAAACCAGTTCATCTGTATCATTTTTAGGCTCCACATATATGCATTAATATACAATATTTGTTTTCCTCTTTGTGACTTACTTCATTCTGTATGACAGTCTCTCGATCCATCGATGTCTCTACAAATGACCCAGTTTCATTCCTTTTTATGGCCGAGTCATATTCCATTTTATATATGTACCACATCTTTATCCATTCATCTGTCTGTGGGCATTTAGGTTGCTTCCATTACCTGGCTATTGTAAATAGTGCTGCAACGAACATTGTGGTGAATGTGCCTTGTTGAAATACGGTTTTCTCTGGGTATATGCCCAGAAGTGGGATTGCTGGATCAGATGGTAATTCTATTTCTAATTTTTTTAAGGAAACTCCATACTGTTCTCCATAGTGACTGTATCAATTTACATTCCCACCAATAGTGGAAGAGGGCTCCTTTTGTCCACACCCTCCCCAGAATTGGTTGTTTGTAGATTTTCTGATGATGCCGATTCTAACAGGTGTGAGGTGATACCTCATTGTAGTTTTGATTTGCATTTCTCTAATAATTAGTGCTGTTGAGCAGCTTTTCATGTGCGTCTTGGCCATCTCTGTGTCTCCTTTGAAGAAACGTCTCTTTAGATCTTCTGCCCATTTTTTTTGGGTTGTTTGTTTTTTTAATATTAAGCTGCATGAGCTGTTTATATATATTGGAGATTAAACCTCTGTCCATTGATTCGTCTGCAACGATTTTCGCCCATTCTGAGGGATGCCTTTTTCCATTCCCGTGTTGTTTAACAAAAAAGGAAAGAAAGGAAAAGAAGCAGAACACTAATGTGCGTAACATATGCCTTTTGAAACGGTCGTTTTGAAATATGGACGTCCTTTGAATTTTTTGGTCGATATGTGACCCCAGGATTTGTTTTCAGGGCAGGTGTCATTTACAGGCCTGCAATGATTTTGAATATCAACTGACCATTAGCATTGGGATTAAAGCTGCTGTTGTGTGAAACGGCCACAAGGTGGCAGCAGTTCACCCTTACCAAATCTGGTTATAAGGGCAAGAGAGCCTCAGTGGAAGTGGTGTTCTAGATTGGAGTTAAGAATGGAATGTGCCAGGAGAAAGCCCCTCAAGTTTGTCTCACTACTTCTTGTTCGTGTTTTTATTTTAAGTTTTTAATTTTTATTACAGCAAGTTTGATTACAATGTTTGGCTTGTTGTAGGTGTGGAAGATGTGGTTCTTTTACACATATACAGATGACTGTTCTTCTTGGGATCCTTTTCCCATGTACGTTATGACAGAATGTTGAGTAGTCCTCTCTTGGTATTCTGTAGGTCTTTGGTGATTTTATATGTCACCTGTGTTTGTATATGTCTGTTAACCCCAATATCGTAAAGAAACCAATCCTCACACCTTTCCATTGGTGAACCATAAGTTTGTTTAATGAATCTGTGATTGCCCTTCTCCGTGGAAATATCTGCCCTGGTATCCATTTTTAGGTAACACCTCTATGTGATATGATATGTGTCTTTCACTTTCTGACTTACTACAAGTCACGTGATTACTTCTAGACTCATCTATGGGGCAAATGGCATTTTGTCCTTTTTTCCCTTGGCTTCTCTTCTGCCTTTGCGTGGTCCATTTTCAACAATGTGATTCCCTGAGGGTTGTGGATTAGCTGACCTGGGCAGCCTTACCCTGCCGGCCTGCCCTCCCCAGGTGTGCCTCGTTGAGGTCAATATAAACAGCGCTCCAGGCAGCAATAGCCCCTGAAGCTGTGCCTGACTCCATATTCTCTGCCCCGTCAGCAGTCTCGGGGCTGTGCTGGTGGGAGGGAGTGAGGGGCCACAGCTTTGTGGGTGGCCCGGTGTGAGTGGGGTTCTGCTGGCCTTTCTTCAGGAGTTGCCAGGCTGCCGCCTGTAAAGAAGAGGATGTGTCACCCATACCTTGCACTGGAATTTCTCTCCGGACAGAGGTGAGGAAGGAAAAAAGCAGTGGGGCCCGGGACAGGAGGCGTATCTCAGGCAGGGCAATGGAAAGCTTCTGGAAGAGCGCCCGGGGCCAGGACCACCCTGGCTGGCCTGCAGGCACCAAGTTGGCCTGCGTGCTGTCGCTGGTGTGGCTCCACGGTCCTTCCTCTAGGCTTTCAAGCCCTTGTACATATTCAGGTGTTTTACCTGGAAAGGGTGGGAACAGTTCAGCAGCAGCTGGCCTGGGGCTCAGCTCACGTTTACTCACAGATGCCTCGGCACGGTCCCCCAGCTTTGCAATGAGGACGCTCCTTGCGTGGGGGGTGGGTTGCTGGCTGTAATGGGAGATGGTTCCCCACCTCTGACAAATTTCAGAATTGTTTACCACTGGAGCAAGTGCCCTGATAGGGTTTTCCTCTGTATAACTCCTGGGTTCAGGTTTTTTTTTTTCTTTTATGGTTCAAGTTAGATTTTATTCCCCTTTTATGTATTTATAGATATAAGCATGGAAATAATTCATTCCTATAAATACATCTGTGTGACGGGAAGAATTTTTTCTGTTTTATTTTTAAATTTTATTTTTTAAAATTTTGAAATTTAATTTTATTTATGTTTTTATACAGCAGGTTATTATTAGTTATGTATTTTATGCATATACATGTATACAGGTCAATCCTAATCTCCCAACTCATCCCACCACCACCACCCCATGGCTTCCCACACTTGGTGTCCATACGTTTGTTCTCTACCTCTGTGTCTCTATTTCTTCCCTGCAAACCAGTTCATCTGTATCATTTTTAGGCTCCACATATATGCATTAATATACAATATTTGTTTTCCTCTTTGTGACTTACTTCATTCTGTATGACAGTCTCTCGATCCATCGATGTCTCTACAAATGACCCAGTTTCATTCCGTTTTATGGCCGAGTAATATTCCATTTTATATATGTACCACATCTTTATCCATTCATCTGTCTGTGGGCATTTAGGTTGCTTCCATTACCTGGCTATTGTAAATAGTGCTGCAACGAACATTGTGGTGAATGTGCCTTGTTGAAATACGGTTTTCTCTGGGTATATGCCCAGAAGTGGGATTGCTGGATCAGATGGTAATTCTATTTCTAATTTTTTTAAGGAAACTCCATACTGTTCTCCATAGTGACTGTATCAATTTACATTCCCACCAATAGTGGAAGAGGGCTCCTTTTGTCCACACCCTCCCCAGAATTGGTTGTTTGTAGATTTTCTGATGATGCCGATTCTAACAGGTGTGAGGTGATACCTCATTGTAGTTTTGATTTGCATTTCTCTAATAATTAGTGCTGTTGAGCAGCTTTTCATGTGCGTCTTGGCCATCTCTGTGTCTCCTTTGAAGAAACGTCTCTTTAGATCTTCTGCCCATTTTTTTTCGGTTGTTTGTTTTTTTAATATTAAGCTGCATGAGCTGTTTATATATATTGGAGATTAAACCTCTGTCCATTGATTCGTCTGCAATGATTTTCGCCCATTCTGAGGGATGCCTTTTTCCATTCCCGTGTTTTTTAACAAAAAAGGAAAGAAAGGAAAAGAAGCAGAACACTAATGTGCGTAAAATATGCCTTTTGAAACGGTCGTTTTGAAATATGGACGTCCTTTGAATTTTTTGGTCGATATGTGACCCCAGGATTTGTTTTCAGGGCAGGTGTCATTTACAGGCCTGCAATGATTTTGAATATCAACTGACCATTAGCGTTGGGATTAAAGCTGCTGTTGTGTGAAACGGCCACAAGGTGGCAGCAGTTCACCCTTACCAAATCTGGTTACTAGGGCAAGAGAGCCTCAGTGGAAGTGGTGTTCTAGATTCGAATTTAGAATGGAATGTGCCAGGAGAAAGCCCCTCACGTTTGTCTCACTACATCTTGTTCATGTTTTTAATTTTTTTTTATTTTTTATTACAGCAAGTTTGATTACAATGTTTGGCTTGTTGTAGGTGTGGAAGATGTGGTTCTTTTACACATATACAGATGTCTGTTCTTCCTGGGATCCTTTTCCCATGTACGTCATGACAGAATGTTGAGTAGTCCTCTCTTGGTATTCTGTAGGTCTTTGGTGATTATATATGTCACCTGTGTTTGTATATGTCTGTTAACCCCGATATCGTAATGAAACCAATCCTCACACCTTTCCATTGGTGAACCATAAGTTTGTTTAATGAATCTGTGATTGCCCTTCTCCGTGGAAATATCTGCCCTGGTATCCATTTTTAGGTAACACCTCTAAGTTATATGATATGTGTCTTTCACTTTCTGACTTACTACAAGCCACGTGATTACTTCTAGACTCATCTACGGGGCTGCAAATGGCATTTTGTCCTTTTTTCCCTTGGCTTCTCTTCTGCCTTTGCGGGGTCCATTTTCAACAATGTGATTCCCTGAGGGTTGTGGATTAGCTGACCTGGGCAGCCTTACCCTGCCAGCCTGCCCTCCCCAGGTGTGCCTCGTTGAGGTCAATATAAACAGCGCTCCAGGCAGCAATAGCCCCTGAAGCTGTGCCTGACTCCATATTCTCTGCCCCGTCAGCAGTCTCGGGGCTGTGCTGGTGGGAGGGAGTGAGGGGCCACAGCTTTGTGGGTGGCCCGGTGTGAGTGGGGTTCTGCTGGCCTTTCTGCAGGAGATGCCAGGCTGCCGCCTGTAAAGAAGAGGATGTGTCACCCATACCTTGCACTGGAATTTCTCTCCGGACAGAGGTGAGGAAGGAAAAAAGCAGTGGGGCCCGGGACAGGAGGCGTATCTCAGGCAGGGCAATGGAAAGCTTCTGGAAGAGCGCCCGGGGCCAGGACCACCCTGGCTGGCCTGCAGGCACCAAGTTGGCCTGCGTGCTGTCGCTGGTGTGGCTCCACGGTCCTTCCTCTAGGCTTTCAAGCCCTTGTACATATTCAGGTGTTTTACCTGGAAAGGGTGGGAACAGTTCAGCAGCAGCTGGCCTGGGGCTCAGCTCACGTTTACTCACAGATGCCTCGGCACGGTCCCCCAGCTTTGCAATGAGGACGCTCCTTGCGTGGGGGGTGGGTTGCTGGCTGTAATGGGAGATGGTTCCCCACCTCTGACCAATTTCAGAATTGTTTACCACTGGAGCAAGTGCCCTGATAGGGTTTTCCTCTGTATAACTCCTGGGTTCAGGTTTTTTTTTTCTTTTATGGTTCAAGTTAGATTTTATTCCCCTTTTATGTATTTATAGATATAAGCATGGAAATAATTCATTCCTATAAATACATCTGTGTGACGGGAAGAATTTTTTCTGTTTTATTTTTAAATTTTATTTTTTAAAATTTTGAAATTTAATTTTATTTATGTTTTTATACAGCAGGTTATTATTAGTGATGTATTTTATGCATATACATGTATACAGGTCAATCCCAATCTCCCAACTCATCCCACCACCACCACCCCATGGCTTCCCACACTTGGTGTCCATACGTTTGTTCTCTACCTCTGTGTCTCTATTTCTTCCCTGCAAACCAGTTCATCTGTATCATTTTTAGGCTCCACATATATGCATTAATATACAATATTTGTTTTCCTCTTTCTGACTTACTTCATTCTGTATGACAGTCTCTCGATCCATCGATGTCTCTACAAATGACCCAGTTTCATTCCGTTTTATGGCCGAGTAATATTCGATTTTATATATGTACCACATCTTTATACATTCATCTGTCTGTGGGCATTTAGGTTGCTTCCATTACCTGGCTATTGTAAATAGTGCTGCAACGAACATTGTGGTGAATGTGCCTTTTTGAAATACGGTTTTCTCTTGGTATATGCCCAGAAGTGGGATTGCTGGATCAGATGGTAATTCTATTTCTCATTTTTTTAAGGAAACTCCATACTGTTCTCCATAGTGACTGTATCAATTTACATTCCCACCAATAGTGGAAGAGGGCTCCTTTTGTCCACACCCTCCCCAGAATTGGTTGTTTGTAGATTTTCTGATGATGCCGATTCTAACAGGTGTGAGGTGATACCTCATTGTAGTTTTGATTTGCATTTCTCTAATAATTAGTGCTGTTGAGCAGCTTTTCATGTGCGTCTTGGCCATCTCTGTGTCTCCTTTGAAGAAACGTCTCTTTAGATCTTCTGCCCATTTTTTTGGGGTTGTTTGTTTTTTTAATATTAAGCTGCATGAGCTGTTTATATATATTGGAGATTAAACCTCTGTCCATTGATTCGTCTGCAACGATTTTCGCTCATTCTGAGGAATGCCTTTTTCCATTCCCGTGTTTTTTAACAAAAAAGGAAAGAAAGGAAAAGAAGCAGAACACTAATGTGCGTAAAATATGCCTTTTTAAACGGTCGTTTTGAAATATGGACGTCCTTTGAATTTTTTGGTCGATATGTGACCCCAGGATTTGTTTTCAGGGCAGGTGTCATTTACAGGCCTGCAATGATTTTGAATATCAACTGACCATTAGCGTTGGGATTAAAGCTGCTGTTGTGTGAAACGGCCACAAGGTGGCAGCAGTTCACCCTTACCAAATCTGGTTACCAGGGCAAGAGAGCCTCAGTGGAAGTGGTGTTCTAGATTCGAATTTAGAATGGAATGTGCCAGGAGAAATCCCCTCACGTTTGTCTCACTACATCTTGTTCGTGTTTTTAATTTATTTTTTTTTTATTTTTTATTACAGCAAGTTTGATTACAATGTTTGGCTTGTTGTAGGTGTGGAAGATGTGGTTCTTTTACACATATACAGATGTCTGTTCTTCCTGGGATCCTTTTCCCATGTACGTTATGACAGAATGTTGAGTAGTCCTCTCTTGGTATTCTGTAGGTCTTTGGTGATTATATATGTCACCTGTGTTTGTATATGTCTGTTAACCCCGATATCGTAATGAAACCAATCCTCACACCTTTCCATTGGTGAACCATAAGTTTGTTTAATGAATCTGTGATTGCCCTTCTCCGTGGAAATATCTGCCCTGGTATCCATTTTTAGGTAACACCTCTAAGTGATATGATATGTGTCTTTCACTTTCTGACTTACTACAAGTCACGTGGTTACTTCTAGACTCATCTACGGGGCTGCAAATGGCATTTTGTCCTTTTTTCCCTTGGCTTCTCTTCTGCCTTTGCGGGGTCCATTTTCAACATTGTGATTCCCTGAGGGTTGTGGATTAGCTGACCTGGGCAGCCTTACCCTGCCGGCCTGCCCTTCCCAGGTGTGCCTCGTTGAGGTCAATATAAACAGGGCTCCAAGCAGCAATAGCCCCTGAAGCTGTGCCTGACTCCATATTCTCTGCCCCATCAGCAGTCTCGGGGCTGTGCTGGTGGGAGGGAGTGAGGGGCCACAGCTTTGTGGGTGGCCCGGTGTGAGTGGGGTTCTGCTGGCCTTTCTGCAGGAGATGCCAGGCTGCCGCCTGTAAAGAAGAGGATGTGTCACCCATACCTTCCGCTGGAATTTCTCTCCAGACAGAGGTGAGGAAGGAAAAAAGCAGTGGGGGCCGGGACAGGAGGGGTATCTCAGGCAGGGCAATGGAAAGCTTCTGGAAGAGCGCCCGGGGCCAGGACCACCCTGGCTGGCCTGCAGGCACCAAGTTGGCCTGCGTGCTCTCGCTGGTGTGGCTCCACTGTCCTTCCTCTAGGCTTTCAAGCCCTTGTACATATTCAGGTGTTTTACCTGGAAAGGGTGGGAACAGTTCAGCAGCAGCTGGCCTGGGGCTCAGCTCACGTTTACTCACAGATGCCTCGGCACGGTCCCCCAGCTTTGCAATGAGGACGCTCCTTGCGTGGGGAGTGGGTTGCTGGCTGTAATGGGAGATGGTTCCCCACCTCTGACCAATTTCAGAATTGTTTACCACTGGAGCAAGTGCCCTGATAGGGTTTTCCTCTGTATCACTCCTGGGTTCAGGTTTTTTTTTTCTTTTATGGTTCAAGTTAGATTTTATTCCCCTTTTATGTATTTATAGATATAAGCATGGAAATAATTCATTCCTATAAATACATCTGTGTGACGGGAAGAATTTTTTCTCTTTTATTTTTAAATTTTATATTTTAAAATTTTGAAATTTAATTTTATTTATGTTTTTATACAGCAGGTTATTATTAGTTATGTATTTTATGCATATACATGTATACAGGTCAATCCCAATCTCCCAACTCATCCCACCACCACCACCCCATGGCTTCCCACACTTGGTGTCCATACGTTTGTTCTCTACCTCTGTGTCTCTATTTCTTCCCTGCAAACCAGTTCATCTGTATCATTTTTAGGCTCCACATATATGCATTAATATACAATATTTGTTTTCCTCTTTGTGACTTACTTCATTCTGTATGACAGTCTCTCGATCCATCGATGTCTCTACAAATGACCCAGTTTCATTCCTTTTTATGGCCGAGTAATATTCCATTTTATATATGTACCACATCTTTATACACTCATCTGTCTGTGGGCATTTAGGTTGCTTCCATTACCTGGCTATTGTAAATAGTGCTGCAACGAACATTGTGGTGAATGTGCCTTGTTGAAATACGGTTTTCTCTGGGTATATGCCCAGAAGTGGGATTGCTGGATCAGATGGTAATTCTATTTCTAATTTTTTTAAGGAAACTCCATACTGTTCTCCATAGTGACTGTATCAATTTACATTCCCACCAATAGTGGAAGAGGGCTCCTTTTGTCCACACCCTCCCCAGAATTGGTTGTTTGTAGATTTTCTGATGATGCCGATTCTAACAGGTGTGAGGTGATACCTCATTGTAGTTTTGATTTGCATTTCTCTAATAATTAGTGCTGTTGAGCAGCTTTTCATGTGCGTCTTGGCCATCTCTGTGTCTCCTTTGAAGAAACGTCTCTTTAGATCTTCTGCCCATTTTTTGGGGTTGTTTGTTTTTTTAATATTAAGCTGCATGAGCTGTTTATATATATTGGAGATTAAACCTCTGTCCATTGATTCGTCTGCAACGATTTTCGCCCATTCTGAGGGATGCCTTTTTCCATTCCCGTGTTTTTTAACAAAAAAGGAAAGAAAGGAAAAGAAGCAGAACACTAATGTGCGTAAAATATGCCTTTTGAAACGGTCGTTTTGAAATATGGACGTCCTTTGAAATTTTTGGTCGATATGTGACCCCAGGATTTGTTTTCAGGGCAGGTGTCATTTACAGGCCTGCAATGATTTTGAATATCAACTGACCATTAGCGTTGGGATTAAAGCTGCTGTTGTGTGAAACGGCCACAAGGTGGCAGCAGTTCACCCTTACCAAATCTGGTTACTAGGGCAAGAGAGCCTCAGTGGAAGTGGTGTTCTAGATTCGAATTTAGAATGGAATGTGCCAGGAGAAATCCCCTCACGTTTGTCTCACTACATCTTGTTCGTGTTTTTAATTTAATTTTTTTTTATTTTTTATTACAGCAAGTTTGATTACAATGTTTGGCTTGTTGTAGGTGTGGAAGATGTGGTTCTATTACACATATACAGATGTCTGTTCTTCCTGGGATCCTTTTCCCATGTACGTTATGACAGAATGTTGAGTAGTCCTCTCTTGGTATTCTGTAGGTCTTTGGTGATTATATATGTCACCTGTGTTTGTATATGTCTGTTAACCCCGATATCGTAATGAAACCAATCCTCACACCTTTCCATTGGTGAACCATAAGTTTGTTTAATGAATCTGTGATTGCCCTTCTCCGTGGAAATATCTGCCCTGGTATCCATTTTTAGGTAACACCTCTAAGTGATATGATATGTGTCTTTCACTTTCTGACTTACTACAAGCCACGTGATTACTTCTAGACTCATCTACGGGGCTGCAAATGGCATTTTGTCCTTTTTTCCCTTGGCTTCTCTTCTGCCTTTGCGGGGTCCATTTTCAACAATGTGATTCCCTGAGGGTTGTGGATTAGCTGACCTGGGCAGCCTTACCCTGCCGGCCTGCCCTCCCCAGGTGTGCCTCGTTGAGGTCAATATAAACAGCGCTCCAGGCAGCAATAGCCCCTGAAGCTGTGCCTGACTCCATATTCTCTGCCCCGTCAGCAGTCTCGGGGCTGTGCTGGTGGGAGGGAGTGAGGGGCCACAGCTTTGTGGGTGGCCCGGTGTGAGTGGGGTTCTGCTGGCCTTTCTGCAGGAGATGCCAGGCTGCCGCCTGTAAAGAAGAGGATGTGTCACCCATACCTTCCGCTGGAATTTCTCTCCGGACAGAGGTGAGGAAGGAAAAAAGCAGTGGGGCCCGGGACAGGAGGGGTATCTCAGGCAGGGCAATGGAAAGCTTCTGGAAGAGCGCCCGGGGCCAGGACCACCCTGGCTGGCCTGCAGGCACCAAGTTGGCCTGCGTGCTGTCGCTGGTGTGGCTCCACGGTCCTTCCTCTAGGCTTTCAAGACCTTGTACATATTCAGGTGTTTTACCTGGAAAGGGTGGGAACAGTTCAGCAGCAGCTGGCCTGGGGCTCAGCTCACGTTTACTCACAGATGCCTCGGCACGGTCCCCCAGCTTTGCAATGAGGACGCTCCTTGCGTGGGGGGTGGGTTGCTGGCTGTAATGGGAGATGGTTCCCCACATCTGACCAATTTCAGAATTGTTTACCACTGGAGCAAGTGCCCTGATAGGGTTTTCCTCTGTATAACTCCTGGGTTCAGGTTTTTTTTTTCTTTTATGGTTCAAGTTAGATTTTATTCCCCTTTTATGTATTTATAGATATAAGCATGGAAATAATTCATTCCTATAAATACATCTGTGTGACGGGAAGAATTTTTTCTGTTTTATGTTTAAATTTTATTTTTTAAAATTTTGAAATTTAATTTTATTTATGTTTTTATACAGCAGGTTATTATTAGTTATGTATTTTATGCATATACATGTATACAGGTCAATCCCAATCTCCCAACTCATCCCACCACCACCACCCCATGGCTTCCCACACTTGGTGTCCATACGTTTGTTCTCTACCTCTGTGTCTCTATTTCTTCCCTGCAAACCAGTTCATCTGTATCATTTTTAGGCTCCACATATATGCATTAATATACAATATTTGTTTTCCTCTTTCTGACTTACTTCATTCTGTATGACAGTCTCTCGATCCATCGATGTCTCTACAAATGACCCAGTTTCATTCCTTTTTATGGCCGAGTCATATTCCATTTTATATATGTACCACATCTTTATCCATTCATCTGTCTGTGGGCATTTAGGTTGCTTCCATTACCTGGCTATTGTAAATAGTGCTGCAACGAACATTGTGGTGAATGTGCCTTGTTGAAATACGGTTTTCTCTGGGTATATGCCCAGAAGTGGGATTGCTGGATCAGATGGTAATTCTATTTCTAATTTTTTTAAGGAAACTCCATACTGTTCTCCATAGTGACTGTATCAATTTACATTCCCACCAATAGTGGAAGAGGGCTCCTTTTGTCCACACCCTCCCCAGAATTGGTTGTTTGTAGATTTTCTGATGATGCCGATTCTAACAGGTGTGAGGTGATACCTCATTGTAGTTTTGATTTGCATTTCTCTAATAATTAGTGCTGTTGAGCAGCTTTTCATGTGCGTCTTGGCCATCTCTGTGTCTCCTTTGAAGAAACGTCTCTTTAGATCTTCTGCCCATTTTTTTGGGGTTGTTTGTTTTTTTAAAATTAAGCTGCATGAGCTGTTTATATATATTGGAGATTAAACCTCTGTCCATTGATTCGTCTGCAACGATTTTCGCCCATTCTGAGGGATGCCTTTTTCCATTCCCGTGTTTTTTAACAAAAAAGGAAAGAAAGGAAAAGAAGCAGAACACTAATGTGCGTAAAATATGCCTTTTGAAACGGTCGTTTTGAAATATGGACGTCCTTTGAAATTTTTGGTCGATATGTGACCCCAGGATTTGTTTTCAGGGCAGGTGTCATTTACAGGCCTGCAATGATTTTGAATATCAACTGACCATTAGCGTTGGGATTAAAGCTGCTGTTGTGTGAAACGGCCACAAGGTGGCAGCAGTTCACCCTTACCAAATCTGGTTACTAGGGCAAGAGAGCCTCAGTGGAAGTGGTGTTCTAGATTCGAATTTAGAATGGAATGTGCCAGGAGAAATCCCCTCACGTTTGTCTCACTACATCTTGTTCGTGTTTTTAATTTAATTTTTTTTTATTTTTTATTACAGCAAGTATGATTACAATGTTTGGCTTGTTGTAGGTGTGGAAGATGTGGTTCTTTTACACATATACAGATGTCTGTTCTTCCTGGGATCCTTTTCCCATGTACGTTATGACAGAATGTTGAGTAGTCCTCTCTTGGTATTCTGTAGGTCTTTGGTGATTATATATGTCACCTGTGTTTGTATATGTCTGTTAACCCCGATATCGTAATGAAACCAATCCTCACACCTTTCCATTGGTGAACCATAAGTTTGTTTAATGAATCTGTGATTGCCCTTCTCCGTGGAAATATCTGCCCTGGTATCCATTTTTAGGTAACACCTCTATGTGATATGATATGTGTCTTTCACTTTCTGACTTATTACAAGCCACGTGATTACTTCTAGACTCATCTACGGGGCTGCAAATGGCATTTTGTCCTTTTTTCCCTTGGCTTCTCTTCTGCCTTTGCGGGGTCCATTTTCAACAATGTGATTCCCTGAGGGTTGTGGATTAGCTGACCTGGGCAGCCTTACCCTGCCGGCCTGCCCTCCCCAGGTGTGCCTCGTTGAGGTCAATATAAACAGCGCTCCAGGCAGCAATAGCCCCTGAAGCTGTGCCTGACTCCATATTCTCTGCCCCGTCAGCAGTCTCGGGGCTGTGCTGGTGGGAGGGAGTGAGGGGCCACAGCTTTGTGGGTGGCCCGGTGTGAGTGGGGTTCTGCTGGCCTTTCTGCAGGAGATGCCAGGCTGCCGCCTGTAAAGAAGAGGATGTGTCACCCATACCTTCCGCTGGAATTTCTCTCCGGACAGAGGTGAGGAAGGAAAAAAGCAGTGGGGCCCGGGACAGGAGGGGTATCTCAGGCAGGGCAATGGAAAGCTTCTGGAAGAGCGCCCGGGGCCAGGACCACCCTGGCTGGCCTGCAGGCACCAAGTTGGCCTGCGTGCTGTCGCTGGTGTGGCTCCACGGTCCTTCCTCTAGGCTTTCAAGACCTTGTACATATTCAGGTGTTTTACCTGGAAAGGGTGGGAACAGTTCAGCAGCAGCTGGCCTGGGGCTCAGCTCACGTTTACTCACAGATGCCTCGGCACGGTCCCCCAGCTTTGCAATGAGGACGCTCCTTGCGTGGGGGGTGGGTTGCTGGCTGTAATGGGAGATGGTTCCCCACATCTGACCAATTTCAGAATTGTTTACCACTGGAGCAAGTGCCCTGATAGGGTTTTCCTCTGTATAACTCCTGGGTTCAGGTTTTTTTTTTCTTTTATGGTTCAAGTTAGATTTTATTCCCCTTTTATGTATTTATAGATATAAGCATGGAAATAATTCATTCCTATAAATACATCTGTGTGACGGGAAGAATTTTTTCTGTTTTATTTTTAAATTTTATTTTTTAAAATTTTGAAATTTAATTTTATTTATGTTTTTATACAGCAGGTTATTATTAGTTATGTATTTTATGCATATACATGTATACAGGTCAATCCCAATCTCCCAACTCATCCCACCACCACCACCCCATGGCTTCCCACACTTGGTGTCCATACGTTTGTTCTCTACCTCTGTGTCTCTATTTCTTCCCTGCAAACCAGTTCATCTGTATCATTTTTAGGCTCCACATATATGCATTAATATACAATATTTGTTTTCCTCTTTCTGACTTACTTCATTCTGTATGACAGTCTCTCGATCCATCGATGTCTCTACAAATGACCCAGTTTCATTCCTTTTTATGGCCGAGTCATATTCCATTTTATATATGTACCACATCTTTATCCATTCATCTGTCTGTGGGCATTTAGGTTGCTTCCATTACCTGGCTATTGTAAATAGTGCTGCAACGAACATTGTGGTGAATGTGCCTTGTTGAAATACGGTTTTCTCTGGGTATATGCCCAGAAGTGGGATTGCTGGATCAGATGGTAATTCTATTTCTCATTTTTTTAAGGAAACTCCATACTGTTCTCCATAGTGACTGTATCAATTTACATTCCCACCAATAGTGGAAGAGGGCTCCTTTTGTCCACACCCTCCCCAGAATTGGTTGTTTGTAGATTTTCTGATGATGCCGATTCTAACAGGTGTGAGGTGATACCTCATTGTAGTTTTGATTTGCATTTCTCTAATAATTAGTGCTGTTGAGCAGCTTTTCATGTGCGTCTTGGCCATGTCTGTGTCTCCTTTGAAGAAATGTCTCTTTAGATCTTCTGCCCATTTTTGTATTGGGTTGTTTGTTTTTTAATATTAAGCTGCATGAGCTTTTTATATATATTGTAGATTAAACCTGTGTCCATTGATTCGTTTGCAACGATTTTCACCCATCCTGAGGGATGCCTTTTTCCATTCCCGTTTTTTTTAACAAAAAAGGAAAGAAAGGAAAAGAAGCAGAACACTAATGTGCGTAAAATATGCCCTTTGAAACGGTCGTTTTGAAATATGGACGTCCTTTGAAATTTTTGGTCGATATGTGACCCCAGGATTTGTTTTCAGGGCAGGTGTCATTTACAGGCCTGCAATGATTTTGAATATCAACTGACCATTAGCATTGGGATTAAAGCTGCTGTTGTGTGAAACGGCCACAAGGTGGCAGCAGTTCACCCTTACCAAATCTGGTTACTAGGGCAAGAGAGCCTCAGTGGAAGTGGTGTTCTAGATTCGAATTTAGAATGGAATGTGCCAGGAGAAAGCCCCTCACGTTTGTCTCACTACATCTTGTTCGTGTTTTTAATTTAATTTTTTTTTATTTTTTATTACAGCAAGTTTGATTACAATGTTTGGCTTGTTGTAGGTGTGGAAGATGTGGTTCTTTTACACATATACAGATGTCTGTTCTTCCTGGGATCCTTTTCCCATGTACGTTATGACAGAATGTTGAGTAGTCCTCTCTTGGTATTCTGTAGGTCTTTGGTGATTATATATGTCACCTGTGTTTGTATATGTCTGTTAACCCCAATATCGTAAAGAAACCAATCCTCACACCTTTCCATTGGTGAACCATAAGTTTGTTTAATGAATCTGTGATTGCCCTTCTCCGTGGAAATATCTGCCCTGGTATCCATTTTTAGTTAACACCTCTAAGTGATATGATATGTGTCTTTCACTTTCTGACTTACTACAAGCCACGTGATTACTTCTAGACTCATCTACGGGGCTGCAAATGGCATTTTGTCCTTTTTTCCCTTGGCTTCTCTTCTGCCTTTGCGGGGTCCATTTTCAACAATGTGATTCCCTGAGGGTTGTGGATTAGCTGACCTGGGCAGCCTTACCCTGCCGGCCTGCCCTCCCCAGGTGTGCCTCGTTGAGGTCAATATAAACAGCGCTCCAGGCAGCAACATCCCCTGAAGCTGTGCCTGACTCCATATTCTCTGCCCCGTCAGCAGTCTCGGGGCTGTGCTGGTGGGAGGGAGTGAGGGGCCACAGCTTTGTGGGTGGCCCGGTGTGAGTGGGGTTCTGCTGGCCTTTCTGCAGGAGATGCCAGGCTGCCGCCTGTAAAGAAGAGGATGTGTCACCCATACCTTGCGCTGGAATTTCTCTCCGGACAGAGGTGAGGAAGGAAAAAAGCAGTGGGGCCCGGGACAGGAGGGGTATCTCAGGCAGGGCAATGGAAAGCTTCTGGAAGAGCGCCCGGGGCCAGGACCACCCTGGCTGGCCTGCAGGCACCAAGTTGGCCTGCGTGCTGTCGCTGGTGTGGCTCCACGGTCCTTCCTCTAGGCTTTCAAGCCCTTGTACATATTCAGGTGTTTTACCTGGAAAGGGTGGGAACAGTTCAGCAGCACCTGGCCTGGGGCTCAGCTCACGTTTACTCACAGATGCCTCGGCACGGTCCCCCAGCTTTGCAATGAGGACGCTCCTTGCGTGGGGGGTGGGTTGCTGGCTGTAATGGGAGATGGTTCCCCACCTCTGACCAATTTCAGAATTGTTTACCACTGGAGCAAGTGCCCTGATAGGGTTTTCCTCTGTATAACTCCTGGGTTCAGGTTTTTTTTTTTCTTTTATGGTTCAAGTTAGATTTTATTCCCCTTTTATGTATTATAGATATAAGCATGGAAATAATTCATTCCTATAAATACATCTGTGTGACGGGAAGAATTTTTTCTGTTTTATTTTTAAATTTTATTTTTTAAAATTTTGAAATTTAATTTTATTTATGTTTTTATACAGCAGGTTATTATTAGTTATGTATTTTATGCATATACATGTATACAGGTCAATCCCAATCTCCCAACGCATCCCACCACCACCACCCCATGGCTTCCCACACTTGGTGTCCATACGTTTGTTCTCTACCTCTGTGTCTCTATTTCTTCCCTGCAAACCAGTTCATCTGTATCATTTTTAGGCTCCACATATATGCATTAATATACAATATTTGTTTTCCTCTTTCTGACTTACTTCATTCTGTATGACAGTCTCTCGATCCATCGATGTCTCTACAAATGACCCAGTTTCATTCCTTTTTATGGCCGAGTCATATTCCATTTTATATATGTACCACATCTTTATCCATTCATCTGTCTGTGGGCATTTAGGTTGCTTCCATTACCTGGCTATTGTAAATAGTGCTGCAACGAACATTGTGGTGAATGTGCATTGTTGAAATACGGTTTTCTCTGGGTATATGCCCAGAAGTGGGATTGCTGGATCAGATGGTAATTCTATTTCTAATTTTTTTAAGGAAACTCCATACTGTTCTCCATAGTGACTGTATCAATTTACATTCCCACCAATAGTGGAAGAGGGCTCCTTTTGTCCACACCCTCCCCAGAATTGGTTGTTTGTAGATTTTCTGATGATGCCGATTCTAACAGGTGTGAGGTGATACCTCATTGTAGTTTTGATTTGCATTTCTCTAATAATTAGTGCTGTTGAGCAGGTTTTCATGTGCGTCTTGGCCATCTCTGTGTCTCCTTTGAAGAAACGTCTCTTTAGATCTTCTGCCCATTTTTTCTGGGTTGTTTGTTTTTTTAATATTAAGCTGCATGAGCTGTTTATATATATTGGAGATTAAACCTCTGTCCATTGATTCGTCTGCAAAGATTTTCGCCCATTCTGAGGGATGCCTTTTTCCATTCCCGTGTTTTTTAACAAAAAAGGAAAGAAAGGAAAAGAAGCAGAACACTAATGTGCGTAAAATATGCCTTTTGAAACGGTCGTTTTGAAATATGGACGTCCTTTGAATTTTTTGGTCGATATGTGACCCCAGGATTTGTTTTCAGGGCAGGTGTCATTTACAGGCCTGCAATGATTTTGAATATCAACTGACCATTAGCATTGGGATTAAAGCTGCTGTTGTGTGAAACGGCCACAAGGTGGCAGCAGTTCACCCTTACCAAATCTGGTTACTAGGGCAAGAGAGCCTCAGTGGAAGTGGTGTTCTAGATTCGAATTTAGAATGGAATGTGCCAGGAGAAAGCCCCTCACGTTTGTCTCACTACATCTTGTTCGTGTTTTTAATTTAATTTTTTTTTTATTTTTTATTACAGCAAGTTTGATTACAATGTTTGGCTTGTTGTAGGTGTGGAAGATGTGGTTCTTTTACACATATACAGATGTCTGTTCTTCCTGGGATCCTTTTCCCATGTACGTTATGACAGAATGTTGAGTAGTCCTCTCTTGGTATTCTGTAGGTCTTTGGTGATTATATATGTCACCTGTGTTTGTATATGTCTGTTAACCCCGATATCGTAATGAAACCAATCCTCACACCTTTCCATTGGTGAACCATAAGTTTGTTTAATGAATCTGTGATTGCCCTTCTCCGTGGAAATATCTGCCCTGGTATCCATTTTTAGGTAACACCTCTAAGTGATATGATATGTGTCTTTCACTTTCTGACTTACTACAAGCCACGTGATTACTTCTAGACTCATCTATGGGGCTGCAAATGGCATTTTGTCCTTTTTTCCCTTGGCTTCTCTTCTGCCTTTGCGGGGTCCATTTTCAACATTGTGATTCCCTGAGGGTTGTGGATTAGCTGACCTGGGCAGCCTTACCCTGCCGGCCTGCCCTCCCCAGGTGTGCCTCGTTGAGGTCAATATAAACAGCGCTCCAGGCAGCAATAGCCCCTGAAGCTGTGCCTGACTCCATATTCTCTGCCCCGTCAGCAGTCTCGGGGCTGTGCTGGTGGGAGGGAGTGAGGGGCCACAGCTTTGTGGGTGGCCCGGTGTGAGTGGGGTTCTGCTGGCCTTTCTGCAGGAGATGCCAGGCTGCCGCCTGTAAAGAAGAGGATGTGTCACCCATACCTTCCGCTGGAATTTCTCTCCGGACAGAGGTGAGGAAGGAAAAAAGCAGTGGGGCCCGGGACAGGAGGGGTATCTCAGGCAGGGCAATGGAAAGCTTCTGGAAGAGCGCCCGGGGCCAGGACCACCCTGGCTGGCCTGCAGGCACCAAGTTGGCCTGCGTGCTGTCGCTGGTGTGGCTCCACGGTCCTTCCTCTAGGCTTTCAAGACCTTGTACATATTCAGGTGTTTTACCTGGAAAGGGTGGGAACAGTTCAGCAGCAGCTGGCCTGGGGCTCAGCTCACGTTTACTCACAGATGCCTCGGCACGGTCCCCCAGCTTTGCAATGAGGACGCTCCTTGCGTGGGGGGTGGGTTGCTGGCTGTAATGGGAGATGGTTCCCCACATCTGACCAATTTCAGAATTGTTTACCACTGGAGCAAGTGCCCTGATAGGGTTTTCCTCTGTATAACTCCTGGGTTCAGGTTTTTTTTTTTCTTTTATGGTTCAAGTTAGATTTTATTCCCCTTTTATGTATTTATAGATATAAGCATGGAAATAATTCATTCCTATAAATACATCTGTGTGACGGGAAGAATTTTTTCTGTTTTATTTTTAAATTTTATTTTTTAAAATTTTGAAATTTAATTTTATTTATGTTTTTATACAGCAGGTTATTATTAGTTATGTATTTTATGCATATACATGTATACAGGTCAATCCCAATCTCCCAACTCATCCCACCACCACCACCCCATGGCTTCCCACACTTGGTGTCCATACGTTTGTTCTCTACCTCTGTGTCTCTATTTCTTCCCTGCAAACCAGTTCATCTGTATCATTTTTAGGCTCCACATATATGCATTAATATACAATATTTGTTTTCCTCTTTCTGACTTACTTCATTCTGTATGACAGTCTCTCGATCCATCGATGTCTCTACAAATGACCCAGTTTCATTCCTTTTTATGGCCGAGTCATATTCCATTTTATATATGTACCACATCTTTATCCATTCATCTGTCTGTGGGCATTTAGGTTGCTTCCATTACCTGGCTATTGTAAATAGTGCTGCAACGAACATTGTGGTGAATGTGCCTTGTTGAAATACGGTTTTCTCTGGGTATATGCCCAGAAGTGGGATTGCTGGATCAGATGGTAATTCTATTTCTAATTTTTTTAAGGAAACTCCATACTGTTCTCCATAGTGACTGTATCAATTTACATTCCCACCAATAGTGGAAGAGGGCTCCTTTTGTCCACACCCTCCCCAGAATTGGTTGTTTGTAGATTTTCTGATGATGCCGATTCTAACAGGTGTGAGGTGATACCTCATTGTAGTTTTGATTTGCATTTCTCTAATAATTAGTGCTGTTGAGCAGCTTTTCATGTGCGTCTTGGCCATGTCTGTGTCTCCTTTGAAGAAACGTCTCTTTAGATCTTCTGCCCATTTTTGTATTGGGTTGTTTGTTTTTTTAATATTAAGCTGCATGAGCTGTTTATATATATTGGAGATTAAACCTGTGTCCATTGATTCGTTTGCAACGATTTTCACCCATCCTGAGGGATGCCTTTTTCCATTCCCGTTTTTTTTTAACAAAAAAGGAAAGAAAGGAAAAGAAGCAGAACACTAATGTGCGTAAAATATGCCCTTTGAAACGGTCGTTTTGAAATATGGACGTCCTTTGAATTTTTTGGTCGATATGTGACCCCAGGATTTGTTTTCAGGGCAGGTGTCATTTACAGGCCTGCAATGATTTTGAATATCAACTGACCATTAGCCTTGGGATTAAAGCTGCTGTTGTGTGAAACGGCCACAAGGTGGCAGCAGTTCACCCTTACCAAATCTGGTTACTAGGGCAAGAGAGCCTCAGTGGAAGTGGTGTTCTAGATTGGAGTTTAGAATGCAATGTACCAGGAGAAAGCCCCTCAAGTTTGTCTCACTACTTCTTGTTCGTGTTTTTAATTTAAGTTTTTATTTTTTATTACAGCAAGTTTGATTACAATGTTTGGCTTGTTGTAGGTGTGGAAGATGTGGTTCTTTTACACATATACAGATGACTGTTCTTCTTGGGATCCTTTTCCCATGTACGTTATGACAGAATGTTGAGTAGTCCTCTCTTGGTATTCTGTAGGTCTTTGGTGATTATATATGTCACCTGTGTTTGTATATGTCTGTTAACCCCGATATCGTAATGAAACCAATCCTCACACCTTTCCATTGGTGAACCATAAGTTTGTTTAATGAATCTGTGATTGCCCTTCTCCATGGAAATATCTGCCCTGGTATCCATTTTTAGGTAACACCTCTATGTGATATGATATGTGTCTTTCACTTTCTGACTTACTACAAGCCACGTGATTACTTCTAGACTCATCTACGGGGCTGCAAATGGCATTTTGTCCTTTTTTCCCTTGGCTTCTCTTCTGCCTTTGCGGGGTCCATTTTCAACAATGTGATTCCCTGAGGGTTGTGGATTAGCTGACCTGGGCAGCCTTACCCTGCCGGCCTGCCCTCCCCAGGTGTGCCTCGTTGAGGTCAATATAAACAGCGCTCCAGGCAGCAATAGCCCCTGAAGCTGTGCCTGACTCCATATTCTCTGCCCCGTCAGCAGTCTCGGGGCTGTGCTGGTGGGAGGGAGTGAGGGGCCACAGCTTTGTGGGTGGCCCGTTGTGAGTGGGGTTCTGCTGGCCTTTCTGCAGGAGATGCCAGGCTGCCGCCTGTAAAGAAGAGGATGTGTCACCCATACCTTGCGCTGGAATTTCTCTCCGGACAGAGGTGAGGAAGGAAAAAAGCAGTGGGGCCCGGGACAGGAGGGGTATCTCAGGCAGGGCAATGGAAAGCTTCTGGAAGAGCGCCCGGGGCCAGGACCACCCTGGCTGGCCTGCAGGCACCAAGTTGGCCTGCGTGCTGTCGCTGGTGTGGCTCCACGGTCCTTCCTCTAGGCTTTCAAGCCCTTGTACATATTCAGGTGTTTTACCTGGAAAGGGTGGGAACAGTTCAGCAGCAGCTGGCCTGGGGCTCAGCTCACGTTTACTCACAGATGCCTCGGCACGGTCCCCCAGCTTTGCAATGAGGACGCTCCTTGCGTGGGGGGTGGGTTGCTGGCTGTAATGGGAGATGGTTCCCCACATCTGACCAATTTCAGAATTGTTTACCACTGGAGCAAGTGCCCTGATAGGGTTTTCCTCTGTATAACTCCTGGGTTCAGGTTTTTTTTTTCTTTTATGGTTCAAGTTAGATTTTATTCCCCTTTTATGTATTTATAGATATAAGCATGGAAATAATTCATTCCTATAAATACATCTGTGTGACGGGAAGAATTTTTTCTGTTTTATTTTTAAATATTATTGTTTAAAATTTTGAAATTTAATTTTATTTATGTTTTTATACAGCAGGTTATTATTAGTTATGTATTTTATGCATATACATGTATACAGGTCAATCCCAATCTCCCAACTCATCCCACCACCACCACCCCATGGCTTCCCACACTTGGTGTCCATACGTTTGTTCTCTACCTCTGTGTCTCTATTTCTTCCCTGCAAACCAGTTCATCTGTATCATTTTTAGGCTCCACATATATGCATTAATATACAATATTTGTTTTCCTCTTTGTGACTTACTTCATTCTGTATGACAGTCTCTCGATCCATCGATGTCTCTACAAATGACCCAGTTTCATTCCGTTTTATGGCCGAGTAATATTCCATTTTATATATGTACCACATCTTTATCCATTCATCTGTCTGTGGGCATTTAGGTTGCTTCCATTACCTGGCTATTGTAAATAGTGCTGCAACGAACATTGTGGTGAATGTGCCTTGTTGAAATACGGTTTTCTCTGGGTATATGCCCAGAAGTGGGATTGCTGGATCAGATGGTAATTCTATTTCTAATTTTTTTAAGGAAACTCCATACTGTTCTCCATAGTGACTGTATCAATTTACATTCCCACCAATAGTGGAAGAGGGCTCCTTTTGTCCACACCCTCCCCAGAATTGGTTGTTTGTAGATTTTCTGATGATGCCGATTCTAACAGGTGTGAGGTGATACCTCATTGTAGTTTTGATTTGCATTTCTCTAATAATTAGTGCTGTTGAGCAGCTTTTCATGTGCGTCTTGGCCATCTCTGTGTCTCCTTTGAAGAAACGTCTCTTTAGATCTTCTGCCCATTTTTTCTGGGTTGTTTGTTTTTTTAATATTAAGCTGCATGAGCTGTTTATATATATTGGAGATTAAACCTCTGTCCATTGATTCGTCTGCAACGATTTTCGCCCATTCTGAGGGATGCCTTTTTCCATTCCCGTGTTTTTTAACAAAAAAGGAAAGAAAGGAAAAGAAGCAGAACACTAATGTGCGTAAAATATGCCTTTTGAAACGGTCGTTTTGAAATATGGACGTCCTTTGAATTTTTTGGTCGATATGTGACCCCAGGATTTGTTTTCAGGGCAGGTGTCATTTACAGGCCTGCAATGATTTTGAATATCAACTGACCATTAGCATTGGGATTAAAGCTGCTGTTGTGTGAAACGGCCACAAGGTGGCAGCAGTTCACCCTTACCAAATCTGGTTATAAGGGCAAGAGAGCCTCAGTGGAAGTGGTGTTCTAGATTGGAGTTAAGAATGGAATGTGCCAGGAGAAAGCCCCTCAAGTTTGTCTCACTACTTCTTGTTCGTGTTTTTATTTTAAGTTTTTAATTTTTATTACAGCAAGTTTGATTACAATGTTTGGCTTGTTGTAGGTGTGGAAGATGTGGTTCTTTTACACATATACAGATGACTGTTCTTCTTGGGATCCTTTTCCCATGTACGTTATGACAGAATGTTGAGTAGTCCTCTCTTGGTATTCTGTAGGTCTTTGGTGATTATATATGTCACCTGTGTTTGTATATGTCTGTTAACCCCAATATCGTAAAGAAACCAATCCTCACACCTTTCCATTGGTGAACCATAAGTTTGTTTAATGAATCTGTGATTGCCCTTCTCCGTGGAAATATCTGCCCTGGTATCCATTTTTAGGTAACACCTCTATGTGATATGATATGTGTCTTTCACTTTCTGACTTACTACAAGTCACGTGATTACTTCTAGACTCATCTATGGGGCAAATGGCATTTTGTCCTTTTTTCCCTTGGCTTCTCTTCTGCCTTTGCGGGGTCCATTTTCAACAATGTGATTCCCTGAGGGTTGTGGATTAGCTGACCTGGGCAGCCTTACACTGCCGGCCTGCCCTCCCCAGGTGTGCCTCGTTGAGGTCAATATAAACAGCGCTCCAGGCAGCAATAGCCCCTGAAGCTGTGCCTGACTCCATATTCTCTGCCCCGTCAGCAGTCTCGGGGCTGTGCTGGTGGGAGGGAGTGAGGGGCCACAGCTTTGTGGGTGGCCCGGTGTGAGTGGGGTTCTGCTGGCCTTTCTGCAGGAGATGCCAGGCTGCCGCCTGTAAAGAAGAGGATGTGTCACCCATACCTTGCGCTGGAATTTCTCTCCGGACAGAGGTGAGGAAGGAAAAAAGCAGTGGGGGCCGGGACAGGAGGGGTATCTCAGGCAGGGCAATGGAAAGCTTCTGGAAGAGCGCCCGGGGCCAGGACCACCCTGGCTGGCCTGCAGGCACCAAGTTGGCCTGCGTGCTGTCGCTGGTGTGGCTCCACGGTCCTTCCTCTAGGCTTTCAAGCCCTTGTACATATTCAGGTGTTTTACCTGGAAAGGGTGGGAACAGTTCAGCAGCAGCTGGCCTGGGGCTCAGCTCACGTTTACTCACAGATGCCTCGGCACAGTCCCCCAGCTTTGCAATGAGGACGCTCCTTGCGTGGGGGGTGGGTTGCTGGCTGTAATGGGAGATGGTTCCCCACCTCTGACAAATTTCAGAATTGTTTACCACTGGAGCAAGTGCCCTGATAGGGTTTTCCTCTGTATAACTCCTGGGTTCAGGTTTTTTTTTTTTTCTTTTATGGTTCAAGTTAGATTTTATTCCCCTTTTATGTATTTATAGATATAAGCATGGAAATAATTCATTCCTATAAATACATCTGTGTGACGGGAAGAATTTTTTCTGTTTTATTTTTAAATTTTATTTTTTAAAATTTTGAAATTTAATTTTATTTATGTTTTTATACAGCAGGTTATTATTAGTTATGTATTTTATGCATATACATGTATACAGGTCAATCCTAATCTCCCAACTCATCCCACCACCACCACCCCATGGCTTCCCACACTTGGTGTCCATACGTTTGTTCTCTACCTCTGTGTCTCTATTTCTTCCCTGCAAACCAGTTCATCTGTATCATTTTTAGGCTCCACATATATGCATTAATATACAATATTTGTTTTCCTCTTTGTGACTTACTTCATTCTGTATGACAGTCTCTCGATCCATCGATGTCTCTACAAATGACCCAGTTTCATTCCGTTTTATGGCCGAGTAATATTCCATTTTATATATGTACCACATCTTTATCCATTCATCTGTCTGTGGGCATTTAGGTTGCTTCCATTACCTGGCTATTGTAAATAGTGCTGCAACGAACATTGTGGTGAATGTGCCTTGTTGAAATACGGTTTTCTCTGGGTATATGCCCAGAAGTGGGATTGCTGGATCAGATGGTAATTCTATTTCTAATTTTTTTAAGGAAACTCCATACTGTTCTCCATAGTGACTGTATCAATTTACATTCCCACCAATAGTGGAAGAGGGCTCCTTTTGTCCACACCCTCCCCAGAATTGGTTGTTTGTAGATTTTCTGATGATGCCGATTCTAACAGGTGTGAGGTGATACCTCATTGTAGTTTTGATTTGCATTTCTCTAATAATTAGTGCTGTTGAGCAGCTTTTCATGTGCGTCTTGGCCATCTCTGTGTCTCCTTTGAAGAAACGTCTCTTTAGATCTTCTGCCCATTTTTTTTCGGTTGTTTGTTTTTTTAATATTAAGCTGCATGAGCTGTTTATATATATTGGAGATTAAACCTCTGTCCATTGATTCGTCTGCAACGATTTTCGCCCATTCTGAGGGATGCCTTTTTCCATTCCCGTGTTTTTTAACAAAAAAGGAAAGAAAGGAAAAGAAGCAGAACACTAATGTGCGTAAAATATGCCTTTTGAAACGGTCGTTTTGAAATATGGACGTCCTTTGAATTTTTTGGTCGATATGTGACCCCAGGATTTGTTTTCAGGGCAGGTGTCATTTACAGGCCTGCAATGATTTTGAATATCAACTGACCATTAGCGTTGGGATTAAAGCTGCTGTTGTGTGAAACGGCCACAAGGTGGCAGCAGTTCACCCTTACCAAATCTGGTTACTAGGGCAAGAGAGCCTCAGTGGAAGTGGTGTTCTAGATTCGAATTTAGAATGGAATGTGCCAGGAGAAAGCCCCTCACGTTTGTCTCACTACATCTTGTTCATGTTTTTAATTTTTTTTTATTTTTTATTACAGCAAGTTTGATTACAATGTTTGGCTTGTTGTAGGTGTGGAAGATGTGGTTCTTTTACACATATACAGATGTCTGTTCTTCCTGGGATCCTTTTCCCATGTACGTTATGACAGAATGTTGAGTAGTCCTCTCTTGGTATTCTGTAGGTCTTTGGTGATTATATATGTCACCTGTGTTTGTATATGTCTGTTAACCCCGATATCGTAATGAAACCAATCCTCACACCTTTCCATTGGTGAACCATAAGTTTGTTTAATGAATCTGTGATTGCCCTTCTCCGTGGAAATATCTGCCCTGGTATCCATTTTTAGGTAACACCTCTAAGTTATATGATATGTGTCTTTCACTTTCTGACTTACTACAAGCCACGTGATTACTTCTAGACTCATCTACGGGGCTGCAAATGGCATTTTGTCCTTTTTTCCCTTGGCTTCTCTTCTGCCTTTGCGGGGTCCATTTTCAACAATGTGATTCCCTGAGGGTTGTGGATTAGCTGACCTGGGCAGCCTTACCCTGCCGGCCTGCCCTCCCCAGGTGTGCCTCGTTGAGGTCAATATAAACAGCGCTCCAGGCAGCAATAGCCCCTGAAGCTGTGCCTGACTCCATATTCTCTGCCCCGTCAGCAGTCTCGGGGCTGTGCTGGTGGGAGGGAGTGAGGGGCCACAGCTTTGTGGGTGGCCCGGTGTGAGTGGGGTTCTGCTGGCCTTTCTGCAGGAGATGCCAGGCTGCCGCCTGTAAAGAAGAGGATGTGTCACCCATACCTTGCACTGGAATTTCTCTCCGGACAGAGGTGAGGAAGGAAAAAAGCAGTGGGGCCCGGGACAGGAGGCGTATCTCAGGCAGGGCAATGGAAAGCTTCTGGAAGAGCGCCCGGGGCCAGGACCACCCTGGCTGGCCTGCAGGCACCAAGTTGGCCTGCGTGCTGTCGCTGGTGTGGCTCCACGGTCCTTCCTCTAGGCTTTCAAGCCCTTGTACATATTCAGGTGTTTTACCTGGAAAGGGTGGGAACAGTTCAGCAGCAGCTGGCCTGGGGCTCAGCTCACGTTTACTCACAGATGCCTCGGCACGGTCCCCCAGCTTTGCAATGAGGACGCTCCTTGCGTGGGGGGTGGGTTGCTGGCTGTAATGGGAGATGGTTCCCCACCTCTGACCAATTTCAGAATTGTTTACCACTGGAGCAAGTGCCCTGATAGGGTTTTCCTCTGTATAACTCCTGGGTTCAGGTTTTTTTTTTCTTTTATGGTTCAAGTTAGATTTTATTCCCCTTTTATGTATTTATAGATATAAGCATGGAAATAATTCATTCCTATAAATACATCTGTGTGACGGGAAGAATTTTTTCTGTTTTATTTTTAAATTTTATTTTTTAAAATTTTGAAATTTAATTTTATTTATGTTTTTATACAGCAGGTTATTATTAGTGATGTATTTTATGCATATACATGTATACAGGTCAATCCCAATCTCCCAACTCATCCCACCACCACCACCCCATGGCTTCCCACACTTGGTGTCCATACGTTTGTTCTCTACCTCTGTGTCTCTATTTCTTCCCTGCAAACCAGTTCATCTGTATCATTTTTAGGCTCCACATATATGCATTAATATACAATATTTGTTTTCCTCTTTGTGACTTACTTCATTCTGTATGACAGTCTCTCGATCCATCGATGTCTCTACAAATGACCCAGTTTCATTCCTTTTTATGGCCGAGTCATATTCCATTTTATATATGTACCACATCTTTATCCATTCATCTGTCTGTGGGCATTTAGGTTGCTTCCATTACCTGGCTATTGTAAATAGTGCTGCAACGAACATTGTGGTGAATGTGCCTTGTTGAAATACGGTTTTCTCTGGGTATATGCCCAGAAGTGGGATTGCTGGATCAGATGGTAATTCTATTTCTAATTTTTTTAAGGAAACTCCATACTGTTCTCCATAGTGACTGTATCAATTTACATTCCCACCAATAGTGGAAGAGGGCTCCTTTTGTCCACACCCTCCCCAGAATTGGTTGTTTGTAGATTTTCTGATGATGCCGATTCTAACAGGTGTGAGGTGATACCTCATTGTAGTTTTGATTTGCATTTCTCTAATAATTAGTGCTGTTGAGCAGCTTTTCATGTGCGTCTTGGCCATCTCTGTGTCTCCTTTGAAGAAACGTCTCTTTAGATCTTCTGCCCATTTTTTTTGGGTTGTTTGTTTTTTTAATATTAAGCTGCATGAGCTGTTTATATATATTGGAGATTAAACCTCTGTCCATTGATTCGTCTGCAACGATTTTCGCCCATTCTGAGGGATGCCTTTTTCCATTCCCGTGTTGTTTAACAAAAAAGGAAAGAAAGGAAAAGAAGCAGAACACTAATGTGCGTAACATATGCCTTTTGAAACGGTCGTTTTGAAATATGGACGTCCTTTGAATTTTTTGGTCGATATGTGACCCCAGGATTTGTTTTCAGGGCAGGTGTCATTTACAGGCCTGCAATGATTTTGAATATCAACTGACCATTAGCATTGGGATTAAAGCTGCTGTTGTGTGAAACGGCCACAAGGTGGCAGCAGTTCACCCTTACCAAATCTGGTTATAAGGGCAAGAGAGCCTCAGTGGAAGTGGTGTTCTAGATTGGAGTTAAGAATGGAATGTGCCAGGAGAAAGCCCCTCAAGTTTGTCTCACTACTTCTTGTTCGTGTTTTTATTTTAAGTTTTTAATTTTTATTACAGCAAGTTTGATTACAATGTTTGGCTTGTTGTAGGTGTGGAAGATGTGGTTCTTTTACACATATACAGATGACTGTTCTTCTTGGGATCCTTTTCCCATGTACGTTATGACAGAATGTTGAGTAGTCCTCTCTTGGTATTCTGTAGGTCTTTGGTGATTTTATATGTCACCTGTGTTTGTATATGTCTGTTAACCCCAATATCGTAAAGAAACCAATCCTCACACCTTTCCATTGGTGAACCATAAGTTTGTTTAATGAATCTGTGATTGCCCTTCTCCGTGGAAATATCTGCCCTGGTATCCATTTTTAGGTAACACCTCTATGTGATATGATATGTGTCTTTCACTTTCTGACTTACTACAAGTCACGTGATTACTTCTAGACTCATCTATGGGGCAAATGGCATTTTGTCCTTTTTTCCCTTGGCTTCTCTTCTGCCTTTGCGTGGTCCATTTTCAACAATGTGATTCCCTGAGGGTTGTGGATTAGCTGACCTGGGCAGCCTTACACTGCCGGCCTGCCCTCCCCAGGTGTGCCTCGTTGAGGTCAATATAAACAGCGCTCCAGGCAGCAATAGCCCCTGAAGCTGTGCCTGACTCCATATTCTCTGCCCCGTCAGCAGTCTCGGGGCTGTGCTGGTGGGAGGGAGTGAGGGGCCACAGCTTTGTGGGTGGCCCGGTGTGAGTGGGGTTCTGCTGGCCTTTCTGCAGGAGATGCCAGGCTGCCGCCTGTAAAGAAGAGGATGTGTCACCCATACCTTCCGCTGGAATTTCTCTCCGGACAGAGGTGAGGAATGAAAAAAGCAGTGGGGGCCGGGACAGGAGGGGTATCTCAGGCAGGGCAATGGAAAGCTTCTGGAAGAGCGCCCGGGGCCAGGACCACCCTGGCTGGCCTGCAGGCACCAAGTTGGCCTGCGTGCTGTCGCTGGTGTGGCTCCACGGTCCTTCCTCTAGGCTTTCAAGCCCTTGTACATATTCAGGTGTTTTACCTGGAAAGGGTGGGAACAGTTCAGCAGCAGCTGGCCTGGGGCTCAGCTCACGTTTACTCACAGATGCCTCGGCACGGTCCCCCAGCTTTGCAATGAGGACGCTCCTTGCGTGGGGGGTGGGTTGCTGGCTGTAATGGGAGATGGTTCCCCACCTCTGACAAATTTCAGAATTGTTTACCACTGGAGCAAGTGCCCTGATAGGGTTTTCCTCTGTATAACTCCTGGGTTCAGGTTTTTTTTTTTCTTTTATGGTTCAAGTTAGATTTTATTCCCCTTTTATGTATTTATAGATATAAGCATGGAAATAATTCATTCCTATAAATACATCTGTGTGACGGGAAGAATTTTTTCTGTTTTATTTTTAAATTTTATTTTTTAAAATTTTGAAATTTAATTTTATTTATGTTTTTATACAGCAGGTTATTATTAGTTATGTATTTTATGCATATACATGTATACAGGTCAATCCTAATCTCCCAACTCATCCCACCACCACCACCCCATGGCTTCCCACACTTGGTGTCCATACGTTTGTTCTCTACCTCTGTGTCTCTATTTCTTCCCTGCAAACCAGTTCATCTGTATCATTTTTAGGCTCCACATATATGCATTAATATACAATATTTGTTTTCCTCTTTGTGACTTACTTCATTCTGTATGACAGTCTCTCGATCCATCGATGTCTCTACAAATGACCCAGTTTCATTCCGTTTTATGGCCGAGTAATATTCCATTTTATATATGTACCACATCTTTATCCATTCATCTGTCTGTGGGCATTTAGGTTGCTTCCATTACCTGGCTATTGTAAATAGTGCTGCAACGAACATTGTGGTGAATGTGCCTTGTTGAAATACGGTTTTCTCTTGGTATATGCCCAGAAGTGGGATTGCTGGATCAGATGGTAATTCTATTTCTAATTTTTTTAAGGAAACTCCATACTGTTCTCCATAGTGACTGTATCAATTTACATTCCCACCAATAGTGGAAGAGGGCTCCTTTTGTCCACACCCTCCCCAGAATTGGTTGTTTGTAGATTTTCTGATGATGCCGATTCTAACAGGTGTGAGGTGATACCTCATTGTAGTTTTGATTTGCATTTCTCTAATAATTAGTGCTGTTGAGCAGCTTTTCATGTGCGTCTTGGCCATCTCTGTGTCTCCTTTGAAGAAACGTCTCTTTAGATCTTCTGCCCATTTTTTTTCGGTTGTTTGTTTTTTTAATATTAAGCTGCATGAGCTGTTTATATATATTGGAGATTAAACCTCTGTCCATTGATTCGTCTGCAATGATTTTCGCCCATTCTGAGGGATGCCTTTTTCCATTCCCGTGTTTCTTAACAAAAAAGGAAAGAAAGGAAAAGAAGCAGAACACTAATGTGCGTAAAATATGCCTTTTGAAACGGTCGTTTTGAAATATGGACGTCCTTTGAATTTTTTGGTCGATATGTGACCCCAGGATTTGTTTTCAGGGCAGGTGTCATTTACAGGCCTGCAATGATTTTGAATATCAACTGACCATTAGCGTTGGGATTAAAGCTGCTGTTGTGTGAAACGGCCACAAGGTGGCAGCAGTTCACCCTTACCAAATCTGGTTACTAGGGCAAGAGAGCCTCAGTGGAAGTGGTGTTCTAGATTCGAATTTAGAATGGAATGTGCCAGGAGAAAGCCCCTCACGTTTGTCTCACTACATCTTGTTCATGTTTTTAATTTTTTTTTATTTTTTATTACAGCAAGTTTGATTACAATGTTTGGCTTGTTGTAGGTGTGGAAGATGTGGTTCTTTTACACATATACAGATGTCTGTTCTTCCTGGGATCCTTTTCCCATGTACGTCATGACAGAATGTTGAGTAGTCCTCTCTTGGTATTCTGTAGGTCTTTGGTGATTATATATGTCACCTGTGTTTGTATATGTCTGTTAACCCCGATATCGTAATGAAACCAATCCTCACACCTTTCCATTGGTGAACCATAAGTTTGTTTAATGAATCTGTGATTGCCCTTCTCCGTGGAAATATCTGCCCTGGTATCCATTTTTAGGTAACACCTCTAAGTTATATGATATGTGTCTTTCACTTTCTGACTTACTACAAGCCACGTGATTACTTCTAGACTCATCTACGGGGCTGCAAATGGCATTTTGTCCTTTTTTCCCTTGGCTTCTCTTCTGCCTTTGCGGGGTCCATTTTCAACAATGTGATTCCCTGAGGGTTGTGGATTAGCTGACCTGGGCAGCCTTACCCTGCCAGCCTGCCCTCCCCAGGTGTGCCTCGTTGAGGTCAATATAAACAGCGCTCCAGGCAGCAATAGCCCCTGAAGCTGTGCCTGACTCCATATTCTCTGCCCCGTCAGCAGTCTCGGGGCTGTGCTGGTGGGAGGGAGTGAGGGGCCACAGCTTTGTGGGTGGCCCGGTGTGAGTGGGGTTCTGCTGGCCTTTCTGCAGGAGATGCCAGGCTGCCGCCTGTAAAGAAGAGGATGTGTCACCCATACCTTGCACTGGAATTTCTCTCCGGACAGAGGTGAGGAAGGAAAAAAGCAGTGGGGCCCGGGACAGGAGGCGTATCTCAGGCAGGGCAATGGAAAGCTTCTGGAAGAGCGCCCGGGGCCAGGACCACCCTGGCTGGCCTGCAGGCACCAAGTTGGCCTGCGTGCTGTCGCTGGTGTGGCTCCACGGTCCTTCCTCTAGGCTTTCAAGCCCTTGTACATATTCAGGTGTTTTACCTGGAAAGGGTGGGAACAGTTCAGCAGCAGCTGGCCTGGGGCTCAGCTCACGTTTACTCACAGATGCCTCGGCACGGTCCCCCAGCTTTGCAATGAGGACGCTCCTTGCGTGGGGGGTGGGTTGCTGGCTGTAATGGGAGATGGTTCCCCACCTCTGACCAATTTCAGAATTGTTTACCACTGGAGCAAGTGCCCTGATAGGGTTTTCCTCTGTATAACTCCTGGGTTCAGGTTTTTTTTTTCTTTTATGGTTCAAGTTAGATTTTATTCCCCTTTTATGTATTTATAGATATAAGCATGGAAATAATTCATTCCTATAAATACATCTGTGTGACGGGAAGAATTTTTTCCGTTTTATTTTTAAATTTTATTTTTTAAAATTTTGAAATTTAATTTTATTTATGTTTTTATACAGCAGGTTATTATTAGTGATGTATTTTATGCATATACATGTATACAGGTCAATCCCAATCTCCCAACTCATCCCACCACCACCACCCCATGGCTTCCCACACTTGGTGTCCATACGTTTGTTCTCTACCTCTGTGTCTCTATTTCTTCCCTGCAAACCAGTTCATCTGTATCATTTTTAGGCTCCACATATATGCATTAATATACAATATTTGTTTTCCTCTTTGTGACTTACTTCATTCTGTATGACAGTCTCTCGATCCATCGATGTCTCTACAAATGACCCAGTTTCATTCCTTTTTATGGCCGAGTCATATTCCATTTTATATATGTACCACATCTTTATCCATTCATCTGTCTGTGGGCATTTAGGTTGCTTCCATTACCTGGCTATTGTAAATAGTGCTGCAACGAACATTGTGGTGAATGTGCCTTGTTGAAATACGGTTTTCTCTGGGTATATGCCCAGAAGTGGGATTGCTGGATCAGATGGTAATTCTATTTCTAATTTTTTTAAGGAAACTCCATACTGTTCTCCATAGTGACTGTATCAATTTACATTCCCACCAATAGTGGAAGAGGGCTCCTTTTGTCCACACCCTCCCCAGAATTGGTTGTTTGTAGATTTTCTGATGATGCCGATTCTAACAGGTGTGAGGTGATACCTCATTGTAGTTTTGATTTGCATTTCTCTAATAATTAGTGCTGTTGAGCAGCTTTTCATGTGCGTCTTGGCCATCTCTGTGTCTCCTTTGAAGAAACGTCTCTTTAGATCTTCTGCCCATTTTTTTTGGGTTGTTTGTTTTTTTAATATTAAGCTGCATGAGCTGTTTATATATATTGGAGATTAAACCTCTGTCCATTGATTCGTCTGCAACGATTTTCGCCCATTCTGAGGGATGCCTTTTTCCATTCCCGTGTTGTTTAACAAAAAAGGAAAGAAAGGAAAAGAAGCAGAACACTAATGTGCGTAACATATGCCTTTTGAAACGGTCGTTTTGAAATATGGACGTCCTTTGAATTTTTTGGTCGATATGTGACCCCAGGATTTGTTTTCAGGGCAGGTGTCATTTACAGGCCTGCAATGATTTTGAATATCAACTGACCATTAGCATTGGGATTAAAGCTGCTGTTGTGTGAAACGGCCACAAGGTGGCAGCAGTTCACCCTTACCAAATCTGGTTATAAGGGCAAGAGAGCCTCAGTGGAAGTGGTGTTCTAGATTGGAGTTAAGAATGGAATGTGCCAGGAGAAAGCCCCTCAAGTTTGTCTCACTACTTCTTGTTCGTGTTTTTATTTTAAGTTTTTAATTTTTATTACAGCAAGTTTGATTACAATGTTTGGCTTGTTGTAGGTGTGGAAGATGTGGTTCTTTTACACATATACAGATGACTGTTCTTCTTGGGATCCTTTTCCCATGTACGTTATGACAGAATGTTGAGTAGTCCTCTCTTGGTATTCTGTAGGTCTTTGGTGATTTTATATGTCACCTGTGTTTGTATATGTCTGTTAACCCCAATATCGTAAAGAAACCAATCCTCACACCTTTCCATTGGTGAACCATAAGTTTGTTTAATGAATCTGTGATTGCCCTTCTCCGTGGAAATATCTGCCCTGGTATCCATTTTTAGGTAACACCTCTATGTGATATGATATGTGTCTTTCACTTTCTGACTTACTACAAGTCACGTGATTACTTCTAGACTCATCTATGGGGCAAATGGCATTTTGTCCTTTTTTCCCTTGGCTTCTCTTCTGCCTTTGCGTGGTCCATTTTCAACAATGTGATTCCCTGAGGGTTGTGGATTAGCTGACCTGGGCAGCCTTACCCTGCCGGCCTGCCCTCCCCAGGTGTGCCTCGTTGAGGTCAATATAAACAGCGCTCCAGGCAGCAATAGCCCCTGAAGCTGTGCCTGACTCCATATTCTCTGCCCCGTCAGCAGTCTCGGGGCTGTGCTGGTGGGAGGGAGTGAGGGGCCACAGCTTTGTGGGTGGCCCGGTGTGAGTGGGGTTCTGCTGGCCTTTCTTCAGGAGTTGCCAGGCTGCCGCCTGTAAAGAAGAGGATGTGTCACCCATACCTTGCACTGGAATTTCTCTCCGGACAGAGGTGAGGAAGGAAAAAAGCAGTGGGGCCCGGGACAGGAGGCGTATCTCAGGCAGGGCAATGGAAAGCTTCTGGAAGAGCGCCCGGGGCCAGGACCACCCTGGCTGGCCTGCAGGCACCAAGTTGGCCTGCGTGCTGTCGCTGGTGTGGCTCCACGGTCCTTCCTCTAGGCTTTCAAGCCCTTGTACATATTCAGGTGTTTTACCTGGAAAGGGTGGGAACAGTTCAGCAGCAGCTGGCCTGGGGCTCAGCTCACGTTTACTCACAGATGCCTCAGCACGGTCCCCCAGCTTTGCAATGAGGACGCTCCTTGCGTGGGGGGTGGGTTGCTGGCTGTAATGGGAGATGGTTCCCCACCTCTGACAAATTTCAGAATTGTTTACCACTGGAGCAAGTGCCCTGATAGGGTTTTCCTCTGGATAACTCCTGGGTTCAGGTTTTTTTTTTTCTTTTATGGTTCAAGTTAGATTTTATTCCCCTTTTATGTATTTATAGATATAAGCATGGAAATAATTCATTCCTATAAATACATCTGTGTGACGGGAAGAATTTTTTCTGTTTTATTTTTAAATTTTATTTTTTAAAATTTTGAAATTTAATTTTATTTATGTTTTTATACAGCAGGTTATTATTAGTTATGTATTTTATGCATATACATGTATACAGGTCAATCCTAATCTCCCAACTCATCCCACCACCACCACCCCATGGCTTCCCACACTTGGTGTCCATACGTTTGTTCTCTACCTCTGTGTCTCTATTTCTTCCCTGCAAACCAGTTCATCTGTATCATTTTTAGGCTCCACATATATGCATTAATATACAATATTTGTTTTCCTCTTTGTGACTTACTTCATTCTGTATGACAGTCTCTCGATCCATCGATGTCTCTACAAATGACCCAGTTTCATTCCGTTTTATGGCCGAGTAATATTCCATTTTATATATGTACCACATCTTTATCCATTCATCTGTCTGTGGGCATTTAGGTTGCTTCCATTACCTGGCTATTGTAAATAGTGCTGCAACGAACATTGTGGTGAATGTGCCTTGTTGAAATACGGTTTTCTCTGGGTATATGCCCAGAAGTGGGATTGCTGGATCAGATGGTAATTCTATTTCTAATTTTTTTAAGGAAACTCCATACTGTTCTCCATAGTGACTGTATCAATTTACATTCCCACCAATAGTGGAAGAGGGCTCCTTTTGTCCACACCCTCCCCAGAATTGGTTGTTTGTAGATTTTCTGATGATGCCGATTCTAACAGGTGTGAGGTGATACCTCATTGTAGTTTTGATTTGCATTTCTCTAATAATTAGTGCTGTTGAGCAGCTTTTCATGTGCGTCTTGGCCATCTCTGTGTCTCCTTTGAAGAAACGTCTCTTTAGATCTTCTGCCCATTTTTTTTCGGTTGTTTGTTTTTTTAATATTAAGCTGCATGAGCTGTTTATATATATTGGAGATTAAACCTCTGTCCATTGATTCGTCTGCAATGATTTTCGCCCATTCTGAGGGATGCCTTTTTCCATTCCCGTGTTTTTTAACAAAAAAGGAAAGAAAGGAAAAGAAGCAGAACACTAATGTGCGTAAAATATGCCTTTTGAAACGGTCGTTTTGAAATATGGACGTCCTTTGAATTTTTTGGTCGATATGTGACCCCAGGATTTTTTTTCAGGGCAGGTGTCATTTACAGGCCTGCAATGATTTTGAATATCAACTGACCATTAGCGTTGGGATTAAAGCTGCTGTTGTGTGAAACGGCCACAAGGTGGCAGCAGTTCACCCTTACCAAATCTGGTTACTAGGGCAAGAGAGCCTCAGTGGAAGTGGTGTTCTAGATTCGAATTTAGAATGGAATGTGCCAGGAGAAAGCCCCTCACGTTTGTCTCACTACATCTTGTTCATGTTTTTAATTTTTTTTTATTTTTTATTACAGCAAGTTTGATTACAATGTTTGGCTTGTTGTAGGTGTGGAAGATGTGGTTCTTTTACACATATACAGATGTCTGTTCTTCCTGGGATCCTTTTCCCATGTACGTCATGACAGAATGTTGAGTAGTCCTCTCTTGGTATTCTGTAGGTCTTTGGTGATTATATATGTCACCTGTGTTTGTATATGTCTGTTAACCCCGATATCGTAATGAAACCAATCCTCACACCTTTCCATTGGTGAACCATAAGTTTGTTTAATGAATCTGTGATTGCCCTTCTCCGTGGAAATATCTGCCCTGGTATCCATTTTTAGGTAACACCTCTAAGTTATATGATATGTGTCTTTCACTTTCTGACTTACTACAAGCCACGTGATTACTTCTAGACTCATCTACGGGGCTGCAAATGGCATTTTGTCCTTTTTTCCCTTGGCTTCTCTTCTGCCTTTGCGGGGTCCATTTTCAACAATGTGATTCCCTGAGGGTTGTGGATTAGCTGACCTGGGCAGCCTTACCCTGCCAGCCTGCCCTCCCCAGGTGTGCCTCGTTGAGGTCAATATAAACAGCGCTCCAGGCAGCAATAGCCCCTGAAGCTGTGCCTGACTCCATATTCTCTGCCCCGTCAGCAGTCTCGGGGCTGTGCTGGTGGGAGGGAGTGAGGGGCCACAGCTTTGTGGGTGGCCCGGTGTGAGTGGGGTTCTGCTGGCCTTTCTGCAGGAGATGCCAGGCTGCCGCCTGTAAAGAAGAGGATGTGTCACCCATACCTTGCACTGGAATTTCTCTCCGGACAGAGGTGAGGAAGGAAAAAAGCAGTGGGGCCCGGGACAGGAGGCGTATCTCAGGCAGGGCAATGGAAAGCTTCTGGAAGAGCGCCCGGGGCCAGGACCACCCTGGCTGGCCTGCAGGCACCAAGTTGGCCTGCGTGCTGTCGCTGGTGTGGCTCCACGGTCCTTCCTCTAGGCTTTCAAGCCCTTGTACATATTCAGGTGTTTTACCTGGAAAGGGTGGGAACAGTTCAGCAGCAGCTGGCCTGGGGCTCAGCTCACGTTTACTCACAGATGCCTCGGCACGGTCCCCCAGCTTTGCAATGAGGACGCTCCTTGCGTGGGGGGTGGGTTGCTGGCTGTAATGGGAGATGGTTCCCCACCTCTGACCAATTTCAGAATTGTTTACCACTGGAGCAAGTGCCCTGATAGGGTTTTCCTCTGTATAACTCCTGGGTTCAGGTTTTTTTTTTCTTTTATGGTTCAAGTTAGATTTTATTCCCCTTTTATGTATTTATAGATATAAGCATGGAAATAATTCATTCCTATAAATACATCTGTGTGACGGGAAGAATTTTTTCTGTTTTATTTTTAAATTTTATTTTTTAAAATTTTGAAATTTAATTTTATTTATGTTTTTATACAGCAGGTTATTATTAGTGATGTATTTTATGCATATACATGTATACAGGTCAATCCCAATCTCCCAACTCATCCCACCACCACCACCCCATGGCTTCCCACACTTGGTGTCCATACGTTTGTTCTCTACCTCTGTGTCTCTATTTCTTCCCTGCAAACCAGTTCATCTGTATCATTTTTAGGCTCCACATATATGCATTAATATACAATATTTGTTTTCCTCTTTGTGACTTACTTCATTCTGTATGACAGTCTCTCGATCCATCGATGTCTCTACAAATGACCCAGTTTCATTCCTTTTTATGGCCGAGTCATATTCCATTTTATATATGTACCACATCTTTATCCATTCATCTGTCTGTGGGCATTTAGGTTGCTTCCATTACCTGGCTATTGTAAATAGTGCTGCAACGAACATTGTGGTGAATGTGCCTTGTTGAAATACGGTTTTCTCTGGGTATATGCCCAGAAGTGGGATTGCTGGATCAGATGGTAATTCTATTTCTAATTTTTTTAAGGAAACTCCATACTGTTCTCCATAGTGACTGTATCAATTTACATTCCCACCAATAGTGGAAGAGGGCTCCTTTTGTCCACACCCTCCCCAGAATTGGTTGTTTGTAGATTTTCTGATGATGCCGATTCTAACAGGTGTGAGGTGATACCTCATTGTAGTTTTGATTTGCATTTCTCTAATAATTAGTGCTGTTGAGCAGCTTTTCATGTGCGTCTTGGCCATCTCTGTGTCTCCTTTGAAGAAACGTCTCTTTAGATCTTCTGCCCATTTTTTTTGGGTTGTTTGTTTTTTTAATATTAAGCTGCATGAGCTGTTTATATATATTGGAGATTAAACCTCTGTCCATTGATTCGTCTGCAACGATTTTCGCCCATTCTGAGGGATGCCTTTTTCCATTCCCGTGTTGTTTAACAAAAAAGGAAAGAAAGGAAAAGAAGCAGAACACTAATGTGCGTAACATATGCCTTTTGAAACGGTCGTTTTGAAATATGGACGTCCTTTGAATTTTTTGGTCGATATGTGACCCCAGGATTTGTTTTCAGGGCAGGTGTCATTTACAGGCCTGCAATGATTTTGAATATCAACTGACCATTAGCATTGGGATTAAAGCTGCTGTTGTGTGAAACGGCCACAAGGTGGCAGCAGTTCACCCTTACCAAATCTGGTTATAAGGGCAAGAGAGCCTCAGTGGAAGTGGTGTTCTAGGTTGGAGTTAAGAATGGAATGTGCCAGGAGAAAGCCCCTCAAGTTTGTCTCACTACTTCTTGTTCGTGTTTTTATTTTAAGTTTTTAATTTTTATTACAGCAAGTTTGATTACAATGTTTGGCTTGTTGTAGGTGTGGAAGATGTGGTTCTTTTACACATATACAGATGACTGTTCTTCTTGGGATCCTTTTCCCATGTACGTTATGACAGAATGTTGAGTAGTCCTCTCTTGGTATTCTGTAGGTCTTTGGTGATTATATATGTCACCTGTGTTTGTATATGTCTGTTAACCCCAATATCGTAAAGAAACCAATCCTCACACCTTTCCATTGGTGAACCATAAGTTTGTTTAATGAATCTGTGATTGCCCTTCTCCGTGGAAATATCTGCCCTGGTATCCATTTTTAGGTAACACCTCTATGTGATATGATATGTGTCTTTCACTTTCTGACTTACTACAAGTCACGTGATTACTTCTAGACTCATCTATGGGGCAAATGGCATTTTGTCCTTTTTTCCCTTGGCTTCTCTTCTGCCTTTGCGTGGTCCATTTTCAACAATGTGATTCCCTGAGGGTTGTGGATTAGCTGACCTGGGCAGCCTTACACTGCCGGCCTGCCCTCCCCAGGTGTGCCTCGTTGAGGTCAATATAAACAGCGCTCCAGGCAGCAATAGCCCCTGAAGCTGTGCCTGACTCCATATTCTCTGCCCCGTCAGCAGTCTCGGGGCTGTGCTGGTGGGAGGGAGTGAGGGGCCACAGCTTTGTGGGTGGCCCGGTGTGAGTGGGGTTCTGCTGGCCTTTCTGCAGGAGATGCCAGGCTGCCGCCTGTAAAGAAGAGGATGTGTCACCCATACCTTCCGCTGGAATTTCTCTCCGGACAGAGGTGAGGAAGGAAAAAAGCAGTGGGGGCCGGGACAGGAGGGGTATCTCAGGCAGGGCAATGGAAAGCTTCTGGAAGAGCGCCCGGGGCCAGGACCACCCTGGCTGGCCTGCAGGCACCAAGTTGGCCTGCGTGCTGTCGCTGGTGTGGCTCCACGGTCCTTCCTCTAGGCTTTCAAGCCCTTGTACATATTCAGGTGTTTTACCTGGAAAGGGTGGGAACAGTTCAGCAGCAGCTGGCCTGGGGCTCAGCTCACGTTTACTCACAGATGCCTCGGCACGGTCCCCCAGCTTTGCAATGAGGACGCTCCTTGCGTGGGGGGTGGGTTGCTGGCTGTAATGGGAGATGGTTCCCCACCTCTGACAAATTTCAGAATTGTTTACCACTGGAGCAAGTGCCCTGTTAGGGTTTTCCTCTGTATAACTCCTGGGTTCAGGTTTTTTTTTTTCTTTTATGGTTCAAGTTAGATTTTATTCCCCTTTTATGTATTTATAGATATAAGCATGGAAATAATTCATTCCTATAAATACATCTGTGTGACGGGAAGAATTTTTTCTGTTTTATTTTTAAATTTTATTTTTTAAAATTTTGAAATTTAATTTTATTTATGTTTTTATACAGCAGGTTATTATTAGTTATGTATTTTATGCATATACATGTATACAGGTCAATCCTAATCTCCCAACTCATCCCACCACCACCACCCCATGGCTTCCCACACTTGGTGTCCATACGTTTGTTCTCTACCTCTGTGTCTCTATTTCTTCCCTGCAAACCAGTTCATCTGTATCATTTTTAGGCTCCACATATATGCATTAATATACAATATTTGTTTTCCTCTTTGTGACTTACTTCATTCTGTATGACAGTCTCTCGATCCATCGATGTCTCTACAAATGACCCAGTTTCATTCCGTTTTATGGCCGAGTAATATTCCATTTTATATATGTACCACATCTTTATCCATTCATCTGTCTGTGGGCATTTAGGTTGCTTCCATTACCTGGCTATTGTAAATAGTGCTGCAACGAACATTGTGGTGAATGTGCCTTGTTGAAATACGGTTTTCTCTGGGTATATGCCCAGAAGTGGGATTGCTGGATCAGATGGTAATTCTATTTCTAATTTTTTTAAGGAAACTCCATACTGTTCTCCATAGTGACTGTATCAATTTACATTCCCACCAATAGTGGAAGAGGGCTCCTTTTGTCCACACCCTCCCCAGAATTGGTTGTTTGTAGATTTTCTGATGATGCCGATTCTAACAGGTGTGAGGTGATACCTCATTGTAGTTTTGATTTGCATTTCTCTAATAATTAGTGCTGTTGAGCAGCTTTTCATGTGCGTCTTGGCCATCTCTGTGTCTCCTTTGAAGAAACGTCTCTTTAGATCTTCTGCCCATTTTTTTTCGGTTGTTTGTTTTTTTAATATTAAGCTGCATGAGCTGTTTATATATATTGGAGATTAAACCTCTGTCCATTGATTCGTCTGCAATGATTTTCGCCCATTCTGAGGGATGCCTTTTTCCATTCCCGTGTTTTTTAACAAAAAAGGAAAGAAAGGAAAAGAAGCAGAACACTAATGTGCATAAAATATGCCTTTTGAAACGGTCGTTTTGAAATATGGACGTCCTTTGAATTTTTTGGTCGATATGTGACCCCAGGATTTGTTTTCAGGGCAGGTGTCATTTACAGGCCTGCAATGATTTTGAATATCAACTGACCATTAGCGTTGGGATTAAAGCTGCTGTTGTGTGAAACGGCCACAAGGTGGCAGCAGTTCACCCTTACCAAATCTGGTTACTAGGGCAAGAGAGCCTCAGTGGAAGTGGTGTTCTAGATTCGAATTTAGAATGGAATGTGCCAGGAGAAAGCCCCTCACGTTTGTCTCACTACATCTTGTTCATGTTTTTAATTTTTTTTTATTTTTTATTACAGCAAGTTTGATTACAATGTTTGGCTTGTTGTAGGTGTGGAAGATGTGGTTCTTTTACACATATACAGATGTCTGTTCTTCCTGGGATCCTTTTCCCATGTACGTTATGACAGAATGTTGAGTAGTCCTCTCTTGGTATTCTGTAGGTCTTTGGTGATTATATATGTCACCTGTGTTTGTATATGTCTGTTAACCCCGATATCGTAATGAAACCAATCCTCACACCTTTCCATTGGTGAACCATAAGTTTGTTTAATGAATCTGTGATTGCCCTTCTCCGTGGAAATATCTGCCCTGGTATCCATTTTTAGGTAACACCTCTAAGTTATATGATATGTGTCTTTCACTTTCTGACTTACTACAAGCCACGTGATTACTTCTAGACTCATGTACGGGGCTGCAAATGGCATTTTGTCCTTTTTTCCCTTGGCTTCTCTTCTGCCTTTGCGGGGTCCATTTTCAACAATGTGATTCCCTGAGGGTTGTGGATTAGCTGACCTGGGCAGCCTTACCCTGCCGGCCTGCCCTCCCCAGGTGTGCCTCGTTGAGGTCAATATAAACAGCGCTCCAGGCAGCAATAGCCCCTGAAGCTGTGCCTGACTCCATATTCTCTGCCCCGTCAGCAGTCTCGGGGCTGTGCTGGTGGGAGGGAGTGAGGGGCCACAGCTTTGTGGGTGGCCCGGTGTGAGTGGGGTTCTGCTGGCCTTTCTGCAGGAGATGCCAGGCTGCCGCCTGTAAAGAAGAGGATGTGTCACCCATACCTTGCACTGGAATTTCTCTCCGGACAGAGGTGAGGAAGGAAAAAAGCAGTGGGGCCCGGGACAGGAGGCGTATCTCAGGCAGGGCAATGGAAAGCTTCTGGAAGAGCGCCCGGGGCCAGGACCACCCTGGCTGGCCTGCAGGCACCAAGTTGGCCTGCGTGCTGTCGCTGGTGTGGCTCCACGGTCCTTCCTCTAGGCTTTCAAGCCCTTGTACATATTCAGGTGTTTTACCTGGAAAGGGTGGGAACAGTTCAGCAGCAGCTGGCCTGGGGCTCAGCTCACGTTTACTCACAGATGCCTCGGCACAGTCCCCCAGCTTTGCAATGAGGACGCTCCTTGCGTGGGGGGTGGGTTGCTGGCTGTAATGGGAGATGGTTCCCCACCTCTGACCAATTTCAGAATTGTTTACCACTGGAGCAAGTGCCCTGATAGGGTTTTCCTCTGTATAACTCCTGGGTTCAGGTTTTTTTTTTCTTTTATGGTTCAAGTTAGATTTTATTCCCCTTTTATGTATTTATAGATATAAGCATGGAAATAATTCATTCCTATAAATACATCTGTGTGACGGGAAGAATTTTTTCTGTTTTATTTTTAAATTTTATTTTTTAAAATTTTGAAATTTAATTTTATTTATGTTTTTATACAGCAGGTTATTATTAGTGATGTATTTTATGCATATACATGTATACAGGTCAATCCCAATCTCCCAACTCATCCCACCACCACCACCCCATGGCTTCCCACACTTGGTGTCCATACGTTTGTTCTCTACCTCTGTGTCTCTATTTCTTCCCTGCAAACCAGTTCATCTGTATCATTTTTAGGCTCCACATATATGCATTAATATACAATATTTGTTTTCCTCTTTGTGACTTACTTCATTCTGTATGACAGTCTCTCGATCCATCGATGTCTCTACAAATGACCCAGTTTCATTCCTTTTTATGGCCGAGTCATATTCCATTTTATATATGTACCACATCTTTATCCATTCATCTGTCTGTGGGCATTTAGGTTGCTTCCATTACCTGGCTATTGTAAATAGTGCTGCAACGAACATTGTGGTGAATGTGCCTTGTTGAAATACGGTTTTCTCTGGGTATATGCCCAGAAGTGGGATTGCTGGATCAGATGGTAATTCTATTTCTAATTTTTTTAAGGAAACTCCATACTGTTCTCCATAGTGACTGTATCAATTTACATTCCCACCAATAGTGGAAGAGGGCTCCTTTTGTCCACACCCTCCCCAGAATTGGTTGTTTGTAGATTTTCTGATGATGCCGATTCTAACAGGTGTGAGGTGATACCTCATTGTAGTTTTGATTTGCATTTCTCTAATAATTAGTGCTGTTGAGCAGCTTTTCATGTGCGTCTTGGCCATCTCTTTGTCTCCTTTGAAGAAACGTCTCTTTAGATCTTCTGCCCATTTTTTTGGGTTGTTTGTTTTTTTAATATTAAGCTGCATGAGCTGTTTATATATATTGGAGATTAAACCTCTGTCCATTGATTCGTCTGCAACGATTTTCGCCCATTCTGAGGGATGCCTTTTTCCATTCCCGTGTTGTTTAACAAAAAAGGAAAGAAAGGAAAAGAAGCAGAACACTAATGTGCGTAACATATGCCTTTTGAAACGGTCGTTTTGAAATATGGACGTCCTTTGAATTTTTTGGTCGATATGTGACCCCAGGATTTGTTTTCAGGGCAGGTGTCATTTACAGGCCTGCAATGATTTTGAATATCAACTGACCATTAGCATTGGGATTAAAGCTGCTGTTGTGTGAAACGGCCACAAGGTGGCAGCAGTTCACCCTTACCAAATCTGGTTACTAGGGCAAGAGAGCCTCAGTGGAAGTGGTGTTCTAGATTCGAATTTAGAATGGAATGTGCCAGGAGAAAGCCCCTCACGTTTGTCTCACTACATCTTGTTCATGTTTTTAATTTAATTTTTTTTTATTTTTTATTACAGCAAGTTTGATTACAATGTTTGGCTTGTTGTAGGTGTGGAAGATGTGGTTCTTTTACACATATACAGATGTCTGTTCTTCCTGGGATCCTTTTCCCATGTACGTTATGACAGAATGTTGAGTAGTCCTCTCTTGGTATTCTGTAGGTCTTTGGTGATTATATATGTCACCTGTGTTTGTATATGTCTGTTAACCCCGATATCGTAATGAAACCAATCCTCACACCTTTCCATTGGTGAACCATAAGTTTGTTTAATGAATCTGTGATTGCCCTTCTCCGTGGAAATATCTGCCCTGGTATCCATTTTTAGGTAACACCTCTAAGTGATATGATATGTGTCTTTCACTTTCTGACTTACTACAAGCCACGTGATTACTTCTAGACTCATCTACGGGGCTGCAAATGGCATTTTGTCCTTTTTTCCCTTGGCTTCTCTTCTGCCTTTGCGGGGTCCATTTTCAACAATGTGATTCCCTGAGGGTTGTGGATTAGCTGACCTGGGCAGCCTTACCCTGCCGGCCTGCCCTCCCCAGGTGTGCCTCGTTGAGGTCAATATAAACAGCGCTCCAGGCAGCAATAGCCCCTGAAGCTGTGCCTGACTCCATATTCTCTGCCCCGTCAGCAGTCTCGGGGCTGTGCTGGTGGGAGGGAGTGAGGGGCCACAGCTTTGTGGGTGGCCCGGTGTGAGTGGGGTTCTGCTGGCCTTTCTGCAGGAGATGCCAGGCTGCCGCCTGTAAAGAAGAGGATGTGTCACCCATACCTTCCGCTGGAATTTCTCTCCGGACAGAGGTGAGGAAGGAAAAAAGCAGTGGGGCCCGGGACAGGAGGCGTATCTCAGGCAGGGCAATGGAAAGCTTCTGGAAGAGCGCCCGGGGCCAGGACCACCCTGGCTGGCCTGCAGGCACCAAGTTGGCCTGCGTGCTGTCGCTGGTGTGGCTCCACGGTCCTTCCTCTAGGCTTTCAAGCCCTTGTACATATTCAGGTGTTTTACCTGGAAAGGGTGGGAACAGTTCAGCAGCAGCTGGCCTGGGGCTCAGCTCACGTTTACTCACAGATGCCTCGGCACGGTCCCCCAGCTTTGCAATGAGGACGCTCCTTGCGTGGGGGGTGCGTTGCTGGCTGTAATGGGAGATGATTCCCCAACTCTGACCAATTTCAGAATTGTTTACCACTGGAGCAAGTGCCCTGATAGGGTTTTCCTCTGTATAACTCCTGGGTTCAGGTTTTTTTTTCTTTTATGGTTCAAGTTAGATTTTATTCCCCTTTTATGTATTTATAGATATAAGCATGGAAATAATTCATTCCTATAAATACATCTGTGTGACGGGAAGAATTTTTTCTGTTTTATTTTTAAATTTTATTTTTTAAAATTTTGAAATTTAATTTTATTTATGTTTTTATACAGCAGGTTATTATTAGTTATGTATTTTATGCATATACATGTATACAGGTCAATCCCAATCTCCCAACTCATCCCACCACCACCACCCCATGGCTTCCCACACTTGGTGTCCATACGTTTGTTCTCTACCTCTGTGTCTCTATTTCTTCCCTGCAAACCAGTTCATCTGTATCATTTTTAGGCTCCACATATATGCATTAATATACAATATTTGTTTTCCTCTTTGTGACTTACTTCATTCTGTATGACAGTCTCTCGATCCATCGATGTCTCTACAAATGGCCCAGTTTCATTCCTTTTTATGGCCGAGTCATATTCCATTTTATATATGTACCACCTCTTTATCCATTCATCTGTCTGTGGGCATTTAGGTTGCTTCCATTACCTGGCTATTGTAAATAGTGCTGCAACGAACATTGTGGTGAATGTGCCTTGTTGAAATACGGTTTTCTCTGGGTATATGCCCAGAAGTGGGATTGCTGGATCAGATGGTAATTCTATTTCTAATTTTTTTAAGGAAACTCCATACTGTTCTCCATAGTGACTGTATCAATTTACATTCCCACCAATAGTGGAAGAGGGCTCCTTTTGTCCACACCCTCCCCAGAATTGGTTGTTTGTAGATTTTCTGATGATGCCGATTCTAACAGGTGTGAGGTGATACCTCATTGTAGTTTTGATTTGCATTTCTCTAATAATTAGTGCTGTTGAGCAGCTTTTCATGTGCGTCTTGGCCATCTCTGTGTCTCCTTTGAAGAAACGTCTCTTTAGATCTTCTGCCCATTTTTTTGGGGTTGTTTGTTTTTTTAATATTAAGCTGCATGAGCTGTTTATATATATTGGAGATTAAACCTCTGTCCATTGATTCGTCTGCAACGATTTTCGCCCATTCTGAGGGATGCCTTTTTCCATTCCCGTGTTTTTTAACAAAAAAGGAAAGAAAGGAAAAGAAGCAGAACACTAATGTGCGTAAAATATGCCTTTTGAAACGGTCGTTTTGAAATATGGACGTCCTTTGAAATTTTTGGTCGATATGTGACCCCAGGATTTGTTTTCAGGGCAGGTGTCATTTACAGGCCTGCAATGATTTTGAATATCAACTGACCATTAGCATTGGGATTAAAGCTGCTGTTGTGTGAAACGGCCACAAGGTGGCAGCAGTTCACCCTTACCAAATCTGGTTACTAGGGCAAGAGAGCCTCAGTGGAAGTGGTGTTCTAGATTCGATTTTAGAATGGAATGTGCCAGGAGAAATCCCCTCACGTTTGTCTCACTACATCTTGTTCGTGTTTTTAATTTAATTTTTTTTTATTTTTTATTACAGCAAGTTTGATTACAATGTTTGGCTTGTTGTAGGTGTGGAAGATGTGGTTCTTTTACACATATACAGATGTCTGTTCTTCCTGGGATCCTTTTCCCATGTACGTTATGACAGAATGTTGAGTAGTCCTCTCTTGGTATTCTGTAGGTCTTTGGTGATTATATATGTCACCTGTGTTTGTATATGTCTGTTAACCCCGATATCGTAATGAAACCAATCCTCACACCTTTCCATTGGTGAACCATAAGTTTGTTTAATGAATCTGTGATTGCCCTTCTCCGTGGAAATATCTGCCCTGGTATCCATTTTTAGGTAACACCTCTAAGTTATATGATATGTGTCTTTCACTTTCTGACTTACTACAAGCCACGTGATTACTTCTAGACTCATCTACGGGGCTGCAAATGGCATTTTGTCCTTTTTTCCCTTGGCTTCTCTTCTGCCTTTGCGGGGTCCATTTTCAACATTGTGATTCCCTGAGGGTTGTGGATTAGCTGACCTGGGCAGCCTTACCCTGCTGGCCTGCCCTCCCCAGGTGTGCCTCGTTGAGGTCAATATAAACAGCGCTCCAGGCAGCAATAGCCCCTGAAGCTGTGCCTGACTCCATATTCTCTGCCCCGTCAGCAGTCTCGGGGCTGTGCTGGTGGGAGGGAGTGAGGGGCCACAGCTTTGTGGGTGGCCCGGTGTGAGTGGGGTTCTGCTGGCCTTTCTGCAGGAGATGCCAGGCTGCCGCCTGTAAAGAAGAGGATGTGTCACCCATACCTTCCGCTGGAATTTCTCTCCGGACAGAGGGGAGGAAGGAAAAAAGCAGTGGGGGCCGGGACAGGAGGGGTATCTCAGGCAGGGCAATGGAAAGCTTCTGGAAGAGCGCCCGGGGCCAGGACCACCCTGGCTGGCCTGCAGGCACCAAGTTGGCCTGCGTGCTGTCGCTGGTGTGGCTCCACGGTCCTTCCTCTAGGCTTTCAAGCCCTTGTACATATTCAGGTGTTTTACCTGGAAAGGGTGGGAACAGTTCAGCAGCAGCTGGCCTGGGGCTCAGCTCACGTTTACTCACAGATGCCTCGGCACGGTCCCCCAGCTTTGCAATGAGGACGCTCCTTGCGTGGGGGGTGGGTTGCTGGCTGTAATGGGAGATGGTTCCCCACATCTGACCAATTTCAGAATTGTTTACCACTGGAGCAAGTGCCCTGATAGGGTTTTCCTCTGTATAACTCCTGGGTTCAGGTTTTTTATTTCTTTTATGGTTCAAGTTAGATTTTATTCCCCTTTTATGTATTTATAGATATAAGCATGGAAATAATTCATTCCTATAAATACATCTGTGTGACGGGAAGAATTTTTTCTGTTTTATTTTTAAATTTTATTTTTTAAAATTTTGAAATTTAATTTTATTTATGTTTTTATACAGCAGGTTATTATTAGTTATGTATTTTATGCATATACATGTATACAGGTCAATCCCAATCTCCCAACTCATCCCACCACCACCACCCCATGGCTTCCCACACTTGGTGTCCATACGTTTGTTCTCTACCTCTGTGTCTCTATTTCTTCCCTGCAAACCAGTTCATCTGTATCATTTTTAGGCTCCACATATATGCATTAATATACAATATTTGTTTTCCTCTTTGTGACTTACTTCATTCTGTATGACAGTCTCTCGATCCATCGATGTCTCTACAAATGACCCAGTTTCATTCCTTTTTATGGCCGAGTCATATTCCATTTTATATATGTACCACATCTTTATCCATTCATCTGTCTGTGGGCATTTAGGTTGCTTCCATTACCTGGCTATTGTAAATAGTGCTGCAACGAACATTGTGGTGAATGTGCCTTGTTGAAATACGGTTTTCTCTGGGTATATGCCCAGAAGTGGGATTGCTGGATCAGATGGTAATTCTATTTCTAATTTTTTTAAGGAAACTCCATACTGTTCTCCATAGTGACTGTATCAATTTACATTCCCACCAATAGTGGAAGAGGGCTCCTTTTGTCCACACCCTCCCCAGAATTGGTTGTTTGTAGATTTTCTGATGATGCCGATTCTAACAGGTGTGAGGTGATACCTCATTGTAGTTTTGATTTGCATTTCTCTAATAATTAGTGCTGTTGAGCAGCTTTTCATGTGCGTCTTGGCCATCTCTGTGTCTCCTTTGAAGAAACGTCTCTTTAGATCTTCTGCCCATTTTTTTGGGGTTGTTTGTTTTTTTAATATTAAGCTGCATGAGCTGTTTATATATATTGGAGATTAAACCTCTGTCCATTGATTCGTCTGCAACGATTTTCGCCCATTCTGAGGGATGCCTTTTTCCATTCCCGTGTTTTTTAACAAAAAAGGAAAGAAAGGAAAAGAAGCAGAACACTAATGTGCGTAAAATATGCCTTTTGAAACGGTCGTTTTGAAATATGGACGTCCTTTGAAATTTTTGGTCGATATGTGACCCCAGGATTTGTTTTCAGGGCAGGTGTCATTTACAGGCCTGCAATGATTTTGAATATCAACTGACCATTAGCATTGGGATTAAAGCTGCTGTTGTGTGAAACGGCCACAAGGTGGCAGCAGTTCACCCTTACCAAATCTGGTTACTAGGGCAAGAGAGCCTCAGTGGAAGTGGTGTTCTAGATTCGATTTTAGAATGGAATGTGCCAGGAGAAATCCCCTCACGTTTGTCTCACTACATCTTGTTCGTGTTTTTAATTTAATTTTTTTTTATTTTTTATTACAGCAAGTTTGATTACAATGTTTGGCTTGTTGTAGGTGTGGAAGATGTGGTTCTTTTACACATATACAGATGTCTGTTCTTCCTGGGATCCTTTTCCCATGTACGTTATGACAGAATGTTGAGTAGTCCTCTCTTGGTATTCTGTAGGTCTTTGGTGATTATATATGTCACCTGTGTTTGTATATGTCTGTTAACCCCGATATCGTAATGAAACCAATCCTCACACCTTTCCATTGGTGAACCATAAGTTTGTTTAATGAATCTGTGATTGCCCTTCTCCGTGGAAATATCTGCCCTGGTATCCATTTTTAGGTAACACCTCTAAGTTATATGATATGTGTCTTTCACTTTCTGACTTACTACAAGCCACGTGATTACTTCTAGACTCATCTACGGGGCTGCAAATGGCATTTTGTCCTTTTTTCCCTTGGCTTCTCTTCTGCCTTTGCGGGGTCCATTTTCAACATTGTGATTCCCTGAGGGTTGTGGATTAGCTGACCTGGGCAGCCTTACCCTGCTGGCCTGCCCTCCCCAGGTGTGCCTCGTTGAGGTCAATATAAACAGCGCTCCAGGCAGCAATAGCCCCTGAAGCTGTGCCTGACTCCATATTCTCTGCCCCGTCAGCAGTCTCGGGGCTGTGCTGGTGGGAGGGAGTGAGGGGCCACAGCTTTGTGGGTGGCCCGGTGTGAGTGGGGTTCTGCTGGCCTTTCTGCAGGAGATGCCAGGCTGCCGCCTGTAAAGAAGAGGATGTGTCACCCATACCTTCCGCTGGAATTTCTCTCCGGACAGAGGTGAGGAAGGAAAAAAGCAGTGGGGGCCGGGACAGGAGGGGTATCTCAGGCAGGGCAATGGAAAGCTTCTGGAAGAGCGCCCGGGGCCAGGACCACCCTGGCTGGCCTGCAGGCACCAAGTTGGCCTGCGTGCTGTCGCTGGTGTGGCTCCACGGTCCTTCCTCTAGGCTTTCAAGCCCTTGTACATATTCAGGTGTTTTACCTGGAAAGGGTGGGAACAGTTCAGCAGCAGCTGGCCTGGGGCTCAGCTCACGTTTACTCACAGATGCCTCGGCACGGTCCCCCAGCTTTGCAATGAGGACGCTCCTTGCGTGGGGGGTGGGTTGCTGGCTGTAATGGGAGATGGTTCCCCACATCTGACCAATTTCAGAATTGTTTACCACTGGAGCAAGTGCCCTGATAGGGTTTTCCTCTGTATAACTCCTGGGTTCAGGTTTTTTTTTTCTTTTATGGTTCAAGTTAGATTTTATTCCCCTTTTATGTATTTATAGATATAAGCATGGAAATAATTCATTCCTATAAATACATCTGTGTGACGGGAAGAATTTTTTCTGTTTTATTTTTAAATTTTATTTTTTAAAATTTTGAAATTTAATTTTATTTATGTTTTTATACAGCAGGTTATTATTAGTTATGTATTTTATGCATATACATGTATACAGGTCAATCCCAATCTCCCAACTCATCCCACCACCACCACCCCATGGCTTCCCACACTTGGTGTCCATACGTTTGTTCTCTACCTCTGTGTCTCTATTTCTTCCCTGCAAACCAGTTCATCTGTATCATTTTTAGGCTCCACATATATGCATTAATATACAATATTTGTTTTCCTCTTTCTGACTTACTTCATTCTGTATGACAGTCTCTCGATCCATCGATGTCTCTACAAATGACCCAGTTTCATTCCTTTTTATGGCCGAGTCATATTCCATTTTATATATGTACCACATCTTTATCCATTCATCTGTCTGTGGGCATTTAGGTTGCTTCCATTACCTGGCTATTGTAAATAGTGCTGCAACGAACATTGTGGTGAATGTGCCTTGTTGAAATACGGTTTTCTCTGGGTATATGCCCAGAAGTGGGATTGCTGGATCAGATGGTAATTCTATTTCTAATTTTTTTAAGGAAACTCCATACTGTTCTCCATAGTGACTGTATCAATTTACATTCCCACCAATAGTGGAAGAGGGCTCCTTTTGTCCACACCCTCCCCAGAATTGGTTGTTTGTAGATTTTCTGATGATGCCGATTCTAACAGGTGTGAGGTGATACCTCATTGTAGTTTTGATTTGCATTTCTCTAATAATTAGTGCTGTTGAGCAGCTTTTCATGTGCGTCTTGGCCATCTCTGTGTCTCCTTTGAAGAAACGTCTCTTTAGATCTTCTGCCCATTTTTTTGGGGTTGTTTGTTTTTTTAATATTAAGCTGCATGAGCTGTTTATATATATTGGAGATTAAACCTCTGTCCATTGATTTATCTGCAACGATTTTCGCCCATTCTGAGAGATGCCTTTTTCCATTCCCGTGTTTTTTAACAAAAAAGGAAAGAAAGGAAAAGAAGCAGAACACTAATGTGCGTAAAATATGCCTTTTGAAACGGTCGTTTTGAAATATGGACGTCCTTTGAATTTTTTGGTCGATATGTGACCCCAGGATTTGTTTTCAGGGCAGGTGTCATTTACAGGCCTGCAATGATTTTGAATATCAACTGACCATTAGCGTTGGGATTAAAGCTGCTGTTGTGTGAAACGGCCACAAGGTGGCAGCAGTTCACCCTTACCAAATCTGGTTACTAGGGCAAGAGAGCCTCAGTGGAAGTGGTGTTCTAGATTCGAATTTAGAATGGAATGTGCCAGGAGAAAGCCCCTCACGTTTGTCTCACTACATCTTGTTCATGTTTTTAATTTAATTTTTTTTTTTATTTTTTATTACAGCAAGTTTGATTACAATGTTTGTCTTGTTGTAGGTGTGGAAGATGTGGTTCTTTTACACATATACAGATGTCTGTTCTTCCTGGGATCCTTTTCCCATGTACCTTATGACAGAATGTTGAGTAGTCCTCTCTTGGTATTCTGTAGGTCTTTGGTGATTATATATGTCACCTGTGTTTGTATATGTCTGTTAACCCCGATATCGTAATGAAACCAATCCTCACACCTTTCCATTGGTGAACCATAAGTTTGTTTAATGAATCTGTGATTGCCCTTCTCCGTGGAAATATCTGCCCTGGTATCCATTTTTAGGTAACACCTCTAAGTGATATGATATGTGTCTTTCACTTTCTGACTTACTACAAGCCACGTGATTACTTCTAGACTCATCTACGGGGCTGCAAATGGCATTTTGTCCCTTTTTCCCTTGGCTTCTCTTCTGCCTTTGCGGGGTCCATTTTCAACAATGTGATTCCCTGAGGGTTGTGGATTAGCTGACCTGGGCAGCCTTACCCTGCCGGCCTGCCCTCCCCAGGTGTGCCTCGTTGAGGTCAATATAAACAGCGCTCCAGGCAGCAATAGCCCCTGAAGCTGTGCCTGACTCCATATTCTCTGCCCCGTCAGCAGTCTCGGGGCTGTGCTGGTGGGAGGGAGTGAGGGGCCACAGCTTTGTGGGTGGCCCGGTGTGAGTGGGGTTCTGCTGGCCTTTCTGCAGGAGATGCCAGGCTGCCGCCTGTAAAGAAGAGGATGTGTCACCCATACCTTCCGCTGGAATTTCTCTCCGGACAGAGGTGAGGAAGGAAAAAAGCAGTGGGGCCCGGGACAGGAGGGGTATCTCAGGCAGGGCAATGGAAAGCTTCTGGAAGAGCGCCCGGGGCCAGGACCACCCTGGCTGGCCTGCAGGCACCAAGTTGGCCTGCGTGCTGTCGCTGGTGTGGCTCCACTGTCCTTCCTCTAGGCTTTCAAGCCCTTGTACATATTCAGGTGTTTTACCTGGAAAGGGTGGGAACAGTTCAGCAGCAGCTGGCCTCGGGCTCAGCTCACGTTTACTCACAGATGCCTTGGCACGGTCCCCCAGCTTTGCAATGAGGACGCTCCTTGCGTGGGGGGTGGGTTGCTGGCTGTAATGGGAGATGATTCCCCACCTCTGACCAATGTCAGAATTGTTTACCACTGGAGCAAGTGCCCTGATAGGGTTTTCCTCTGTATAACTCCTGGGTTCAGGTTTTTTTTTTCTTTTATGGTTCAAGTTAGATTTTATTCCCCTTTTATGTATTTATAGATATAAGCATGGAAATAATTCATTCCTATAAATACATCTGTGTGACGGGAAGAATTTTTTCTGTTTTATTTTTAAATTTTATTTTTTAAAATTTTGAAATTTAATTTTATTTATGTTTTTATACAGCAGGTTATTATTAGTTATGTATTTTATGCATATACATGTATACAGGTCAATCCCAATCTCCCAACTCATCCCACCACCACCACCCCATGGCTTCCCACACTTGGTGTCCATACGTTTGTTCTCTACCTCTGTGTCTCTATTTCTTCCCTGCAAACCAGTTCATCTGTATCATTTTTAGGCTCCACATATATGCATTAATATACAATATTTGTTTTCCTCTTTCTGAATTACTTCATTCTGTATGACAGTCTCTCGATCCATCGATGTCTCTACAAATGACCCAGTTTCATTCCTTTTTATGGCCGAGTCATATTCCATTTTATATATGTACCACATCTTTATCCATTCATCTGTCTGTGGGCATTTAGCTTGCTTCCATTACCTGGCTATTGTAAATAGTGCTGCAACGAACATTGTGGTGAATGTGCCTTGTTGAAATACGGTTTTCTCTGGGTATATGCCCAGAAGTGGGATTGCTGGATCAGATGGTAATTCTATTTCTAATTTTTTTAAGGAAACTCCATACTGTTCTCCATAGTGACTGTATCAATTTACATTCCCACCAATGGTGGAAGAGGGCTCCTTTTGTCCACACCCTCCCCAGAATTGGTTGTTTGTAGATTTTCTGATGATGCCGATTCTAACAGGTGTGAGGTGATACCTCATTGTAGTTTTGATTTGCATTTCTCTAATAATTAGTGCTGTTGAGCAGCTTTTCATGTGCGTCTTGGCCATCTCTGTGTCTCCTTTGAAGAAACGTCTCTTTAGATCTTCTGCCCATTTTTGTATTGGGTTGTTTGTTTTTTTAATATTAAGCTGCATGAGCTGTTTATATATATTGGAGATTAAACCTGTGTCCATTGATTCGTTTGCAACGATTTTCACCCATCCTGAGGGATGCCTTTTTCCATTCCCGTTTTTTTTAACAAAAAAGGAAAGAAAGGAAAAGAAGCAGAACACTAATGTGCGTAAAATATGCCCTTTGAAATGGTCGTTTTGAAATATGGACGTCCTTTGAATTTTTTGGTCGATATGTGACCCCAGGATTTGTTTTCAGGGCAGGTGTCATTTACAGGCCTGCAATGATTTTGAATATCAACTGACCATTAGCGTTGGGATTAAAGCTGCTGTTGTGTGAAACGGCCACAAGGTGGCAGCAGTTCACCCTTACCAAATCTGGTTACTAGGGCAAGAGAGCCTCAGTGGAAGTGGTGTTCTAGATTGGAGTTTAGAATGCAATGTGCCAGGAGAAAGCCCCTCAAGTTTGTCTCACTACTTCTTGTTCGTGTTTTTAATTTAAGTTTTTATTTTTTATTACAGCAAGTTTGATTACAATGTTTGGCTTGTTGTAGGTGTGGAAGATGTGGTTCTTTTACACATATACAGATGACTGTTCTTCTTGGGATCCTTTTCCCATGTACGTTATGACAGAATGTTGAGTAGTCCTCTCTTGGTATTCTGTAGGTCTTTGGTGATTATATATGTCACCTGTGTTTGTATATGTCTGTTAACCCCGATATCGTAATGAAACCAATCCTCACACCTTTCCATTGGTGAACCATAAGTTTGTTTAATGAATCTGTGATTGCCCTTCTCCGTGGAAATATCTGCCCTGGTATCCATTTTTAGGTAACACCTCTATGTGATATGATATGTGCCTTTCACTTTCTGACTTACTACAAGTCACGTGATTACTTCTAGACTCATCTACGGGGCAAATGGCATTTTGTCCTTTTTTCCCTTGGCTTCTCTTCTGCCTTTGCGGGGTCCATTTTCAACAATGTGATTCCCTGAGGGTTGTGGATTAGCTGACCTGGGCAGCCTTACCCTGCCGGCCTGCCCTCCCCAGGTGTGCCTCGTTGAGGTCAATATAAACAGCGCTCCAGGCAGCAATAGCCCCTGAAGCTGTGCCTGACTCCATATTCTCTGCCCCGTCAGCAGTCTCGGGGCTGTGCTGGTGGGAGGGAGTGAGGGGCCACAGCTTTGTGGGTGGCCCGGTGTGAGTGGGGTTCTGCTGGCCTTTCTGCAGGAGATGCCAGGCTGCCGGCTGTAAAGAAGAGGATGTGTCACCCATACATTGCGCTGGAATTTCTCTCCGGACAGAGGTGAGGAAGGAAAAAAGCAGTGGGGCCCGGGAAAGGAGGGGTATCTCAGGCAGGGCAATGGAAAGCTTCTGGAAGAGCGCCCGGGGCCAGGACCACCCTGGCTGGCCTGCAGGCACCAAGTTGGCCTGCGTGCTATCGCTGGTGTGGCTCCACGGTCCTTCCTCTAGGCTTTCAAGCCCTTGTACATATTCAGGTGTTTTACCTGGAAAGGGTGGGAACAGTTCAGCAGCAGCTGGCCTGGGGCTCAGCTCACGTTTACTCACAGATGCCTTGGCACTGTCCCCCAGCTTTGCAATGAGGACGCTCCTTGCGTGGGGGGTGGGTTGCTGGCTGTAATGGGAGATGGTTCCACACCTCTGACCAATTTCAGAATTGTTTACCACTGGAGCAAGTGCCCTGATAGGTTTTTCCTCTGTATAACTCCTGGGTTCAGGTTTTTTTTTTTCTTTTATGGTTCAAGTTAGATTTTATTCCCCTTTTATGTATTTATAGATATAAGCATGGAATTAATTCATTCCTATAAATACATCTGTGTGACGGGAAGAATTTTTTCTGTTTTATTTTTAAATTTTATTTTTTAAAATTTTGAAATTTAATTTTATTTATGTTTTTATACAGCAGGTTATTATTAGTTATGTATTTTATGCATATACATGTATACAGGTCAATCCCAATCTCCCAACTCATCCCACCACCACCACCCCATGGCTTCCCACACTTGGTGTCCATACGTTTGTTCTCTACCTCTGTGTCTCTATTTCTTCCCTGCAAACCAGTTCATCTGTATCATTTTTAGGCTCCACATATATGCATTAATATACAATATTTGTTTTCCTCTTTGTGACTTACTTCATTCTGTATGACAGTCTCTCGATCCATCGATGTCTCTACAAATGACCCAGTTTCATTCCGTTTTATGGCCGAGTAATATTCCATTTTATATATGTACCACATCTTTATCCATTCATCTGTCTGTGGGCATTTAGGTTGCTTCCATTACCTGGCTATTGTAAATAGTGCTGCAACGAACATTGTGGTGAATGTGCCTTGTTGAAATACGGTTTTCTCTGGGTATATGCCCAGAAGTGGGATTGCTGGATCAGATGGTAATTCTATTTCTAATTTTTTTAAGGAAACTCCATACTGTTCTCCATAGTGACTGTATCAATTTACATTCCCACCAATAGTGGAAGAGGGCTCCTTTTGTCCACACCCTCCCCAGAATTGGTTGTTTGTAAATTTTCTGATGATGCCGATTCTAACAGGTGTGAGGTGATACCTCATTGTAGTTTTGATTTGCATTTCTCTAATAATTAGTGCTGTTGAGCAGCTTTTCATGTGCGTCTTGGCCATCTCTGTGTCTCCTTTGAAGAAACGTCTCTTTAGATCTTCTGCCCATTTTTTTTGGGTTGTTTGTTTTTTTAATATTAAGCTGCATGAGCTGTTTATATATATTGGAGATTAAACCTCTGTCCATTGATTCGTCTGCAACGATTTTCGCCCATTCTGAGGGATGCCTTTTTCCATTCCCGTGTTTTTTAACAAAAAAGGAAAGAAAGGAAAAGAAGCAGAACACTAATGTGCGTAAAATATGCCTTTTGAAACGGTCGTTTTGAAATATGGACGTCCTTTGAATTTTTTGGTCGATATGTGACCCCAGGATTTGTTTTCAGGGCAGGTGTCATTTACAGGCCTGCAATGATTTTGAATATCAACTGACCATTAGCGTTGGGATTAAAGCTGCTCTTGTGTGAAACGGCCACAAGGTGGCAGCAGTTCACCCTTACCAAATCTGGTTACTAGGGCAAGAGAGCCTCAGTGGAAGTGGTGTTCTAGATTCGAATTTAGAATGGAATGTGCCAGGAGAAAGCCCCTCACGTTTGTCTCACTACATCTTGTTCATGTTTTTAATTTTTTTTTATTTTTTATTACAGCAAGTTTGATTACAATGTTTGGCTTGTTGTAGGTGTGGAAGATGTGGTTCTTTTACACATATACAGATGTCTGTTCTTCCTGGGATCCTTTTCCCATGTACGTTATGACAGAATGTTGAGTAGTCCTCTCTTGGTATTCTGTAGGTCTTTGGTGATTATATATGTCACCTGTGTTTGTATATGTCTGTTAACCCCGATATCGTAATGAAACCAATCCTCACACCTTTCCATTGGTGAACCATAAGTTTGTTTAATGAATCTGTGATTGCCCTTCTCCGTGGAAATATCTGCCCTGGTATCCATTTTTAGGTAACACCTCTAAGTGATATGATATGTGTCTTTCACTTTCTGACTTACTACAAGCCACGTGATTACTTCTAGACTCATCTACGGGGCTGCAAATGGCATTTTGTCCTTTTTTCCCTTGGCTTCTCTTCTGCCTTTGCGGGGTCCATTTTCAACAATGTGATTCCCTGAGGCTTGTGGATTAGCTGACCTGGGCAGCCTTACCCTGCCGGCCTGCCCTCCCCAGGTGTGCCTCGTTGAGGTCAATATAAACAGTGCTCCAGGCAGCAATAGCCCCTGAAGCTGTGCCTGACTCCATATTCTCTGCCCCGTCAGCAGTCTCGGGGATGTGCTGGTGGGAGGGAGTGAGGGGCCACAGCTTTGTGGGTGGCCCGGTGTGAGTGGGGTTCTGCTGGCCTTTCTGCAGGAGATGCCAGGCTGCCGCCTGTAAAGAAGAGGATGTGTGACCCATACCTTCCGCTGGAATTTCTCTCCTGACAGAGGTGAGGAAGGAAAAAAGCAGTGGGGGCCGGGACAGGAGGGGTATCTCAGGCAGGGCAATGGAAAGCTTCTGGAAGAGCGCCCGGGGCCAGGACCACCCTGGCTGGCCTGCAGGCACCAAGTTGGCCTGCGTGCTGTCGCTGGTGTGGCTCCACGGTCCTTCCTCTAGGCTTTCAAGCCCTTGTACATATTCAGGTGTTTTACCTGGAAAGGGTGGGAACAGTTCAGCAGCAGCTGGCCTGGGGCTCAGCTCACGTTTACTCACAGATGCCTCGGCACGGTCCCCCAGCTTTGCAATGAGGACGCTCCTTGCGTGGGGGGTGGGTTGCTGGCTGTAATGGGAGATGGTTCCCCACCTCTGACCAATTTCAGAATTGTTTACCACTGGAGCAAGTGCCCTGATAGGGTTTTCCTCTGTATAACTCCTGGGTTCAGGTTTTTTTTTTCTTTTATGGTTCAAGTTAGATTTTATTCCCCTTTTATGTATTTATAGATATAAGCATGGAAATAATTCATTCCTATAAATACATCTGTGTGACGGGAAGAATTTTTTCTGTTTTATTTTTAAATTTTATTTTTTTAAATTTTGAAATTTAATTTTATTTATGTTTTTATACAGCAGGTTATTATTAGTTATGTATTTTATGCATATACATGTATACAGGTCAATCCCAATCTCCCAACTCATCCCACCACCACCACCCCATGGCTTCCCACACTTGGTGTCCATACGTTTGTTCTCTACCTCTGTGTCTCTATTTCTTCCCTGCAAACCAGTTCATCTGTATCATTTTTAGGCTCCACATATATGCATTAATATACAATATTTGTTTTCCTCTTTCTGACTTACTTCATTCTGTATGACAGTCTCTCGATCCATCGATGTCTCTACAAATGACCCAGTTTCATTCCTTTTTATGGCTGAGTCATATTCCATTTTATATATGTACCACCTCTTTATCCATTCATCTGTCTGTGGGCATTTAGGTTGCTTCCATTACCTGGCTATTGTAAATAGTGCTGCAACGAACATTGTGGTGAATGTGCCTTGTTGAAATACGGTTTTCTCTGGGTATATGCCCAGAAGTGGGATTGCTGGATCAGATGGTAATTCTATTTCTAATTTTTTTAAGGAAACTCCATACTGTTCTCCATAGTGACTGTATCAATTTACATTCCCACCAATAGTGGAAGAGGGCTCCTTTTGTCCACACCCTCCCCAGAATTGGTTGTTTGTAGATTTTCTGATGATGCCGATTCTAACAGGTGTGAGGTGATACCTCATTGTAGTTTTGATTTGCATTTCTCTAATAATTAGTGCTGTTGAGCAGCTTTTCATGTGCGTCTTGGCCATGTCTGTGTCTCCTTTGAAGAAACGTCTCTTTAGATCTTCTGCCCATTTTTGTATTGGGTTGTTTGTTTTTTTAATATTAAGCTGCATGAGCTGTTTATATATATTGGAGATTAAACCTGTGTTCATTGATTCGTTTGCAACGATTTTCACCCATCCTGAGGGATGCCTTTTTCCATTCCCGATTTTTTTAACAAAAAAGGAAAGAAAGGAAAAGAAGCAGAACACTAATGTGCGTAAAATATGCCCTTTGAAACGGTCGTTTTGAAATATGGACGTCCTTTGAATTTTTTGGTCGATATGTGACCCCAGGATTTGTTTTCAGGGCAGGTGTCATTTACAGGCCTGCAATGATTTTGAATATCAACTGACCATTAGCATTGGGATTAAAGCTGCTGTTGTGTGAAATGGCCACAAGGTGGCAGCAGTTCACCCTTACCAAATCTGGTTACTAGGGCAAGAGAGCCTCAGTGGAAGTGGTGTTCTAGATTGGAGTTAAGAATGGAATGTGCCAGGAGAAAGCCCCTCAAGTTTGTCTCACTACTTCTTGTTCGTGTTTTTATTTTAAGTTTTTAATTTTTATTACAGCAAGTTTGATTACAATGTTTGGCTTGTTGTAGGTGTGGAAGATGTGGTTCTTTTACACATATACAGATGACTGTTCTTCTTGGGATCCTTTTCCCATGTACGTTATGACAGAATGTTGAGTAGTCCTCTCTTGGTATTCTGTAGGTCTTTGGTGATTATATATGTCACCTGTGTTTGTATATGTCTGTTAACCCCAATATCGTAAAGAAACCAATCCTCACACCTTTCCATTGGTGAACCATAAGTTTGTTTAATGAATCTGTGATTGCCCTTCTCCGTGGAAATATCTGCCCTGGTATCCATTTTTAGGTAACACCTCTATGTGATATGATATGTGTCTTTCACTTTCTGACTTACTACAAGTCACGTGATTACTTCTAGACTCATCTACGGGGCAAATGGCATTTTGTCCTTTTTTCCCTTGGCTTCTCTTCTGCCTTTGCGGGGTCCATTTTCAACAATGTGATTCCCTGAGGGTTGTGGATTAGCTGACCTGGGCAGCCTTACCCTGCCGGCCTGCCCTCCCCAGGTGTGCCTCGTTGAGGTCAATATAAACAGCGCTCCAGGCAGCAATAGCCCCTGAAGCTGTGCCTGACTCCATATTCTCTGCCCCGTCAGCAGTCTCGGGGATGTGCTGGTGGGAGGGAGTGAGGGGCCACAGCTTTGTGGGTGGCCCGGTGTGAGTGGGGTTCTGCTGGCCTTTCTGCAGGAGATGCCAGGCTGCCGCCTGTAAAGAAGAGGATGTGTCACCCATACCTTCCGCTGGAATTTCTCTCCGGACAGAGGTGAGGAAGGAAAAAAGCAGTGGGGGCCGGGACAGGAGGGGTATCTCAGGCAGGGCAATGGAAAGCTTCTGGAAGAGCGCCCGGGGCCAGGACCACCCTGGCTGGCCTGCAGGCACCAAGTTGGCCTGCGTGCTGTCGCTGGTGTGGCTCCACGGTCCTTCCTCTAGGCTTTCAAGCCCTTGTACATATTCAGGTGTTTTACCTGGAAAGGGTGGGAACAGTTCAGCAGCAGCTGGCCTGGGGCTCAGCTCACGTTTACTCACAGATGCCTCGGCACGGTCCCCCAGCTTTGCAATGAGGACGCTCCTTGCGTGGGGGGTGGGTTGCTGGCTGTAATGGGAGATGGTTCCCCACCTCTGACCAATTTCAGAATTGTTTACCACTGGAGCAAGTGCCCTGATAGGGTTTTCCTCTGTATAACTCCTGGGTTCAGGTTTTTTTTTTTTCTTTTATGGTTCAAGTTAGATTTTATTCCCCTTTTATGTATTTATAGATATAAGCATGGAAATAATTCATTCCTATAAATACATCTGTGTGACGGGAAGAATTTTTTCTGTTTTATTTTTAAATTTTATTTTTTAAAATTTTGAAATTTAATTTTATTTATGTTTTTATACAGCAGGTTATTATTAGTTATGTATTTTATGCATATACATGTATACAGGTCAATCCCAATCTCCCAACTCATCCCACCACCACCACCCCATGGCTTCCCACACTTGGTGTCCATACGTTTGTTCTCTACCTCTGTGTCTCTATTTCTTCCCTGCAAACCAGTTCATCTGTATCATTTTTAGGCTCCACATATATGCATTAATATACAATATTTGTTTTCCTCTTTGTGACTTACTTCATTCTGTATGACAGTCTCTCGATCCATCGATGTCTCTACAAATGACCCAGTTTCATTCCGTTTTATGGCCGAGTAATATTCGATTTTATATATGTACCACATCTTTATCCATTCATCTGTCTGTGGGCATTTAGGTTGCTTCCATTACCTGGCTATTGTAAATAGTGCTGCAACGAACATTGTGGTGAATGTGCCTTGTTGAAATACGGTTTTCTCTGGGTATATGCCCAGAAGTGGGATTGCTGGATCAGATGGTAATTCTATTTCTAATTTTTTTAAGGAAACTCCATACTGTTCTCCATAGTGACTGTATCAATTTACATTCCCACCAATAGTGGAAGAGGGCTCCTTTTGTCCACACCCTCCCCAGAATTGGTTGTTTGTAGATTTTCTGATGATGCCGATTCTAACAGGTGTGAGGTGATACCTCATTGTAGTTTTGATTTGCATTTCTCTAATAATTGGTGCTGTTGAGCAGCTTTTCATGTGCGTCTTGGCCATCTCTGTGTCTCCTTTGAAGAAACGTCTCTTTAGATCTTCTGCCCATTTTTTTTTGGGTTGTTTGTTTTTTTAATATTAAGCTGCATGAGCTGTTTATATATATTGGAGATTAAACCTCTGTCCATTGATTCGTCTGCAACGATTTTCGCCCATTCTGAGGGATGCCTTTTTCCATTCCCGTGTTTTTTAACAAAAAAGGAAAGAAAGGAAAAGAAGCAGAACACTAATGTGCGTAAAATATGCCTTTTGAAACGGTCGTTTTGAAATATGGACGTCCTTTGAAATTTTTGGTCGATATGTGACCCCAGGATTTGTTTTCAGGGCAGGTGTCATTTACAGGCCTGCAATGATTTTGAATATCAACTGACCATTAGCATTGGGATTAAAGCTGCTGTTGTGTGAAACGGCCACAAGGTGGCAGCAGTTCACCCTTACCAAATCTGGTTACTAGGGCAAGAGAGCCTCAGTGGAAGTGGTGTTCTAGATTCGAATTTAGAATGGAATGTGCCAGGAGAAATCCCCTCACGTTTGTCTCACTACATCTTGTTCGTGTTTTTAATTTAATTTTTTTTATTTTTTATTACAGCAAGTTTGATTACAATGTTTGGCTTGTTGTAGGTGTGGAAGATGTGGTTCTTTTACACATATACAGATGTCTGTTCTTCCTGGGATCCTTTTCCCATGTACGTTATGACAGAATGTTGAGTAGTCCTCTCTTGGTATTCTGTAGGTCTTTGGTGATTATATATGTCACCTGTGTTTGTATATGTCTGTTAACCCCGATATCGTAATGAAACCAATCCTCACACCTTTCCATTGGTGAACCATAAGTTTGTTTAATGAATCTGTGATTGCCCTTCTCCGTGGAAATATCTGCCCTGGTATCCATTTTTAGGTAACACCTCTAAGTTATATGATATGTGTCTTTCACTTTATGACTTACTACAAGCCACGTGATTACTTCTAGACTCATCTACGGGGCTGCAAATGGCATTTTGTCCTTTTTTCCCTTGGCTTCTCTTCTGCCTTTGCGGGGTCCATTTTCAACATTGTGATTCCCTGAGGGTTGTGGATTAGCTGACCTGGGCAGCCTTAACCTGCTGGCCTGCCCTCCCCAGGTGTGCCTCGTTGAGGTCAATATAAACAGCGCTCCAGGCAGCAATAGCCCCTGAAGCTGTGCCTGACTCCATATTCTCTGCCCCGTCAGCAGTCTCGGGGCTGTGCTGGTGGGAGGGAGTGAGGGGCCACAGCTTTGTGGGTGGCCCGGTGTGAGTGGGGTTCTGCTGGCCTTTCTGCAGGAGATGCCAGGCTGCCGCCTGTAAAGAAGAGGATGTGTCACCCATACCTTGCACTGGAATTTCTCTCCGGACAGATGTGAGGAAGGAAAAAAGCAGTGGGGCCCGGGACAGGAGGGGTATCTCAGGCAGGGCAATGGAAAGCTTCTGGAAGAGCGCCCGGGGCCAGGACCACCCTGGCTGGCCTGCAGGCACCAAGTTGGCCTGCGTGCTGTCGCTGGTGTGGCTCCACGGTCCTTCCTCTAGGCTTTCAAGCCCTTGTACATATTCAGGTGTTTTACCTGGAAAGGGTGGGAACAGTTCAGCAGCAGCTGGCCTGGGGCTCAGCTCACGTTTACTCACAGATGCCTCGGCACGGTCCCCCAGCTTTGCAATGAGGACGCTCCTTGCGTGGGGGGTGGGTTGCTGGCTGTAATGGGAGATGGTTCCCCACCTCTGACCAATTTCAGAATTGTTTACCACTGGAGCAAGTGCCCTGATAGGGTTTTCCTCTGTATAACTCCTGGGTTCAGGTTTTTTTTTTTTTCTTTTATGGTTCAAGTTAGATTTTATTCCCCTTTTATGTATTTATAGATATAAGCATGGAAATAATTCATTCCTATAAATACATCTGTGTGACGGGAAGAATTTTTTCTGTTTTATTTTTAAGTATTATTTTTTAAAATTTTGAAATTTAATTTTATTTATGTTTTTATACAGCAGGTTATTATTAGTTATGTATTTTATGCATATACATGTATACAGGTCAATCCCAATCTCCCAACTCATCCCACCACCACCACCCCATGGCTTCCCACACTTGGTGTCCATACGTTTGTTCTCTACCTCTGTGTCTCTATTTCTTCCCTGCAAACCAGTTCATCTGTATCATTTTTAGGCTCCACATATATGCATTAATATACAATATTTGTTTTCCTCTTTGTGACTTACTTCATTCTGTATGACAGTCTCTCGATCCATCGATGTCTCTACAAATGACCCAGTTTCATTCCGTTTTATGGCCGAGTAATATTCCATTTTATATATGTACCACATCTTTATCCATTCATCTGTCTGTGGGCATTTAGGTTGCTTCCATTACCTGGCTATTGTAAATAGTGCTGCAACGAACATTGTGGTGAATGTGCCTTGTTGAAATACGGTTTTCTCTGGGTATATGCCCAGAAGTGGGATTGCTGGATCAGATGGTAATTCTATTTCTAATTTTTTTAAGAAAACTCCATACTGTTCTCCATAGTGACTGTATCAATTTACATTCCCACCAATAGTGGAAGAGGGCTCCTTTTGTCCACACCCTCCCCAGAATTGGTTGTTTGTAGATTTTCTGATGATGCCGATTCTAACAGGTGTGAGGTGATACCTCATTGTAGTTTTGATTTGCATTTCTCTAATAATTAGTGCTGTTGAGCAGCTTTTCATGTGCGTCTTGGCCATCTCTGTGTCTCCTTTGAAGAAACGTCTCTTTAGATCTTCTGCCCATTTTTTTTGGGTTGTTTGTTTTTTTAATATTAAGCTGCATGAGCTGTTTATATATATTGGAGATTAAACCTCTGTCCATTGATTCATCTGCAACGATTTTCGCCCATTCTGAGGGATGCCTTTTTCCATTCCCGTGTTTTTTAACAAAAAAGGAAAGAAAGGAAAAGAAGCAGAACACTAATGTGCGTAAAATATGCCTTTTGAAACGGTCGTTTTGAAATATGGACGTCCTTTGAATTTTTTGGTCGATATGTGACCCCAGGATTTGTTTTCAGGGCAGGTGTCATTTACAGGCCTGCAATGATTTTGAATATCAACTGACCATTAGCGTTGGGATTAAAGCTGCTGTTGTGTGAAACGGCCACAAGGTGGCAGCAGTTCACCCTTACCAAATCTGGTTACTAGGGCAAGAGAGCCTCAGTGGAAGTGGTGTTCTAGATTGGAGTTAAGAATGGAATGTGCCAGGAGAAAGCCCCTCAAGTTTGTCTCACTACTTCTTGTTCGTGTTTTTATTTTAAGTTTTTAATTTTTATTACAGCAAGTTTGATTACAATGTTTGGATTGTTGTAGGTGTGGAAGATGTGGTTCTTTTACACATATACAGATGACTGTTCTTCTTGGGATCCTTTTCCCATGTACGTTATGACAGAATGTTGAGTAGTCCTCTCTTGGTATTCTGTAGGTCTTTGGTGATTATATATGTCACCTGTGTTTGTATGTCTGTTAACCCCAATATCGTAAAGAAACCAATCCTCACACCTTTCCATTGGGGAACCATAAGTTTGTTTAATGAATCTGTGATTGCCCTTCTCCGTGGAAATATCTGCCCTGGTATCCATTTTTAGGTAACACCTCTAAGTGATATGATATGTGTCTTTCACTTACTGACTTACTACAAGTCACGTGATTACTTCTAGACTCATCTACGGGGCAAATGGCATTTTGTCCTTTTTTCCCTTGGCTTCTCTTCTGCCTTTGCGGGGTCCATTTTCAACAATGTGATTCCCTGAGGGTTGTGGATTAGCTGACCTGGGCAGCCTTACCCTGCCGGCCTGCCCTCCCCAGGTGTGCCTCGTTGAGGTCAATATAAACAGCGCTCCAGGCAGCAATAGCCCCTGAAGCTGTGCCTGACTCCATATTCTCTGCCCCGTCAGCAGTCTCGGGGCTGTGCTGGTGGGAGGGAGTGAGGGGCCACAGCTTTGTGGGTGGCCCGGTGTGAGTGGGGTTCTGCTGGCCTTTCTGCAGGAGATGCCAGGCTGCCGCCTGTAAAGAAGAGGATGTGTCACCCATACCTTCCGCTGGAATTTCTCTCCGGACAGAGGTGAGGAAGGAAAAAAGCAGTGGGGGCCGGGACAGGAGGGGTATCTCAGGCAGGGCAATGGAAAGCTTCTGGAAGAGCGCCCGGGGCCAGGACCACCCTGGCTGGCCTGCAGGCACCAAGTTGGCCTGCGTGCTGTCGCTGGTGTGGCTCCACGGTCCTTCCTCTAGGCTTTCAAGCCCTTGTACATATTCAGGTGTTTTACCTGGAAAGGGTGGGAACAGTTCAGCAGCAGCTGGCCTGGGGCTCAGCTCACGTTTACTCACAGATGCCTCGGCACGGTCCCCCAGCTTTGCAATGAGGACGCTCCTTGCGTGGGGGGTGGGTTGCTGGCTGTAATGGGAGATGGTTCCCCACCTCTGACCAATTTCAGAATTGTTTACCACTGGAGCAAGTGCCCTGATAGGGTTTTCCTCTGTATAACTCCTGGGTTCAGGTTTTTTTTTTTTCTTTTATTGTTCAAGTTAGATTTTATTCCCCTTTTATGTATTTATAGATATAAGCATGGAAATAATTCATTCCTATAAATACATCTGTGTGACGGGAAGAATTTTTTCTGTTTTATTTTTAAATTTTATTTTTTAAAATTTTGAAATTTAATTTTATTTATGTTTTTATACAGCAGGTTATTATTAGTTATGTATTTTATGCATATACATGTATACAGGTCAATCCCAATCTCCCAACTCATCCCACCACCACCACCCCATGGCTTCCCACACTTGGTGTCCATACGTTTGTTCTCTACCTCTGTGTCTCTATTTCTTCCCTGCAAACCAGTTCATCTGTATCATTTTTAGGCTCCACATATATGCATTAATATACAATATTTGTTTTCCTCTTTCTGACTTACTTCATTCTGTATGACAGTCTCTCGATCCATCGATGTCTCTACAAATGACCCAGTTTCATTCCTTTTTATGGCCGAGTCATATTCCATTTTATATATGTACCACATCTTTATCCATTCATCTGTCTGTTGGCATTTAGGTTGCTTCCATTACCTGGCTATTGTAAATAGTGCTGCAACGAACATTGTGGTGAATGTGCCTTGTTGAAATACGGTTTTCTCTGGGTATATGCCCAGAAGTGGGATTGCTGGATCAGATGGTAATTCTATTTCTAATTTTTTTAAGGAAACTCCATACTGTTCTCCATAGTGACTGTATCAATTTACATTCCCACCAATAGTGGAAGAGGGCTCCTTTTGTCCACACCCTCCCCAGAATTGGTTGTTTGTAGATTTTCTGATGATGCCGATTCTAACAGGTGTGAGGTGATACCTCATTGTAGTTTTGATTTGCATTTCTCTAATAATTAGTGCTGTTGAGCAGCTTTTCATGTGCGTCTTGGCCATGTCTGTGTCTCCTTTGAAGAAACGTCTCTTTAGATCTTCTGCCCATTTTTGTATTGGGTTGTTTGTTTTTTTAATATTAAGCTGCATGAGCTGTTTATATATATTGGAGATTAAACCTGTGTTCATTGATTCGTTTGCAACGATTTTCACCCATCCTGAGGGATGCCTTTTTCCATTCCCGATTTTTTTAACAAAAAAGGAAAGAAAGGAAAAGAAGCAGAACACTAATGTTCGTAAAATATGCCCTTTGAAACGGTCGTTTTGAAATATGGACGTCCTTTGAATTTTTTGGTCGATATGTGACCCCAGGATTTGTTTTCAGGGCAGGTGTCATTTACAGGCCTGCAATGATTTTGAATATCAACTGACCATTAGCATTGGGATTAAAGCTGCTGTTGTGTGAAACGGCCACAAGGTGGCAGCAGTTCACCCTTACCAAATCTGGTTACTAGGGCAAGAGAGCCTCAGTGGAAGTGGTGTTCTAGATTGGAGTTAAGAATGGAATGTGCCAGGAGAAAGCCCCTCAAGTTTGTCTCACTACTTCTTGTTCGTGTTTTTATTTTAAGTTTTTAATTTTTATTACAGCAAGTTTGATTACAATGTTTGGCTTGTTGTAGGTGTGGAAGATGTGGTTCTTTTACACATATACAGATGACTGTTCTTCTTGGGATCCTTTTCCCATGTACGTTATGACAGAATGTTGAGTAGTCCTCTCTTGGTATTCTGTAGGTCTTTGGTGATTATATATGTCACCTGTGTTTGTATATGTCTGTTAACCCCAATATCGTAAAGAAACCAATCCTCACACCTTTCCATTGGTGAACCATAAGTTTGTTTAATGAATCTGTGATTGCCCTTCTCCGTGGAAATATCTGCCCTGGTATCCATTTTTAGGTAACACCTCTATGTGATATGATATGTGTCTTTCACTTTCTGACTTACTACAAGTCACGTGATTACTTCTAGACTCATCTACGGGGCAAATGGCATTTTGTCCTTTTTTCCCTTGGCTTCTCTTCTGCCTTTGCGGGGTCCATTTTCAACAATGTGATTCCCTGAGGGTTGTGGATTAGCTGACCTGGGCAGCCTTACCCTGCCGGCCTGCCCTCCCCAGGTGTGCCTCGTTGAGGTCAATATAAACAGCGCTCCAGGCAGCAATAGCCCCTGAAGCTGTGCCTGACTCCATATTCTCTGCCCCGTCAGCAGTCTCGGGGCTGTGCTGGTGGGAGGGAGTGAGGGGCCACAGCTTTGTGGGTGGCCCGGTGTGAGTGGGGTTCTGCTGGCCTTTCTGCAGGAGATGCCAGGCTGCCGCCTGTAAAGAAGAGGATGTGTCACCCATACCTTCCGCTGGAATTTCTCTCCGGACAGAGGTGAGGAAGGAAGAAAGCAGTGGGGGCCGGGACAGGAGGGGTATCTCAGGCAGGGCAATGGAAAGCTTCTGGAAGAGCGCCCGGGGCCAGGACCACCCTGGCTGGCCTGCAGGCACCAAGTTGGCCTGCGTGCTGTCGCTGGTGTGGCTCCACGGTCCTTCCTCTAGGCTTTCAAGCCCTTGTACATATTCAGGTGTTTTACCTGGAAAGGGTGGGAACAGTTCAGCAGCAGCTGGCCTGGGGCTCAGCTCACGTTTACTCACAGATGCCTCGGCACGGTCCCCCAGCTTTGCAATGAGGACGCTCCTTGCGTGGGGGGTGGGTTGCTGGCTGTAATGGGAGATGGTTCCCCACCTCTGACCAATTTCAGAATTGTTTACCACTGGAGCAAGTGCCCTGATAGGGTTTTCCTCTGTATAACTCCTGGGTTCAGGTTTTTTTTTTTCTTTTATGGTTCAAGTTAGATTTTATTCCCCTTTTATGTATTTATAGATATAAGCATGGAAATAATTCATTCCTATAAATACATCTGTGTGACGGGAAGAATTTTTTCTGTTTTATTTTTAAATTTTATTTTTTAAAATTTTGAAATTTAATTTTATTTATGTTTTTATACAGCAGGTTATTATTAGTTATGTATTTTATGCATATACATGTATACAGGTCAATCCCAATCTCCCAACTCATCCCACCACCACCACCCCATGGCTTCCCACACTTGGTGTCCATACGTTTGTTCTCTACCTCTGTGTCTCTATTTCTTCCCTGCAAACCAGTTCATCTGTATCATTTTTAGGCTCCACATATATGCATTAATATACAATATTTGTTTTCCTCTTTCTGACTTACTTCATTCTGTATGACAGTCTCTCGATCCATCGATGTCTCTACAAATGACCCAGTTTCATTCCTTTTTATGGCCGAGTCATATTCCATTTTATATATGTACCACATCTTTATCCATTCATCTGTCTGTGGGCATTTAGGTTGCTTCCATTACCTGGCTATTGTAAATAGTGCTGCAACGAACATTGTGGTGAATGTGCCTTTTTGAAATACGGTTTTCTCTGGGTATATGCCCAGAAGTGGGATTGCTGGATCAGATGGTAATTCTATTTCTAATTTTTTTAAGGAAACTCCATACTGTTCTCCATAGTGACTGTATCAATTTACATTCCCACCAATAGTGGAAGAGGGCTCCTTTTGTCCACACCCTCCCCAGAATTGGTTGTTTGTAGATTTTCTGATGATGCCGATTCTAACAGGTGTGAGGTGATACCTCATTGTAGTTTTGATTTGCATTTCTCTAATAATTAGTGCTGTTGAGCAGCTTTTCATGTGCGTCTTGGCCATGTCTGTGTCTCCTTTGAAGAAACGTCTCTTTAGATCTTCTGCCCATTTTTGTATTGGGTTGTTTGTTTTTTTAATATTAAGCTGCATGAGCTGTTTATATATATTGGAGATTAAACCTGTGTTCATTGATTCGTTTGCAACGATTTTCACCCATCCTGAGGGATGCCTTTTTCCATTCCCGATTTTTTTAACAAAAAAGGAAAGAAAGGAAAAGAAGCAGAACACTAATGTGCGTAAAATATGCCCTTTGAAACGGTCGTTTTGAAATATGGACGTCCTTTGAATTTTTTGGTCGATATGTGACCCCAGGATTTGTTTTCAGGGCAGGTGTCATTTACAGGCCTGCAATGATTTTGAATATCAACTGACCATTAGCATTGGGATTAAAGCTGCTGTTGTGTGAAACGGCCACAAGGTGGCAGCAGTTCACCCTTACCAAATCTGGTTACTAGGGCAAGAGAGCCTCAGTGGAAGTGGTGTTCTAGATTGGAGTTAAGAATGGAATGTGCCAGGAGAAAGCCCCTCAAGTTTGTCTCACTACTTCTTGTTCGTGTTTTTATTTTAAGTTTTTAATTTTTATTACAGCAAGTTTGATTACAATGTTTGGCTTGTTGTAGGTGTGGAAGATGTGGTTCTTTTACACATATACAGATGACTGTTCTTCTTGGGATCCTTTTCCCATGTACGTTATGACAGAATGTTGAGTAGTCCTCTCTTGGTATTCTGTAGGTCTTTGGTGATTATATATGTCACCTGTGTTTGTATATGTCTGTTAACCCCAATATCGTAAAGAAACCAATCCTCACACCTTTCCATTGGTGAACCATAAGTTTGTTTAATGAATCTGTGATTGCCCTTCTCCGTGGAAATATCTGCCCTGGTATCCATTTTTAGGTAACACCTCTATGTGATATGATATGTGTCTTTCACTTTCTGACTTACTACAAGTCACGTGATTACTTCTAGACTCATCTACGGGGCAAATGGCATTTTGTCCTTTTTTCCCTTGGCTTCTCTTCTGCCTTTGCGGGGTCCATTTTCAACAATGTGATTCCCTGAGGGTTGTGGATTAGCTGACCTGGGCAGCCTTACCCTGCCGGCCTGCCCTCCCCAGGTGTGCCTCGTTGAGGTCAATATAAACAGCGCTCCAGGCAGCAATAGCCCCTGAAGCTGTGCCTGACTCCATATTCTCTGCCCCGTCAGCAGTCTCGGGGATGTGCTGGTGGGAGGGAGTGAGGGGCCACAGCTTTGTGGGTGGCCCGCTGTGAGTGGGGTTCTGCTGGCCTTTCTGCAGGAGATGCCAGGCTGCCGCCTGTAAAGAAGAGGATGTGTCACCCATACCTTCCGCTGGAATTTCTCTCCGGACAGAGGTGAGGAAGGAAAAAAGCAGTGGGGGCCGGGACAGGAGGGGTATCTCAGGCAGGGCAATGGAAAGCTTCTGGAAGAGCGCCCGGGGCCAGGACCACCCTGGCTGGCCTGCAGGCACCAAGTTGGCCTGCGTGCTGTCGCTGGTGTGGCTCCACGGTCCTTCCTCTAGGCTTTCAAGCCCTTGTACATATTCAGGTGTTTTACCTGGAAAGGGTGGGAACAGTTCAGCAGCAGCTGGCCTGGGGCTCAGCTCACGTTTACTCACAGATGCCTCGGCACGGTCCCCCAGCTTTGCAATGAGGACGCTCCTTGCGTGGGGGGTGGGTTGCTGGCTGTAATGGGAGATGGTTCCCCACCTCTGACCAATTTCAGAATTGTTTACCACTGGAGCAAGTGCCCTGATAGGGTTTTCCTCTGTATAACTCCTGGGTTCAGGTTTTTTTTTTCTTTTATGGTTCAAGTTAGATTTTATTCCCCTTTTATGTATTTATAGATATAAGCATGGAAATAATTCATTCCTATAAATACATCTGTGTGACGGGAAGAATTTTTTCTGTTTTATTTTTAAATTTTATTTTTTAAAATTTTGAAATTTAATTTTATTTATGTTTTTATACAGCAGGTTATTATTAGTTATGTATTTTATGCATATACATGTATACAGGTCAATCCCAATCTCCCAACTCATCCCACCACCACCACCCCATGGCTTCCCACACTTGGTGTCCATACGTTTGTTCTCTACCTCTGTGTCTCTATTTCTTCCCTGCAAACCAGTTCATCTGTATCATTTTTAGGCTCCACATATATGCATTAATATACAATATTTGTTTTCCTCTTTGTGACTTACTTCATTCTGTATGACAGTCTCTCGATCCATCGATGTCTCTACAAATGACCCAGTTTCATTCCGTTTTATGGCCGAGTAATATTCCATTTTATATATGTACCACATCTTTATCCATTCATCTGTCTGTGGGCATTTAGGTTGCTTCCATTACCTGGCTATTGTAAATAGTGCTGCAACGAACATTGTGGTGAATGTGCCTTGTTGAAATACGGTTTTCTCTGGGTATATGCCCAGAAGTGGGATTGCTGGATCAGATGGTAATTCTATTTCTAATTTTTTTAAGGAAACTCCATACTGTTCTCCATAGTGACTGTATCAATTTACATTCCCACCAATAGTGGAAGAGGGCTCCTTTTGTCCACACCCTCCCCAGAATTGGTTGTTTGTAGATTTTCTGATGATGCCGATTCTAACAGGTGTGAGGTGATACCTCATTGTAGTTTTGATTTGCATTTCTCTAATAATTAGTGCTGTTGAGCAGCTTTTCATGTGCGTCTTGGCCATCTCTGTGTCTCCTTTGAAGAAACGTCTCTTTAGATCTTCTGCCCATTTTTTTGGGGTTGTTTGTTTTTTTAATATTAAGCTGCATGAGCTGTTTATATATATATTGGAGATTAAACCTCTGTCCATTGATTCGTCTGCAACGATTTTCGCCCATTCTGAGGGATGCCTTTTTCCATTCCCGTGTTTTTTAACAAAAAAGGAAAGAAAGGAAAAGAAGCAGAACACTAATGTGCGTAAAATATGCCTTTTGAGACGGTCGTTTTGAAATATAGACGTCCTTTGAATTTTTTGGTCGATATGTGACCCCAGGATTTGTTTTCAGGGCAGGTGTCATTTACAGGCCTGCAATGATTTTGAATATCAACTGACCATTAGCGTTGGGATTAAAGCTGCTGTTGTGTGAAACGGCCACAAGGTGGCAGCAGTTCACCCTTACCAAATCTGGTTACTAGGGCAAGAGAGCCTCAGCGGAAGTGGTGTTCTAGATTCGAATTTAGAATGGAATGTGCCAGGAGAAAGCCCCTCACGTTTGTCTCACTACATCTTGTTCATGTTTTTAATTTTTTTTTATTTTTTATTACAGCAAGTTTGATTACAATGTTTGGCTTGTTGTAGGTGTGGAAGATGTGGTTCTTTTACACATATACAGATGTCTGTTCTTCCTGGGATCCTTTTCCCATGTACGTTATGACAGAATGTTGAGTAGTCCTCTCTTGGTATTCTGTAGGTCTTTGGTGATTATATATGTCACCTGTGTTTGTATATGTCTGTTAACCCCAATATCGTAATGAAACCAATCCTCACACCTTTCCATTGGTGAACCATAAGTTTGTTTAATGAATCTGTGATTGCCCTTCTCCGTGGAAATATCTGCCCTGGTATCCATTTTTAGGTAACACCTCTAAGTGATATGATATGTGTCTTTCACTTTCTGACTTACTACAAGCCACGTGATTACTTCTAGACTCATCTACGGGGCTGCAAATGGCATTTTGTCCTTTTTTCCCTTGGCTTCTCTTCTGCCTTTGCGGGGTCCATTTTCAACAATGTGATTCCCTGAGGGTTGTGGATTAGCTGACCTGGGCAGCCTTACCCTGCCGGCCTGCCCTCCCCAGGTGTGCCTCGTTGAGGTCAATATAAACAGCGCTCCAGGCAGCAATAGCCCCTGAAGCTGTGCCTGACTCCATATTCTCTGCCCCGTCAGCAGTCTCGGGGCTGTGCTGGTGGGAGGGAGTGAGGGGCCACAGCTTTGTGCGTGGCCAGGTGTGAGTGGGGTTCTGCTGGCCTTTCTGCAGGAGATGCCAGGCTGCCGCCTGTAAAGAAGAGGATGTGTCACCCATACCTTCCGCTGGAATTTCTCTCCGGACAGAGGTGAGGAAGGAAAAAAGCAGTGGGGCCCGGGACAGGAGGGGTATCTCAGGCAGGGCAATGGAAAGCTTCTGGAAGAGCGCCCGGGGCCAGGACCACCCTGGCTGGCCTGCAGGCACCAAGTTGGCCTGCGTGCTGTCGCTGGTGTGGCTCCACGGTCCTTCCTCTAGGCTTTCAAGCCCTTGTACATATTCAGGTGTTTTACCTGGAAAGGGTGGGAACAGTTCAGCAGCAGCTGGCCTGGGGCTCAGCTCACGTTTACTCACAGATGCCTCGGCACGGTCCCCCAGCTTTGCAATGAGGACGCTCCTTGCGTGGGGGGTGGGTTGCTGGCTGTAATGGGAGATGGTTCCCCACCTCTGACCAATTTCAGAATTGTTTACCACTGGAGCAAGTGCCCTGATAGGGTTTTCCTCTGTATAACTCCTGGGTTCAGGTTTTTTTTTTTTCTTTTATGGTTCAAGTTAGATTTTATTCCCCTTTTATGTATTTATAGATATAAGCATGGAAATAATTCATTCCTATAAATACATCTGTGTGACGGGAAGAATTTTTTCTGTTTTATTTTTAAATTTTATTTTTTAAAATTTTGAAATTTAATTTTATTTATGTTTTTATACAGCAGGTTATTATTAGTTATGTATTTTATGCATATACATGTATACAGGTCAATCCCAATCTCCCAACTCATCCCACCACCACCACCCCATGGCTTCCCACACTTGGTGTCCATACGTTTGTTCTCTACCTCTGTGTCTCTATTTCTTCCCTGCAAACCAGTTCATCTGTATCATTTTTAGGCTCCACATATATGCATTAATATACAATATTTGTTTTCCTCTTTGTGACTTACTTCATTCTGTATGACAGTCTCTCGATCCATCGATGTCTCTACAAATGACCCAGTTTCATTCCGTTTTATGGCCGAGTAATATTCCATTTTATATATGTACCACATCTTTATCCATTCATCTGTCTGTGGGCATTTAGGTTGCTTCCATTACCTGGCTATTGTAAATAGTGCTGCAACGAACATTGTGGTGAATGTGCCTTTTTGAAATACGGTTTTCTCTGGGTATATGCCCAGAAGTGGGATTGCTGGATCAGATGGTAATTCTATTTCTAATTTTTTTAAGGAAACTCCATACTGTTCTCCATAGTGACTGTATCAATTTACATTCCCACCAATAGTGGAAGAGGGCTCCTTTTGTCCACACCCTCCCCAGAATTGGTTGTTTGTTGATTTTCTGATGATGCCGATTCTAACAGGTGTGAGGTGATACCTCATTGTAGTTTTGATTTGCATTTCTCTAATAATTAGTGCTGTTGAGCAGCTTTTCATGTGCGTCTTGGCCATCTCTGTGTCTCCTTTGAAGAAACGTCTCTTTAGATCTTCTGCCCATTTTTGTATTGGGTTGTTTGTTTTTTTAATATTAAGCTGCATGAGCTGTTTATATATATTGGAGATTAAACCTCTGTCCATTGATTCGTCTGCAACGATTTTCGCCCATTCTGAGGGATGCCTTTTTCCATTCCCGTGTTTTTTAACAAAAAAGGAAAGAAAGGAAAAGAAGCAGAACACTAATGTGCGTAAAATATGCCTTTTGAAACGGTCGTTTTGAAATATGGACGTCCTTTGAAATTTTTGGTCGATATGTGACCCCAGGATTTGTTTTCAGGGCAGGTGTCATTTACAGGCCTGCAATGATTTTGAATATCAACTGACCATTAGCATTGGGATTAAAGCTGCTGTTGTGTGAAACGGCCACAAGGTGGCAGCAGTTCACCCTTACCAAATCTGGTTACTAGGGCAAGAGAGCCTCAGTGGAAGTGGTGTTCTAGATTCGAATTTAGAATGGAATGTGCCAGGAGAAATCCCCTCACGTTTGTCTCACTACATCTTGTTCGTGTTTTTAATTTAATTTTTTTTTATTTTTTATTACAGCAAGTTTGATTACAATGTTTGGCTTGTTGTAGGTGTGGAAGATGTGGTTCTTTTACACATATACAGATGTCTGTTCTTCCTGGGATCCTTTTCCCATGTACGTTATGACAGAATGTTGAGTAGTCCTCTCTTGGTATTCTGTAGGTCTTTGGTGATTATATATGTCACCTGTGTTTGTATATGTCTGTTAACCCCGATATCGTAATGAAACCAATCCTCACACCTTTCCATTGGTGAACCATAAGTTTGTTTAATGAATCTGTGATTGCCCTTCTCCGTGGAAATATCTGCCCTGGTATCCATTTTTAGGTAACACCTCTAAGTGATATGATATGTGTCTTTCACTTTCTGACTTACTACAAGCCACGTGATTACTTCTAGACTCATCTACGGGGCTGCAAATGGCATTTTGTCCTTTTTTCCCTTGGCTTCTCTTCTGCCTTTGCGGGGTCCATTTTCAACATTGTGATTCCCTGAGGGTTGTGGATTAGCTGACCTGGGCAGCCTTACCCTGCCGGCCTGCCCTCCCCAGGTGTGCCTCGTTGAGGTCAATATAAACAGCGCTCCAGGCAGCAATAGCCCCTGAAGCTGTGCCTGACTCCATATTCTCTGCCCCGTCAGCACTCTCGGGGCTGTGCTGGTGGGAGGGAGTGAGGGGCCACAGCTTTGTGGGTGGCCCGGTGTGAGTGGGGTTCTGCTGGCCTTTCTGCAGGAGATGCCAGGCTGCCGCCTGTAAAGAAGAGGATGTGTCACCCATACCTTCCGCTGGAATTTCTCTCCGGACAGAGGTGAGGAAGGAAAAAAGCAGTGGGGGCCGGGACAGGAGGGGTATCTCAGGCAGGGCAATGGAAAGCTTCTGGAAGAGCGCCCGGGGCCAGGACCACCCTGGCTGGCCTGCAGGCACCAAGTTGGCCTGCGTGCTGTCGCTGGTGTGGCTCCACGGTCCTTCCTCTAGGCTTTCAAGCCCTTGTACATATTCAGGTGTTTTACCTGGAAAGGGTGGGAACAGTTCAGCAGCAGCTGGCCTGGGGCTCAGCTCACGTTTACTCACAGATGCCTCGGCACGGTCCCCCAGCTTTGCAATGAGGATGCTCCTTGCGTGGGGGGTGGGTTGCTGGCTGTAATGGGAGATGGTTCCCCACCTCTGACCAATTTCAGAATTGTTTACCACTGGAGCAAGTGCCCTGATAGGGTTTTCCTCTGTATAACTCCTGGGTTCAGGTTTTTTTTTTCTTTTATGGTTCAAGTTAGATTTTATTCCCCTTTTATGTATTTATAGATATAAGCATGGAAATAATTCATTCCTATAAATACATCTGTGTGACGGGAAGAATTTTTTCTGTTTTATTTTTAAATTTTATTTTTTAAAATTTTGAAATTTAATTTTATTTATGTTTTTATACAGCAGGTTATTATTAGTTATGTATTTTATGCATATACATGTATACAGGTCAATCCCAATCTCCCAACTCATCCCACCACCACCACCCCATGGCTTCCCACACTTGGTGTCCATACGTTTGTTCTCTACCTCTGTGTCTCTATTTCTTCCCTGCAAACCAGTTCATCTGTATCATTTTTAGGCTCCACATATATGCATTAATATACAATATTTGTTTTCCTCTTTCTGACTTACTTCATTCTGTATGACAGTCTCTCGATCCATCGATGTCTCTACAAATGACCCAGTTTCATTCCTTTTTATGGCCGAGTCATATTCCTTTTTATATGTAACACATCTTTATCCATTCATCTGTCTGTGGGCATTTAGGTTGCTTCCATTACCTGGCTATTGTAAATAGTGCTGCAACGAACATTGTGGTGAATGTGCCTTGTTGAAATACGGTTTTCTCTGGGTATATGCCCAGAAGTGGGATTGCTGGATCAGATGGTAATTCTATTTCTAATTTTTTTAAGGAAACTCCATACTGTTCTCCATAGTGACTGTATCAATTTACATTCCCACCAATAGTGGAAGAGGGCTCCTTTTGTCCACACCCTCCCCAGAATTGGTTGTTTGTAGATTTTCTGATGATGCCGATTCTAACAGGTGTGAGGTGATACCTCATTGTAGTTTTGATTTGCATTTCTCTAATAATTAGTGCTGTTGAGCAGCTTTTCATGTGCGTCTTGGCCATCTCTGTGTCTCCTTTGAAGAAACGTCTCTTTAGATCTTCTGCCCATTTTTTTGGGTTGTTTGTTTTTTTAATATTAAGCTGCATGAGCTGTTTATATATATTGGAGATTAAACCTCTGTCCATTGATTCGTCTGCAACGATTTTCGCCCATTCTGAGGGATGCCTTTTTCCATTCCCGTGTTTTTTAACAAAAAAGGAAAGAAAGGAAAAGAAGCAGAACACTAATGTGCGTAAAATATGCCTTTTGAAACGGTCGTTTTCAAATATGGACGTCCTTTGAAATTTTTGGTCGATATGTGACCCCAGGATTTGTTTTCAGGGCAGGTGTCATTTACAGGCCTGCAATGATTTTGAATATCAACTGACCATTAGCATTGGGATTAAAGCTGCTGTTGTGTGAAACGGCCACAAGGTGGCAGCAGTTCACCCTTACCAAATCTGGTTACTAGGGCAAGAGAGCCTCAGTGGAAGTGGTGTTCTAGATTCGAATTTAGAATGGAATGTGCCAGGAGAAATCCCCTCACGTTTGTCTCACTACATCTTGTTCGTGTTTTTAATTTAATTTTTTTTTATTTTTTATTACAGCAAGTTTGATTACAATGTTTGGCTTGTTGTAGGTGTGGAAGATGTGGTTCTTTTACACATATACAGATGTCTGTTCTTCCTGGGATCCTTTTCCCATGTACGTTATGACAGAATGTTGAGTAGTCCTCTCTTGGTATTCTGTAGGTCTTTGGTGATTATATATGTCACCTGTGTTTGTATATGTCTGTTAACCCCGATATCGTAATGAAACCAATCCTCACACCTTTCCATTGGTGAACCATAAGTTTGTTTAATGAATCTGTGATTGCCCTTCTCCGTGGAAATATCTGCCCTGGTATCCATTTTTAGGTAACACCTCTAAGTGATATGATATGTGTCTTTCACTTTCTGACTTACTACAAGCCACGTGATTACTTCTAGACTCATCTACGGGGCTGCAAATGGCATTTTGTCCTTTTTTCCCTTGGCTTCTCTTCTGCCTTTGCGGGGTCCATTTTCAACATTGTGATTCCCTGAGGGTTGTGGATTAGCTGACCTGGGCAGCCTTACCCTGCCGGCCTGCCCTCCCCAGGTGTGCCTCGTTGAGGTCAATATAAACAGCGCTCCAGGCAGCAATAGCCCCTGAAGCTGTGCCTGACTCCATATTCTCTGCCCCGTCAGCAGTCTCGGGGCTGTGCTGGTGGGAGGGAGTGAGGGGCCACAGCTTTGTGGGTGGCCCGGTGTGAGTGGGGTTCTGCTGGCCTTTCTGCAGGAGATGCCAGGCTGCCGCCTGTAAAGAAGAGGATGTGTCACCCATACCTTGCGCTGGAATTTCTCTCCGGACAGAGGTGAGGAAGGAAAAAAGCAGTGGGGCCCGGGACAGGAGGGGTATCTCAGGCAGGGCAATGGAAAGCTTCTGGAAGAGCGCCCGGGGCCAGGACCACCCTGGCTGGCCTGCAGGCACCAAGTTGGCCTGCGTGCTGTCGCTGGTGTGGCTCCACGGTCCTTCCTCTAGGCTTTCAAGCCCTTGTACATATTCAGGTGTTTTACCTGGAAAGGGTGGGAACAGTTCAGCAGCAGCTGGCCTGGGGCTCAGCTCACGTTTACTCACAGATGCCTCGGCACGGTCCCCCAGCTTTGCAATGAGGATGCTCCTTGCGTGGGGGGTGGGTTGCTGGCTGTAATGGGAGATGGTTCCCCACCTCTGACCAATTTCAGAATTGTTTACCACTGGAGCAAGTGCCCTGATAGGGTTTTCCTCTGTATAACTCCTGGGTTCAGGTTTTTTTTTTCTTTTTTGGTTCAAGTTAGATTTTATTCCCCTTTTATGTATTTATAGATATAAGCATGGAAATAATTCATTCCTATAAATACATCTGTGTGACGGGAAGAATTTTTCTGTTTTATTTTTAAATTTTATTTTTTAAAATTTTGAAATTTAATTTTATTTATGTTTTTATACAGCAGGTTATTATTAGTTATGTATTTTATGCATATACATGTATACAGGTCAATCCCAATCTCCCAACTCATCCCACCACCACCACCCCATGGCTTCCCACACTTGGTGTCCATACGTTTGTTCTCTACCTCTGTGTCTCTATTTCTTCCCTGCAAACCAGTTCATGTGTATCATTTTTAGGCTCCACATATATGCATTAATATACAATATTTGTTTTCCTCTTTCTGACTTACTTCATTCTGTATGACAGTCTCTCGATCCATCGATGTCTCTACAAATGACCCAGTTTCATTCCTTTTTATGGCCGAGTCATATTCCTTTTTATATGTAACACATCTTTATCCATTCATCTGTCTGTGGGCATTTAGGTTGCTTCCATTACCTGGCTATTGTAAATAGTGCTGCAACGAACATTGTGGTGAATGTGCCTTGTTGAAATACGGTTTTCTCTGGGTATATGCCCAGAAGTGGGATTGCTGGATCAGATGGTAATTCTATTTCTAATTTTTTTAAGGAAACTCCATACTGTTCTCCATAGTGACTGTATCAATTTACATTCCCACCAATAGTGGAAGAGGGCTCCTTTTGTCCACACCCTCCCCAGAATTGGTTGTTTGTAGATTTTCTGATGATGCCGATTCTAACAGGTGTGAGGTGATACCTCATTGTAGTTTTGATTTGCATTTCTCTAATAATTAGTGCTGTTGAGCAGCTTTTCATCTGCGTCTTGGCCATGTCTGTGTCTCCTTTGAAGAAACGTCTCTTTAGATCTTCTGCCCATTTTTGTATTGGGTTGTTTGTTTTTTTAATATTAAGCTGCATGAGCTGTTTATATATATTGGAGATTAAACCTGTGTCCATTGATTCGTTTGCAACGATTTTCACCCATCCTGAGGGATGCCTTTTTCCATTCCTGTTTTTTTTAACAAAAAAGGAAAGAAAGGAAAAGAAGCAGAACACTAATGTGCGTAAAATATGCCCTTTGAAACGGTCGTTTTGAAATATGGACGTCCTTTGAATTTTTTGGTCGATATGTGACCCCAGGATTTGTTTTCAGGGCAGGTGTCATTTACAGGCCTGCAATGATTTTGAATATCAACTGACCATTAGCGTTGGGATTAAAGCTGCTGTTGTGTGAAACGGCCACAAGGTGGCAGCAGTTCACCCTTACCAAATCTGGTTACTAGGGCAAGAGAGCCTCAGTGGAAGTGGTGTTCTAGATTGGAGTTTAGAATGCAATGTGCCAGGAAAAAGCCCCTCAAGTTTGTCTCACTACTTCTTGTTCGTGTTTTTAATTTAAGTTTTTATTTTTTATTACAGCAAGTTTGATTACAATGTTTGGCTTGTTGTAGGTGTGGAAGATGTGGTTCTTTTACACATATACAGATGACTGTTCTTCTTGGGATCCTTTTCCCATGTACGTTATGACAGAATGTTGAGTAGTCCTCTCTTGGTATTCTGTAGGTCTTTGGTGATTATATATGTCACCTGTGTTTGTATATGTCTGTTAACCCCGATATCGTAATGAAACCAATCCTCACACCTTTCCATTGGTGAACCATAAGTTTGTTTAATGAATCTGTGATTGCCCTTCTCCGTGGAAATATCTGCCCTGGTATCCATTTTTAGGTAACACCTCTATGTGATATGATATGTGCCTTTCACTTTCTGACTTACTACAAGTCACGTGATTACTTCTAGACTCATCTACGGGGCAAATGGCATTTTGTCCTTTTTTCCCTTGGCTTCTCTTCTGCCTTTGCGGGGTCCATTTTCAACAATGTGATTCCCTGAGGGTTGTGGATTAGCTGACCTGGGCAGCCTTACCCTGCCGGCCTGCCCTCCCCAGGTGTGCCTCGTTGAGGTCAATATAAACAGCGCTCCAGGCAGCAATAGCCCCTGAAGCTGTGCCTGACTCCATATTCTCTGCCCCGTCAGCAGTCTCGGGGCTGTGCTGGTGGGAGGGAGTGAGGGGCCACAGCTTTGTGGGTGGCCCGGTGTGAGTGGGGTTCTGCTGGCCTTTCTGCAGGAGATGCCAGGCTGCCGCCTGTAAAGAAGAGGATGTGTCACCCATACCTTGCGCTGGAATTTCTCTCCGGACAGAGGTGAGGAAGGAAAAAAACAGTGGGGCCCGGGACAGGAGGGGTATCTCAGGCAGGGCAATGGAAAGCTTCTGGAAGAGCGCCCGGGGCCAGGACCACCCTGGCTGGCCTGCAGGCACCAAGTTGGCCTGCGTGCTGTCGCTGGTGTGGCTCCACGGTCCTTCCTCTAGGCTTTCAAGCCCTTGTACATATTCAGGTGTTTTACCTGGAAAGGGTGGGAACAGTTCAGCAGCAGCTGGCCTGGGGCTCAGCTCACGTTTACTCACAGATGCCTCGGCACGGTCCCCCAGCTTTGCAATGAGGATGCTCCTTGCGTGGGGGGTGGGTTGCTGGCTGTAATGGGAGATGGTTCCCCACCTCTGACAAATTTCAGAATTGTTTACCACTGGAGCAAGTGCCCTGATAGGGTTTTCCTCTGTATAACTCCTGGGTTCAGGTTTTTTTTTTCTTTTATGGTTCAAGTTAGATTTTATTCCCCTTTTATGTATTTATAGATATAAGCATGGAAATAATTCATTCCTATAAATACATCTGTGTGACGGGAAGAATTTTTTCTCTTTTATTTATAAATTTTATTTTTTAAAATTTTGAAATTTAATTTTAATTATGTTTTTATACAGCAGGTTATTATTAGTTATGTATTTTATGCATATACATGTATACAGGTCAATCCCAATCTCCCAACTCATCCCACCACCACCACCCCATGGCTTCCCACACTTGGTGTCCATACGTTTGTTCTCTACCTCTGTGTCTCTATTTCTTCCCTGCAAACCAGTTCATCTGTATCATTTTTAGGCTCCACATATATGCATTAATATACAATATTTGTTTTCCTCTTTCTGACTTACTTCATTCTGTACGACAGTCTCTCGATCCATCGATGTCTCTACAAATGACCCAGTTTCATTCCTTTTTATGGCCGAGTCATATTCCATTTTATATATGTACCACATCTTTATCCATTCATCTGTCTGTGGGCATTTAGGTTGCTTCCATTACCTGGCTATTGTAAATAGTGCTGCAACGAACATTGTGGTGAATGTGCCTTGTTGAAATACGGTTTTCTCTGGGTATATGCCCAGAAGTGGGATTGCTGGATCCGATGGTAATTCTATTTCTAATTTTTTTAAGGAAACTCCATACTGTTCTCCATAGTGACTGTATCAATTTACATTCCCACCAATAGAGGAAGAGGGCTCCTTTTGTCCACACCCTCCCCAGAATTGGTTGTTTGTAGATTTTCTGATGATGCCGATTCTAACAGGTGTGAGGTGATACCTCATTGTAGTTTTGATTTGCATTTCTCTAATAATTAGTGCTGTTGAGCAGCTTTTCATGTGCGTCTTGGCCATGTCTGTGTCTCCTTTGAAGAAACGTCTCTTTAGATCTTCTGCCCATTTTTGTATTGGGTTGTTTGTTTTTTTAATATTAAGCTGCATGAGCTGTTTATATATATTGGAGATTAAACCTGTGTCCATTGATTCGTTTGCAACGATTTTCACCCATCCTGAGGGATGCCTTTTTCCATTCCCGTTTTTTTTTAACAAAAAAGGAAAGAAAGGAAAAGAAGCAGAACACTAATGTGCGTAAAATATGCCCTTTGAAACGGTCGTTTTGAAATATGGACGTCCTTTGAATTTTTTGGTCGATATGTGACCCCAGGATTTGTTTTCAGGGCAGGTGTCATTTACAGGCCTGCAATGATTTTGAATATCAACTGACCATTAGCGTTGGGATTAAAGCTGCTGTTGTGTGAAACGGCCACAAGGTGGCAGCAGTTCACCCTTACCAAATCTGGTTACTAGGGCAAGAGAGCCTCAGTGGAAGTGGTGTTCTAGATTGGAGTTTAGAATGCAATGTGCCAGGAAAAAGCCCCTCAAGTTTGTCTCACTACTTCTTGTTCGTGTTTTTAATTTAAGTTTTTATTTTTTATTACAGCAAGTTTGATTACAATGTTTGGCTTGTTGTAGGTGTGGAAGATGTGGTTCTTTTACACATATACAGATGACTGTTCTTCTTGGGATCCTTTTCCCATGTACGTTATGACAGAATGTTGAGTAGTCCTCTCTTGGTATTCTGTAGGTCTTTGGTGATTATATATGTCACCTGTGTTTGTATATGTCTGTTAACCCCGATATCGTAATGAAACCAATCCTCACACCTTTCCATTGGTGAACCATAAGTTTGTTTAATGAATCTGTGATTGCCCTTCTCCGTGGAAATATCTGCCCTGGTATCCATTTTTAGGTAACACCTCTATGTGATATGATATGTGCCTTTCACTTTCTGACTTACTACAAGTCACGTGATTACTTCTAGACTCATCTACGGGGCAAATGGCATTTTGTCCTTTTTTCCCTTGGCTTCTCTTCTGCCTTTGCGGGGTCCATTTTCAACAATGTGATTCCCTGAGGGTTGTGGATTAGCTGACCTGGGCAGCCTTACCCTGCCGGCCTGCCCTCCCCAGGTGTGCCTCGTTGAGGTCAATATAAACAGCGCTCCAGGCAGCAATAGCCCCTGAAGCTGTGCCTGACTCCATATTCTCTGCCCCGTCAGCAGTCTCGGGGCTGTGCTGGTGGGAGGGAGTGAGGGGCCACAGCTTTGTGGGTGGCCCGGTGTGAGTGGGGTTCTGCTGGCCTTTCTGCAGGAGATGCCAGGCTGCCGCCTGTAAAGAAGAGGATGTGTCACCCATACCTTGCGCTGGAATTTCTCTCCGGACAGAGGTGAGGAAGGAAAAAAACAGTGGGGCCCGGGACAGGAGGGGTATCTCAGGCAGGGCAATGGAAAGCTTCTGGAAGAGCGCCCGGGGCCAGGACCACCCTGGCTGGCCTGCAGGCACCAAGTTGGCCTGCGTGCTGTCGCTGGTGTGGCTCCACGGTCCTTCCTCTAGGCTTTCAAGCCCTTGTACATATTCAGGTGTTTTACCTGGAAAGGGTGGGAACAGTTCAGCAGCAGCTGGCCTGGGGCTCAGCTCACGTTTACTCACAGATGCCTCGGCACGGTTCCCCAGCTTTGCAATGAGGATGCTCCTTGCGTGGGGGGTGGGTTGCTGGCTGTAATGGGAGATGGTTCCCCACCTCTGACCAATTTCAGAATTGTTTACCACTGGAGCAAGTGCCCTGATAGGGTTTTCCTCTGTATAACTCCTGGGTTCAGGTTTTTTTTTTTCTTTTATGGTTCAAGTTAGATTTTATTCCCCTTTTATGTATTTATAGATATAAGCATGGAAATAATTCATTCCTATAAATACATCTGTGTGACGGGAAGAATTTTTTCTCTTTTATTTATAAATTTTATTTTTTAAAATTTTGAAATTTAATTTTAATTATGTTTTTATACAGCAGGTTATTATTAGTTATGTATTTTATGCATATACATGTATACAGGTCAATCCCAATCTCCCAACTCATCCCACCACCACCACCCCATGGCTTCCCACACTTGGTGTCCATACGTTTGTTCTCTACCTCTGTGTCTCTATTTCTTCCCTGCAAACCAGTTCATCTGTATCATTTTTAGGCTCCACATATATGCATTAATATACAATATTTGTTTTCCTCTTTCTGACTTACTTCATTCTGTACGACAGTCTCTCGATCCATCGATGTCTCTACAAATGACCCAGTTTCATTCCTTTTTATGGCCGAGTCATATTCCATTTTATATATGTACCACATCTTTATCCATTCATCTGTCTGTGGGCATTTAGGTTGCTTCCATTACCTGGCTATTGTAAATAGTGCTGCAACGAACATTGTGGTGAATGTGCCTTGTTGAAATACGGTTTTCTCTGGGTATATGCCCAGAAGTGGGATTGCTGGATCCGATGGTAATTCTATTTCTAATTTTTTTAAGGAAACTCCATACTGTTCTCCATAGTGACTGTATCAATTTACATTCCCACCAATAGAGGAAGAGGGCTCCTTTTGTCCACACCCTCCCCAGAATTGGTTGTTTGTAGATTTTCTGATGATGCCGATTCTAACAGGTGTGAGGTGATACCTCATTGTAGTTTTGATTTGCATTTCTCTAATAATTAGTGCTGTTGAGCAGCTTTTCATGTGCGTCTTGGCCATGTCTGTGTCTCCTTTGAAGAAACGTCTCTTTAGATCTTCTGCCCATTTTTGTATTGGGTTGTTTGTTTTTTTAATATTAAGCTGCATGAGCTGTTTATATATATTGGAGATTAAACCTGTGTCCATTGATTCGTTTGCAACGATTTTCACCCATCCTGAGGGATGCCTTTTTCCATTCCCGTTTTTTTTTAACAAAAAAGGAAAGAAAGGAAAAGAAGCAGAACACTAATGTGCGTAAAATATGCCCTTTGAAACGGTCGTTTTGAAATATGGACGTCCTTTGAATTTTTTGGTCGATATGTGACCCCAGGATTTGTTTTCAGGGCAGGTGTCATTTACAGGCCTGCAATGATTTTGAATATCAACTGACCATTAGCATTGGGATTAAAGCTGCTGTTGTGTGAAACGGCCACAAGGTGGCAGCAGTTCACCCTTACCAAATCTGGTTACTAGGGCAAGAGAGCCTCAGTGGAAGTGGTGTTCTAGATTCGAATTTAGAATGGAATGTGCCAGGAGAAATCCCCTCACGTTTGTCTCACTACATCTTCTTCGTGTTTTTAATTTAATTTTTTTTTATTTTTTATTACAGCAAGTTTGATTACAATGTTTGGCTTGTTGTAGGTGTGGAAGATGTGGTTCTTTTACACATATACAGATGTCTGTTCTTCCTGGGATCCTTTTCCCATGTACGTTATGACAGAATGTTGAGTAGTCCTCTCTTGGTATTCTGTAGGTCTTTGGTGATTATATATGTCACCTGTGTTTGTATATGTCTGTTAACCCCGATATCGTAATGAAACCAATCCTCACACCTTTCCATTGGTGAACCATAAGTTTGTTTAATGAATCTGTGATTGCCCTTCTCCGTGGAAATATCTGCCCTGGTATCCATTTTTAGGTAACACCTCTAAGTGATATGATATGTGTCTTTCACTTTCTGACTTACTACAAGCCACGTGATTACTTCTAGACTCATCTACGGGGCTGCAAATGGCATTTTGTCCTTTTTTCCCTTGGCTTCTCTTCTGCCTTTGCGGGGTCCATTTTCAACATTGTGATTCCCTGAGGGTTGTGGATTAGCTGACCTGGGCAGCCTTACCCTGCCGGCCTGCCCTCCCCAGGTGTGCCTCGTTGAGGTCAATATAAACAGCGCTCCAGGCAGCAATAGCCCCTGAAGCTGTGCCTGACTCCATATTCTCTGCCCCGTCAGCAGTCTCGGGGCTGTGCTGGTGGGAGGGAGTGAGGGGCCACAGCTTTGTGGGTGGCCCGGTGTGAGTGGGGTTCTGCTGGCCTTTCTGCAGGAGATGCCAGGCTGCCGCCTGTAAAGAAGAGGATGTGTCACCCATACCTTGCGCTGGAATTTCTCTCCGGACAGAGGTGAGGAAGGAAAAAAGCAGTGGGGCCCGGGACAGGAGGGGTATCTCAGGCAGGGCAATGGAAAGCTTCTGGAAGAGCGCCCGGGGCCAGGACCACCCTGGCTGGCCTGCAGGCACCAAGTTGGCCTGCATGCTGTCGCTGGTGTGGCTCCACGGTCCTTCCTCTAGGCTTTCAAGCCCTTGTACATATTCAGGTGTTTTACCTGGAAAGGGTGGGAACAGTTCAGCAGCAGCTGGCCTGGGGCTCAGCTCACGTTTACTCACAGATGCCTCGGCACGGTCCCCCAGCTTTGCAATGAGGATGCTCCTTGCGTGGGGGGTGGGTTGCTGGCTGTAATGGGAGATGGTTCCCCACCTCTGACCAATTTCAGAATTGTTTACCACTGGAGCAAGTGCCCTGATAGGGTTTTCCTCTGTATAACTCCTGGGTTCAGGTTTTTTTTTTTCTTTTATGGTTCAAGTTAGATTTTATTCCCCTTTTATGTATTTATAGATATAAGCATGGAAATAATTCATTCCTATAAATACATCTGTGTGACGGGAAGAATTTTTTCTCTTTTATTTATAAATTTTATTTTTTAAAATTTTGAAATTTAATTTTAATTATGTTTTTATACAGCAGGTTATTATTAGTTATGTATTTTATGCATATACATGTATACAGGTCAATCCCAATCACCCAACTCATCCCACCACCACCACCCCATGGCTTCCCACACTTGGTGTCCATACGTTTGTTCTCTACCTCTGTGTCTCTATTTCTTCCCTGCAAACCAGTTCATCTGTATCATTTTTAGGCTCCACATATATGCATTAATATACAATATTTGTTTTCCTCTTTCTGACTTACTTCATTCTGTACGACAGTCTCTCGATCCATCGATGTCTCTACAAATGACCCAGTTTCATTCCTTTTTATGGCCGAGTCATATTCTATTTTATATATGTACCACATCTTTATCCATTCATCTGTCTGTGGGCATTTAGGTTGCTTCCATTACCTGGCTATTGTAAATAGTGCTGCAACGAACATTGTGGTGAATGTGCCTTGTTGAAATACGGTTTTCTCTGGGTATATGCCCAGAAGTGGGATTGCTGGATCCGATGGTAATTCTATTTCTAATTTTTTTAAGGAAACTCCATACTGTTCTCCATAGTGACTGTATCAATTTACATTCCCACCAATAGAGGAAGAGGGCTCCTTTTGTCCACACCCTCCCCAGAATTGGTTGTTTGTAGATTTTCTGATGATGCTGATTCTAACAGGTGTGAGGTGATACCTCATTGTAGTTTTGATTTGCATTTCTCTAATAATTAGTGCTGTTGAGCAGCTTTTCATGTGCGTCTTGGCCATGTCTGTGTCTCCTTTGAAGAAACGTCTCTTTAGATCTTCTGCCCATTTTTGTATTGGGTTGTTTGTTTTTTTAATATTAAGCTGCATGAGCTGTTTATATATATTGGAGATTAAACCTGTGTCCATTGATTCGTTTGCAACGATTTTCACCCATCCTGAGGGATGCCTTTTTCCATTCCCGTTTTTTTTTAACAAAAAAGGAAAGAAAGGAAAAGAAGCAGAACACTAATGTGCGTAAAATATGCCCTTTGAAACGGTCGTTTTGAAATATGGACGTCCTTTGAATTTTTTGGTCGATATGTGACCCCAGGATTTGTTTTCAGGGCAGGTGTCATTTACAGGCCTGCAATGATTTTGAATATCAACTGACCATTAGCATTGGGATTAAAGCTGCTGTTGTGTGAAACGGCCACAAGGTGGCAGCAGTTCACCCTTACCAAATCTGGTTACTAGGGCAAGAGAGCCTCAGTGGAAGTGGTGTTCTAGATTCGAATTTAGAATGGAATGTGCCCGGAGAAAGCCCCTCACGTTTGTCTCACTACATCATGTTCATGTTTTTAATTTAATTTTTTTTTATTTTTTATTACAGCAAGTTTGATTACAATGTTTGGCTTGTTGTAGGTGTGGAAGATGTGGTTCTTTTACACATATACAGATGTCTGTTCTTCCTGGGATCCTTTTCCCATGTACGTTATGACAGAATGTTGAGTAGTCCTCTCTTGGTATTCTGTAGGTCTTTGGTGATTATATATGTCACCTGTGTTTGTATATGTCTGTTAACCCCGATATCGTAATGAAACCAATCCTCACACCTTTCCATTGGTGAACCATAAGTTTGTTTAATGAATCTGTGATTGCCCTTCTCCGTGGAAATATCTGCCCTGGTATCCATTTTTATGTAACACCTATAAGTGATATGATATGTGTCTTTCACTTTCTGACTTACTACAAGTCACGTGATTAATTCTAGACTCATCTACGGGGCTGCAAATGGCATTTTGTCCTTTTTTCCCTTGGCTTCTCTTCTGCCTTAGCGGGGTCCATTTTCAACAATGTGATTCCCTGAGGGTTGTGGATTAGCTGACCTGGGCAGCCTTATCCTGCCGGCCTGCCCTCCCCAGGTGTGCCTCGTTGAGGTCAATATAAACAGCGCTCCAGGCAGCAATAGCCCCTGAAGCTGTGCCTGACTCCATATTCTCTGCCCCGTCAGCAGTCTCGGGGCTGTGCTGGTGGGAGGGAGTGAGGGGCCACAGCTTTGTGGGTGGCCCGGTGTGAGTGGGGTTCTGCTGGCCTTTCTGCAGGAGATGCCAGGCTGCCGCCTGTAAAGAAGAGGATGTGTCACCCATACCTTCCGCTGGAATTTCTCTCCGGACAGAGGTGAGGAAGGAAAAAAGCAGTGGGGCCCGGGACAGGAGGGGTATCTCAGGCAGGGCAATGGAAAGCTTCTGGAAGAGCGCCCGGGGCCAGGACCACCCTGGCTGGCCTGCAGGCACCAAGTTGGCCTGCGTGCTGTCGCTGGTGTGGCTCCACGGTCCTTCCTCTAGGCTTTCAAGCCCTTGTACATATTCAGGTGTTTTACCTGGAAAGGGTGGGAACAGTTCAGCAGCAGCTGGCCTGGGGCTCAGCTCACGTTTACTCACAGATGCCTCGGCACGGTCCCCCAGCTTTGCAATGAGGACGCTCCTTGCGTGGGGGGTGGGTTGCTGGCTGTAATGGGAGATGGTTCCCCACCTCTGACCAATTTCAGAATTGTTTACCACTGGAGCAAGTGCCCTGATAGGGTTTTCCTCTGTATAACTCCTGGGTTCAGGTTTTTTTTTTTTCTTTTATGGTTCAAGTTAGATTTTATTCCCCTTTTATGTATTTATAGATATAAGCATGGAAATAATTCATTCCTATAAATACATCTGTGTGACGGGAAGAATTTTTTCTGTTTTATTTTTAAGTATTATTTTTTAAAATTTTGAAATTTAATTTTATTTATGTTTTTATACAGCAGGTTATTATTAGTTATGTATTTTATGCATATACATGTATACAGGTCAATCCCAATCTCCCAACTCATCCCACCACCACCACCCCATGGCTTCCCACACTTGGTGTCCATACGTTTGTTCTCTACCTCTGTGTCTCTATTTCTTCCCTGCAAACCAGTTCATCTGTATCATTTTTAGGCTCCACATATATGCATTAATATACAATATTTGTTTTCCTCTTTCTGACTTACTTCATTCTGTATGACTGTCTCTCGATCCATCGATGTCTCTACAAATGACCCAGTTTCATTCCTTTTTATGGCCGAGTAATATTCCATTTTATATATGTACCACATCTTTATCCATTCATCTGTCTGTGGGCATTTAGGTTGCTTCCATTACCTGGCTATTGTAAATAGTGCTGCAACGAACATTGTGGTGAATGTGCCTTGTTGAAATACGGTTTTCTCTGGGTATATGCCCAGAAGTGGGATTGCTGGATCAGATGGTAATTCTATTTCTAATTTTTTTAAGGAAACTCCATACTGTTCTCCATAGTGACTGTATCAATTTACATTCCCACCAATAGTGGAAGAGGGCTCCTTTTGTCCACACCCTCCCCAGAATTGGTTGTTTGTAGATTTTCTGATGATGCCGATTCTAACAGGTGTGAGGTGATACCTCATTGTAGTTTTGATTTGCATTTCTCTAATAATTAGTGCTGTTGAGCAGCTTTTCATGTGCGTCTTGGCCATGTCTGTGTCTCCTTTGAAGAAACGTCTCTTTAGATCTTCTGCCCATTTTTGTATTGGGTTGTTTGTTTTTTTAATATTAAGCTGCATGAGCTGTTTATATATATTGGAGATTAAACCTGTGTCCATTGATTCGTTTGCAACGATTTTCACCCATCCTGAGGGATGCCTTTTTCCATTCCCGTTTTTTTTAACAAAAAAGGAAAGAAAGGAAAAGAAGCAGAACACTAATGTGCGTAAAATATGCCCTTTGAAACGGTCGTTTTGAAATATGGACGTCCTTTGAATTTTTTGGTCGATATGTGACCCCAGGATTTGTTTTCAGGGCAGGTGTCATTTACAGGCTTGCAATGATTTTGAATATCAACTGACCATTAGCATTGGGATTAAAGCTGCTGTTGTGTGAAACGGCCACAAGGTGGCAGCAGTTCACCCTTACCAAATCTGGTTACTAGGGCAAGAGAGCCTCAGTGGAAGTGGTGTTCTAGATTGGAGTTAAGAATGGAATGTGCCAGGAGAAAGCCCCTCAAGTTTGTCTCACTACTTCTTGTTCGTGTTTTTATTTTAAGTTTTTAATTTTTATTACAGCAAGTTTGATTACAATGTTTGGCTTGTTGTAGGTGTGGAAGATGTGGTTCTTTTACACATATACAGATGACTGTTCTTCTTGGGATCCTTTTCCCATGTACGTTATGACAGAATGTTGAGTAGTCCTCTCTTGGTATTCTGTAGGTCTTTGGTGATTATATATGTCACCTGTGTTTGTATATGTCTGTTAAACCCAATATCGTAAAGAAACCAATCCTCACACCTTTCCATTGGTGAACCATAAGTTTGTTTAATGAATCTGTGATTGCCCTTCTCCGTGGAAATATCTGCCCTGGTATCCATTTTTAGGTAACACCTCTATGTGATATGATATGTGTCTTTCACTTTCTGACTTACTACAAGTCACGTGATTACTTCTAGACTCATCTACGGGGCAAATGGCATTTTGTCCTTTTTTCCCTTGGCTTCTCTTCTGCCTTTGCGGGGTCCATTTTCAACAATGTGATTCCCTGAGGGTTGTGGATTAGCTGACCTGGGCAGCCTTACCCTGCTGGCCTGCCCTCCCCAGGTGTGCCTCGTTGAGGTCAATATAAACAGCGCTCCAGGCAGCAATAGCCCCTGAAGCTGTGCCTGACTCCATATTCTCTGCCCCGTCAGCAGTCTCGGGGCTGTGCTGGTGGGAGGGAGTGAGGGGCCACAGCTTTGTGGGTGGCCCGGTGTGAGTGGGGTTCTGCTGGCCTTTCTGCAGGAGATGCCAGGCTGCCGCCTGTAAAGAAGAGGATGTGTCACCCATACCTTCCGCTGGAATTTCTCTCCGGACAGAGGTGAGGAAGGAAAAAAGCAGTGGGGCCCGGGACAGGAGGGGTATCTCAGGCAGGGCAATGGAAAGCTTCTGGAAGAGCGCCCGGGGCCAGGACCACCCTGGCTGGCCTGCAGGCACCAAGTTGGCCTGCGTGCTGTCGCTGGTGTGGCTCCACGGTCCTTCCTCTAGGCTTTCAAGCCCTTGTACATATTCAGGTGTTTTACCTGGAAAGGGTGGGAACAGTTCAGCAGCAGCTGGCCTGGGGCTCAGCTCACGTTTACTCACAGATGCCTCGGCACGGTCCCCCAGCTTTGCAATGAGGACACTCCTTGCGTGGGGGGTGGGTTGCTGGCTGTAATGGGAGATGGTTCCCCACCTCTGACCAATTTCAGAGTTGTTTACCACTGGAGCAAGTGCCCTTATAGGGTTTTCCTCTGTATAACTCCTGGGTTCAGGTTTTTTTTTTCTTTTATGGTTCAAGTTAGATTTTATTCCCCTTTTATGTATTTATAGATATAAGCATGGAAATAATTCATTCCTATAAATACATCTGTGTGACGGGAAGAATTTTTTCTGTTTTATTTTTAAATTTTATTTTTTAAAATTTTGAAATTTAATTTTATTTATGTTTTTATACAGCAGGTTATTATTAGTTATGTATTTTATGCATATACATGTATACAGGTCAATCCCAATCTCCCAACTCATCCCACCACCACCACCCCATGGCTTCCCACACTTGGTGTCCATACGTTTGTTCTCTACCTCTGTGTCTCTATTTCTTCCCTGCAAACCAGTTCATCTGTATCATTTTTAGGCTCCACATATATGCATTAATATACAATATTTGTTTTCCTCTTTCTGACTTACTTCATTCTGTATGACAGTCTCTCGATCCATCGATGTCTCTACAAATGACCCAGTTTCATTCCGTTTTATGGCCGAGTAATATTCCATTTTATATATGTACCACATCTTTATCCATTCATCTGTCTGTGGGCATTTAGGTTGCTTCCATTACCTGGCTATTGTAAATAGTGCTGCAACGAACATTGTGGTGAATGTGCCTTTTTGAAATACGGTTTTCTCTGGGAATATGCCCAGAAGTGGGATTGCTGGATCAGATGGTAATTCTATTTCTATTTTTTTTAAGGAAACTCCATACTGTTCTCCATAGTGACTGTATCAATTTACATTCCCACCAATAGTGGAAGAGGGCTCCTTTTGTCCACACCCTCCCCAGAATTGGTTGTTTGTAGATTTTCTGATGATGCCGATTCTAACAGGTGTGAGGTGATACCTCATTGTAGTTTTGATTTGCATTTCTCTAATAATTAGTGCTGTTGAGCAGCTTTTCATGTGCGTCTTGGCCATCTCTGTGTCTCCTTTGAAGAAACGTCTCTTTAGATCTTCTGCCCATTTTTTTTGGGTTGTTTGTTTTTTTAATATTAAGCTGCATGAGCTGTTTATATATATTGGAGATTAAACCTCTGTCCATTGATTCGTCTGCAACGATTTTCGCCCATTCTGAGGGATGCCTTTTTCCTTTCCCGTGTTTTTTAACAAAAAAGGAAAGAAAGGAAAAGAAGCAGAACACTAATGTGCGTAAAATATGCCTTTTGAAACGGTCGTTTTGAAATATGGACGTCCTTTGAATTTTTTGGTCGATATGTGACCCCAGGATTTGTTTTCAGGGCAGGTGTCATTTACAGGCCTGCAATGATTTTGAATATCAACTGACCATTAGCGTTGGGATTAAAGCTGCTGTTGTGTGAAACGGCCACAAGGTGGCAGCAGTTCACCCTTACCAAATCTGGTTAGTAGTGCAAGAGAGCCTCAGTGGAAGTGGTGTTCTAGATTCGAATTTAGAATGGAATGTGCCAGGAGAAAGCCCCTCACGTTTGTCTCACTACATCTTGTTCGTGTTTTTAATTTAATTTTTTTTTATTTTTTATTACAGCAAGTTTGATTACAATGTTTGGCTTGTTGTAGGTGTGGAAGATGTGTTTATTTTACACATATACAGATGTCAGTTCTTCCTGGGATCCTTTTCCCATGTAGGTTATGACAGAATGTTGAGTAGTCCTCTCTTGGTATTCTGTAGGTCTTTGGTGATTATATATGTCACCTGTGTTTGTATATGTCTGTTAACCCCGATATCGTAATGAAACCAATCCTCACACCTTTCCATTGGTGAACCATAAGTTTGTTTAATGAATCTGTGATTGCCCTTCTCCGTGGAAATATCTGCCCTTGTATCCATTTTTAGGTAACACCTCTATGTGATATGATATGTGCCTTTCACTTTCTGACTTACTACAAGTCACGTGATTACTTCTAGACTCATCTACGGGGCAAATGGCATTTTGTCCTTTTTTCCCTTGGCTTCTCTTCTGCCTTTGTGGGGTCCATTTTCAACAATGTGATTCCCTGAGGGTTGTGGATTAGCTGACCTGGGCAGCCTTACCCTGCCGGCCTGCCCTCCCCAGGTGTGCCTCGTTGAGGTCAATATAAACAGCGCTCCAGGCAGCAATAGCCCCTGAAGCTGTGCCTGACTCCATATTCTCTGCCCCGTCAGCAGTCTCGGGGCTGTGCTGGTGGGAGGGAGTGAGGGGCCACAGCTTTGTGGGTGGCCCGGTGTGAGTGGGGTTCTGCTGGCCTTTCTGCAGGAGATGCCAGGCTGCCGCCTGTAAAGAAGAGGATGTGTCACCCATACCTTCCGCTGGAATTTCTCTCCGGACAGAGGTGAGGAAGGAAAAAAGCAGTGGGGCCCGGGACAGGAGGGGTATCTCAGGCAGGGCAATGGAAAGCTTCTGGAAGAGCGCCCGGGGCCAGGACCACCCTGGCTGGCCTGCAGGCACCAAGTTGGCCTGCGTGCTGTCGCTGGTGTGGCTCCACGGTCCTTCCTCTAGGCTTTCAAGCCCTTGTACATATTCAGGTGTTTTACCTGGAAAGGGTGGGAACAGTTCAGCAGCAGCTGGCCTGGGGCTCAGCTCACGTTTACTCACAGATGCCTCGGCACGGTCCCCCAGCTTTGCAATGAGGACGCTCCTTGCGTGGGGGGTGGGTTGCTGGCTGTAATGGGAGATGGTTCCCCACCTCTGACCAATTTCAGAATTGTTTACCACTGGAGCAAGTGCCCTGATAGGGTTTTCCTCTGTATAACTCCTGGGTTCAGGTTTTTTTTTTTTTTTCTTTTATGGTTCAAGTTAGATTTTATTCCCCTTTTATGTATTTATAGATATAAGCATGGAAATAATTCATTCCTATAAATACATCTGTGTGACGGGAAGAATTTTTTCTGTTTTATTTTTAAATTTTATTTTTTAAAATTTTGAAATTTAATTTTATTTATGTTTTTATACAGCAGGTTATTATTAGTTATGTATTTTATGCATATACATGTATACAGGTCAATCCCAATCTCCCAACTCATCCCACCACCACCACCCCATGGCTTCCCACACTTGGTGTCCATACGTTTGTTCTCTACCTCTGTGTCTCTATTTCTTCCCTGCAAACCAGTTCATCTGTATCATTTTTAGGCTCCACATATATGCATTAATATACAATATTTGTTTTCCTCTTTCTGACTTACTTCATTCTGTATGACAGTCTCTCGATCCATCGATGTCTCTACAAATGACCCAGTTTCATTCCTTTTTATGGCCGAGTCATATTCCATTTTATATATGTACCACATCTTTATCCATTCATCTGTCTGTGGGCATTTAGGTTGCTTCCATTACCTGGCTATTGTAAATAGTGCTGCAACGAACATTGTGGTGAATGTGCCTTGTTGAAATACGGTTTTCTCTGGGTATATGCCCAGAAGTGGGATTGCTGGATCAGGTGGTAATTCTATTTCTAATTTTTTTAAGGAAACTCCATACTGTTCTCCATAGTGACTGTATCAATTTACATTCCCACCAATAGTGGAAGAGGGCTCCTTTTGTCCACACCCTCCCCAGAATTGGTTGTTTGTAGATTTTCTGATGATGCCGATTCTAACAGGTGTGAGGTGATACCTCATTGTAGTTTTGATTTGCATTTCTCTAATAATTAGTGCTGTTGAGCAGCTTTTCATGTGCGTCTTGGCCATGTCTGTGTCTCCTTTGAAGAAACGTCTCTTTAGATCTTCTGCCCATTTTTGTATTTGGTTGTTTGTTTTTTTAATATTAAGCTGCATGAGCTGTTTATATATATTGGAGATTAAACCTGTGTCCATTGATTCGTTTGCAACGATTTTCACCCATCCTGAGGGATGCCTTTTTCCATTCCCGTTTTTTCTTAACAAAAAAGGAAAGAAAGGAAAAGAAGTAGAACACTAATGTGCGTAAAATATGCCCTTTGAAACGGTCGTTTTGAAATATGGACGTCCTTTGAATTTTTTGGTCGATATGTGACCCCAGGATTTGTTTTCAGGGCAGGTGTCATTTACAGGCCTGCAATGATTTTGAATATCAACTGACCATTAGCGTTGGGATTAAAGCTGCTGTTGTGTGAAACGGCCACAAGGTGGCAGCAGTTCACCCTTACCAAATCTGGTTACTAGGGCAAGAGAGCCTCAGTGGAAGTGGTGTTCTAGATTGGAGTTTAGAATGGAATGTGCCAGGAGAAAGCCCCTCACGTTTGTCTCACTACTTCTTGTTCGTGTTTTTAATTTAAGTTTTTATTTTTTATTACAGCAAGTTTGATTACAATGTTTGGCTTGTTGTAGGTGTGGAAGATGTGGTTCTTTTACACATATACAGATGACTGTTCTTCTTGGGATCCTTTTCCCATGTACGTTATGACAGAATGTTGAGTAGTCCTCTCTTGGTATTCTGTAGGTCTTTGGTGATTATATATGTCACCTGTGTTTGTATATGTCTGTTAACCCCGATGTCGTAATGAAACCAATCCTCACACCTTTCCATTGGTGAACCATAAGTTTGTTTAATGAATCTGTGATTGCCCTTCTCCGTGGAAATATCTGCCCTGGTATCCATTTTTAGGTAACACCTCTATGTGATATGATATGTGTCTTTCACTTTCTGACTTACTACAAGTCACGTGATTACTTCTAGACTCATCTACGGGGCAAATGGCATTTTGTCCTTTTTTCCCTTGGCTTCTCTTCTGCCTTTGCGGGGTCCATTTTCAACAATGTGATTCCCTGAGGGTTGTGGATTAGCTGACCTGGGCAGCCTTACCCTTCCGGCCTGCCCTCCCCAGGTGTGCCTCGTTGAGGTCAATATAAACAGCGCTCCAGGCAGCAATAGCCCCTGAAGCTGTGCCTGACTCCATATTCTCTGCCCCGTCAGCAGTCTCGGGGCTGTGCTGGTGGGAGGGAGTGAGGGGCCACAGCTTTGTGGGTGGCCCGGTGTGAGTGGGGTTCTGCTGGCCTTTCTGCAGGAGATGCCAGGCTGCCGCCTGTAAAGAAGAGGATGTGTCACCCATACCTTCTGCTGGAATTTCTCTCCGGACAGAGGTGAGGAAGGAAAAAAGCAGTGGGGGCCGGGACAGGAGGGGTATCTCAGGCAGGGCAATGGAAAGCTTCTGGAAGAGCGCCCGGGGCCAGGACCACCCTGGCTGGCCTGCAGGCACCAAGTTGGCCTGCGTGCTGTCGCTGGTGTGGCTCCACGGTCCTTCCTCTAGGCTTTCAAGCCCTTGTACATATTCAGGTGTTTTACCTGGAAAGGGTGGGAACAGTTCAGCAGCAGCTGGCCTGGGGCTCAGCTCACGTTTACTCACAGATGCCTCGGCACGGTCCCCCAGCTTTGCAATGAGGACGCTCCTTGCGTGGGGGGTGGGTTGCTGGCTGTAATGGGAGATGGTTCCCCACCTCTGACCAATTTCAGAATTGTTTACCACTGGAGCAAGTGCCCTGATAGGGTTTTCCTCTGTATAACTCCTGGGTTCAGGTTTTTTTTTTCTTTTATGGTTCAAGTTAGATTTTATTCCCCTTTTATGTATTTATAGATATAAGCATGGAAATAATTCATTCCTATAAATACATCTGTGTGACGGGAAGAATTTTTTCTGTTTTATTTTTAAATTTTATTTTTTAAAATTTTGAAATTTAATTTTATTTATGTTTTTATACAGCAGGTTATTATTAGTTATGTATTTTATGCATATACATGTATACAGGTCAATCCCAATCTCCCAACTCATCCCACCACCACCACCCCATGGCTTCCCACACTTGGTGTCCATACGTTTGTTCTCTACCTCTGTGTCTCTATTTCTTCCCTGCAAACCAGTTCATCTGTATCATTTTTAGGCTCCACATATATGCATTAATATACAATATTTGTTTTCCTCTTTCTGACTTACTTCATTCTGTATGACAGTCTCTCGATCCATCGATGTCTCTACAAATGACCCAGTTTCATTCCTTTTTATGGCCGAGTCATATTCCATTTTATATATGTACCACATCTTTATCCATTCATCTGTCTGTGGGCATTTAGGTTGCTTCCATTACCTGGCTACTGTAAATAGTGCTGCAACGAACATTGTGGTGAATGTGCCTTGTTGAAATACGGTTTTCTCTGGGTATATGCCCAGAAGTGGGATTGCTGGATCAGATGGTAATTCTATTTCTAATTTTTTTAAGGAAACTCCATACTGTTCTCCATAGTGACTGTATCAATTTACATTCCCACCAATAGTGGAAGAGGGCTCCTTTTGTCCACACCCTCCCCAGAATTGGTTGTTTGTAGATTTTCTGATGATGCCGATTCTAACAGGTGTGAGGTGATACCTCATTGTAGTTTTGATTTGCATTTCTCTAATAATTAGTGCTGTTGAGCAGCTTTTCATGTGCGTCTTGGCCATGTCTGTGTCTCCTTTGAAGAAACGTCTCTTTAGATCTTCTGCCCATTTTTGTATTGGGTTGTTTGTTTTTTTAATATTAAGCTGCATGAGCTGTTTATATATATTGGATATTAAACCTGTGTCCATTGATTCGTTTGCAACGATTTTCACCCATCCTGAGGGATGCCTTTTTCCATTCCCGTTTTTTTTTTAACAAAAAAGGAAAGAAAGGAAAAGAAGCAGAACACTAATGTGCGTAAAATATGCCCTTTGAAACGGTCGTTTTGAAATATGGACGTCCTTTGAATTTTTTGGTCGATATGTGACCCCAGGATTTGTTTTCAGGGCAGGTGTCATTTACAGGCCTGCAATGATTTTGAATATCAACTGACCATTAGCGTTGGGATTAAAGCTGCTGTTGTGTGAAACGGCCACAAGGTGGCAGCAGTTCACCCTTACCAAATCTGGTTACTAGGGCAAGAGAGCCTCAGTGGAAGTGGTGTTCTAGATTGGAGTTTAGAATGGAATGTGCCAGGAGAAAGCCCCTCACGTTTGTCTCACTACTTCTTGTTCGTGTTTTTAATTTAAGTTTTTATTTTTTATTACAGCAAGTTTGATTACAATGTTTGGCTTGTTGTAGGTGTGGAAGATGTGGTTCTTTTACACATATACAGATGACTGTTCTTCTTGGGATCCTTTTCCCATGTACGTTATGACAGAATGTTGAGTAGTCCTCTCTTGGTATTCTGTAGGTCTTTGGTGATTATATATGTCACCTGTGTTTGTATATGTCTGTTAACCCCGATATCGTAATGAAACCAATCCTCACACCTTTCCATTGGTGAACCATAAGTTTGTTTAATGAATCTGTGATTGCCCTTCTCCATGGAAATATCTGCCCTGGTATCCAGTTTTAGGTAACACCTCTATGTGATATGATATGTGCCTTTCACTTTCTGACTTACTACAAGTCACGTGATTACTTCTAGACTCATCTACGGGGCAAATGGCATTTTGTCCTTTTTTCCCTTGGCTTCTCTTCTGCCTTTGCGGGGTCCATTTTCAACAATGTGATTCCCTGAGGGTTGTGGATTAGCTGACCTGGGCAGCCTTACCCTGCCGGCCTGCCCTCCCCAGGTGTGCCTCGTTGAGGTCAATATAAACAGCGCTCCAGGCAGCAATAGCCCCTGAAGCTGTGCCTGACTCCATATTCTCTGCCCCGTCAGCAGTCTCGGGGCTGTGCTGGTGGGAGGGAGTGAGGGGCCACAGCTTTGTGGGTGGCCCGGTGTGAGTGGGGTTCTGCTGGCCTTTCTGCAGGAGATGCCAGGCTGCCGCCTGTAAAGAAGAGGATGTGTCACCCATACCTTCTGCTGGAATTTCTCTCCGGACAGAGGTGAGGAAGGAAAAAAGCAGTGGGGGCCGGGACAGGAGGGGTATCTCAGGCAGGGCAATGGAAAGCTTCTGGAAGAGCGCCCGGGGCCAGGACCACCCTGGCTGGCCTGCAGGCACCAAGTTGGCCTGCGTGCTGTCGCTGGTGTGGCTCCACGGTCCTTCCTCTAGGCTTTCAAGCCCTTGTACATATTCAGGTGTTTTACCTGGAAAGGGTGGGAACAGTTCAGCAGCAGCTGGCCTGGGGCTCAGCTCACGTTTACTCACAGATGCCTCGGCACGGTCCCCCAGCTTTGCAATGAGGACGCTCCTTGCGTGGGGGGTGGGTTGCTGGCTGTAATGGGAGATGGTTCCCCACCTCTGACCAATTTCAGAATTGTTTACCACTGGAGCAAGTGCCCTGATAGGGTTTTCCTCTGTATAACTCCTGGGTTCAGGTTTTTTTTTTTTTCTTTTATGGTTCAAGTTAGATTTTATTCCCCTTTTATGTATTTATAGATATAAGCATGGAAATAATTCATTCCTATAAATACATCTGTGTGACGGGAAGAATTTTTTCTGTTTTATTTTTAAATTTTATTTTTTAAAATTTTGAAATTTAATTTTATTTATGTTTTTATACAGCAGGTTATTATTAGTTATGTATTTTATGCATATACATGTATACAGGTCAATCCCAATCTCCCAACTCATCCCACCACCACCACCCCATGGCTTCCCACACTTGGTGTCCATACGTTTGTTCTCTACCTCTGTGTCTCTATTTCTTCCCTGCAAACCAGTTCATCTGTATCATTTTTAGGCTCCACATATATGCATTAATATACAATATTTGTTTTCCTCTTTCTGACTTACTTCATTCTGTATGACAGTCTCTCGATCCATCGATGTCTCTACAAATGACCCAGTTTCATTCCTTTTTATGGCCGAGTCATATTCCATTTTATATATGTACCACATCTTTATCCATTCATCTGTCTGTGGGCATTTAGGTTGCTTCCATTACCTGGCTATTGTAAATAGTGCTGCAACGAACATTGTGGTGAATGTGCCTTGTTGAAATACGGTTTTCTCTGGGTATATGCCCAGAAGTGGGATTGCTGGATCAGATGGTAATTCTATTTCTAATTTTTTTAAGGAAACTCCATACTGTTCTCCATAGTGACTGTATCAATTTACATTCCCACCAATAGTGGAAGAGGGCTCCTTTTGTCCACACCCTCCCCAGAATTGGTTGTTTGTAGATTTTCTGATGATGCCGATTCTAACAGGTGTGAGGTGATACCTCATTGTAGTTTTGATTTGCATTTCTCTAATAATTAGTGCTGTTGAGCAGCTTTTCATGTGCGTCTTGGCCATGTCTGTGTCTCCTTTGAAGAAACGTCTCTTTAGATCTTCTGCCCATTTTTGTATTGGGTTGTTTGTTTTTTTTAATATTAAGCTGCATGAGCTGTTTATATATATTGGAGATTAAACCTGTGTCCATTGATTCGTTTGCAACGATTTTCACCCATCCTGAGGGATGCCTTTTTCCATTCCCGTTTTTTTTTAACAAAAAAGGAAAGAAAGGAAAAGAAGCAGAACACTAATGTGCGTAAAATATGCCCTTTGAAACGGTCGTTTTGAAATATGGACGTCCTTTGAATTTTTTGGTCGATATGTGACCCCAGGATTTGTTTTCAGGGCAGGTGTCATTTACAGGCCTGCAATGATTTTGAATATCAACTGACCATTAGCGTTGGGATTAAAGCTGCTGTTGTGTGAAACGGCCACAAGGTGGCAGCAGTTCACCCTTACCAAATCTGGTTACTAGGGCAAGAGAGCCTCAGTGGAAGTGGTGTTCTAGATTGGAGTTTAGAATGGAATGTGCCAGGAGAAAGCCCCTCAAGTTTGTCTCACTACTTCTTGTTCGTGTTTTTAATTTAAGTTTTATTTTTTTATTACAGCAAGTTTGATTACAATGTTTGGCTTGTTGTAGGTGTGGAAGATGTGGTTCTTTTACACATATACAGATGACTGTTCTTCTTGGGATCCTTTTCCCATGTACGTTATGACAGAATGTTGAGTAGTCCTCTCTTGGTATTCTGTAGGTCTTTGGTGATTATATATGTCACCTGTGTTTGTATATGTCTGTTAACCCCGATATCGTAATGAAACCAATCCTCACACCTTTCCATTGGTGAACCATAAGTTTGTTTAATGAATCTGTGATTGCCCTTCTCCGTGGAAATATCTGCCCTGGTATCCATTTTTAGGTAACACCTCTATGTGATATGATATGTGTCTTTCACTTTCTGACTTACTACAAGTCACGTGATTACTTCTAGACTCATCTACGGGGCAAATGGCATTTTGTCCTTTTTTCCCTTGGCTTCTCTTCTGCCTTTGCGGGGTCCATTTTCAACAATGTGATTCCCTGAGGGTTGTGGATTAGCTGACCTGGGCAGCCTTACCCTGCCGGCCTGCCCTCCCCAGGTGTGCCTCGTTGAGGTCAATATAAACAGCGCTCCAGGCAGCAATAGCCCCTGAAGCTGTGCCTGACTCCATATTCTCTGCCCCGTCAGCAGTCTCGGGGCTGTGCTGGTGGGAGGGAGTGAGGGGCCACAGCTTTGTGGGTGGCCCGGTGTGAGTGGGGTTCTGCTGGCCTTTCTGCAGGAGATGCCAGGCTGCCGCCTGTAAAGAAGAGGATGTGTCACCCATACCTTCTGCTGGAATTTCTCTCCGGACAGAGGTGAGGAAGGAAAAAAGCAGTGGGGGCCGGGACAGGAGGGGTATCTCAGGCAGGGCAATGGAAAGCTTCTGGAAGAGCGCCCGGGGCCAGGACCACCCTGGCTGGCCTGCAGGCACCAAGTTGGCCTGCGTGCTGTCGCTGGTGTGGCTCCACGGTCCTTCCTCTAGGCTTTCAAGCCCTTGTACATATTCAGGTGTTTTACCTGGAAAGGGTGGGAACAGTTCAGCAGCAGCTGGCCTGGGGCTCAGCTCACGTTTACTCACAGATGCCTCGGCACGGTCCCCCAGCTTTGCAATGAGGACGCTCCTTGCGTGGGGGGTGGGTTGCTGGCTGTAATGGGAGATGGTTCCCCACCTCTGACCAATTTCAGAATTGTTTACCACTGGAGCAAGTGCCCTGATAGGGTTTTCCTCTGTATAACTCCTGGGTTCAGGTTTTTTTTTTTTTCTTTTATGGTTCAAGTTAGATTTTATTCCCCTTTTATGTATTTATAGATATAAGCATGGAAATAATTCATTCCTATAAATACATCTGTGTGACGGGAAGAATTTTTTCTGTTTTATTTTTAAATTTTATTTTTTAAAATTTTGAAATTTAATTTTATTTATGTTTTTATACAGCAGGTTATTATTAGTTATGTATTTTATGCATATACATGTATACAGGTCAATCCCAATCTCCCAACTCATCCCACCACCACCACCCCATGGCTTCCCACACTTGGTGTCCATACGTTTGTTCTCTACCTCTGTGTCTCTATTTCTTCCCTGCAAACCAGTTCATCTGTATCATTTTTAGGCTCCACATATATGCATTAATATACAATATTTGTTTTCCTCTTTCTGACTTACTTCATTCTGTATGACAGTCTCTCGATCCATCGATGTCTCTACAAATGACCCAGTTTCATTCCTTTTTATGGCCGAGTCATATTCCATTTTATATATGTACCACATCTTTATCCATTCATCTGTCTGTGGGCATTTAGGTTGCTTCCATTACCTGGCTATTGTAAATAGTGCTGCAACGAACATTGTGGTGAATGTGCCTTGTTGAAATACGGTTTTCTCTGGGTATATGCCCAGAAGTGGGATTGCTGGATCAGGTGGTAATTCTATTTCTAATTTTTTTAAGGAAACTCCATACTGTTCTCCATAGTGACTGTATCAATTTACATTCCCACCAATAGTGGAAGAGGGCTCCTTTTGTCCACACCCTCCCCAGAATTGGTTGTTTGTAGATTTTCTGATGATGCCGATTCTAACAGGTGTGAGGTGATACCTCATTGTAGTTTTGATTTGCATTTCTCTAATAATTAGTGCTGTTGAGCAGCTTTTCATGTGCGTCTTGGCCATGTCTGTGTCTCCTTTGAAGAAACGTCTCTTTAGATCTTCTGCCCATTTTTGTATTGGGTTGTTTGTTTTTTTAATATTAAGCTGCATGAGCTGTTTATATATATTGGAGATTAAACCTGTGTCCATTGATTCGTTTGCAACGATTTTCACCCATCCTGAGGGATGCCTTTTTCCATTCCCGTTTTTTTTTAACAAAAAAGGAAAGAAAGGAAAAGAAGCAGAACACTAATGTGCGTAAAATATGCCCTTTGAAACGGTCGTTTTGAAATATGGACGTCCTTTGAATTTTTTGGTCGATATGTGACCCCAGGATTTGTTTTCAGGGCAGGTGTCATTTACAGGCCTGCAATGATTTTGAATATCAACTGACCATTAGCGTTGGGATTAAAGCTGCTGTTGTGTGAAACGGCCACAAGGTGGCAGCAGTTCACCCTTACCAAATCTGGTTACTAGGGCAAGAGAGCCTCAGTGGAAGTGGTGTTCTAGATTGGAGTTTAGAATGCAATGTGCCAGGAGAAAGCCCCTCAAGTTTGTCTCACTACTTCTTGTTCGTGTTTTTAATTTAAGTTTTTATTTTTTATTACAGCAAGTTTGATTACAATGTTTGGCTTGTTGTAGGTGTGGAAGATGTGGTTCTTTTACACATATACAGATGACTGTTCTTCTTGGGATCCTTTTCCCATGTACGTTATGACAGAATGTTGAGTAGTCCTCTCTTGGTATTCTGTAGGTCTTTGGTGATTATATATGTCACCTGTGTTTGTATATGTCTGTTAACCCCGATATCGTAATGAAACCAATCCTCACACCTTTCCATTGGTGAACCATAAGTTTGTTTAATGAATCTGTGATTGCCCTTCTCCGTGGAAATATCTGCCCTGGTATCCATTTTTAGGTAACACCTCTATGTGATATGATATGTGTCTTTCACTTTCTGACTTACTACAAGTCACGTGATTACTTCTAGACTCATCTACGGGGCAAATGGCATTTTGTCCTTTTTTCCCTTGGCTTCTCTTCTGCCTTTGCGGGGTCCATTTTCAACAATGTGATTCCCTGAGGGTTGTGGATTAGCTGACCTGGGCAGCCTTACCCTGCCGGCCTGCCCTCCCCAGGTGTGCCTCGTTGAGGTCAATATAAACAGCGCTCCAGGCAGCAATAGCCCCTGAAGCTGTGCCTGACTCCATATTCTCTGCCCCGTCAGCAGTCTCGGGGCTGTGCTGGTGGGAGGGAGTGAGGGGCCACAGCTTTGTGGGTGGCCCGGTGTGAGTGGGGTTCTGCTGGCCTTTCTGCAGGAGATGCCAGGCTGCCGCCTGTAAAGAAGAGGATGTGTCACCCATACCTTCTGCTGGAATTTCTCTCCGGACAGAGGTGAGGAAGGAAAAAAGCAGTGGGGGCCGGGACAGGAGGGGTATCTCAGGCAGGGCAATGGAAAGCTTCTGGAAGAGCGCCCGGGGCCAGGACCACCCTGGCTGGCCTGCAGGCACCAAGTTGGCCTGCGTGCTGTCGCTGGTGTGGCTCCACGGTCCTTCCTCTAGGCTTTCAAGCCCTTGTACATATTCAGGTGTTTTACCTGGAAAGGGTGGGAACAGTTCAGCAGCAGCTGGCCTGGGGCTCAGCTCACGTTTACTCACAGATGCCTCGGGACGGTCCCCCAGCTTTGCAATGAGGACGCTCCTTGCGTGGGGGGTGGGTTGCTGGCTGTAATGGGAGATGGTTCCCCACCTCTGACCAATTTCAGAATTGTTTACCACTGGAGCAAGTGCCCTGATAGGGTTTTCCTCTGTATAACTCCTGGATTCAGGTTTTTTTTTCTTTTATGGTTCAAGTTAGATTTTATTCCCCTTTTATGTATTTATAGATATAAGCATGGAAATAATTCATTCCTATAAATACATCTGTGTGACGGGAAGAATTTTTTCTGTTTTATTTTTAAATTTTATTTTTTAAAATTTTGAAATTTAATTTTATTTATGTTTTTATACAGCAGGTTATTATTAGTTATGTATTTTATGCATATACATGTATACAGGTCAATCCCAATCTCCCAACTCATCCCACCACCACCACCCAATGGCTTCCCACACTTGGTGTCCATACGTTTGTTCTCTACCTCTGTGTCTCTATTTCTTCCCTGCAAACCAGTTCATCTGTATCATTTTTAGGCTCCACATATATGCATTAATATACAATATTTGTTTTCCTCTTTGTGACTTACTTCATTCTGTATGACAGTCTCTCGATCCATCGATGTCTCTACAAATGACCCAGTTTCATTCCTTTTTATGGCCGAGTCATATTCCATTTTATATATGTACCACATCTTTATCCATTCATCTGTCTGTGGGCATTTAGGTTGCTTCCATTACCTGGCTATTGTAAATAGTGCTGCAACGAACATTGTGGTGAATGTGCCTTGTTGAAATACGGTTTTCTCTGGGTATATGCCCAGAAGTGGGATTGCTGGATCAGATGGTAATTCTATTTCTAATTTTTTTAAGGAAACTCCATACTGTTCTCCATAGTGACTGTATCAATTTACATTCCCACCAATAGTGGAAGAGGGCTCCTTTTGTCCACACCCTCCCCAGAATTGGTTGTTTGTAGATTTTCTGATGATGCCGATTCTAACAGGTGTGAGGTGATACCTCATTGTAGTTTTGATTTGCATTTCTCTAATAATTAGTGCTGTTGAGCAGCTTTTCATGTGCGTCTTGGCCATGTCTGTGTCTCCTTTGAAGAAACGTCTCTTTAGATCTTCTGCCCATTTTTGTATTGGGTTGTTTGTTTTTTTAATATTAAGCTGCATGAGCTGTTTATATATATTGGAGATTAAACCTGTGTCCATTGATTCGTTTGCAACGATTTTCACCCATCCTGAGGGATGCCTTTTTCCATTCCCGTTTTTTTTTAACAAAAAAGGAAAGAAAGGAAAAGAAGCAGAACACTAATGTGCGTAAAATATGCCCTTTGAAACGGTCGTTTTGAAATATGGACGTCCTTTGAATTTTTTGGTCGATATGTGACCCCAGGATTTGTTTTCAGGGCAGGTGTCATTTACAGGCCTGCAATGATTTTGAATATCAACTGACCATTAGCGTTGGGATTAAAGCTGCTGTTGTGTGAAACGGCCACAAGGTGGCAGCAGTTCACCCTTACCAAATCTGGTTACTAGGGCAAGAGAGCCTCAGTGGAAGTGGTGTTCTAGATTGGAGTTTAGAATGCAATGTGCCAGGAGAAAGCCCCTCAAGTTTGTCTCACTACTTCTTGTTCGTGTTTTTAATTTAAGTTTTTATTTTTTCTTACAGCAAGTTTGATTACAATGTTTGGCTTGTTGTAGGTGTGGAAGATGTGGTTCTTTTACACATATACAGATGACTGTTCTTCTTGGGATCCTTTTCCCATGTACGTTATGACAGAATGTTGAGTAGTCCTCTCTTGGTATTCTGTAGGTCTTTGGTGATTATATATGTCACCTGTGTTTGTATATGTCTGTTAACCCCGATATCGTAATGAAACCAATCCTCACACCTTTCCATTGGTGAACCATAAGTTTGTTTAATGAATCTGTGATTGCCCTTCTCCGTGGAAATATCTGCCCTGGTATCCATTTTTAGGTAACACCTCTATGTGATATGATATGTGTCTTTCACTTTCTGACTTACTACAAGTCACGTGATTACTTCTAGACTCATCTACGGGGCAAATGGCATTTTGTCCTTTTTTCCCTTGGCTTCTCTTCTGCCTTTGCGGGGTCCATTTTCAACAATGTGATTCCCTGAGGGTTGTGGATTAGCTGACCTGGGCAGCCTTACCCTGCCGGCCTGCCCTCCCCAGGTGTGCCTCGTTGAGGTCAATATAAACAGCGCTCCAGGCAGCAATAGCCCCTGAAGCTGTGCCTGACTCCATATTCTCTGCCCCGTCAGCAGTCTCGGGGCTGTGCTGGTGGGAGGGAGTGAGGGGCCACAGCTTTGTGGGTGGCCCGGTGTGAGTGGGGTTCTGCTGGCCTTTCTGCAGGAGATGCCAGGCTGCCGCCTGTAAAGAAGAGGATGTGTCACCCATACCTTCTGCTGGAATTTCTCTCCGGACAGAGGTGAGGAAGGAAAAAAGCAGTGGGGGCCGGGACAGGAGGGGTATCTCAGGCAGGGCAATGGAAAGCTTCTGGAAGAGCGCCCGGGGCCAGGACCACCCTGGCTGGCCTGCAGGCACCAAGTTGGCCTGCGTGCTGTCGCTGGTGTGGCTCCACGGTCCTTCCTCTAGGCTTTCAAGCCCTTGTACATATTCAGGTGTTTTACCTGGAAAGGGTGGGAACAGTTCAGCAGCAGCTGGCCTGGGGCTCAGCTCACGTTTACTCACAGATGCCTCGGCACTGTCCCCCAGCTTTGCAGTGAGGACGCTCCTTGCGTGGGGGGTGGGTTGCTGGCTGTAATGGGAGATGGTTCCCCACCTCTGACCAATTTCAGAATTGTTTACCACTGGAGCAAGTGCCCTGATAGGGTTTTCCTCTGTATAACTCCTGGGTTCAGGTTATTTTTTTTTCTTTTATGGTTCAAGTTAGATTTTATTCCCCTTTTATGTATTTATAGATATAAGCATGGAAATAATTCATTCCTATAAATACATCTGTGTGACGGGAAGAATTTTTTCTGTTTTATTTTTAAATTTTATTTTTTAAAATTTTGAAATTTAATTTTATTTATGTTTTTATACAGCAGGTTATTATTAGTTATGTATTTTATGCATATACATGTATACAGGTCAATCCCAATCTCCCAACTCATCCCACCACCACCACCCCATGGCTTCCCACACTTGGTGTCCATACGTTTGTTCTCTACCTCTGTGTCTCTATTTCTTCCCTGCAAACCAGTTCATCTGTATCATTTTTAGGCTCCACATATATGCATTAATATACAATATTTGTTTTCCTCTTTCTGACTTACTTCATTCTGTATGACAGTCTCTCGATCCATCGATGTCTCTACAAATGACCCAGTTTCATTCCTTTTTATGGCCGAGTCATATTCCATTTTATATATGTACCACATCTTTATCCATTCATCTGTCTGTGGGCATTTAGGTTGCTTCCATTACCTGGCTATTGTAAATAGTGCTGCAACGAACATTGTGGTGAATGTGCCTTGTTGAAATACGGTTTTCTCTGGGTATATGCCCAGAAGTGGGATTGCTGGATCAGGTGGTAATTCTATTTCTAATTTTTTTAAGGAAACTCCATACTGTTCTCCATAGTGACTGTATCAATTTACATTCCCACCAATAGTGGAAGAGGGCTCCTTTTGTCCACACCCTCCCCAGAATTGGTTGTTTGTAGATTTTCTGATGATGCCGATTCTAACAGGTGTGAGGTGATACCTCATTGTAGTTTTGATTTGCATTTCTCTAATAATTAGTGCTGTTGAGCAGCTTTTCATGTGCGTCTTGGCCATGTCTGTGTCTCCTTTGAAGAAACGTCTCTTTAGATCTTCTGCCCATTTTTGTATTGGGTTGTTTGTTTTTTTAATATTAAGCTGCATGAGCTGTTTATATATATTGGAGATTAAACCTGTGTCCATTGATTCGTTTGCAACGATTTTCACCCATCCTGAGGGATGCCTTTTTCCATTCCCGTTTTTTTTTAACAAAAAAGGAAAGAAAGGAAAAGAAGCAGAACACTAATGTGCGTAAAATATGCCCTTTGAAACGGTCGTTTTGAAATATGGACGTCCTTTGAATTTTTTGGTCGATATGTGACCCCAGGATTTGTTTTCAGGGCAGGTGTCATTTACAGGCCTGCAATGATTTTGAATATCAACTGACCATTAGCGTTGGGATTAAAGCTGCTGTTGTGTGAAACGGCCACAAGGTGGCAGCAGTTCACCCTTACCAAATCTGGTTACTAGGGCAAGAGAGCCTCAGTGGAAGTGGTGTTCTAGATTGGAGTTTAGAATGCAATGTGCCAGGAGAAAGCCCCTCACGTTTGTCTCACTACTTCTTGTTCGTGTTTTTAATTTAAGTTTTTATTTTTTATTACAGCAAGTTTGATTACAATGTTTGGCTTGTTGTAGGTGTGGAAGATGTGGTTCTTTTACACATATACAGATGACTGTTCTTCTTGGGATCCTTTTCCCATGTACGTTATGACAGAATGTTGAGTAGTCCTCTCTTGGTATTCTGTAGGTCTTTGGTGATTATATATGTCACCTGTGTTTGTATATGTCTGTTAACCCCGATATCGTAATGAAACCAATCCTCACACCTTTCCATTGGTGAACCATAAGTTTGTTTAATGAATCTGTGATTGCCCTTCTCCGTGGAAATATCTGCCCTGGTATCCATTTTTAGGTAACACCTCTATGTGATATGATATGTGTCTTTCACTTTCTGACTTACTACAAGTCACGTGATTACTTCTAGACTCATCTACGGGGCAAATGGCATTTTGTCCTTTTTTCCCTTGGCTTCTCTTCTGCCTTTGCGGGGTCCATTTTCAACAATGTGATTCCCTGAGGGTTGTGGATTAGCTGACCTGGGCAGCCTTACCCTGCCGGCCTGCCCTCCCCAGGTGTGCCTCGTTGAGGTCAATATAAACAGCGCTCCAGGCAGCAATAGCCCCTGAAGCTGTGCCTGACTCCATATTCTCTGCCCCGTCAGCAGTCTCGGGGCTGTGCTGGTGGGAGGGAGTGAGGGGCCACAGCTTTGTGGGTGGCCCAGTGTGAGTGGGGTTCTGCTGGCCTTTCTGCAGGAGATGCCAGGCTGCCGCCTGTAAAGAAGAGGATGTGTCACCCATACCTTCTGCTGGAATTTCTCTCCGGACAGAGGTGAGGAAGGAAAAAAGCAGTGGGGGCCGGGACAGGAGGGGTATCTCAGGCAGGGCAATGGAAAGCTTCTGGAAGAGCGCCCGGGGCCAGGACCACCCTGGCTGGCCTGCAGGCACCAAGTTGGCCTGCGTGCTGTCGCTGGTGTGGCTCCACGGTCCTTCCTCTAGGCTTTCAAGCCCTTGTACATATTCAGGTGTTTTACCTGGAAAGGGTGGGAACAGTTCAGCAGCAGCTGGCCTGGGGCTCAGCTCACGTTTACTCACAGATGCCTCGGCACGGTCCCCCAGCTTTGCAGTGAGGACGCTCCTTGCGTGGGGGGTGGGTTGCTGGCTGTAATGGGAGATGGTTCCCCACCTCTGACCAATTTCAGAATTGTTTACCACTGGAGCAAGTGCCCTGATAGGGTTTTCCTCTGTATAACTCCTGGGTTCAGGTTTTTTTTTTTTTCTTTTATGGTGTAAGTTAGATTTTATTCCCCTTTTATGTATTTATAGATATAAGCATGGAAATAATTCATTCCTATAAATACATCTGTGTGACGGGAAGAATTTTTTCTGTTTTATTTTTAAATTTTATTTTTTAAAATTTTGAAATTTAATTTTATTTATGTTTTTATACAGCAGGTTATTATTAGTTATGTATTTTATGCATATACATGTATACAGGTCAATCCCAATCTCCCAACTCATCCCACCACCACCACCCCATGGCTTCCCACACTTGGTGTCCATACGTTTGTTCTCTACCTCTGTGTCTCTATTTCTTCCCTGCAAACCAGTTCATCTGTATCATTTTTAGGCTCCACATATATGCATTAATATACAATATTTGTTTTCCTCTTTCTGACTTACTTCATTCTGTATGACAGTCTCTCGATCCATCGATGTCTCTACAAATGACCCAGTTTCATTCCTTTTTATGGCCGAGTCATATTCCATTTTATATATGTACCACATCTTTATCCATTCATCTGTCTGTGGGCATTTAGGTTGCTTCCTTTACCTGGCTATTGTAAATAGTGCTGCAACGAACATTGTGGTGAATGTGCCTTGTTGAAATACGGTTTTCTCTGGGTATATGCCCAGAAGTGGGATTGCTGGATCAGATGGTAATTCTATTTCTAATTTTTTTAAGGAAACTCCATACTGTTCTCCATAGTGACTGTATCAATTTACATTCCCACCAATAGTGGAAGAGGGCTCCTTTTGTCCACACCCTCCCCAGAATTGGTTGTTTGTAGATTTTCTGATGATGCCGATTCTAACAGGTGTGAGGTGATACCTCATTGTAGTTTTGATTTGCATTTCTCTAATAATTAGTGCTGTTGAGCAGCTTTTCATGTGCGTCTTGGCCATGTCTGTGTCTCCTTTGAAGAAACGTCTCTTTAGATCTTCTGCCCATTTTTGTATTGGGTTGTTTGTTTTTTTAATATTAAGCTGCATGAGCTGTTTATATATATTGGAGATTAAACCTGTGTCCATTGATTCGTTTGCAACGATTTTCACCCATCCTGAGGGATGCCTTTTTCCATTCCCGTTTTTTTTTAACAAAAAAGGAAAGAAAGGAAAAGAAGCAGAACACTAATGTGCGTAAAATATGCCCTTTGAAACGGTCGTTTTGAAATATGGACGTCCTTTGAATTTTTTGGTCGATATGTGACCCCAGGATTTGTTTTCAGGGCAGGTGTCATTTACAGGCCTGCAATGATTTTGAATATCAACTGACCATTAGCGTTGGGATTAAAGCTGCTGTTGTGTGAAACGGCCACAAGGTGGCAGCAGTTCACCCTTACCAAATCTGGTTACTAGGGCAAGAGAGCCTCAGTGGAAGTGGTGTTCTAGATTGGAGTTTAGAATGGAATGTGCCAGGAGAAAGCCCCTCACGTTTGTCTCACTACTTCTTGTTCGTGTTTTTAATTTAAGTTTTTATTTTTTATTACAGCAAGTTTGATTACAATGTTTGGCTTGTTGTAGGTGTGGAAGATGTGGTTCTTTTACACATATACAGATGACTGTTCTTCTTGGGATCCTTTTCCCATGTACGTTATGACAGAATGTTGAGTAGTCCTCTCTTGGTATTCTGTAGGTCTTTGGTGATTATATATGTCACCTGTGTTTGTATATGTCTGTTAACCCCGATATCGTAATGAAACCAATCCTCACACCTTTCCATTGGTGAACCATAAGTTTGTTTAATGAATCTGTGATTGCCCTTCTCCGTGGAAATATCTGCCCTGGTATCCATTTTTAGGTAACACCTCTATGTGATATGATATGTGTCTTTCACTTTCTGACTTACTACAAGTCACGTGATTACTTCTAGACTCATCTACGGGGCAAATGGCATTTTGTCCTTTTTTCCCTTGGCTTCTCTTCTGCCTTTGCGGGGTCCATTTTCAACAATGTGATTCCCTGAGGGTTGTGGATTAGCTGACCTGGGCAGCCTTACCCTGCCGGCCTGCCCTCCCCAGGTGTGCCTCGTTGAGGTCAATATAAACAGCGCTCCAGGCAGCAATAGCCCCTGAAGCTGTGCCTGACTCCATATTCTCTGCCCCGTCAGCAGTCTCGGGGCTGTGCTGGTGGGAGGGAGTGAGGGGCCACAGCTTTGTGGGTGGCCCGGTGTGAGTGGGGTTCTGCTGGCCTTTCTGCAGGAGATGCCAGGCTGCCGCCTGTAAAGAAGAGGATGTGTCACCCATACCTTCTGCTGGAATTTCTCTCCGGACAGAGGTGAGGAAGGAAAAAAGCAGTGGGGGCCGGGACAGGAGGGGTATCTCAGGCAGGGCAATGGAAAGCTTCTGGAAGAGCGCCCGGGGCCAGGACCACCCTGGCTGGCCTGCAGGCACCAAGTTGGCCTGCGTGCTGTCGCTGGTGTGGCTCCACGGTCCTTCCTCTAGGCTTTCAAGCCCTTGTACATATTCAGGTGTTTTACCTGGAAAGGGTGGGAACAGTTCAGCAGCAGCTGGCCTGGGGCTCAGCTCACGTTTACTCACAGATGCCTCGGCACGGTCCCCCAGCTTTGCAGTGAGGACGCTCCTTGCGTGGGGGGTGGGTTGCTGGCTGTAATGGGAGATGGTTCCCCACCTCTGACCAATTTCAGAATTGTTTACCACTGGAGCAAGTGCCCTGATAGGGTTTTCCTCTGTATAACTCCTGGGTTCAGGTTTTTTTTTTTTTCTTTTATGGTGTAAGTTAGATTTTATTCCCCTTTTATGTATTTATAGATATAAGCATGGAAATAATTCATTCCTATAAATACATCTGTGTGACGGGAAGAATTTTTTCTGTTTTATTTTTAAATTTTATTTTTTAAAATTTTGAAATTTAATTTTATTTATGTTTTTATACAGCAGGTTATTATTAGTTATGTATTTTATGCATATACATGTATACAGGTCAATCCCAATCTCCCAACTCATCCCACCACCACCACCCCATGGCTTCCCACACTTGGTGTCCATACGTTTGTTCTCTACCTCTGTGTCTCTATTTCTTCCCTGCAAACCAGTTCATCTGTATCATTTTTAGGCTCCACATATATGCATTAATATACAATATTTGTTTTCCTCTTTGTGACTTACTTCATTCTGTATGACAGTCTCTCGATCCATCGATGTCTCTACAAATGACCCAGTTTCATTCCTTTTTATGGCCGAGTCATATTCCATTTTATATATGTACCACATCTTTATCCATTCATCTGTCTGTGGGCATTTAGGTTGCTTCCATTACCTGGCTATTGTAAATAGTGCTGCAACGAACATTGTGGTGAATGTGCCTTGTTGAAATACGGTTTTCTCTGGGTATATGCCCAGAAGTGGGATTGCTGGATCAGATGGTAATTCTATTTCTAATATTTTTAAGGAAACTCCATACTGTTCTCCATAGTGACTGTATCAATTTACATTCCCACCAATAGTGGAAGAGGGCTCCTTTTGTCCACACCCTCCCCAGAATTGGTTGTTTGTAGATTTTCTGATGATGCCGATTCTAACAGGTGTGAGGTGATACCTCATTGTAGTTTTGATTTGCATTTCTCTAATAATTAGTGCTGTTGAGCAGCTTTTCATGTGCGTCTTGGCCATGTCTGTGTCTCCTTTGAAGAAACGTCTCTTTAGATCTTCTGCCCATTTTTGTATTGGGTTGTTTGTTTTTTTAATATTAAGCTGCATGAGCTGTTTATATATATTGGAGATTAAACCTGTGTCCATTGATTCGTTTGCAACGATTTTCACCCATCCTGAGGGATGCCTTTTTCCATTCCCGTTTTTTTTTAACAAAAAAGGAAAGAAAGGAAAAGAAGCAGAACACTAATGTGCGTAAAATATGCCCTTTGAAACGGTCGTTTTGAAATATGGACGTCCTTTGAATTTTTTGGTCGATATGTGACCCCAGGATTTGTTTTCAGGGCAGGTGTCATTTACAGGCCTGCAATGATTTTGAATATCAACTGACCATTAGCGTTGGGATTAAAGCTGCTGTTGTGTGAAACGGCCACAAGGTGGCAGCAGTTCACCCTTACCAAATCTGGTTACTAGGGCAAGAGAGCCTCAGTGGAAGTGGTGTTCTAGATTGGAGTTTAGAATGGAATGTGCCAGGAGAAAGCCCCTCACGTTTGTCTCACTACTTCTTGTTCGTGTTTTTAATTTAAGTTTTTATTTTTTATTACAGCAAGTTTGATTACAATGTTTGGCTTGTTGTAGGTGTGGAAGATGTGGTTCTTTTACACATATACAGATGACTGTTCTTCTTGGGATCCTTTTCCCATGTACGTTATGACAGAATGTTGAGTAGTCCTCTCTTGGTATTCTGTAGGTCTTTGGTGATTATATATGTCACCTGTGTTTGTATATGTCTGTTAACCCCGATATCGTAATGAAACCAATCCTCACACCTTTCCATTGGTGAACCATAAGTTTGTTTAATGAATCTGTGATTGCCCTTCTCCGTGGAAATATCTGCCCTGGTATCCATTTTTAGGTAACACCTCTATGTGATATGATATGTGTCTTTCACTTTCTGACTTACTACAAGTCACGTGATTACTTCTAGACTCATCTACGGGGCAAATGGCATTTTGTCCTTTTTTCCCTTGGCTTCTCTTCTGCCTTTGCGGGGTCCATTTTCAACAATGTGATTCCCTGAGGGTTGTGGATTAGCTGACCTGGGCAGCCTTACCCTGCCGGCCTGCCCTCCCCAGGTGTGCCTCGTTGAGGTCAATATAAACAGCGCTCCAGGCAGCAATAGCCCCTGAAGCTGTGCCTGACTCCATATTCTCTGCCCCGTCAGCAGTCTCGGGGCTGTGCTGGTGGGAGGGAGTGAGGGGCCACAGCTTTGTGGGTGGCCCGGTGTGAGTGGGGTTCTGCTGGCCTTTCTGCAGGAGATGCCAGGCTGCCGCCTGTAAAGAAGAGGATGTGTCACCCATACCTTCTGCTGGAATTTCTCTCCGGACAGAGGTGAGGAAGGAAAAAAGCAGTGGGGGCCGGGACAGGAGGGGTATCTCAGGCAGGGCAATGGAAAGCTTCTGGAAGAGCGCCCGGGGCCAGGACCACCCTGGCTGGCCTGCAGGCACCAAGTTGGCCTGCGTGCTGTCGCTGGTGTGGCTCCACGGTCCTTCCTCTAGGCTTTCAAGCCCTTGTACATATTCAGGTGTTTTACCTGGAAAGGGTGGGAACAGTTCAGCAGCAGCTGGCCTGGGGCTCAGCTCACGTTTACTCACAGATGCCTCGGCACGGTCCCCCAGCTTTGCAGTGAGGACGCTCCTTGCGTGGGGGGTGGGTTGCTGGCTGTAATGGGAGATGGTTCCCCACCTCTGACCAATTTCAGAATTGTTTACCACTGGAGCAAGTGCCCTGATAGGGTTTTCCTCTGTATAACTCCTGGGTTCAGGTTTTTTTTTTTTCTTTTATGGTGTAAGTTAGATTTTATTCCCCTTTTATGTATTTATAGATATAAGCATGGAAATAATTCATTCCTATAAATACATCTGTGTGACGGGAAGAATTTTTTCTGTTTTATTTTTAAATTTTATTTTTTAAAATTTTGAAATTTAATTTTATTTATGTTTTTATACAGCAGGTTATTATTAGTTATGTATTTTATGCATATACATGTATACAGGTCAATCCCAATCTCCCAACTCATCCCACCACCACCACCCCATGGCTTCCCACACTTGGTGTCCATACGTTTGTTCTCTACCTCTGTGTCTCTATTTCTTCCCTGCAAACCAGTTCATCTGTATCATTTTTAGGCTCCACATATATGCATTAATATACAATATTTGTTTTCCTCTTTGTGACTTACTTCATTCTGTATGACAGTCTCTCGATCCATCGATGTCTCTACAAATGACCCAGTTTCATTCCTTTTTATGGCCGAGTCATATTCCATTTTATATATGTACCACATCTTTATCCATTCATCTGTCTGTGGGCATTTAGGTTGCTTCCATTACCTGGCTATTGTAAATAGTGCTGCAACGAACATTGTGGTGAATGTGCCTTGTTGAAATACGGTTTTCTCTGGGTATATGCCCAGAAGTGGGATTGCTGGATCAGATGGTAATTCTATTTCTAATATTTTTAAGGAAACTCCATACTGTTCTCCATAGTGACTGTATCAATTTACATTCCCACCAATAGTGGAAGAGGGCTCCTTTTGTCCACACCCTCCCCAGAATTGGTTGTTTGTAGATTTTCTGATGATGCCGATTCTAACAGGTGTGAGGTGATACCTCATTGTAGTTTTGATTTGCATTTCTCTAATAATTAGTGCTGTTGAGCAGCTTTTCATGTGCGTCTTGGCCATGTCTGTGTCTCCTTTGAAGAAACGTCTCTTTAGATCTTCTGCCCATTTTTGTATTGGGTTGTTTGTTTTTTTAATATTAAGCTGCATGAGCTGTTTATATATATTGGAGATTAAACCTGTGTCCATTGATTCGTTTGCAACGATTTTCACCCATCCTGAGGGATGCCTTTTTCCATTCCCGTTTTTTTTTAACAAAAAAGGAAAGAAAGGAAAAGAAGCAGAACACTAATGTGCGTAAAATATGCCCTTTGAAACGGTCGTTTTGAAATATGGACGTCCTTTGAATTTTTTGGTCGATATGTGACCCCAGGATTTGTTTTCAGGGCAGGTGTCATTTACAGGCCTGCAATGATTTTGAATATCAACTGACCATTAGCGTTGGGATTAAAGCTGCTGTTGTGTGAAACGGCCACAAGGTGGCAGCAGTTCACCCTTACCAAATCTGGTTACTAGGGCAAGAGAGCCTCAGTGGAAGTGGTGTTCTAGATTGGAGTTTAGAATGGAATGTGCCAGGAGAAAGCCCCTCACGTTTGTCTCACTACTTCTTGTTCGTGTTTTTAATTTAAGTTTTTATTTTTTATTACAGCAAGTTTGATTACAATGTTTGGATTGTTGTAGGTGTGGAAGATGTGGTTCTTTTACACATATACAGATGACTGTTCTTCTTGGGATCCTTTTCCCATGTACGTTATGACAGAATGTTGAGTAGTCCTCTCTTGGTATTCTGTAGGTCTTTGGTGATTATATATGTCACCTGTGTTTGTATATGTCTGTTAACCCCGATATCGTAATGAAACCAATCCTCACACCTTTCCATTGGTGAACCATAAGTTTGTTTAATGAATCTGTGATTGCCCTTCTCCGTGGAAATATCTGCCCTGGTATCCATTTTTAGGTAACACCTCTATGTGATATGATATGTGTCTTTCACTTTCTGACTTACTACAAGTCACGTGATTACTTCTAGACTCATCTACGGGGCAAATGGCATTTTGTCCTTTTTTCCCTTGGCTTCTCTTCTGCCTTTGCGGGGTCCATTTTCAACAATGTGATTCCCTGAGGGTTGTGGATTAGCTGACCTGGGCAGCCTTACCCTGCCGGCCTGCCCTCCCCAGGTGTGCCTCGTTGAGGTCAATATAAACAGCGCTCCAGGCAGCAATAGCCCCTGAAGCTGTGCCTGACTCCATATTCTCTGCCCCGTCAGCAGTCTCGGGGCTGTGCTGGTGGGAGGGAGTGAGGGGCCACAGCTTTGTGGGTGGCCCGGTGTGAGTGGGGTTCTGCTGGCCTTTCTGCAGGAGATGCCAGGCTGCCGCCTGTAAAGAAGAGGATGTGTCACCCATACCTTCTGCTGGAATTTCTCTCCGGACAGAGGTGAGGAAGGAAAAAAGCAGTGGGGGCCGGGACAGGAGGGGTATCTCAGGCAGGGCAATGGAAAGCTTCTGGAAGAGCGCCCGGGGCCAGGACCACCCTGGCTGGCCTGCAGGCACCAAGTTGGCCTGCGTGCTGTCGCTGGTGTGGCTCCACGGTCCTTCCTCTAGGCTTTCAAGCCCTTGTACATATTCAGGTGTTTTACCTGGAAAGGGTGGGAACAGTTCAGCAGCAGCTGGCCTGGGGCTCAGCTCACGTTTACTCACAGATGCCTCGGCACGGTCCCCCAGCTTTGCAATGAGGACGCTCCTTGCGTGGGGGGTGGGTTGCTGGCTGTAATGGGAGATGGTTCCCCACCTCTGACCAATTTCAGAATTGTTTACCACTGGAGCAAGTGCCCTGATAGGGTTTTCCTCTGTATAACTCCTGGGTTCAGGTTTTTTTTTTTTCTTTTATGGTTCAAGTTAGATTTTATTCCCCTTTTATGTATTTATAGATATAAGCATGGAAATAATTCATTCCTATAAATACATCTGTGTGACGGGAAGAATTTTTTCTGTTTTATTTTTAAATTTTATTTTTTAAAATTTTGAAATTTAATTTTATTTATGTTTTTATACAGCAGGTTATTATTAGTTATGTATTTTATGCATATACATGTATACAGGTCAATCCCAATCTCCCAACTCATCCCACCACCACCACCCCATGGCTTCCCACACTTGGTGTCCATACGTTTGTTCTCTACCTCTGTGTCTCTATTTCTTCCCTGCAAACCAGTTCATCTGTATCATTTTTAGGCTCCACATATATGCATTAATATACAATATTTGTTTTCCTCTTTGTGACTTACTTCATTCTGTATGACAGTCTCTCGATCCATCGATGTCTCTACAAATGACCCAGTTTCATTCCTTTTTATGGCCGAGTCATATTCCATTTTATATATGTACCACATCTTTATCCATTCATCTGTCTGTGGGCATTTAGGTTGCTTCCATTACCTGGCTATTGTAAATAGTGCTGCAACGAACATTGTGGTGAATGTGCCTTGTTGAAATACGGTTTTCTCTGGGTATATGCCCAGAAGTGGGATTGCTGGATCAGATGGTAATTCTATTTCTAATTTTTTTAAGGAAACTCCATACTGTTCTCCATAGTGACTGTATCAATTTACATTCCCACCAATAGTGGAAGAGGGCTCCTTTTGTCCACACCCTCCCCAGAATTGGTTGTTTGTAGATTTTCTGATGATGCCGATTCTAACAGGTGTGAGGTGATACCTCATTGTAGTTTTGATTTGCATTTCTCTAATAATTAGTGCTGTTGAGCAGCTTTTCATGTGCGTCTTGGCCATGTCTGTGTCTCCTTTGAAGAAACGTCTCTTTAGATCTTCTGCCCATTTTTGTATTGGGTTGTTTGTTTTTTTAATATTAAGCTGCATGAGCTGTTTATATATATTGGAGATTAAACCTGTGTCCATTGATTCGTTTGCAACGATTTTCACCCATCCTGAGGGATGCCTTTTTCCATTCCCGTTTTTTTTTAACAAAAAAGGAAAGAAAGGAAAAGAAGCAGAACACTAATGTGCGTAAAATATGCCCTTTGAAACGGTCGTTTTGAAATATGGACGTCCTTTGAATTTTTTGGTCGATATGTGACCCCAGGATTTGTTTTCAGGGCAGGTGTCATTTACAGGCCTGCAATGATTTTGAATATCAACTGACCATTAGCGTTGGGATTAAAGCTGCTGTTGTGTGAAACGGCCACAAGGTGGCAGCAGTTCACCCTTACCAAATCTGGTTACTAGGGCAAGAGAGCCTCAGTGGAAGTGGTGTTCTAGATTGGAGTTTAGAATGCAATGTGCCAGGAGAAAGCCCCTCAAGTTTGTCTCACTACGTCTTGTTCGTGTTTTTAATTTAAGTTTTTATTTTTTATTACAGCAAGTTTGATTACAATGTTTGGCTTGTTGTAGGTGTGGAAGATGTGGTTCTTTTACACATATACAGATGACTGTTCTTCTTGGGATCCTTTTCCCATGTACGTTATGACAGAATGTTGAGTAGTCCTCTCTTGGTATTCTGTAGGTCTTTGGTGATTATATATGTCACCTGTGTTTGTATATGTCTGTTAACCCCGATATCGTAATGAAACCAATCCTCACACCTTTCCATTGGTGAACCATAAGTTTGTTTAATGAATCTGTGATTGCCCTTCTCCGTGGAAATATCTGCCCTGGTATCCATTTTTAGGTAACACCTCTATGTGATATGATATGTGTCTTTCACTTTCTGACTTACTACAAGTCACGTGATTACTTCTAGACTCATCTACGGGGCAAATGGCATTTTGTCCTTTTTTCCCTTGGCTTCTCTTCTGCCTTTGCGGTGTCCATTTTCAACAATGTGATTCCCTGAGGGTTGTGGATTAGCTGACCTGGGTAGCCTTACCCTGCCGGCCTGCCCTCCCCAGGTGTGCCTCGTTGAGGTCAATATAAACAGCGCTCCAGGCAGCAATAGCCCCTGAAGCTGTGCCTGACTCCATATTCTCTGCCCCGTCAGCAGTCTCGGGGCTGTGCTGGTGGGAGGGAGTGAGGGGCCACAGCTTTGTGGGTGGCCCGGTGTGAGTGGGGTTCTGCTGGCCTTTCTGCAGGAGATGCCAGGCTGCCGCCTGTAAAGAAGAGGATGTGTCACCCATACCTTCTGCTGGAATTTCTCTCCGGACAGAGGTGAGGAAGGAAAAAAGCAGTGGGGGCCGGGACAGGAGGGGTATCTCAGGCAGGGCAATGGAAAGCTTCTGGAAGAGCGCCCGGGGCCAGGACCACCCTGGCTGGCCTGCAGGCACCAAGTTGGCCTGCGTGCTGTCGCTGGTGTGGCTCCACGGTCCTTCCTCTAGGCTTTCAAGCCCTTGTACATATTCAGGTGTTTTACCTGGAAAGGGTGGGAACAGTTCAGCAGCAGCTGGCCTGGGGCTCAGCTCACGTTTACTCACAGATGCCTCGGCACGGTCCCCCAGCTTTGCAGTGAGGACGCTCCTTGCGTGGGGGGTGGGTTGCTGGCTGTAATGGGAGATGGTTCCCCACCTCTGACCAATTTCAGAATTGTTTACCACTGGAGCAAGTGCCCTGATAGGGTTTTCCTCTGTATAACTCCTGGGTTCAGGTTTTTTTTTTTTTCTTTTATGGTGTAAGTTAGATTTTATTCCCCTTTTATGTATTTATAGATATAAGCATGGAAATAATTCATTCCTATAAATACATCTGTGTGACGGGAAGAATTTTTTCTGTTTTATTTTTAAATTTTATTTTTTAAAATTTTGAAATTTAATTTTATTTATGTTTTTATACAGCAGGTTATTATTAGTTATGTATTTTATGCATATACATGTATACAGGTCAATCCCAATCTCCCAACTCATCCCACCACCACCACCCCATGGCTTCCCACACTTGGTGTCCATACGTTTGTTCTCTACCTCTGTGTCTCTATTTCTTCCCTGCAAACCAGTTCATCTGTATCATTTTTAGGCTCCACATATATGCATTAATATACAATATTTGTTTTCCTCTTTCTGACTTACTTCATTCTGTATGACAGTCTCTCGATCCATCGATGTCTCTACAAATGACCCAGTTTCATTCCTTTTTATGGCCGAGTCATATTCCATTTTATATATGTACCACATCTTTATCCATTCATCTGTCTGTGGGCATTTAGGTTGCTTCCATTACCTGGCTATTGTAAATAGTGCTGCAACGAACATTGTGGTGAATGTGCCTTGTTGAAATACGGTTTTCTCTGGGTATATGCCCAGAAGTGGGATTGCTGGATCAGATGGTAATTCTATTTCTAATTTTTTTAAGGAAACTCCATACTGTTCTCCATAGTGACTGTATCAATTTACATTCCCACCAATAGTGGAAGAGGGCTCCTTTTGTCCACACCCTCCCCAGAATTGGTTGTTTGTAGATTTTCTGATGATGCCGATTCTAACAGGTGTGAGGTGATACCTCATTGTAGTTTTGATTTGCATTTCTCTAATAATTAGTGCTGTTGAGCAGCTTTTCATGTGCGTCTTGGCCATGTCTGTGTCTCCTTTGAAGAAACGTCTCTTTAGATCTTCTGCCCATTTTTGTATTGGGTTGTTTGTTTTTTTAATATTAAGCTGCATGAGCTGTTTATATATATTGGAGATTAAACCTGTGTCCATTGATTCGTTTGCAACGATTTTCACCCATCCTGAGGGATGCCTTTTTCCATTCCCGTTTTTTTTTAACAAAAAAGGAAAGAAAGGAAAAGAAGCAGAACACTAATGTGCATAAAATATGCCCTTTGAAACGGTCGTTTTGAAATATGGACGTCCTTTGAATTTTTTGGTCGATATGTGACCCCAGGATTTGTTTTCAGGGCAGGTGTCATTTACAGGCCTGCAATGATTTTGAATATCAACTGACCATTAGCGTTGGGATTAAAGCTGCTGTTGTGTGAAACGGCCACAAGGTGGCAGCAGTTCACCCTTACCAAATCTGGTTACTAGGGCAAGAGAGCCTCAGTGGAAGTGGTGTTCTAGATTGGAGTTTAGAATGGAATGTGCCAGGAGAAAGCCCCTCACGTTTGTCTCACTACTTCTTGTTCGTGTTTTTAATTTAAGTTTTTATTTTTTATTACAGCAAGTTTGATTACAATGTTTGGCTTGTTGTAGGTGTGGAAGATGTGGTTCTTTTACACATATACAGATGACTGTTCTTCTTGGGATCCTTTTCCCATGTACGTTATGACAGAATGTTGAGTAGTCCTCTCTTGGTATTCTGTAGGTCTTTGGTGATTATATATGTCACCTGTGTTTGTATATGTCTGTTAACCCCGATATCGTAATGAAACCAATCCTCACACCTTTCCATTGGTGAACCATAAGTTTGTTTAATGAATCTGTGATTGCCCTTCTCCGTGGAAATATCTGCCCTGGTATCCATTTTTAGGTAACACCTCTATGTGATATGATATGTGTCTTTCACTTTCTGACTTACTACAAGTCACGTGATTACTTCTAGACTCATCTACGGGGCAAATGGCATTTTGTCCTTTTTTCCCTTGGCTTCTCTTCTGCCTTTGCGGGGTCCATTTTCAACAATGTGATTCCCTGAGGGTTGTGGATTAGCTGACCTGGGCAGCCTTACCCTGCCGGCCTGCCCTCCCCAGGTGTGCCTCGTTGAGGTCAATATAAACAGCGCTCCAGGCAGCAATAGCCCCTGAAGCTGTGCCTGACTCCATATTCTCTGCCCCGTCAGCAGTCTCGGGGCTGTGCTGGTGGGAGGGAGTGAGGGGCCACAGCTTTGTGGGTGGCCCGGTGTGAGTGGGGTTCTGCTGGCCTTTCTGCAGGAGATGCCAGGCTGCCGCCTGTAAAGAAGAGGATGTGTCACCCATACCTTCTGCTGGAATTTCTCTCCGGACAGAGGTGAGGAAGGAAAAAAGCAGTGGGGGCCGGGACAGGAGGGGTATCTCAGGCAGGGCAATGGAAAGCTTCTGGAAGAGCACCCGGGGCCAGGACCACCCTGGCTGGCCTGCAGGCACCAAGTTGGCCTGCGTGCTGTCGCTGGTGTGGGTCCACGGTCCTTCCTCTAGGCTTTCAAGCCCTTGTACATATTCAGGTGTTTTACCTGGAAAGGGTGGGAACAGTTCAGCAGCAGCTGGCCTGGGGCTCAGCTCACGTTTACTCACAGATGCCTCCTCACGGTCCCCCAGCTTTGCAATGAGGACGCTCCTTGCGTGGGGGGTGGGTTGCTGGCTGTAATGGGAGATGGTTCCCCACCTCTGACCAATTTCAGAATTGTTTACCACTGGAGCAAGTGCCCTGATAGGGTTTTCCTCTGTATAACTCCTGGGTTCAGGTTTTTTTTTTTTCTTTTATGGTTCAAGTTAGATTTTATTCCCCTTTTATGTATTTATAGATATAAGCATGGAAATAATTCATTCCTATAAATACATCTGTGTGACGGGAAGAATTTTTTCTGTTTTATTTTTAAATTTTATTTTTTAAAATTTTGAAATTTAATTTTATTTATGTTTTTATACAGCAGGTTATTATTAGTTATGTATTTTATGCATATACATGTATACAGGTCAATCCCAATCTCCCAACTCATCCCACCACCACCACCCCATGGCTTCCCACACTTGGTGTCCATACGTTTGTTCTCTACCTCTGTGTCTCTATTTCTTCCCTGCAAACCAGTTCATCTGTATCATTTTTAGGCTCCACATATATGCATTAATATACAATATTTGTTTTCCTCTTTGTGACTTACTTCATTCTGTAAGACAGTCTCTCGATCCATCGATGTCTCTACAAATGACCCAGTTTCATTCCTTTTTATGGCCGAGTCATATTCCATTTTATATATGTACCACATCTTTATCCATTCATCTGTCTGTGGGCATTTAGGTTGCTTCCATTACCTGGCTATTGTAAATAGTGCTGCAACGAACATTGTGGTGAATGTGCCTTGTTGAAATACGGTTTTCTCTGGGTATATGCCCAGAAGTGGGATTGCTGGATCAGATGGTAATTCTATTTCTAATTTTTTTAAGGAAACTCCATACTGTTCTCCATAGTGACTGTATCAATTTACATTCCCACCAATAGTGGAAGAGGGCTCCTTTTGTCCACACCCTCCCCAGAATTGGTTGTTTGTAGATTTTCTGATGATGCCGATTCTAACAGGTGTGAGGTGATACCTCATTGTAGTTTTGATTTGCATTTCTCTAATAATTAGTGCTGTTGAGCAGCTTTTCATGTGCGTCTTGGCCATGTCTGTGTCTCCTTTGAAGAAACGTCTCTTTAGATCTTCTGCCCATTTTTGTATTGGGTTGTTTGTTTTTTTTAATATTAAGCTGCATGAGCTGTTTATATATATTGGAGATTAAACCTGTGTCCATTGATTCGTTTGCAACGATTTTCACCCATCCTGAGGGATGCCTTTTTCCATTCCCGTTTTTTTTTAACAAAAAAGGAAAGAAAGGAAAAGAAGCAGAACACTAATGTGCGTAAAATATGCCCTTTGAAACGGTCGTTTTGAAATATGGACGTCCTTTGAATTTTTTGGTCGATATGTGACCCCAGGATTTGTTTTCAGGGCAGGTGTCATTTACAGGCCTGCAATGATTTTGAATATCAACTGACCATTAGCGTTGGGATTAAAGCTGCTGTTTTGTGAAACGGCCACAAGGTGGCAGCAGTTCACCCTTACCAAATCTGGTTACTAGGGCAAGAGAGCCTCAGTGGAAGTGGTGTTCTAGATTGGAGTTTAGAATGGAATGTGCCAGGAGAAAGCCCCTCACGTTTGTCTCACTACTTCTTGTTCGTGTTTTTAATTTAAGTTTTTATTTTTTATTACAGCAAGTTTGATTACAATGTTTGGCTTGTTGTAGGTGTGGAAGATGTGGTTCTTTTACACATATACAGATGACTGTTCTTCTTGGGATCCTTTTCCCATGTACGTTATGACAGAATGTTGAGTAGTCCTCTCTTGGTATTCTGTAGGTCTTTGGTGATTATATATGTCACCTGTGTTTGTATATGTCTGTTAACCCCGATATCGTAATGAAACCAATCCTCACACCTTTCCATTGGTGAACCATAAGTTTGTTTAATGAATCTGTGATTGCCCTTCTCCGTGGAAATATCTGCCCTGGTATCCATTTTTAGGTAACACCTCTATGTGATATGATATGTGTCTTTCACTTTCTGACTTACTACAAGTCACGTGATTACTTCTAGACTCATCTACGGGGCAAATGGCATTTTGTCCTTTTTTCCCTTGGCTTCTCTTCTGCCTTTGCGGGGTCCATTTTCAACAATGTGATTCCCTGAGGGTTGTGGATTAGCTGACCTGGGCAGCCTTACCCTGCCGGCCTGCCCTCCCCAGGTGTGCCTCGTTGAGGTCAATATAAACAGCGCTCCAGGCAGCAATAGCCCCTGAAGCTGTGCCTGACTCCATATTCTCTGCCCCGTCAGCAGTCTCGGGGCTGTGCTGGTGGGAGGGAGTGAGGGGCCACAGCTTTGTGGGTGGCCCGGTGTGAGTGGGGTTCTGCTGGCCTTTCTGCAGGAGATGCCAGGCTGCCGCCTGTAAAGAAGAGGATGTGTCACCCATACCTTCTGCTGGAATTTCTCTCCGGACAGAGGTGAGGAAGGAAAAAAGCAGTGGGGGCCGGGACAGGAGGGGTATCTCAGGCAGGGCAATGGAAAGCTTCTGGAAGAGCGCCCGGGGCCAGGACCACCCTGGCTGGCCTGCAGGCACCAAGTTGGCCTGCGTGCTGTCGCTGGTGTGGCTCCACGGTCCTTCCTCTAGGCTTTCAAGCCCTTGTACATATTCAGGTGTTTTACCTGGAAAGGGTGGGAACAGTTCAGCAGCAGCTGGCCTGGGGCTCAGCTCACGTTTACTCACAGATGCCTCGGCACGGTCCCCCAGCTTTGCAGTGAGGACGCTCCTTGCGTGGGGGGTGGGTTGCTGGCTGTAATGGGAGATGGTTCCCCACCTCTGACCAATTTCAGAATTGTTTACCACTGGAGCAAGTGCCCTGATAGGGTTTTCCTCTGTATAACTCCTGGGTTCAGGTTTTTTTTTTTTTCTTTTATGGTGTAAGTTAGATTTTATTCCCCTTTTATGTATTTATAGATATAAGCATGGAAATAATTCATTCCTATAAATACATCTGTGTGACGGGAAGAATTTTTTCTGTTTTATTTTTAAATTTTATTTTTTAAAATTTTGAAATTTAATTTTATTTATGTTTTTATACAGCAGGTTATTATTAGTTATGTATTTTATGCATATACATGTATACAGGTCAATCCCAATCTCCCAACTCATCCCACCACCACCACCCCATGGCTTCCCACACTTGGTGTCCATACGTTTGTTCTCTACCTCTGTGTCTCTATTTCTTCCCTGCAAACCAGTTCATCTGTATCATTTTTAGGCTCCACATATATGCATTAATATACAATATTTGTTTTCCTCTTTGTTACTTACTTCATTCTGTATGACAGTCTCTCGATCCATCGATGTCTCTACAAATGACCCAGTTTCATTCCTTTTTATGGCCGAGTCATATTCCATTTTATATATGTACCACATCTTTATCCATTCATCTGTCTGTGGGCATTTAGGTTGCTTCCATTACCTGGCTATTGTAAATAGTGCTGCAACGAACATTGTGGTGAATGTGCCTTGTTGAAATACGGTTTTCTCTGGGTATATGCCCAGAAGTGGGATTGCTGGATCAGATGGTAATTCTATTTCTAATATTTTTAAGGAAACTCCATACTGTTCTCCATAGTGACTGTATCAATTTACATTCCCACCAATAGTGGAAGAGGGCTCCTTTTGTCCACACCCTCCCCAGAATTGGTTGTTTGTAGATTTTCTGATGATGCCGATTCTAACAGGTGTGAGGTGATACCTCATTGTAGTTTTGATTTGCATTTCTCTAATAATTAGTGCTGTTGAGCAGCTTTTCATGTGCGTCTTGGCCATGTCTGTGTCTCCTTTGAAGAAACGTCTCTTTAGATCTTCTGCCCATTTTTGTATTGGGTTGTTTGTTTTTTTAATATTAAGCTGCATGAGCTGTTTATATATATTGGAGATTAAACCTGTGTCCATTGATTCGTTTGCAACGATTTTCACCCATCCTGAGGGATGCCTTTTTCCATTCCCGTTTTTTTTTAACAAGAAAGGAAAAGAAGCAGAACACTAATGTGCGTAAAATATGCCCTTTGAAACGGTCGTTTTGAAATATGGACGTCCTTTGAATTTTTTGGTCGATATGTGACCCCAGGATTTGTTTTCAGGGCAGGTGTCATTTACAGGCCTGCAATGATTTTGAATATCAACTGACCATTAGCGTTGGGATTAAAGCTGCTGTTGTGTGAAACGGCCACAAGGTGGCAGCAGTTCACCCTTACCAAATCTGGTTACTAGGGCAAGAGAGCCTCAGTGGAAGTGGTGTTCTAGATTGGAGTTTAGAATGGAATGTGCCAGGAGAAAGCCCCTCACGTTTGTCTCACTACTTCTTGTTCGTGTTTTTAATTTAAGTTTTTATTTTTTATTACAGCAAGTTTGATTACAATGTTTGGCTTGTTGTAGGTGTGGAAGATGTGGTTCTTTTACACATATACAGATGACTGTTCTTCTTGGGATCCTTTTCCCATGTACGTTATGACAGAATGTTGAGTAGTCCTCTCTTGGTATTCTGTAGGTCTTTGGTGATTATATATGTCACCTGTGTTTGTATATGTCTGTTAACCCCGATATCGTAATGAAACCAATCCTCACACCTTTCCATTGGTGAACCATAAGTTTGTTTAATGAATCTGTGATTGCCCTTCTCCGTGGAAATATCTGCCCTGGTATCCATTTTTAGGTAACACCTCTATGTGATATGATATGTGTCTTTCACTTTCTGACTTACTACAAGTCACGTGATTACTTCTAGACTCATCTACGGGGCAAATGGCATTTTGTCCTTTTTTCCCTTGGCTTCTCTTCTGCCTTTGCGGGGTCCATTTTCAACAATGTGATTCCCTGAGGGTTGTGGATTAGCTGACCTGGGCAGCCTTACCCTGCCGGCCTGCCCTCCCCAGGTGTGCCTCGTTGAGGTCAATATAAACAGCGCTCCAGGCAGCAATAGCCCCTGAAGCTGTGCCTGACTCCATATTCTCTGCCCCGTCAGCAGTCTCGGGGCTGTGCTGGTGGGAGGGAGTGAGGGGCCACAGCTTTGTGGGTGGCCCGGTGTGAGTGGGGTTCTGCTGGCCTTTCTGCAGGAGATGCCAGGCTGCCGCCTGTAAAGAAGAGGATGTGTCACCCATACCTTCTGCTGGAATTTCTCTCCGGACAGAGGTGAGGAAGGAAAAAAGCAGTGGGGGCCGGGACAGGAGGGGTATCTCAGGCAGGGCAATGGAAAGCTTCTGGAAGAGCGCCCGGGGCCAGGACCACCCTGGCTGGCCTGCAGGCACCAAGTTGGCCTGCGTGCTGTCGCTGGTGTGGCTCCACGGTCCTTCCTCTAGGCTTTCAAGCCCTTGTACATATTCAGGTGTTTTACCTGGAAAGGGTGGGAACAGTTCAGCAGCAGCTGGCCTGGGGCTCAGCTCACGTTTACTCACAGATGCCTCGGCACGGTCCCCCAGCTTTGCAGTGAGGACGCTCCTTGCGTGGGGGGTGGGTTGCTGGCTGTAATGGGAGATGGTTCCCCACCTCTGACCAATTTCAGAGTTGTTTACCACTGGAGCAAGTGCCCTGATAGGGTTTTCCTCTGTATAACTCCTGGGTTCAGGTTTTTTTTTTTTTCTTTTATGGTGTAAGTTAGATTTTATTCCCCTTTTATGTATTTATAGATATAAGCATGGAAATAATTCATTCCTATAAATACATCTGTGTGACGGGAAGAATTTTTTCTGTTTTATTTTTAAATTTTATTTTTTAAAATTTTGAAATTTAATTTTATTTATGTTTTTATACAGCAGGTTATTATTAGTTATGTATTTTATGCATATACATGTATACAGGTCAATCCCAATCTCCCAACTCATCCCACCACCACCACCCCATGGCTTCCCACACTTGGTGTCCATACGTTTGTTCTCTACCTCTGTGTCTCTATTTCTTCCCTGCAAACCAGTTCATCTGTATCATTTTTAGGCTCCACATATATGCATTAATATACAATATTTGTTTTCCTCTTTGTGACTTACTTCATTCTGTATGACAGTCTCTCGATCCATCGATGTCTCTACAAATGACCCAGTTTCATTCCTTTTTATGGCCGAGTCATATTCCATTTTATATATGTACCACATCTTTATCCATTCATCTGTCTGTGGGCATTTAGGTTGCTTCCATTACCTGGCTATTGTAAATAGTGCTGCAACGAACATTGTGGTGAATGTGCCTTGTTGAAATACGGTTTTCTCTGGGTATATGCCCAGAAGTGGGATTGCTGGATCAGATGGTAATTCTATTTCTAATATTTTTAAGGAAACTCCATACTGTTCTCCATAGTGACTGTATCAATTTACATTCCCACCAATAGTGGAAGAGGGCTCCTTTTGTCCACACCCTCCCCAGAATTGGTTGTTTGTAGATTTTCTGATGATGCCGATTCTAACAGGTGTGAGGTGATACCTCATTGTAGTTTTGATTTGCATTTCTCTAATAATTAGTGCTGTTGAGCAGCTTTTCATGTGCGTCTTGGCCATGTCTGTGTCTCCTTTGAAGAAACGTCTCTTTAGATCTTCTGCCCATTTTTGTATTGGGTTGTTTGTTTTTTTAATATTAAGCTGCATGAGCTGTTTATATATATTGGAGATTAAACCTGTGTCCATTGATTCGTTTGCAACGATTTTCACCCATCCTGAGGGATGCCTTTTTCCATTCCCGTTTTTTTTTAACAAAAAAGGAAAGAAAGGAAAAGAAGCAGAACACTAATGTGCGTAAAATATGCCCTTTGAAACGGTCGTTTTGAAATATGGACGTCCTTTGAATTTTTTGGTCGATATGTGACCCCAGGATTTGTTTTCAGGGCAGGTGTCATTTACAGGCCTGCAATGATTTTGAATATCAACTGACCATTAGCGTTGGGATTAAAGCTGCTGTTGTGTGAAACGGCCACAAGGTGGCAGCAGTTCACCCTTACCAAATCTGGTTACTAGGGCAAGAGAGCCTCAGTGGAAGTGGTGTTCTAGATTGGAGTTTAGAATGGAATGTGCCAGGAGAAAGCCCCTCACGTTTGTCTCACTACTTCTTGTTCGTGTTTTTAATTTAAGTTTTTATTTTTTATTACAGCAAGTTTGATTACAATGTTTGGCTTGTTGTAGGTGTGGAAGATGTGGTTCTTTTACACATATACAGATGACTGTTCTTCCTGGGATCCTTTTCCCATGTACGTTATGACAGAATGTTGAGTAGTCCTCTCTTGGTATTCTGTAGGTCTTTGGTGATTATATATGTCACCTGTGTTTGTATATGTCTGTTAACCCCGATATCGTAATGAAACCAATCCTCACACCTTTCCATTGGTGAACCATAAGTTTGTTTAATGAATCTGTGATTGCCCTTCTCCGTGGAAATATCTGCCCTGGTATCCATTTTTAGGTAACACCTCTATGTGATATGATATGTGTCTTTCACTTTCTGACTTACTACAAGTCACGTGATTACTTCTAGACTCATCTACGGGGCAAATGGCATTTTGTCCTTTTTTCCCTTGGCTTCTCTTCTGCCTTTGCGGGGTCCATTTTCAACAATGTGATTCCCTGAGGGTTGTGGATTAGCTGACCTGGGCAGCCTTACCCTGCCGGCCTGCCCTCCCCAGGTGTGCCTCGTTGAGGTCAATATAAACAGCGCTCCAGGCAGCAATAGCCCCTGAAGCTGTGCCTGACTCCATATTCTCTGCCCCGTCAGCAGTCTCGGGGCTGTGCTGGTGGGAGGGAGTGAGGGGCCACAGCTTTGTGGGTGGCCCGGTGTGAGTGGGGTTCTGCTGGCCTTTCTGCAGGAGATGCCAGGCTGCCGCCTGTAAAGAAGAGGATGTGTCACCCATACCTTCTGCTGGAATTTCTCTCCGGACAGAGGTGAGGAAGGAAAAAAGCAGTGGGGGCCGGGACAGGAGGGGTATCTCAGGCAGGGCAATGGAAAGCTTCTGGAAGAGCGCCCGGGGCCAGGACCACCCTGGCGGGCCTGCAGGCACCAAGTTGGCCTGCGTGCTGTCGCTGGTGTGGCTCCACGGTCCTTCCTCTAGGCTTTCAAGCCCTTGTACATATTCAGGTGTTTTACCTGGAAAGGGTGGGAACAGTTCAGCAGCAGCTGGCCTGGGGCTCAGCTCACGTTTACTCACAGATGCCTCGGCACGGTCCCCCAGCTTTGCAATGAGGACGCTCCTTGCGTGGGGGGTGGGTTGCTGGCTGTAATGGGAGATGGTTCCCCACCTCTGACCAATTTCAGAATTGTTTACCACTGGAGCAAGTGCCCTGATAGGGTTTTCCTCTGTATAACTCCTGGGTTCAGGTTTTTTTTTTTCTTTTATGGTTCAAGTTAGATTTTATTCCCCTTTTATGTATTTATAGATATAAGCATGGAAATAATTCATTCCTATAAATACATCTGTGTGACGGGAAGAATTTTTTCTGTTTTATTTTTAAATTTTATTTTTTAAAATTTTGAAATTTAATTTTATTTATGTTTTTATACAGCAGGTTATTATTAGTTATGTATTTTATGCATATACATGTATACAGGTCAATCCCAATCTCCCAACTCATCCCACCACCACCACCCCATGGCTTCCCACACTTGGTGTCCATACGTTTGTTCTCTACCTCTGTGTCTCTATTTCTTCCCTGCAAACCAGTTCATCTGTATCATTTTTAGGCTCCACATATATGCATTAATATACAATATTTGTTTTCCTCTTTCTGACTTACTTCATTCTGTATGACAGTCTCTCGATCCATCGATGTCTCTACAAATGACCCAGTTTCATTCCTTTTTATGGCCGAGTCATATTCCATTTTATATATGTACCACATCTTTATCCATTCATCTGTCTGTGGGCATTTAGGTTGCTTCCATTACCTGGCTATTGTAAATAGTGCTGCAACGAACATTGTGGTGAATGTGCCTTGTTGAAATACGGTTTTCTCTGGGTATATGCCCAGAAGTGGGATTGCTGGATCAGATGGTAATTCTATTTCTAATTTTTTTAAGGAAACTCCATACTGTTCTCCATAGTGACTGTATCAATTTACATTCCCACCAATAGTGGAAGAGGGCTCCTTTTGTCCACACCCTCCCCAGAATTGGTTGTTTGTAGATTTTCTGATGATGCCGATTCTAACAGGTGTGAGGTGATACCTCATTGTAGTTTTGATTTGCATTTCTCTAATAATTAGTGCTGTTGAGCAGCTTTTCATGTGCGTCTTGGCCATGTCTGTGTCTCCTTTGAAGAAACGTCTCTTTAGATCTTCTGCCCATTTTTGTATTGGGTTGTTTGTTTTTTTAATATTAAGCTGCATGAGCTGTTTATATATATTGGAGATTAAACCTGTGTCCATTGATTCGTTTGCAACGATTTTCACCCATCCTGAGGGATGCCTTTTTCCATTCCCGTTTTTTTTTAACAAAAAAGGAAAGAAAGGAAAAGAAGCAGAACACTAATGTGCGTAAAATATGCCCTTTGAAACGGTCGTTTTGAAATATGGACGTCCTTTGAATTTTTTGGTCGATATGTGACCCCAGGATTTGTTTTCAGGGCAGGTGTCATTTACAGGCCTGCAATGATTTTGAATATCAACTGACCATTAGCGTTGGGATTAAAGCTGCTGTTGTGTGAAACGGCCACAAGGTGGCAGCAGTTCACCCTTACCAAATCTGGTTACTAGGGCAAGAGAGCCTCAGTGGAAGTGGTGTTCTAGATTGGAGTTTAGAATGGAATGTGCCAGGAGAAAGCCCCTCACGTTTGTCTCACTACTTCTTGTTCGTGTTTTTAATTTAAGTTTTTATTTTTTATTACAGCAAGTTTGATTACAATGTTTGGCTTGTTGTAGGTGTGGAAGATGTGGTTCTTTTACACATATACAGATGACTGTTCTTCTTGGGATCCTTTTCCCATGTACGTTATGACAGAATGTTGAGTAGTCCTCTCTTGGTATTCTGTAGGTCTTTGGTGATTATATATGTCACCTGTGTTTGTATATGTCTGTTAACCCCGATATCGTAATGAAACCAATCCTCACACCTTTCCATTGGTGAACCATAAGTTTGTTTAATGAATCTGTGATTGCCCTTCTCCGTGGAAATATCTGCCCTGGTATCCATTTTTAGGTAACACCTCTATGTGATATGATATGTGTCTTTCACTTTCTGACTTACTACAAGTCACGTGATTACTTCTAGACTCATCTACGGGGCAAATGGCATTTTGTCCTTTTTTCCCTTGGCTTCTCTTCTGCCTTTGCGGGGTCCATTTTCAACAATGTGATTCCCTGAGGGTTGTGGATTAGCTGACCTGGGCAGCCTTACCCTGCCGGCCTGCCCTCCCCAGGTGTGCCTCGTTGAGGTCAATATAAACAGCGCTCCAGGCAGCAATAGCCCCTGAAGCTGTGCCTGACTCCATATTCTCTGCCCCGTCAGCAGTCTCGGGGCTGTGCTGGTGGGAGGGAGTGAGGGGCCACAGCTTTGTGGGTGGCCCGGTGTGAGTGGGGTTCTGCTGGCCTTTCTGCAGGAGATGCCAGGCTGCCGCCTGTAAAGAAGAGGATGTGTCACCCATACCTTCTGCTGGAATTTCTCTCCGGACAGAGGTGAGGAAGGAAAAAAGCAGTGGGGGCCGGGACAGGAGGGGTATCTCAGGCAGAGCAATGGAAAGCTTCTGGAAGAGCGCCCGGGGCCAGGACCACCCTGGCTGGCCTGCAGGCACCAAGTTGGCCTGCGTGCTGTCGCTGGTGTGGCTCCACGGTCCTTCCTCTAGGCTTTCAAGCCCTTGTACATATTCAGGTGTTTTACCTGGAAAGGGTGGGAACAGTTCAGCAGCAGCTGGCCTGGGGCTCAGCTCACGTTTACTCACAGATGCCTCGGCACGGTCCCCCAGCTTTGCAATGAGGACGCTCCTTGCGTGGGGGGTGGGTTGCTGGCTGTAATGGGAGATGGTTCCCCACCTCTGACCAATTTCAGAATTGTTTACCACTGGAGCAAGTGCCCTGATAGGGTTTTCCTCTGTATAACTCCTGGGTTCAGGTTTTTTTTTTTTTCTTTTATGGTTCAAGTTAGATTTTATTCCCCTTTTATGTATTTATAGATATAAGCATGGAAATAATTCATTCCTATAAATACATCTGTGTGACGGGAAGAATTTTTTCTGTTTTATTTTTAAATTTTATTTTTTAAAATTTTGAAATTTAATTTTATTTATGTTTTTATACAGCAGGTTATTATTAGTTATGTATTTTATGCATATACATGTATACAGGTCAATCCCAATCTCCCAACTCATCCCACCACCACCACCCCATGGCTTCCCACACTTGGTGTCCATACGTTTGTTCTCTACCTCTGTGTCTCTATTTCTTCCCTGCAAACCAGTTCATCTGTATCATTTTTAGGCTCCACATATATGCATTAATATACAATATTTGTTTTCCTCTTTCTGACTTACTTCATTCTGTATGACAGTCTCTCGATCCATCGATGTCTCTACAAATGACCCAGTTTCATTCCTTTTTATGGCCGAGTCATATTCCATTTTATATATGTACCACATCTTTATCCATTCATCTGTCTGTGGGCATTTAGGTTGCTTCCATTACCTGGCTATTGTAAATAGTGCTGCAACGAACATTGTGGTGAATGTGCCTTGTTGAAATACGGTTTTCTCTGGGTATATGCCCAGAAGTGGGATTGCTGGATCAGATGGTAATTCTATTTCTAATTTTTTTAAGGAAACTCCATACTGTTCTCCATAGTGACTGTATCAATTTACATTCCCACCAATAGTGGAAGAGGGCTCCTTTTGTCCACACCCTCCCCAGAATTGGTTGTTTGTAGATTTTCTGATGATGCCGATTCTAACAGGTGTGAGGTGATACCTCATTGTAGTTTTGATTTGCATTTCTCTAATAATTAGTGCTGTTGAGCAGCTTTTCATGTGCGTCTTGGCCATGTCTGTGTCTCCTTTGAAGAAACGTCTCTTTAGATCTTCTGCCCATTTTTGTATTGGGTTGTTTGTTTTTTTAATATTAAGCTGCATGAGCTGTTTATATATATTGGAGATTAAACCTGTGTCCATTGATTCGTTTGCAACGATTTTCACCCATCCTGAGGGATGCCTTTTTCCATTCCCGTTTTTTTTTAACAAAAAAGGAAAGAAAGGAAAAGAAGCAGAACACTAATGTGCGTAAAATATGCCCTTTGAAACGGTCGTTTTGAAATATGGACGTCCTTTGAATTTTTTGGTCGATATGTGACCCCAGGATTTGTTTTCAGGGCAGGTGTCATTTACAGGCCTGCAATGATTTTGAATATCAACTGACCATTAGCGTTGGGATTAAAGCTGCTGTTGTGTGAAACGGCCACAAGGTGGCAGCAGTTCACCCTTACCAAATCTGGTTACTAGGGCAAGAGAGCCTCAGTGGAAGTGGTGTTCTAGATTGGAGTTTAGAATGCAATGTGCCAGGAGAAAGCCCCTCAAGTTTGTCTCACTACTTCTTGTTCGTGTTTTTAATTTAAGTTTTTATTTTTTATTACAGCAAGTTTGATTACAATGTTTGGCTTGTTGTAGGTGTGGAAGATGTGGTTCTTTTACACATATACAGATGACTGTTCTTCTTGGGATCCTTTTCCCATGTACGTTATGACAGAATGTTGAGTAGTCCTCTCTTGGTATTCTGTAGGTCTTTGGTGATTATATATGTCACCTGTGTTTGTATATGTCTGTTAACCCCGATATCGTAATGAAACCAATCCTCACACCTTTCCATTGGTGAACCATAAGTTTGTTTAATGAATCTGTGATTGCCCTTCTCCGTGGAAATATCTGCCCTGGTATCCATTTTTAGGTAACACCTCTATGTGATATGATATGTGTCTTTCACTTTCTGACTTACTACAAGTCACGTGATTACTTCTAGACTCATCTACGGGGCAAATGGCATTTTGTCCTTTTTTCCCTTGGCTTCTCTTCTGCCTTTGCGGGGTCCATTTTCAACAATGTGATTCCCTGAGGGTTGTGGATTAGCTGACCTGGGCAGCCTTACCCTGCCGGCCTGCCCTCCCCAGGTGTGCCTCGTTGAGGTCAATATAAACAGCGCTCCAGGCAGCAATAGCCCCTGAAGCTGTGCCTGACTCCATATTCTCTGCCCCGTCAGCAGTCTCGGGGCTGTGCTGGTGGGAGGGAGTGAGGGGCCACAGCTTTGTGGGTGGCCCGGTGTGAGTGGGGTTCTGCTGGCCTTTCTGCAGGAGATGCCAGGCTGCCGCCTGTAAAGAAGAGGATGTGTCACCCATACCTTCTGCTGGAATTTCTCTCCGGACAGAGGTGAGGAAGGAAAAAAGCAGTGGGGGCCGGGACAGGAGGGGTATCTCAGGCAGGGCAATGGAAAGCTTCTGGAAGAGCACCCGGGGCCAGGACCACCCTGGCTGGCCTGCAGGCACCAAGTTGGCCTGCGTGCTGTCGCTGGTGTGGCTCCACGGTCCTTCCTCTAGGCTTTCAAGCCCTTGTACATATTCAGGTGTTTTACCTGGAAAGGGTGGGAACAGTTCAGCAGCAGCTGGCCTGGGGCTCAGCTCACGTTTACTCACAGATGCCTCGGCACGGTCCCCCAGCTTTGCAATGAGGACGCTCCTTGCGTGGGGGGTGGGTTGCTGGCTGTAATGGGAGATGGTTCCCCACCTCTGACCAATTTCAGAATTGTTTACCACTGGAGCAAGTGCCCTGATAGGGTTTTCCTCTGTATAACTCCTGGGTTCAGGTTTTTTTTTTCTTTTATGGTTCAAGTTAGATTTTATTCCCCTTTTATGTATTTATAGATATAAGCATGGAAATAATTCATTCCTATAAATACATCTGTGTGACGGGAAGAATTTTTTCTGTTTTATTTTTAAATTTTATTTTTTAAAATTTTGAAATTTAATTTTATTTATGTTTTTATACAGCAGGTTATTATTAGTTATGTATTTTATGCATATACATGTATACAGGTCAATCCCAATCTCCCAACTCATCCCACCACCACCACCCCATGGCTTCCCACACTTGGTGTCCATACGTTTGTTCTCTACCTCTGTGTCTCTATTTCTTCCCTGCAAACCAGTTCATCTGTATCATTTTTAGGCTCCACATATATGCATTAATATACAATATTTGTTTTCCTCTTTGTGACTTACTTCATTCTGTATGACAGTCTCTCGATCCATCGATGTCTCTACAAATGACCCAGTTTCATTCCTTTTTATGGCCGAGTCATATTCCATTTTATATATGTACCACATCTTTATCCATTCATCTGTCTGTGGGCATTTAGGTTGCTTCCATTACCTGGCTATTGTAAATAGTGCTGCAACGAACATTGTGGTGAATGTGCCTTGTTGAAATACGGTTTTCTCTGGGTATATGCCCAGAAGTGGGATTGCTGGATCAGATGGTAATTCTATTTCTAATTTTTTTAAGGAAACTCCATACTGTTCTCCATAGTGACTGTATCAATTTACATTCCCACCAATAGTGGAAGAGGGCTCCTTTTGTCCACACCCTCCCCAGAATTGGTTGTTTGTAGATTTTCTGATGATGCCGATTCTAACAGGTGTGAGGTGATACCTCATTGTAGTTTTGATTTGCATTTCTCTAATAATTAGTGCTGTTGAGCAGCTTTTCATGTGCGTCTTGGCCATGTCTGTGTCTCCTTTGAAGAAACGTCTCTTTAGATCTTCTGCCCATTTTTGTATTGGGTTGTTTGTTTTTTTAATATTAAGCTGCATGAGCTGTTTATATATATTGGAGATTAAACCTGTGTCCATTGATTCGTTTGCAACGATTTTCACCCATCCTGAGGGATGCCTTTTTCCATTCCCGTTTTTTTTTAACAAAAAAGGAAAGAAAGGAAAAGAAGCAGAACACTAATGTGCGTAAAATATGCCCTTTGAAACGGTCGTTTTGAAATATGGACGTCCTTTGAATTTTTTGGTCGATATGTGACCCCAGGATTTGTTTTCAGGGCAGGTGTCATTTACAGGCCTGCAATGATTTTGAATATCAACTGACCATTAGCGTTGGGATTAAAGCTGCTGTTGTGTGAAACGGCCACAAGGTGGCAGCAGTTCACCCTTACCAAATCTGGTTACTAGGGCAAGAGAGCCTCAGTGGAAGTGGTGTTCTAGATTGGAGTTTAGAATGGAATGTGCCAGGAGAAAGCCCCTCAAGTTTGTCTCACTACTTCTTGTACGTGTTTTTAATTTAAGTTTTTATTTTTTATTACAGCAAGTTTGATTACAATGTTTGGCTTGTTGTAGGTGTGGAAGATGTGGTTCTTTTACACATATACAGATGACTGTTCTTCTTGGGATCCTTTTCCCATGTACGTTATGACAGAATGTTGAGTAGTCCTCTCTTGGTATTCTGTAGGTCTTTGGTGATTATATATGTCACCTGTGTTTGTATATGTCTGTTAACCCCGATATCGTAATGAAACCAATCCTCACACCTTTCCATTGGTGAACCATAAGTTTGTTTAATGAATCTGTGATTGCCCTTCTCCGTGGAAATATCTGCCCTGGTATCCATTTTTAGGTAACACCTCTATGTGATATGATATGTGTCTTTCACTTTCTGACTTACTACAAGTCACGTGATTACTTCTAGACTCATCTACGGGGCAAATGGCATTTTGTCCTTTTTTCCCTTGGCTTCTCTTCTGCCTTTGCGGGGTCCATTTTCAACAATGTGATTCCCTGAGGGTTGTGGATTAGCTGACCTGGGCAGCCTTACCCTGCCGGCCTGCCCTCCCCAGGTGTGCCTCGTTGAGGTCAATATAAACAGCGCTCCAGGCAGCAATAGCCCCTGAAGCTGTGCCTGACTCCATATTCTCTGCCCCGTCAGCAGTCTCGGGGCTGTGCTGGTGGGAGGGAGTGAGGGGCCACAGCTTTGTGGGTGGCCCGGTGTGAGTGGGGTTCTGCTGGCCTTTCTGCAGGAGATGCCAGGCTGCCGCCTGTAAAGAAGAGGATGTGTCACCCATACCTTCTGCTGGAATTTCTCTCCGGACAGAGGTGAGGAAGGAAAAAAGCAGTGGGGGCCGGGACAGGAGGGGTATCTCAGGCAGGGCAATGGAAAGCTTCTGGAAGAGCGCCCGGGGCCAGGACCACCCTGGCTGGCCTGCAGGCACCAAGTTGGCCTGCGTGCTGTCGCTGGTGTGGCTCCACGGTCCTTCCTCTAGGCTTTCAAGCCCTTGTACATATTCAGGTGTTTTACCTGGAAAGGGTGGGAACAGTTCAGCAGCAGCTGGCCTGGGGCTCAGCTCACGTTTACTCACAGATGCCTCGGCATGGTCCCCCAGCTTTGCAATGAGGACGCTCCTTGCGTGGGGGGTGGGTTGCTGGCTGTAATGGGAGATGGTTCCCCACCTCTGACCAATTTCAGAATTGTTTACCACTGGAGCAAGTGCCCTGATAGGGTTTTCCTCTGTATAACTCCTGGGTTCAGGTTTTTTTTTTTTCTTTTATGGTTCAAGTTAGATTTTATTCCCCTTTTATGTATTTATAGATATAAGCATGGAAATAATTCATTCCTATAAATACATCTGTGTGACGGGAAGAATTTTTTCTGTTTTATTTTTAAATTTTATTTTTTAAAATTTTGAAATTTAATTTTATTTATGTTTTTATACAGCAGGTTATTATTAGTTATGTATTTTATGCATATACATGTATACAGGTCAATCCCAATCTCCCAACTCATCCCACCACCACCACCCCATGGCTTCCCACACTTGGTGTCCATACGTTTGTTCTCTACCTCTGTGTCTCTATTTCTTCCCTGCAAACCAGTTCATCTGTATCATTTTTAGGCTCCACATATATGCATTAATATACAATATTTGTTTTCCTCTTTCTGACTTACTTCATTCTGTATGACAGTCTCTCGATCCATCGATGTCTCTACAAATGACCCAGTTTCATTCCTTTTTATGGCCGAGTCATATTCCATTTTATATATGTACCACATCTTTATCCATTCATCTGTCTGTGGGCATTTAGGTTGCTTCCATTACCTGGCTATTGTAAATAGTGCTGCAACGAACATTGTGGTGAATGTGCCTTGTTGAAATACGGTTTTCTCTGGGTATATGCCCAGAAGTGGGATTGCTGGATCAGATGGTAATTCTATTTCTAATTTTTTTAAGGAAACTCCATACTGTTCTCCATAGTGACTGTATCAATTTACATTCCCACCAATAGTGGAAGAGGGCTCCTTTTGTCCACACCCTCCCCAGAATTGGTTGTTTGTAGATTTTCTGATGATGCCGATTCTAACAGGTGTGAGGTGATACCTCATTGTAGTTTTGATTTGCATTTCTCTAATAATTAGTGCTGTTGAGCAGCTTTTCATGTGCGTCTTGGCCATGTCTGTGTCTCCTTTGAAGAAACGTCTCTTTAGATCTTCTGCCCATTTTTGTATTGGGTTGTTTGTTTTTTTAATATTAAGCTGCATGAGCTGTTTATATATATTGGAGATTAAACCTGTGTCCATTGATTCGTTTGCAACGATTTTCACCCATCCTGAGGGATGCCTTTTTCAATTCCCGTTTTTTTTTAACAAAAAAGGAAAGAAAGGAAAAGAAGCAGAACACTAATGTGCGTAAAATATGCCCTTTGAAACGGTCGTTTTGAAATATGGACGTCCTTTGAATTTTTTGGTCGATATGTGACCCCAGGATTTGTTTTCAGGGCAGGTGTCATTTACAGGCCTGCAATGATTTTGAATATCAACTGACCATTAGCGTTGGGATTAAAGCTGCTGTTGTGTGAAACGGCCACAAGGTGGCAGCAGTTCACCCTTACCAAATCTGGTTACTAGGGCAAGAGAGCCTCAGTGGAAGTGGTGTTCTAGATTGGAGTTTAGAATGGAATGTGCCAGGAGAAAGCCCCTCACGTTTGTCTCACTACTTCTTGTTCGTGTTTTTAATTTAAGTTTTTATTTTTTATTACAGCAAGTTTGATTACAATGTTTGGCTTGTTGTAGGTGTGGAAGATGTGGTTCTTTTACACATATACAGATGACTGTTCTTCTTGGGATCCTTTTCCCATGTACGTTATGACAGAATGTTGAGTAGTCCTCTCTTGGTATTCTGTAGGTCTTTGGTGATTATATATGTCACCTGTGTTTGTATATGTCTGTTAACCCCGATATCGTAATGAAACCAATCCTCACACCTTTCCATTGGTGAACCATAAGTTTGTTTAATGAATCTGTGATTGCCCTTCTCCGTGGAAATATCTGCCCTGGTATCCATTTTTAGGTAACACCTCTATGTGATATGATATGTGTCTTTCACTTTCTGACTTACTACAAGTCACGTGATTACTTCTAGACTCATCTACGGGGCAAATGGCATTTTGTCCTTTTTTCCCTTGGCTTCTCTTCTGCCTTTGCGGGGTCCATTTTCAACAATGTGATTCCCTGAGGGTTGTGGATTAGCTGACCTGGGCAGCCTTACCCTGCCGGCCTGCCCTCCCCAGGTGTGCCTCGTTGAGGTCAATATAAACAGCGCTCCAGGCAGCAATAGCCCCTGAAGCTGTGCCTGACTCCATATTCTCTGCCCCGTCAGCAGTCTCGGGGCTGTGCTGGTGGGAGGGAGTGAGGGGCCACAGCTTTGTGGGTGGCCCGGTGTGAGTGGGGTTCTGCTGGCCTTTCTGCAGGAGATGCCAGGCTGCCGCCTGTAAAGAAGAGGATGTGTCACCCATACCTTCTGCTGGAATTTCTCTCCGGACAGAGGTGAGGAAGGAAAAAAGCAGTGGGGGCCGGGACAGGAGGGGTATCTCAGGCAGGGCAATGGAAAGCTTCTGGAAGAGCGCCCGGGGCCAGGACCACCCTGGCTGGCCTGCAGGCACCAAGTTGGCCTGCGTGCTGTCGCTGGTGTGGCTCCACGGTCCTTCCTCTAGGCTTTCAAGCCCTTGTACATATTCAGGTGTTTTACCTGGAAAGGGTGGGAACAGTTCAGCAGCAGCTGGCCTGGGGCTCAGCTCACGTTTACTCACAGATGCCTCGGCACGGTCCCCCAGCTTTGCAATGAGGACGCTCCTTGCGTGGGGGGTGGGTTGCTGGCTGTAATGGGAGATGGTTCCCCACCTCTGACCAATTTCAGAATTGTTTACCACTGGAGCAAGTGCCCTGATAGGGTTTTCCTCTGTATAACTCCTGGGTTCAGGTTTTTTTTTTCTTTTATGGTTCAAGTTAGATTTTATTCCCCTTTTATGTATTTATAGATATAAGCATGGAAATAATTCATTCCTATAAATACATCTGTGTGACGGGAAGAATTTTTTCTGTTTTATTTTTAAATTTTATTTTTTAAAATTTTGAAATTTAATTTTATTTATGTTTTTATACAGCAGGTTATTATTAGTTATGTATTTTATGCATATACATGTATACAGGTCAATCCCAATCTCCCAACTCATCCCACCACCACCACCCCATGGCTTCCCACACTTGGTGTCCATACGTTTGTTCTCTACCTCTGTGTCTCTATTTCTTCCCTGCAAACCAGTTCATCTGTATCATTTTTAGGCTCCACATATATGCATTAATATACAATATTTGTTTTCCTCTTTCTGACTTACTTCATTCTGTATGACAGTCTCTCGATCCATCGATGTCTCTACAAATGACCCAGTTTCATTCCTTTTTATGGCCGAGTCATATTCCATTTTATATATGTACCACATCTTTATCCATTCATCTGTCTGTGGGCATTTAGGTTGCTTCCATTACCTGGCTATTGTAAATAGTGCTGCAACGAACATTGTGGTGAATGTGCCTTGTTGAAATACGGTTTTCTCTGGGTATATGCCCAGAAGTGGGATTGCTGGATCAGATGGTAATTCTATTTCTAATTTTTTTAAGGAAACTCCATACTGTTCTCCATAGTGACTGTATCAATTTACATTCCCACCAATAGTGGAAGAGGGCTCCTTTTGTCCACACCCTCCCCAGAATTGGTTGTTTGTAGATTTTCTGATGATGCCGATTCTAACAGGTGTGAGGTGATACCTCATTGTACTTTTGATTTGCATTTCTCTAATAATTAGTGCTGTTGAGCAGCTTTTCATGTGCGTCTTGGCCATGTCTGTGTCTCCTTTGAAGAAACGTCTCTTTAGATCTTCTGCCCATTTTTGTATTGGGTTGTTTGTTTTTTTAATATTAAGCTGCATGAGCTGTTTATATATATTGGAGATTAAACCTGTGTCCATTGATTCGTTTGCAACGATTTTCACCCATCCTGAGGGATGCCTTTTTCCATTCCCGTTTTTTTTAACAAAAAAGGAAAGAAAGGAAAAGAAGCAGAACACTAATGTGCGTAAAATATGCCCTTTGAAACGGTCGTTTTGAAATATGGACGTCCTTTGAATTTTTTGGTCGATATGTGACCCCAGGATTTGTTTTCAGGGCAGGTGTCATTTACAGGCCTGCAATGATTTTGAATATCAACTGACCATTAGCGTTGGGATTAAAGCTGCTGTTGTGTGAAACGGCCACAAGGTGGCAGCAGTTCACCCTTACCAAATCTGGTTACTAGGGCAAGAGAGCCTCAGTGGAAGTGGTGTTCTAGATTGGAGTTTAGAATGCAATGTGCCAGGAGAAAGCCCCTCAAGTTTGTCTCACTACTTCTTGTTCGTGTTTTTAATTTAAGTTTTTATTTTTTATTACAGCAAGTTTGATTACAATGTTTGGCTTGTTGTAGGTGTGGAAGATGTGGTTCTTTTACACATATACAGATGACTGTTCTTCTTGGGATCCTTTTCCCATGTACGTTATGACAGAATGTTGAGTAGTCCTCTCTTGGTATTCTGTAGGTCTTTGGTGATTATATATGTCACCTGTGTTTGTATATGTCTGTTAACCCCGATGTCGTAATGAAACCAATCCTCACACCTTTCCATTGGTGAACCATAAGTTTGTTTAATGAATCTGTGATTGCCCTTCTCCGTGGAAATATCTGCCCTGGTATCCATTTTTAGGTAACACCTCTATGTGATATGATATGTGCCTTTCACTTTCTGACTTACTACAAGTCACGTGATTACTTCTAGACTCATCTACGGGGCAAATGGCATTTTGTCCTTTTTTCCCTTGGCTTCTCTTCTGCCTTTGCGGGGTCCATTTTCAACAATGTGATTCCCTGAGGGTTGTGGATTAGCTGACCTGGGCAGCCTTACCCTGCCGGCCTGCCCTCCCAAGGTGTGCCTCGTTGAGGTCAATATAAACAGCGCTCCAGGCAGCAATAGCCCCTGAAGCTGTGCCTGACTCCATATTATCTGCCCCATCAGCAGTCTCGGGGCTGTGCTGGTGGGAGGGAGTGAGGGGCCACAGCTTTGTGGGTGGCCCAGTGTGAGTGGGGTTCTGCTGGCCTTTCTGCAGGAGATGCCAGGCTGCCGCCTGTAAAGAAGAGGATGTGTCACCCATACCTTCTGCTGGAATTTCTCTCCGGACAGAGGTGAGGAAGGAAAAAAGCAGTGGGGGCCGGGACAGGAGGGGTATCTCAGGCAGGGCAATGGAAAGCTTCTGGAAGAGCGCCCGGGGCCAGGACCACCCTGGCTGGCCTGCAGGCACCAAGTAGGCCTGCGTGCTGTCGCTGGTGTGGCTCCACGGTCCTTCCTCTAGGCTTTCAAGCCCTTGTACATATTGAGGTGTTTTACCTGGAAAGGGTGGGAACAGTTCAGCAGCAGCTGGCCTGGGGCTCAGCTCACGTTTACTCACAGATGCCTCGGCACGGTCCCCCAGCTTTGCAATGAGGACGCTCCTTGCGTGGGGGGTGGGTTGGTGGCTGTAATGGGAGATGGTTCCCCACCTCTGACCAATTTCAGAATTGTTTACCACTGGAGCAAGAGCCCTGATAGGGTTTTCCTCTGTATAACTCCTGGGTTCAGGTTTTTTTTTTTTCTTTTATGGTTCAAGTTAGATTTTATTCCCCTTTTATGTATTTATAGATATAAGCATGGAAATAATTCATTCCTATAAATACATCTGTGTGACGGGAAGAATATTTTCTGTTTTATTTTTAAATTTTATTTTTTAAAATTTTGAAATTTAATTTTATTTATGTTTTTATACAGCAGGTTATTATTAGTTATGTATTTTATGCATATACATGTATACAGGTCAATCCCAATCTCCCAACTCATCCCACCACCACCACCCCATGGCTTCCCACACTTGGTGTCCATACGTTTGTTCTCTACCTCTGTGTCTCTATTTCTTCCCTGCAAACCAGTTCATCTGTATCATTTTTAGGCTCCACATATATGCATTAATATACAATATTTGTTTTACTCTTTCTGACTTACTTCATTCTGTATGACAGTCTCTCGATCCATCGATGTCTCTACAAATGACCCAGTTTCATTCCTTTTTATGGCCGAGTCATATTCCATTTTATATATGTACCACATCTTTATCCATTCATCTGTCTGTGGGCATTTAGGTTGCTTCCATTACCTGGCTATTGTAAATAGTGCTGCAACGAACATTGTGGTGAATGTGCCTTGTTGAAATACGGTTTTCTCTGGGTATATGCCCAGAAGTGGGATTGCTGGATCAGATGGTAATTCTATTTCTAATTTTTTTAAGGAAACTCCATACTGTTCTCCATAGTGACTGTATCAATTTACATTCCCACCAATAGTGGAAGAGGGCTCCTTTTGTCCACACCCTCCCCAGAATTGGTTGTTTGTAGATTTTCTGATGATGCCGATTCTAACAGGTGTGAGGTGATACCTCATTGTACTTTTGATTTGCATTTCTCTAATAATTAGTGCTGTTGAGCAGCTTTTCATGTGCGTCTTGGCCATGTCTGTGTCTCCTTTGAAGAAACGTCTCTTTAGATCTTCTGCCCATTTTTGTATTGGGTTGTTTGTTTTTTTAATATTAAGCTGCATGAGCTGTTTATATATATTGGAGATTAAACCTGTGTCCATTGATTCGTTTGCAACGATTTTCACCCATCCTGAGGGATGCCTTTTTCCATTCCCGTTTTTTTTTAACAAAAAAGGAAAGAAAGGAAAAGAAGCAGAACACTAATGTGCGTAAAATATGCCCTTTGAAACGGTCGTTTTGAAATATGGACGTCCTTTGAATTTTTTGGTCGATATGTGACCCCAGGATTTGTTTTCAGGGCAGGTGTCATTTACAGGCCTGCAATGATTTTGAATATCAACTGACCATTAGCGTTGGGATTAAAGCTGCTGTTGTGTGAAACGGCCACAAGGTGGCAGCAGTTCACCCTTACCAAATCTGGTTACTAGGGCAAGAGAGCCTCAGTGGAAGTGGTGTTCTAGATTGGAGTTTAGAATGCAATGTGCCAGGAGAAAGCCCCTCAAGTTTGTCTCACTACTTCTTGTTCGTGTTTTTAATTTAAGTTTTTATTTTTTATTACAGCAAGTTTGATTACAATGTTTGGCTTGTTGTAGGTGTGGAAGATGTGGTTCTTTTACACATATACAGATGACTGTTCTTCTTGGGATCCTTTTCCCATGTACGTTATGACAGAATGTTGAGTAGTCCTCTCTTGGTATTCTGTAGGTCTTTGGTGATTATATATGTCACCTGTGTTTGTATATGTCTGTTAACCCCGATATCGTAATGAAACCAATCCTCACACCTTTCCATTGGTGAACCATAAGTTTGTTTAATGAATCTGTGATTGCCCTTCTCCGTGGAAATATCTGCCCTGGTATCCATTTTTAGGTAACACCTCTATGTGATATGATATGTGTCTTTCACTTTCTGACTTACTACAAGTCACGTGATTACTTCTAGACTCATCTACGGGGCAAATGGCATTTTGTCCTTTTTTCCCTTGGCTTCTCTTCTGCCTTTGCGGGGTCCATTTTCAACAATGTGATTCCCTGAGGGTTGTGGATTAGCTGACCTGGGCAGCCTTACCCTGCCGGCCTGCCCTCCCCAGGTGTGCCTCGTTGAGGTCAATATAAACAGCGCTCCAGGCAGCAATAGCCCCTGAAGCTGTGCCTGACTCCATATTCTCTGCCCCGTCAGCAGTCTCGGGGCTGTGCTGGTGGGAGGGAGTGAGGGGCCACAGCTTTGTGGGTGGCCCGGTGTGAGTGGGGTTCTGCTGGCCTTTCTGCAGGAGATGCCAGGCTGCCGCCTGTAAAGAAGAGGATGTGTCACCCATACCTTCTGCTGGAATTTCTCTCCGGACAGAGGTGAGGAAGGAAAAAAGCAGTGGGGGCCGGGACAGGAGGGGTATCTCAGGCAGGGCAATGGAAAGCTTCTGGAAGAGCGCCCGGGGCCAGGACCACCCTGGCTGGCCTGCAGGCACCAAGTTGGCCTGCGTGCTGTCGCTGGTGTGGCTCCACGGTCCTTCCTCTAGGCTTTCAAGCCCTTGTACATATTCAGGTGTTTTACCTGGAAAGGGTGGGAACAGTTCAGCAGCAGCTGGCCTGGGGCTCAGCTCACGTTTACTCACAGATGCCTCGGCACGGTCCCCCAGCTTTGCAATGAGGACGCTCCTTGCGTGGGGGGTGGGTTGCTGGCTGTAATGGGAGATGGTTCCCCACCTCTGACCAATTTCAGAATTGTTTACCACTGGAGCAAGTGCCCTGATAGGGTTTTCCTCTGTATAACTCCTGGGTTCAGGTTTTTTTTTTTTCTTTTATGGTTCAAGTTAGATTTTATTCCCCTTTTATGTATTTATAGATATAAGCATGGAAATAATTCATTCCTATAAATACATCTGTGTGACGGGAAGAATTTTTTCTGTTTTATTTTTAAATTTTATTTTTTAAAATTTTGAAATTTAATTTTATTTATGTTTTTATACAGCAGGTTATTATTAGTTATGTATTTTATGCATATACATGTATACAGGTCAATCCCAATCTCCCAACTCATCCCACCACCACCACCCCATGGCTTCCCACACTTGGTGTCCATACGTTTGTTCTCTACCTCTGTGTCTCTATTTCTTCCCTGCAAACCAGTTCATCTGTATCATTTTTAGGCTCCACATATATGCATTAATATACAATATTTGTTTTCCTCTTTCTGACTTACTTCATTCTGTATGACAGTCTCTCGATCCATCGATGTCTCTACAAATGACCCAGTTTCATTCCTTTTTATGGCCGAGTCATATTCCATTTTATATATGTACCACATCTTTATCCATTCATCTGTCTGTGGGCATTTAGGTTGCTTCCTTTACCTGGCTATTGTAAATAGTGCTGCAACGAACATTGTGGTGAATGTGCCTTGTTGAAATACGGTTTTCTCTGGGTATATGCCCAGAAGTGGGATTGCTGGATCAGATGGTAATTCTATTTCTAATTTTTTTAAGGAAACTCCATACTGTTCTCCATAGTGACTGTATCAATTTACATTCCCACCAATAGTGGAAGAGGGCTCCTTTTGTCCACACCCTCCCCAGAATTGGTTGTTTGTAGATTTTCTGATGATGCCGATTCTAACAGGTGTGAGGTGATACCTCATTGTAGTTTTGATTTGCATTTCTCTAATAATTAGTGCTGTTGAGCAGCTTTTCATGTGCGTCTTGGCCATGTCTGTGTCTCCTTTGAAGAAACGTCTCTTTAGATCTTCTGCCCATTTTTGTATTGGGTTGTTTGTTTTTTTAATATTAAGCTGCATGAGCTGTTTATATATATTGGAGATTAAACCTGTGTCCATTGATTCGTTTGCAACGATTTTCACCCATCCTGAGGGATGCCTTTTTCCATTCCCGTTTTTTTTTAACAAAAAAGGAAAGAAAGGAAAAGAAGCAGAACACTAATGTGCGTAAAATATGCCCTTTGAAACGGTCGTTTTGAAATATGGACGTCCTTTGAATTTTTTGGTCGATATGTGACCCCAGGATTTGTTTTCAGGGCAGGTGTCATTTACAGGCCTGCAATGATTTTGAATATCAACTGACCATTAGCGTTGGGATTAAAGCTGCTGTTGTGTGAAACGGCCACAAGGTGGCAGCAGTTCACCCTTACCAAATCTGGTTACTAGGGCAAGAGAGCCTCAGTGGAAGTGGTGTTCTAGATTGGAGTTTAGAATGCAATGTGCCAGGAGAAAGCCCCTCACGTTTGTCTCACTACTTCTTGTTCGTGTTTTTAATTTAAGTTTTTATTTTTTATTACAGCAAGTTTGATTACAATGTTTGGCTTGTTGTAGGTGTGGAAGATGTGGTTCTTTTACACATATACAGATGACTGTTCTTCTTGGGATCCTTTTCCCATGTACGTTATGACAGAATGTTGAGTAGTCCTCTCTTGGTATTCTGTAGGTCTTTGGTGATTATATATGTCACCTGTGTTTGTATATGTCTGTTAACCCCGATATCGTAATGAAACCAATCCTCACACCTTTCCATTGGTGAACCATAAGTTTGTTTCATGAATCTGTGATTGCCCTTCTCCGTGGAAATATCTGCCCTGGTATCCATTTTTAGGTAACACCTCTATGTGATATGATATGTGTCTTTCACTTTCTGACTTACTACAAGTCACGTGATTACTTCTAGACTCATCTACGGGGCAAATGGCATTTTGTCCTTTTTTCCCTTGGCTTCTCTTCTGCCTTTGCGGGGTCCATTTTCAACAATGTGATTCCCTGAGGGTTGTGGATTAGCTGACCTGGGCAGCCTTACCCTGCCGGCCTGCCCTCCCCAGGTGTGCCTCGTTGAGGTCAATATAAACAGCGCTCCAGGCAGCAATAGCCCCTGAAGCTGTGCCTGACTCCATATTCTCTGCCCCGTCAGCAGTCTCGGGGCTGTGCTGGTGGGAGGGAGTGAGGGGCCACAGCTTTGTGGGTGGCCCGGTGTGAGTGGGGTTCTGCTGGCCTTTCTGCAGGAGATGCCAGGCTGCCGCCTGTAAAGAAGAGGATGTGTCACCCATACCTTCTGCTGGAATTTCTCTCCGGACAGAGGTGAGGAAGGAAAAAAGCAGTGGGGGCCGGGACAGGAGGGGTATCTCAGGCAGGGCAATGGAAAGCTTCTGGAAGAGCGCCCGGGGCCAGGACCACCCTGGCTGGCCTGCAGGCACCAAGTTGGCCTGCGTGCTGTCGCTGGTGTGGCTCCACGGTCCTTCCTCTAGGCTTTCAAGCCCTTGTACATATTCAGGTGTTTTACCTGGAAAGGGTGGGAACAGTTCAGCAGCAGCTGGCCTGGGGCTCAGCTCACGTTTACTCACAGATGCCTCGGCACGGTCCCCCAGCTTTGCAATGAGGACGCTCCTTGCGTGGGGGGTGGGTTGCTGGCTGTAATGGGAGATGGTTCCCCACCTCTGACCAATTTCAGAATTGTTTACCACTGGAGCAAGTGCCCTGATAGGGTTTTCCTCTGTATAACTCCTGGGTTCAGGTTTTTTTTTTTTCTTTTATGGTTCAAGTTAGATTTTATTCCCCTTTTATGTATTTATAGATATAAGCATGGAAATAATTCATTCCTATAAATACATCTGTGTGACGGGAAGAATTTTTTCTGTTTTATTTTTAAATTTTATTTTTTTAAAATTTTGAAATTTAATTTTATTTATGTTTTTATACAGCAGGTTATTATTAGTTATGTATTTTATGCATATACATGTATACAGGTCAATCCCAATCTCCCAACTCATCCCACCACCACCACCCCATGGCTTCCCACACTTGGTGTCCATACGTTTGTTCTCTACCTCTGTGTCTCTATTTCTTCCCTGCAAACCAGTTCATCTGTATCATTTTTAGGCTCCACATATATGCATTAATATACAATATTTGTTTTCCTCTTTCTGACTTACTTCATTCTGTATGACGGTCTCTCGATCCATCGATGTCTCTACAAATGACCCAGTTTCATTCCTTTTTATGGCCGAGTCATATTCCATTTTATATATGTACCACATCTTTATCCATTCATCTGTCTGTGGGCATTTAGGTTGCTTCCATTACCTGGCTATTGTAAATAGTGCTGCAACGAACATTGTGGTGAATGTGCCTTGTTGAAATACGGTTTTCTCTGGGTATATGCCCAGAAGTGGGATTGCTGGATCAGATGGTAATTCTATTTCTAATTTTTTTAAGGAAACTCCATACTGTTCTCCATAGTGACTGTATCAATTTACATTCCCACCAATAGTGGAAGAGGGCTCCTTTTGTCCACACCCTCCCCAGAATTGGTTGTTTGTAGATTTTCTGATGATGCCGATTCTAACAGGTGTGAGGTGATACCTCATTGTAGTTTTGATTTGCATTTCTCTAATAATTAGTGCTGTTGAGCAGCTTTTCATGTGCGTCTTGGCCATGTCTGTGTCTCCTTTGAAGAAACGTCTCTTTAGATCTTCTGCCCATTTTTGTATTGGGTTGTTTGTTTTTTTAATATTAAGCTGCATGAGCTGTTTATATATATTGGAGATTAAACCTGTGTCCATTGATTCGTTTGCAACGATTTTCACCCATCCTGAGGGATGCCTTTTTCCATTCCCGTTTTTTTTAACAAAAAAGGAAAGAAAGGAAAAGAAGCAGAACACTAATGTGCGTAAAATATGCCCTTTGAAACGGTCGTTTTGAAATATGGACGTCCTTTGAATTTTTTGGTCGATATGTGACCCCAGGATTTGTTTTCAGGGCAGGTGTCATTTACAGGCCTGCAATGATTTTGAATATCAACTGACCATTAGCGTTGGGATTAAAGCTGCTGTTGTGTGAAACGGCCACAAGGTGGCAGCAGTTCACCCTTACCAAATCTGGTTACTAGGGCAAGAGAGCCTCAGTGGAAGTGGTGTTCTAGATTGGAGTTTAGAATGGAATGTGCCAGGAGAAAGCCCCTCAAGTTTGTCTCACTACTTCTTGTTCGTGTTTTTAATTTAAGTTTTTATTTTTTATTACAGCAAGTTTGATTACAATGTTTGGCTTGTTGTAGGTGTGGAAGATGTGGTTCTTTTACACATATACAGATGACTGTTCTTCTTGGGATCCTTTTCCCATGTACGTTATGACAGAATGTTGAGTAGTCCTCTCTTGGTATTCTGTAGGTCTTTGGTGATTATATATGTCACCTGTGTTTGTATATGTCTGTTAACCCCGATATCGTAATGAAACCAATCCTCACACCTTTCCATTGGTGAACCATAAGTTTGTTTAATGAATCTGTGATTGCCCTTCTCCGTGGAAATATCTGCCCTGGTATCCATTTTTAGGTAACACCTCTATGTGATATGATATGTGTCTTTCACTTTCTGACTTACTACAAGTCACGTGATTACTTCTAGACTCATCTACGGGGCAAATGGCATTTTGTCCTTTTTTCCCTTGGCTTCTCTTCTGCCTTTGCGGGGTCCATTTTCAACAATGTGATTCCCTGAGGGTTGTGGATTAGCTGACCTGGGCAGCCTTACCCTGCCGGCCTGCCCTCCCCAGGTGTGCCTCGTTGAGGTCAATATAAACAGCGCTCCAGGCAGCAATAGCCCCTGAAGCTGTGCCTGACTCCATATTCTCTGCCCCGTCAGCAGTCTCGGGGCTGTGCTGGTGGGAGGGAGTGAGGGGCCACAGCTTTGTGGGTGGCCCGGTGTGAGTGGGGTTCTGCTGGCCTTTCTGCAGGAGATGCCAGGCTGCCGCCTGTAAAGAAGAGGATGTGTCACCCATACCTTCCGCTGGAATTTCTCTCCGGACAGAGGTGAGGAAGGAAAAAAGCAGTGGGGCCCGGGACAGGAGGGGTATCTCAGGCAGGGCAATGGAAAGCTTCTGGAAGAGCGCCCGGGGCCAGGACCACCCTGGCTGGCCTGCAGGCACCAAGTTGGCCTGCGTGCTGTCGCTGGTGTGGCTCCACGGTCCTTCCTCTAGGCTTTCAAGCCCTTGTACATATTCAGGTGTTTTACCTGGAAAGGGTGGGAACAGTTCAGCAGCAGCTGGCCTGGGGCTCAGCTCACGTTTACTCACAGATGCCTCGGCACGGTCCCCCAGCTTTGCAATGAGGACGCTCCTTGCGTGGGGGGTGGGTTGCTGGCTGTAATGGGAGATGGTTCCCCACCTCTGACCAATTTCAGAATTGTTTACCACTGGAGCAAGTGCCCTGATAGGGTTTTCCTCTGTATAACTCCTGGGTTCAGGTTTTTTTTTTTCTTTTATGGTTCAAGTTAGATTTTATTCCCCTTTTATGTATTTATAGATATAAGCATGGAAATAATTCATTCCTATAAATACATCTGTGTGACGGGAAGAATTTTTTCTGTTTTATTTTTAAATTTTATTTTTTAAAATTTTGAAATTTAATTTTATTTATGTTTTTATACAGCAGGTTATTATTAGTTATGTATTTTATGCATATACATGTATACAGGTCAATCCCAATCTCCCAACTCATCCCACCACCACCACCCCATGGCTTCCCACACTTGGTGTCCATACGTTTGTTCTCTACCTCTGTGTCTCTATTTCTTCCCTGCAAACCAGTTCATCTGTATCATTTTTAGGCTCCACATATATGCATTAATATACAATATTTGTTTTCCTCTTTCTGACTTACTTCATTCTGTATGACAGTCTCTCGATCCATCGATGTCTCTACAAATGACCCAGTTTCATTCCTTTTTATGGCCGAGTCATATTCCATTTTATATATGTACCACATCTTTATCCATTCATCTGTCTGTGGGCATTTAGGTTGCTTCCATTACCTGGCTATTGTAAATAGTGCTGCAACGAACATTGTGGTGAATGTGCTTTGTTGAAATACGGTTTTCTCTGGGTATATGCCCAGAAGTGGGATTGCTGGATCAGATGGTAATTCTATTTCTAATTTTTTTAAGGAAACTCCATACTGTTCTCCATAGTGACTGTATCAATTTACATTCCCACCAATAGTGGAAGAGGGCTCCTTTTGTCCACACCCTCCCCAGAATTGGTTGTTTGTAGATTTTCTGATGATGCCGATTCTAACAGGTGTGAGGTGATACCTCATTGTAGTTTTGATTTGCATTTCTCTAATAATTAGTGCTGTTGAGCAGCTTTTCATGTGCATCTTGGCCATGTCTGTGTCTCCTTTGAAGAAACGTCTCTTTAGATCTTCTGCCCATTTTTGTATTGGGTTGTTTGTTTTTTTAATATTAAGCTGCATGAGCTGTTTATATATATTGGAGATTAAACCTGTGTCCATTGATTCGTTTGCAACGATTTTCACCCATCCTGAGGGATGCCTTTTTCCATTCCCGTTTTTTTTTTAACAAAAAAGGAAAGAAAGGAAAAGAAGCAGAACACTAATGTGCGTAAAATATGCCCTTTGAAACGGTCGTTTTGAAATATGGACGTCCTTTGAATTTTTTGGTCGATATGTGACCCCAGGATTTGTTTTCAGGGCAGGTGTCATTTACAGGCCTGCAATGATTTTGAATATCAACTGACCATTAGCGTTGGGATTAAAGCTGCTGTTGTGTGAAACGGCCACAAGGTGGCAGCAGTTCACCCTTACCAAATCTGGTTACTAGGGCAAGAGAGCCTCAGTGGAAGTGGTGTTCTAGATTGGAGTTTAGAATGGAATGTGCCAGGAGAAAGCCCCTCACGTTTGTCTCACTACTTCTTGTTCGTGTTTTTAATTTAAGTTTTTATTTTTTATTACAGCAAGTTTGATTACAATGTTTGGCTTGTTGTAGGTGTGGAAGATGTGGTTCTTTTACACATATACAGATGACTGTTCTTCTTGGGATCCTTTTCCCATGTACGTTATGACAGAATGTTGAGTAGTCCTCTCTTGGTATTCTGTAGGTCTTTGGTGATTATATATGTCACCTGTGTTTGTATATGTCTGTTAACCCCGATATCGTAATGAAACCAATCCTCACACCTTTCCATTGGTGAACCATAAGTTTGTTTAATGAATCTGTGATTGCCCTTCTCCGTGGAAATATCTGCCCTGGTATCCATTTTTAGGTAACACCTCTATGTGATATGATATGTGTCTTTCACTTTCTGACTTACTACAAGTCACGTGATTACTTCTAGACTCATCTACGGGGCAAATGGCATTTTGTCCTTTTTTCCCTTGGCTTCTCTTCTGCCTTTGCGGGGTCCATTTTCAACAATGTGATTCCCTGAGGGTTGTGGATTAGCTGACCTGGGCAGCCTTACCCTGCCGGCCAGCCCTCCCCAGGTGTGCCTCGTTGAGGTCAATATAAACAGCGCTCCAGGCAGCAATAGCCCCTGAAGCTGTGCCTGACTCCATATTCTCTGCCCCGTCAGCAGTCTCGGGGCTGTGCTGGTGGGAGGGAGTGAGGGGCCACAGCTTTGTGGGTGGCCCGGTGTGAGTGGGGTTCTGCTGGCCTTTCTGCAGGAGATGCCAGGCTGCCGCCTGTAAAGAAGAGGATGTGTCACCCATACCTTCTGCTGGAATTTCTCTCCGGACAGAGGTGAGGAAGGAAAAAAGCAGTGGGGGCCGGGACAGGAGGGGTATCTCAGGCAGGGCAATGGAAAGCTTCTGGAAGAGCGCCCGGGGCCAGGACCACCCTGGCTGGCCTGCAGGCACCAAGTTGGCCTGCGTGCTGTCGCTGGTGTGGCTCCACGGTCCTTCCTCTAGGCTTTCAAGCCCTTGTACATATTCAGGTGTTTTACCTGGAAAGGGTGGGGACAGTTCAGCAGCAGCTGGCCTGGGGCTCAGCTCACGTTTACTCACAGATGCCTCGGCACGGTCCCCCAGCTTTGCAATGAGGACGCTCCTTGCGTGGGGGGTGGGTTGCTGGCTGTAATGGGAGATGGTTCCCCACCTCTGACCAATTTCAGAATTGTTTACCACTGGAGCAAGTGCCCTGATAGGGTTTTCCTCTGTATAACTCCTGGGTTCAGGTTTTTTTTTTTCTTTTATGGTTCAAGTTAGATTTTATTCCCCTTTTATGTATTTATAGATATAAGCATGGAAATAATTCATTCCTATAAATACATCTGTGTGACGGGAAGAATTTTTTCTGTTTTATTTTTAAATTTTATTTTTTAAAATTTTGAAATTTAATTTTATTTATGTTTTTATACAGCAGGTTATTATTAGTTATGTATTTTATGCATATACATGTATACAGGTCAATCCCAATCTCCCAACTCATCCCACCACCACCACCCCATGGCTTCCCACACTTGGTGTCCATACGTTTGTTCTCTACCTCTGTGTCTCTATTTCTTCCCTGCAAACCAGTTCATCTGTATCATTTTTAGGCTCCACATATATGCATTAATATACAATATTTGTTTTCCTCTTTCTGACTTACTTCATTCTGTATGACAGTCTCTCGATCCATCGATGTCTCTACAAATGACCCAGTTTCATTCCTTTTTATGGCCGAGTCATATTCCATTTTATATATGTACCACATCTTTATCCATTCATCTGTCTGTGGGCATTTAGGTTGCTTCCATTACCTGGCTATTGTAAATAGTGCTGCAACGAACATTGTGGTGAATGTGCCTTGTTGAAATACGGTTTTCTCTGGGTATATGCCCAGAAGTGGGATTGCTGGATCAGATGGTAATTCTATTTCTAATTTTTTTAAGGAAACTCCATACTGTTCTCCATAGTGACTGTATCAATTTACATTCCCACCAATAGTGGAAGAGGGCTCCTTTTGTCCACACCCTCCCCAGAATTGGTTGTTTGTAGATTTTCTGATGATGCCGATTCTAACAGGTGTGAGGTGATACCTCATTGTAGTTTTGATTTGCATTTCTCTAATAATTAGTGCTGTTGAGCAGCTTTTCATGTGCGTCTTGGCCATGTCTGTGTCTCCTTTGAAGAAACGTCTCTTTAGATCTTCTGCCCATTTTTGTATTGGGTTGTTTGTTTTTTTAATATTAAGCTGCATGAGCTGTTTATATATATTGGAGATTAAACCTGTGTCCATTGATTCGTTTGCAACGATTTTCACCCATCCTGAGGGATGCCTTTTTCCATTCCCGTTTTTTTTTAACAAAAAAGGAAAGAAAGGAAAAGAAGCAGAACACTAATGTGCGTAAAATATGCCCTTTGAAACGGTCGTTTTGAAATATGGACGTCCTTTGAATTTTTTGGTCGATATGTGACCCCAGGATTTGTTTTCAGGGCAGGTGTCATTTACAGGCCTGCAATGATTTTGAATATCAACTGACCATTAGCATTGGGATTAAAGCTGCTGTTGTGTGAAACGGCCACAAGGTGGCAGCAGTTCACCCTTACCAAATCTGGTTACTAGGGCAAGAGAGCCTCAGTGGAAGTGGTGTTCTAGATTGGAGTTTAGAATGGAATGTGCCAGGAGAAAGCCCCTCACGTTTGTCTCACTACTTCTTGTTCGTGTTTTTAATTTAAGTTTTTATTTTTTATTACAGCAAGTTTGATTACAATGTTTGGCTTGTTGTAGGTGTGGAAGATGTGGTTCTTTTACACATATACAGATGACTGTTCTTCTTGGGATCCTTTTCCCATGTACGTTATGACAGAATGTTGAGTAGTCCTCTCTTGGTATTCTGTAGGTCTTTGGTGATTATATATGTCACCTGTGTTTGTATATGTCTGTTAACCCCGATATCGTAATGAAACCAATCCTCACACCTTTCCATTGGTGAACCATAAGTTTGTTTAATGAATCTGTGATTGCCCTTCTCCGTGGAAATATCTGCCCTGGTATCCATTTTTAGGTAACACCTCTATGTGATATGATATGTGTCTTTCACTTTCTGACTTACTACAAGTCACGTGATTACTTCTAGACTCATCTACGGGGCAAATGGCATTTTGTCCTTTTTTCCCTTGGCTTCTCTTCTGCCTTTGCGGGGTCCATTTTCAACAATGTGATTCCCTGAGGGTTGTGGATTAGCTGACCTGGGCAGCCTTACCCTGCCGGCCTGCCCTCCCCAGGTGTGCCTCGTTGAGGTCAATATAAACAGCGCTCCAGGCAGCAATAGCCCCTGAAGCTGTGCCTGACTCCATATTCTCTGCCCCGTCAGCAGTCTCGGGGCTGTGCTGGTGGGAGGGAGTGAGAGGCCACAGCTTTGTGGGTGGCCCGGTGTGAGTGGGGTTCTGCTGGCCTTTCTGCAGGAGATGCCAGGCTGCCGCCTGTAAAGAAGAGGATGTGTCACCCATACCTTCCGCTGGAATTTCTCTCCGGACAGAGGTGAGGAAGGAAAAAAGCAGTGGGGCCCGGGACAGGAGGGGTATCTCAGGCAGGGCAATGGAAAGCTTCTGGAAGAGCGCCCGGGGCCAGGACCACCCTGGCTGGCCTGCAGGCACCAAGTTGGCCTGCGTGCTGTCGCTGGTGTGGCTCCACGGTCCTTCCTCTAGGCTTTCAAGCCCTTGTACATATTCAGGTGTTTTACCTGGAAAGGGTGGGAACAGTTCAGCAGCAGCTGGCCTGGGGCTCAGCTCACGTTTACTCACAGATGCCTCGGCACGGTCCCCCAGCTTTGCAATGAGGACGCTCCTTGCGTGGGGGGTGGGTTGCTGGCTGTAATGGGAGATGGTTCCCCACCTCTGACCAATTTCAGAATTGTTTACCACTGGAGCAAGTGCCCTGATAGGGTTTTCCTCTGTATAACTCCTGGGTTCAGGTTTTTTTTTTTTCTTTTATGGTTCAAGTTAGATTTTATTCCCCTTTTATGTATTTATAGATATAAGCATGGAAATAATTCATTCCTATAAATACATCTGTGTGACGGGAAGAATTTTTTCTGTTTTATTTTTAAATTTTATTTTTTAAAATTTTGAAATTTAATTTTATTTATGTTTTTATACAGCAGGTTATTATTAGTTATGTATTTTATGCATATACATGTATACAGGTCAATCCCAATCTCCCAACTCATCCCACCACCACCACCCCATGGCTTCCCACACTTGGTGTCCATACGTTTGTTCTCTACCTCTGTGTCTCTATTTCTTCCCTGCAAACCAGTTCATCTGTATCATTTTTAGGCTCCACATATATGCATTAATATACAATATTTGTTTTCCTCTTTCTGACTTACTTCATTCTGTATGACAGTCTCTCGATCCATCGATGTCTCTACAAATGACCCAGTTTCATTCCTTTTTATGGCCGAGTCATATTCCATTTTATATATGTACCACATCTTTATCCATTCATCTGTCTGTGGGCATTTAGGTTGCTTCCATTACCTGGCTATTGTAAATAGTGCTGCAACGAACATTGTGGTGAATGTGCTTTGTTGAAATACGGTTTTCTCTGGGTATATGCCCAGAAGTGGGATTGCTGGATCAGATGGTAATTCTATTTCTAATTTTTTTAAGGAAACTCCATACTGTTCTCCATAGTGACTGTATCAATTTACATTCCCACCAATAGTGGAAGAGGGCTCCTTTTGTCCACACCCTCCCCAGAATTGGTTGTTTGTAGATTTTCTGATGATGCCGATTCTAACAGGTGTGAGGTGATACCTCATTGTAGTTTTGATTTGCATTTCTCTAATAATTAGTGCTGTTGAGCAGCTTTTCATGTGCGTCTTGGCCATGTCTGTGTCTCCTTTGAAGAAACGTCTCTTTAGATCTTCTGCCCATTTTTGTATTGGGTTGTTTGTTTTTTTAATATTAAGCTGCATGAGCTGTTTATATATATTGGAGATTAAACCTGTGTCCATTGATTCGTTTGCAACGATTTTCACCCATCCTGAGGGATGCCTTTTTCCATTCCGGTTTTTTTTTTAACAAAACAGGAAAGAAAGGAAAAGAAGCAGAACACTAATGTGCGTAAAATATGCCCTTTGAAACGGTCGTTTTGAAATATGGACGTCCTTTGAATTTTTTGGTCGATATGTGACCCCAGGATTTGTTTTCAGGGCAGGTGTCATTTACAGGCCTGCAATGATTTTGAATATCAACTGACCATTAGCGTTGGGATTAAAGCTGCTGTTGTGTGAAACGGCCACAAGGTGGCAGCAGTTCACCCTTACCAAATCTGGTTACTAGGGCAAGAGAGCCTCAGTGGAAGTGGTGTTCTAGATTGGAGTTTAGAATGCAATGTGCCAGGAGAAAGCCCCTCACGTTTGTCTCACTACTTCTTGTTCGTGTTTTTAATTTAAGTTTTTATTTTTTATTACAGCAAGTTTGATTACAATGTTTGGCTTGTTGTAGGTGTGGAAGATGTGGTTCTTTTACACATATACAGATGACTGTTCTTCTTGGGATCCTTTTCCCATGTACGTTATGACAGAATGTTGAGTAGTCCTCTCTTGGTATTCTGTAGGTCTTTGGTGATTATATATGTCACCTGTGTTTGTATATGTCTGTTAACCCCGATATCGTAATGAAACCAATCCTCACACCTTTCCATTGGTGAACCATAAGTTTGTTTAATGAATCTGTGATTGCCCTTCTCCGTGGAAATATCTGCCCTGGTATCCATTTTTAGGTAACACCTCTATGTGATATGATATGTGTCTTTCACTTTCTGACTTACTACAAGTCACGTGATTACTTCTAGACTCATCTACGGGGCAAATGGCATTTTGTCCTTTTTTCCCTTGGCTTCTCTTCTGCCTTTGCGGGGTCCATTTTCAACAATGTGATTCCCTGAGGGTTGTGGATTAGCTGACCTGGGCAGCCTTACCCTGCCGGCCAGCCCTCCCCAGGTGTGCCTCGTTGAGGTCAATATAAACAGCGCTCCAGGCAGCAATAGCCCCTGAAGCTGTGCCTGACTCCATATTCTCTGCCCCGTCAGCAGTCTCGGGGCTGTGCTGGTGGGAGGGAGTGAGGGGCCACAGCTTTGTGGGTGGCCCGGTGTGAGTGGGGTTCTGCTGGCCTTTCTGCAGGAGATGCCAGGCTGCCGCCTGTAAAGAAGAGGATGTGTCACCCATACCTTCTGCTGGAATTTCTCTCCGGACAGAGGTGAGGAAGGAAAAAAGCAGTGGGGGCCGGGACAGGAGGGGTATCTCAGGCAGGGCAATGGAAAGCTTCTGGAAGAGCGCCCGGGGCCAGGACCACCCTGGCTGGCCTGCAGGCACCAAGTTGGCCTGCGTGCTGTCGCTGGTGTGGCTCCACGGTCCTTCCTCTAGGCTTTCAAGCCCTTGTACATATTCAGGTGTTTTACCTGGAAAGGGTGGGGACAGTTCAGCAGCAGCTGGCCTGGGGCTCAGCTCACGTTTACTCACAGATGCCTCGGCACGGTCCCCCAGCTTTGCAATGAGGACGCTCCTTGCGTGGGGGGTGGGTTGCTGGCTGTAATGGGAGATGGTTCCCCACCTCTGACCAATTTCAGAATTGTTTACCACTGGAGCAAGTGCCCTGATAGGGTTTTCCTCTGTATAACTCCTGGGTTCAGGTTTTTTTTTTTTCTTTTATGGTTCAAGTTAGATTTTATTCCCCTTTTATGTATTTATAGATATAAGCATGGAAATAATTCATTCCTATAAATACATCTGTGTGACGGGAAGAATTTTTTCTGTTTTATTTTTAAATTTTATTTTTTAAAATTTTGAAATTTAATTTTATTTATGTTTTTATACAGCAGGTTATTATTAGTTATGTATTTTATGCATATACATGTATACAGGTCAATCCCAATCTCCCAACTCATCCCACCACCACCACCCCATGGCTTCCCACACTTGGTGTCCATACGTTTGTTCTCTACCTCTGTGTCTCTATTTCTTCCCTGCAAACCAGTTCATCTGTATCATTTTTAGGCTCCACATATATGCATTAATATACAATATTTGTTTTCCTCTTTCTGACTTACTTCATTCTGTATGACAGTCTCTCGATCCATCGATGTCTCTACAAATGACCCAGTTTCATTCCTTTTTATGGCCGAGTCATATTCCATTTTATATATGTACCACATCTTTATCCATTCATCTGTCTGTGGGCATTTAGGTTGCTTCCATTACCTGGCTATTGTAAATAGTGCTGCAACGAACATTGTGGTGAATGTGCTTTGTTGAAATACGGTTTTCTCTGGGTATATGCCCAGAAGTGGGATTGCTGGATCAGATGGTAATTCTATTTCTAATTTTTTTAAGGAAACTCCATACTGTTCTCCATAGTGACTGTATCAATTTACATTCCCACCAATAGTGGAAGAGGGCTCCTTTTGTCCACACCCTCCCCAGAATTGGTTGTTTGTAGATTTTCTGATGATGCCGATTCTAACAGGTGTGAGGTGATACCTCATTGTAGTTTTGATTTGCATTTCTCTAATAATTAGTGCTGTTGAGCAGCTTTTCATGTGCGTCTTGGCCATGTCTGTGTCTCCTTTGAAGAAACGTCTCTTTAGATCTTCTGCCCATTTTTGTATTGGGTTGTTTGTTTTTTTAATATTAAGCTGCATGAGCTGTTTATATATATTGGAGATTAAACCTGTGTCCATTGATTCGTTTGCAACGATTTTCACCCATCCTGAGGGATGCCTTTTTCCATTCCCGTTTTTTTTTTAACAAAAAAGGAAAGAAAGGAAAAGAAGCAGAACACTAATGTGCGTAAAATATGCCCTTTGAAACGGTCGTTTTGAAATATGGACGTCCTTTGAATTTTTTGGTCGATATGTGACCCCAGGATTTGTTTTCAGGGCAGGTGTCATTTACAGGCCTGCAATGATTTTGAATATCAACTGACCATTAGCGTTGGGATTAAAGCTGCTGTTGTGTGAAACGGCCACAAGGTGGCAGCAGTTCACCCTTACCAAATCTGGTTACTAGGGCAAGAGAGCCTCAGTGGAAGTGGTGTTCTAGATTGGAGTTTAGAATGGAATGTGCCAGGAGAAAGCCCCTCACGTTTGTCTCACTACTTCTTGTTCGTGTTTTTAATTTAAGTTTTTATTTTTTATTACAGCAAGTTTGATTACAATGTTTGGCTTGTTGTAGGTGTGGAAGATGTGGTTCTTTTACACATATACAGATGACTGTTCTTCTTGGGATCCTTTTCCCATGTACGTTATGACAGAATGTTGAGTAGTCCTCTCTTGGTATTCTGTAGGTCTTTGGTGATTATATATGTCACCTGTGTTTGTATATGTCTGTTAACCCCGATATCGTAATGAAACCAATCCTCACACCTTTCCATTGGTGAACCATAAGTTTGTTTAATGAATCTGTGATTGCCCTTCTCCGTGGAAATATCTGCCCTGGTATCCATTTTTAGGTAACACCTCTATGTGATATGATATGTGTCTTTCACTTTCTGACTTACTACAAGTCACGTGATTACTTCTAGACTCATCTACGGGGCAAATGGCATTTTGTCCTTTTTTCCCTTGGCTTCTCTTCTGCCTTTGCGGGGTCCATTTTCAACAATGTGATTCCCTGAGGGTTGTGGATTAGCTGACCTGGGCAGCCTTACCCTGCCGGCCAGCCCTCCCCAGGTGTGCCTCGTTGAGGTCAATATAAACAGCGCTCCAGGCAGCAATAGCCCCTGAAGCTGTGCCTGACTCCATATTCTCTGCCCCGTCAGCAGTCTCGGGGCTGTGCTGGTGGGAGGGAGTGAGGGGCCACAGCTTTGTGGGTGGCCCGGTGTGAGTGGGGTTCTGCTGGCCTTTCTGCAGGAGATGCCAGGCTGCCGCCTGTAAAGAAGAGGATGTGTCACCCATACCTTCTGCTGGAATTTCTCTCCGGACAGAGGTGAGGAAGGAAAAAAGCAGTGGGGGCCGGGACAGGAGGGGTATCTCAGGCAGGGCAATGGAAAGCTTCTGGAAGAGCGCCCGGGGCCAGGACCACCCTGGCTGGCCTGCAGGCACCAAGTTGGCCTGCGTGCTGTCGCTGGTGTGGCTCCACGGTCCTTCCTCTAGGCTTTCAAGCCCTTGTACATATTCAGGTGTTTTACCTGGAAAGGGTGGGGACAGTTCAGCAGCAGCTGGCCTTGGGCTCAGCTCACGTTTACTCACAGATGCCTCGGCACGGTCCCCCAGCTTTGCAATGAGGACGCTCCTTGCGTGGGGGGTGGGTTGCTGGCTGTAATGGGAGATGGTTCCCCACCTCTGACCAATTTCAGAATTGTTTACCACTGGAGCAAGTGCCCTGATAGGGTTTTCCTCTGTATAACTCCTGGGTTCAGGTTTTTTTTTTTTCTTTTATGGTTCAAGTTAGATTTTATTCCCCTTTTATGTATTTATAGATATAAGCATGGAAATAATTCATTCCTATAAATACATCTGTGTGACGGGAAGAATTTTTTCTGTTTTATTTTTAAATTTTATTTTTTAAAATTTTGAAATTTAATTTTATTTATGTTTTTATACAGCAGGTTATTATTAGTTATGTATTTTATGCATATACATGTATACAGGTCAATCCCAATCTCCCAACTCATCCCACCACCACCACCCCATGGCTTCCCACACTTGGTGTCCATACGTTTGTTCTCTACCTCTGTGTCTCTATTTCTTCCCTGCAAACCAGTTCATCTGTATCATTTTTAGGCTCCACATATATGCATTAATATACAATATTTGTTTTCCTCTTTCTGACTTACTTCATTCTGTATGACAGTCTCTCGATCCATCGATGTCTCTACAAATGACCCAGTTTCATTCCTTTTTATGGCCGAGTCATATTCCATTTTATATATGTACCACATCTTTATCCATTCATCTGTCTGTGGGCATTTAGGTTGCTTCCATTACCTGGCTATTGTAAATAGTGCTGCAACGAACATTGTGGTGAATGTGCCTTTTTGAAATACGGTTTTCTCTGGGTATATGCCCAGAAGTGGGATTGCTGGATCAGATGGTAATTCTATTTCTAATTTTTTTAAGGAAACTCCATACTGTTCTCCATAGTGACTGTATCAATTTACATTCCCACCAATAGTGGAAGAGGGCTCCTTTTGTCCACACCCTCCCCAGAATTGGTTGTTTGTAGATTTTCTGATGATGCCGATTCTAACAGGTGTGAGGTGATACCTCATTGTAGTTTTGATTTGCATTTCTCTAATAATTAGTGCTGTTGAGCAGCTTTTCATGTGCGTCTTGGCCATGTCTGTGTCTCCTTTGAAGAAACGTCTCTTTAGATCTTCTGCCCATTTTTGTATTGGGTTGTTTGTTTTTTTAATATTAAGCTGCATGAGCTGTTTATATATATTGGAGATTAAACCTGTGTCCATTGATTCGTTTGCAACGATTTTCACCCATCCTGAGGGATGCCTTTTTCCATTCCGGTTTTTTTTTTAACAAAACAGGAAAGAAAGGAAAAGAAGCAGAACACTAATGTGCGTAAAATATGCCCTTTGAAACGGTCGTTTTGAAATATGGACGTCCTTTGAATTTTTTGGTCGATATGTGACCCCAGGATTTGTTTTCAGGGCAGGTGTCATTTACAGGCCTGCAATGATTTTGAATATCAACTGACCATTAGCGTTGGGATTAAAGCTGCTGTTGTGTGAAACGGCCACAAGGTGGCAGCAGTTCACCCTTACCAAATCTGGTTACTAGGGCAAGAGAGCCTCAGTGGAAGTGGTGTTCTAGATTGGAGTTTAGAATGGAATGTGCCAGGAGAAAGCCCCTCACGTTTGTCTCACTACTTCTTGTTCGTGTTTTTAATTTAAGTTTTTATTTTTTATTACAGCAAGTTTGATTACAATGTTTGGCTTGTTGTAGGTGTGGAAGATGTGGTTCTTTTACACATATACAGATGACTGTTCTTCTTGGGATCCTTTTCCCATGTACGTTATGACAGAATGTTGAGTAGTCCTCTCTTGGTATTCTGTAGGTCTTTGGTGATTATATATGTCACCTGTGTTTGTATATGTCTGTTAACCCCGATATCGTAATGAAACCAATCCTCACACCTTTCCATTGGTGAACCATAAGTTTGTTTAATGAATCTGTGATTGCCCTTCTCCGTGGAAATATCTGCCCTGGTATCCATTTTTAGGTAACACCTCTATGTGATATGATATGTGTCTTTCACTTTCTGACTTACTACAAGTCACGTGATTACTTCTAGACTCATCTACGGGGCAAATGGCATTTTGTCCTTTTTTCCCTTGGCTTCTCTTCTGCCTTTGCGGGGTCCATTTTCAACAATGTGATTCCCTGAGGGTTGTGGATTAGCTGACCTGGGCAGCCTTACCCTGCCGGCCAGCCCTCCCCAGGTGTGCCTCGTTGAGGTCAATATAAACAGCGCTCCAGGCAGCAATAGCCCCTGAAGCTGTGCCTGACTCCATATTCTCTGCCCCGTCAGCAGTCTCGGGGCTGTGCTGGTGGGAGGGAGTGAGGGGCCACAGCTTTGTGGGTGGCCCGGTGTGAGTGGGGTTCTGCTGGCCTTTCTGCAGGAGATGCCAGGCTGCCGCCTGTAAAGAAGAGGATGTGTCACCCATACCTTCTGCTGGAATTTCTCTCCGGACAGAGGTGAGGAAGGAAAAAAGCAGTGGGGGCCGGGACAGGAGGGGTATCTCAGGCAGGGCAATGGAAAGCTTCTGGAAGAGCGCCCGGGGCCAGGACCACCCTGGCTGGCCTGCAGGCACCAAGTTGGCCTGCGTGCTGTCGCTGGTGTGGCTCCACGGTCCTTCCTCTAGGCTTTCAAGCCCTTGTACATATTCAGGTGTTTTACCTGGAAAGGGTGGGGACAGTTCAGCAGCAGCTGGCCTGGGGCTCAGCTCACGTTTACTCACAGATGCCTCGGCACGGTCCCCCAGCTTTGCAATGAGGACGCTCCTTGCGTGGGGGGTGGGTTGCTGGCTGTAATGGGAGATGGTTCCCCACCTCTGACCAATTTCAGAATTGTTTACCACTGGAGCAAGTGCCCTGATAGGGTTTTCCTCTGTATAACTCCTGGGTTCAGGTTTTTTTTTTTTCTTTTATGGTTCAAGTTAGATTTTATTCCCCTTTTATGTATTTATAGATATAAGCATGGAAATAATTCATTCCTATAAATACATCTGTGTGACGGGAAGAATTTTTTCTGTTTTATTTTTAAATTTTATTTTTTAAAATTTTGAAATTTAATTTTATTTATGTTTTTATACAGCAGGTTATTATTAGTTATGTATTTTATGCATATACATGTATACAGGTCAATCCCAATCTCCCAACTCATCCCACCACCACCACCCCATGGCTTCCCACACTTGGTGTCCATACGTTTGTTCTCTACCTCTGTGTCTCTATTTCTTCCCTGCAAACCAGTTCATCTGTATCATTTTTAGGCTCCACATATATGCATTAATATACAATATTTGTTTTCCTCTTTCTGACTTACTTCATTCTGTATGACAGTCTCTCGATCCATCGATGTCTCTACAAATGACCCAGTTTCATTCCTTTTTATGGCCGAGTCATATTCCATTTTATATATGTACCACATCTTTATCCATTCATCTGTCTGTGGGCATTTAGGTTGCTTCCATTACCTGGCTATTGTAAATAGTGCTGCAACGAACATTGTGGTGAATGTGCTTTGTTGAAATACGGTTTTCTCTGGGTATATGCCCAGAAGTGGGATTGCTGGATCAGATGGTAATTCTATTTCTAATTTTTTTAAGGAAACTCCATACTGTTCTCCATAGTGACTGTATCAATTTACATTCCCACCAATAGTGGAAGAGGGCTCCTTTTGTCCACACCCTCCCCAGAATTGGTTGTTTGTAGATTTTCTGATGATGCCGATTCTAACAGGTGTGAGGTGATACCTCATTGTAGTTTTGATTTGCATTTCTCTAATAATTAGTGCTGTTGAGCAGCTTTTCATGTGCGTCTTGGCCATGTCTGTGTCTCCTTTGAAGAAACGTCTCTTTAGATCTTCTGCCCATTTTTGTATTGGGTTGTTTGTTTTTTTAATATTAAGCTGCATGAGCTGTTTATATATATTGGAGATTAAACCTGTGTCCATTGATTCGTTTGCAACGATTTTCACCCATCCTGAGGGATGCCTTTTTCCATTCCGGTTTTTTTTTTAACAAAACAGGAAAGAAAGGAAAAGAAGCAGAACACTAATGTGCGTAAAATATGCCCTTTGAAACGGTCGTTTTGAAATATGGACGTCCTTTGAATTTTTTGGTCGATATGTGACCCCAGGATTTGTTTTCAGGGCAGGTGTCATTTACAGGCCTGCAATGATTTTGAATATCAACTGACCATTAGCGTTGGGATTAAAGCTGCTGTTGTGTGAAACGGCCACAAGGTGGCAGCAGTTCACCCTTACCAAATCTGGTTACTAGGGCAAGAGAGCCTCAGTGGAAGTGGTGTTCTAGATTGGAGTTTAGAATGGAATGTGCCAGGAGAAAGCCCCTCACGTTTGTCTCACTACTTCTTGTTCGTGTTTTTAATTTAAGTTTTTATTTTTTATTACAGCAAGTTTGATTACAATGTTTGGCTTGTTGTAGGTGTGGAAGATGTGGTTCTTTTACACATATACAGATGACTGTTCTTCTTGGGATCCTTTTCCCATGTACGTTATGACAGAATGTTGAGTAGTCCTCTCTTGGTATTCTGTAGGTCTTTGGTGATTATATATGTCACCTGTGTTTGTATATGTCTGTTAACCCCGATATCGTAATGAAACCAATCCTCACACCTTTCCATTGGTGAACCATAAGTTTGTTTAATGAATCTGTGATTGCCCTTCTCCGTGGAAATATCTGCCCTGGTATCCATTTTTAGGTAACACCTCTATGTGATATGATATGTGTCTTTCACTTTCTGACTTACTACAAGTCACGTGATTACTTCTAGACTCATCTACGGGGCAAATGGCATTTTGTCCTTTTTTCCCTTGGCTTCTCTTCTGCCTTTGCGGGGTCCATTTTCAACAATGTGATTCCCTGAGGGTTGTGGATTAGCTGACCTGGGCAGCCTTACCCTGCCGGCCAGCCCTCCCCAGGTGTGCCTCGTTGAGGTCAATATAAACAGCGCTCCAGGCAGCAATAGCCCCTGAAGCTGTGCCTGACTCCATATTCTCTGCCCCGTCAGCAGTCTCGGGGCTGTGCTGGTGGGAGGGAGTGAGGGGCCACAGCTTTGTGGGTGGCCCGGTGTGAGTGGGGTTCTGCTGGCCTTTCTGCAGGAGATGCCAGGCTGCCGCCTGTAAAGAAGAGGATGTGTCACCCATACCTTCTGCTGGAATTTCTCTCCGGACAGAGGTGAGGAAGGAAAAAAGCAGTGGGGGCCGGGACAGGAGGGGTATCTCAGGCAGGGCAATGGAAAGCTTCTGGAAGAGCGCCCGGGGCCAGGACCACCCTGGCTGGCCTGCAGGCACCAAGTTGGCCTGCGTGCTGTCGCTGGTGTGGCTCCACGGTCCTTCCTCTAGGCTTTCAAGCCCTTGTACATATTCAGGTGTTTTACCTGGAAAGGGTGGGGACAGTTCAGCAGCAGCTGGCCTGGGGCTCAGCTCACGTTTACTCACAGATGCCTCGGCACGGTCCCCCAGCTTTGCAATGAGGACGCTCCTTGCGTGGGGGGTGGGTTGCTGGCTGTAATGGGAGATGGTTCCCCACCTCTGACCAATTTCAGAATTGTTTACCACTGGAGCAAGTGCCCTGATAGGGTTTTCCTCTGTATAACTCCTGGGTTCAGGTTTTTTTTTTTTCTTTTATGGTTCAAGTTAGATTTTATTCCCCTTTTATGTATTTATAGATATAAGCATGGAAATAATTCATTCCTATAAATACATCTGTGTGACGGGAAGAATTTTTTCTGTTTTATTTTTAAATTTTATTTTTTAAAATTTTGAAATTTAATTTTATTTATGTTTTTATACAGCAGGTTATTATTAGTTATGTATTTTATGCATATACATGTATACAGGTCAATCCCAATCTCCCAACTCATCCCACCACCACCACCCCATGGCTTCCCACACTTGGTGTCCATACGTTTGTTCTCTACCTCTGTGTCTCTATTTCTTCCCTGCAAACCAGTTCATCTGTATCATTTTTAGGCTCCACATATATGCATTAATATACAATATTTGTTTTCCTCTTTCTGACTTACTTCATTCTGTATGACAGTCTCTCGATCCATCGATGTCTCTACAAATGACCCAGTTTCATTCCTTTTTATGGCCGAGTCATATTCCATTTTATATATGTACCACATCTTTATCCATTCATCTGTCTGTGGGCATTTAGGTTGCTTCCATTACCTGGCTATTGTAAATAGTGCTGCAACGAACATTGTGGTGAATGTGCCTTTTTGAAATACGGTTTTCTCTGGGTATATGCCCAGAAGTGGGATTGCTGGATCAGATGGTAATTCTATTTCTAATTTTTTTAAGGAAACTCCATACTGTTCTCCATAGTGACTGTATCAATTTACATTCCCACCAATAGTGGAAGAGGGCTCCTTTTGTCCACACCCTCCCCAGAATTGGTTGTTTGTAGATTTTCTGATGATGCCGATTCTAACAGGTGTGAGGTGATACCTCATTGTAGTTTTGATTTGCATTTCTCTAATAATTAGTGCTGTTGAGCAGCTTTTCATGTGCGTCTTGGCCATGTCTGTGTCTCCTTTGAAGAAACGTCTCTTTAGATCTTCTGCCCATTTTTGTATTGGGTTGTTTGTTTTTTTAATATTAAGCTGCATGAGCTGTTTATATATATTGGAGATTAAACCTGTGTCCATTGATTCGTTTGCAACGATTTTCACCCATCCTGAGGGATGCCTTTTTCCATTCCCGTTTTTTTTTAACAAAAAAGGAAAGAAAGGAAAAGAAGCAGAACACTAATGTGCGTAAAATATGCCCTTTGAAACGGTCGTTTTGAAATATGGACGTCCTTTGAATTTTTTGGTCGATATGTGACCCCAGGATTTGTTTTCAGGGCAGGTGTCATTTACAGGCCTGCAATGATTTTGAATATCAACTGACCATTAGCATTGGGATTAAAGCTGCTGTTGTGTGAAACGGCCACAAGGTGGCAGCAGTTCACCCTTACCAAATCTGGTTACTAGGGCAAGAGAGCCTCAGTGGAAGTGGTGTTCTAGATTGGAGTTTAGAATGGAATGTGCCAGGAGAAAGCCCCTCACGTTTGTCTCACTACTTCTTGTTCGTGTTTTTAATTTAAGTTTTTATTTTTTATTACAGCAAGTTTGATTACAATGTTTGGCTTGTTGTAGGTGTGGAAGATGTGGTTCTTTTACACATATACAGATGACTGTTCTTCTTGGGATCCTTTTCCCATGTACGTTATGACAGAATGTTGAGTAGTCCTCTCTTGGTATTCTGTAGGTCTTTGGTGATTATATATGTCACCTGTGTTTGTATATGTCTGTTAACCCCGATATCGTAATGAAACCAATCCTCACACCTTTCCATTGGTGAACCATAAGTTTGTTTAATGAATCTGTGATTGCCCTTCTCCGTGGAAATATCTGCCCTGGTATCCATTTTTAGGTAACACCTCTATGTGATATGATATGTGTCTTTCACTTTCTGACTTACTACAAGTCACGTGATTACTTCTAGACTCATCTACGGGGCAAATGGCATTTTGTCCTTTTTTCCCTTGGCTTCTCTTCTGCCTTTGCGGGGTCCATTTTCAACAATGTGATTCCCTGAGGGTTGTGGATTAGCTGACCTGGGCAGCCTTACCCTGCCGGCCTGCCCTCCCCAGGTGTGCCTCGTTGAGGTCAATATAAACAGCGCTCCAGGCAGCAATAGCCCCTGAAGCTGTGCCTGACTCCATATTCTCTGCCCCGTCAGCAGTCTCGGGGCTGTGCTGGTGGGAGGGAGTGAGAGGCCACAGCTTTGTGGGTGGCCCGGTGTGAGTGGGGTTCTGCTGGCCTTTCTGCAGGAGATGCCAGGCTGCCGCCTGTAAAGAAGAGGATGTGTCACCCATACCTTCCGCTGGAATTTCTCTCCGGACAGAGGTGAGGAAGGAAAAAAGCAGTGGGGCCCGGGACAGGAGGGGTATCTCAGGCAGGGCAATGGAAAGCTTCTGGAAGAGCGCCCGGGGCCAGGACCACCCTGGCTGGCCTGCAGGCACCAAGTTGGCCTGCGTGCTGTCGCTGGTGTGGCTCCACGGTCCTTCCTCTAGGCTTTCAAGCCCTTGTACATATTCAGGTGTTTTACCTGGAAAGGGTGGGAACAGTTCAGCAGCAGCTGGCCTGGGGCTCAGCTCACGTTTACTCACAGATGCCTCGGCACGGTCCCCCAGCTTTGCAATGAGGAAGCTCCTTGCGTGGGGGGTGGGTTGCTGGCTGTAATGGGAGATGGTTCCCCACCTCTGACCAATTTCAGAATTGTTTACCACTGGAGCAAGTGCCCTGATAGGGTTTTCCTCTGTATAACTCCTGGGTTCAGGTTTTTTTTTTTTCTTTTATGGTTCAAGTTAGATTTTATTCCCCTTTTATGTATTTATAGATATAAGCATGGAAATAATTCATTCCTATAAATACATCTGTGTGACGGGAAGAATTTTTTCTGTTTTATTTTTAAATTTTATTTTTTAAAATTTTGAAATTTAATTTTATTTATGTTTTTATACAGCAGGTTATTATTAGTTATGTATTTTATGCATATACATGTATACAGGTCAATCCCAATCTCCCAACTCATCCCACCACCACCACCCCATGGCTTCCCACACTTGGTGTCCATACGTTTGTTCTCTACCTCTGTGTCTCTATTTCTTCCCTGCAAACCAGTTCATCTGTATCATTTTTAGGCTCCACATATATGCATTAATATACAATATTTGTTTTCCTCTTTCTGACTTACTTCATTCTGTATGACAGTCTCTCGATCCATCGATGTCTCTACAAATGACCCAGTTTCATTCCTTTTTATGGCCGAGTCATATTCCATTTTATATATGTACCACATCTTTATCCATTCATCTGTCTGTGGGCATTTAGGTTGCTTCCATTACCTGGCTATTGTAAATAGTGCTGCAACGAACATTGTGGTGAATGTGCCTTGTTGAAATACGGTTTTCTCTGGGTATATGCCCAGAAGTGGGATTGCTGGATCAGATGGTAATTCTATTTCTAATTTTTTTAAGGAAACTCCATACTGTTCTCCATAGTGACTGTATCAATTTACATTCCCACCAATAGTGGAAGAGGGCTCCTTTTGTCCACACCCTCCCCAGAATTAGTTGTTTGTAGATTTTCTGATGATGCCGATTCTAACAGGTGTGAGGTGATACCTCATTGTAGTTTTGATTTGCATTTCTCTAATAATTAGTGCTGTTGAGCAGCTTTTCATGTGCGTCTTGGCCATGTCTGTGTCTCCTTTGAAGAAACGTCTCTTTAGATCTTCTGCCCATTTTTGTATTGGGTTGTTTGTTTTTTTAATATTAAGCTGCATGAGCTGTTTATATATATTGGAGATTAAACCTGTGTCCATTGATTCGTTTGCAACGATTTTCACCCATCCTGAGGGATGCCTTTTTCCATTCCCGTTTTTTTTTAACAAAAAAGGAAAGAAAGGAAAAGAAGCAGAACACTAATGTGCGTAAAATATGCCCTTTGAAACGGTCGTTTTGAAATATGGACGTCCTTTGAATTTTTTGGTCGATATGTGACCCCAGGATTTGTTTTCAGGGCAGGTGTCATTTACAGGCCTGCAATGATTTTGAATATCAACTGACCATTAGCGTTGGGATTAAAGCTGCTGTTGTGTGAAACGGCCACAAGGTGGCAGCAGTTCACCCTTACCAAATCTGGTTACTAGGGCAAGAGAGCCTCAGTGGAAGTGGTGTTCTAGATTGGAGTTTAGAATGGAATGTGCCAGGAGAAAGCCCCTCACGTTTGTCTCACTACTTCTTGTTCGTGTTTTTAATTTAAGTTTTTATTTTTTATTACAGCAAGTTTGATTACAATGTTTGGCTTGTTGTAGGTGTGGAAGATGTGGTTCTTTTACACATATACAGATGACTGTTCTTCTTGGGATCCTTTTCCCATGTACGTTATGACAGAATGTTGAGTAGTCCTCTCTTGGTATTCTGTAGGTCTTTGGTGATTATATATGTCACCTGTGTTTGTATATGTCTGTTAACCCCGATATCGTAATGAAACCAATCCTCACACCTTTCCATTGGTGAACCATAAGTTTGTTTAATGAATCTGTGATTGCCCTTCTCCGTGGAAATATCTGCCCTGGTATCCATTTTTAGGTAACACCTCTATGTGATATGATATGTGTCTTTCACTTTCTGACTTACTACAAGTCACGTGATTACTTCTAGACTCATCTACGGGGCAAATGGCATTTTGTCCTTTTTTCCCTTGGCTTCTCTTCTGCCTTTGCGGGGTCCATTTTCAACAATGTGATTCCCTGAGGGTTGTGGATTAGCTGACCTGGGCAGCCTTACCCTGCCGGCCTGCCCTCCCCAGGTGTGCCTCGTTGAGGTCAATATAAACAGCGCTCCAGGCAGCAATAGCCCCTGAAGCTGTGCCTGACTCCATATTCTCTGCCCCGTCAGCAGTCTCGGGGCTGTGCTGGTGGGAGGGAGTGAGGGGCCACAGCTTTGTGGGTGGCCCGGTGTGAGTGGGGTTCTGCTGGCCTTTCTGCAGGAGATGCCAGGCTGCCGCCTGTAAAGAAGAGGATGTGTCACCCATACCTTCTGCTGGAATTTCTCTCCGGACAGAGGTGAGGAAGGAAAAAAGCAGTGGGGGCCGGGACAGGAGGGGTATCTCAGGCAGGGCAATGGAAAGCTTCTGGAAGAGCGCCCGGGGCCAGGACCACCCTGGCTGGCCTGCAGGCACCAAGTTGGCCTGCGTGCTGTCGCTGGTGTGGCTCCACGGTCCTTCCTCTAGGCTTTCAAGCCCTTGTACATATTCAGGTGTTTTACCTGGAAAGGGTGGGGACAGTTCAGCAGCAGCTGGCCTGGGGCTCAGCTCACGTTTACTCACAGATGCCTCGGCACGGTCCCCCAGCTTTGCAATGAGGACGCTCCTTGCGTGGGGGGTGGGTTGCTGGCTGTAATGGGAGATGGTTCCCCACCTCTGACCAATTTCAGAATTGTTTACCACTGGAGCAAGTGCCCTGATAGGGTTTTCCTCTGTATAACTCCTGGGTTCAGGTTTTTTTTTTTCTTTTATGGTTCAAGTTAGATTTTATTCCCCTTTTATGTATTTATAGATATAAGCATGGAAATAATTCATTCCTATAAATACATCTGTGTGACGGGAAGAATTTTTTCTGTTTTATTTTTAAATTTTATTTTTTAAAATTTTGAAATTTAATTTTATTTATGTTTTTATACAGCAGGTTATTATTAGTTATGTATTTTATGCATATACATGTATACAGGTCAATCCCAATCTCCCAACTCATCCCACCACCACCACCCCATGGCTTCCCACACTTGGTGTCCATACGTTTGTTCTCTACCTCTGTGTCTCTATTTCTTCCCTGCAAACCAGTTCATCTGTATCATTTTTAGGCTCCACATATATGCATTAATATACAATATTTGTTTTCCTCTTTCTGACTTACTTCATTCTGTATGACAGTCTCTCGATCCATCGATGTCTCTACAAATGACCCAGTTTCATTCCTTTTTATGGCCGAGTCATATTCCATTTTATATATGTACCACATCTTTATCCATTCATCTGTCTGTGGGCATTTAGGTTGCTTCCATTACCTGGCTATTGTAAATAGTGCTGCAACGAACATTGTGGTGAATGTGCCTTGTTGAAATACGGTTTTCTCTGGGTATATGCCCAGAAGTGGGATTGCTGGATCAGATGGTAATTCTATTTCTAATTTTTTTAAGGAAACTCCATACTGTTCTCCATAGTGACTGTATCAATTTACATTCCCACCAATAGTGGAAGAGGGCTCCTTTTGTCCACACCCTCCCCAGAATTGGTTGTTTGTAGATTTTCTGATGATGCCGATTCTAACAGGTGTGAGGTGATACCTCATTGTAGTTTTGATTTGCATTTCTCTAATAATTAGTGCTGTTGAGCAGCTTTTCATGTGCGTCTTGGCCATGTCTGTGTCTCCTTTGAAGAAACGTCTCTTTAGATCTTCTGCCCATTTTTGTATTGGGTTGTTTGTTTTTTTAATATTAAGCTGCATGGGCTGTTTATATATATTGGAGATTAAACCTGTGTCCATTGATTCGTTTGCAACGATTTTCACCCATCCTGAGGGATGCCTTTTTCCATTCCCGTTTTTTTTTAACAAAAAAGGAAAGAAAGGAAAAGAAGCAGAACACTAATGTGCGTAAAATATGCCCTTTGAAACGGTCGTTTTGAAATATGGACGTCCTTTGAATTTTTTGGTCGATATGTGACCCCAGGATTTGTTTTCAGGGCAGGTGTCATTTACAGGCCTGCAATGATTTTGAATATCAACTGACCATTAGCGTTGGGATTAAAGCCGCTGTTGTGTGAAACGGCCACAAGGTGGCAGCAGTTCACCCTTACCAAATCTGGTTACTAGGGCAAGAGAGCCTCAGTGGAAGTGGTGTTCTAGATTGGAGTTTAGAATGGAATGTGCCAGGAGAAAGCCCCTCACGTTTGTCTCACTACTTCTTGTTCGTGTTTTTAATTTAAGTTTTTATTTTTTATTACAGCAAGTTTGATTACAATGTTTGGCTTGTTGTAGGTGTGGAAGATGTGGTTCTTTTACACATATACAGATGTCTGTTCTTCTTGGGATCCTTTTCCCATGTACGTTATGACAGAATGTTGAGTAGTCCTCTCTTGGTATTCTGTAGGTCTTTGGTGATTATATATGTCACCTGTGTTTGTATATGTCTGTTAACCCCGATATCGTAATGAAACCAATCCTCACACCTTTCCATTGGTGAACCATAAATTTGTTTAATGAATCTGTGATTGCCCTTCTCCGTGGAAATATCTGCCCTGGTATCCATTTTTAGGTAACACCTCTATGTGATATGATATGTGTCTTTCACTTTCTGACTTACTACAAGTCACGTGATTACTTCTAGACTCATCTACGGGGCAAATGGCATTTTGTCCTTTTTTCCCTTGGCTTCTCTTCTGCCTTTGCGGGGTCCATTTTCAACAATGTGATTCCCTGAGGGTTGTGGATTAGCTGACCTGGGCAGCCTTACCCTGCCGGCCTGCCCTCCCCAGGTGTGCCTCATTGAGGTCAATATAAACAGCGCTCCAGGCAGCAATAGCCCCTGAAGCTGTGCCTGACTCCATATTCTCTGCCCCGTCAGCAGTCTCGGGGCTGTGCTGGTGGGAGGGAGTGAGGGGCCACAGCTTTGTGGGTGGCCCGGTGTGAGTGGGGTTCTGCTGGCCTTTCTGCAGGAGATGCCAGGCTGCCGCCTGTAAAGAAGAGGATGTGTCACCCATACCTTCTGCTGGAATTTCTCTCCGGACAGAGGTGAGGAAGGAAAAAAGCAGTGGGGCCCGGGACAGGAGGGGTATCTCAGGCAGGGCAATGGAAAGCTTCTGGAAGAGCGCCCGGGGCCAGGACCACCCTGGCTGGCCTGCAGGCACCAAGTTGGCCTGCGTGCTGTCGCTGGTGTGGCTCCACGGTCCTTCCTCTAGGCTTTCAAGCCCTTGTACATATTCAGGTGTTTTACCTGGAAAGGGTGGGAACAGTTCAGCAGCAGCTGGCCTGGGGCTCAGCTCACGTTTACTCACAGATGCCTCGGCACGGTCCCCCAGCTTTGCAATGAGGACGCTCCTTGCGTGGGGGGTGGGTTGCTGGCTGTAATGGGAGATGGTTCCCCACCTCTGACCAATTTCAGAATTGTTTACCACTGGAGCAAGTGCCCTGATAGGGTTTTCCTCTGTATAACTCCTGGGTTCAGGTTTTTTTTTTTTTCCTTTATGGTTCAAGTTAGATTTTATTCCCCTTTTATGTATTTATAGATATAAGCATGGAAATAATTCATTCCTATAAATACATCTGTGTGACGGGAAGAATTTTTTCTGTTTTATTTTTAAATTTTATTTTTTAAAATTTTGAAATTTAATTTTATTTATGTTTTTATACAGCAGGTTATTATTAGTTATGTATTTTATGCATATACATGTATACAGGTCAATCCCAATCTCCCAACTCATCCCACCACCACCACCCCATGGCTTCCCACACTTGGTGTCCATACGTTTGTTCTCTACCTCTGTGTCTCTATTTCTTCCCTGCAAACCAGTTCATCTGTATCATTTTTAGGCTCCACATATATGCATTAATATACAATATTTGTTTTCCTCTTTCTGACTTACTTCATTCTGTATGACAGTCTCTCGATCCATCGATGTCTCTACAAATGACCCAGTTTCATTCCTTTTTATGGCCGAGTCATATTCCATTTTATATATGTACCACATCTTTATCCATTCATCTGTCTGTGGGCATTTAGGTTGCTTCCATTACCTGGCTATTGTAAATAGTGCTGCAACGAACATTGTGGTGAATGTGCCTTGTTGAAATACGGTTTTCTCTGGGTATATGCCCAGAAGTGGGATTGCTGGATCAGATGGTAATTCTATTTCTAATATTTTTAAGGAAACTCCATACTGTTCTCCATAGTGACTGTATCAATTTACATTCCCACCAATAGTGGAAGAGGGCTCCTTTTGTCCACACCCTCCCCAGAATTGGTTGTTTGTAGATTTTCTGATGATGCCGATTCTAACAGGTGTGAGGTGATACCTCATTGTAGTTTTGATTTGCATTTCTCTAATAATTAGTGCTCTTGAGCAGCTTTTCATGTGCGTCTTGGCCATGTCTGTGTCTCCTTTGAAGAAACGTCTCTTTAGATCTTCTGCCCATTTTTGTATTGGGTTGTTTGTTTTTTTAATATTAAGCTGCATGGGCTGTTTATATATATTGCAGATTAAACCTGTGTCCATTGATTCGTTTGCAACGATTTTCACCCATCCTGAGGGATGCCTTTTTCCATTCCCGTTTTTTTTTAACAAAAAAGGAAAGAAAGGAAAAGAAGCAGAACACTAATGTGCGTAAAATATGCCCTTTGAAACGGTCGTTTTGAAATATGGACGTCCTTTGAATTTTTTGGTCGATATGTGACCCCAGGATTTGTTTTCAGGGCAGGTGTCATTTACAGGCCTGCAATGATTTTGAATATCAACTGACCATTAGCGTTGGGATTAAAGCTGCTGTTGTGTGAAACGGCCACAAGGTGGCAGCAGTTCACCCTTACCAAATCTGGTTACTAGGGCAAGAGAGCCTCAGTGGAAGTGGTGTTCTAGATTGGAGTTTAGAATGGAATGTGCCAGGAGAAAGCCCCTCACGTTTGTCTCACTACTTCTTGTTCGTGTTTTTAATTTAAGTTTTTATTTTTTATTACAGCAAGTTTGATTACAATGTTTGGCTTGTTGTAGGTGTGGAAGATGTGGTTCTTTTACACATATACAGATGTCTGTTCTTCTTGGGATCCTTTTCCCATGTACGTTATGACAGAATGTTGAGTAGTCCTCTCTTGGTATTCTGTAGGTCTTTGGTGATTATATATGTCACCTGTGTTTGTATATGTCTGTTAACCCCGATATCGTAATGAAACCAATCCTCACACCTTTCCATTGGTGAACCATAAATTTGTTTAATGAATCTGTGATTGCCCTTCTCCGTGGAAATATCTGCCCTGGTATCCATTTTTAGGTAACACCTCTATGTGATATGATATGTGTCTTTCACTTTCTGACTTACTACAAGTCACGTGATTACTTCTAGACTCATCTACGGGGCAAATGGCATTTTGTCCTTTTTTCCCTTGGCTTCTCTTCTGCCTTTGCGGGGTCCATTTTCAACAATGTGATTCCCTGAGGGTTGTGGATTAGCTGACCTGGGCAGCCTTACCCTGCCGGCCTGCCCTCCCCAGGTGTGCCTCGTTGAGGTCAATATAAACAGCGCTCCAGGCAGCAATAGCCCCTGAAGCTGTGCCTGACTCCATATTCTCTGCCCCGTCAGCAGTCTCGGGGCTGTGCTGGTGGGAGGGAGTGAGGGGCCACAGCTTTGTGGGTGGCCCGGTGTGAGTGGGGTTCTGCTGGCCTTTCTGCAGGAGATGCCAGGCTGCCGCCTGTAAAGAAGAGGATGTGTCACCCATACCTTCTGCTGGAATTTCTCTCCGGACAGAGGTGAGGAAGGAAAAAAGCAGTGGGGCCCGGGACAGGAGGGGTATCTCAGGCAGGGCAATGGAAAGCTTCTGGAAGAGCGCCCGGGGCCAGGACCACCCTGGCTGGCCTGCAGGCACCAAGTTGGCCTGCGTGCTGTCGCTGGTGTGGCTCCACGGTCCTTCCTCTAGGCTTTCAAGCCCTTGTACATATTCAGGTGTTTTACCTGGAAAGGGTGGGAACAGTTCAGCAGCAGCTGACCTGGGGCTCAGCTCACGTTTACTCACAGATGCCTCGGCACTGTCCCCCAGCTTTGCAATGAGGACGCTCCTTGCGTGGGGGGTGGGTTGCTGGCTGTAATGGCAGATGGTTCCCCACCTCTGACCAATTTCAGAATTGTTTACCACTGGAGCAAGTGCCCTGATAGGGTTTTCCTCTGTATAACTCCTGGGTTCAGGTTTTTTTTTTTTTCTTTTATGGTTCAAGTTAGATTTTATTCCCCTTTTATATATTTATAGATATAAGCATGGAAATAATTCATTCCTATAAATACATCTGTGTGACGGGAAGAATTTTTTCTGTTTTATTTTTAAATTTTATTTTTTAAAATTTTGAAATTTAATTTTATTTATGTTTTTATACAGCAGGTTATTATTAGTTATGTATTTTATGCATATACATGTATACAGGTCAATCCCAATCTCCCAACTCATCCCACCACCACCACCCCATGGCTTCCCACACTTGGTGTCCATACGTTTGTTCTCTACCTCTGTGTCTCTATTTCTTCCCTGCAAACCAGTTCATCTGTATCATTTTTAGGCTCCACATATATGCATTAATATACAATATTTGTTTTCCTCTTTCTGACTTACTTCATTCTGTATGACAGTCTCTCGATCCATCGATGTCTCTACAAATGACCCAGTTTCATTCCTTTTTATGGCCGAGTCATATTCCATTTTATATATGTACCACATCTTTATCCATTCATCTGTCTGTGGGCATTTAGGTTGCTTCCATTACCTGGCTATTGTAAATAGTGCTGCAACGAACATTGTGGTGAATGTGCCTTGTTGAAATACGGTTTTCTCTGGGTATATGCCCAGAAGTGGGATTGCTGGATCAGGTGGTAATTTTATTTCTAATTTTTTTAAGGAAACTCCATACTGTTCTCCATAGTGACTGTATCAATTTACATTCCCACCAATAGTGGAAGAGGGCTCCTTTTGTCCACACCCTCCCCAGAATTGGTTGTTTGTAGATTTTCTGATGATGCCGATTCTAACAGGTGTGAGGTGATACCTCATTGTAGTTTTGATTTGCATTTCTCTAATAATTAGTGCTGTTGAGCAGCTTTTCATGTGCGTCTTGGCCATGTCTGTGTCTCCTTTGAAGAAACGTCTCTTTAGATCTTCTGCCCATTTTTGTATTGGGTTGTTTGTTTTTTTAATATTAAGCTGCATGAGCTGTTTATATATATTGGAGATTAAACCTGTGTCCATTGATTCGTTTGCAACGATTTTCACCCATCCTGAGGGATGCCTTTTTCCATTCCCGTTTTTTTTTTAACAAAAAAGGAAAGAAAGGAAAAGAAGCAGAACACTAATGTGCGTAAAATATGCCCTTTGAAACGGTCGTTTTGAAATATGGACGTCCTTTGAATTTTTTGGTCGATATGTGACCCCAGGATTTGTTTTCAGGGCAGGTGTCATTTACAGGCCTGCAATGATTTTGAATATCAACTGACCATTAGCGTTGGGATTAAAGCTGCTGTTGTGTGAAACAGCCACAAGGTGGCAGCAGTTCACCCTTACCAAATCTGGTTACTAGGGCAAGAGAGCCTCAGTGGAAGTGGTGTTCTAGATTGGAGTTTAGAATGGAATGTGCCAGGAGAAAGCCCCTCACGTTTGTCTCACTACTTCTTGTTCGTGTTTTTAATTTAAGTTTTTATTTTTTATTACAGCAAGTTTGATTACAATGTTTGGCTTGTTGTAGGTGTGGAAGATGTGGTTCTTTTACACATATACAGATGACTGTTCTTCTTGGGATCCTTTTCCCATGTACGTTATGACAGAATGTTGAGTAGTCCTCTCTTGGTATTCTGTAGGTCTTTGGTGATTATATATGTCACCTGTGTTTGTATATGTCTGTTAACCCCGATATCGTAATGAAACCAATCCTCACACCTTTCCATTGGTGAACCATAAGTTTGTTTAATGAATCTGTGATTGCCCTTCTCCGTGGAAATATCTGCCCTGGTATCCATTTTTAGGTAACACCTCTATGTGATATGATATGTGTCTTTCACTTTCTGACTTACTACAAGTCACGTGATTACTTCTAGACTCATCTACGGGGCAAATGGCATTTTGTCCTTTTTTCCCTTGGCTTCTCTTCTGCCTTTGCGGGGTCCATTTTCAACAATGTGATTCCCTGAGGGTTGTGGATTAGCTGACCTGGGCAGCCTTACCCTGCCGGCCTGCCCTCCCCAGGTGTGCCTCGTTGAGGTCAATATAAACAGCGCTCCAGGCAGCAATAGCCCCTGAAGCTGTGCCTGACTCCATATTCTCTGCCCCGTCAGCAGTCTCGGGGCTGTGCTGGTGGGAGGGAGTGAGGGGCCACAGCTTTGTGGGTGGCCCGGTGTGAGTGGGGTTCTGCTGGCCTTTCTGCAGGAGATGCCAGGCTGCCGCCTGTAAAGAAGAGGATGTGTCACCCATACCTTCTGCTGGAATTTCTCTCCGGACAGAGGTGAGGAAGGAAAAAAGCAGTGGGGGCCGGGACAGGAGGGGTATCTCAGGCAGGGCAATGGAAAGCTTCTGGAAGAGCGCCCGGGGCCAGGACCACCCTGGCTGGCCTGCAGGCACCAAGTTGGCCTGCGTGCTGTCGCTGGTGTGGCTCCACGGTCCTTCCTCTAGGCTTTCAAGCCCTTGTACATATTCAGGTGTTTTACCTGGAAAGGGTGGGAACAGTTCAGCAGCAGCTGGCCTGGGGCTCAGCTCACGTTTACTCACAGATGCCTCGGCACGGTCCCCCAGCTTTGCAATGAGGACGCTCCTTGCGTGGGGGGTGGGTTGCTGGCTGTAATGGGAGATGGTTCCCCACCTCTGACCAATTTCAGAATTGTTTACCACTGGAGCAAGTGCCCTGATAGGGTTTTCCTCTGTATAACTCCTGGGTTCAGGTTTTTTTTTTTTCTTTTATGGTTCAAGTTAGATTTTATTCCCCTTTTATGTATTTATAGATATAAGCATGGAAATAATTCATTCCTATAAATACATCTGTGTGACGGGAAGAATTTTTTCTGTTTTATTTTTAAATTTTATTTTTTAAAATTTTGAAATTTAATTTTATTTATGTTTTTATACAGCAGGTTATTATTAGTTATGTATTTTATGCATATACATGTATACAGGTCAATCCCAATCTCCCAACTCATCCCACCACCACCACCCCATGGCTTCCCACACTTGGTGTCCATACGTTTGTTCTCTACCTCTGTGTCTCTATTTCTTCCCTGCAAACCAGTTCATCTGTATCATTTTTAGGCTCCACATATATGCATTAATATACAATATTTGTTTTCCTCTTTCTGACTTACTTCATTCTGTATGACAGTCTCTCGATCCATCGATGTCTCTACAAATGACCCAGTTTCATTCCTTTTTATGGCCGAGTCATATTCCATTTTATATATGTACCACATCTTTATCCATTCATCTGTCTGTGGGCATTTAGGTTGCTTCCATTACCTGGCTATTGTAAATAGTGCTGCAACGAACATTGTGGTGAATGTGCCTTGTTGAAATACGGTTTTCTCTGGGTATATGCCCAGAAGTGGGATTGCTGGATCAGATGGTAATTCTATTTCTAATTTTTTTAAGGAAACTCCATACTGTTCTCCATAGTGACTGTATCAATTTACATTCCCACCAATAGTGGAAGAGGGCTCCTTTTGTCCACACCCTCCCCAGAATTGGTTGTTTGTAGATTTTCTGATGATGCCGATTCTAACAGGTGTGAGGTGATACCTCATTGTAGTTTTGATTTGCATTTCTCTAATAATTAGTGCCGTTGAGCAGCTTTTCATGTGCGTCTTGGCCATGTCTGTGTCTCCTTTGAAGAAACGTCTCTTTAGATCTTCTGCCCATTTTTGTATTGGGTTGTTTGTTTTTTTAATATTAAGCTGCATGGGCTGTTTATATATATTGCAGATTAAACCTGTGTCCATTGATTCGTTTGCAACGATTTTCACCCATCCTGAGGGATGCCTTTTTCCATTCCCGTTTTTTTTTAACAAAAAAGGAAAGAAAGGAAAAGAAGCAGAACACTAATGTGCGTAAAATATGCCCTTTGAAACGGTCGTTTTGAAATATGGACGTCCTTTGAATTTTTTGGTCGATATGTGACCCCAGGATTTGTTTTCAGGGCAGGTGTCATTTACAGGCCTGCAATGATTTTGAATATCAACTGACCATTAGCGTTGGGATTAAAGCTGCTGTTGTGTGAAACGGCCACAAGGTGGCAGCAGTTCACCCTTACCAAATCTGGTTACTAGGGCAAGAGAGCCTCAGTGGAAGTGGTGTTCTAGATTGGAGTTTAGAATGGAATGTGCCAGGAGAAAGCCCCTCACGTTTGTCTCACTACTTCTTGTTCGTGTTTTTAATTTAAGTTTTTATTTTTTATTACAGCAAGTTTGATTACAATGTTTGGCTTGTTGTAGGTGTGGAAGATGTGGTTATTTTACACATATACAGATGTCTGTTCTTCTTGGGATCCTTTTCCCATGTACGTTATGACAGAATGTTGAGTAGTCCTCTCTTGGTATTCTGTAGGTCTTTGGTGATTATATATGTCACCTGTGTTTGTATATGTCTGTTAACCCCGATATCGTAATGAAACCAATCCTCACACCTTTCCATTGGTGAACCATAAATTTGTTTAATGAATCTGTGATTGCCCTTCTCCGTGGAAATATCTGCCCTGGTATCCATTTTTAGGTAACACCTCTATGTGATATGATATGTGTCTTTCACTTTCTGACTTACTACAAGTCACGTGATTACTTCTAGACTCATCTACGGGGCAAATGGCATTTTGTCCTTTTTTCCCTTGGCTTCTCTTCTGCCTTTGCGGGGTCCATTTTCAACAATGTGATTCCCTGAGGGTTGTGGATTAGCTGACCTGGGCAGCCTTACCCTGCCGGCCTGCCCTCCCCAGGTGTGCCTCGTTGAGGTCAATATAAACAGCGCTCCAGGCAGCAATAGCCCCTGAAGCTGTGCCTGACTCCATATTCTCTGCCCCGTCAGCAGTCTCGGGGCTGTGCTGGTGGGAGGGAGTGAGGGGCCACAGCTTTGTGGGTGGCCCGGTGTGAGTGGGGTTCTGCTGGCCTTTCTGCAGGAGATGCCAGGCTGCCGCCTGTAAAGAAGAGGATGTGTCACCCATACCTTCTGCTGGAATTTCTCTCCGGACAGAGGTGAGGAAGGAAAAAAGCAGTGGGGGCCGGGACAGGAGGGGTATCTCAGGCAGGGCAATGGAAAGCTTCTGGAAGAGCGCCCGGGGCCAGGACCACCCTGGCTGGCCTGCAGGCACCAAGTTGGCCTGCGTGCTGTCGCTGGTGTGGCTCCACGGTCCTTCCTCTAGGCTTTCAAGCCCTTGTACATATTCAGGTGTTTTACCTGGAAAGGGTGGGAACAGTTCAGCAGCAGCTGGCCTGGGGCTCAGCTCACGTTTACTCACAGATGCCTCGGCACGGTCCCCCAGCTTTGCAATGAGGACGCTCCTTGCGTGGGGGGTGGGTTGCTGGCTGTAATGGGAGATGGTTCCCCACCTCTGACCAATTTCAGAATTGTTTACCACTGGAGCAAGTGCCCTGATAGGGTTTTCCTCTGTATAACTCCTGGGTTCAGGTTTTTTTTTTTTCTTTTATGGTTCAAGTTAGATTTTATTCCCCTTTTATGTATTTATAGATATAAGCATGGAAATAATTCATTCCTATAAATACATCTGTGTGACGGGAAGAATTTTTTCTGTTTTATTTTTAAATTTTATTTTTTAAAATTTTGAAATTTAATTTTATTTATGTTTTTATACAGCAGGTTATTATTAGTTATGTATTTTATGCATATACATGTATACAGGTCAATCCCAATCTCCCAACTCATCCCACCACCACCACCCCATGGCTTCCCACACTTGGTGTCCATACGTTTGTTCTCTACCTCTGTGTCTCTATTTCTTCCCTGCAAACCAGTTCATCTGTATCATTTTTAGGCTCCACATATATGCATTAATATACAATATTTGTTTTCCTCTTTCTGACTTACTTCATTCTGTATGACAGTCTCTCGATCCATCGATGTCTCTACAAATGACCCAGTTTCATTCCTTTTTATGGCCGAGTCATATTCCATTTTATATATGTACCACATCTTTATCCATTCATCTGTCTGTGGGCATTTAGGTTGCTTCCATTACCTGGCTATTGTAAATAGTGCTGCAACGAACATTGTGGTGAATGTGCCTTGTTGAAATACGGTTTTCTCTGGGTATATGCCCAGAAGTGGGATTGCTGGATCAGGTGGTAATTCTATTTCTAATTTTTTTAAGGAAACTCCATACTGTTCTCCATAGTGACTGTATCAATTTACATTCCCACCAATAGTGGAAGAGGGCTCCTTTTGTCCACACCCTCCCCAGAATTGGTTGTTTGTAGATTTTCTGATGATGCCGATTCTAACAGGTGTGAGGTGATACCTCATTGTAGTTTTGATTTGCATTTCTCTAATAATTAGTGCTGTTGAGCAGCTTTTCATGTGCGTCTTGGCCATGTCTGTGTCTCCTTTGAAGAAACGTCTCTTTAGATCTTCTGCCCATTTTTGTATTGGGTTGTTTGTTTTTTTAATATTAAGCTGCATGAGCTGTTTATATATATTGGAGATTAAACCTGTGTCCATTGATTCGTTTGCAACGATTTTCACCCATCCTGAGGGATGCCTTTTTCCATTCCCGTTTTTTTTTTAACAAAAAAGGAAAGAAAGGAAAAGAAGCAGAACACTAATGTGCGTAAAATATGCCCTTTGAAACGGTCGTTTTGAAATATGGACGTCCTTTGAATTTTTTGGTCGATATGTGACCCCAGGATTTGTTTTCAGGGCAGGTGTCATTTACAGGCCTGCAATGATTTTGAATATCAACTGACCATTAGCGTTGGGATTAAAGCTGCTGTTGTGTGAAACGGCCACAAGGTGGCAGCAGTTCACCCTTACCAAATCTGGTTACTAGGGCAAGAGAGCCTCAGTGGAAGTGGTGTTCTAGATTGGAGTTTAGAATGGAATGTGCCAGGAGAAAGCCCCTCACGTTTGTCTCACTACTTCTTGTTCGTGTTTTTAATTTAAGTTTTTATTTTTTATTACAGCAAGTTTGATTACAATGTTTGGCTTGTTGTAGGTGTGGAAGATGTGGTTCTTTTACACATATACAGATGACTGTTCTTCTTGGGATCCTTTTCCCATGTACGTTATGACAGAATGTTGAGTAGTCCTCTCTTGGTATTCTGTAGGTCTTTGGTGATTATATATGTCACCTGTGTTTGTATATGTCTGTTAACCCCGATGTCGTAATGAAACCAATCCTCACACCTTTCCATTGGTGAACCATAAGTTTGTTTAATGAATCTGTGATTGCCCTTCTCCGTGGAAATATCTGCCCTGGTATCCATTTTTAGGTAACACCTCTATGTGATATGATATGTGTCTTTCACTTTCTGACTTACTACAAGTCACGTGATTACTTCTAGACTCATCTACGGGGCAAATGGCATTTTGTCCTTTTTTCCCTTGGCTTCTCTTCTGCCTTTGCGGGGTCCATTTTCAACAATGTGATTCCCTGAGGGTTGTGGATTAGCTGACCTGGGCAGCCTTACCCTGCCGGCCTGCCCTCCCCAGGTGTGCCTCGTTGAGGTCAATATAAACAGCGCTCCAGGCAGCAATAGCCCCTGAAGCTGTGCCTGACTCCATATTCTCTGCCCCGTCAGCAGTCTCGGGGCTGTGCTGGTGGGAGGGAGTGAGGGGCCACAGCTTTGTGGGTGGCCCGGTGTGAGTGGGGTTCTGCTGGCCTTTCTGCAGGAGATGCCAGGCTGCCGCCTGTAAAGAAGAGGATGTGTCACCCATACCTTCTGCTGGAATTTCTCTCCGGACAGAGGTGAGGAAGGAAAAAAGCAGTGGGGCCCGGGACAGGAGGGGTATCTCAGGCAGGGCAATGGAAAGCTTCTGGAAGAGCGCCCGGGGCCAGGACCACCCTGGCTGGCCTGCAGGCACCAAGTTGGCCTGCGTGCTGTCGCTGGTGTGGCTCCACGGTCCTTCCTCTAGGCTTTCAAGCCCTTGTACATATTCAGGTGTTTTACCTGGAAAGGGTGGGAACAGTTCAGCAGCAGCTGGCCTGGGGCTCAGCTCACGTTTACTCACAGATGCCTCGGCACGGTCCCCCAGCTTTGCAATGAGGACGCTCCTTGCGTGGGGGGTGGGTTGCTGGCTGTAATGGGAGATGGTTCCCCACCTCTGACCAATTTCAGAATTGTTTACCACTGGAGCAAGTGCCCTGATAGGGTTTTCCTCTGTATAACTCCTGGGTTCAGGTTTTTTTTTTTTCTTTTATGGTTCAAGTTAGATTTTATTCCCCTTTTATGTATTTATAGATATAAGCATGGAAATAATTCATTCCTATAAATACATCTGTGTGACGGGAAGAATTTTTTCTGTTTTATTTTTAAATTTTATTTTTTAAAATTTTGAAATTTAATTTTATTTATGTTTTTATACAGCAGGTTATTATTAGTTATGTATTTTATGCATATACATGTATACAGGTCAATCCCAATCTCCCAACTCATCCCACCACCACCACCCCATGGCTTCCCACACTTGGTGTCCATACGTTTGTTCTCTACCTCTGAGTCTCTATTTCTTCCCTGCAAACCAGTTCATCTGTATCATTTTTAGGCTCCACATATATGCATTAATATACAATATTTGTTTTCCTCTTTCTGACTTACTTCATTCTGTATGACAGTCTCTCGATCCATCGATGTCTCTACAAATGACCCAGTTTCATTCCTTTTTATGGCCGAGTCATATTCCATTTTATATATGTACCACCTCTTTATCCATTCATCTGTCTGTGGGCATTTAGGTTGCTTCCATTACCTGGCTATTGTAAATAGTGCTGTAACGAACATTGTGGTGAATGTGCCTTGTTGAAATACGGTTTTCTCTGGGTATATGCCCAGAAGTGGGATTGCTGGATCAGATGGTAATTCTATTTCTAATTTTTTTAAGGAAACTCCATACTGTTCTCCATAGTGACTGTATCAATTTACATTCCCACCAATAGTGGAAGAGGGCTCCTTTTGTCCACACCCTCCCCAGAATTGGTTGTTTGTAGATTTTCTGATGATGCCGATTCTAACAGGTGTGAGGTGATACCTCATTGTAGTTTTGATTTGCATTTCTCTAATAATTAGTGCTGTTGAGCAGCTTTTCATGTGCGTCTTGGCCATGTCTGTGTCTCCTTTGAAGAAACGTCTCTTTAGATCTTCTGCCCATTTTTGTATTGGGTTGTTTGTTTTTTTAATATTAAGCTGCATGAGCTGTTTATATATATTGGAGATTAAACCTGTGTCCATTGATTCGTTTGCAACGATTTTCACCCATCCTGAGGGATGCCTTTTTCCATTCCCGTTTTTTTTTTAACAAAAAAGGAAAGAAAGGAAAAGAAGCAGAACACTAATGTGCGTAAAATATGCCCTTTGAAACGGTCGTTTTGAAATATGGACGTCCTTTGAATTTTTTGGTCGATATGTGACCCCAGGATTTGTTTTCAGGGCAGGTGTCATTTACAGGCCTGCAATGATTTTGAATATCAACTGACCATTAGCGTTGGGATTAAAGCTGCTGTTGTGTGAAACGGCCACAAGGTGGCAGCAGTTCACCCTTACCAAATCTGGTTACTAGGGCAAGAGAGCCTCAGTGGAAGTGGTGTTCTAGATTGGAGTTTAGAATGGAATGTGCCAGGAGAAAGCCCCTCACGTTTGTCTCACTACTTCTTGTTCGTGTTTTTAATTTAAGTTTTTATTTTTTATTACAGCAAGTTTGATTACAATGTTTGGCTTGTTGTAGGTGTGGAAGATGTGGTTCTTTTACACATATACAGATGACTGTTCTTCTTGGGATCCTTTTCCCATGTACGTTATGACAGAATGTTGAGTAGTCCTCTCTTGGTATTCTGTAGGTCTTTGGTGATTATATATGTCACCTGTGTTTGTATATGTCTGTTAACCCCGATGTCGTAATGAAACCAATCCTCACACCTTTCCATTGGTGAACCATAAGTTTGTTTAATGAATCTGTGATTGCCCTTCTCCGTGGAAATATCTGCCCTGGTATCCATTTTTAGGTAACACCTCTATGTGATATGATATGTGTCTTTCACTTTCTGACTTACTACAAGTCACGTGATTACTTCTAGACTCATCTACGGGGCAAATGGCATTTTGTCCTTTTTTCCCTTGGCTTCTCTTCTGCCTTTGCGGGGTCCATTTTCAACAATGTGATTCCCTGAGGGTTGTGGATTAGCTGACCTGGGCAGCCTTACCCTGCCGGCCTGCCCTCCCCAGGTGTGCCTCGTTGAGGTCAATATAAACAGCGCTCCAGGCAGCAATAGCCCCTGAAGCTGTGCCTGACTCCATATTCTCTGCCCCGTCAGCAGTCTCGGGGCTGTGCTGGTGGGAGGGAGTGAGGGGCCACAGCTTTGTGGGTGGCCCGGTGTGAGTGGGGTTCTGCTGGCCTTTCTGAAGGAGATGCCAGGCTGCCGCCTGTAAAGAAGAGGATGTGTCACCCATACCTTGCGCTGGAATTTCTCTCCGGACAGAGGTGAGGAAGGAAAAAAGCAGTGGGGGCCGGGACAGGAGGGGTATCTCAGGCAGGGCAATGGAAAGCTTCTGGAAGAGCGCCCGGGGCCAGGACCACCCTGGCTGGCCTGCAGGCACCAAGTTGGCCTGCGTGCTGTCGCTGGTGTGGCTCCACGGTCCTTCCTCTAGGCTTTCAAGCCCTTGTACATATTCAGGTGTTTTACCTGGAAAGGGTGGGAACAGTTCAGCAGCAGCTGGCCTGGGGCTCAGCTCACGTTTACTCACAGATGCCTCGGCACGGTCCCCCAGCTTTGCAATGAGGACGCTCCTTGCGTGGGGGGTGGGTTGCTGGCTGTAATGGGAGATGGTTCCCCACCTCTGACCAATTTCAGAATTGTTTACCACTGGAGCAAGTGCCCTGATAGGGTTTTCCTCTGTATAACTCCTGGGTTCAGGTTTTTTTTTTTTCTTTTATGGTTCAAGTTAGATTTTATTCCCCTTTTATGTATTTATAGATATAATCATGGAAATAATTCATTCCTATAAATACATCTGTGTGACGGGAAGAATTTTTTCTGTTTTATTTTTAAATTTTATTTTTTAAAATTTTGAAATTTAATTTTATTTATGTTTTTATACAGCAGGTTATTATTAGTTATGTATTTTATGCATATACATGTATACAGGTCAATCCCAATCTCCCAACTCATCCCACCACCACCACCCCATGGCTTCCCACACTTGGTGTCCATACGTTTGTTCTCTACCTCTGAGTCTCTATTTCTTCCCTGCAAACCAGTTCATCTGTATCATTTTTAGGCTCCACATATATGCATTAATATACAATATTTGTTTTCCTCTTTCTGACTTACTTCATTCTGTATGACAGTCTCTCGATCCATCGATGTCTCTACAAATGACCCAGTTTCATTCCTTTTTATGGCCGAGTCATATTCCATTTTATATATGTACCACCTCTTTATCCATTCATCTGTCTGTGGGCATTTAGGTTGCTTCCATTACCTGGCTATTGTAAATAGTGCTGTAACGAACATTGTGGTGAATGTGCCTTGTTGAAATACGGTTTTCTCTGGGTATATGCCCAGAAGTGGGATTGCTGGATCAGATGGTAATTCTATTTCTAATTTTTTTAAGGAAACTCCATACTGTTCTCCATAGTGACTGTATCAATTTACATTCCCACCAATAGTGGAAGAGGGCTCCTTTTGTCCACACCCTCCCCAGAATTGGTTGTTTGTAGATTTTCTGATGATGCCGATTCTAACAGGTGTGAGGTGATACCTCATTGTAGTTTTGATTTGCATTTCTCTAATAATTAGTGCTGTTGAGCAGCTTTTCATGTGCGTCTTGGCCATGTCTGTGTCTCCTTTGAAGAAACGTCTCTTTAGATCTTCTGCCCATTTTTGTATTGGGTTGTTTGTTTTTTTAATATTAAGCTGCATGAGCTGTTTATATATATTGGAGAATAAACCTGTGTCCATTGATTCGTTTGCAACGATTTTCACCCATCCTGAGGGATGCCTTTTTCCATTCCCGTTTTTTTTTAACAAAAAAGGAAAGAAAGGAAAAGAAGCAGAACACTAATGTGCGTAAAATATGCCCTTTGAAACGGTCGTTTTGAAATATGGACGTCCTTTGAATTTTTTGGTCGATATGTGACCCCAGGATTTGTTTTCAGGGCAGGTGTCATTTACAGGCCTGCAATGATTTTGAATATCAACTGACCATTAGCGTTGGGATTAAAGCTGCTGTTGTGTGAAACGGCCACAAGGTGGCAGCAGTTCACCCTTACCAAATCTGGTTACTAGGGCAAGAGAGCCTCAGTGGAAGTGGTGTTCTAGATTGGAGTTTAGAATGGAATGTGCCAGGAGAAAGCCCCTCACGTTTGTCTCACTACTTCTTGTTCGTGTTTTTAATTTAAGTTTTTATTTTTTATTACAGCAAGTTTGATTACAATGTTTGGCTTGTTGTAGGTGTGGAAGATGTGGTTCTTTTACACATATACAGATGACTGTTCTTCTTGGGATCCTTTTCCCATGTACGTTATGACAGAATGTTGAGTAGTCCTCTCTTGGTATTCTGTAGGTCTTTGGTGATTATATATGTCACCTGTGTTTGTATATGTCTGTTAACCCCGATGTCGTAATGAAACCAATCCTCACACCTTTCCATTGGTGAACCATAAGTTTGTTTAATGAATCTGTGATTGCCCTTCTCCGTGGAAATATCTGCCCTGGTATCCATTTTTAGGTAACACCTCTATGTGATATGATATGTGTCTTTCACTTTCTGACTTACTACAAGTCACGTGATTACTTCTAGACTCATCTACGGGGCAAATGGCATTTTGTCCTTTTTTCCCTTGGCTTCTCTTCTGCCTTTGCGGGGTCCATTTTCAACAATGTGATTCCCTGAGGGTTGTGGATTAGCTGACCTGGGCAGCCTTACCCTGCCGGCCTGCCCTCCCCAGGTGTGCCTCGTTGAGGTCAATATAAACAGCGCTCCAGGCAGCAATAGCCCCTGAAGCTGTGCCTGACTCCATATTCTCTGCCCCGTCAGCAGTCTCGGGGCTGTGCTGGTGGGAGGGAGTGAGGGGCCACAGCTTTGTGGGTGGCCCGGTGTGAGTGGGGTTCTGCTGGCCTTTCTGCAGGAGATGCCAGGCTGCCGCCTGTAAAGAAGAGGATGTGTCACCCATACCTTCTGCTGGAATTTCTCTCCGGACAGAGGTGAGGAAGGAAAAAAGCAGTGGGGGCCGGGACAGGAGGGGTATCTCAGGCAGGGCAATGGAAAGCTTCTGGAAGAGCGCCCGGGGCCAGGACCACCCTGGCTGGCCTGCAGGCACCAAGTTGGCCTGCGTGCTGTCACTGGTGTGGCTCCACGGTCCTTCCTCTAGGCTTTCAAGCCCTTGTACATATTCAGGTGTTTTACCTGGAAAGGGTGGGAACAGTTCAGCAGCAGCTGGCCTGGGGCTCAGCTCACGTTTACTCACAGATGCCTCGGCACGGTCCCCCAGCTTTGCAATGAGGACGCTCCTTGCGTGGGGGGTGGGTTGCTGGCTGTAATGGGAGATGGTTCCCCACCTCTGACCAATTTCAGAATTGTTTACCACTGGAGCAAGTGCCCTGATAGGGTTTTCCTCTGTATAACTCCTGGGTTTAGGTTTTTTTTTTTTTCTTTTATTGTTCAAGTTAGATTTTATTCCCCTTTTATGTATTTATAGATATAAGCATGGAAATAATTCATTCCTATAAATACATCTGTGTGACGGGAAGAATTTTTTCTGTTTTATTTTTAAATTTTATTTTTTAAAATTTTGAAATTTAATTTTATTTATGTTTTTATACAGCAGGTTTTTATTAGTTATGTATTTTATGCATATACATGTATACAGGTCAATCCCAATCTCCCAACTCATCCCACCACCACCACCCCATGGCTTCCCACACTTGGTGTCCATACGTTTGTTCTCTACCTCTGAGTCTCTATTTCTTCCCTGCAAACCAGTTCATCTGTATCATTTTTAGGCTCCACATATATGCATTAATATACAATATTTGTTTTCCTCTTTCTGACTTACTTCATTCTGTATGACAGTCTCTCGATCCATCGATGTCTCTACAAATGACCCAGTTTCATTCCTTTTTATGGCCGAGTCATATTCCATTTTATATATGTACCACCTCTTTATCCATTCATCTGTCTGTGGGCATTTAGGTTGCTTCCATTACCTGGCTATTGTAAATAGTGCTGTAACGAACATTGTGGTGAATGTGCCTTGTTGAAATACGGTTTTCTCTGGGTATATGCCCAGAAGTGGGATTGCTGGATCAGATGGTAATTCTATTTCTAATTTTTTTAAGGAAACTCCATACTGTTCTCCATAGTGACTGTATCAATTTACATTCCCACCAATAGTGGAAGAGGGCTCCTTTTGTCCACACCCTCCCCAGAATTGGTTGTTTGTAGATTTTCTGATGATGCCGATTCTAACAGGTGTGAGGTGATACCTCATTGTAGTTTTGATTTGCATTTCTCTAATAATTAGTGCTGTTGAGCAGCTTTTCATGTGCGTCTTGGCCATGTCTGTGTCTCCTTTGAAGAAACGTCTCTTTAGATCTTCTGCCCATTTTTGTATTGGGTTGTTTGTTTTTTTAATATTAAGCTGCATGAGCTGTTTATATATATTGGAGAATAAACCTGTGTCCATTGATTCGTTTGCAACGATTTTCACCCATCCTGAGGGATGCCTTTTTCCATTCCCGTTTTTTTTTAACAAAAAAGGAAAGAAAGGAAAAGAAGCAGAACACTAATGTGCGTAAAATATGCCCTTTGAAACGGTCGTTTTGAAATATGGACGTCCTTTGAATTTTTTGGTCGATATGTGACCCCAGGATTTGTTTTCAGGGCAGGTGTCATTTACAGGCCTGCAATGATTTTGAATATCAACTGACCATTAGCGTTGGGATTAAAGCTGCTGTTGTGTGAAACGGCCACAAGGTGGCAGCAGTTCACCCTTACCAAATCTGGTTACTAGGGCAAGAGAGCCTCAGTGGAAGTGGTGTTCTAGATTGGAGTTTAGAATGGAATGTGCCAGGAGAAAGCCCCTCACGTTTGTCTCACTACTTCTTGTTCGTGTTTTTAATTTAAGTTTTTATTTTTTATTACAGCAAGTTTGATTACAATGTTTGGCTTGTTGTAGGTGTGGAAGATGTGGTTCTTTTACACATATACAGATGACTGTTCTTCTTGGGATCCTTTTCCCATGTACGTTATGACAGAATGTTGAGTAGTCCTCTCTTGGTATTCTGTAGGTCTTTGGTGATTATATATGTCACCTGTGTTTGTATATGTCTGTTAACCCCGATGTCGTAATGAAACCAATCCTCACACCTTTCCATTGGTGAACCATAAGTTTGTTTAATGAATCTGTGATTGCCCTTCTCCGTGGAAATATCTGCCCTGGTATCCATTTTTAGGTAACACCTCTATGTGATATGATATGTGTCTTTCACTTTCTGACTTACTACAAGTCACGTGATTACTTCTAGACTCATCTACGGGGCAAATGGCATTTTGTCCTTTTTTCCCTTGGCTTCTCTTCTGCCTTTGCGGGGTCCATTTTCAACAATGTGATTCCCTGAGGGTTGTGGATTAGCTGACCTGGGCAGCCTTACCCTGCCGGCCTGCCCTCCCCAGGTGTGCCTCGTTGAGGTCAATATAAACAGCGCTCCAGGCAGCAATAGCCCCTGAAGCTGTGCCTGACTCCATATTCTCTGCCCCGTCAGCAGTCTCGGGGCTGTGCTGGTGGGAGGGAGTGAGGGGCCACAGCTTTGTGGGTGGCCCGGTGTGAGTGGGGTTCTGCTGGCCTTTCTGCAGGAGATGCCAGGCTGCCGCCTGTAAAGAAGAGGATGTGTCACCCATACCTTCTGCTGGAATTTCTCTCCGGACAGAGGTGAGGAAGGAAAAAAGCAGTGGGGGCCGGGACAGGAGGGGTATCTCAGGCAGGGCAATGGAAAGCTTCTGGAAGAGCGCCCGGGGCCAGGACCACCCTGGCTGGCCTGCAGGCACCAAGTTGGCCTGCGTGCTGTCACTGGTGTGGCTCCACGGTCCTTCCTCTAGGCTTTCAAGCCCTTGTACATATTCAGGTGTTTTACCTGGAAAGGGTGGGAACAGTTCAGCAGCAGCTGGCCTGGGGCTCAGCTCACGTTTACTCACAGATGCCTCGGCACGGTCCCCCAGCTTTGCAATGAGGACGCTCCTTGCGTGGGGGGTGGGTTGCTGGCTGTAATGGGAGATGGTTCCCCACCTCTGACCAATTTCAGAATTGTTTACCACTGGAGCAAGTGCCCTGATAGGGTTTTCCTCTGTATAACTCCTGGGTTTAGGTTTTTTTTTTTTTCTTTTATTGTTCAAGTTAGATTTTATTCCCCTTTTATGTATTTATAGATATAAGCATGGAAATAATTCATTCCTATAAATACATCTGTGTGACGGGAAGAATTTTTTCTGTTTTATTTTTAAATTTTATTTTTTAAAATTTTGAAATTTAATTTTATTTATGTTTTTATACAGCAGGTTTTTATTAGTTATGTATTTTATGCATATACATGTATACAGGTCAATCCCAATCTCCCAACTCATCCCACCACCACCACCCCATGGCTTCCCACACTTGGTGTCCATACGTTTGTTCTCTACCTCTGAGTCTCTATTTCTTCCCTGCAAACCAGTTCATCTGTATCATTTTTAGGCTCCACATATATGCATTAATATACAATATTTGTTTTCCTCTTTCTGACTTACTTCATTCTGTATGACAGTCTCTCGATCCATCGATGTCTCTACAAATGACCCAGTTTCATTCCTTTTTATGGCCGAGTCATATTCCATTTTATATATGTACCACCTCTTTATCCATTCATCTGTCTGTGGGCATTTAGGTTGCTTCCATTACCTGGCTATTGTAAATAGTGCTGTAACGAACATTGTGGTGAATGTGCCTTGTTGAAATACGGTTTTCTCTGGGTATATGCCCAGAAGTGGGATTGCTGGATCAGATGGTAATTCTATTTCTAATTTTTTTAAGGAAACTCCATACTGTTCTCCATAGTGACTGTATCAATTTACATTCCCACCAATAGTGGAAGAGGGCTCCTTTTGTCCACACCCTCCCCAGAATTGGTTGTTTGTAGATTTTCTGATGATGCCGATTCTAACAGGTGTGAGGTGATACCTCATTGTAGTTTTGATTTGCATTTCTCTAATAATTAGTGCTGTTGAGCAGCTTTTCATGTGCGTCTTGGCCATGTCTGTGTCTCCTTTGAAGAAACGTCTCTTTAGATCTTCTGCCCATTTTTGTATTGGGTTGTTTGTTTTTTTAATATTAAGCTGCATGAGCTGTTTATATATATTGGAGAATAAACCTGTGTCCATTGATTCGTTTGCAACGATTTTCACCCATCCTGAGGGATGCCTTTTTCCATTCCCGTTTTTTTTTAACAAAAAAGGAAAGAAAGGAAAAGAAGCAGAACACTAATGTGCGTAAAATATGCCCTTTGAAACGGTCGTTTTGAAATATGGACGTCCTTTGAATTTTTTGGTCGATATGTGACCCCAGGATTTGTTTTCAGGGCAGGTGTCATTTACAGGCCTGCAATGATTTTGAATATCAACTGACCATTAGCGTTGGGATTAAAGCTGCTGTTGTGTGAAACGGCCACAAGGTGGCAGCAGTTCACCCTTACCAAATCTGGTTACTAGGGCAAGAGAGCCTCAGTGGAAGTGGTGTTCTAGATTGGAGTTTAGAATGGAATGTGCCAGGAGAAAGCCCCTCACGTTTGTCTCACTACTTCTTGTTCGTGTTTTTAATTTAAGTTTTTATTTTTTATTACAGCAAGTTTGATTACAATGTTTGGCTTGTTGTAGGTGTGGAAGATGTGGTTCTTTTACACATATACAGATGACTGTTCTTCTTGGGATCCTTTTCCCATGTACGTTATGACAGAATGTTGAGTAGTCCTCTCTTGGTATTCTGTAGGTCTTTGGTGATTATATATGTCACCTGTGTTTGTATATGTCTGTTAACCCCGATGTCGTAATGAAACCAATCCTCACACCTTTCCATTGGTGAACCATAAGTTTGTTTAATGAATCTGTGATTGCCCTTCTCCGTGGAAATATCTGCCCTGGTATCCATTTTTAGGTAACACCTCTATGTGATATGATATGTGTCTTTCACTTTCTGACTTACTACAAGTCACGTGATTACTTCTAGACTCATCTACGGGGCAAATGGCATTTTGTCCTTTTTTCCCTTGGCTTCTCTTCTGCCTTTGCGGGGTCCATTTTCAACAATGTGATTCCCTGAGGGTTGTGGATTAGCTGACCTGGGCAGCCTTACCCTGCCGGCCTGCCCTCCCCAGGTGTGCCTCGTTGAGGTCAATATAAACAGCGCTCCAGGCAGCAATAGCCCCTGAAGCTGTGCCTGACTCCATATTCTCTGCCCCGTCAGCAGTCTCGGGGCTGTGCTGGTGGGAGGGAGTGAGGGGCCACAGCTTTGTGGGTGGCCCGGTGTGAGTGGGGTTCTGCTGGCCTTTCTGCAGGAGATGCCAGGCTGCCGCCTGTAAAGAAGAGGATGTGTCACCCATACCTTCTGCTGGAATTTCTCTCCGGACAGAGGTGAGGAAGGAAAAAAGCAGTGGGGGCCGGGACAGGAGGGGTATCTCAGGCAGGGCAATGGAAAGCTTCTGGAAGAGCGCCCGGGGCCAGGACCACCCTGGCTGGCCTGCAGGCACCAAGTTGGCCTGCGTGCTGTCACTGGTGTGGCTCCACGGTCCTTCCTCTAGGCTTTCAAGCCCTTGTACATATTCAGGTGTTTTACCTGGAAAGGGTGGGAACAGTTCAGCAGCAGCTGGCCTGGGGCTCAGCTCACGTTTACTCACAGATGCCTCGGCACGGTCCCCCAGCTTTGCAATGAGGACGCTCCTTGCGTGGGGGGTGGGTTGCTGGCTGTAATGGGAGATGGTTCCCCACCTCTGACCAATTTCAGAATTGTTTACCACTGGAGCAAGTGCCCTGATAGGGTTTTCCTCTGTATAACTCCTGGGTTTAGGTTTTTTTTTTTTTCTTTTATTGTTCAAGTTAGATTTTATTCCCCTTTTATGTATTTATAGATATAAGCATGGAAATAATTCATTCCTATAAATACATCTGTGTGACGGGAAGAATTTTTTCTGTTTTATTTTTAAATTTTATTTTTTAAAATTTTGAAATTTAATTTTATTTATGTTTTTATACAGCAGGTTTTTATTAGTTATGTATTTTATGCATATACATGTATACAGGTCAATCCCAATCTCCCAACTCATCCCACCACCACCACCCCATGGCTTCCCACACTTGGTGTCCATACGTTTGTTCTCTACCTCTGAGTCTCTATTTCTTCCCTGCAAACCAGTTCATCTGTATCATTTTTAGGCTCCACATATATGCATTAATATACAATATTTGTTTTCCTCTTTCTGACTTACTTCATTCTGTATGACAGTCTCTCGATCCATCGATGTCTCTACAAATGACCCAGTTTCATTCCTTTTTATGGCCGAGTCATATTCCATTTTATATATGTACCACCTCTTTATCCATTCATCTGTCTGTGGGCATTTAGGTTGCTTCCATTACCTGGCTATTGTAAATAGTGCTGTAACGAACATTGTGGTGAATGTGCCTTGTTGAAATACGGTTTTCTCTGGGTATATGCCCAGAAGTGGGATTGCTGGATCAGATGGTAATTCTATTTCTAATTTTTTTAAGGAAACTCCATACTGTTCTCCATAGTGACTGTATCAATTTACATTCCCACCAATAGTGGAAGAGGGCTCCTTTTGTCCACACCCTCCCCAGAATTGGTTGTTTGTAGATTTTCTGATGATGCCGATTCTAACAGGTGTGAGGTGATACCTCATTGTAGTTTTGATTTGCATTTCTCTAATAATTAGTGCTGTTGAGCAGCTTTTCATGTGCGTCTTGGCCATGTCTGTGTCTCCTTTGAAGAAACGTCTCTTTAGATCTTCTGCCCATTTTTGTATTGGGTTGTTTGTTTTTTTAATATTAAGCTGCATGAGCTGTTTATATATATTGGAGAATAAACCTGTGTCCATTGATTCGTTTGCAACGATTTTCACCCATCCTGAGGGATGCCTTTTTCCATTCCCGTTTTTTTTTAACAAAAAAGGAAAGAAAGGAAAAGAAGCAGAACACTAATGTGCGTAAAATATGCCCTTTGAAACGGTCGTTTTGAAATATGGACGTCCTTTGAATTTTTTGGTCGATATGTGACCCCAGGATTTGTTTTCAGGGCAGGTGTCATTTACAGGCCTGCAATGATTTTGAATATCAACTGACCATTAGCGTTGGGATTAAAGCTGCTGTTGTGTGAAACGGCCACAAGGTGGCAGCAGTTCACCCTTACCAAATCTGGTTACTAGGGCAAGAGAGCCTCAGTGGAAGTGGTGTTCTAGATTGGAGTTTAGAATGGAATGTGCCAGGAGAAAGCCCCTCACGTTTGTCTCACTACTTCTTGTTCGTGTTTTTAATTTAAGTTTTTATTTTTTATTACAGCAAGTTTGATTACAATGTTTGGCTTGTTGTAGGTGTGGAAGATGTGGTTCTTTTACACATATACAGATGACTGTTCTTCTTGGGATCCTTTTCCCATGTACGTTATGACAGAATGTTGAGTAGTCCTCTCTTGGTATTCTGTAGGTCTTTGGTGATTATATATGTCACCTGTGTTTGTATATGTCTGTTAACCCCGATGTCGTAATGAAACCAATCCTCACACCTTTCCATTGGTGAACCATAAGTTTGTTTAATGAATCTGTGATTGCCCTTCTCCGTGGAAATATCTGCCCTGGTATCCATTTTTAGGTAACACCTCTATGTGATATGATATGTGTCTTTCACTTTCTGACTTACTACAAGTCACGTGATTACTTCTAGACTCATCTACGGGGCAAATGGCATTTTGTCCTTTTTTCCCTTGGCTTCTCTTCTGCCTTTGCGGGGTCCATTTTCAACAATGTGATTCCCTGAGGGTTGTGGATTAGCTGACCTGGGCAGCCTTACCCTGCCGGCCTGCCCTCCCCAGGTGTGCCTCGTTGAGGTCAATATAAACAGCGCTCCAGGCAGCAATAGCCCCTGAAGCTGTGCCTGACTCCATATTCTCTGCCCCGTCAGCAGTCTCGGGGCTGTGCTGGTGGGAGGGAGTGAGGGGCCACAGCTTTGTGGGTGGCCCGGTGTGAGTGGGGTTCTGCTGGCCTTTCTGCAGGAGATGCCAGGCTGCCGCCTGTAAAGAAGAGGATGTGTCACCCATACCTTCTGCTGGAATTTCTCTCCGGACAGAGGTGAGGAAGGAAAAAAGCAGTGGGGGCCGGGACAGGAGGGGTATCTCAGGCAGGGCAATGGAAAGCTTCTGGAAGAGCGCCCGGGGCCAGGACCACCCTGGCTGGCCTGCAGGCACCAAGTTGGCCTGCGTGCTGTCACTGGTGTGGCTCCACGGTCCTTCCTCTAGGCTTTCAAGCCCTTGTACATATTCAGGTGTTTTACCTGGAAAGGGTGGGAACAGTTCAGCAGCAGCTGGCCTGGGGCTCAGCTCACGTTTACTCACAGATGCCTCGGCACGGTCCCCCAGCTTTGCAATGAGGACGCTCCTTGCGTGGGGGGTGGGTTGCTGGCTGTAATGGGAGATGGTTCCCCACCTCTGACCAATTTCAGAATTGTTTACCACTGGAGCAAGTGCCCTGATAGGGTTTTCCTCTGTATAACTCCTGGGTTTAGGTTTTTTTTTTTTTCTTTTATTGTTCAAGTTAGATTTTATTCCCCTTTTATGTATTTATAGATATAAGCATGGAAATAATTCATTCCTATAAATACATCTGTGTGACGGGAAGAATTTTTTCTGTTTTATTTTTAAATTTTATTTTTTAAAATTTTGAAATTTAATTTTATTTATGTTTTTATACAGCAGGTTTTTATTAGTTATGTATTTTATGCATATACATGTATACAGGTCAATCCCAATCTCCCAACTCATCCCACCACCACCACCCCATGGCTTCCCACACTTGGTGTCCATACGTTTGTTCTCTACCTCTGTGTCTCTATTTCTTCCCTGCAAACCAGTTCATCTGTATCATTTTTAGGCTCCACATATATGCATTAATATACAATATTTGTTTTCCTCTTTCTGACTTACTTCATTCTGTATGACAGTCTCTCGATCCATCGATGTCTCTACAAATGACCCAGTTTCATTCCTTTTTATGGCCGAGTCATATTCCATTTTATATATGTACCACATCTTTATCCATTCATCTGTCTGTGGGCATTTAGGTTGCTTCCATTACCTGGCTATTGTAAATAGTGCTGCAACGAACATTGTGGTGAATGTGCCTTGTTGAAATACGGTTTTCTCTGGGTATATGCCCAGAAGTGGGATTGCTGGATCAGATGGTAATTCTATTTCTAATTTTTTTAAGGAAACTCCATACTGTTCTCCATAGTGACTGTATCAATTTACATTCCCACCAATAGTGGAAGAGGGCTCCTTTTGTCCACACCCTCCCCAGAATTGGTTGTTTGTAGATTTTCTGATGATGCCGATTCTAACAGGTGTGAGGTGATACCTCATTGTAGTTTTGATTTGCATTTCTCTAATAATTAGTGCTGTTGAGCAGCTTTTCATGTGCGTCTTGGCCATGTCTGTGTCTCCTTTGAAGAAACGTCTCTTTAGATCTTCTGCCCATTTTTGTATTGGGTTGTTTGTTTTTTTAATATTAAGCTGCATGAGCTGTTTATATATATTGGAGATTAAACCTGTGTCCATTGATTCGTTTGCAACGATTTTCACCCATCCTGAGGGATGCCTTTTTCCATTCCCGTTTTTTTTTTTAACAAAAAAGGAAAGAAAGGAAAAGAAGCAGAACACTAATGTGCGTAAAATATGCCCTTTGAAACGGTCGTTTTGAAATATGGACGTCCTTTGAATTTTTTGGTCGATATGTGACCCCAGGATTTGTTTTCAGGGCAGGTGTCATTTACAGGCCTGCAATGATTTTGAATATCAACTGACCATTAGCGTTGGGATTAAAGCTGCTGTTGTGTGAAACGGCCACAAGGTGGCAGCAGTTCACCCTTACCAAATCTGGTTACTAGGGCAAGAGAGCCTCAGTGGAAGTGGTGTTCTAGATTGGAGTTTAGAATGGAATGTGCCAGGAGAAAGCCCCTCACGTTTGTCTCACTACTTCTTGTTCGTGTTTTTAATTTAAGTTTTTATTTTTTATTACAGCAAGTTTGATTACAATGTTTGGCTTGTTGTAGGTGTGGAAGATGTGGTTCTTTTACACATATACAGATGACTGTTCTTCTTGGGATCCTTTTCCCATGTACGTTATGACAGAATGTTGAGTAGTCCTCTCTTGGTATTCTGTAGGTCTTTGGTGATTATATATGTCACCTGTGTTTGTATATGTCTGTTAACCCCGATATCGTAATGAAACCAATCCTCACACCTTTCCATTGGTGAACCATAAGTTTGTTTAATGAATCTGTGATTGCCCTTCTCCGTGGAAATATCTGCCCTGGTATCCATTTTTAGGTAACACCTCTATGTGATATGATATGTGTCTTTCACTTTCTGACTTACTACAAGTCACGTGATAACATCTAGACTCATCTACGGGGCAAATGGCATTTTGTCCTTTTTTCCCTTGGCTTCTCTTCTGCCTTTGCGGGGTCCATTTTCAACAATGTGATTCCCTGAGGGTTGTGGATTAGCTGACCTGGGCAGCCTTACCCTGCCGGCCTGCCCTCCCCAGGTGTGCCTCGTTGAGGTCAATATAAACAGCGCTCCAGGCAGCAATAGCCCCTGAAGCTGTGCCTGACTCCATATTCTCTGCCCCGTCAGCAGTCTCGGGGCTGTGCTGGTGGGAGGGAGTGAGGGGCCACAGCTTTGTGGGTGGCCCGGTGTGAGTGGGGTTGTGCTGGCCTTTCTGCAGGAGATGCCAGGCTGCCGCCTGTAAAGAAGAGGATGTGTCACCCATACCTTGCGCTGGAATTTCTCTCCGGACAGAGGTGAGGAAGGAAAAAAGCAGTGGGGGCCGGGACAGGAGGGGTATCTCAGGCAGGGCAATGGAAAGCTTCTGGAAGAGCGCCCGGGGCCAGGACCACCCTGGCTGGCCTGCAGGCACCAAGTTGGCCTGCGTGCTGTCGCTGGTGTGGCTCCACGGTCCTTCCTCTAGGCTTTCAAGCCCTTGTACATATTCAGGTGTTTTACCTGGAAAGGGTGGGAACAGTTCAGCAGCAGCTGGCCTGGGGCTCAGCTCACGTTTACTCACAGATGCCTCGGCACGGTCCCCCAGCTTTGCAATGAGGACGCTCCTTGCGGGGGGGGGTGGGTTGCTGGCTGTAATGGGAGATGGTTCCCCACCTCTGACCAATTTCAGAATTGTTTACCACTGGAGCAAGTGCCCTGATAGGGTTTTCCTCTGTATAACTCCTGGGTTCAGGTTTTTTTTTTTTTCTTTTATGGTTCAAGTTAGATTTTATTCCCCTTTTATGTATTTATAGATATAAGCATGGAAATAATTCATTCCTATAAATACATCTGTGTGACGGGAAGAATTTTTTCTGTTTTATTTTTAAATTTTATTTTTTAAAATTTTGAAATTTAATTTTATTTATGTTTTTATACAGCAGGTTATTATTAGTTATGTATTTTATGCATATACATGTATACAGGTCAATCCCAATCTCCCAACTCATCCCACCACCACCACCCCATGGCTTCCCACACTTGGTGTCCATACGTTTGTTCTCTACCTCTGAGTCTCTATTTCTTCCCTGCAAACCAGTTCATCTGTATCATTTTTAGGCTCCACATATATGCATTAATATACAATATTTGTTTTCCTCTTTCTGACTTACTTCATTCTGTATGACAGTCTCTCGATCCATCGATGTCTCTACAAATGACCCAGTTTCATTCCTTTTTATGGCCGAGTCATATTCCATTTTATATATGTACCACATCTTTATCCATTCATCTGTCTGTGGGCATTTAGGTTGCTTCCATTACCTGGCTATTGTAAATAGTGCTGCAACGAACATTGTGGTGAATGTGCCTTGTTGAAATACGGTTTTCTCTGGGTATATGCCCAGAAGTGGGATTGCTGGATCAGATGGTAATTCTATTTCTAATTTTTTTAAGGAAACTCCATACTGTTCTCCATAGTGACTGTATCAATTTACATTCCCACCAATAGTGGAAGAGGGCTCCTTTTGTCCACACCCTCCCCAGAATTGGTTGTTTGTAGATTTTCTGATGATGCCGATTCTAACAGGTGTGAGGTGATACCTCATTGTAGTTTTGATTTGCATTTCTCTAATAATTAGTGCTGTTGAGCAGCTTTTCATGTGCGTCTTGGCCATGTCTGTGTCTCCTTTGAAGAAACGTCTCTTTAGATCTTCTGCCCATTTTTGTATTGGGTTGTTTGTTTTTTTAATATTAAGCTGCATGAGCTGTTTATATATATTGGAGATTAAACCTGTGTCCATTGATTCGTTTGCAACGATTTTCACCCATCCTGAGGGATGCCTTTTTCCATTCCCGTTTTTTTTTAACAAAAAAGGAAAGAAAGGAAAAGAAGCAGAACACTAATGTGCGTAAAATATGCCCTTTGAAACGGTCGTTTTGAAATATGGACGTCCTTTGAATTTTTTGGTCGATATGTGACCCCAGGATTTGTTTTCAGGGCAGGTGTCATTTACAGGCCTGCAATGATTTTGAATATCAACTGACCATTAGCGTTGGGATTAAAGCTGCTGTTGTGTGAAACGGCCACAAGGTGGCAGCAGTTCACCCTTACCAAATCTGGTTACTAGGGCAAGAGAGCCTCAGTGGAAGTGGTGTTCTAGATTGGAGTTTAGAATGGAATGTGCCAGGAGAAAGCCCCTCAAGTTTGTCTCACTACTTCTTGTTCGTGTTTTTAATTTAAGTTTTTATTTTTTATTACAGCAAGTTTGATTACAATGTTTGGCTTGTTGTAGGTGTGGAAGATGTGGTTCTTTTACACATATACAGATGACTGTTCTTCTTGGGATCCTTTTCCCATGTACGTTATGACAGAATGTTGAGTAGTCCTCTCTTGGTATTCTGTAGGTCTTTGGTGATTATATATGTCACCTGTGTTTGTATATGTCTGTTAACCCCGATGTCGTAATGAAACCAATCCTCACACCTTTCCATTGGTGAACCATAAGTTTGTTTAATGAATCTGTGATTGCCCTTCTCCGTGGAAATATCTGCCCTGGTATCCATTTTTAGGTAACACCTCTATGTGATATGATATGTGTCTTTCACTTTCTGACTTACTACAAGTCACGTGATAACTTCTAGACTCATCTACGGGGCAAATGGCATTTTGTCCTTTTTTCCCTTGGCTTCTCTTCTGCCTTTGCGGGGTCCATTTTCAACAATGTGATTCCCTGAGGGTTGTGGATTAGCTGACCTGGGCAGCCTTACCCTGCCGGCCTGCCCTCCCCAGGTGTGCCTCGTTGAGGTCAATATAAACAGCGCTCCAGGCAGCAATAGCCCCTGAAGCTGTGCCTGACTCCATATTCTCTGCCCCGTCAGCAGTCTCGGGGCTGTGCTGGTGGGAGGGAGTGAGGGGCCACAGCTTTGTGGGTGGCCCGGTGTGAGTGGGGTTCTGCTGGCCTTTCTGCAGGAGATGCCAGGCTGCCGCCTGTAAAGAAGAGGATGTGTCACCCATACCTTGCGCTGGAATATCTCTCCGGACAGAGGTGAGGAAGGAAAAAAGCAGTGGGGGCCGGGACAGGAAGGGTATCTCAGGCAGGGCAATGGAAAGCTTCTGGAAGAGCGCCCGGGGCCAGGACCACCCTGGCTGGCCTGCAGGCACCAAGTTGGCCTGCGTGCTGTCGCTGGTGTGGCTCCACGGTCCTTCCTCTAGGCTTTCAAGCCCTTGTACATATTCAGGTGTTTTACCTGGAAAGGGTGGGAACAGTTCAGCAGCAGCTGGCCTGGGGCTCAGCTCACGTTTACTCACAGATGCCTCGGCACGGTCCCCCAGCTTTGCAATGAGGACGCTCCTTGCGTGGCGGGTGGGTTGCTGGCTGTAATGGCAGATGGTTCCCCACCTCTGACCAATTTCAGAATTGTTTACCACTGGAGCAAGTGCCCTGATAGGGTTTTCCTCTGTATAACTCCTGGGTTCAGGTTTCTTTTTTTCTTTTATGGTTCAAGTTAGATTTTATTCCCCTTTTATGTATTTATAGATATAAGCATGGAAATAATTCATTCCTATAAATACATCTGTGTGACGGGAAGAATTTTTTCTGTTTTATTTTTAAATTTTATTTTTTAAAATTTTGAAATTTAATTTTATTTATGTTTTTATACAGCAGGTTATTATTAGTTATGTATTTTATGCATATACATGTATACAGGTCAATCCCAATCTCCCAACTCATCCCACCACCACCACCCCATGGCTTCCCACACTTGGTGTCCATACGTTTGTTCTCTACCTCTGTGTCTCTATTTCTTCCCTGCAAACCAGTTCATCTGTATCATTTTTAGGCTCCACCTATATGCATTAATATACAATATTTGTTTTCCTCTTTCTGACTTACTTCATTCTGTATGACAGTCTCTCGATCCATCGATGTCTCTACAAATGACCCAGTTTCATTCCTTTTTATGGCCGAGTCATATTCCATTTTATATATGTACCACATCTTTATCCATTCATCTGTCTGTGGGCATTTAGCTTGCTTCCATTACCTGGCTATTGTAAATAGTGCTGCAACGAACATTGTGGTGAATGTGCCTTGTTGAAATACGGTTTTCTCTGGGTATATGCCCAGAAGTGGGATTGCTGGATCAGATGGTAATTCTATTTCTAATTTTTTTAAGGAAACTCCATACTGTTCTCCATAGTGACTGTATCAATTTACATTCCCACCAATAGTGGAAGAGGGCTCCTTTTGTCCACACCCTCCCCAGAATTGGTTGTTTGTAGATTTTCTGATGATGCCGATTCTAACAGGTGTGAGGTGATACCTCATTGTAGTTTTGATTTGCATTTCTCTAATAATTAGTGCTGTTGAGCAGCTTTTCATGTGCGTCTTGGCCATGTCTGTGTCTCCTTTGAAGAAACGTCTCTTTAGATCTTCTGCCCATTTTTGTATTGGGTTGTTTGTTTTTTTAATATTAAGCTGCATGAGCTGTTTATATATATTGGAGATTAAACCTGTGTCCATTGATTCGTTTGCAACGATTTTCACCCATCCTGAGGGATGCCTTTTTCCATTCCCGTTTTTTTTTTAACAAAAAAGGAAAGAAAGGAAAAGAAGCAGAACACTAATGTGCGTAAAATATGCCCTTTGAAACGGTCGTTTTGAAATATGGACGTCCTTTGAATTTTTTGGTCGATATGTGACCCCAGGATTTGTTTTCAGGGCAGGTGTCATTTACAGGCCTGCAATGATTTTGAATATCAACTGACCATTAGCGTTGGGATTAAAGCTGCTGTTGTGTGAAACGGCCACAAGGTGGCAGCAGTTCACCCTTACCAAATCTGGTTACTAGGGCAAGAGAGCCTCAGTGGAAGTGGTGTTCTAGATTGGAGTTTAGAATGGAATGTGCCAGGAGAAAGCCCCTCACGTTTGTCTCACTACTTCTTGTTCGTGTTTTTAATTTAAGTTTTTATTTTTTATTACAGCAAGTTTGATTACAATGTTTGGCTTGTTGTAGGTGTGGAAGATGTGGTTCTTTTACACATATACAGATGACTGTTCTTCTTGGGATCCTTTTCCCATGTACGTTATGACAGAATGTTGAGTAGTCCTCTCTTGGTATTCTGTAGGTCTTTGGTGATTATATATGTCACCTGTGTTTGTATATGTCTGTTAACCCCGATGTCGTAATGAAACCAATCCTCACACCTTTCCATTGGTGAACCATAAGTTTGTTTAATGAATCTGTGATTGCCCTTCTCCGTGGAAATATCTGCCCTGGTATCCATTTTTAGGTAACACCTCTATGTGATATGATATGTGTCTTTCACTTTCTGACTTACTACAAGTCACGTGATTACTTCTAGACTCATCTACGGGGCAAATGGCATTTTGTCCTTTTTTCCCTTGGCTTCTCTTCTGCCTTTGCGGGGTCCATTTTCAACAATGTGATTCCCTGAGGGTTGTGGATTAGCTGACCTGGGCAGCCTTACCCTGCCGGCCTGCCCTCCCCAGGTGTGCCTCGTTGAGGTCAATATAAACAGCGCTCCAGGCAGCAATAGCCCCTGAAGCTGTGCCTGACTCCATATTCTCTGCCCCGTCAGCAGTCTCGGGGCTGTGCTGGTGGGAGGGAGTGAGGGGCCACAGCTTTGTGGGTGGCCCGGTGTGAGTGGGGTTCTGCTGGCCTTTCTGCAGGAGATGCCAGGCTGCCGCCTGTAAAGAAGAGGATGTGTCACCCATACCTTCTGCTGGAATTTCTCTCCGGACAGAGGTGAGGAAGGAAAAAAGCAGTGGGGCCCGGGACAGGAGGGGTATCTCAGGCAGGGCAATGGAAAGCTTCTGGAAGAGCGCCCGGGGCCAGGACCACCCTGGCTGGCCTGCAGGCACCAAGTTGGCCTGCGTGCTGTCGCTGGTGTGGCTCCACGGTCCTTCCTCTAGGCTTTCAAGCCCTTGTACATATTCAGGTGTTTTACCTGGAAAGGGTGGGAACAGTTCAGCAGCAGCTGGCCTGGGGCTCAGCTCACGTTTACTCACAGATGCCTCGGCACGGTCCCCCAGCTTTGCAATGAGGACGCTCCTTGCGTGGGGGGTGGGTTGCTGGCTGTAATGGGAGATGGTTCCCCACCTCTGACCAATTTCAGAATTGTTTACCACTGGAGCAAGTGCCCTGATAGGGTTTTCCTCTGTATAACTCCTGGGTTCAGGTTTTTTTTTTTTCTTTTATGGTTCAAGTTAGATTTTATTCCCCTTTTATGTATTTATAGATATAAGCATGGAAATAATTCATTCCTATAAATACATCTGTGTGACGGGAAGAATTTTTTCTGTTTTATTTTTAAATTTTATTTTTTAAAATTTTGAAATTTAATTTTATTTATGTTTTTATACAGCAGGTTATTATTAGTTATGTATTTTATGCATATACATGTATACAGGTCAATCCCAATCTCCCAACTCATCCCACCACCACCACCCCATGGCTTCCCACACTTGGTGTCCATACGTTTGTTCTCTACCTCTGAGTCTCTATTTCTTCCCTGCAAACCAGTTCATCTGTATCATTTTTAGGCTCCACATATATGCATTAATATACAATATTTGTTTTCCTCTTTCTGACTTACTTCATTCTGTATGACAGTCTCTCGATCCATCGATGTCTCTACAAATGACCCAGTTTCATTCCTTTTTATGGCCGAGTCATATTCCATTTTATATATGTACCACCTCTTTATCCATTCATCTGTCTGTGGGCATTTAGGTTGCTTCCATTACCTGGCTATTGTAAATAGTGCTGTAACGAACATTGTGGTGAATGTGCCTTGTTGAAATACGGTTTTCTCTGGGTATATGCCCAGAAGTGGGATTGCTGGATCAGATGGTAATTCTATTTCTAATTTTTTTAAGGAAACTCCATACTGTTCTCCATAGTGACTGTATCAATTTACATTCCCACCAATAGTGGAAGAGGGCTCCTTTTGTCCACACCCTCCCCAGAATTGGTTGTTTGTAGATTTTCTGATGATGCCGATTCTAACAGGTGTGAGGTGATACCTCATTGTAGTTTTGATTTGCATTTCTCTAATAATTAGTGCTGTTGAGCAGCTTTTCATGTGCGTCTTGGCCATGTCTGTGTCTCCTTTGAAGAAACGTCTCTTTAGATCTTCTGCCCATTTTTGTATTGGGTTGTTTGTTTTTTTAATATTAAGCTGCATGAGCTGTTTATATATATTGGAGATTAAACCTGTGTCCATTGATTCGTTTGCAACGATTTTCACCCATCCTGAGGGATGCCTTTTTCCATTCCCGTTTTTTTTTTAACAAAAAAGGAAAGAAAGGAAAAGAAGCAGAACACTAATGTGCGTAAAATATGCCCTTTGAAACGGTCGTTTTGAAATATGGACGTCCTTTGAATTTTTTGGTCGATATGTGACCCCAGGATTTGTTTTCAGGGCAGGTGTCATTTACAGGCCTGCAATGATTTTGAATATCAACTGACCATTAGCGTTGGGATTAAAGCTGCTGTTGTGTGAAACGGCCACAAGGTGGCAGCAGTTCACCCTTACCAAATCTGGTTACTAGGGCAAGAGAGCCTCAGTGGAAGTGGTGTTCTAGATTGGAGTTTAGAATGGAATGTGCCAGGAGAAAGCCCCTCACGTTTGTCTCACTACTTCTTGTTCGTGTTTTTAATTTAAGTTTTTATTTTTTATTACAGCAAGTTTGATTACAATGTTTGGCTTGTTGTAGGTGTGGAAGATGTGGTTCTTTTACACATATACAGATGACTGTTCTTCTTGGGATCCTTTTCCCATGTACGTTATGACAGAATGTTGAGTAGTCCTCTCTTGGTATTCTGTAGGTCTTTGGTGATTATATATGTCACCTGTGTTTGTATATGTCTGTTAACCCCGATGTCGTAATGAAACCAATCCTCACACCTTTCCATTGGTGAACCATAAGTTTGTTTAATGAATCTGTGATTGCCCTTCTCCGTGGAAATATCTGCCCTGGTATCCATTTTTAGGTAACACCTCTATGTGATATGATATGTGTCTTTCACTTTCTGACTTACTACAAGTCACGTGATTACTTCTAGACTCATCTACGGGGCAAATGGCATTTTGTCCTTTTTTCCCTTGGCTTCTCTTCTGCCTTTGCGGGGTCCATTTTCAACAATGTGATTCCCTGAGGGTTGTGGATTAGCTGACCTGGGCAGCCTTACCCTGCCGGCCTGCCCTCCCCAGGTGTGCCTCGTTGAGGTCAATATAAACAGCGCTCCAGGCAGCAATAGCCCCTGAAGCTGTGCCTGACTCCATATTCTCTGCCCCGTCAGCAGTCTCGGGGCTGTGCTGGTGGGAGGGAGTGAGGGGCCACAGCTTTGTGGGTGGCCCGGTGTGAGTGGGGTTCTGCTGGCCTTTCTGCAGGAGATGCCAGGCTGCCGCCTGTAAAGAAGAGGATGTGTCACCCATACCTTGCGCTGGAATTTCTCTCCGGACAGAGGTGAGGAAGGAAAAAAGCAGTGGGGGCCGGGACAGGAGGGGTATCTCAGGCAGGGCAATGGAAAGCTTCTGGAAGAGCGCCCGGGGCCAGGACCACCCTGGCTGGCCTGCAGGCACCAAGTTGGCCTGCGTGCTGTCGCTGGTGTGGCTCCACGGTCCTTCCTCTAGGCTTTCAAGCCCTTGTACATATTCAGGTGTTTTACCTGGAAAGGGTGGGAACAGTTCAGCAGCAGCTGGCCTGGGGCTCAGCTCACGTTTACTCACAGATGCCTCGGCACGGTCCCCCAGCTTTGCAATGAGGACGCTCCTTGCGTGGGGGGTGGGTTGCTGGCTGTAATGGGAGATGGTTCCCCACCTCTGACCAATTTCAGAATTGTTTACCACTGGAGCAAGTGCCCTGATAGGGTTTTCCTCTGTATAACTCCTGGGTTCAGGTTTTTTTTTTTTCTTTTATGGTTCAAGTTAGATTTTATTCCCCTTTTATGTATTTATAGATATAAGCATGGAAATAATTCATTCCTATAAATACATCTGTGTGACGGGAAGAATTTTTTCTGTTTTATTTTTAAATTTTATTTTTTAAAATTTTGAAATTTAATTTTATTTATGTTTTTATACAGCAGGTTATTATTAGTTATGTATTTTATGCATATACATGTATACAGGTCAATCCCAATCTCCCAACTCATCCCACCACCACCACCCCATGGCTTCCCACACTTGGTGTCCATACGTTTGTTCTCTACCTCTGAGTCTCTATTTCTTCCCTGCAAACCAGTTCATCTGTATCATTTTTAGGCTCCACATATATGCATTAATATACAATATTTGTTTTCCTCTTTCTGACTTACTTCATTCTGTATGACAGTCTCTCGATCCATCGATGTCTCTACAAATGACCCAGTTTCATTCCTTTTTATGGCCGAGTCATATTCCATTTTATATATGTACCACCTCTTTATCCATTCATCTGTCTGTGGGCATTTAGGTTGCTTCCATTACCTGGCTATTGTAAATAGTGCTGTAACGAACATTGTGGTGAATGTGCCTTGTTGAAATACGGTTTTCTCTGGGTATATGCCCAGAAGTGGGATTGCTGGATCAGATGGTAATTCTATTTCTAATTTTTTTAAGGAAACTCCATACTGTTCTCCATAGTGACTGTATCAATTTACATTCCCACCAATAGTGGAAGAGGGCTCCTTTTGTCCACACCCTCCCCAGAATTGGTTGTTTGTAGATTTTCTGATGATGCCGATTCTAACAGGTGTGAGGTGATACCTCATTGTACTTTTGATTTGCATTTCTCTAATAATTAGTGCTGTTGAGCAGCTTTTCATGTGCGTCTTGGCCATGTCTGTGTCTCCTTTGAAGAAACGTCTCTTTAGATCTTCTGCCCATTTTTGTATTGGGTTGTTTGTTTTTTTAATATTAAGCTGCATGAGCTGTTTATATATATTGGAGAATAAACCTGTGTCCATTGATTCGTTTGCAACGATTTTCACCCATCCTGAGGGATGCCTTTTTCCATTCCCGTTTTTTTTTAACAAAAAAGGAAAGAAAGGAAAAGAAGCAGAACACTAATGTGCGTAAAATATGCCCTTTGAAACGGTCGTTTTGAAATATGGACGTCCTTTGAATTTTTTGGTCGATATGTGACCCCAGGATTTGTTTTCAGGGCAGGTGTCATTTACAGGCCTGCAATGATTTTGAATATCAACTGACCATTAGCGTTGGGATTAAAGCTGCTGTTGTGTGAAACGGCCACAAGGTGGCAGCAGTTCACCCTTACCAAATCTGGTTACTAGGGCAAGAGAGCCTCAGTGGAAGTGGTGTTCTAGATTGGAGTTTAGAATGGAATGTGCCAGGAGAAAGCCCCTCACGTTTGTCTCACTACTTCTTGTTCGTGTTTTTAATTTAAGTTTTTATTTTTTATTACAGCAAGTTTGATTACAATGTTTGGCTTGTTGTAGGTGTGGAAGATGTGGTTCTTTTACACATATACAGATGACTGTTCTTCTTGGGATCCTTTTCCCATGTACGTTATGACAGAATGTTGAGTAGTCCTCTCTTGGTATTCTGTAGGTCTTTGGTGATTATATATGTCACCTGTGTTTGTATATGTCTGTTAACCCCGATGTCGTAATGAAACCAATCCTCACACCTTTCCATTGGTGAACCATAAGTTTGTTTAATGAATCTGTGATTGCCCTTCTCCGTGGAAATATCTGCCCTGGTATCCATTTTTAGGTAACACCTCTATGTGATATGATATGTGTCTTTCACTTTCTGACTTACTACAAGTCACGTGATTACTTCTAGACTCATCTACGGGGCAAATGGCATTTTGTCCTTTTTTCCCTTGGCTTCTCTTCTGCCTTTGCGGGGTCCATTTTCAACAATGTGATTCCCTGAGGGTTGTGGATTAGCTGACCTGGGCAGCCTTACCCTGCCGGCCTGCCCTCCCCAGGTGTGCCTCGTTGAGGTCAATATAAACAGCGCTCCAGGCAGCAATAGCCCCTGAAGCTGTGCCTGACTCCATATTCTCTGCCCCGTCAGCAGTCTCGGGGCTGTGCTGGTGGGAGGGAGTGAGGGGCCACAGCTTTGTGGGTGGCCCGGTGTGAGTGGGGTTCTGCTGGCCTTTCTGCAGGAGATGCCAGGCTGCCGCCTGTAAAGAAGAGGATGTGTCACCCATACCTTCTGCTGGAATTTCTCTCCGGACAGAGGTGAGGAAGGAAAAAAGCAGTGGGGGCCGGGACAGGAGGGGTATCTCAGGCAGGGCAATGGAAAGCTTCTGGAAGAGCGCCCGGGGCCAGGACCACCCTGGCTGGCCTGCAGGCACCAAGTTGGCCTGCGTGCTGTCACTGGTGTGGCTCCACGGTCCTTCCTCTAGGCTTTCAAGCCCTTGTACATATTCAGGTGTTTTACCTGGAAAGGGTGGGAACAGTTCAGCAGCAGCTGGCCTGGGGCTCAGCTCACGTTTACTCACAGATGCCTCGGCACGGTCCCCCAGCTTTGCAATGAGGACGCTCCTTGCGTGGGGGGTGGGTTGCTGGCTGTAATGGGAGATGGTTCCCCACCTCTGACCAATTTCAGAATTGTTTACCACTGGAGCAAGTGCCCTGATAGGGTTTTCCTCTGTATAACTCCTGGGTTTAGGTTTTTTTTTTTTTCTTTTATTGTTCAAGTTAGATTTTATTCCCCTTTTATGTATTTATAGATATAAGCATGGAAATAATTCATTCCTATAAATACATCTGTGTGACGGGAAGAATTTTTTCTGTTTTATTTTTAAATTTTATTTTTTAAAATTTTGAAATTTAATTTTATTTATGTTTTTATACAGCAGGTTTTTATTAGTTATGTATTTTATGCATATACATGTATACAGGTCAATCCCAATCTCCCAACTCATCCCACCACCACCACCCCATGGCTTCCCACACTTGGTGTCCATACGTTTGTTCTCTACCTCTGTGTCTCTATTTCTTCCCTGCAAACCAGTTCATCTGTATCATTTTTAGGCTCCACATATATGCATTAATATACAATATTTGTTTTCCTCTTTCTGACTTACTTCATTCTGTATGACAGTCTCTCGATCCATCGATGTCTCTACAAATGACCCAGTTTCATTCCTTTTTATGGCCGAGTCATATTCCATTTTATATATGTACCACATCTTTATCCATTCATCTGTCTGTGGGCATTTAGGTTGCTTCCATTACCTGGCTATTGTAAATAGTGCTGCAACGAACATTGTGGTGAATGTGCCTTGTTGAAATACGGTTTTCTCTGGGTATATGCCCAGAAGTGGGATTGCTGGATCAGATGGTAATTCTATTTCTAATTTTTTTAAGGAAACTCCATACTGTTCTCCATAGTGACTGTATCAATTTACATTCCCACCAATAGTGGAAGAGGGCTCCTTTTGTCCACACCCTCCCCAGAATTGGTTGTTTGTAGATTTTCTGATGATGCCGATTCTAACAGGTGTGAGGTGATACCTCATTGTAGTTTTGATTTGCATTTCTCTAATAATTAGTGCTGTTGAGCAGCTTTTCATGTGCGTCTTGGCCATGTCTGTGTCTCCTTTGAAGAAACGTCTCTTTAGATCTTCTGCCCATTTTTGTATTGGGTTGTTTGTTTTTTTAATATTAAGCTGCATGAGCTGTTTATATATATTGGAGATTAAACCTGTGTCCATTGATTCGTTTGCAACGATTTTCACCCATCCTGAGGGATGCCTTTTTCCATTCCCGTTTTTTTTTTTAACAAAAAAGGAAAGAAAGGAAAAGAAGCAGAACACTAATGTGCGTAAAATATGCCCTTTGAAACGGTCGTTTTGAAATATGGACGTCCTTTGAATTTTTTGGTCGATATGTGACCCCAGGATTTGTTTTCAGGGCAGGTGTCATTTACAGGCCTGCAATGATTTTGAATATCAACTGACCATTAGCGTTGGGATTAAAGCTGCTGTTGTGTGAAACGGCCACAAGGTGGCAGCAGTTCACCCTTACCAAATCTGGTTACTAGGGCAAGAGAGCCTCAGTGGAAGTGGTGTTCTAGATTGGAGTTTAGAATGGAATGTGCCAGGAGAAAGCCCCTCACGTTTGTCTCACTACTTCTTGTTCGTGTTTTTAATTTAAGTTTTTATTTTTTATTACAGCAAGTTTGATTACAATGTTTGGCTTGTTGTAGGTGTGGAAGATGTGGTTCTTTTACACATATACAGATGACTGTTCTTCTTGGGATCCTTTTCCCATGTACGTTATGACAGAATGTTGAGTAGTCCTCTCTTGGTATTCTGTAGGTCTTTGGTGATTATATATGTCACCTGTGTTTGTATATGTCTGTTAACCCCGATATCGTAATGAAACCAATCCTCACACCTTTCCATTGGTGAACCATAAGTTTGTTTAATGAATCTGTGATTGCCCTTCTCCGTGGAAATATCTGCCCTGGTATCCATTTTTAGGTAACACCTCTATGTGATATGATATGTGTCTTTCACTTTCTGACTTACTACAAGTCACGTGATAACATCTAGACTCATCTACGGGGCAAATGGCATTTTGTCCTTTTTTCCCTTGGCTTCTCTTCTGCCTTTGCGGGGTCCATTTTCAACAATGTGATTCCCTGAGGGTTGTGGATTAGCTGACCTGGGCAGCCTTACCCTGCCGGCCTGCCCTCCCCAGGTGTGCCTCGTTGAGGTCAATATAAACAGCGCTCCAGGCAGCAATAGCCCCTGAAGCTGTGCCTGACTCCATATTCTCTGCCCCGTCAGCAGTCTCGGGGCTGTGCTGGTGGGAGGGAGTGAGGGGCCACAGCTTTGTGGGTGGCCCGGTGTGAGTGGGGTTCTGCTGGCCTTTCTGCAGGAGATGCCAGGCTGCCGCCTGTAAAGAAGAGGATGTGTCACCCATACCTTCCGCTGGAATTTCTCTCCGGACAGAGGTGAGGAAGGAAAAAAGCAGTGGGGGCCGGGACAGGAGGGGTATCTCAGGCAGGGCAATGGAAAGCTTCTGGAAGAGCGCCCGGGGCCAGGACCACCCTGGCTGGCCTGCAGGCACCAAGTTGGCCTGCGTGCTGTCGCTGGTGTGGCTCCACGGTCCTTCCTCTAGGCTTTCAAGCCCTTGTACATATTCAGGTGTTTTACCTGGAAAGGGTGGGAACAGTTCAGCAGCAGCTGGCCTGGGGCTCAGCTCACGTTTACTCACAGATGCCTCGGCACGGTCCCCCAGCTTTGCAATGAGGACGCTCCTTGCGGGGGGGGGTGGGTTGCTGGCTGTAATGGGAGATGGTTCCCCACCTCTGACCAATTTCAGAATTGTTTACCACTGGAGCAAGTGCCCTGATAGGGTTTTCCTCTGTATAACTCCTGGGTTCAGGTTTTTTTTTTTTCTTTTATGGTTCAAGTTAGATTTTATTCCCCTTTTATGTATTTATAGATATAAGCATGGAAATAATTCATTCCTATAAATACATCTGTGTGACGGGAAGAATTTTTTCTGTTTTATTTTTAAATTTTATTTTTTAAAATTTTGAAATTTAATTTTATTTATGTTTTTATACAGCAGGTTATTATTAGTTATGTATTTTATGCATATACATGTATACAGGTCAATCCCAATCTCCCAACTCATCCCACCACCACCACCCCATGGCTTCCCACACTTGGTGTCCATACGTTTGTTCTCTACCTCTGAGTCTCTATTTCTTCCCTGCAAACCAGTTCATCTGTATCATTTTTAGGCTCCACATATATGCATTAATATACAATATTTGTTTTCCTCTTTCTGACTTACTTCATTCTGTATGACAGTCTCTCGATCCATCGATGTCTCTACAAATGACCCAGTTTCATTCCTTTTTATGGCCGAGTCATATTCCATTTTATATATGTACCACATCTTTATCCATTCATCTGTCTGTGGGCATTTAGGTTGCTTCCATTACCTGGCTATTGTAAATAGTGCTGCAACGAACATTGTGGTGAATGTGCCTTGTTGAAATACGGTTTTCTCTGGGTATATGCCCAGAAGTGGGATTGCTGGATCAGATGGTAATTCTATTTCTAATTTTTTTAAGGAAACTCCATACTGTTCTCCATAGTGACTGTATCAATTTACATTCCCACCAATAGTGGAAGAGGGCTCCTTTTGTCCACACCCTCCCCAGAATTGGTTGTTTGTAGATTTTCTGATGATGCCGATTCTAACAGGTGTGAGGTGATACCTCATTGTAGTTTTGATTTGCATTTCTCTAATAATTAGTGCTGTTGAGCAGCTTTTCATGTGCGTCTTGGCCATGTCTGTGTCTCCTTTGAAGAAACGTCTCTTTAGATCTTCTGCCCATTTTTGTATTGGGTTGTTTGTTTTTTTAATATTAAGCTGCATGAGCTGTTTATATATATTGGAGATTAAACCTGTGTCCATTGATTCGTTTGCAACGATTTTCACCCATCCTGAGGGATGCCTTTTTCCATTCCCGTTTTTTTTTAACAAAAAAGGAAAGAAAGGAAAAGAAGCAGAACACTAATGTGCGTAAAATATGCCCTTTGAAACGGTCGTTTTGAAATATGGACGTCCTTTGAATTTTTTGGTCGATATGTGACCCCAGGATTTGTTTTCAGGGCAGGTGTCATTTACAGGCCTGCAATGATTTTGAATATCAACTGACCATTAGCGTTGGGATTAAAGCTGCTGTTGTGTGAAACGGCCACAAGGTGGCAGCAGTTCACCCTTACCAAATCTGGTTACTAGGGCAAGAGTGCCTCAGTGGAAGTGGTGTTCTAGATTGGAGTTTAGAATGGAATGTGCCAGGAGAAAGCCCCTCAAGTTTGTCTCACTACTTCTTGTTCGTGTTTTTAATTTAAGTTTTTATTTTTTATTACAGCAAGTTTGATTACAATGTTTGGCTTGTTGTAGGTGTGGAAGATGTGGTTCTTTTACACATATACAGATGACTGTTCTTCTTGGGATCCTTTTCCCATGTACGTTATGACAGAATGTTGAGTAGTCCTCTCTTGGTATTCTGTAGGTCTTTGGTGATTATATATGTCACCTGTGTTTGTATATGTCTGTTAACCCCGATGTCGTAATGAAACCAATCCTCACACCTTTCCATTGGTGAACCATAAGTTTGTTTAATGAATCTGTGATTGCCCTTCTCCGTGGAAATATCTGCCCTGGTATCCATTTTTAGGTAACACCTCTATGTGATATGATATGTGTCTTTCACTTTCTGACTTACTACAAGTCACGTGATAACTTCTAGACTCATCTACGGGGCAAATGGCATTTTGTCCTTTTTTCCCTTGGCTTCTCTTCTGCCTTTGCGGGGTCCATTTTCAACAATGTGATTCCCTGAGGGTTGTGGATTAGCTGACCTGGGCAGCCTTACCCTGCCGGCCTGCCCTCCCCAGGTGTGCCTCGTTGAGGTCAATATAAACAGCGCTCCAGGCAGCAATAGCCCCTGAAGCTGTGCCTGACTCCATATTCTCTGCCCCGTCAGCAGTCTCGGGGCTGTGCTGGTGGGAGGGAGTGAGGGGCCACAGCTTTGTGGGTGGCCCGGTGTGAGTGGGGTTCTGCTGGCCTTTCTGCAGGAGATGCCAGGCTGCCGCCTGTAAAGAAGAGGATGTGTCACCCATACCTTGCGCTGGAATATCTCTCCGGACAGAGGTGAGGAAGGAAAAAAGCAGTGGGGGCCGGGACAGGAAGGGTATCTCAGGCAGGGCAATGGAAAGCTTCTGGAAGAGCGCCCGGGGCCAGGACCACCCTGGCTGGCCTGCAGGCACCAAGTTGGCCTGCGTGCTGTCGCTGGTGTGGCTCCACGGTCCTTCCTCTAGGCTTTCAAGCCCTTGTACATATTCAGGTGTTTTACCTGGAAAGGGTGGGAACAGTTCAGCAGCAGCTGGCCTGGGGCTCAGCTCACGTTTACTCACAGATGCCTCGGCACGGTCCCCCAGCTTTGCAATGAGGACGCTCCTTGCGTGGCGGGTGGGTTGCTGGCTGTAATGGCAGATGGTTCCCCACCTCTGACCAATTTCAGAATTGTTTACCACTGGAGCAAGTGCCCTGATAGGGTTTTCCTCTGTATAACTCCTGGGTTCAGGTTTCTTTTTTTCTTTTATGGTTCAAGTTAGATTTTATTCCCCTTTTATGTATTTATAGATATAAGCATGGAAATAATTCATTCCTATAAATACATCTGTGTGACGGGAAGAATTTTTTCTGTTTTATTTTTAAATTTTATTTTTTAAAATTTTGAAATTTAATTTTATTTATGTTTTTATACAGCAGGTTATTATTAGTTATGTATTTTATGCATATACATGTATACAGGTCAATCCCAATCTCCCAACTCATCCCACCACCACCACCCCATGGCTTCCCACACTTGGTGTCCATACGTTTGTTCTCTACCTCTGTGTCTCTATTTCTTCCCTGCAAACCAGTTCATCTGTATCATTTTTAGGCTCCACCTATATGCATTAATATACAATATTTGTTTTCCTCTTTCTGACTTACTTCATTCTGTATGACAGTCTCTCGATCCATCGATGTCTCTACAAATGACCCAGTTTCATTCCTTTTTATGGCCGAGTCATATTCCATTTTATATATGTACCACATCTTTATCCATTCATCTGTCTGTGGGCATTTAGCTTGCTTCCATTACCTGGCTATTGTAAATAGTGCTGCAACGAACATTGTGGTGAATGTGCCTTGTTGAAATACAGTTTTCTCTGGGTATATGCCCAGAAGTGGGATTGCTGGATCAGATGGTAATTCTATTTCTAATTTTTTTAAGGAAACTCCATACTGTTCTCCATAGTGACTGTATCAATTTACATTCCCACCAATAGTGGAAGAGGGCTCCTTTTGTCCACACCCTCCCCAGAATTGGTTGTTTGTAGATTTTCTGATGATGCCGATTCTAACAGGTGTGAGGTGATACCTCATTGTAGTTTTGATTTGCATTTCTCTAATAATTAGTGCTGTTGAGCAGCTTTTCATGTGCGTCTTGGCCATGTCTGTGTCTCCTTTGAAGAAACGTCTCTTTAGATCTTCTGCCCATTTTTGTATTGGGTTGTTTGTTTTTTTAATATTAAGCTGCATGAGCTGTTTATATATATTGGAGATTAAACCTGTGTCCATTGATTCGTTTGCAACGATTTTCACCCATCCTGAGGGATGCCTTTTTCCATTCCCGTTTTTTTTTAACAAAAAAGGAAAGAAAGGAAAAGAAGCAGAACACTAATGTGCGTAAAATATGCCTTTTGAAACGGTCGTTTTGAAATATGGACGTCCTTTGAAATTTTTGGTCGATATGTGACCCCAGGATTTGTTTTCAGGGCAGGTGTCATTTACAGGCCTGCAATGATTTTGAATATCAACTGACCATTAGCGTTGGGATTAAAGCTGCTGTTGTGTGAAACGGCCGCAAGGTGGCAGCAGTTCACCCTTACCAAATCTGGTTACTAGGGCAAGAGAGCCTCAGTGGAAGTGGTGTTATAGATTGGAGTTTAGAATGGAATGTGCCAGGAGAAAGCCCCTCAAGTTTGTCTCACTACTTCTTGTTCGTGTTTTTAATTTAAGTTTTTATTTTTTATTACAGCAAGTTTGATTACAATGTTTGGCTTGTTGTAGGTGTGGAAGATGTGGTTCTTTTACACATATACAGATGACTGTTCTTCTTGGGATCCTTTTCCCATGTACGTTATGACAGAATGTTGAGTAGTCCTCTCTTGGTATTCTGTAGGTCTTTGGTGATTATATATGTCACCTGTGTTTGTATATTTCTGTTAACCCCGATGTCGTAATGAAACCAATCCTCACACCTTTCCATTGGTGAACCATAAGTTTGTTTAATGAATCTGTGATTGCCCTTCTCCGTGGTAATATCTGCCCTGGTATCCATTTTTAGGTAACACCTCTATGTGATATGATATGTGTCTTTCACTTTCTGACTTACTACAAGTCACGTGATTACTTCTAGACTCACCTATGGGGCTGCAAATGGCATTTTGTCCTTTTTTCCCTTGGCTTCTCTTCTGCCTTTGCCGGGTCCATTTTCAACAATGTGATTCCCTGAGGGTTGTGGATTAGCTGACCTGGGCAGCCTTACCCTGCCGGCCTGCCCTCCCCAGGTGTGCCTCGTTGAGGTCAATATAAACAGCGCTCCAGGCAGCAATAGCCCCTGAAGCTGTGCCTGACTCCATATTCTCTGCCCCGTCAGCAGTCTCGGGGCTGTGCTGGTGGGAGGGAGTGAGGGGCCACAGCTTTGTGGGTGGCCCGGTGTGAGTGGGGTTCTGCTGGCCTTTCTGCAGGAGATGCCAGGCTGCCGCCTGTAAAGAAGAGGATGTGTCACCCATACCTTGCGCTGGAATTTCTCTCCGGACAGAGGTGAGGAAGGAAAAAAGCAGTGGGGGCCGGGACAGGAGGGGTATCTCAGGCAGGGCAATGGAAAGCTTCTGGAAGAGCGCCCGGGGCCAGGACCACCCTGGCTGGCCTGCAGGCACCAAGTTGGCCTGCGTGCTGTCGCTGGTGTGGCTCCACGGTCCTTCCTCTAGGCTTTCAAGCCCTTGTACATATTCAGGTGTTTTACCTGGAAAGGGTGGGAACAGTTCAGCAGCAGCTGGCCTGGGGCTCAGCTCACGTTTACTCACAGATGCCTCGGCACGGTCCCCCAGCTTTGCAATGAGGACGCTCCTTGCGTGGGGGGTGGGTTGCTGGCTGTAATGGGAGATGGTTCCCCACCTCTGACCAATTTCAGAATTGTTTACCACTGGAGCAAGTGCCCTGATAGGGTTTTCCTCTGTATAACTCCTGGGTTCAGGTTTTTTTTTTTCTTTTATGGTTCAAGTTAGATTTTATTCCCCTTTTATGTATTTATAGATATAAGCATGGAAATAATTCATTCCTATAAATACATCTGTGTGACGGGAAGAATTTTTTCTGTTTTATTTTTAAATTTTATTTTTTAAAATTTTGAAATTTAATTTTATTTATGTTTTTATACAGCAGGTTATTATTAGTTATGTATTTTATGCATATACATGTATACAGGTCAATCCCAATCTCCCAACTCATCCCACCACCACCACCCCATGGCTTCCCACACTTGGTGTCCATACGTTTGTTCTCTACCTCTGAGTCTCTATTTCTTCCCTGCAAACCAGTTCATCTGTATCATTTTTAGGCTCCACATATATGCATTAATATACAATATTTGTTTTCCTCTTTCTGACTTACTTCATTCTGTATGACAGTCTCTCGATCCATCGATGTCTCTACAAATGACCCAGTTTCATTCCTTTTTATGGCCGAGTCATATTCCATTTTATATATGTACCACATCTTTATCCATTCATCTGTCTGTGGGCATTTAGGTTGCTTCCATTACCTGGCTATTGTAAATAGTGCTGCAACGAACATTGTGGTGAATGTGCCTTGTTGAAATACGGTTTTCTCTGGGTATATGCCCAGAAGTGGGATTGCTGGATCAGATGGTAATTCTATTTCTAATTTTTTTAAGGAAACTCCATACTGTTCTCCATAGTGACTGTATCAATTTACATTCCCACCAATAGTGGAAGAGGGCTCCTTTTGTCCACACCCTCCCCAGAATTGGTTGTTTGTAGATTTTCTGATGATGCCGATTCTAACAGGTGTGAGGTGATACCTCATTGTAGTTTTGATTTGCATTTCTCTAATAATTAGTGCTGTTGAGCAGCTTTTCATGTGCGTCTTGGCCATGTCTGTGTCTCCTTTGAAGAAACGTCTCTTTAGATCTTCTGCCCATTTTTTTTGGGTTGTTTTTTTTTTAATATTAAGCTGCATGAGCTGTTTATATATATTGGAGATTAAACCTCTGTCCATTGATTCGTCTGCAACGATTTTCGCCCATTCTGAGGGATGCCTTTTTCCATTCCCGTGTTTTTTAACAAAAAAGGAAAGAAAGGAAAAGAAGCAGAACGCTAATGTGCGTAAAATATGCCTTTTGAAACGGTCGTTTTGAAATATGGACGTCCTTTGAATTTTTTGGTCGATATGTGACCCCAGGATTTGTTTTCAGGGCAGGTGTCATTTACAGGCCTGCAAAGATTTTGAATATCAACTGACCATTAGCGTTGGGATTAAAGCTGCTGTTGTGTGAAACGGCCACAAGGTGGCAGCAGTTCACCCTTACCAAATCTGGTTACTAGGGCAAGAGAGCCTCAGTGGAAGTGGTGTTCTAGATTCGAATTTAGAATGGAATGTGCCAGGAGAAAGCCCCTCACGTTTGTCTCACTACATCTTGTTCGTGTTTTTAATTTAATTTTTTTTTATTTTTTATTACAGCAAGTTTGATTACAATGTTTGGCTTGTTGTAGGTGTGGAAGATGTGGTTCTTTTACACATATACAGATGTCTGTTCTTCCTGGGATCCTTTTCCCATGTACGTTATGACAGAATGTTGAGTAGTCCTCTCTTGGTATTCTGTAGGTCTTTGGTGATTATATATGTCACCTGTGTTTGTATATGTCTGTTAACCCCGATATCGTAATGAAACCAATCCTCACACCTTTCCATTGGTGAACCATAAGTTTGTTTAATGAATCTGTGATTGCCCTTCTCCGTGGAAATATCTGCCCTGGTATCCATTTTTAGGTAACACCTCTAAGTGATATGATATGTGTCTTTCACTTTCTGACTTACTACAAGTCACGTGGTTACTTCTAGACTCATCTACGGGGCAGCAAATGGCATTTTGTCCTTTTTTCCCTTGGCTTCTCTTCTGCCTTTGCGGGGTCCATTTTCAACAATGTGATTCCCTGAGGGTTGTGGATTAGCTGACCTGGGCAGCCTTACCCTGCCGGCCTGCCCTCCCCAGGTGTGCCTCATTAAGGTCAATATAAACAGCGCTCCAGGCAGCAATAGCCCCTGAAGCTGTGCCTGACTCCATATTCTCTGCCCCGTCAGCAGTCTCGGGGCTGTGCTGGTGGGAGGGAGTGAGGGGCCACAGCTTTGTGGGTGGCCCGGTGTGAGTGGGGTTCTGCTGGCCTTTCTGCAGGAGATGCCAGGCTGCCGCCTGTAAAGAAGAGGATGTGTCACCCATACCTTGCGCTGGAATTTCTCTCCGGACAGAGGTGAGGAAGGAAAAAAGCAGTGGGGGCCGGGACAGGAGGGGTATCTCAGGCAGGGCAATGGAAAGCTTCTGGAAGAGCGCCCGGGGCCAGGACCACCCTGGCTGGCCTGCAGGCACCAAGTTGGCCTGCGTGCTGTCGCTGGTGTGGCTCCACGGTCCTTCCTCTAGGCTTTCAAGCCCTTGTACATATTCAGGTGTTTTACCTGGAAAGGGTGGGAACAGTTCAGCAGCAGCTGGCCTGGGGCTCAGCTCACGTTTACTCACAGATGCCTCGGCACGGTCCCCCAGCTTTGCAATGAGGACGCTCCTTGCGTGGGGGGTGGGTTGCTGGCTGTAATGGGAGATGATTCCCCACCTCTGACCAATTTCAGAATTGTTTACCACTGGAGCAAGTGCCCTGATAGGGTTTTCTTCTGTATAACTCCTGGGTTCAGGTTTTTTTTTTTCTTTTATGGTTCAAGTTAGATTTTATTCCCATTTTATGTATTTATAGATATAAGCATGGAAATAATTCATTCCTATAAATACATCTGTGTGACGGGAAGAATTTTTTCTGTTTTATTTTTAAATTTTATTTTTTAAAATTTTGAAATTTAATTTTATTTATGTTTTTATACAGCACGTTATTATTAGTTATGTATTTTATGCATATACATGTATACAGGTCAATGCCAATCTCCCAACTCATCCCACCACCACCACCCCATGGCTTCCCACACTTGGTGTCCATACGTTTGTTCTCTACCTCTGTGTCTCTATTTCTTCCCTGCAAACCAGTTCATCTGTATCATTTTTAGGCTCCACATATATGCATTAATATACAATATTTGTTTTCCTCTTTGTGACTTACTTCATTCTGTATGACAGTCTCTCGATCCATCGATGTCTCTACAAATGACCCAGTTTCATTCCTTTTTATGGCCGAGTCATATTCCATTTTATATATGTACCACATCTTTATCCATTCATCTGTCTGTGGGCATTTAGGTTGCTTCCATTACCTGGCTATTGTAAATAGTGCTGCAACGAACATTGTGGTGAATGTGCCTTGTTGAAATACGGTTTTCTCTGGGTATATGCCCAGAAGTGGGATTGCTGGATCAGATGGTAATTCTATTTCTAATTTTTTTAAGGAAACTCCATACTGTTCTCCATAGTGACTGTATCAATTTACATTCCCACCAATAGTGGAAGAGGGCTCCTTTTGTCCACACCCTCCCCAGAATTGGTTGTTTGTAGATTTTCTGATGATGCCGATTCTAACAGGTGTGAGGTGATACCTCATTGTAGTTTTGATTTGCATTTCTCTAATAATTAGTGCTGTTGAGCAGCTTTTCATGTGCGTCTTGGCCATGTCTGTGTCTCCTTTGAAGAAACGTCTCTTTAGATCTTCTGCCCATTTTTGTATTGGGTTGTTTGTTTTTTTAATATTAAGCTGCATGAGCTGTTTATATATATTGGAGATTAAACCTGTGTCCATTGATTCGTTTGCAACGATTTTCACCCATTCTGAGGGATGCCTTTTTCCATTCCCGTTTTTTTTAACAAAAAAGGAAAGAAAGGAAAAGAAGCAGAACACTAATGTGCGTAAAATATGCCCTTTGAAGCGGTCGTTTTGAAATATGGACGTCCTTTGAATTTTTTGGTCGATATGTGACCCCAGGATTTGTTTTCAGGGCAGGTGTCATTTACAGGCCTGCAATGATTTTGAATATCAACTGACCATTAGCGTTGGGATTAAAGCTGCTGTTGTGTGAAACGGCCACAAGGTGGCAGCAGTTCACCCTTACCAAATCTGGTTACTAGGGCAAGAGAGCCTCAGTGGAATTGGTGTTCTAGATTGGAGTTTAGAATGGAATGTGTCAGGAGAAAGCCCCTCAAGTTTGTCTCACTACTTCTTGTTCGTGTTTTTAATTTAAGTTTTTATTTTTTATTACAGCAAGTTTGATTACAATGTTTGGCTTGTTGTAGGTGTGGAAGATGTGGTTCTTTTACACATATACAGATGACTGTTCTTCTTGGGATCCTTTTCCCATGTACGTTATGACAGAATGTTGAGTAGTCCTCTCTTGGTATTCTGTAGGTCTTTGGTGATTATATATGTCACCTGTGTTTGTATATGTCTGTTAACCCCGATATCGTAATGAAACCAATCCTCACACCTTTCCATTGGTGAACCATAAGTTTGTTTAATGAATCTGTGATTGCCCTTCTCCGTGGAAATATCTGCCCTGGTATCCATTTTTAGGTAACACCTCTATGTGATATGATATGTGTCTTTCACTTTCTGACTTACTACAAGTCACGTGGTTACTTCTAGACTTATCTACGGGGCAGCAAATGGCATTTTGTCCTTTTTTCCCTTGGCTTCTCTTCTGCCTTTGCGGGGTCCATTTTCAACAATGTGATTCCCTGAGGGCTGTGGATTAGCTGACCTGGGCAGCCTTACCCTGCCGGCCTGCCCTCCCCAGGTGTGCCTCGTTGAGGTCAATATAAACAGCGCTCCAGGCAGCAATAGCCCCTGAAGCTGTGCCTGACTCCATATTTTCTGCCCCGTCAGCAGTCTCGGGGCTGTGCTGGTGGGAGGGCGTGAGGGGCCACAGCCTTGTGGGTGGCCCGGTGTGAGTGGGGTTCTGCTGGCCTTTCTGCAGGAGATGCCAGGCTGCTGCCTGTAAAGAAGAGGATGTGTCACCCATACCTTGCGCTGGAATTTCTCTCCGGACAGAGGTGAGGAAGGAAAAAAGCAGTGGGGGCCGGGACAGGAGGGGTATCTCAGGCAGGGCAATGGAAAGCTTCTGGAAGAGCGCCCGGGGCCAGGACCACCCTGGCTGGCCTGCAGGCACCAAGTTGGCCTGCGTGCTGTCGCTGGTGTGGCTCCACGGTCCTTCCTCTAGGCTTTCAAGCCCTTGTACATATTCAGGTGTTTTACCTGGAAAGGGTGGGAACAGTTCAGCAGCAGCTGGCCTGGGGCTCAGCTCACGTTTACTCACAGATGCCTCGGCACGGTCCCCCAGCTTTGCAATGAGGACGCTCCTTGCGTGGGGGGTGGGTTGCTGGCTGTAATGGGAGATGATTCCCCACCTCTGACCAATTTCAGAATTGTTTACCACAGGAGCAAGTGCCCTGATAGGGTTTTCCTCTGTATATCTCCTGGGTTCAGGTTTTTTTTTTCTTTTATGGTTCAAGTTAGATTTTATTCCCCTTTTATGTATTTATAGATATAAGCATGGAAATAATTCATTCCTATAAATACATCTGTGTGACGGGAAGAATTTTTTCTGTTTTATTTTTAAATTTTATTTTTTAAAATTTTGAAATTTAATTTTATTTATGTTTTTATACAGCACGTTATTATTAGTTATGTATTTTATGCATATACATGTATACAGGTCAATCCCAATCTCCCAACTCATCCCACCACCACCACCCCATGGCTTCCCACACTTGGTGTCCATACGTTTGTTCTCTACCTCTGTGTCTCTATTTCTTCCCTGCAAACCAGTTCATCTGTATCATTTTTAGGCTCCACATATATGCATTAATATACAATATTTGTTTTCCTCTTTGTGACTTACTTCATTCTGTATGACAGTCTCTCGATCCATCGATGTCTCTACAAATGACCCAGTTTCATTCCTTTTTATGGCCGAGTCATATTCCATTTTATATATGTACCACATCTTTATCCATTCATCTGTCTGTGGGCATTTAGGTTGCTTCCATTACCTGGCTATTGTAAATAGTGCTGCAACGAACATTGTGGTGAATGTGCCTTGTTGAAATACGGTTTTCTCTGGGTATATGCCCAGAAGTGGGATTGCTGGATCAGATGGTAATTCTATTTCTAATTTTTTTAAGGAAACTCCATACTGTTCTCCATAGTGACTGTATCAATTTACATTCCCACCAATAGTGGAAGAGGGCTCCTTTTGTCCACACCCTCCCCAGAATTGGTTGTTTGTAGATTTTCTGATGATGCCGATTCTAACAGGTGTGAGGTGATACCTCATTGTAGTTTTGATTTGCATTTCTCTAATAATTAGTGCTGTTGAGCAGCTTTTCATGTGCGTCTTGGCCATGTCTGTGTCTCCTTTGAAGAAACGTCTCTTTAGATCTTCTGCCCATTTTTGTATTGGGTTGTTTGTTTTTTTAATATTAAGCTGCATGAGCTGTTTATATATATTGGAGATTAAACCTGTGTCCATTGATTCGTTTGCAACGATTTTCACCCATCCTGAGGGATGCCTTTTTCCATTCCCGTTTTTTTTAACAAAAAAGGAAAGAAAGGAAAAGAAGCAGAACACTAATGTGCGTAAAATATGCCCTTTGAAGCGGTCGTTTTGAAATATGGACGTCCTTTGAATTTTTTGGTCGATATGTGACCCCAGGATTTGTTTTCAGGGCAGGTGTCATTTACAGGCCTGCAATGATTTTGAATATCAACTGACCATTAGCGTTGGGATTAAAGCTGCTGTTGTGTGAAACGGCCACAAGGTGGCAGCAGTTCACCCTTACCAAATCTGGTTACTAGGGCAAGAGAGCCTCAGTGGAATTGGTGTTCTAGATTGGAGTTTAGAATGGAATGTGTCAGGAGAAAGCCCCTCAAGTTTGTCTCACTACTTCTTGTTCGTGTTTTTAATTTAAGTTTTTATTTTTTATTACAGCAAGTTTGATTACAATGTTTGGCTTGTTGTAGGTGTGGAAGATGTGGTTCTTTTACACATATACAGATGACTGTTCTTCTTGGGATCCTTTTCCCATGTACGTTATGACAGAATGTTGAGTAGTCCTCTCTTGGTATTCTGTAGGTCTTTGGTGATTATATATGTCACCTGTGTTTGTATATGTCTGTTAACCCCGATATCGTAATGAAACCAGTCCTCACACCTTTCCATTGGTGAACCATAAGTTTGTTTAATGAATCTGTGATTGCCCTTCTCCGTGGAAATATCTGCCCTGGTATCCATTTTTAGGTAACACCTCTATGTGATATGATATGTGTCTTTCACTTTCTGACTTACTACAAGTCACGTGATTACTTCTAGACTCATCTACGGGGCAAATGGCATTTTGTCCTTTTTTCCCTTGGCTTCTCTTCTGCCTTTGCGGGGTCCATTTTCAACAATGTGATTCCCTGAGGGTTGTGGATTAGCTGACCTGGGCAGCCTTACCCTGCCGGCCTGCCCTCCCCAGGTGTGCCTCTTTGAGGTCAATATAAACAGCGCTCCAGGCAGCAATAGCCCCTGAAGCTGTGCCTGACTCCATATTATCTGCCCCGTCAGCAGTCTCGGGGCTGTGCTGGTGGGAGGGAGTGAGGGGCCACAGCCTTGTGGGTGGCCCGGTGTGAGTGGGGTTCTGCTGGCCTTTCTGCAGGAGATGCCAGGCTGCCGCCTGTAAAGAAGAGGATGTGTCACCCATACCTTGCGCTGGAATTTCTCTCCGGACAGAGGTGAGGAAGGAAAAAAGCAGTGGGGGCCGGGACAGGAGGGGTATCTCAGGCAGGGCAATGGAAAGCTTCTGGAAGAGCGCCCGGGGCCAGGACCACCCTGGCTGGCCTGCAGGCACCAAGTTGGCCTGCGTGCTGTCGCTGGTGTGGCTCCACGGTCCTTCCTCTAGGCTTTCAAGCCCTTGTACATATTCAGGTGTTTTACCTGGAAAGGGTGGGAACAGTTCAGCAGCAGCTGGCCTGGGGCTCAGCTCACGTTTACTCACAGATGCCTCGGCACGGTCCCCCAGCTTTGCAATGAGGACGCTCCTTGCGTGGGGGGTGGGTTGCTGGCTGTAATGGGAGATGATTCCCCACCTCTGACCAATTTCAGAATTGTTTACCACTGGAGCAAGTGCCCTGATAGGGTTTTCCTCTGTATAACTCCTGGGTTCAGGTTTTTTTTTTCTTTTATGGTTCAAGTTAGATTTTATTCCCCTTTTATGTATTTATAGATATAAGCATGGAAATAATTCATTCCTATAAATACATCTGTGTGACGGGAAGAATTTTTTCTGTTTTATTTTTAAATTTTATTTTTTAAAATTTTGAAATTTAATTTTATTTATGTTTTTATACAGCACGTTATTATTAGTTATGTATTTTATGCATATACATGTATACAGGTCAATCCCAATCTCCCAACTCATCCCACCACCACCACCCCATGGCTTCCCACACTTGGTGTCCATACGTTTGTTCTCTACCTCTGTGTCTCTATTTCTTCCCTGCAAACCAGTTCATCTGTATCATTTTTAGGCTCCACATATATGCATTAATATACAATATTTGTTTTCCTCTTTGTGACTTACTTCATTCTGTATGACAGTCTCTCGATCCATCGATGTCTCTACAAATGACCCAGTTTCATTCCTTTTTATGGCCGAGTCATATTCCATTTTATATATGTACCACATCTTTATCCATTCATCTGTCTGTGGGCATTTAGGTTGCTTCCATTACCTGGCTATTGTAAATAGTGCTGCAACGAACATTGTGGTGAATGTGCCTTGTTGAAATACGGTTTTCTCTGGGTATATGCCCAGAAGTGGGATTGCTGGATCAGATGGTAATTCTATTTCTAATTTTTTTAAGGAAACTCCATACTGTTCTCCATAGTGACTGTATCAATTTACATTCCCACCAATAGTGGAAGAGGGCTCCTTTTGTCCACACCCTCCCCAGAATTGGTTGTTTGTAGATTTTCTGATGATGCCGATTCTAACAGGTGTGAGGTGATACCTCATTGTAGTTTTGATTTGCATTTCTCTAATAATTAGTGCTGTTGAGCAGCTTTTCATGTGCGTCTTGGCCATGTCTGTGTCTCCTTTGAAGAAACGTCTCTTTAGATCTTCTGCCCATTTTTGTATTGGGTTGTTTGTTTTTTTAATATTAAGCTGCATGAGCTGTTTATATATATTGGAGATTAAACCTGTGTCCATTGATTCGTTTGCAACGATTTTCACCCATCCTGAGGGATGCCTTTTTCCATTCCCGTTTTTTTTTAACAAAAAAGGAAAGAAAGGAAAAGAAGCAGAACACTAATGTGCGTAAAATATGCCCTTTGAAACGGTCGTTTTGAAATATGGACGTCCTTTGAATTTTTTGGTCGATATGTGACCCCAGGATTTGTTTTCAGGGCAGGTGTGATTTACAGGCCTGCAATGCTTTTGAATATCAACTGACCATTAGAGTTGGGATTAAAGCTGCTGTTGAGTGAAAGGGCCACAAGGTGGCAGCAGTTCACCCTTACCAAATCTGGTTACTACGGCAAGAGAGCCTCAGTGGAAGTGGTGTTCTAGATTGGAGTTTAGAATGGAATGTGCCAGGAGAAAGCCCCTCAAGTTTGTCTCACTACTTCTTGTTCGTGTTTTTAATTTAAGTTTTTATTTTTTATTACAGCAAGTTTGATTACAATGTTTGGCTTGTTGTAGGTGTGGAAGATGTGGTTCTTTTACACATATACAGATGACTGTTCTTCTTGGGATCCTTTTCCCATGTACGTTATGACAGAATGTTGAGTAGTCCTCTCTTGGTATTCTGTAGGTCTTTGGTGATTATATATGTCACCTGTGTTTGTATATGTCTGTTAACCCCGATATCGTAATGAAACCAGTCCTCACACCTTTCCATTGGTGAACCATAAGTTTGTTTAATGAATCTGTGATTGCCCTTCTCCGTGGAAATATCTGCCCTGGTATCCATTTTTAGGTAACACCTCTATGTGATATGATATGTGTCTTTCACTTTCTGACTTACTACAAGTCACGTGATTACTTCTAGACTCATCTACGGGGCAAATGGCATTTTGTCCTTTTTTCCCTTGGCTTCTCTTCTGCCTTTGCGGGGTCCATTTTCAACAATGTGATTCCCTGAGGGTTGTGGATTAGCTGACCTGGGCAGCCTTACCCTGCCGGCCTGCCCTCCCCAGGTGTGCCTCGTTGAGGTCAATATAAACAGCGCTCCAGGCAGCAATAGCCCCTGAAGCTGTGCCTGACTCCATATTCTCTGCCCCGTCAGCAGTCTCGGGGCTGTGCTGGTGGGAGGGAGTGAGGGGCCACAGCTTTGTGGGTGGCCCTGTGTGAGTGGGGTTCTGCTGGCCTTTCTGCAGGAGATGCCAGGCTGCCGCCTGTAAAGAAGAGGATGTGTCACCCATACCTTGCGCTGGAATTTCTCTCCGGACAGAGGTGAGGAAGGAAAAAAGCAGTGGGGGCCGGGACAGGAGGGGTATCTCAGGCAGGGCAATGGAAAGCTTCTGGAAGAGCGCCCGGGGCCAGGACCACCCTGGCTGGCCTGCAGGCACCAAGTTGGCCTGCGTGCTGTCGCTGGTGTGGCTCCACGGTCCTTCCTCTAGGCTTTCAAGCCCTTGTACATATTCAGGTGTTTTACCTGGAAAGGGTGGGAACAGTTCAGCAGCAGCTGGCCTGGGGCTCAGCTCACGTTTACTCACAGATGCCTCGGCACGGTCCCCCAGCTTTGCAATGAGGACGCTCCTTGCGTGGGGGGTGGGTTGCTGGCTGTAATGGGAGATGGTTCCCCACCTCTGACCAATTTCAGAATTGTTTACCAGTGGAGCAAGTGCCCTGATAGGGTTTTCCTCTGTATAACTCCTGGGTTCAGGTTTTTTTTTTCTTTTATGGTTCAAGTTAGATTTTATTCCCCTTTTATGTATTTATAGATATAAGCATGGAAATAATTCATTCCTATAAATACATCTGTGTGACGGGAAGAATTTTTTCTGTTTTATTTTTAAATTTTATTTTTTAAAATTTTGAAATTTAATTTTATTTATGTTTTTATACAGCAGGTTATTATTAGTTATGTATTTTATGCATATACATGTATACAGGTCAATCCCAATCTCCCAACTCATCCCACCACCACCACCCCATGGCTTCCCACACTTGGTGTCCATACGTTTGTTCTCTACCTCTGTGTCTCTATTTCTTCCCTGCAAACCAGTTCATCTGTATCATTTTTAGGCTCCACATATATGCATTAATATACAATATTTGTTTTCCTCTTTGTGACTTACTTCATTCTGTATGACAGTCTCTCGATCCATCGATGTCTCTACAAATGACCCAGTTTCATTCCTTTTTATGGCCGAGTCATATTCCATTTTATATATGTACCACATCTTTATCCATTCATCTGTCTGTGGGCATTTAGGTTGCTTCCATTACCTGGCTATTGTAAATAGTGCTGCAACGAACATTGTGGTGAATGTGCCTTGTTGAAATACGGTTTTCTCTGGGTATATGCCCAGAAGTGGGATTGCTGGATCAGATGGTAATTCTATTTCTAATTTTTTTAAGGAAACTCCATACTGTTCTCCATAGTGACTGTATCAATTTACATTCCCACCAATAGTGGAAGAGGGCTCCTTTTGTCCACACCCTCCCCAGAATTGGTTGTTTGTAGATTTTCTGATGATGCCGATTCTAACAGGTGTGAGGTGATACCTCATTGTAGTTTTGATTTGCATTTCTCTAATAATTAGTGCTGTTGAGCAGCTTTTCATGTGCGTCTTGGCCATGTCTGTGTCTCCTTTGAAGAAACGTCTCTTTAGATCTTCTGCCCATTTTTGTATTGGGTTGTTTGTTTTTTTTAATATTAAGCTGCATGAGCTGTTTATATATATTGGAGATTAAACCTGTGTCCATTGATTCGTTTGCAACGATTTTCACCCATCCTGAGGGATGCCTTTTTCCATTCCCGTTTTTTTTAACAAAAAAGGAAAGAAAGGAAAAGAAGCAGAACACTAATATGCGTAAAATATGCCCTTTGAAACGGTCGTTTTGAAATATGGACGTCCTTTGAATTTTTTGGTCGATATGTGACCCCAGGATTTGTTTTCAGGGCAGGTGTCATTTACAGGCCTGCAATGATTTTGAATATCAACTGACCATTAGCGTTGCGATTAAAGCTGCTGTTGTGTGAAACGGCCACAAGGTGGCAGCAGTTCACCCTTACCAAATCTGGTTACTAGGGCAAGAGAGCCTCAGTGGAATTGGTGTTCTAGATTGGAGTTTAGAATGGAATGTGCCAGGAGAAAGCCCCTCAAGTTTGTCTCACTACTTCTTGTTCGTGTTTTTAATTTAAGTTTTTATTTTTTATTACAGCAAGTTTGATTACAATGTTTGGCTTGTTGTAGGTGTGGAAGATGTGGTTCTTTTACACATATACAGATGACTGTTCTTCTTGGGATCCTTTTCCCATGTACGTTATGACAGAATGTTGAGTAGTCCTCTCTTGGTATTCTGTAGGTCTTTGGTGATTATATATGTCACCTGTGTTTGTATATGTCTGTTAACCCCGATATCGTAATGAAACCAATCCTCACACCTTTCCATTGGTGAACCATAAGTTTGTTTAATGAATCTGTGATTGCCCTTCTCCGTGGAAATATCTGCCCTGGTATCCATTTTTAGGTAACACCTCTATGTGATATGATATGTGTCTTTCACTTTCTGACTTACTACAAGTCACGTGGTTACTTCTAGACTCATCTACGGGGCTGCAAATGGAATTTTGTCCTTTTTTCCCTTGGCTTCTCTTCTGCCTTAGCGGGGTCCATTTTCAACAATGTGATTCCCTGAGGGTTGTGGATTAGCTGACCTGGGCAGCCTTATCCTGCCGGCCTGCCCTCCCCAGGTGTGCCTCGTTGAGGTCAATATAAACAGCGCTCCAGGCAGCAATAGCCCCTGAAGCTGTGCCTGACTCCATATTCTCTGCCCCGTCAGCAGTCTCGGGGCTGTGCTGGTGGGAGGGAGTGAGGGACCACAGCTTTGTGGGTGGCCCGGTGTGAGTGGGGTTCTGATGGCCTTTCTGCAGGAGATGCCAGGCTGCCGCCTGTAAAGAAGAGGATGTGTCACCCATACCTTCCGCTGGAATTTCTCTCCGGACAGAGGTGAGGAAGGAAAAAAGCAGTGGGGGCCGGGACAGGAGGGGTATCTCAGGCAGGGCAATGGAAAGCTTCTGGAAGAGCGCCCGGGGCCAGGACCACCCTGGCTGGCCTGCAGGCACCAAGTTGGCCTGCGTGCTGTCGCTGGTGTGGCTCCACGGTCCTTCCTCTAGGCTTTCAAGCCCTTGTACATATTCAGGTGTTTTACCTGGAAAGGGTGGGAACAGTTCAGCAGCAGCTGGCCTGGGGCTCAGCTCACGTTTACTCACAGATGCCTCGGCACGGTCCCCCAGCTTTGCAATGAGGACGCTCCTTGTGTGGGGGTGTGTTGATGGCTGTATGGGAGATGGTTCCCCATCTCTGACCAATTTCAGAATTGTTTACCACTGGAGCAAGTGCCCTGATAGGGTTTTCCTCTGTATAACTCGTGGGTTCAGGTTTTTTTTTCTTTTATGGTTCAAGTTAGATTTTATTCCTCTTTTATGTATTTATAGATATAAGCATGGAAATAATTCATTCCTATAAATACATCTGTGGAACGGGAAGAACTTTTTTCTGTTTTATTTTTAAATTTTATTTTTTAAAATTTTGAAATTTAATTTTATTTATTTTTTTTATACAGCACGTTATTATTAGTTATGTATTTTATGCATATACATGTACACAGGTCAATCCCAAACTCCCAACTCATCCCACCACCACCACCCCATGGCTTCCCACACTTGGTGTCCATACGTTTGTTCTCTAGCTCTGTGTCTCTATTTCTTCCCTGCAAACCAGTTCATCTGTATCATTTTTAGGCTCCACATATATGCATTAATATACAATATTTGTTTTCCTCTTTGTGACTTACTTCATTCTGTATGACAGTCTCTCGATCCATCGATGTCTCTACAAATGACCCAGTTTCATTCCTTTTTATGGCCGAGTCATATTCCATTTTATATATGTACCACATCTTTATCCATTCATCTGTCTGTGGGCATTTAGGTTGCTTCCATTACCTGGCTATTGTAAATAGTGCTGCAACGAACATTGTGGTGAATGTGCCTTGTTGAAATACGGTTTTCTCTGGGTATATGCCCAGAAGTGGGATTGCTGGATCAGATGGTAATTCTATTTCTAATTTTTTTAAGGAAACTCCATACTGTTCTCCATAGTGACTGTATCAATTTACATTCCCACCAATAGTGGAAGAGGGCTCCTTTTGTCCACACCCTCCCCAGAATTGGTTGTTTGTAGATTTTCTGATGATGCCGATTCTAACAGGTGTGAGGTGATACCTCATTGTAGTTTTGATTTGCATTTCTCTAATAATTAGTGCTGTTGAGCAGCTTTTCATGTGCGTCTTGGCCATGTCTGTGTCTCCTTTGAAGAAACGTCTCTTTAGATCTTCTGCCCATTTTTGTATTGGGTTGTTTGTTTTTTTAATATTAAGCTGCATGAGCTGTTTATATATATTGGAGATTAAACCTGTGTCCATTGATTCGTTTGCAACGATTTTCACCCATCCTGAGGGATGCCTTTTTCCATTCCCGTTTTTTTTTAACAAAAAAGGAAAGAAAGGAAAAGAAGCAGAACACTAATGTGCGTAAAATATGCCTTTTGAAACGGTCGTTTTGAAATATGGACGTCCTTTGAATTTTTTGGTCGATATGTGACCCCAGGATTTGTTTTCAGGGCAGGTGTCATTTACAGGCCTGCAATGATTTTGAATATCAACTGACCATTAGCGTTGGGATTAAAGCTGCTGTTGTGTGAAACGGCCACAAGGTGGCAGCAGTTCACCCTTACCAAATCTGGTTACTAGGGCAAGAGAGCCTCAGTGGAAGTGGTGTTCTAGATTGGAGTTTAGAATGGAATGTGCCAGGAGAAACCCCCTCAAGTTTGTCTCACTACTTCTTGTTCGTGTTTTTAATTTAAGTTTTTATTTTTTATTACAGCAAGTTTGATTACAATGTTTGGCTTGTTGTAGGTGTGGAAGATGTGGTTCTTTTACACATATACAGATGACTGTTCTTCTTGGGATCCTTTTCCCATGTACGTTATGACAGAATGTTGAGTAGTCCTCTCTTGGTATTCTGTAGGTCTTTGGTGATTATATATGTCACCTGTGTTTGTATATGTCTGTTAACCCCGATATCGTAATGAAACCAATCCTCACACCTTTCCATTGGTGAACCATAAGTTTGTTTAATGAATCTGTGATTGCCCTTCTCCGTGGAAATATCTGCCCTGGTATCCATTTTTAGGTAACACCTCTATGTGATATGATATGTGTCTTTCACTTTCTGACTTACTACAAGTCACGTGATTACTTCTAGACTCACCTATGGGGCTGCAAATGGCATTTTGTCCTTTTTTCCCTTGGCTTCTCTTCTGCCTTTGCGGGGTCCATTTTCAACAATGTGATTCCCTGAGGGTTGTGGATTAGCTGACCTGGGCAGCCTTACCCTGCCGGCCCGCCCTCCCGAGGTGTGCCTCGTTGAGGTCAATATAAACAGCGCTCCAGGCAGCAATAGCCCCTGAAGCTGTGCCTGCCACCTTATTCTCTGCCCCGTCAGCAGTCTCGGGGCTGTGCTGGTGGGAGGGAGTGAGGGGCCACAGCTTTGTGGGTGGCCCGGTGTGAGTGGGGTTCTGCTGGCCTTTCTGCAGGAGATGCCAGGCTGCCGCCTGTAAAGAAGAGGATGTGTCACCCATACCTTCCGCTGGAATTTCTCTCCGGACAGAGGTGAGGAAGGAAAAAAGCAGTGGGGGCCGGGACAGGAGGGGTATCTCAGGCAGGGCAATGGAAAGCTTCTGGAAGAGCGCCCGGGGCCAGGACCACCCTGGCTGGCCTGCAGGCACCAAGTTGGCCTGCGTGCTGTCGCTGGTGTGGCTCCACGGTCCTTCCTCTAGGCTTTCAAGCCCTTGTACATATTCAGGTGTTTTACCTGGAAAGGGTGGGAACAGTTCAGCAGCAGCTGGCCTGGGGCTCAGCTCACGTTTACTCACAGATGCCTCGGCACGGTCCCCCAGCTTTGCAATGAGGACGCTCCTTGCGTGGGGGGTGGGTTGCTGGCTGTAATGGGAGATGATTCCCCACCTCTGACCAATTTCAGAATTGTTTACCACTGGAGCAAGTGCCCTGATAGGGTTTTCCTCTGTATAACTCCTGGGTTCAGGTTTTTTTTTTCTTTTATGGTTCAAGTTAGATTTTATTCCCCTTTTATGTATTTATAGATATAAGCATGGAAATAATTCATTCCTATAAATACATCTGTGTGACGGGAAGAATTTTTTCTGTTTTATTTTTAAATTTTATTTTTTAAAATTTTGAAATTTAATTTTATTTATGTTTTTATACAGCACGTTATTATTAGTTATGTATTTTATGCATATACATGTATACAGGTCAATCCCAATCTCCCAACTCATCCCACCACCACCACCCCATGGCTTCCCACACTTGGTGTCCATACGTTTGTTCTCTACCTCTGTGTCTCTATTTCTTCCCTGCAAACCAGTTCATCTGTATCATTTTTAGGCTCCACATATATGCATTAATATACAATATTTGTTTTCCTCTTTGTGACATACTTCATTCTGTATGACAGTCTCTCGATCCATCGATGTCTCTACAAATGAACCAGGTTCATTCCTTTTTATGGCCGAGTCATATTCCATTTTATATATGTACCACATCTTTATCCATTCATCTGTCTGTGGTCATTTAGGTTGCTTCCATTACCTGGCTATTGTAAATAGTGCTGCAATGAACATTGTGGTGAATGTGCCTTTTTGAAATACGGTTTTCTCTGGGTATATGCCCAGAAGTGGGATTGCTGGATCAGATGGTAATTCTATTTCTAGTTTTTTTAAGGAAACTCCATACTGTTCTCCATAGTGACTGTATCAATTTACATTCCCACCAATAGTGGAAGAGGGCTCCTTTTGTCCACACCCTCCCCAGAATTGGTTGTTTGTAGATTTTCTGATGATGCCGATTCTAACAGGTGTGAGGTGATACCTCATTGTAGTTTTGATTTGCATTTCTCTAATAATTAGTGCTGTTGAGCAGCTTTTCATGTGCGTCTTGGCCATGTCTGTGTCTCCTTTGAAGAAACGTCTCTTTAGATCTTCTGCCCATTTTTGTATTGGGTTGTTTGTTTTTTTTAATATTAAGCTGCATGAGCTGTTTATATATATTGGAGATTAAACCTGTGTCCATTGATTCGTTTGCAACGATTTTCACCCATCCTGAGGGATGCCTTTTTCCATTCCCGTTTTTTTTAACAAAAAAGGAAAGAAAGGAAAAGAAGCAGAACACTAATGTGCGTAAAATATGCCCTTTGAAACGGTCGTTTTGAAATATGGACGTCCTTTGAATTTTTTGGTCGATATGTGACCCCAGGATTTGTTTTCAGGGCAGGTGTCATTTACAGGCCTGCAATGATTTTGAATATCAACTGACCATTAGCGTTGGGATTAAAGCTGCTGTTGTGTGAAACGGCCACAAGGTGGCAGCAGTTCACCCTTACCAAATCTGGTTACTAGGGCAAGAGAGCCTCAGTGGAATTGGTGTTCTAGATTGGAGTTTAGAATGGAATGTGCCAGGAGAAAGCCCCTCAAGTTTGTCTCACTACTTCTTGTTCGTGTTTTTAATTTAAGTTTTTATTTTTTATTACAGCAAGTTTGATTACAATGTTTGGTTGTTGTAGGTGTGGAAGATGTGGTTCTTTTACACATATACAGATGACTGTTCTTCTTGGGATCCTTTTCCCATGTACGTTATGACAGAATGTTGAGTAGTCCTCTCTTGGTATTCTGTAGGTCTTTGGTGATTATATATGTCACCTGTGTTTGTATATGTCTGTTAACCCCGATATCGTAATGAAACCAATCCTCACACCTTTCCATTGGTGAACCATAAGTTTGTTTAATGAATCTGTGATTGCCCTTCTCCGTGGAAATATCTGCCCTGGTATCCATTTTTAGGTAACACCTCTATGTGATATGATATGTGTCTTTCACTTTCTGACTTACTACAAGTCACGTGGTTACTTCTAGACTCATCTACGGGGCTGCAAATGGAATTTTGTCCTTTTTTCCCTTGGCTTCTCTTCTGCCTTTGCGGGGTCCATTTTCAACAATGTGATTCCCTGAGGGTTGTGGATTAGCTGACCTGGGCAGCCTTATCCTGCCGGCCTGCCCTCCCCAGGTGTGCCTCGTTGAGGTCAATATAAACAGCGCTCCAGGCAGCAATAGCCCCTGAAGCTGTGCCTGACTCCATATTCTCTGCCCCGTCAGCAGTCTCGGGGCTGTGCTGGTGGGAGGGAGTGAGGGACCACAGCTTTGTGGGTGGCCCGGTGTGAGTGGGGTTCTGCTGGCCTTTCTGCAGGAGATGCCAGGCTGCCGCCTGTAAAGAAGAGGATGTGTCACCCATACCTTCCGCTGGAATTTCTCTCCGGACAGAGGTGAGGAAGGAAAAAAGCAGTGGGGGCCGGGACAGGAGGGGTATCTCAGGCAGGGCAATGGAAAGCTTCTGGAAGAGCGCCCGGGGCCAGGACCACCCTGGCTGGCCTGCAGGCACCAAGTTGGCCTGCGTGCTGTCGCTGGTGTGGCTCCACGGTCCTTCCTCTAGGCTTTCAAGCCCTTGTACATATTCAGGTGTTTTACCTGGAAAGGGTGGGAACAGTTCAGCAGCAGCTGGCCTGGGGCTCAGCTCACGTTTACTCACAGATGCCTCGGCACGGTCCCCCAGCTTTGCAATGAGGACGCTCCTTGTGTGGGGGGTGTGTTGATGGCTGTATGGGAGATGGTTCCCCATCTCTGACCAATTTCAGAATTGTTTACCACTGGAGCAAGTGCCCTGATAGGGTTTTCCTCTGTATAACTCGTGGGTTCAGGTTTTTTTTTCTTTTATGGTTCAAGTTAGATTTTATTCCTCTTTTATGTATTTATAGATATAAGCATGGAAATAATTCATTCCTATAAATACATCTGTGGAACGGGAAGAACTTTTTTCTGTTTTATTTTTAAATTTTATTTTTTAAAATTTTGAAATTTAATTTTATTTATGTTTTTATACAGCACGTTATTATTAGTTATGTATTTTATGCATATACATGTACACAGGTCAATCCCAAACTCCCAACTCATCCCACCACCACCACCCCATGGCTTCCCACACTTGGTGTCCATACGTTTGTTCTCTACCTCTGTGTCTCTATTTCTTCCCTGCAAACCAGTTCATCTGTATCATTTTTAGGCTCCACATATATGCATTAATATACAATATTTGTTTTCCTCTTTGTGACATACTTCATTCTGTATGACAGTCTCTCGATCCATCGATGTCTCTACAAATGACCCAGGTTCATTCCTTTCTATGGCCGCGTCATATTCCATTTTATATATGTACCACATCTTTATCCATTCATCTGTCTGTGGGCATTTAGGTTGCTTCCATTACCTGGCTATTGTAAATAGTGCTGCAATGAACATTGTGGTGAATGTGCCTTTTTGAAATACGGTTTTCTCTGGGTATATGCCCAGAAGTGGGATTGCTGGATCAGATGGTAATTCTATTTCTAGTTTTTTTTAAGGAAACTCCATACTGTTCTCCATAGTGACTGTATCAATTTACATTCCCACCAATAGTGGAAGAGGGCTCCTTTTGTCCACACCCTACCCAGAATTGGTTGTTTGTAGATTTTCTGATGATGCCGATTCTAACAGGTGTGAGGTGATACCTCATTGTAGTTTTGATTTGCATTTCTCTAATAATTAGTGCTGTTGAGCAGCTTTTCATGTGCGTCTTGGCCATGTCTGTGTCTCCTTTGAAGAAACGTCTCTTTAGATCTTCTGCCCATTTTTTTGGGTTGTTTGTTTATTTAATATTAAGCTGCATGAGCTGTTTATATATATTGGAGATTAAACCTCTGTCCATTGATTCGTCTGCAACGATTTTCGCCCATTCTGAGGGATGCCTTTTTCCATTCCCGTGTTCTTTAACAAAAAAGGAAAGAAAGGAAAAGAAGCAGAACACTAATGTGCGTAAAATATGCCTTTTGAAACGGTCGTTTTGAAATATGGACGTCCTTTGAATTTTTTGGTCGATATGTGACCCCAGGATTTGTTTTCAGGGCAGGTGTCATTTACAGGCCTGCAATGATTTTGAATATCAACTGACCATTAGCGTTGGGATTAAAGCTGCTGTTGTGTGAAACGGCCACAAGGTGGCAGCAGTTCACCCTTACCCAATCTGGTTACTAGGGCAAGAGAGCCTCAGTGGAAGTGGTGTTCTAGATTGGAGTTTAGAATGGAATGTGCCAGGAGAAAGCCCCTCACGTTTGTCTCACTACTTCTTGTTCGTGTTTTTAATTTATTTTTTTATTTTTTATTACAGCAAGTTTGATTACAATGTTTGGCTTGTTGTAGGTGTGGAAGATGTGGTTCTTTTACACATATACAGATGACTGTTCTTCCTGGGATCCTTTTCCCATGTACGTTATGACAGAATGTTGAGTAGTCCTCTCTTGGTATTCTGTAGGTCTTTGGTGATTATATATGTCACCTGTGTTTGTATATGTCTGTTATCCCCGATATCGTAATGAAACCAATCCTCACACCTTTCCATTGGTGAACCATAAGTTTGTTTAATGAATCTGTGATTGCCCTTCTCCGTGGAAATATCTGCCCTGGTATCCATTTTTAGGTAACACCTATAAGTGATATGATATGTTATGTGTCTTTCACTTTCTGACTTGCTACAAGTCACGTGATTACTTCTAGACTCATCTACGGTGCTGCAAATGGCATTGTGTACTTTTTTTCCTTGGCTTCTCTTCTGCCTTAGTGGGGTCCATTTTCAACAATGTGATTCCCTGAGGGTTGTGGGTTAGTTGACCTGGGCAGCCTTACCCTGCCGGCCCGCCCTCCCCAGGTGTGCCTCGTTGAGGTCAATATAAACAGCGCTCCAGGCAGCAATAGCCCCTGAAGCTGTGCCTGACTCCATATTCTCTGCCCCGTCAGCAGTTTCGGGGCTGTGCTGGTGGGAGGGAGTGAGGGGCCACAGCTTTGTGGGTGGCCCGGTGTGAGTGGGGTTCTGCTGGCCTTTCTTCAGGAGTTGCCAGGCTGCCGCCTGTAAAGAAGAGGTTGTGTCACCCATACCTTCCGCTGGAATTTCTCTCCGGACAGAGGTGAGGAAGGAAAAAAGCAGTGGGGGCCGGGACGGGAGGGGTATCTCAGGCAGGGCAATGGAAAGCTTCTGGAAGAGTGCCCGGGGCCAGGACCACCCTGGCTGGCCTGCAGGCACCAAGTTGGCCTGCGTGCTGTCGCTGGTGTGGCTCCACGGTCCTTCCTCTAGGCTTTCAAGCCCTTGTACATATTCAGGTGTTTTACCTGGAAAGGGTGGGAACAGTTCAGCAGCAGCTGGCCTGGGGCTCAGCTCACGTTTACTCACAGATGCCTCGGCACGGTCCCCCAGCTTTGCAATGAGGACGCTCCTTGCGTGGGGGTGGGTTGCTGGCTGTATGGGAGATGGTTCCCCACCTCTGACCAATTTCAGAATTGTTTACTGCTGGAGCAAGTGCCCTGATAGGGTTTTCCTCTGTATAACTCGTCGGTTCAGGTTTTTTTTTTTCTTTTATGGTTCAAGTTAGATTTTATTCCTCTTTTATGTATTTATAGATATAAGCATGGAAATATTTCATTCCTATAAATACATCTGTGTGACGGGAAGAACTTTTTTCTGTTTTATTTTTAAATTTTATTTTTTAAAATTTTGAAATTTAATTTTATTTATTTTTTTATACAGCACGTTATTATTAGTTATGTATTTTATGCATATACTTGTACACAGGTCAATCCCAAACTCCCAACTCATCCCACCACCACCACCCCATGGCTTCCCACACTTGGTGTCCATACGTTTGTTCTCTACCTCTGTGTCTCTATTTCTTCCCTGCAAACCAGTTCATCTGTATCATTTTTAGGCTCCACATATATGCATTAATATACAATATTTGTTTTCCTCTTTGTGACTTACTTCATTCTGTATGACAGTCTCTCGATCCATCGATGTCTCTACAAATGACCCAGTTTCATTCCTTTTTATGGCCGAGTCATATTCCATTTTATATATGTACCACATCTTTATCCATTCATCTGTCTGTGGGCATTTAGGTTGCTTCCATTACCTGGCTATTGTAAATAGTGCTGCAACGAACATTGTGGTGAATGTGCCTTGTTGAAATACGGTTTTCTCTGGGTATATGCCCAGAAGTGGGATTGCTGGATCAGATGGTAATTCTATTTCTAATTTTTTTAAGGAAACTCCATACTGTTCTCCATAGTGACTGTATCAATTTACATTCCCACCAATAGTGGAAGAGGGCTCCTTTTGTCCACACCCTCCCCAGAATTGGTTGTTTGTAGATTTTCTGATGATGCCGATTCTAACAGGTGTGAGGTGATACCTCATTGTAGTTTTGATTTGCATTTCTCTAATAATTAGTGCTGTTGAGCAGCTTTTCATGTGCATCTTGGCCATGTCTGTGTCTCCTTTGAAGAAACGTCTCTTTAGATCTTCTGCCCATTTTTGTATTGGGTTGTTTGTTTTTTTAATATTAAGCTGCATGAGCTGTTTATATATATTGGAGATTAAACCTCTGTCCATTGATTCGTTTGCAACGATTTTCACCCATCCTGAGGGATGCCTTTTTCCATTCCCGTTTTTTTTTAACAAAAAAGGAAAGAAAGGAAAAGAAGCAGAACACTAATGTGCGTAAAATATGCCTTTTGAAACGGTCGTTTTGAAATATGGACGTGCTTTGAATTTTTTGGTCGATATGTGACCCCAGGATTTGTTTTCAGGGCAGGTGTCATTTACAGGCCTGCAATGATTTTGAATATCAACTGACCATTAGCGTTGGGATTAAAGCTGCTGTTGTGTGAAACGGCCACAAGGTGGCAGCAGTTCACCCTTACCAAATCTGGTTACTAGGGCAAGAGAGCCTCAGTGGAAGTGGTGTTCTAGATTGGAGTTTAGAATGGAATGTGCCAGGAGAAACCCCCTCAAGTTTGTCTCACTACTTCTTGTTCGTGTTTTTAATTTAAGTTTTTATTTTTTATTACAGCAAGTTTGATTACAATGTTTGGCTTGTTGTAGGTGTGGAAGATGTGGTTCTTTTACACATATACAGATGACTGTTCTTCTTGGGATCCTTTTCCCATGTACGTTATGACAGAATGTTGAGTAGTCCTCTCTTGGTATTCTGTAGGTCTTTGGTGATTATATATGTCACCTGTGTTTGTATATGTCTGTTAACCCCGATATCGTAATGAAACCAATCCTCACACCTTTCCATTGGTGAACCATAAGTTTGTTTAATGAATCTGTGATTGCCCTTCTCCGTGGAAATATCTGCCCTGGTATCCATTTTTAGGTAACATCTCTATGTGATATGATATGTGTCTTTCACTTTCTGACTTACTACAAGTCACGTGATTACTTCTAGACTCACCTATGGGGCTGCAAATGGCATTTTGTCCTTTTTTCCCTTGGCTTCTCTTCTGCCTTTGCGGGGTCCATTTTCAACAATGTGATTCCCTGAGGGTTGTGAATTAGCTGACCTGGGCAGCCTTACCCTGCCGGCCCGCCCTCCCGAGGTGTGCCTCGTTGAGGTCAATATAAACAGCGCTCCAGGCAGCAATAGCCCCTGAAGCTGTGCCTGCCTCCTTATTCTCTGCCCCGTCAGCAGTCTCGGGGCTGTGCTGGTGGGTGGGAGTGAGGGGCCACAGCTTTGTGGGTGGCCCGGTGTGAGTGGGGTTCTGCTGGCCTTTCTGCAGGAGATGCCAGGCTGCCGCCTGTAAAGAAGAGGATGTGTCACCCATACCTTCCGCTGGAATTTCTCTCCGGACAGAGGTGAGGAAGGAAAAAAGCAGTGGGGGCCGGGACAGGAGGGGTATCTCAGGCAGGGCAATGGAAAGCTTCTGGAAGAGCGCCCGGGGCCAGGACCACCCTGGCTGGCCTGCAGGCACCAAGTTGGCCTGCGTGCTGTCGCTGGTGTGGCTCCACGGTCCTTCCTCTAGGCTTTCAAGCCCTTGTACATATTGAGGTGTTTTACCTGGAAAGGGTGGGAACAGTTCAGCAGCAGCTGGCCTGGGGCTCAGCTCACGTTTACTCACAGATGCCTCGGCACGGTCCCCCAGCTTTGCAATGAGGACGCTCCTTGCGTGGGGGGTGGGTTGCTGGCTGTAATGGGAGATGATTCCCCACCTCTGACCAATTTCAGAATTGTTTACCACTGGAGCAAGTGCCCTGATAGGGTTTTCCTCTGTATAACTCCTGGGTTCAGGTTTTTTTTTTCTTTTATGGTTCAAGTTAGATTTTATTCCCCTTTTATGTATTTATAGATATAAGCATGGAAATAATTCATTCCTATAAATACATCTGTGTGACGGGAAGAATTTTTTCTGTTTTATTTTTAAATTTTATTTTTTAAAATTTTGAAATTTAATTTTATTTATGTTTTTATACAGCAGGTTATTATTAGTTATGTATTTTATGCATATACATGTATACAGGTCAATCCCAATCTCCCAACTCATCCCACCACCACCACCCCATGGCTTCCCACACTTGGTGTCCATACGTTTGTTCTCTACCTCTGTGTCTCTATTTCTTCCCTGCAAACCAGTTCATCTGTATCATTTTTAGGCTCCACATATATGCATTAATATACAATATTTGTTTTCCTCTTTGTGACATACTTCATTCTGTATGACAGTCTCTCGATCCATCGATGTCTCTACAAATGACCCAGGTTCATTCCTTTCTATGGCCGAGTCATATTCCATTTTATATATGTACCACATCTTTATCCATTCATCTGTCTGTGGTCATTTAGGTTGCTTCCATTACCTGGCTATTGTAAATAGTGCTGCAATGAACATTGTGGTGAATGTGCCTTTTTGAAATACGGTTTTCTCTGGGTATATGCCCAGAAGTGGGATTGCTGGATCAGATGGTAATTCTATTTCTAGTTTTTTTAAGGAAACTCCATACTGTTCTCCATAGTGACTGTATCAATTTACATTCCCACCAATAGTGGAAGAGGGCTCCTTTTGTCCACACCCTCCCCAGCATTGGTTGTTTTTAGATTTTCTGATGATGCCGATTCTAACAGGTGTGAGGTGATACCTCATTGTAGTTTTGATTTGCATTTCTCTAATAATTAGTGCTGTTGAGCAGCTTTTCATGTGCGTCTTGGCCATGTCTGTGTCTCCTTTGAAGAAACGTCTCTTTAGATCTTCTGCCCATTTTTTTGGGTTGTTTGTTTATTTAATATTAAGCTGCATGAGCTGTTTATATATATTGGAGATTAAACCTCTGTCCATTGATTCGTCTGCAACGATTTTCGCCCATTCTGAGGGATGCCTTTTTCCATTCCCGTGTTCTTTAACAAAAAAGGAAAGAAAGGAAAAGAAGCAGAACACTAATGTGCGTAAAATATGCCTTTTGAAACGGTCGTTTTGAAATATGGACGTCCTTTGAATTTTTTGGTCGATATGTGACCCCAGGATTTGTTTTCAGGGCAGGTGTCATTTACAGGCCTGCAATGATTTTGAATATCAACTGACCATTAGCGTTGGGATTAAAGCTGCTGTTGTGTGAAACGGCCACAAGGTGGCAGCAGTTCACCCTTACCCAATCTGGTTACTAGGGCAAGAGAGCCTCAGTGGAAGTGGTGTTCTAGATTGGAGTTTAGAATGGAATGTGCCAGGAGAAAGCCCCTCACGTTTGTCTCACTACTTCTTGTTCGTGTTTTTAATTTATTTTTTTATTTTTTATTACAGCAAGTTTGATTACAATGTTTGGCTTGTTGTAGGTGTGGAAGATGTGGTTCTTTTACACATATACAGATGACTGTTCTTCCTGGGATCCTTTTCCCATGTACGTTATGACAGAATGTTGAGTAGTCCTCTCTTGGTATTCTGTAGGTCTTTGGTGATTATATATGTCACCTGTGTTTGTATATGTCTGTTATCCCCGATATCGTAATGAAACCAATCCTCACACCTTTCCATTGGTGAACCATAAGTTTGTTTAATGAATCTGTGATTGCCCTTCTCCGTGGAAATATCTGCCCTGGTATCCATTTTTAGGTAACACCTATAAGTGATATGATATGTTATGTGTCTTTCACTTTCTGACTTGCTACAAGTCACGTGATTACTTCTAGACTCATCTACGGTGCTGCAAATGGCATTGTGTCCTTTTTTTCCTTGGCTTCTCTTCTGCCTTAGTGGGGTCCATTTTCAACAATGTGATTCCCTGAGGGTTGTGGGTTAGTTGACCTGGGCAGCCTTACCCTGCCGGCCCGCCCTCCCCAGGTGTGCCTCGTTGAGGTCAATATAAACAGCGCTCCAGGCAGCAATAGCCCCTGAAGCTGTGCCTGACTCCATATTCTCTGCCCCGTCAGCAGTTTTGGGGCTGTGCTGGTGGGAGGGAGTGAGGGGCCACAGCTTTGTGGGTGGCCCGGTGTGAGTGGGGTTCTGCTGGCCTTTCTTCAGGAGTTGCCAGGCTGCCGCCTGTAAAGAAGAGGTTGTGTCACCCATACCTTCCGCTGGAATTTCTCTCCGGACAGAGGTGAGGAAGGAAAAAAGCAGTGGGGGCCGGGACGGGAGGGGTATCTCAGGCAGGGCAATGGAAAGCTTCTGGAAGAGTGCCCGGGGCCAGGACCACCCTGGCTGGCCTGCAGGCACCAAGTTGGCCTGCGTGCTGTCGCTGGTGTGGCTCCACGGTCCTTCCTCTAGGCTTTCAAGCCCTTGTACATATTCAGGTGTTTTACCTGGAAAGGGTGGGAACAGTTCAGCAGCAGCTGGCCTGGGGCTCAGCTCACGTTTACTCACAGATGCCTCGGCACGGTCCCCCAGCTTTGCAATGAGGACGCTCCTTGCGTGGGGGTGGGTTGCTGGCTGTATGGGAGATGGTTCCCCACCTCTGACCAATTTCAGAATTGTTTACTGCTGGAGCAAGTGCCCTGATAGGGTTTTCCTCTGTATAACTCGTCGGTTCAGGTTTTTTTTTTTCTTTTATGGTTCAAGTTAGATTTTATTCCTCTTTTATGTATTTATAGATATAAGCATGGAAATATTTCATTCCTATAAATACATCTGTGTGACGGGAAGAACTTTTTTCTGTTTTATTTTTAAATTTTATTTTTTAAAATTTTGAAATTTAATTTTATTTATTTTTTTATACAGCACGTTATTATTAGTTATGTATTTTATGCATATACTTGTACACAGGTCAATCCCAAACTCCCAACTCATCCCACCACCACCACCCCATGGCTTCCCACACTTGGTGTCCATACGTTTGTTCTCTACCTCTGTGTCTCTATTTCTTCCCTGCAAACCAGTTCATCTGTATCATTTTTAGGCTCCACATATATGCATTAATATACAATATTTGTTTTCCTCTTTGTGACTTACTTCATTCTGTATGACAGTCTCTCGATCCATCGATGTCTCTACAAATGACCCAGTTTCATTCCTTTTTATGGCCGAGTCATATTCCATTTTATATATGTACCACATCTTTATCCATTCATCTGTCTGTGGGCATTTAGGTTGCTTCCATTACCTGGCTATTGTAAATAGTGCTGCAACGAACATTGTGGTGAATGTGCCTTGTTGAAATACGGTTTTCTCTGGGTATATGCCCAGAAGTGGGATTGCTGGATCAGATGGTAATTCTATTTCTAATTTTTTTAAGGAAACTCCATACTGTTCTCCATAGTGACTGTATCAATTTACATTCCCACCAATAGTGGAAGAGGGCTCCTTTTGTCCACACCCTCCCCAGAATTGGTTGTTTGTAGATTTTCTGATGATGCCGATTCTAACAGGTGTGAGGTGATACCTCATTGTAGTTTTGATTTGCATTTCTCTAATAATTAGTGCTGTTGAGCAGCTTTTCATGTGCGTCTTGGCCATGTCTGTGTCTCCTTTGAAGAAACGTCTCTTTAGATCTTCTGCCCATTTTTGTATTGGGTTGTTTGTTTTTTTAATATTAAGCTGCATGAGCTGTTTATATATATTGGAGATTAAACCTCTGTCCATTGATTCGTTTGCAACGATTTTCACCCATCCTGAGGGATGCCTTTTTCCATTCCCGTTTTTTTTTAACAAAAAAGGAAAGAAAGGAAAAGAAGCAGAACACTAATGTGCGTAAAATATGCCTTTTGAAACGGTCGTTTTGAAATATGGACGTCCTTTGAATTTTTTGGTCGATATGTGACCCCAGGATTTGTTTTCAGGGCAGGTGTCATTTACAGGCCTGCAATGATTTTGAATATCAACTGACCATTAGCGTTGGGATTAAAGCTGCTGTTGTGTGAAACGGCCACAAGGTGGCAGCAGTTCACCCTTACCAAATCTGGTTACTAGGGCAAGAGAGCCTCAGTGGAAGTGGTGTTCTAGATTGGAGTTTAGAATGGAATGTGCCAGGAGAAACCCCCTCAAGTTTGTCTCACTACTTCTTGTTCGTGTTTTTAATTTAAGTTTTTATTTTTTATTACAGCAAGTTTGATTACAATGTTTGGCTTGTTGTAGGTGTGGAAGATGTGGTTCTTTTACACATATACAGATGACTGTTCTTCTTGGGATCCTTTTCCCATGTACGTTATGACAGAATGTTGAGTAGTCCTCTCTTGGTATTCTGTAGGTCTTTGGTGATTATATATGTCACCTGTGTTTGTATATGTCTGTTAACCCCGATATCGTAATGAAACCAATCCTCACACCTTTCCATTGGTGAACCATAAGTTTGTTTAATGAATCTGTGATTGCCCTTCTCCGTGGAAATATCTGCCCTGGTATCCATTTTTAGGTAACACCTCTATGTGATATGATATGTGTCTTTCACTTTCTGACTTACTACAAGTCACGTGATTACTTCTAGACTCACCTATGGGGCTGCAAATGGCATTTTGTCCTTTTTTCCCTTGGCTTCTCTTCTGCCTTTGCGGGGTCCATTTTCAACAATGTGATTCCCTGAGGGTTGTGAATTAGCTGACCTGGGCAGCCTTACCCTGCCGGCCCGCCCTCCCGAGGTGTGCCTCGTTGAGGTCAATATAAACAGCGCTCCAGGCAGCAATAGCCCCTGAAGCTGTGCCTGCCTCCTTATTCTCTGCCCCGTCAGCAGTCTCGGGGCTGTGCTGGTGGGTGGGAGTGAGGGGCCACAGCTTTGTGGGTGGCCCGGTGTGAGTGGGGTTCTGCTGGCCTTTCTGCAGGAGATGCCAGGCTGCCGCCTGTAAAGAAGAGGATGTGTCACCCATACCTTCCGCTGGAATTTCTCTCCGGACAGAGGTGAGGAAGGAAAAAAGCAGTGGGGGCCGGGACAGGAGGGGTATCTCAGGCAGGGCAATGGAAAGCTTCTGGAAGAGCGCCCGGGGCCAGGACCACCCTGGCTGGCCTGCAGGCACCAAGTTGGCCTGCGTGCTGTCGCTGGTGTGGCTCCACGGTCCTTCCTCTAGGCTTTCAAGCCCTTGTACATATTGAGGTGTTTTACCTGGAAAGGGTGGGAACAGTTCAGCAGCAGCTGGCCTGGGGCTCAGCTCACGTTTACTCACAGATGCCTCGGCACGGTCCCCCAGCTTTGCAATGAGGACGCTCCTTGCGTGGGGGGTGGGTTGCTGGCTGTAATGGGAGATGATTCCCCACCTCTGACCAATTTCAGAATTGTTTACCACTGGAGCAAGTGCCCTGATAGGGTTTTCCTCTGTATAACTCCTGGGTTCAGGTTTTTTTTTTCTTTTATGGTTCAAGTTAGATTTTATTCCCCTTTTATGTATTTATAGATATAAGCATGGAAATAATTCATTCCTATAAATACATCTGTGTGACGGGAAGAATTTTTTCTGTTTTATTTTTAAATTTTATTTTTTAAAATTTTGAAATTTAATTTTATTTATGTTTTTATACAGCAGGTTATTATTAGTTATGTATTTTATGCATATACATGTATACAGGTCAATCCCAATCTCCCAACTCATCCCACCACCACCACCCCATGGCTTCCCACACTTGGTGTCCATACGTTTGTTCTCTACCTCTGTGTCTCTATTTCTTCCCTGCAAACCAGTTCATCTGTATCATTTTTAGGCTCCACATATATGCATTAATATACAATATTTGTTTTCCTCTTTGTGACATACTTCATTCTGTATGACAGTCTCTCGATCCATCGATGTCTCTACAAATGACCCAGGTTCATTCCTTTCTATGGCCGAGTCATATTCCATTTTATATATGTACCACATCTTTATCCATTCATCTGTCTGTGGTCATTTAGGTTGCTTCCATTACCTGGCTATTGTAAATAGTGCTGCAATGAACATTGTGGTGAATGTGCCTTTTTGAAATACGGTTTTCTCTGGGTATATGCCCAGAAGTGGGATTGCTGGATCAGATGGTAATTCTATTTCTAGTTTTTTTAAGGAAACTCCATACTGTTCTCCATAGTGACTGTATCAATTTACATTCCCACCAATAGTGGAAGAGGGCTCCTTTTGTCCACACCCTCCCCAGCATTGGTTGTTTTTAGATTTTCTGATGATGCCGATTCTAACAGGTGTGAGGTGATACCTCATTGTAGTTTTGATTTGCATTTCTCTAATAATTAGTGCTGTTGAGCAGCTTTTCATGTGCGTCTTGGCCATGTCTGTGTCTCCTTTGAAGAAACGTCTCTTTAGATCTTCTGCCCATTTTTTTGGGTTGTTTGTTTATTTAATATTAAGCTGCATGAGCTGTTTATATATATTGGAGATTAAACCTCTGTCCATTGATTCGTCTGCAACGATTTTCGCCCATTCTGAGGGATGCCTTTTTCCATTCCCGTGTTCTTTAACAAAAAAGGAAAGAAAGGAAAAGAAGCAGAACACTAATGTGCGTAAAATATGCCTTTTGAAACGGTCGTTTTGAAATATGGACGTCCTTTGAATTTTTTGGTCGATATGTGACCCCAGGATTTGTTTTCAGGGCAGGTGTCATTTACAGGCCTGCAATGATTTTGAATATCAACTGACCATTAGCGTTGGGATTAAAGCTGCTGTTGTGTGAAACGGCCACAAGGTGGCAGCAGTTCACCCTTACCCAATCTGGTTACTAGGGCAAGAGAGCCTCAGTGGAAGTGGTGTTCTAGATTGGAGTTTAGAATGGAATGTGCCAGGAGAAAGCCCCTCACGTTTGTCTCACTACTTCTTGTTCGTGTTTTTAATTTATTTTTTTATTTTTTATTACAGCAAGTTTGATTACAATGTTTGGCTTGTTGTAGGTGTGGAAGATGTGGTTCTTTTACACATATACAGATGACTGTTCTTCCTGGGATCCTTTTCCCATGTACGTTATGACAGAATGTTGAGTAGTCCTCTCTTGGTATTCTGTAGGTCTTTGGTGATTATATATGTCACCTGTGTTTGTATATGTCTGTTATCCCCGATATCGTAATGAAACCAATCCTCACACCTTTCCATTGGTGAACCATAAGTTTGTTTAATGAATCTGTGATTGCCCTTCTCCGTGGAAATATCTGCCCTGGTATCCATTTTTAGGTAACACCTATAAGTGATATGATATGTTATGTGTCTTTCACTTTCTGACTTGCTACAAGTCACGTGATTACTTCTAGACTCATCTACGGTGCTGCAAATGGCATTGTGTCCTTTTTTTCCTTGGCTTCTCTTCTGCCTTAGTGGGGTCCATTTTCAACAATGTGATTCCCTGAGGGTTGTGGGTTAGTTGACCTGGGCAGCCTTACCCTGCCGGCCCGCCCTCCCCAGGTGTGCCTCGTTGAGGTCAATATAAACAGCGCTCCAGGCAGCAATAGCCCCTGAAGCTGTGCCTGACTCCATATTCTCTGCCCCGTCAGCAGTTTCGGGGCTGTGCTGGTGGGAGGGAGTGAGGGGCCACAGCTTTGTGGGTGGCCCGGTGTGAGTGGGGTTCTGCTGGCCTTTCTTCAGGAGTTGCCAGGCTGCCGCCTGTAAAGAAGAGGTTGTGTCACCCATACCTTCCGCTGGAATTTCTCTCCGGACAGAGGTGAGGAAGGAAAAAAGCAGTGGGGGCCGGGACAGGAGGGGTATCTCAGGCAGGGCAATGGAAAGCTTCTGGAAGAGTGCCCGGGGCCAGGACCACCCTGGCTGGCCTGCAGGCACCAAGTTGGCCCGCGTGCTGTCGCTGGTGTGGCTCCACGGTCCTTCCTCTAGGCTTTCAAGCCCTTGTACATATTCAGGTGTTTTACCTGGAAAGGGTGGGAAGAGTTCAGCAGCAGCTGGCCTGGGGCTCAGCTCACGTTTACTCACAGATGCCTCGGCATGGTCCCCCAGCTTTGCAATGAGGACGCTCCTTGCGTGGGGGTGGGTTGCTGGCTGTATGGGAGATGGTTCCCCACCTCTGACCAATTTCAGAATTGTTTACTGCTGGAGCAAGTGCCCTGATAGGGTTTTCCTCTGTATAACTCGTCGGTTCAGGTTTTTTTTTTTCTTTTATGGTTCAAGTTAGATTTTATTCCTCTTTTATGTATTTATAGATATAAGCATGGAAATATTTCATTCCTATAAATACATCTGTGTGACGGGAAGAACTTTTTTCTGTTTTATTTTTAAATTTTATTTTTTAAAATTTTGAAATTTAATTTTATTTATTTTTTTATACAGCACGTTATAATTAGTTATGTATTTTATGCATATACATGTATACAGGTCAATCCCAAACTCCCAACTCATCCCACCACCACCACCACCACCCCATGGCTTCCCACACTTGGTGTCCATACGTTTGTTCTCTACCTCTGTGTCTCTATTTCTTCCCTGCAAACCAGTTCATCTGTACCATTTTTAGGCTCCACATATATGCATTAATATACAATATTTGTTTTCCTCTTTCTGACTTACTTCATTCTGTATGACAGTCTCTCGATCCATCGATGTCTCTACAAATGACCCAGTTTCATTCCTTTTTATGGCCGAGTAATATTCCATTTTATATATGTACCACATCTTTATCCATTCATCTGTCTGTGCGCATTTAGGTTGCTTCCATTACCTGACTATTGTAAATAGTGCTGCAACGAACATTGTGGTGAATGTGCCTTGTTGAAATACGGTTTTCTCTGGGTATATGCCCAGAAGTGGGATTGCTGGATCAGATGGTAATTCTATTTCTAATTTTTTTAAGGAAAGTCCATACTGTTCTCCATAGTGACTGTATCAATTTACATTCCCACCAATAGTGGAAGAGGGCTCCTTTTGTCCACACCCTCCCCAGAATTGGTTGTTTGTAGATTTTCTGATGATGCCGATTCTAACAGGTGTGAGGTGATACCTCATTGTAGTTTTGATTTGCATTTTTCTAATTATTAGTGCTGTTGAGCAGCTTTTCATGTGCGTCTTGGCCATCTCTGTGTCTCCTTTGAAGAAACGTCTCTTTAGATCTTCTGCCCATTTTTTTTTGTGTTGTTTGTTTTTTTAATATTAAGCTGCATGAGCTGTTTATATATATTGGAGATTAAACCTCTGTCCATTGATTCGTCTGCAACGATTTTCGCCCATTCTGAGGGATGCCTTTCTCCATTCCCGAGTATTTTAACAAAAAAAGGGAAGAAAGGAAAAGAAGCAGAACACTAATGTGCGTAAAATATGCCTTTTGAAATGGTCATTTTGAAATATGGACGTCCTTTGAATTTTTTGGTCGATATGTGACCCCAGGATTTGTTTTCAGGGCAGGTGTCATTTACAGGCCTGCAATGATTTTGAATATCAACTGACCATTAGAGTTGGGATTAAAGCTGCTGTTGTGTGAAACGGCCACAAGGTGGCAAGAGTTCACCTTTACCAAATCTGGTTACTAGGGCAAGAGAGCCTCAGTGGAAGTGGTGTTCTAGATTGGAGTTTAGAATGGAATGTGCCAGGAGAAAGCTCCTCACGTTTATCTCACTACTTCTTGTTCGTGTTTTTAATTTAATTTTTTATTTTTTATTACAGCAAGTTTGATTACAATGTTTGGCTTGTTGTAGGTGTGGAAGATGTGGTTCTTTTACACATATACAGAAGACTGTCCTTCCTGGGATCCTTTTCCCATGTACGTTATGACAGAATGTTGAGTAGTCCTCTCTTGGTATTCTGTAGGTCTTTGGTGATTATATATGTCACCTGTGTTTGTATATGTCTGTTAACCCCGATATCGTAATGAAACCAATCCTCACACCTTTCCATTGGTGAACCATAAGTTTGTTTAATGAATCTGTGACTGCCCTTCTCCGTGGAAATATCTGCCCTGGTATCCATTTTTAGGTAACACCTATAAGTGATATGATATGTTATGTGTCTTTCACTTTCTGACTTACTACAAGTCACGTGATTACTTCTAGACTCATCTACGGTGCTGCAAATGGCATTGTGTCCTTTTATTCCTTGGCTTCTCTTCTGCCTTAGTGGGGTCCATTTTCAACAATGTGATTCCCTGAGGGTTGTGGGTTAGCTGACCTGGGCAGCCTTACCCTGCCGGCCCGCCCTCCCCAGGTGTGCCTCGTTGAGATCAATATAAACAGCGCTCCAGGCAGCAATAGCCCCTGAAGCTGTGCCTGACTCCATATTCTCTGCCCAATCAGCAGTCTCGGGGCTGTGCTGGTGGGAGGGAGTGTGGGGCCACAGCATTGTGGGTGGCCCGGTGTGAGTGGGGTTCTGCTGGCCTTTCTTCAAGAGTTTCCAGGCTGCCGCCTGTAAAGAAGAGGTTGTGTCACCAATACGTTCCGCTGGAATTTCTCTCCGGACAGAGGTGAGGAAGGAAAAAAGCAGTGGGGGCCGGGACAGGAGGGGTGTCTCAGGCAGGGCAATGGAAAGCTTCTGGAAGAGCGCCCGGGGCCAGGACCACCCTGGCTGGCCTGCAGGCACCAAGTTGGCCTGCGTGCTGTCTCTGGTGTGGCTCCACGGTCCTTCCTCTAGGCTTTCAAGCCCTTGTACATATTCAGGTGTTTTACCTGGAAAGGGTGGGAAGAGTTCAGCAGCAGCTGGCCTGGGGCTCAGCTCACGTTTACTCACAGATGCCTCGGCATGGTCCCCCAGCTTTGCAATGAGGACGCTCCTTGCGTGGGGGTGGGTTGCTGGCTGTATGGGAGATGGTTCCCCACCTCTGACCAATTTCAGAATTGTTTACTGCTGGAGCAAGTGCCCTGATAGGGTTTTCCTCTGTATAACTCGTCGGTTCAGGTTTTTTTTTTTCTTTTATGGTTCAAGTTAGATTTTATTCCTCTTTTATGTATTTATAGATATAAGCATGGAAATATTTCATTCCTATAAATACATCTGTGTGACGGGAAGAACTTTTTTCTGTTTTATTTTTAAATTTTATTTTTTAAAATTTTGAAATTTAATTTTATTTATTTTTTTATACAGCACGTTATAATTAGTTATGTATTTTATGCATATACATGTATACAGGTCAATCCCAAACTCCCAACTCATCCCACCACCACCACCACCACCCCATGGCTTCCCACACTTGGTGTCCATACGTTTGTTCTCTACCTCTGTGTCTCTATTTCTTCCCTGCAAACCAGTTCATCTGTACCATTTTTAGGCTCCACATATATGCATTAATATACAATATTTGTTTTCCTCTTTCTGACTTACTTCATTCTGTATGACAGTCTCTCGATCCATCGATGTCTCTACAAATGACCCAGTTTCATTCCTTTTTATGGCCGAGTAATATTCCATTTTATATATGTACCACATCTTTATCCATTCATCTGTCTGTGCGCATTTAGGTTGCTTCCATTACCTGACTATTGTAAATAGTGCTGCAACGAACATTGTGGTGAATGTGCCTTGTTGAAATACGGTTTTCTCTGGGTATATGCCCAGAAGTGGGATTGCTGGATCAGATGGTAATTCTATTTCTAATTTTTTTAAGGAAAGTCCATACTGTTCTCCATAGTGACTGTATCAATTTACATTCCCACCAATAGTGGAAGAGGGCTCCTTTTGTCCACACCCTCCCCAGAATTGGTTGTTTGTAGATTTTCTGATGATGCCGATTCTAACAGGTGTGAGGTGATACCTCATTGTAGTTTTGATTTGCATTTTTCTAATTATTAGTGCTGTTGAGCAGCTTTTCATGTGCGTCTTGGCCATCTCTGTGTCTCCTTTGAAGAAACGTCTCTTTAGATCTTCTGCCCATTTTTTTTTGTGTTGTTTGTTTTTTTAATATTAAGCTGCATGAGCTGTTTATATATATTGGAGATTAAACCTCTGTCCATTGATTCGTCTGCAACGATTTTCGCCCATTCTGAGGGATGCCTTTCTCCATTCCCGAGTATTTTAACAAAAAAAGGGAAGAAAGGAAAAGAAGCAGAACACTAATGTGCGTAAAATATGCCTTTTGAAATGGTCATTTTGAAATATGGACGTCCTTTGAATTTTTTGGTCGATATGTGACCCCAGGATTTGTTTTCAGGGCAGGTGTCATTTACAGGCCTGCAATGATTTTGAATATCAACTGACCATTAGAGTTGGGATTAAAGCTGCTGTTGTGTGAAACGGCCACAAGGTGGCAAGAGTTCACCTTTACCAAATCTGGTTACTAGGGCAAGAGAGCCTCAGTGGAAGTGGTGTTCTAGATTGGAGTTTAGAATGGAATGTGCCAGGAGAAAGCTCCTCACGTTTATCTCACTACTTCTTGTTCGTGTTTTTAATTTAATTTTTTATTTTTTATTACAGCAAGTTTGATTACAATGTTTGGCTTGTTGTAGGTGTGGAAGATGTGGTTCTTTTACACATATACAGAAGACTGTCCTTCCTGGGATCCTTTTCCCATGTACGTTATGACAGAATGTTGAGTAGTCCTCTCTTGGTATTCTGTAGGTCTTTGGTGATTATATATGTCACCTGTGTTTGTATATGTCTGTTAACCCCGATATCGTAATGAAACCAATCCTCACACCTTTCCATTGGTGAACCATAAGTTTGTTTAATGAATCTGTGACTGCCCTTCTCCGTGGAAATATCTGCCCTGGTATCCATTTTTAGGTAACACCTATAAGTGATATGATATGTTATGTGTCTTTCACTTTCTGACTTACTACAAGTCACGTGATTACTTCTAGACTCATCTACGGTGCTGCAAATGGCATTGTGTCCTTTTATTCCTTGGCTTCTCTTCTGCCTTAGTGGGGTCCATTTTCAACAATGTGATTCCCTGAGGGTTGTGGGTTAGCTGACCTGGGCAGCCTTACCCTGCCGGCCCGCCCTCCCCAGGTGTGCCTCGTTGAGATCAATATAAACAGCGCTCCAGGCAGCAATAGCCCCTGAAGCTGTGCCTGACTCCATATTCTCTGCCCAATCAGCAGTCTCGGGGCTGTGCTGGTGGGAGGGAGTGTGGGGCCACAGCATTGTGGGTGGCCCGGTGTGAGTGGGGTTCTGCTGGCCTTTCTTCAAGAGTTTCCAGGCTGCCGCCTGTAAAGAAGAGGTTGTGTCACCAATACGTTCCGCTGGAATTTCTCTCCGGACAGAGGTGAGGAAGGAAAAAAGCAGTGGGGGCCGGGACAGGAGGGGTGTCTCAGGCAGGGCAATGGAAAGCTTCTGGAAGAGCGCCCGGGGCCAGGACCACCCTGGCTGGCCTGCAGGCACCAAGTTGGCCTGCGTGCTGTCTCTGGTGTGGCTCCACGGTCCTTCCTCTAGGCTTTCAAGCCCTTGTACATATTCAGGTGTTTTACCTGGAAAGGGTGGGAACAGTTCAGCAGCAGCTGGCCTGGGGCTCAGCTCACGTTTACTCACAGATGCCTCGGCACGGTCCCCCAGCTTTGCAATGAGGACGCTCCTTGCGTGGGGGGTGCGTTGCTGGCTGTATGGGAGATGGTTCCCCACCTCTGACCAATTTCAGAATTGTTTACCGCTGGAGCAAGTGACGTGATAGTGTTTTCCTCTGTATAACTCGTCGGTTAATTTTTTTTTTTTTATGGTTCAAGTTAGATTTTATTCCTCTTTTACGTATTTATAGATATAAGCATGGAAATAATATATTCCAATAAATACATCTGTGTAACGGGAAGAACTTTTTTCTGTTTTATTTTTAAATTTTATTTTTTTGAATTTTAAAATGTAATTTTATTTATTTTTTTATACAGCACGTTATTATTAGTTATGTATTTTATGCATATACATGTATACAGGTCAATCCCAATCTCCCAACTCATTCCACCACCACCACCCCATGGCATCCCACTCTTGGTGTCCATACGTTTGTTCTCTACCTCTGTGTCTCTATTTCTTCCCTGCAAACCAGTTCATCTGTATCATTATTTTAGGTTCCACATATATGCATTAATATACAATATTTGTTTTCCTCTTTCTGAATTACTTCATTCTGTATGACAGTCTCTCGATCCATCGATGTCTCTACAAATGACCCAGTTTCATTCCTTTTTATGGCCGAGTAATATTCCATTTCATATATGTACCACATCTTTATCCATTCATCTGTCTGTGGGTATTTAGGTTGCTTCCATTACCTGGCTATTGTAAATAGTGCTGCAATGAACATTGTGGTGAATGTGCCTTTTTGATTTACGGTTTTCTCTGGGTATATGCCCAGAAGTGGGATTGCTGGATCAGATGGTAATTCTATTTCTAGTTTCTTTAAGGAAACTCCATACTGTTCTCCATAGTGACTGTATCAATTTACATTCCCACCAATAGTGGAAGAGGGCTCCTTTTGTCCACACCCTCCCCAGAATTGGTTGTTTGTAGAATTTCTGATGATGCCGATTCTAACAGGTGTGAGGTGATACCTCATTGTAGTTTTGATTTGCATTTCTCTAATAATTAGTGCTGTTGAGCAGGTTTTCATGTGCGTCTTGGCCATCTCTGTGTCTTCTTTGAAGAAACGTCTCTTTAGATCTTCTGCCCATTTTTGTATTGGGTTGTTTGTTTTTTTAATATTAAGCTGCATGTGTTGATTATATATATTGGAGATTATACCTCTGTCCATTGATTCGTCTGCAACGATTTTCGCCCATTGTGAGGGATGCCTTTTTCCATTAGGTGTTTTTTAACAAAAAAGGGAAGAAAGGAAAAGAAACAGAACACTAATGTGCGTAAAATATGCCTTTTGAAACGGTCGTTTTGAAATATGGACGTCCTTTGAATTTTTTGGTCGATATGTGACCCCAGGATTTGTTTTCAGGGCAGGTGTCATTTACAGGCCTGCAATGATTTTGAATATCAACTGACCATTAGCGCTGGGATTAAAGTTGCTGTTGTGTGAAACGGCCACAAGGTGGCAGCAGTTCACCCTTACCAAATCTGGTTACTAGGGCAAGAGAGCCTCAGTGGAAGTGGTGTTCTAGATTGGAGTTTAGAATGGAATGTGCCAGGAGAAGGCCCCTCACGTTTGTCTCACTACATCTTGTTCGTGTTTTTAATTTATTTTTTTTTTATTTTTTATTATAGCAAGTTTGATTACAAAATTTGGCTTGTTGTAGGTGTGGAAGATGTGGTTCTTTTACACATATACAGATGTCTGTTCTTCCTGGGATCCTTTTCCCATGTATGTTATGACAGAATGTTGAGTAGTCCTCTCTTGGTATTCTGTAGGTCTTTGGTGATTATATATGTCACCTGTGTTTGTATATGTCTGTTATCCCCGATATCGTAATGAAACCAATCCTCACACCTTTCCATTGGTGAACCATAAGTTTGTTTAATGAATCTGTGATTGCCCTTCTCCGTGGAAATATCTGCCCTGGTATCCATTTTTAGGTAACACCTATAAGTGATATGATATCTTATTTGTCGTTCACTTTCTGACTTACTACAAGTCACATGATTACTTCTAGACTCATCTACGGTGCTGCAAATGGCATTGTGTCCTTTTATTCCTTGGCTTCTCTTCTGCCTTAGTGGGGTCCATTTTCAACAATGTGATTCCCTGAGGGTTGTGGGTTAGCTGACCTGGGCAGCCTTACCCTGCCGGCCCGCCCTCCCCAGGTGTTCCTCGTTGAGATCAATATAAACAGTGCTCCAGGCAGCAATAGCCCCTGAAGCTGTGCCTGACTCCATATTCTCTGCCCCGTCAGCAGTCTCGGGGCTGTGCTGGTGGGAGGGAGTGAGGGGCCACAGCTTTGTGGGTGGCCCGGTGTGAGTGGGGTTCTGCTGGCCTTTCTTCAGGAGTTGCCAGGCTGCCGCCTGTAAAGCAGATGTTGTGTCACCCATACCTTCCGCTGGAATTTCTCTCCGGACAGAGGTGAGGAAGGAAAAAAGCAGTGGGGGCCGGGACAGGAGGGGTATCTCAGGCAGGGCAATGGAAAGCTTCTGGAAGAGCGCCCGGGGCCAGGACCACCCTGGCTGGCCTGCAGGCACCAAGTTGGCCTGCGTGCTGTCGCTGGTGTGGCTCCACGGTCCTTCCTCTAGGCTTTCAAGCCCTTGTACATATTCAGGTGTTTTACCTGGAAAGGGTGGGAACAGTTCAGCAGCAGCTGGCCTGGGGCTCAGCTCACGTTTACTCACAGATGCCTCGGCACGGTCCCCCAGCTTTGCAATGAGGACGCTCCTTGCGTGGGGGGTGCGTTGCTGGCTGTATGGGAGATGGTTCCCCACCTCTGACCAATTTGAGAATTGTTTACCGCTGGAGCAAGTGCCGTGATAGGGTTTTCCTCTGTATAACTCGTGGGTTCAGTTTTTTTTTTCTTTTATGGTTCAAGTTAGATTTTATTCCTCTTTTATGTATTTATTGATATAAGCATGGAAATAATATATTCCTATAAATACATCTGTGTAACGGGAAGAACTTTTTTCTGTTTTATTTTTAAATTTTATTTTTTAAAATTTTAAAATGTAATTTTATTTATTTTTTTATACAGCACGTTATTATTAGTTATGTATTTTATGCATATACATGTATACAGGTCAATCCCAATCTCCCAACTCATCCCACCACCACCACCCCATGGCTTCCCACTCTTGGTGTCCATACGTTTGTTCTCTACCTCTGTGTCTCTATTTCTTCCCTGCAAACCAGTTCATCTGTACCATTTTTTTAGGCTCCACATATATGCAATAATATACAATATTTGTTTTCCTCTTTCTGACTTACTTCATTCTGTATGACAGTCTCTCGATCCATCGATGTCTCTACAAATGACCCAGGTTCATTCCTTTCTATGGCCGAGTCATATTCCATTTCATATATGTACCACATCTTTATCCATTCATCTGTCTGTGGGCATTTAGGTTGCTTCCATTACCTGGCTATTGTAAATAGTGCTGCAATGAACATTGTGGTGAATGTGCCTTTTTGATTTACGGTTTTCTCTGTGTATATGCCCAGAAGTGGGATTGCTGGATCAGATGGTAATTCTATTTCTAGTTTTTTTAAGGAAACTCCATACTGTTCTCCATAGTGACTGTATCAATTTACATTCCCACCAATAGTGGAAGAGGGCTCCTTTTGTCCACACCCTCCCCAGAATTGGTTGTTTGTAGATTTTCTGATGATGCCGATTCTAACAGGTGTGAGGTGATACCTCATTGTAGTTTTGATTTGCATTTCTCTAATAATTAGTGCTGTTGAGCAGCTTTTCATGTGCGTCTTGGCCATGTCAGTGTCTCCTTTGAAGAAATGTCTCTTTAGATCTTCTGCCCATTTTTTTGGGTTGTTTGTTTATTTAATATTAAGCTGCATGACCTGTTTATATATATTGGAGATTAAACCTCTGTCCATTGATTCGTCTGCAACGATTTTCGCCCATTCTGAGGGATGCCTTTTTCCATTCCCGTGTTCTTTAACAAAAAAGGAAAGAAAGGAAAAGAAGCAGAACACTAATGTGCGTAAAATATGCCTTTTGAAACGGTCGTTTTGAAATATGGACGTCCTTTGAATTTTTTGGTCGATATGTGACCCCAGGATTTGTTTTCAGGGCAGGTGTCATTTACAGGCCTGCAATGATTTTGAATATCAACTGACCATTAGCGTTGGGATTAAAGCTGCTGTTGTGTGAAACGGCCACAAGGTGGCAGCAGTTCACCCTTACCCAATCTGGTTACTAGGGCAAGAGAGCCTCAGTGGAATTGGTGTTCTAGATTGGAGTTTAGAATGGAATGTGCCAGGAGAAAGCCCCTCACGTTTGTCTCACTACTTCTTGTTCGTGTTTTTAATTTATTTTTTTATTTTTTATTACAGCAAGTTTGATTACAATGTTTGGCTTGTTGTAGGTGTGGAAGATGTGGTTCTTTTACACATATACAGATGACTGTTCTTCCTGGGATCCTTTTCCCATGTACGTTATGACAGAATGTTGAGTAGTCCTCTCTTGGTATTCTGTAGGTCTTTGGTGATTATATATGTCACCTGTGTTTGTATATGTCTGTTATCCCCGATATCATAATGAAACCAATCCTCACACCTTTCCATTGGTGAACCATAAGTTTGTTTAATGAATCTGTGATTGCCCTTCTCCGTGGAAATATCTGCCCTGGTATCCATTTTTAGGTAACACCTATAAGTGATATGATATGTTATGTGTCTTTCACTTTCTGACTTGCTACAAGTCACGTGATTACTTCTAGACTCATCTACGGTGCTGCAAATGGCATTGTGTAGTTTTTTTCCTTGGCTTCTCTTCTGCCTTAGTGGGGTCCATTTTCAACAATGTGATTCCCTGAGGGTTGTGGGTTAGTTGACCTGGGCAGCCTTACCCTGCCGGCCCGCCCTCCCCAGGTGTGCCTCGTTGAGGTCAATATAAACAGCGCTCCAGGCAGCAATGGCCCCTGAAGCTGTGCCTGACTCCATATTCTCTGCCCCGTCAGCAGTTTCGGGGCTGTGCTGGTGGGAGGGAGTGAGGGGCCACAGCTTTGTGGGTGGCCCGGTGTGAGTGGGGTTCTGCTGGCCTTTCTTCAGGAGTTGCCAGGCTGCCGCCTGTAAAGAAGAGGTTGTGTCACCCATACCTTCCGCTGGAATTTCTCTCCGGACAGAGGTGAGGAAGGAAAAAAGCAGTGGGGGCCGGGACGGGAGGGGTATCTCAGGCAGGGCAATGGAAAGCTTCTGGAAGAGTGCCCGGGGCCAGGACCACCCTGGCTGGCCTGCAGGCACCAAGTTGGCCTGCGTGCTGTCGCTGGTGTGGCTCCACGGTCCTTCCTCTAGGCTTTCAAGCCCTTGTACATATTCAGGTGTTTTACCTGGAAAGGGTGGGAACAGTTCAGCAGCAGCTGGCCTGGGGCTCAGCTCACGTTTACTCACAGATGCCTTGGCACGGTCCCCCAGCTTTGCAATGAGGACGCTCCTTGCGTGGGGGTGGGTTGCTGGCTGTATGGGAGATGGTTCCCCACCTCTGACCAATTTCAGAATTGTTTACTGCTGGAGCAAGTGCCCTGATAGGGTTTTCCTCTGTATAACTCGTCGGTTCAGGTTTTTTTTTTTCTTTTATGGTTCAAGTTAGATTTTATTCCTCTTTTATGTATTTATAGATATAAGCATGGAAATATTTCATTCCTATAAATACATCTGTGTGACGGGAAGAACTTTTTTCTGTTTTATTTTTAAATTTTATTTTTTAAAATTTTGAAATTTAATTTTATTTATTTTTTTATACAGCACGTTATTATTAGTTATGTATTTTATGCATATACTTGTACACAGGTCAATCCCAAACTCCCAACTCATCCCACCACCACCACCCCATGGCTTCCCACACTTGGTGTCCATACGTTTGTTCTCTACCTCTGTGTCTCTATTTCTTCCCTGCAAACCAGTTCATCTGTATCATTTTTAGGCTCCACATATATGCATTAATATACAATATTTGTTTTCCTCTTTGTGACTTACTTCATTCTGTATGACAGTCTCTCGATCCATCGATGTCTCTACAAATGACCCAGTTTCATTCCTTTTTATGGCCGAGTCATATTCCATTTTATATATGTACCACATCTTTATCCATTCATCTGTCTGTGGGCATTTAGGTTGCTTCCATTACCTGGCTATTGTAAATAGTGCTGCAACGAACATTGTGGTGAATGTGCCTTGTTGAAATACGGTTTTCTCTGGGTATATGCCCAGAAGTGGGATTGCTGGATCAGATGGTAATTCTATTTCTAATTTTTTTAAGGAAACTCCATACTGTTCTCCATAGTGACTGTATCAATTTACATTCCCACCAATAGTGGAAGAGGGCTCCTTTTGTCCACACCCTCCCCAGAATTGGTTGTTTGTAGATTTTCTGATGATGCCGATTCTAACAGGTGTGAGGTGATACCTCATTGTAGTTTTGATTTGCATTTCTCTAATAATTAGTGCTGTTGAGCAGCTTTTCATGTGCGTCTTGGCCATGTCTGTGTCTCCTTTGAAGAAACGTCTCTTTAGATCTTCTGCCCATTTTTGTATTGGGTTGTTTGTTTTTTTAATATTAAGCTGCATGAGCTGTTTATATATATTGGAGATTAAACCTCTGTCCATTGATTCGTTTGCAACGATTTTCACCCATCCTGAGGGATGCCTTTTTCCATTCCCGTTTTTTTTTAACAAAAAAGGAAAGAAAGGAAAAGAAGCAGAACACTAATGTGCGTAAAATATGCCTTTTGAAACGGTCGTTTTGAAATATGGACGTCCTTTGAATTTTTTGGTCGATATGTGACCCCAGGATTTGTTTTCAGGGCAGGTGTCATTTACAGGCCTGCAATGATTTTGAATATCAACTGACCATTAGCGTTGGGATTAAAGCTGCTGTTGTGTGAAACGGCCACAAGGTGGCAGCAGTTCACCCTTACCAAATCTGGTTACTAGGGCAAGAGAGCCTCAGTGGAAGTGGTGTTCTAGATTGGAGTTTAGAATGGAATGTGCCAGGAGAAACCCCCTCAAGTTTGTCTCACTACTTCTTGTTCGTGTTTTTAATTTAAGTTTTTATTTTTTATTACAGCAAGTTTGATTACAATGTTTGGCTTGTTGTAGGTGTGGAAGATGTGGTTCTTTTACACATATACAGATGACTGTTCTTCTTGGGATCCTTTTCCCATGTACGTTATGACAGAATGTTGAGTAGTCCTCTCTTGGTATTCTGTAGGTCTTTGGTGATTATATATGTCACCTGTGTTTGTATATGTCTGTTATCCCCGATATCGTAATGAAACCAATCCTCACAACTTTCCATTGGTGAACCATAAGTTTGTTTAATGAATCTGTGATTGCCCTTCTCCGTGGAAATATCTGCCCTGGTATCCATTTTTAGGTAACACCTATAAGTGATATGATATGTTATGTGTCTTTCACTTTCTGACTTGCTACAAGTCACGTGATTACTTCTAGACTCATCTACGGTGCTGCAAATGGCATTGTGTCCTTTTTTTCCTTGGCTTCTCTTCTGCCTTAGTGGGGTCCATTTTCAACAATGTGATTCCCTGAGGGTTGTGGGTTAGTTGACCTGGGCAGCCTTACCCTGCCGGCCCGCCCTCCCCAGGTGTGCCTCGTTGAGGTCAATATAAACAGCGCTCCAGGCAGCAATAGCCCCTGAAGCTGTGCCTGACTCCATATTCTCTGCCCCGTCAGCAGTTTCGGGGCTGTGCTGGTGGGAGGGAGTGAGGGGCCACAGCTTTGTGGGTGGCCCGGTGTGAGTGGGGTTCTGCTGGCCTTTCTTCAGGAGTTGCCAGGCTGCCGCCTGTAAAGAAGAGGTTGTGTCACCCATACCTTCCGCTGGAATTTCTCTCCGGACAGAGGTGAGGAAGGAAAAAAGCAGTGGGGGCCGGGACAGGAGGGGTATCTCAGGCAGGGCAATGGAAAGCTTCTGGAAGAGTGCCCGGGGCCAGGACCACCCTGGCTGGCCTGCAGGCACCAAGTTGGCCCGCGTGCTGTCGCTGGTGTGGCTCCACGGTCCTTCCTCTAGGCTTTCAAGCCCTTGTACATATTCAGGTGTTTTACCTGGAAAGGGTGGGAAGAGTTCAGCAGCAGCTGGCCTGGGGCTCAGCTCACGTTTACTCACAGATGCCTCGGCATGGTCCCCCAGCTTTGCAATGAGGACGCTCCTTGCGTGGGGGTGGGTTGCTGGCTGTATGGGAGATGGTTCCCCACCTATGACCAATTTCAGAATTGTTTACTGCTGGAGCAAGTGCCCTGATAGGGTTTTCCTCTGTATAACTCGTCGGTTCAGGTTTTTTTTTTTTCTTTTATGGTTCAAGTTAGATTTTATTCCTCTTTTATGTATTTATAGATATAAGCATGGAAATATTTCATTCCTATAAATACATCTGTGTGACGGGAAGAACTTTTTTCTGTTTTATTTTTAAATTTTATTTTTTAAAATTTTGAAATTTAATTTTATTTATTTTTTTATACAGCACGTTATAATTAGTTATGTATTTTATGCATATACATGTATACAGGTCAATCCCAAACTCCCAACTCATCCCACCACCACCACCACCACCCCATGGCTTCCCACACTTGGTGTCCATACGTTTGTTCTCTACCTCTGTGTCTCTATTTCTTCCCTGCAAACCAGTTCATCTGTACCATTTTTAGGCTCCACATATATGCATTAATATACAATATTTGTTTTCCTCTTTCTGACTTACTTCATTCTGTATGACAGTCTCTCGATCCATCGATGTCTCTACAAATGACCCAGTTTCATTCCTTTTTATGGCCGAGTCATATTCCATTTTATATATGTACCACATCTTTATCCATTCATCTGTCTGTGCGCATTTAGGTTGCTTCCATTACCTGACTATTGTAAATAGTGCTGCAACGAACATTGTGGTGAATGTGCCTTGTTGAAATACGGTTTTCTCTGGGTATATGCCCAGAAGTGGGATTGCTGGATCAGATGGTAATTCTATTTCTAATTTTTTTAAGGAAAGTCCATACTGTTCTCCATAGTGACTGTATCAATTTACATTCACACCAATAGTGGAAGAGGGCTCCTTTTGTCCACACCCTCCCCAGAATTGGTTGTTTGTAGATTTTCTGATGATGCCGATTCTAACAGGTGTGAGGTGATACCTCATTGTAGTTTTGATTTGCATTTTTCTAATTATTAGTGCTGTTGAGCAGCTTTTCATGTGCGTCTTGGCCATCTCTGTGTCTCCTTTGAAGAAACGTCTCTTTAGATCTTCTGCCCTTTTTTGTATTGGGTTGTTTGTTTTTTTTAATATTAAGCTGCATGAGCTGTTTATATATATTGGAGATTAAACCTGTGTCCATTGATTCGTCTGCAACGATTTTCGCCCATTCTGAGGGATGCCTTTCTCCATTCCCGAGTATTTTAACAAAAAAAGGGAAGAAAGGAAAAGAAGCAGAACACTAATGTGCGTAAAATATGCCTTTTGAAATGGTCATTTTGAAATATGGACGTCCTTTGAATTTTTTGGTCGATATGTGACCCCAGGATTTGTTTTCAGGGCAGGTGTCATTTACAGGCCTGCAATGATTTTGAATATCAACTGACCATTAGAGTTGGGATTAAAGCTGCTGTTGTGTGAAACGGCCACAAGGTGGCAAGAGTTCACCTTTACCAAATCTGGTTACTAGGGCAAGAGAGCCTCAGTGGAAGTGGTGTTCTAGATTGGAGTTTAGAATGGAATGTGCCAGGAGAAAGCTCCTCACGTTTATCTCACTACTTCTTATTCGTGTTTTTAATTTAATTTTTTATTTTTTATTACAGCAAGTTTGATTACAATGTTTGGCTTGTTGTAGGTGTGGAAGATGTGGTTCTTTTACACATATACAGAAGACTGTCCTTCCTGGGATCCTTTTCCCATGTACGTTATGACAGAATGTTGAGTAGTCCTCTCTTGGTATTCTGTAGGTTTTTGGTGATTATATATGTCACCTGTGTTTGTATATGTCTGTTAACCCCGATATCGTAATGAAACCAATCCTCACACCTTTCCATTGGTGAACCATAAGTTTGTTTAATGAATCTGTGACTGCCCTTCTCCGTGGAAATATCTGCCCTGGTATCCATTTTTAGGTAACACCTATAAGTGATATGATATGTTATGTGTCTTTCACTTTCTGACTTACTACAAGTCACGTGATTACTTCTAGACTCATCTACGGTGCTGCAAATGGCATTGTGTCCTTTTATTCCTTGGCTTCTCTTCTGCCTTAGTGGGGTCCATTTTCAACAATGTGATTCCCTGAGGGTTGTGGGTTAGCTGACCTGGGCAGCCTTACCCTGCCGGCCCGCCCTCCCCAGGTGTGCCTCGTTGAGATCAATATATACAGCGCTCCAGGCAGCAATAGCCCCTGAAGCTGTGCCTGACTCCATATTCTCTGCCCAATCAGCAGTCTCGGGGCTGTGCTGGTGGGAGGGAGTGTGGGGCCACAGCATTGTGGGTGGCCCGGTGTGAGTGGGGTTCTGCTGGCCTTTTTTCAAGAGTTTCCAGGCTGCCGCCTGTAAAGAAGAGGTTGTGTCACCAATACGTTCCGCTGGAATTTCTCTCCGGACAGAGGTGAGGAAGGAAAAAAGCAGTGGGGGCCGGGACAGGAGGGGTGTCTCAGGCAGGGCAATGGAAAGCTTCTGGAAGAGCGCCCGGGGCCAGGACCACCCTGGCTGGCCTGCAAGCACCAAGTTGGCCTGCGTGCTGTCGCTGGTGTGGCTCCACGGTCCTTCCTCTAGGCTTTCAAGCCCTTGTACATATTCAGGTGTTTTACCTGGAAAGGGTGGGAACAGTTCAGCAGCAGCTGGCCTGGGGCTCAGCTCACGTTTACTCACAGATGCCTCGGCACGGTCCCCCAGCTTTGCAATGAGGACGCTCCTTGCGTGGGGGGTGCGTTGCTGGCTGTATGGGAGATGGTTCCCCACCTCTGACCAATTTGAGAATTGTTTACCGCTGGAGCAAGTGCCGTGATAGGGTTTTCCTCTGTATAACTCGTGGGTTCAGTTTTTTTTTTCTTTTATGGTTCAAGTTAGATTTTATTCCTCTTTTATGTATTTATTGATATAAGCATGGAAATAATATATTCCTATAAATACATCTGTGTAACGGGAAGAACTTTTTTCTGTTTTATTTTTAAATTTTATTTTTTAAAATTTTAAAATGTAATTTTATTTATTTTTTTATACAGCACGTTATTATTAGTTATGTATTTTATGCATATACATGTATACAGGTCAATCCCAATCTCCCAACTCATCCCACCACCACCACCCCATGGCTTCCCACTCTTGGTGTCCATACGTTTGTTCTCTACCTCTGTGTCTCTATTTCTTCCCTGCAAACCAGTTCATCTGTACCATTTTTTTAGGCTCCACATATATGCAATAATATACAATATTTGTTTTCCTCTTTCTGACTTACTTCATTCTGTATGACAGTCTCTCGATCCATCGATGTCTCTACAAATGACTCAGTTTCATTCATTTTTATGGCCGAGTAATATTCCATTTCATATATGTACCACATCTTTATCCATTCATCTGTCTGTGGGCATTTAGGTTGCTTCCATTACCTGGCTATTGTAAATAGTGCTGCAATGAACATTGTGGTGAATGTGCCTTTTTGATTTACGGTTTTCTCTGGGTATATGCCCAGAAGTGGGATTGCTGGTTCAGATGGTAATTCTATTTCTAGTTTTTTTAAGGAAACTCCATACTGTTCTCCATAGTGACTGTATCAATTTACATTCCCACCAATAGTGGAAGAGGGCTCCTTTTGTCCACACCCTCCCCAGAATTGGTTGTTTGTAGAATTTCTGATGATGCCGATTCTAACAGGTGTGAGGTGATACCTCATTGTAGTTTTGATTTGCATTTCTCTAATAATTAGTGCTGTTGAGCAGCTTTTCATGTGCGTCTTGGCCATGTCTGTGTCTCCTTTGAAGAAACGTCTCTTTAGATCTTCTGCCCATTTTTGTATTGGGTTGTTTGTTTTTTTAATATTAAGCTGCATGTGTTGTTTATATATATTGGAGATTAAACCTCTGTCCATTGATTCGTCTGCAACGATTTTCGCCCATTCTGAGGGATGCCTTTTTCCATTCCCGTGTTTTTTAACAAAAAAAGGAAAGAAAGGAAAAGAAGCAGAACACTAATGTGCGTAAAATATGCCTTTTGAAACGGTCGTTTTGAAATATGGACGTCCTTTGAATTTTTTGGTCGATATGTGACCCCAGGATTTGTTTTCAGGGCAGGTGTCATTTACAGGCCTGCAATGATTTTGAATATCAACTGACCATTAGCGCTGGGATTAAAGTTGCTGTTGTGTGAAACGGCCACAAGGTGGCAGCAGTTCACCCTTACCAAATCTGGTTACTAGGGCAAGAGAGCCTCACTGGAAGTGGTGTTCTAGATTGGAATTTAGAATGGAATGTGCCAGGAGAAAGCCCCTCACGTTTGTCTCACTACATCTTGTTCGTGTTTTTAATTTATTTTTTTTTATTTTTTATTACAGCAAGTTTGATTACAATATTTGGCTTGTTGTAGGTGTGGAAGATGTGGTTCTTTTACACATATACAGATGTCTGTTCTTCCTGGGATCCTTTTCCCATGTACGTTATGACAGAATGTTGAGTAGTCCTCTCTTGGTATTCTGTAGGTCTTTGGTGATTATATATGTCACCTGTGTTTGTATATGTCTGTTATCCCCGATATCGTAAAGAAACCAATCCTCACACCTTTCCATTGGTGAACCATAAGTTTGTTTAATGAATCTGTGATTGCCCTTCTCCGTGGAAATATCTGCCCTGGTATCCATTTTTAGGTAACACCTATAAGTGATATGATATGTTATGTGTCTTTCACTTTCTGACTTACTACAAGTCACGTGATTAGTTCTAGACTCATCTACGGTGCTGCAAATGGCATTGTGTCCTTTTATTCCTTGGCTTCTCTTCTGCCTTAGTGGGGTCGATTTTCAACAATGTGATTCCCTGAGGGTTGTGGGTTAGTTGACCTGGGCAGCCTTACCCTGCCGGCCCGCCCTCCCCAGGTGTGCCTCGTTGAGATCAATATAAACAGCGCTCCAGGCAGCAATAGCCCCTGAAGCTGTGCCTGACTCCATATTCTCTGCCCAATCAGCAGTCTCGGGGCTGTGCTGGTGGGAGGGAGTGAGGGGCCACAGCATTGTGGGTGGCCGGTGTGAGTGGGGTTCTGCTGGCCTTTCTTCAAGAGTTTCCAGGCTGCCGCCTGTAAAGAAGAGGTTGTGTCACCAATACGTTCCGCTGGAATTTCTCTCTGGACAGAGGTGAGGAAGGAAAAAAGCAGTGGGGGCCGGGACAGGAGGGGTATCTCAGGCAGGGCAATGGAAAGCTTCTGGAAGAGCGCCCGGGGCCAGGACCACCCTGGCTGGCCTGCAGGCACCAAGATGGCCTGCGTGCTGTCGCTTGTATGGCTCCACGGTCCTTCCTCTAGGCTTTCAAGCCCTTGTACATATTCAGGTGTTTTACCTGGAAAGGGTGGGAACAGTTCAGCAGCAGCTGGCCTGGGGCTCAGTTCACGTTTACTCACAGATGCCTCGGCACGGTACCCCAGCTTTGCAATGAGGACGCTCCTTGCGTGGGGGGTGGGTTGATGGCTGTATGGGAGATGGTTCCCCACCTCTGACCAATTTCAGTATTGTTTACCGCTGGAGCAAGTGCCCTGATAGGGTTTTCCTCTGTATAACACGTCGGTTCAGGTTTTTTTTTTTTCTTTTATGGTTCAAGTTAGATTTTATTCCTCTTTTATGTATTCATAGATATAAGCATGGAAATAATTCATTCCTATAAATACATCTGTGTGACGGGAAGAACATTTTTTGTTTTATTTTTAAATTTTATTTTTTAAAATTTTGAAATTTAATTTTATTTATTTTTTTATACAGCACGTTATTATTAGTTATGTATTTTATGCATATACATGTATACAGGTCAATCCCAAACTCCCAACTCATCCCACCACCACCACCCCATGGCTTCCCACACTTGGTGTCCATACGTTTGTTCTCTACCTCTGTGTCTCTATTTCTTCCCTGCAAACCAGTCCATCTGTACCATTTTTAGGCTCCACATATATGCATTAATATACAATATTTGTTTTCCTCTTTCTGACTTACTTCATTCTGTATGACAGTCTCTCGATCCATCGATGTCTCTACAAATGACCCAGTTTCATTCCTTTTTATGGCCGAGTAATATTCCATTTTATATATGTACCACCTCTTTATCCATTCATCTGTCTGTGGGCATTTAGTTTGCTTCCATTTCCTGGCTATTGTAAATAGTGCTGCAATGAACATTGTGGTGAATGTGCCTTTTTGAAATACGGTTTTCTCTGGGTATATGCCCAGAAGTGGGATTGCTGGATCAGATGGTAATTCTATTTCTAGTTTTTTTAAGGAAACTCCATACTGTTCTCCATAGTGACTGTATCAATTTACATTCCCACCAATAGTGGAAGAGGGCTCCTTTTGTCCACACCCTCCCCAGAATTGGTTGTTTGTAGATTTTCTGATGATGCCGATTCTAACAGGTGTGAGGTGATACCTCATTGTAGTTTTGATTTGCATTTCTCTAATAATTAGTGCTGTTGAGCAGCTTTTCATGTGCGTCTTGGCCATCTCTGTGTCTCCTTTGAAGAAACGTCTCTTTAGATCTTCTGCCCATTTATTTTGGGTTGTTTGTTTTTTTAATATTAACCTGCATGAGCTGTTTATATATATTGGAGATTAAACCTCTGTCCATTGATTCGCTTGCAACGATTTTCGCCCATTCTGAGGGATGCCTTTTTCCATTCCCGTGTTTTTTAACAAAAAAGGGAAGAAGGAAAAAGAAGCAGAACAATAATGTGCGTAAAATATGCCTTTTGAAATGGTCATTTTGAAATATGGACGTCCTTTGAATTTTTTGGTCGATATGTGACCCCAGGATTTGTTTTCAGGGCAGGTGTCATTTACAGGCCTGCAATGATTTTGAATATCAACTGACCATTAGCGTTGGGATTAAAGCTGCTGTTGTGTGAAACGGCCACAATGTGGCAGCAGTTCACCCTTACGAAATCTGGTTATTAGGGCAAGAGAGCCTCACTGGAAGTGGTGTTCTAGATTGGAGTTTAGAATGGAATGTGCCAGGAGAAAGCCCCTCACGTTTGTCTCACTACTTCTTGTTCGTGTTTTTAATTTAATTTTTTATTTTTTATTACAGCAAGTTTGATTACAATGTTTGGCTTGTTGTAGGTGTGGAAGATGTGGTTCTTTTACACATATACAGAAGACTGTTCTTCCTGGGATCCTTTTCCCATGTACGTTATGACAGAATGTTGAGTAGTCCTCTCTTGGTATTCTGTAGGTCTTTGGTGATTATATATGTCACCTGTGTTTGTATATGTCTGTTAACCCCGATATCGTAATGAAACCAATCCTCACACCTTTCCATTGGTGAACCATAAGTTTGTTTAATGAATCTGTGATTGCCCTTCTCCGTGGAAATATCTGCCCTGGTATCCATTTTTAGGTAACACCTATAAGTGATATGATATGTTATGTGTCTTTCACTTTCTGACTTACTACAAGTCACGTGATTACTTCTAGACTCATCTACGGTGCTGCAAATGGCATTGTGTCCTTTTTTTCCTTGGCTTCTCTTCTGCCTTAGTGGGGTCCATTTTCAACAATGTGATTCCCTGAGGGTTGTGGATTAGTTGACCTGGGCAGCCTTACCTTGCGGGCCCGCCCTTCCCAGGTGTGCCTCGTTGAGGTCAATATAAACAGCGCTCCAGGCAGCAATAGCCCCTGAAGCTGTGCCTGACTCCATATTCTCTGCCCCGTCAGCAGTCTCGGGGCTCTGCTGGTGGGAGGGAGTGAGGGGCCACAGCTTTGTGGGTGGCCCGTTGTGAGTGGGGTTCTGCTGGCCTTTCTTCAGTAGTTGCCAGGCTGCCGCCTGTAAAGAAGAGGTTGTGTCACCCATACCTTCCGCTGGAATTTCTCTCCGGACAGAGGTGAGGAAGGAAAAAAGCAGTGGGGGCCGGGACAGGAGGGGTATCTCAGGCAGGGCAATGGAAAGCTTCTGGAAGAGTGCCCGGGGCCAGGACCACCCTGGCTAGCCTGCAGGCACCAAGTTGGCCTGCGTGCTGTCGCTGGTGTGGCTCCTCGGTCCTTCCTCTAGGCTTTCAAGCCCTTGTACATATTCAGGTGGTTTACCTGGAAAGGGTGGGAACAGTTCAGCAGCAGCTGGCCTGGGGCTCAGTTCACGTTTACTCACAGATGCCTCGGCACGGTCCCCCAGCTTTGCAATGAGGACGCTCCTTGCGTGGGGGGTGGGTTGCTGGCTGTATGGGAGATGGTTCCCCACCTCTGACCAATTTCAGAATTGTTTACCGCTGGAGCCAGTGCCCTGATAGGGTTTCCTCTGTTTAACTCGTCGGTTCAGGTTTTTTTTTTCTTTTATGGTTCAAGTTAGATTTTTTTCCTCTTTTATGTATTTATAGATATAAGCATGGAAATAATTCATTCCTATAAATACATCTGTGTGACGGGAAGAACTTTTTTCTGTTTTATTTTTAAATTTTATTTTTTAAAATTTTGAAATTTAATTTTATTTATTTTTTATACAGCATGTTATTATTAGTTATGTATTTTATGCATATACATGTATACAGGTCAATCCCAAACTCCCAAATCATCCCACCACCACCACCCCATGGCTTCCCACACTTGGTGTCCATACGTTTGTTCTCTACCTCTGTGTCTCTATTTCTTCCCTGCAAACCAGTTCATCTGTACCATTTTTAGGCTCCACATATATGCATTAATATACAATATTTGTTTTCCTCTTTCTGACTTACTTCATTCTGTATGACAGTCTCTCGATCCATCGATGTCTCTACAAATGACCCAGTTTCATTCCTTTTTATGGCCGAGTAATATTCCATTTTATATATGTACCACCTCTTTATCCATTCATCTGTCTGTGGGCATTTAGGTTGCTTCCATTACCTGGCTATTGTAAATAGTGCTGCAACGAACATTGTGGTGAATGTGCCTTTTTGAAATACGGTTTTCTCTGGGTATATGCCCAGAAGTGGGATTGCTGGATCAGATGGTAATTCTATTTCTAGTTTTTTTAAGGAAACTCCATACTGTTCTCCATAGTGACTGTGTCAATTTACATTCCCACCAATAGTGGAAGAGGGCTCCTTTTGTCCACACCCTCCCCAGAATTTGTTGTTTGTAGATTTTCTGATGATGCCGATTCTAACAGGTGTGAGGTGAAACCTCATTGTAGTTTTGATTTGCATTTCTCTAATAATTAGTGCTGTTGAGAAGCTTTTCATGTGCGTCTTGGCCATCTCTGTGTCTCCTTTCAAGAAACGTCTCTTTAGATCTTCTGCCCATTTTTTTTGGGTTGTTTGTTTTTTTAATATTAAGCTGCATGAGCTGTTTATATATATTGGAGATTAAACCTCTGTCCATTGATTCGTCTGCAACGATTTTCGCCCATTCTGAAGGATGCCTTTTTCCATTCCCGTGTTTTTTAACAAAAAAGAAAGAAAAAAAAGAAGCAGAACCCTAATTTGCGTAAAATATGCCTTTTGAAACGGTCGCTTTGAAATATGGACGTCCTTTGAATTTTTTGGTCGATATGTGACCGGAGGATTTGCTTTCAGGGCAGGTGTCATTTACAGGCCTGAAATGATTTTGAGTAACAACTGACCATTAGCGCAGGGATTAACGCTGCTGTTGTGTGAAACGTCCAAAAGTTGGCAGCAGTTCACCCTTACCCAATCTGGTTACTAGGGCAAGATAGCCTCAGTGGAAGTGGTGTTCTAGATTGGAGTTTAGAATGGAATGTGCCAGGAGAAAGCCCCTCACGTTTGTCTCACTACATCTTGTTCGTGTTTTTAATTTAATTTTTTTATTTTTTATTACAGCAAGTTTGATTGCAATGTTTGGCTTGTGGTAGGTGTGGAAGATGTGGTTCTTTTACACATATACAGATGACTGTTCTTCCTGGGATCCTTTTCCCATGTACGTTATGACAGAATGTTGAGTAGTCCTCTCTTGGTATTCTGTAGGTATTTGGTGATTATATATGTCACCTGTGTTTGTATATGTCTGTTAACCCCGATATCGTAATGAAACCAATCCTCACACCTTTCCATTGGTGAACCATAAGTTTGATAATGAATCTGTGATTGCCCTTCTCCGTGGAAATATCTGCCCTGGTATCCATTTTTAGGTAACACCTATAAGTGATATGATATGTTATGTGTCTTTCACTTTCTGACTTGCTACAAGTCACGTGATTACTTCTAGACTCATCTACGGTGCTGCAAATGGCATTGTGTCCTTTTTTTCCTTGGCTTCTCTTCTGCCTTAGTGGGGTCCATTTTCAACAATGTGATTCCCTGAGGGTTGTGGGTTAGCTGACCTGGGCAGCCTTACCCTGCCGGCCCGCCCTCCCCAGGTGTGCCTCGTTGAGGTCAATATAAACAGTGCTCCAGGCAGCAATAGCCCCTGAAGCTGTGCCTGACTCCATATTCTCTGCCCCGTCAGCAGTCTCGGGGCTGTGCTGGTGGGAGGGAGTGAGGGGCCACAGCTTTGTGGGTCGCCCGGTGTGAGTGGGGTTCTGCTGGCCTTTCTTCAGGAGTTTCCAGGCTGCCGCCTGTAAAGAAGAGGTTGTGTCACCCATACCTTCCGCTGGAATTTCTCTCCGGACAGAGGTGAGGAAGGAAAAAAGCAGTGGGGGCCGGGACAGGAGGGGTATCTCAGGCAGGGCAATGGAAAGCTTCTGGAAGAGTGCCCGGGGCCAGGACCACCCTGGCTGGCCTGCAGGCACCAAGTTGGCCTGCGTGCGGTCACTGGTGTGGCTCCACGGTCCTTCCTCTAGGCTTTCAAGCCCTTGTACATATTCAGGTGTTTTACCTGGAAAGGGTGGGAACAGTTCAGCAGCAGCTGGCCTGGGGCTCAGCTCACGTTTACTCACAGATGCCTCGGCACGGTCCCCCAGCTTTGCAATGAGGACGCTCCTTGCGTGGGGGGTGGGTTGCTGGCTGTATGGGAGATGGTTCCCCACCTCTGACCAATTTCAGAATTGTTTACTGCTGGAGCAAGTGCCCTGATAGGGTTTTCCTCTGTATAACTCGTCGGTTCAGGTTTTTTTTTTCTTTTATGGTTCAAGTTAGATTTTTTTCCTCTTTTATGTATTTATAGATATAAGCATGGAAATAATTCATTCCTATAAATACATCTGTGTGACGGGAAGAACTTTTTTCTGTTTTATTTTTAAATTTTATTTTTTAAAATTTTGAAATTTAATTTTATTTATGTTTTTATACAGCACGTTATTATTAGTTATGTATTTTATGCATATACATGTATACAGGTCAATCCCAAACTCCCAACTCATCCCACCACCACCACCACCACCCCATGGCTTCCCACACTTGGTGTCCATACGTTTGTTCTCTACCTCCGTGTCTCTATTTCTTCCCTGCAAACCAGTTCATCTGTACCATTTTTAGGCTCCACATATATGCATTAATATACAATATTTGTTTTCCTCTTTCTGACTTACTTCATTCTGTATGACAGTCTCTCGATCCATCGATGTCTCTACAAATGACCCAGTTTCATTCCTTTTTATGGCCGAGTCATATTCCATTTTATATATGTACCACATCTTTATCCATTCATCTGTCTGTGGGCATTTAGGTTGCTTCCATTACCTGACTATTGTAAATAGTGCTGCAACGAACATTGTGGTGAATGTGCCTTGTTGAAATACGGTTTTCTCTGGGTATATGCCCAGAAGTGGGATTGCTGGATCAGATGGTAATTCTATTTCTAGTTTTTTTAAGGAAAGTCCATACTGTTCTCCATAGTGACTGTATCAATTTACATTCCCACCAATAGTGGAAGAGGGCTCCTTTTGTCCACACCCTCCCCAGAATTGGTTGTTTGTAGATTTTCTGATGATGCCGATTCTAACAGGTGTGAGGTGATACCTCATTGTAGTTTTGATTTGCATTTTTCTAATTATTAGTGCTGTTGAGCAGCTTTTCATGTGCATCTTGGCCATCTCTGTGTCTCCTTTGAAGAAACGTCTCTTTAGATCTTCTGCCCATTTTTTTTGTGTTGTTTGTTTTTTTAATATTAAGCTGCATGAGCTGTTTATATATATTGGAGATTAAACCTCTGTCCATTGATTCGTCTGCAACGATTTTCGCCCATTCTGAGGGATGCCTTTTTCCATTCCCGTGTTTTTTAACAAAAAAGGGAAGAAAGGAAAAGAAGCAGAACACGAATGTGCGTAAAATATGCCTTTTGAAATGGTCATTTTGAAATATGGACGTCCTTTGAATTTTTTGGTCGATATGTGACCCCCGGATTTGTTTTCAGGGCAGGTGTCATTTACAGGCCTGCAATGATTTTGAATATCAACTGACCATTAGAGTTGGGATTAAAGCTGCTGTTTTGTGAAACGGCCACAAGGTGGCAAGAGTTCACCCTTACCAAATCTGGTTACTAGGGCAAGAGAGCCTCAGTGGAAGTGGTGTTCTAGATTGGAGTTTAGAATGGAATGTGCCAGGAGAAAGCTCCTCACGTTTATCTCACTACTTCTTGTTCGTGTTTTTAATTTAATTTTTTATTTTTTATTACAGCAAGTTTGATTACAATGTTTGGCTTGTTGTAGGTGTGGAAGATGTGGTTCTTTTACACATATACAGAAGACTGTCCTTCCTGGGATCCTTTTCCCATGTACGTTATGACAGAATGTTGAGTAGTCCTCTCTTGGTATTCTGTAGGTTTTTGGTGATTATATATGTCACCTGTGTTTGTATATGTCTGTTAACCCCGATATCGTAATGAAACCAATCCTCACACCTTTCCATTGGTGAACCATAAGTTTGTTTAATGAATCTGTGACTGCCCTTCTCCGTGGAAATATCTGCCCTGGTATCCATTTTTAGGTAACACCTATAAGTGATATGATATGTTATGTGTCTTTCACTTTCTGACTTACTACAAGTCACGTGATTACTTCTAGACTCATCTACGGTGCTGCAAATGGCATTGTGTCCTTTTATTCCTTGGCTTCTCTTCTGCCTTAGTGGGGTCCATTTTCAACAATGTGATTCCCTGAGGGTTGTGGGTTAGCTGACCTGGGCAGCCTTACCCTGCCGGCCCGCCCTCCCCAGGTGTGCCTCGTTGAGGTCAATATAAACAGCGCTCCAGGCAGCAATAGCCCCTGAAGCTGTGCCTGACTCCATATTCTCTGCCCAATCAGCAGTCTCGGGGCTGTGCTGGTGGGAGGGAGTGTGGGGCCACAGCATTGTGGGTGGCCCAGTGTGAGTGGGGTTCTGCTGGCCTTTCTTCAAGAGTTTCCAGGCTGCCGCCTGTAAAGAAGAGGTTGTGTCACCAATACGTTCCGCTGGAATTTCTCTCCGGACAGAGGTGAGGAAGGAAAAAAGCAGTGGGGGCCGGGACAGGAGGGGTGTCTCAGGCAGGGCAATGGAAAGCTTCTGGAAGAGCGCCCGGGGCCAGGACCACCCTGGGTGGCCTGCAGGCACCAAGTTGGCCTGCGTGCTGTCTCTGGTGTGGCTCCACGGTCCTTCCTCTAGGCTTTCAAGCCCTTGTACATATTCAGGTGTTTTACCTGGAAAGGGTGGGAACAGTTCAGCAGCAGCTGGCCTGGGGCTCAGCTCACGTTTACTCACAGATGCCTCGGCACGGTCCCCCAGCTTTGCAATGAGGACGCTCCTTGCGTGGGGGGTGCGTTGCTGGCTGTATGGGAGATGGTTCCCCACCTCTGACCAATTTCAGAATTGTTTACCGCTGGAGCAAGTGCCGTGATAGTGTTTTCCTCTGTATAACTCGTCGGTTCATTTTTTTTTCTTTTATGGTTCAAGTTAGATTTTATTCCTCTTTTACGTATTTATAGATATAAGCATGGAAATAATATATTCCAATAAATACATCTGTGTAACGGGAAGAACTTTTTTCTGTTTTATTTTTAAATTTTATTTTTTAAAATTTTAAAATGTAATTTTATTTATTTTTTTATACAGCACGTTATTATTAGTTATGTATTTTATGCATATACATGTATACAGGTCAATCCCAATCTCCCAACTCATCCCACCACCACCACCCCATGGCATCCCACTCTTGGTGTCCATACGTTTGTTCTCTACCTCTGTGTCTCTATTTCTTCCCTGCAAACCAGTTCATCTGTATCATTATTTTAGGTTCCACATATATGCATTAATATACAATATTTGTTTTCCTCTTTCTGAATTACTTCATTCTGTATGACAGTCTCTCGATCCATCGATGTCTCTACAAATGACCCAGTTTCATTCCTTTTTATGGCCGAGTAATATTCCATTTCATATATGTACCACATCTTTATCCATTCATCTGTCTGTGGGTATTTAGGTTGCTTCGATTACCTGGCTATTGTAAATAGTGCTGCAATGAACATTGTGGTGAATGTGCCTTTTTGATTTACGGTTTTCTCTGGGTATATGCCCAGAAGTGGGATTGCTGGATCAGATGGTAATTCTATTTCTAGTTTCTTTAAGGAAACTCCATACTGTTCTCCATAGTGACTGTATCAATTTACATTCCCACCAATAGTGGAAGAGGGCTCCTTTTGTCCACACCCTCCCCAGAATTGGTTGTTTGTAGAATTTCTGATGATGCCGATTCTAACAGGTGTGAGGTGATACCTCATTGTAGTTTTGATTTGCATTTCTCTAATAATTAGTGCTGTTGAGCAGGTTTTCATGTGCGTCTAGGCCATCTCTGTGTCTTCTTTGAAGAAACGTCTCTTTAGATCTTCTGCCCATTTTTGTATTGGGTTGTTTGTTTGTTTAATATTAAGCTGCATGTGTTGATTATATATATTGGAGATTATACCTCTGTCCATTGATTCGTCTGCAACGATTTTCGCCCATTCTGAGGGATGCCTTTTTCCATTCCCGTATTTTTTAACAAAAAAGGGAAGAAAGGAAAAGAAACAGAACACTAATGTGCATAAAATATGCCTTTTGAAACGGTCGTTTTGAAATATGGACGTCCTTTGAATTTTTTGGTCGATATGTGACCCCAGGATTTGTTTTCAGGGCAGGTGTCATTTACAGGCCTGCAATGATTTTGAATATCAACTGACCATTAGCGCTGGGATTAAAGTTGCTGTTGTGTGAAACGGCCACAAGGTGGCAGCAATTCACCCTTACCAAATCTGGTTACTAGGGCAAGAGAGCCTCAGTGGAAGTGGTGTTCTAGATTGGAGTTTAGAATGGAATGTGCCAGGAGAAGGCCCCTCACGTTTGTCTCACTACATCTTGTTCGTGTTTTTAATTTATTTATTTTTTATTTTTTATTATAGCAAGTTTGATTACAAAATTTGGCTTGTTGTAGGTGTGGAAGATGTGGTTCTTTTACACATATACAGATGTCTGTTCTTCCTGGGATCCTTTTCCCATGTATGTTATGACAGAATGTTGAGTAGTCCTCTCTTGGTATTCTGTAGGTCTTTGGTGATTATATATGTCACCTGTGTTTGTATATGTCTGTTATCCCCGATATCGTAATGAAACCAATCCTCACACCTTTCCATTGGTGAACCATAAGTTTGTTTAATGAATCTGTGATTGCCCTTCTCCGTGGAAATATCTGCCCTGGTATCCATTTTTAGGTAACACCTATAAGTGATATGATATGTTATTTGTCTTTCACTTTCTGACTTACTACAAGTCACGTGATTACTTCTAGACTCATCTACGGTGCTGCAAATGGCATTGTGTCCTTTTATTCCTTGGCTTCTCTTCTGCCTTAGTGGGGTCCATTTTCAACAATGTGATTCCCTGAGGGTTGTGGGTTAGCTGAGCTGGGCAGCCTTACCCTGCCGGCCCGCCCTCCACAGGTGTTCCTCGTTGAGATCAATATAAACAGTGCTCCAGGCAGCAATAGCCCCTGAAGCTGTGCCTGACTCCATATTCTCTGCCCCGTCAGCAGTCTCGGGGCTGTGCTGGTGGGAGGGAGTAAGGGGCCACAGCTTTGTGGGTGGCCCGGTGTGAGTGGGGTTCTGCTGGCCTTTCTTCAGGAGTTGCCAGGCTGCCGCCTGTAAAGCAGAGTTTGTGTCACCCATACCTTCCGCTGGAATTTCTCTCCGGACAGAGGTGAGGAAGGAAAAAAGCAGTGGGGGCCGGGACAGGAGGGGTATCTCAGGCAGGGCAATGGAAAGCTTCTGGAAGAGCGCCCGGTGCCAGGACCACCCTGGCTGGCCTGCAGGCAACAAGTTGGCCTGCGTGCTGTCGCTGGTGTGGCTCCACGGTCCTTCCTCTAGGCTTTCAAGCCCTTGTACATATTCAGGTGTTTTACCTGGAAAGGGTGGGAACAGTTCAGCAGCAGCTGGCCTGGGGCTCAGCTCACGTTTACTCACAGATGCCTCGGCACGGTCCCCCAGCTTTGCAATGAGGACGCTCCTTGCGTGGGGGGTGCGTTGCTGGCTGTATGGGAGATGGTTCCCCACCTCTGACCAATTTGAGAATTGTTTACCGCTGGAGCAAGTGCCGTGATAGGGTTTTCCTCTGTATAACTCGTGGGTTCAGTTTTTTTTTTCCTTTATGGTTCAAGTTAGGTTTTATTCCTCTTTTTTGTATTTATTGATATAAGCATGGAAATAATATATTCCTATAAATACATCTGTGTAACGGGAAGAACTTTTTTCTGTTTTATTTTTAAATTTTATTTTTTAAAATTTTAAAATGTAATTTTATTTATTTTTTTATACAGCACGTTATTATTAGTTATGTATTTTATGCATATACATGTATACAGGTCAATCCCAATCTCCCAACTCATCCCACCACCACCACCCCATGGCTTCCCACTCTTGGTGTCCATACGTTTGTTCTCTACCTCTGTGTCTCTATTTCTTCCCTGCAAACCAGTTCATCTGTACCATTTTTTTAGGTTCCACATATATGCATTAATATACAATATTTGTTTTCCTCTTTCTGACTTACTTCATTCTGTATGACAGTCTCTCGATCCATCGATGTCTCTACAAATGACTCAGTTTCATTCATTTTTATGGCCGAGTAATATTCCATTTCATATATGTACCACATCTTTATCCATTCATCTGTCTGTGGGCATTTAGGTTGCTTCCATTACCTGGCTATTGTAAATAGTGCTGCAATGAACATTGTGGTGAATGTGCCTTTTTGATTTACGGGTTTCTCTGGGTATATGCCCAGAAGTGGGATTGCTGGATCAGATGGTAATTCTATTTCTAGTTTTTTTAAGGAAACTCCATACTGTTCTCCATAGTGACTGTATCAATTTACATTCCCACCAATAGTGGAAGAGGGCTCCTTTTGTCCACACCCTCCCCAGAATTGGTTGTTTGTAGAATTTCTGATGATGCCGATTATAACAGGTGTGAGGTGATACCTCATTGTAGTTTTGATTTGCATTTCTCTAATAATTAGTGCTGTTGAGCAGCTTTTCATGTGCGTCTTGGCTATCTCTGTGTCTTCTTTGAAGAAACGTCTCTTTAGATCTTCTGCCCATTTTTGTATTGGGTTGTTTGTTTTTTTAATATTAAGCTGCATGTGTTGTTTATATATATTGGAGATTAAACCTCTGTCCATTGATTCGTCTGCAACGATTTTCGCCCATTCTGAGGGATGCCTTTTTCCATTCCCGTGTTTTTTAACAAAAAAAGGAAAGAAAGGAAAAGAAGCAGAACACTAATGTGCGTAAAATATGCCTTTTGAAACGGTCGTTTTGAAATATGGACGTCCTTTGAATTTTTTGGTCGATATGTGACCCCAGGATTTGTTTTCAGGGCAGGTGTCATTTACAGGCCTGCAATGATTTTGAATATCAACTGACCATTAGCGCTGGGATTAAAGTTGCTGTTGTGTGAAACGGCCACAAGGTGGCAGCAGTTCACCCTTACCAAATCTGGTTACTAGGGCAAGAGAGCCTCACTGGAAGTGGTGTTCTAGATTGGAATTTAGAATGGAATGTGCCAGGAGAAAGCCCCTCACGTTTGTCTCACTACATCTTGTTCGTGTTTTTAATTTATTTTTTTTTATTTTTTATTACAGCAAGTTTGATTACAATATTTGGCTTGTTGTAGGTGTGGAAGATGTGGTTCTTTTACACATATACAGATGTCTGTTCTTCCTGGGATCCTTTTCCCATGTACGTTATGACAGAATGTTGAGTAGTCCTCTCTTGGTATTCTGTAGGTCTTTGGTGATTATATATGTCACCTGTGTTTGTATATGTCTGTTATCCCCGATATCGTAATGAAACCAATCCTCACACCTTTCCATTGGTGAACCATAAGTTTGTTTAATGAATCTGTGATTGCCCTTCTCCGTGGAAATATCTGCCCTGGTATCCATTTTTAGGTAACACCTATAAGTGATATGATATGTTATGTGTCTTTCACTTTCTGACTTACTACAAGTCTCGTGATTAGTTCTAGACTCATCTACGGTGCTGCAAATGGCATTGTGTCCTTTTATTCCTTGGCTTCTCTTCTGCCTTAGTGGGGTCCATTTTCAACAATGTGATTCCCTGAGGGTTGTGGGTTAGTTGACCTGGGCAGCCTTACCCTGCCGGCCCGCCCTCCCCAGGTGTGCCTCGTTGAGATCAATATAAACAGCGCTCCAGGCAGCAATAGCCCCTGAAGCTGTGCCTGACTCCATATTCTCTGCCCAATCAGCAGTCTCGGGGCTGTGCTGGTGGGAGGGAGTGAGGGGCCACAGCATTGTGGGTGGCCGGTGTGAGTGGGGTTCTGCTTGCCTTTCTTCAAGAGTTTCCAGGCTGCCGCCTGTAAAGAAGAGGTTGTGTCACCAATACGTTCCGCTGGAATTTCTCTCCGGACAGAGGTGAGGAAGGAAAAAAGCAGTGGGGGCCGGGACAGGAGGGGTATCTCAGGCAGGGCAATGGAAAGCTTCTGGAAGAGCGCCCGGGGCCAGGACCACCCTGGCTGGCCTGCAGGCACCAAGATGGCCTGCGTGCTGTCGCTTGTATGGCTCCACGGTCCTTCCTCTAGGCTTTCAAGCCCTTGTACATATTCAGGTGTTTTACCTGGAAAGGGTGGGAACAGTTCAGCAGCAGCTGGCCTGGGGCTCAGTTCACGTTTACTCACAGATGCCTCGGCACGGTACCCCAGCTTTGCAATGAGGACGCTCCTTGCGTGGGGGGTGGGTTGATGGCTGTATGGGAGATGGTTCCCCACCTCTGACCAATTTCAGAATTGTTTACCGCTGGAGCAAGTGCCCTGATAGGGTTTTCCTCTGTATAACACGTCGCTTCAGGTTTTTTTATTTTCTTTTATGGTTCAAGTTAGATTTTATTCCTCTTTTATGTATTTATAGATATAAGCATGGAAATAATTCATTCCTATAAATACATCTGTGTGACGGGAAGAACATTTTTTGTTTTATTTTTAAATTTTATTTTTTAAAATTTTGAAATTTAATTTTATTTATTTTTTTATAAAGCACGTTATTATTAGTTATGTATTTTATGCATATACATGTATACAGGTCAATCCCAAACTCCCAACTCATCCCACCACCACCACCCCATGGCTTCCCACACTTGGTGTCCATACGTTTGTTCTCTACCTCTGTGTCTCTATTTCTTCCCTGCAAACCAGTTCATCTGTACCATTTTTAGGCTCCACATATATGCATTAATATACAATATTTGATTTCCTCTTTCTGACTTACTTCATTCTGTATGACAGTCTCTCGATCCATCGATGTCTCTACAAATGACCCAGTTTCATTCCTTTTTATGGCCGAGTAATATTCCATTTTATATATGTACCACCTCTTTATCCATTCATCTGTCTGTGGGCATTTACGTTGCTTCCATTACCTGGCTATTGTAAATAGTGCTGCAACGAACATTGTGGTGAATGTGCCTTTTTGAAATACGGTTTTCTCTGGGTATATGCCCAGAAGTGGGATTGCTGGATCAGATGGTAATTCTATTTCTAGTTTTTTTAAGGAAACTCCATACTGTTCTCCATAGTGACTGTATCAATTTACATTCCCACCAATAGTGGAAGAGGGCTCCTTTTGTCCACACCCTACCCAGAATTGGTTGTTTGTAGATTTTCTGATGATGCCGATTCTAACAGGTGTGAGGTGAAACCTCATTGTAGTTTTGATTTGCATTTCTCTAATAATTAGTGCTGTTGAGAAGCTTTTCATGTGCGTCTTGGCCATCTCTGTGTCTCCTTTCAAGAAACGTCTCTTTAGATCTTCTGCCCATTTTTGTATTGGGTTGTTTGTTTTTTTAATATTAAGCTGCATGAGCTGTTTATATATATTGGAGATTAAACCTCTGTCCATTGATTCGTCTGCAACGATTTTCGCCCATTCTGAGGGATGCCTTTTTCCATTCCCGTGTTTTTTAACAAAAAAGAAAGAAAAAAAAGAAGCAGAACACTAATTTGCGTAAAATATGCCTTTTGAAACGGTCGTTTTGAAATATGGACGTCCTTTGAATTTTTTGGTCGATATGTGACCGCAGGATTTGCTTTCAGGGCAGGTGTCATTTACAGGCCTGAAATGATTTTGTATATCAACTGACCATTAGCGCAGGGATTAACGCTGCTGTTGTGTGAAACGGCCACAAGGTGGCAGCAGTTCACCTTTACCCAATCTGGTTACTAGGGCAAGATAGCCTCAGTGGAAGTGGTGATCTAGATTGGAGTTTAGAATGGAATGTGCCGGGAGAAAGCCCCTCACGTTTTTCTCACTACATCTTGTTCCTGTTTTTAATTTAATTTTTTTATTTTTTATTACAGCAAGTTTGATTGCAATGTTTGGCTTGTGGTAGGTGTGGAAGATGTGGTTCTTTTACACATATACAGATGACTGTTCTTCCTGGGATCCTTTTCCCATGTACGTTATGACAGAATGTTGAGTAGTCCTCTCTTGGTATTCTGTAGGTCTTTGGTGATTATATATGTCACCTGTGTTTGTATATGTCTGTTAACCCCGATATCGTAATGAAACCAATCCTCACACCTTTCCATTGGTGAACCATAAGTTTGTTTAATGAATCTGTGATTGCCCTTCTCCGTGGAAATATCTGCCCTGGTATCCATTTTTAGGTAACACCTATAAGTGATATGATATGTTATGTGTCTTTCACTTTCTGACTTGCTACAAGTCACGTGATTACTTCTAGACTCATCTACGGTGCTGCAAATGGCATTGTGTCCTTTTTTTCCTTGACTTCTCTTCTGCCTTAGTGGGGTCCATTTTCAACAATGTGATTCCCTGAGGGTTGTGGGTTAGTTGACCTGGGCAGCCTTACCCTGCCGGCCCGCCCTCCCCAGGTGTGCCTCGTTGAGGTCAATATAAACAGTGCTCCAGGCAGCAATAGCCCCTGAAGCTGTGCCTGACTCCATATTCTCTGCCCCGTCAGCAGTCTCGGGGCTGTGCTGGTGGGAGGGAGTGAGGGGCCACAGCTTTGTGGGTGGCCCGGTGTGAGTGGGGTTCTGCTGGCCTTTCTTCAGGAGTTGCCAGGCTGCCGCCTGTAAAGAAGAGGTTGTGTCACCCATACCTTCCGCTGGAATTTCTCTCCGGACAGAGGTGAGGAAGGAAAAAAGCAGTGGGGGCCGGGACAGGAGGGGTATCTCAGGCAGGGCAATGGAAAGCTTCTGGAAGAGTGCCCGGGGCCAGGACCACCCTGGCTGGCCTGCAGGCACCAAGTTGGCCTGCGTGCTGTCACTGGTGTGGCTCCACGGTCCTTCCTCTAGGCTTTCAAGCCCTTGTACATATTCAGGTGTTTTACCTGGAAAGGGTGGGAACAGTTCAGCAGCAGCTGGCCTGGGGCTCAGCTCACGTTTACTCACAGATGCCTCGGCACGGTCCCCCAGCTTTGCAATGAGGACGCTCCTTGCGTGGGGGGTGGGTTGCTGGCTGTATGGGAGATGGTTCCCCACCTCTGACCGATTTCAGAATTGTTTACCACTGGAGCAAGTGCCCTGATAGGGTTTTCCTCTGTATAACTCGTGGGTTCAGTTTTTTTTTTCTTTAATGGTTCAAGTTAGATTTTATTCCTCTTTTATGTATTTATAGATATAAGCATGGAAATAATATATTCCTATAAATACATCTGTGTAACGGGAAGAACTTTTTTCTGTTTTATTTTTAAATTTTATTTTTTAAAATTTTTAAAAGTAATCTTATTTATTTTTTTATACAGCACGTTATTATTATTTATGTATTTTATGCATATATATGTATACAGGTCAATCCCAATCTCCCAACTCATCCCACCACCACCACCCCATGGCTTCCCACTCTTGGTGTCCATACGTTTGTTCTCTACCTCTGTGTCTCTCTTTCTTCCCTGCAAACCAGTTCATCTGTACCATTTTTTTAGGTTCCACATATATGCATTAATATACAATATTTGTTTTCCTCTTTCTGACTTACTTCATTCTGTATGACAGTCTCTCGATCCATCGATGTCTCTACAAATGACTCAGTTTCATTCATTTTTATGGCCGAGTAATATTCCATTTCATATATGTACCACATCTTTATCCATTCATCTGTCTGTGGGCATTTAGGTTGCTTCCATTACCTGGCTATTGTAAATAGTGCTGCAATGAACATTGTGGTGAATGTGCCTTTTTGATTTACGGTTTTCTCTGGGTATATGCCCGGGAGTGGGATTGCTGGATCAGATGGTAATTCTATTTCTAGTTTTTTTAAGGAAACTCCATACTGTTCTCCATAGTGACTGTATCAATTTACATTCCCACCAATAGTGGAAGAGGGCTCCTTTTGTCCACACCCTCCCCAGAATTGGTTGTTTGTAGAATTTCTGATGATGCCGATTCTAACCGGTGTGAGGTGATAACTCATTGTAGTTTTGATTTGCATTTCTCTAATAATTAGTGCTGTTGAGCAGCTTTTCATGTGCGTCTTGGCCATCTCTGTGTCTTCTTTGAAGAAACGTCTCTTTAGATCTTCTGCCCATTTTTGTATTGGGTTGTTTGTTTTTTTAATATTAAGCGGCATGAGTTGTTTATATATATTGGAGATTAAACCTCTGTCCATTGATTCGTCTGCAACGATTTTCGCCCATTTTGAGGGATGCCATTTTCCATTCCCGTGTTTTTTAACAAAAAAAGGAAAGAAAGGAAAAGAAGCAGAACACTAATGTGCGTAAAATATGCCTTTTGAAACGGTCGTTTTGAAATATGGACGTCCTTTGAATTTTTTGGTCGATATGTGACCCCAGGATTTGTTTTCAGGGCAGGTGTCATTTACAGGCCTGCAATGATTTTGAATATCAACTGACTATTAGCGCTGGGATTAAAGTTGCTGTTGTGTGAAACGGCCACAAGGTGGCAGCAGTTCACCCTTACCAAATCTGGTTACTAGGGCAAGAGAGCCTCACTGGAAGTGGTGTTCTAGATTGGAATTTAGAATGGAATGTGCCAGGAGAAAGCCCCTCACGTTTGTCTCACTACATCTTGTTCGTGTTTTTAATTTATTTTTTTTTATTTTTTATTACAGCAAGTTTGATTACAATATTTGGCTTGCTGTAGGTGTGGAAGATGTGGTTCTTTTACACATATACAGATGTCTGTTCTTCCTGGGATCCTTTTCCCATGTACGTTATGACAGAATGTTGAGTAGTCCTCTCTTGGTATTCTGTAGGTCTTTGGTGATTATATATGTCACCTGTGTTTGTATATGTCTGTTATCCCCGATATCGTAATGAAACCAATCCTCACACCTTTCCATTGGTGAACCATAAGTTTGTTTAATGAATCTGTGATTGCCCTTCACCGTGGAAATATCTGCCCTGGTATCCATTTTTAGGTAACACCTATAAGTGATATGATATGTTATTTGTCTTTCACTTTCTGACTTACTACAAGTCACGTGATTACTTCTAGACTCATTTACGGTGCTGCAAATGGCATTGTGTCCTTTTTTTCCTTGGCTTGTCTTCTGCCTTAGTGGGGTCTATTTTCAACAATGTGATACCCTGAGGGTTGTGGGTTAGCTGAGCTGGGCAGCCTTACCCTGCCGGCCCGCCCTCCCCAGGTGTGCCTCTTTGAGATCAATATAAACAGCGCTCCAGGCAGCAATAGCCCCTGAAGCTGTGCCTGACTCCATATTCTCTGCCCAATCAGCAGTCTCGGGGCTGTGCTGGTGGGAGGGAGTGAGGGGCCACAGCATTGTCGGTGGCCCGGTGTGAGTGGGGTTCTGCTGGCCTTTCTTCAAGAGTTTCCAGCCTGCCGCCTGTAAAGAAGAGGTTGTGTCACCCATACCTTCCGCTGGAATTTCTCTCCGGACAGAGGTGAGGAAGGAAAAAAGCAGTGGGGGCCGGGACAGGAGGGGTATCTCAGGCAGGGCAATGGAAAGCTTCTGGAAGAGCGCCCGGGGCCAGGACCACCCTGGCTGGCCTGCAGGCACCAAGTTGGCCTGCGTGCTGTCGCTGGTGTGGCTCCACGGTCCTTCCTCTAGGCTTTCAAGCCCTTGTACATATTGAGGTGTTTTACCTGGAAAGGGTGGGAACAGTTCAGCAGCAGCTGGCCTGGGGCTCAGCTCACGTTTACTCACAGATGCCTCGGCACGGTCCCCCAGCTTTGCAATGAGGACGCTCCTTGCGTGGGGGCTGGGTTGCTGGCTGTATGGGAGATGGTTCCCCACCTCTGACCAATTTCAGAATTGTTTACCGCTGGAGCAAGTGCCCTGATAGGGTTTTCCTCTGTATAACTCGTCGGTTCAGGTTTTTTTTTTCTTTTATGGTTCAAGTTAGATTTTATTCCTCTTTTATGTATTTATAGATATAAGCATGGAAATAATTCATTCCTATAAATACATCTGTGTGACGGGAAGAACTTGTTTCTGTTTTATTTTTAAATTTTATTTTTTAAAATTTTGAAATTTAATTTTATTTATTTTTTTATACAGCACGTTATTATTAGTTATGTATTTTATGCATATACATGTATACAGGTCAATCCCAAACTCCCAACTCATCCCACCACCACCACCCCATGGCTTCCCACACTTGGTGTCCATACGTTTGTTCTCTACCTCTGTGTCTCTATTTCTTCCCTGCAAACCAGTTCATCTGTACCATTTTTAGGCTCCACATATATGCATTAATATACAATATTTGTTTTCCTCTTTCTGACTTACTTCATTCTGTATGACAGTCTCTCGATCCATCGATGTCTCTACAAATGACCCAGTTTCATTCCTTTTTATGGCCGAGTAATATTCCATTTTATATATGTACCACCTCTTTATCCATTCATCTGTCTGTGGGCATTTAGGTTGCTTCCATTACCTGGCTATTGTAAATAGTGCTGCAATGAACATTGTGGTGAATGTGCCTTTTTGAAATACGGTTTTCTCTGGGTATATGCCCCGAAGTGGGATTGCTGGATCAGATGGTAATTCTATTTCTAGTTTTTTTTAAGGAAACTCCATACTGTTCTCCATAGTGACTGTATCAATTTACATTCCCACCAATAGTGGAAGAGGGCTCCTTTTGTCCACACCCTCCCCAGAATTGGTTGTTTGTAGATTTTCTGATGATGCCGATTCTAACAGGTGTGAGGTGATACCTCATTGTAGTTTTGATTTGCATTTCTCTAATAATTAGTGCTGTTGAGCAGCTTTTCATGTGCGTCTTGGCCATCTCTGTGTCTCCTTTGAAGAAACGTCTCTTTAGATCTTCTGCCCATTTTTGTATTGGGTTGTTTGTTTTTTTAATATTAACCTGCATGAGCTGTTTATATATATTGGAGATTAAACCTCTGTCCATTGATTCGTCTGCAACGATTTTCGCCCATTCTGAGGGATGCCTTTTTCCATTCCCGTGTTTTTTAACAAAAAATGGAAGAAAGGAAAAGAAGCAGAACACTAATGTGCGTAAAATATGCCTTTTGAAATGGTCATTTTGAAATATGGACGTCCTTTGAATTTTTTGGTCGATATGTGACCCCAGGATTTGTTTTCAGGGCAGGTGTCATTTACAGGCCTGCAATGATTTTGAATATCAACTGACCATTAGCGTTGGGATTAAAGCTGCTGTTGTGTGAAACGGCCACAAGGTGGCAGCAGTTCACCCTTACCAAATCTGGTTACTAGGGCAAGAGAGCCTCACTGGAAGTGGTGTTCTAGATTGGAGTTTAGAATGGAATGTGCCAGGAGAAAGCCCCTCACGTTTGTCTCACTACTTCTTGTTCGTGTTTTTAATTTAATTTTTTATTTTTTATTACAGCAAGTTTGATTACAATGTTTGGCTTGTTGTAGGTGTGGAAGATGTGGTTCTTTTACACATATACAGAAGACTGTTCTTCCTGGGATCCTTTTCCCATGTACGTTATGACAGAATGTTGAGTAGTCCTCTCTTGGTATTCTGTAGGTCTTTGGTGATTATATATGTCACCTGTGTTTGTATATGTCTGTTAACCCCGATATCGTAATGAAACCAATCCTCACACCTTTCCATTGGTGAACCATAAGTTTGTTTAATGAATCTGTGATTGCCCTTCTCCGTGGAAATATCTGCCCTGGTATCCATTTTTAGGTAACACCTATAAGTGATATGATATGTTATGTGTCTTTCACTTTCTGACTTACTACAAGTCACGTGATTACTTCTAGACTCATCTACCGTGCTGCAAATGGCATTGTGTCCTTTTATTCCTTGGCTTCTCTTCTGCCTTAGTGGGGTCCATTTTCAACAATGTGATTCCCTGAGGGTTGTGGGTTAGCTGAGCTGGGCAGCCTTACCCTGCCGGCCCGCCCTCCCCAGGTGTGCCTCGTTGAGATCAATATAAACAGTGCTAGAGGCAGCAATAGCCCCTGAAGCTGTGCCTGACTCCATATTCTCTGCCCCGTCAGCAGTCTCGGGGCTGTGCTGGTGGGAGGGAGTGAGGGACCACAGCTTTTTGGGTGGCCCGGTGTGAGTGGGGTTCTGCTGGCCTTTCTTCAGGAGTTGCCAGGCTGCCGCCTGTAAAGAAGAGGTTGTGTCACCCATAACTTCCGCTGGAATTTCTCTCCGGACAGAGGTGAGGAAGGAAAAAAGCAGTGGTGGCCGGGACAGGAGGGGTATCTCAGGCAGGGCAATGGAAAGCTTCTGGAAGAGCGCCCGGGGCCAGGACCACCCTGGCTGGCCTGCAGGCACCAAGTTGGCCTGCGTGCTGTCGCTGGTGTGGCTCCACGGTCCTTCCTCTAGGCTTTCAAGCCCTTGTACATATTCAGGTGTTTTACCTGGAAAGGGTGGGAACAGTTCAGCAGCAGCTGGCCTGGGGCTCAGCTCACGTTTACTCACAGATGCCTCGGCATGGTCCCCCAGCTTTGCAATGAGGACGCTCCTTGCGTGGGGGTGGGTTGCTGGCTGTATGGGAGATGGTTCCCCACCTCTGACCAATTTCAGAATTGTTTACTGCTGGAGCAAGTGCCCTGATAGGGTTTTCCTCTGTATAACTCGTCGGTTCAGGTTTTTTTTTTTCTTTTATGGTTCAAGTTAGATTTTATTCCTCTTTTATGTATTTATAGATATAAGCATGGAAATATTTCATTCCTATAAATACATCTGTGTGACGGGAAGAACTTTTTTCTGTTTTATTTTTAAATTTTATTTTTTAAAATTTTGAAATTTAATTTTATTTATTTTTTTATACAGCACGTTATAATTAGTTATGTATTTTATGCATATACATGTATACAGGTCAATCCCAAACTCCCAACTCATCCCACCACCACCACCACCACCCCATGGCTTCCCACACTTGGTGTCCATACGTTTGTTCTCTACCTCTGTGTCTCTATTTCTTCCCTGCAAACCAGTTCATCTGTACCATTTTTAGGCTCCACATATATGCATTAATATACAATATTTGTTTTCCTCTTTCTGACTTACTTCATTCTGTATGACAGTCTCTCGATCCATCGATGTCTCTACAAATGACCCAGTTTCATTCCTTTTTATGGCCGAGTAATATTCCATTTTATATATGTACCACATCTTTATCCATTCATCTGTCTGTGCGCATTTAGGTTGCTTCCATTACCTGACTATTGTAAATAGTGCTGCAACGAACATTGTGGTGAATGTGCCTTGTTGAAATACGGTTTTCTCTGGGTATATGCCCAGAAGTGGGATTGCTGGATCAGATGGTAATTCTATTTCTAATTTTTTTAAGGAAAGTCCATACTGTTCTCCATAGTGACTGTATCAATTTACATTCCCACCAATAGTGGAAGAGGGCTCCTTTTGTCCACACCCTCCCCAGAATTGGTTGTTTGTAGATTTTCTGATGATGCCGATTCTAACAGGTGTGAGGTGATACCTCATTGTAGTTTTGATTTGCATTTTTCTAATTATTAGTGCTGTTGAGCAGCTTTTCATGTGCGTCTTGGCCATCTCTGTGTCTCCTTTGAAGAAACGTCTCTTTAGATCTTCTGCCCATTTTTTTTTGTGTTGTTTGTTTTTTTAATATTAAGCTGCATGAGCTGTTTATATATATTGGAGATTAAACCTCTGTCCATTGATTCGTCTGCAACGATTTTCGCCCATTCTGAGGGATGCCTTTCTCCATTCCCGAGTATTTTAACAAAAAAAGGGAAGAAAGGAAAAGAAGCAGAACACTAATGTGCGTAAAATATGCCTTTTGAAATGGTCATTTTGAAATATGGACGTCCTTTGAATTTTTTGGTCGATATGTGACCCCAGGATTTGTTTTCAGGGCAGGTGTCATTTACAGGCCTGCAATGATTTTGAATATCAACTGACCATTAGAGTTGGGATTAAAGCTGCTGTTGTGTGAAACGGCCACAAGGTGGCAAGAGTTCACCTTTACCAAATCTGGTTACTAGGGCAAGAGAGCCTCAGTGGAAGTGGTGTTCTAGATTGGAGTTTAGAATGGAATGTGCCAGGAGAAAGCTCCTCACGTTTATCTCACTACTTCTTGTTCGTGTTTTTAATTTAATTTTTTATTTTTTATTACAGCAAGTTTGATTACAATGTTTGGCTTGTTGTAGGTGTGGAAGATGTGGTTCTTTTACACATATACAGAAGACTGTCCTTCCTGGGATCCTTTTCCCATGTACGTTATGACAGAATGTTGAGTAGTCCTCTCTTGGTATTCTGTAGGTCTTTGGTGATTATATATGTCACCTGTGTTTGTATATGTCTGTTAACCCCGATATCGTAATGAAACCAATCCTCACACCTTTCCATTGGTGAACCATAAGTTTGTTTAATGAATCTGTGACTGCCCTTCTCCGTGGAAATATCTGCCCTGGTATCCATTTTTAGGTAACACCTATAAGTGATATGATATGTTATGTGTCTTTCACTTTCTGACTTACTACAAGTCACGTGATTACTTCTAGACTCATCTACGGTGCTGCAAATGGCATTGTGTCCTTTTATTCCTTGGCTTCTCTTCTGCCTTAGTGGGGTCCATTTTCAACAATGTGATTCCCTGAGGGTTGTGGGTTAGCTGACCTGGGCAGCCTTACCCTGCCGGCCCGCCCTCCCCAGGTGTGCCTCGTTGAGATCAATATAAACAGCGCTCCAGGCAGCAATAGCCCCTGAAGCTGTGCCTGACTCCATATTCTCTGCCCAATCAGCAGTCTCGGGGCTGTGCTGGTGGGAGGGAGTGTGGGGCCACAGCATTGTGGGTGGCCCGGTGTGAGTGGGGTTCTGCTGGCCTTTCTTCAAGAGTTTCCAGGCTGCCGCCTGTAAAGAAGAGGTTGTGTCACCAATACGTTCCGCTGGAATTTCTCTCCGGACAGAGGTGAGGAAGGAAAAAAGCAGTGGGGGCCGGGACAGGAGGGGTGTCTCAGGCAGGGCAATGGAAAGCTTCTGGAAGAGCGCCCGGGGCCAGGACCACCCTGGCTGGCCTGCAGGCACCAAGTTGGCCTGCGTGCTGTCTCTGGTGTGGCTCCACGGTCCTTCCTCTAGGCTTTCAAGCCCTTGTACATATTCAGGTGTTTTACCTGGAAAGGGTGGGAAGAGTTCAGCAGCAGCTGGCCTGGGGCTCAGCTCACGTTTACTCACAGATGCCTCGGCATGGTCCCCCAGCTTTGCAATGAGGACGCTCCTTGCGTGGGGGTGGGTTGCTGGCTGTATGGGAGATGGTTCCCCACCTCTGACCAATTTCAGAATTGTTTACTGCTGGAGCAAGTGCCCTGATAGGGTTTTCCTCTGTATAACTCGTCGGTTCAGGTTTTTTTTTTTCTTTTATGGTTCAAGTTAGATTTTATTCCTCTTTTATGTATTTATAGATATAAGCATGGAAATATTTCATTCCTATAAATACATCTGTGTGACGGGAAGAACTTTTTTCTGTTTTATTTTTAAATTTTATTTTTTAAAATTTTGAAATTTAATTTTATTTATTTTTTTATACAGCACGTTATAATTAGTTATGTATTTTATGCATATACATGTATACAGGTCAATCCCAAACTCCCAACTCATCCCACCACCACCACCACCACCCCATGGCTTCCCACACTTGGTGTCCATACGTTTGTTCTCTACCTCTGTGTCTCTATTTCTTCCCTGCAAACCAGTTCATCTGTACCATTTTTAGGCTCCACATATATGCATTAATATACAATATTTGTTTTCCTCTTTCTGACTTACTTCATTCTGTATGACAGTCTCTCGATCCATCGATGTCTCTACAAATGACCCAGTTTCATTCCTTTTTATGGCCGAGTAATATTCCATTTTATATATGTACCACATCTTTATCCATTCATCTGTCTGTGCGCATTTAGGTTGCTTCCATTACCTGACTATTGTAAATAGTGCTGCAACGAACATTGTGGTGAATGTGCCTTGTTGAAATACGGTTTTCTCTGGGTATATGCCCAGAAGTGGGATTGCTGGATCAGATGGTAATTCTATTTCTAATTTTTTTAAGGAAAGTCCATACTGTTCTCCATAGTGACTGTATCAATTTACATTCCCACCAATAGTGGAAGAGGGCTCCTTTTGTCCACACCCTCCCCAGAATTGGTTGTTTGTAGATTTTCTGATGATGCCGATTCTAACAGGTGTGAGGTGATACCTCATTGTAGTTTTGATTTGCATTTTTCTAATTATTAGTGCTGTTGAGCAGCTTTTCATGTGCGTCTTGGCCATCTCTGTGTCTCCTTTGAAGAAACGTCTCTTTAGATCTTCTGCCCATTTTTTTTTGTGTTGTTTGTTTTTTTAATATTAAGCTGCATGAGCTGTTTATATATATTGGAGATTAAACCTCTGTCCATTGATTCGTCTGCAACGATTTTCGCCCATTCTGAGGGATGCCTTTCTCCATTCCCGAGTATTTTAACAAAAAAAGGGAAGAAAGGAAAAGAAGCAGAACACTAATGTGCGTAAAATATGCCTTTTGAAATGGTCATTTTGAAATATGGACGTCCTTTGAATTTTTTGGTCGATATGTGACCCCAGGATTTGTTTTCAGGGCAGGTGTCATTTACAGGCCTGCAATGATTTTGAATATCAACTGACCATTAGAGTTGGGATTAAAGCTGCTGTTGTGTGAAACGGCCACAAGGTGGCAAGAGTTCACCTTTACCAAATCTGGTTACTAGGGCAAGAGAGCCTCAGTGGAAGTGGTGTTCTAGATTGGAGTTTAGAATGGAATGTGCCAGGAGAAAGCTCCTCACGTTTATCTCACTACTTCTTGTTCGTGTTTTTAATTTAATTTTTTATTTTTTATTACAGCAAGTTTGATTACAATGTTTGGCTTGTTGTAGGTGTGGAAGATGTGGTTCTTTTACACATATACAGAAGACTGTCCTTCCTGGGATCCTTTTCCCATGTACGTTATGACAGAATGTTGAGTAGTCCTCTCTTGGTATTCTGTAGGTCTTTGGTGATTATATATGTCACCTGTGTTTGTATATGTCTGTTAACCCCGATATCGTAATGAAACCAATCCTCACACCTTTCCATTGGTGAACCATAAGTTTGTTTAATGAATCTGTGACTGCCCTTCTCCGTGGAAATATCTGCCCTGGTATCCATTTTTAGGTAACACCTATAAGTGATATGATATGTTATGTGTCTTTCACTTTCTGACTTACTACAAGTCACGTGATTACTTCTAGACTCATCTACGGTGCTGCAAATGGCATTGTGTCCTTTTATTCCTTGGCTTCTCTTCTGCCTTAGTGGGGTCCATTTTCAACAATGTGATTCCCTGAGGGTTGTGGGTTAGCTGACCTGGGCAGCCTTACCCTGCCGGCCCGCCCTCCCCAGGTGTGCCTCGTTGAGATCAATATAAACAGCGCTCCAGGCAGCAATAGCCCCTGAAGCTGTGCCTGACTCCATATTCTCTGCCCAATCAGCAGTCTCGGGGCTGTGCTGGTGGGAGGGAGTGTGGGGCCACAGCATTGTGGGTGGCCCGGTGTGAGTGGGGTTCTGCTGGCCTTTCTTCAAGAGTTTCCAGGCTGCCGCCTGTAAAGAAGAGGTTGTGTCACCAATACGTTCCGCTGGAATTTCTCTCCGGACAGAGGTGAGGAAGGAAAAAAGCAGTGGGGGCCGGGACAGGAGGGGTGTCTCAGGCAGGGCAATGGAAAGCTTCTGGAAGAGCGCCCGGGGCCAGGACCACCCTGGCTGGCCTGCAGGCACCAAGTTGGCCTGCGTGCTGTCTCTGGTGTGGCTCCACGGTCCTTCCTCTAGGCTTTCAAGCCCTTGTACATATTCAGGTGTTTTACCTGGAAAGGGTGGGAACAGTTCAGCAGCAGCTGGCCTGGGGCTCAGCTCACGTTTACTCACAGATGCCTCGGCACGGTCCCCCAGCTTTGCAATGAGGACGCTCCTTGCGTGGGGGGTGCGTTGCTGGCTGTATGGGAGATGGTTCCCCACCTCTGACCAATTTCAGAATTGTTTACCGCTGGAGCAAGTGACGTGATAGTGTTTTCCTCTGTATAACTCGTCGGTTAATTTTTTTTTTTTTATGGTTCAAGTTAGATTTTATTCCTCTTTTACGTATTTATAGATATAAGCATGGAAATAATATATTCCAATAAATACATCTGTGTAACGGGAAGAACTTTTTTCTGTTTTATTTTTAAATTTTATTTTTTTGAATTTTAAAATGTAATTTTATTTATTTTTTTATACAGCACGTTATTATTAGTTATGTATTTTATGCATATACATGTATACAGGTCAATCCCAATCTCCCAACTCATTCCACCACCACCACCCCATGGCATCCCACTCTTGGTGTCCATACGTTTGTTCTCTACCTCTGTGTCTCTATTTCTTCCCTGCAAACCAGTTCATCTGTATCATTATTTTAGGTTCCACATATATGCATTAATATACAATATTTGTTTTCCTCTTTCTGAATTACTTCATTCTGTATGACAGTCTCTCGATCCATCGATGTCTCTACAAATGACCCAGTTTCATTCCTTTTTATGGCCGAGTAATATTCCATTTCATATATGTACCACATCTTTATCCATTCATCTGTCTGTGGGTATTTAGGTTGCTTCCATTACCTGGCTATTGTAAATAGTGCTGCAATGAACATTGTGGTGAATGTGCCTTTTTGATTTACGGTTTTCTCTGGGTATATGCCCAGAAGTGGGATTGCTGGATCAGATGGTAATTCTATTTCTAGTTTCTTTAAGGAAACTCCATACTGTTCTCCATAGTGACTGTATCAATTTACATTCCCACCAATAGTGGAAGAGGGCTCCTTTTGTCCACACCCTCCCCAGAATTGGTTGTTTGTAGAATTTCTGATGATGCCGATTCTAACAGGTGTGAGGTGATACCTCATTGTAGTTTTGATTTGCATTTCTCTAATAATTAGTGCTGTTGAGCAGGTTTTCATGTGCGTCTTGGCCATCTCTGTGTCTTCTTTGAAGAAACGTCTCTTTAGATCTTCTGCCCATTTTTGTATTGGGTTGTTTGTTTTTTTAATATTAAGCTGCATGTGTTGATTATATATATTGGAGATTATACCTCTGTCCATTGATTCGTCTGCAACGATTTTCGCCCATTGTGAGGGATGCCTTTTTCCATTAGGTGTTTTTTAACAAAAAAGGGAAGAAAGGAAAAGAAACAGAACACTAATGTGCGTAAAATATGCCTTTTGAAACGGTCGTTTTGAAATATGGACGTCCTTTGAATTTTTTGGTCGATATGTGACCCCAGGATTTGTTTTCAGGGCAGGTGTCATTTACAGGCCTGCAATGATTTTGAATATCAACTGACCATTAGCGCTGGGATTAAAGTTGCTGTTGTGTGAAACGGCCACAAGGTGGCAGCAGTTCACCCTTACCAAATCTGGTTACTAGGGCAAGAGAGCCTCAGTGGAAGTGGTGTTCTAGATTGGAGTTTAGAATGGAATGTGCCAGGAGAAGGCCCCTCACGTTTGTCTCACTACATCTTGTTCGTGTTTTTAATTTATTTTTTTTTTATTTTTTATTATAGCAAGTTTGATTACAAAATTTGGCTTGTTGTAGGTGTGGAAGATGTGGTTCTTTTACACATATACAGATGTCTGTTCTTCCTGGGATCCTTTTCCCATGTATGTTATGACAGAATGTTGAGTAGTCCTCTCTTGGTATTCTGTAGGTCTTTGGTGATTATATATGTCACCTGTGTTTGTATATGTCTGTTATCCCCGATATCGTAATGAAACCAATCCTCACACCTTTCCATTGGTGAACCATAAGTTTGTTTAATGAATCTGTGATTGCCCTTCTCCGTGGAAATATCTGCCCTGGTATCCATTTTTAGGTAACACCTATAAGTGATATGATATCTTATTTGTCGTTCACTTTCTGACTTACTACAAGTCACATGATTACTTCTAGACTCATCTACGGTGCTGCAAATGGCATTGTGTCCTTTTATTCCTTGGCTTCTCTTCTGCCTTAGTGGGGTCCATTTTCAACAATGTGATTCCCTGAGGGTTGTGGGTTAGCTGACCTGGGCAGCCTTACCCTGCCGGCCCGCCCTCCCCAGGTGTTCCTCGTTGAGATCAATATAAACAGTGCTCCAGGCAGCAATAGCCCCTGAAGCTGTGCCTGACTCCATATTCTCTGCCCCGTCAGCAGTCTCGGGGCTGTGCTGGTGGGAGGGAGTGAGGGGCCACAGCTTTGTGGGTGGCCCGGTGTGAGTGGGGTTCTGCTGGCCTTTCTTCAGGAGTTGCCAGGCTGCCGCCTGTAAAGCAGATGTTGTGTCACCCATACCTTCCGCTGGAATTTCTCTCCGGACAGAGGTGAGGAAGGAAAAAAGCAGTGGGGGCCGGGACAGGAGGGGTATCTCAGGCAGGGCAATGGAAAGCTTCTGGAAGAGCGCCCGGGGCCAGGACCACCCTGGCTGGCCTGCAGGCACCAAGTTGGCCTGCGTGCTGTCGCTGGTGTGGCTCCACGGTCCTTCCTCTAGGCTTTCAAGCCCTTGTACATATTCAGGTGTTTTACCTGGAAAGGGTGGGAACAGTTCAGCAGCAGCTGGCCTGGGGCTCAGCTCACGTTTACTCACAGATGCCTCGGCACGGTCCCCCAGCTTTGCAATGAGGACGCTCCTTGCGTGGGGGGTGCGTTGCTGGCTGTATGGGAGATGGTTCCCCACCTCTGACCAATTTGAGAATTGTTTACCGCTGGAGCAAGTGCCGTGATAGGGTTTTCCTCTGTATAACTCGTGGGTTCAGTTTTTTTTTTCTTTTATGGTTCAAGTTAGATTTTATTCCTCTTTTATGTATTTATTGATATAAGCATGGAAATAATATATTCCTATAAATACATCTGTGTAACGGGAAGAACTTTTTTCTGTTTTATTTTTAAATTTTATTTTTTAAAATTTTAAAATGTAATTTTATTTATTTTTTTATACAGCACGTTATTATTAGTTATGTATTTTATGCATATACATGTATACAGGTCAATCCCAATCTCCCAACTCATCCCACCACCACCACCCCATGGCTTCCCACTCTTGGTGTCCATACGTTTGTTCTCTACCTCTGTGTCTCTATTTCTTCCCTGCAAACCAGTTCATCTGTACCATTTTTTTAGGCTCCACATATATGCAATAATATACAATATTTGTTTTCCTCTTTCTGACTTACTTCATTCTGTATGACAGTCTCTCGATCCATCGATGTCTCTACAAATGACCCAGGTTCATTCCTTTCTATGGCCGAGTCATATTCCATTTCATATATGTACCACATCTTTATCCATTCATCTGTCTGTGGGCATTTAGGTTGCTTCCATTACCTGGCTATTGTAAATAGTGCTGCAATGAACATTGTGGTGAATGTGCCTTTTTGATTTACGGTTTTCTCTGTGTATATGCCCAGAAGTGGGATTGCTGGATCAGATGGTAATTCTATTTCTAGTTTTTTTAAGGAAACTCCATACTGTTCTCCATAGTGACTGTATCAATTTACATTCCCACCAATAGTGGAAGAGGGCTCCTTTTGTCCACACCCTCCCCAGAATTGGTTGTTTGTAGATTTTCTGATGATGCCGATTCTAACAGGTGTGAGGTGATACCTCATTGTAGTTTTGATTTGCATTTCTCTAATAATTAGTGCTGTTGAGCAGCTTTTCATGTGCGTCTTGGCCATGTCAGTGTCTCCTTTGAAGAAATGTCTCTTTAGATCTTCTGCCCATTTTTTTGGGTTGTTTGTTTATTTAATATTAAGCTGCATGACCTGTTTATATATATTGGAGATTAAACCTCTGTCCATTGATTCGTCTGCAACGATTTTCGCCCATTCTGAGGGATGCCTTTTTCCATTCCCGTGTTCTTTAACAAAAAAGGAAAGAAAGGAAAAGAAGCAGAACACTAATGTGCGTAAAATATGCCTTTTGAAACGGTCGTTTTGAAATATGGACGTCCTTTGAATTTTTTGGTCGATATGTGACCCCAGGATTTGTTTTCAGGGCAGGTGTCATTTACAGGCCTGCAATGATTTTGAATATCAACTGACCATTAGCGTTGGGATTAAAGCTGCTGTTGTGTGAAACGGCCACAAGGTGGCAGCAGTTCACCCTTACCCAATCTGGTTACTAGGGCAAGAGAGCCTCAGTGGAATTGGTGTTCTAGATTGGAGTTTAGAATGGAATGTGCCAGGAGAAAGCCCCTCACGTTTGTCTCACTACTTCTTGTTCGTGTTTTTAATTTATTTTTTTATTTTTTATTACAGCAAGTTTGATTACAATGTTTGGCTTGTTGTAGGTGTGGAAGATGTGGTTCTTTTACACATATACAGATGACTGTTCTTCCTGGGATCCTTTTCCCATGTACGTTATGACAGAATGTTGAGTAGTCCTCTCTTGGTATTCTGTAGGTCTTTGGTGATTATATATGTCACCTGTGTTTGTATATGTCTGTTATCCCCGATATCATAATGAAACCAATCCTCACACCTTTCCATTGGTGAACCATAAGTTTGTTTAATGAATCTGTGATTGCCCTTCTCCGTGGAAATATCTGCCCTGGTATCCATTTTTAGGTAACACCTATAAGTGATATGATATGTTATGTGTCTTTCACTTTCTGACTTGCTACAAGTCACGTGATTACTTCTAGACTCATCTACGGTGCTGCAAATGGCATTGTGTAGTTTTTTTCCTTGGCTTCTCTTCTGCCTTAGTGGGGTCCATTTTCAACAATGTGATTCCCTGAGGGTTGTGGGTTAGTTGACCTGGGCAGCCTTACCCTGCCGGCCCGCCCTCCCCAGGTGTGCCTCGTTGAGGTCAATATAAACAGCGCTCCAGGCAGCAATGGCCCCTGAAGCTGTGCCTGACTCCATATTCTCTGCCCCGTCAGCAGTTTCGGGGCTGTGCTGGTGGGAGGGAGTGAGGGGCCACAGCTTTGTGGGTGGCCCGGTGTGAGTGGGGTTCTGCTGGCCTTTCTTCAGGAGTTGCCAGGCTGCCGCCTGTAAAGAAGAGGTTGTGTCACCCATACCTTCCGCTGGAATTTCTCTCCGGACAGAGGTGAGGAAGGAAAAAAGCAGTGGGGGCCGGGACGGGAGGGGTATCTCAGGCAGGGCAATGGAAAGCTTCTGGAAGAGTGCCCGGGGCCAGGACCACCCTGGCTGGCCTGCAGGCACCAAGTTGGCCTGCGTGCTGTCGCTGGTGTGGCTCCACGGTCCTTCCTCTAGGCTTTCAAGCCCTTGTACATATTCAGGTGTTTTACCTGGAAAGGGTGGGAACAGTTCAGCAGCAGCTGGCCTGGGGCTCAGCTCACGTTTACTCACAGATGCCTTGGCACGGTCCCCCAGCTTTGCAATGAGGACGCTCCTTGCGTGGGGGTGGGTTGCTGGCTGTATGGGAGATGGTTCCCCACCTCTGACCAATTTCAGAATTGTTTACTGCTGGAGCAAGTGCCCTGATAGGGTTTTCCTCTGTATAACTCGTCGGTTCAGGTTTTTTTTTTTCTTTTATGGTTCAAGTTAGATTTTATTCCTCTTTTATGTATTTATAGATATAAGCATGGAAATATTTCATTCCTATAAATACATCTGTGTGACGGGAAGAACTTTTTTCTGTTTTATTTTTAAATTTTATTTTTTAAAATTTTGAAATTTAATTTTATTTATTTTTTTATACAGCACGTTATTATTAGTTATGTATTTTATGCATATACTTGTACACAGGTCAATCCCAAACTCCCAACTCATCCCACCACCACCACCCCATGGCTTCCCACACTTGGTGTCCATACGTTTGTTCTCTACCTCTGTGTCTCTATTTCTTCCCTGCAAACCAGTTCATCTGTATCATTTTTAGGCTCCACATATATGCATTAATATACAATATTTGTTTTCCTCTTTGTGACTTACTTCATTCTGTATGACAGTCTCTCGATCCATCGATGTCTCTACAAATGACCCAGTTTCATTCCTTTTTATGGCCGAGTCATATTCCATTTTATATATGTACCACATCTTTATCCATTCATCTGTCTGTGGGCATTTAGGTTGCTTCCATTACCTGGCTATTGTAAATAGTGCTGCAACGAACATTGTGGTGAATGTGCCTTGTTGAAATACGGTTTTCTCTGGGTATATGCCCAGAAGTGGGATTGCTGGATCAGATGGTAATTCTATTTCTAATTTTTTTAAGGAAACTCCATACTGTTCTCCATAGTGACTGTATCAATTTACATTCCCACCAATAGTGGAAGAGGGCTCCTTTTGTCCACACCCTCCCCAGAATTGGTTGTTTGTAGATTTTCTGATGATGCCGATTCTAACAGGTGTGAGGTGATACCTCATTGTAGTTTTGATTTGCATTTCTCTAATAATTAGTGCTGTTGAGCAGCTTTTCATGTGCGTCTTGGCCATGTCTGTGTCTCCTTTGAAGAAACGTCTCTTTAGATCTTCTGCCCATTTTTGTATTGGGTTGTTTGTTTTTTTAATATTAAGCTGCATGAGCTGTTTATATATATTGGAGATTAAACCTCTGTCCATTGATTCGTTTGCAACGATTTTCACCCATCCTGAGGGATGCCTTTTTCCATTCCCGTTTTTTTTTAACAAAAAAGGAAAGAAAGGAAAAGAAGCAGAACACTAATGTGCGTAAAATATGCCTTTTGAAACGGTCGTTTTGAAATATGGACGTCCTTTGAATTTTTTGGTCGATATGTGACCCCAGGATTTGTTTTCAGGGCAGGTGTCATTTACAGGCCTGCAATGATTTTGAATATCAACTGACCATTAGCGTTGGGATTAAAGCTGCTGTTGTGTGAAACGGCCACAAGGTGGCAGCAGTTCACCCTTACCAAATCTGGTTACTAGGGCAAGAGAGCCTCAGTGGAAGTGGTGTTCTAGATTGGAGTTTAGAATGGAATGTGCCAGGAGAAACCCCCTCAAGTTTGTCTCACTACTTCTTGTTCGTGTTTTTAATTTAAGTTTTTATTTTTTATTACAGCAAGTTTGATTACAATGTTTGGCTTGTTGTAGGTGTGGAAGATGTGGTTCTTTTACACATATACAGATGACTGTTCTTCTTGGGATCCTTTTCCCATGTACGTTATGACAGAATGTTGAGTAGTCCTCTCTTGGTATTCTGTAGGTCTTTGGTGATTATATATGTCACCTGTGTTTGTATATGTCTGTTATCCCCGATATCGTAATGAAACCAATCCTCACAACTTTCCATTGGTGAACCATAAGTTTGTTTAATGAATCTGTGATTGCCCTTCTCCGTGGAAATATCTGCCCTGGTATCCATTTTTAGGTAACACCTATAAGTGATATGATATGTTATGTGTCTTTCACTTTCTGACTTGCTACAAGTCACGTGATTACTTCTAGACTCATCTACGGTGCTGCAAATGGCATTGTGTCCTTTTTTTCCTTGGCTTCTCTTCTGCCTTAGTGGGGTCCATTTTCAACAATGTGATTCCCTGAGGGTTGTGGGTTAGTTGACCTGGGCAGCCTTACCCTGCCGGCCCGCCCTCCCCAGGTGTGCCTCGTTGAGGTCAATATAAACAGCGCTCCAGGCAGCAATAGCCCCTGAAGCTGTGCCTGACTCCATATTCTCTGCCCCGTCAGCAGTTTCGGGGCTGTGCTGGTGGGAGGGAGTGAGGGGCCACAGCTTTGTGGGTGGCCCGGTGTGAGTGGGGTTCTGCTGGCCTTTCTTCAGGAGTTGCCAGGCTGCCGCCTGTAAAGAAGAGGTTGTGTCACCCATACCTTCCGCTGGAATTTCTCTCCGGACAGAGGTGAGGAAGGAAAAAAGCAGTGGGGGCCGGGACAGGAGGGGTATCTCAGGCAGGGCAATGGAAAGCTTCTGGAAGAGTGCCCGGGGCCAGGACCACCCTGGCTGGCCTGCAGGCACCAAGTTGGCCCGCGTGCTGTCGCTGGTGTGGCTCCACGGTCCTTCCTCTAGGCTTTCAAGCCCTTGTACATATTCAGGTGTTTTACCTGGAAAGGGTGGGAAGAGTTCAGCAGCAGCTGGCCTGGGGCTCAGCTCACGTTTACTCACAGATGCCTCGGCATGGTCCCCCAGCTTTGCAATGAGGACGCTCCTTGCGTGGGGGTGGGTTGCTGGCTGTATGGGAGATGGTTCCCCACCTATGACCAATTTCAGAATTGTTTACTGCTGGAGCAAGTGCCCTGATAGGGTTTTCCTCTGTATAACTCGTCGGTTCAGGTTTTTTTTTTTTCTTTTATGGTTCAAGTTAGATTTTATTCCTCTTTTATGTATTTATAGATATAAGCATGGAAATATTTCATTCCTATAAATACATCTGTGTGACGGGAAGAACTTTTTTCTGTTTTATTTTTAAATTTTATTTTTTAAAATTTTGAAATTTAATTTTATTTATTTTTTTATACAGCACGTTATAATTAGTTATGTATTTTATGCATATACATGTATACAGGTCAATCCCAAACTCCCAACTCATCCCACCACCACCACCACCACCCCATGGCTTCCCACACTTGGTGTCCATACGTTTGTTCTCTACCTCTGTGTCTCTATTTCTTCCCTGCAAACCAGTTCATCTGTACCATTTTTAGGCTCCACATATATGCATTAATATACAATATTTGTTTTCCTCTTTCTGACTTACTTCATTCTGTATGACAGTCTCTCGATCCATCGATGTCTCTACAAATGACCCAGTTTCATTCCTTTTTATGGCCGAGTCATATTCCATTTTATATATGTACCACATCTTTATCCATTCATCTGTCTGTGCGCATTTAGGTTGCTTCCATTACCTGACTATTGTAAATAGTGCTGCAACGAACATTGTGGTGAATGTGCCTTGTTGAAATACGGTTTTCTCTGGGTATATGCCCAGAAGTGGGATTGCTGGATCAGATGGTAATTCTATTTCTAATTTTTTTAAGGAAAGTCCATACTGTTCTCCATAGTGACTGTATCAATTTACATTCACACCAATAGTGGAAGAGGGCTCCTTTTGTCCACACCCTCCCCAGAATTGGTTGTTTGTAGATTTTCTGATGATGCCGATTCTAACAGGTGTGAGGTGATACCTCATTGTAGTTTTGATTTGCATTTTTCTAATTATTAGTGCTGTTGAGCAGCTTTTCATGTGCGTCTTGGCCATCTCTGTGTCTCCTTTGAAGAAACGTCTCTTTAGATCTTCTGCCCATTTTTGTATTGGGTTGTTTGTTTTTTTTAATATTAAGCTGCATGAGCTGTTTATATATATTGGAGATTAAACCTGTGTCCATTGATTCGTCTGCAACGATTTTCGCCCATTCTGAGGGATGCCTTTCTCCATTCCCGAGTATTTTAACAAAAAAAGGGAAGAAAGGAAAAGAAGCAGAACACTAATGTGCGTAAAATATGCCTTTTGAAATGGTCATTTTGAAATATGGACGTCCTTTGAATTTTTTGGTCGATATGTGACCCCAGGATTTGTTTTCAGGGCAGGTGTCATTTACAGGCCTGCAATGATTTTGAATATCAACTGACCATTAGAGTTGGGATTAAAGCTGCTGTTGTGTGAAACGGCCACAAGGTGGCAAGAGTTCACCTTTACCAAATCTGGTTACTAGGGCAAGAGAGCCTCAGTGGAAGTGGTGTTCTAGATTGGAGTTTAGAATGGAATGTGCCAGGAGAAAGCTCCTCACGTTTATCTCACTACTTCTTATTCGTGTTTTTAATTTAATTTTTTATTTTTTATTACAGCAAGTTTGATTACAATGTTTGGCTTGTTGTAGGTGTGGAAGATGTGGTTCTTTTACACATATACAGAAGACTGTCCTTCCTGGGATCCTTTTCCCATGTACGTTATGACAGAATGTTGAGTAGTCCTCTCTTGGTATTCTGTAGGTTTTTGGTGATTATATATGTCACCTGTGTTTGTATATGTCTGTTAACCCCGATATCGTAATGAAACCAATCCTCACACCTTTCCATTGGTGAACCATAAGTTTGTTTAATGAATCTGTGACTGCCCTTCTCCGTGGAAATATCTGCCCTGGTATCCATTTTTAGGTAACACCTATAAGTGATATGATATGTTATGTGTCTTTCACTTTCTGACTTACTACAAGTCACGTGATTACTTCTAGACTCATCTACGGTGCTGCAAATGGCATTGTGTCCTTTTATTCCTTGGCTTCTCTTCTGCCTTAGTGGGGTCCATTTTCAACAATGTGATTCCCTGAGGGTTGTGGGTTAGCTGACCTGGGCAGCCTTACCCTGCCGGCCCGCCCTCCCCAGGTGTGCCTCGTTGAGATCAATATATACAGCGCTCCAGGCAGCAATAGCCCCTGAAGCTGTGCCTGACTCCATATTCTCTGCCCAATCAGCAGTCTCGGGGCTGTGCTGGTGGGAGGGAGTGTGGGGCCACAGCATTGTGGGTGGCCCGGTGTGAGTGGGGTTCTGCTGGCCTTTTTTCAAGAGTTTCCAGGCTGCCGCCTGTAAAGAAGAGGTTGTGTCACCAATACGTTCCGCTGGAATTTCTCTCCGGACAGAGGTGAGGAAGGAAAAAAGCAGTGGGGGCCGGGACAGGAGGGGTGTCTCAGGCAGGGCAATGGAAAGCTTCTGGAAGAGCGCCCGGGGCCAGGACCACCCTGGCTGGCCTGCAAGCACCAAGTTGGCCTGCGTGCTGTCGCTGGTGTGGCTCCACGGTCCTTCCTCTAGGCTTTCAAGCCCTTGTACATATTCAGGTGTTTTACCTGGAAAGGGTGGGAACAGTTCAGCAGCAGCTGGCCTGGGGCTCAGCTCACGTTTACTCACAGATGCCTCGGCACGGTCCCCCAGCTTTGCAATGAGGACGCTCCTTGCGTGGGGGGTGCGTTGCTGGCTGTATGGGAGATGGTTCCCCACCTCTGACCAATTTGAGAATTGTTTACCGCTGGAGCAAGTGCCGTGATAGGGTTTTCCTCTGTATAACTCGTGGGTTCAGTTTTTTTTTTCTTTTATGGTTCAAGTTAGATTTTATTCCTCTTTTATGTATTTATTGATATAAGCATGGAAATAATATATTCCTATAAATACATCTGTGTAACGGGAAGAACTTTTTTCTGTTTTATTTTTAAATTTTATTTTTTAAAATTTTAAAATGTAATTTTATTTATTTTTTTATACAGCACGTTATTATTAGTTATGTATTTTATGCATATACATGTATACAGGTCAATCCCAATCTCCCAACTCATCCCACCACCACCACCCCATGGCTTCCCACTCTTGGTGTCCATACGTTTGTTCTCTACCTCTGTGTCTCTATTTCTTCCCTGCAAACCAGTTCATCTGTACCATTTTTTTAGGCTCCACATATATGCAATAATATACAATATTTGTTTTCCTCTTTCTGACTTACTTCATTCTGTATGACAGTCTCTCGATCCATCGATGTCTCTACAAATGACTCAGTTTCATTCATTTTTATGGCCGAGTAATATTCCATTTCATATATGTACCACATCTTTATCCATTCATCTGTCTGTGGGCATTTAGGTTGCTTCCATTACCTGGCTATTGTAAATAGTGCTGCAATGAACATTGTGGTGAATGTGCCTTTTTGATTTACGGTTTTCTCTGGGTATATGCCCAGAAGTGGGATTGCTGGTTCAGATGGTAATTCTATTTCTAGTTTTTTTAAGGAAACTCCATACTGTTCTCCATAGTGACTGTATCAATTTACATTCCCACCAATAGTGGAAGAGGGCTCCTTTTGTCCACACCCTCCCCAGAATTGGTTGTTTGTAGAATTTCTGATGATGCCGATTCTAACAGGTGTGAGGTGATACCTCATTGTAGTTTTGATTTGCATTTCTCTAATAATTAGTGCTGTTGAGCAGCTTTTCATGTGCGTCTTGGCCATGTCTGTGTCTCCTTTGAAGAAACGTCTCTTTAGATCTTCTGCCCATTTTTGTATTGGGTTGTTTGTTTTTTTAATATTAAGCTGCATGTGTTGTTTATATATATTGGAGATTAAACCTCTGTCCATTGATTCGTCTGCAACGATTTTCGCCCATTCTGAGGGATGCCTTTTTCCATTCCCGTGTTTTTTAACAAAAAAAGGAAAGAAAGGAAAAGAAGCAGAACACTAATGTGCGTAAAATATGCCTTTTGAAACGGTCGTTTTGAAATATGGACGTCCTTTGAATTTTTTGGTCGATATGTGACCCCAGGATTTGTTTTCAGGGCAGGTGTCATTTACAGGCCTGCAATGATTTTGAATATCAACTGACCATTAGCGCTGGGATTAAAGTTGCTGTTGTGTGAAACGGCCACAAGGTGGCAGCAGTTCACCCTTACCAAATCTGGTTACTAGGGCAAGAGAGCCTCACTGGAAGTGGTGTTCTAGATTGGAATTTAGAATGGAATGTGCCAGGAGAAAGCCCCTCACGTTTGTCTCACTACATCTTGTTCGTGTTTTTAATTTATTTTTTTTTATTTTTTATTACAGCAAGTTTGATTACAATATTTGGCTTGTTGTAGGTGTGGAAGATGTGGTTCTTTTACACATATACAGATGTCTGTTCTTCCTGGGATCCTTTTCCCATGTACGTTATGACAGAATGTTGAGTAGTCCTCTCTTGGTATTCTGTAGGTCTTTGGTGATTATATATGTCACCTGTGTTTGTATATGTCTGTTATCCCCGATATCGTAAAGAAACCAATCCTCACACCTTTCCATTGGTGAACCATAAGTTTGTTTAATGAATCTGTGATTGCCCTTCTCCGTGGAAATATCTGCCCTGGTATCCATTTTTAGGTAACACCTATAAGTGATATGATATGTTATGTGTCTTTCACTTTCTGACTTACTACAAGTCACGTGATTAGTTCTAGACTCATCTACGGTGCTGCAAATGGCATTGTGTCCTTTTATTCCTTGGCTTCTCTTCTGCCTTAGTGGGGTCGATTTTCAACAATGTGATTCCCTGAGGGTTGTGGGTTAGTTGACCTGGGCAGCCTTACCCTGCCGGCCCGCCCTCCCCAGGTGTGCCTCGTTGAGATCAATATAAACAGCGCTCCAGGCAGCAATAGCCCCTGAAGCTGTGCCTGACTCCATATTCTCTGCCCAATCAGCAGTCTCGGGGCTGTGCTGGTGGGAGGGAGTGAGGGGCCACAGCATTGTGGGTGGCCGGTGTGAGTGGGGTTCTGCTGGCCTTTCTTCAAGAGTTTCCAGGCTGCCGCCTGTAAAGAAGAGGTTGTGTCACCAATACGTTCCGCTGGAATTTCTCTCTGGACAGAGGTGAGGAAGGAAAAAAGCAGTGGGGGCCGGGACAGGAGGGGTATCTCAGGCAGGGCAATGGAAAGCTTCTGGAAGAGCGCCCGGGGCCAGGACCACCCTGGCTGGCCTGCAGGCACCAAGATGGCCTGCGTGCTGTCGCTTGTATGGCTCCACGGTCCTTCCTCTAGGCTTTCAAGCCCTTGTACATATTCAGGTGTTTTACCTGGAAAGGGTGGGAACAGTTCAGCAGCAGCTGGCCTGGGGCTCAGTTCACGTTTACTCACAGATGCCTCGGCACGGTACCCCAGCTTTGCAATGAGGACGCTCCTTGCGTGGGGGGTGGGTTGATGGCTGTATGGGAGATGGTTCCCCACCTCTGACCAATTTCAGTATTGTTTACCGCTGGAGCAAGTGCCCTGATAGGGTTTTCCTCTGTATAACACGTCGGTTCAGGTTTTTTTTTTTTCTTTTATGGTTCAAGTTAGATTTTATTCCTCTTTTATGTATTCATAGATATAAGCATGGAAATAATTCATTCCTATAAATACATCTGTGTGACGGGAAGAACATTTTTTGTTTTATTTTTAAATTTTATTTTTTAAAATTTTGAAATTTAATTTTATTTATTTTTTTATACAGCACGTTATTATTAGTTATGTATTTTATGCATATACATGTATACAGGTCAATCCCAAACTCCCAACTCATCCCACCACCACCACCCCATGGCTTCCCACACTTGGTGTCCATACGTTTGTTCTCTACCTCTGTGTCTCTATTTCTTCCCTGCAAACCAGTCCATCTGTACCATTTTTAGGCTCCACATATATGCATTAATATACAATATTTGTTTTCCTCTTTCTGACTTACTTCATTCTGTATGACAGTCTCTCGATCCATCGATGTCTCTACAAATGACCCAGTTTCATTCCTTTTTATGGCCGAGTAATATTCCATTTTATATATGTACCACCTCTTTATCCATTCATCTGTCTGTGGGCATTTAGTTTGCTTCCATTTCCTGGCTATTGTAAATAGTGCTGCAATGAACATTGTGGTGAATGTGCCTTTTTGAAATACGGTTTTCTCTGGGTATATGCCCAGAAGTGGGATTGCTGGATCAGATGGTAATTCTATTTCTAGTTTTTTTAAGGAAACTCCATACTGTTCTCCATAGTGACTGTATCAATTTACATTCCCACCAATAGTGGAAGAGGGCTCCTTTTGTCCACACCCTCCCCAGAATTGGTTGTTTGTAGATTTTCTGATGATGCCGATTCTAACAGGTGTGAGGTGATACCTCATTGTAGTTTTGATTTGCATTTCTCTAATAATTAGTGCTGTTGAGCAGCTTTTCATGTGCGTCTTGGCCATCTCTGTGTCTCCTTTGAAGAAACGTCTCTTTAGATCTTCTGCCCATTTATTTTGGGTTGTTTGTTTTTTTAATATTAACCTGCATGAGCTGTTTATATATATTGGAGATTAAACCTCTGTCCATTGATTCGCTTGCAACGATTTTCGCCCATTCTGAGGGATGCCTTTTTCCATTCCCGTGTTTTTTAACAAAAAAGGGAAGAAGGAAAAAGAAGCAGAACAATAATGTGCGTAAAATATGCCTTTTGAAATGGTCATTTTGAAATATGGACGTCCTTTGAATTTTTTGGTCGATATGTGACCCCAGGATTTGTTTTCAGGGCAGGTGTCATTTACAGGCCTGCAATGATTTTGAATATCAACTGACCATTAGCGTTGGGATTAAAGCTGCTGTTGTGTGAAACGGCCACAATGTGGCAGCAGTTCACCCTTACGAAATCTGGTTATTAGGGCAAGAGAGCCTCACTGGAAGTGGTGTTCTAGATTGGAGTTTAGAATGGAATGTGCCAGGAGAAAGCCCCTCACGTTTGTCTCACTACTTCTTGTTCGTGTTTTTAATTTAATTTTTTATTTTTTATTACAGCAAGTTTGATTACAATGTTTGGCTTGTTGTAGGTGTGGAAGATGTGGTTCTTTTACACATATACAGAAGACTGTTCTTCCTGGGATCCTTTTCCCATGTACGTTATGACAGAATGTTGAGTAGTCCTCTCTTGGTATTCTGTAGGTCTTTGGTGATTATATATGTCACCTGTGTTTGTATATGTCTGTTAACCCCGATATCGTAATGAAACCAATCCTCACACCTTTCCATTGGTGAACCATAAGTTTGTTTAATGAATCTGTGATTGCCCTTCTCCGTGGAAATATCTGCCCTGGTATCCATTTTTAGGTAACACCTATAAGTGATATGATATGTTATGTGTCTTTCACTTTCTGACTTACTACAAGTCACGTGATTACTTCTAGACTCATCTACGGTGCTGCAAATGGCATTGTGTCCTTTTTTTCCTTGGCTTCTCTTCTGCCTTAGTGGGGTCCATTTTCAACAATGTGATTCCCTGAGGGTTGTGGATTAGTTGACCTGGGCAGCCTTACCTTGCGGGCCCGCCCTTCCCAGGTGTGCCTCGTTGAGGTCAATATAAACAGCGCTCCAGGCAGCAATAGCCCCTGAAGCTGTGCCTGACTCCATATTCTCTGCCCCGTCAGCAGTCTCGGGGCTCTGCTGGTGGGAGGGAGTGAGGGGCCACAGCTTTGTGGGTGGCCCGTTGTGAGTGGGGTTCTGCTGGCCTTTCTTCAGTAGTTGCCAGGCTGCCGCCTGTAAAGAAGAGGTTGTGTCACCCATACCTTCCGCTGGAATTTCTCTCCGGACAGAGGTGAGGAAGGAAAAAAGCAGTGGGGGCCGGGACAGGAGGGGTATCTCAGGCAGGGCAATGGAAAGCTTCTGGAAGAGTGCCCGGGGCCAGGACCACCCTGGCTAGCCTGCAGGCACCAAGTTGGCCTGCGTGCTGTCGCTGGTGTGGCTCCTCGGTCCTTCCTCTAGGCTTTCAAGCCCTTGTACATATTCAGGTGGTTTACCTGGAAAGGGTGGGAACAGTTCAGCAGCAGCTGGCCTGGGGCTCAGTTCACGTTTACTCACAGATGCCTCGGCACGGTCCCCCAGCTTTGCAATGAGGACGCTCCTTGCGTGGGGGGTGGGTTGCTGGCTGTATGGGAGATGGTTCCCCACCTCTGACCAATTTCAGAATTGTTTACCGCTGGAGCCAGTGCCCTGATAGGGTTTCCTCTGTTTAACTCGTCGGTTCAGGTTTTTTTTTTCTTTTATGGTTCAAGTTAGATTTTTTTCCTCTTTTATGTATTTATAGATATAAGCATGGAAATAATTCATTCCTATAAATACATCTGTGTGACGGGAAGAACTTTTTTCTGTTTTATTTTTAAATTTTATTTTTTAAAATTTTGAAATTTAATTTTATTTATTTTTTATACAGCATGTTATTATTAGTTATGTATTTTATGCATATACATGTATACAGGTCAATCCCAAACTCCCAAATCATCCCACCACCACCACCCCATGGCTTCCCACACTTGGTGTCCATACGTTTGTTCTCTACCTCTGTGTCTCTATTTCTTCCCTGCAAACCAGTTCATCTGTACCATTTTTAGGCTCCACATATATGCATTAATATACAATATTTGTTTTCCTCTTTCTGACTTACTTCATTCTGTATGACAGTCTCTCGATCCATCGATGTCTCTACAAATGACCCAGTTTCATTCCTTTTTATGGCCGAGTAATATTCCATTTTATATATGTACCACCTCTTTATCCATTCATCTGTCTGTGGGCATTTAGGTTGCTTCCATTACCTGGCTATTGTAAATAGTGCTGCAACGAACATTGTGGTGAATGTGCCTTTTTGAAATACGGTTTTCTCTGGGTATATGCCCAGAAGTGGGATTGCTGGATCAGATGGTAATTCTATTTCTAGTTTTTTTAAGGAAACTCCATACTGTTCTCCATAGTGACTGTGTCAATTTACATTCCCACCAATAGTGGAAGAGGGCTCCTTTTGTCCACACCCTCCCCAGAATTTGTTGTTTGTAGATTTTCTGATGATGCCGATTCTAACAGGTGTGAGGTGAAACCTCATTGTAGTTTTGATTTGCATTTCTCTAATAATTAGTGCTGTTGAGAAGCTTTTCATGTGCGTCTTGGCCATCTCTGTGTCTCCTTTCAAGAAACGTCTCTTTAGATCTTCTGCCCATTTTTTTTGGGTTGTTTGTTTTTTTAATATTAAGCTGCATGAGCTGTTTATATATATTGGAGATTAAACCTCTGTCCATTGATTCGTCTGCAACGATTTTCGCCCATTCTGAAGGATGCCTTTTTCCATTCCCGTGTTTTTTAACAAAAAAGAAAGAAAAAAAAGAAGCAGAACCCTAATTTGCGTAAAATATGCCTTTTGAAACGGTCGCTTTGAAATATGGACGTCCTTTGAATTTTTTGGTCGATATGTGACCGGAGGATTTGCTTTCAGGGCAGGTGTCATTTACAGGCCTGAAATGATTTTGAGTAACAACTGACCATTAGCGCAGGGATTAACGCTGCTGTTGTGTGAAACGTCCAAAAGTTGGCAGCAGTTCACCCTTACCCAATCTGGTTACTAGGGCAAGATAGCCTCAGTGGAAGTGGTGTTCTAGATTGGAGTTTAGAATGGAATGTGCCAGGAGAAAGCCCCTCACGTTTGTCTCACTACATCTTGTTCGTGTTTTTAATTTAATTTTTTTATTTTTTATTACAGCAAGTTTGATTGCAATGTTTGGCTTGTGGTAGGTGTGGAAGATGTGGTTCTTTTACACATATACAGATGACTGTTCTTCCTGGGATCCTTTTCCCATGTACGTTATGACAGAATGTTGAGTAGTCCTCTCTTGGTATTCTGTAGGTATTTGGTGATTATATATGTCACCTGTGTTTGTATATGTCTGTTAACCCCGATATCGTAATGAAACCAATCCTCACACCTTTCCATTGGTGAACCATAAGTTTGATAATGAATCTGTGATTGCCCTTCTCCGTGGAAATATCTGCCCTGGTATCCATTTTTAGGTAACACCTATAAGTGATATGATATGTTATGTGTCTTTCACTTTCTGACTTGCTACAAGTCACGTGATTACTTCTAGACTCATCTACGGTGCTGCAAATGGCATTGTGTCCTTTTTTTCCTTGGCTTCTCTTCTGCCTTAGTGGGGTCCATTTTCAACAATGTGATTCCCTGAGGGTTGTGGGTTAGCTGACCTGGGCAGCCTTACCCTGCCGGCCCGCCCTCCCCAGGTGTGCCTCGTTGAGGTCAATATAAACAGTGCTCCAGGCAGCAATAGCCCCTGAAGCTGTGCCTGACTCCATATTCTCTGCCCCGTCAGCAGTCTCGGGGCTGTGCTGGTGGGAGGGAGTGAGGGGCCACAGCTTTGTGGGTCGCCCGGTGTGAGTGGGGTTCTGCTGGCCTTTCTTCAGGAGTTTCCAGGCTGCCGCCTGTAAAGAAGAGGTTGTGTCACCCATACCTTCCGCTGGAATTTCTCTCCGGACAGAGGTGAGGAAGGAAAAAAGCAGTGGGGGCCGGGACAGGAGGGGTATCTCAGGCAGGGCAATGGAAAGCTTCTGGAAGAGTGCCCGGGGCCAGGACCACCCTGGCTGGCCTGCAGGCACCAAGTTGGCCTGCGTGCGGTCACTGGTGTGGCTCCACGGTCCTTCCTCTAGGCTTTCAAGCCCTTGTACATATTCAGGTGTTTTACCTGGAAAGGGTGGGAACAGTTCAGCAGCAGCTGGCCTGGGGCTCAGCTCACGTTTACTCACAGATGCCTCGGCACGGTCCCCCAGCTTTGCAATGAGGACGCTCCTTGCGTGGGGGGTGGGTTGCTGGCTGTATGGGAGATGGTTCCCCACCTCTGACCAATTTCAGAATTGTTTACTGCTGGAGCAAGTGCCCTGATAGGGTTTTCCTCTGTATAACTCGTCGGTTCAGGTTTTTTTTTTCTTTTATGGTTCAAGTTAGATTTTTTTCCTCTTTTATGTATTTATAGATATAAGCATGGAAATAATTCATTCCTATAAATACATCTGTGTGACGGGAAGAACTTTTTTCTGTTTTATTTTTAAATTTTATTTTTTAAAATTTTGAAATTTAATTTTATTTATGTTTTTATACAGCACGTTATTATTAGTTATGTATTTTATGCATATACATGTATACAGGTCAATCCCAAACTCCCAACTCATCCCACCACCACCACCACCACCCCATGGCTTCCCACACTTGGTGTCCATACGTTTGTTCTCTACCTCCGTGTCTCTATTTCTTCCCTGCAAACCAGTTCATCTGTACCATTTTTAGGCTCCACATATATGCATTAATATACAATATTTGTTTTCCTCTTTCTGACTTACTTCATTCTGTATGACAGTCTCTCGATCCATCGATGTCTCTACAAATGACCCAGTTTCATTCCTTTTTATGGCCGAGTCATATTCCATTTTATATATGTACCACATCTTTATCCATTCATCTGTCTGTGGGCATTTAGGTTGCTTCCATTACCTGACTATTGTAAATAGTGCTGCAACGAACATTGTGGTGAATGTGCCTTGTTGAAATACGGTTTTCTCTGGGTATATGCCCAGAAGTGGGATTGCTGGATCAGATGGTAATTCTATTTCTAGTTTTTTTAAGGAAAGTCCATACTGTTCTCCATAGTGACTGTATCAATTTACATTCCCACCAATAGTGGAAGAGGGCTCCTTTTGTCCACACCCTCCCCAGAATTGGTTGTTTGTAGATTTTCTGATGATGCCGATTCTAACAGGTGTGAGGTGATACCTCATTGTAGTTTTGATTTGCATTTTTCTAATTATTAGTGCTGTTGAGCAGCTTTTCATGTGCATCTTGGCCATCTCTGTGTCTCCTTTGAAGAAACGTCTCTTTAGATCTTCTGCCCATTTTTTTTGTGTTGTTTGTTTTTTTAATATTAAGCTGCATGAGCTGTTTATATATATTGGAGATTAAACCTCTGTCCATTGATTCGTCTGCAACGATTTTCGCCCATTCTGAGGGATGCCTTTTTCCATTCCCGTGTTTTTTAACAAAAAAGGGAAGAAAGGAAAAGAAGCAGAACACGAATGTGCGTAAAATATGCCTTTTGAAATGGTCATTTTGAAATATGGACGTCCTTTGAATTTTTTGGTCGATATGTGACCCCCGGATTTGTTTTCAGGGCAGGTGTCATTTACAGGCCTGCAATGATTTTGAATATCAACTGACCATTAGAGTTGGGATTAAAGCTGCTGTTTTGTGAAACGGCCACAAGGTGGCAAGAGTTCACCCTTACCAAATCTGGTTACTAGGGCAAGAGAGCCTCAGTGGAAGTGGTGTTCTAGATTGGAGTTTAGAATGGAATGTGCCAGGAGAAAGCTCCTCACGTTTATCTCACTACTTCTTGTTCGTGTTTTTAATTTAATTTTTTATTTTTTATTACAGCAAGTTTGATTACAATGTTTGGCTTGTTGTAGGTGTGGAAGATGTGGTTCTTTTACACATATACAGAAGACTGTCCTTCCTGGGATCCTTTTCCCATGTACGTTATGACAGAATGTTGAGTAGTCCTCTCTTGGTATTCTGTAGGTTTTTGGTGATTATATATGTCACCTGTGTTTGTATATGTCTGTTAACCCCGATATCGTAATGAAACCAATCCTCACACCTTTCCATTGGTGAACCATAAGTTTGTTTAATGAATCTGTGACTGCCCTTCTCCGTGGAAATATCTGCCCTGGTATCCATTTTTAGGTAACACCTATAAGTGATATGATATGTTATGTGTCTTTCACTTTCTGACTTACTACAAGTCACGTGATTACTTCTAGACTCATCTACGGTGCTGCAAATGGCATTGTGTCCTTTTATTCCTTGGCTTCTCTTCTGCCTTAGTGGGGTCCATTTTCAACAATGTGATTCCCTGAGGGTTGTGGGTTAGCTGACCTGGGCAGCCTTACCCTGCCGGCCCGCCCTCCCCAGGTGTGCCTCGTTGAGGTCAATATAAACAGCGCTCCAGGCAGCAATAGCCCCTGAAGCTGTGCCTGACTCCATATTCTCTGCCCAATCAGCAGTCTCGGGGCTGTGCTGGTGGGAGGGAGTGTGGGGCCACAGCATTGTGGGTGGCCCAGTGTGAGTGGGGTTCTGCTGGCCTTTCTTCAAGAGTTTCCAGGCTGCCGCCTGTAAAGAAGAGGTTGTGTCACCAATACGTTCCGCTGGAATTTCTCTCCGGACAGAGGTGAGGAAGGAAAAAAGCAGTGGGGGCCGGGACAGGAGGGGTGTCTCAGGCAGGGCAATGGAAAGCTTCTGGAAGAGCGCCCGGGGCCAGGACCACCCTGGGTGGCCTGCAGGCACCAAGTTGGCCTGCGTGCTGTCTCTGGTGTGGCTCCACGGTCCTTCCTCTAGGCTTTCAAGCCCTTGTACATATTCAGGTGTTTTACCTGGAAAGGGTGGGAACAGTTCAGCAGCAGCTGGCCTGGGGCTCAGCTCACGTTTACTCACAGATGCCTCGGCACGGTCCCCCAGCTTTGCAATGAGGACGCTCCTTGCGTGGGGGGTGCGTTGCTGGCTGTATGGGAGATGGTTCCCCACCTCTGACCAATTTCAGAATTGTTTACCGCTGGAGCAAGTGCCGTGATAGTGTTTTCCTCTGTATAACTCGTCGGTTCATTTTTTTTTCTTTTATGGTTCAAGTTAGATTTTATTCCTCTTTTACGTATTTATAGATATAAGCATGGAAATAATATATTCCAATAAATACATCTGTGTAACGGGAAGAACTTTTTTCTGTTTTATTTTTAAATTTTATTTTTTAAAATTTTAAAATGTAATTTTATTTATTTTTTTATACAGCACGTTATTATTAGTTATGTATTTTATGCATATACATGTATACAGGTCAATCCCAATCTCCCAACTCATCCCACCACCACCACCCCATGGCATCCCACTCTTGGTGTCCATACGTTTGTTCTCTACCTCTGTGTCTCTATTTCTTCCCTGCAAACCAGTTCATCTGTATCATTATTTTAGGTTCCACATATATGCATTAATATACAATATTTGTTTTCCTCTTTCTGAATTACTTCATTCTGTATGACAGTCTCTCGATCCATCGATGTCTCTACAAATGACCCAGTTTCATTCCTTTTTATGGCCGAGTAATATTCCATTTCATATATGTACCACATCTTTATCCATTCATCTGTCTGTGGGTATTTAGGTTGCTTCGATTACCTGGCTATTGTAAATAGTGCTGCAATGAACATTGTGGTGAATGTGCCTTTTTGATTTACGGTTTTCTCTGGGTATATGCCCAGAAGTGGGATTGCTGGATCAGATGGTAATTCTATTTCTAGTTTCTTTAAGGAAACTCCATACTGTTCTCCATAGTGACTGTATCAATTTACATTCCCACCAATAGTGGAAGAGGGCTCCTTTTGTCCACACCCTCCCCAGAATTGGTTGTTTGTAGAATTTCTGATGATGCCGATTCTAACAGGTGTGAGGTGATACCTCATTGTAGTTTTGATTTGCATTTCTCTAATAATTAGTGCTGTTGAGCAGGTTTTCATGTGCGTCTAGGCCATCTCTGTGTCTTCTTTGAAGAAACGTCTCTTTAGATCTTCTGCCCATTTTTGTATTGGGTTGTTTGTTTGTTTAATATTAAGCTGCATGTGTTGATTATATATATTGGAGATTATACCTCTGTCCATTGATTCGTCTGCAACGATTTTCGCCCATTCTGAGGGATGCCTTTTTCCATTCCCGTATTTTTTAACAAAAAAGGGAAGAAAGGAAAAGAAACAGAACACTAATGTGCATAAAATATGCCTTTTGAAACGGTCGTTTTGAAATATGGACGTCCTTTGAATTTTTTGGTCGATATGTGACCCCAGGATTTGTTTTCAGGGCAGGTGTCATTTACAGGCCTGCAATGATTTTGAATATCAACTGACCATTAGCGCTGGGATTAAAGTTGCTGTTGTGTGAAACGGCCACAAGGTGGCAGCAATTCACCCTTACCAAATCTGGTTACTAGGGCAAGAGAGCCTCAGTGGAAGTGGTGTTCTAGATTGGAGTTTAGAATGGAATGTGCCAGGAGAAGGCCCCTCACGTTTGTCTCACTACATCTTGTTCGTGTTTTTAATTTATTTATTTTTTATTTTTTATTATAGCAAGTTTGATTACAAAATTTGGCTTGTTGTAGGTGTGGAAGATGTGGTTCTTTTACACATATACAGATGTCTGTTCTTCCTGGGATCCTTTTCCCATGTATGTTATGACAGAATGTTGAGTAGTCCTCTCTTGGTATTCTGTAGGTCTTTGGTGATTATATATGTCACCTGTGTTTGTATATGTCTGTTATCCCCGATATCGTAATGAAACCAATCCTCACACCTTTCCATTGGTGAACCATAAGTTTGTTTAATGAATCTGTGATTGCCCTTCTCCGTGGAAATATCTGCCCTGGTATCCATTTTTAGGTAACACCTATAAGTGATATGATATGTTATTTGTCTTTCACTTTCTGACTTACTACAAGTCACGTGATTACTTCTAGACTCATCTACGGTGCTGCAAATGGCATTGTGTCCTTTTATTCCTTGGCTTCTCTTCTGCCTTAGTGGGGTCCATTTTCAACAATGTGATTCCCTGAGGGTTGTGGGTTAGCTGAGCTGGGCAGCCTTACCCTGCCGGCCCGCCCTCCACAGGTGTTCCTCGTTGAGATCAATATAAACAGTGCTCCAGGCAGCAATAGCCCCTGAAGCTGTGCCTGACTCCATATTCTCTGCCCCGTCAGCAGTCTCGGGGCTGTGCTGGTGGGAGGGAGTAAGGGGCCACAGCTTTGTGGGTGGCCCGGTGTGAGTGGGGTTCTGCTGGCCTTTCTTCAGGAGTTGCCAGGCTGCCGCCTGTAAAGCAGAGTTTGTGTCACCCATACCTTCCGCTGGAATTTCTCTCCGGACAGAGGTGAGGAAGGAAAAAAGCAGTGGGGGCCGGGACAGGAGGGGTATCTCAGGCAGGGCAATGGAAAGCTTCTGGAAGAGCGCCCGGTGCCAGGACCACCCTGGCTGGCCTGCAGGCAACAAGTTGGCCTGCGTGCTGTCGCTGGTGTGGCTCCACGGTCCTTCCTCTAGGCTTTCAAGCCCTTGTACATATTCAGGTGTTTTACCTGGAAAGGGTGGGAACAGTTCAGCAGCAGCTGGCCTGGGGCTCAGCTCACGTTTACTCACAGATGCCTCGGCACGGTCCCCCAGCTTTGCAATGAGGACGCTCCTTGCGTGGGGGGTGCGTTGCTGGCTGTATGGGAGATGGTTCCCCACCTCTGACCAATTTGAGAATTGTTTACCGCTGGAGCAAGTGCCGTGATAGGGTTTTCCTCTGTATAACTCGTGGGTTCAGTTTTTTTTTTCCTTTATGGTTCAAGTTAGGTTTTATTCCTCTTTTTTGTATTTATTGATATAAGCATGGAAATAATATATTCCTATAAATACATCTGTGTAACGGGAAGAACTTTTTTCTGTTTTATTTTTAAATTTTATTTTTTAAAATTTTAAAATGTAATTTTATTTATTTTTTTATACAGCACGTTATTATTAGTTATGTATTTTATGCATATACATGTATACAGGTCAATCCCAATCTCCCAACTCATCCCACCACCACCACCCCATGGCTTCCCACTCTTGGTGTCCATACGTTTGTTCTCTACCTCTGTGTCTCTATTTCTTCCCTGCAAACCAGTTCATCTGTACCATTTTTTTAGGTTCCACATATATGCATTAATATACAATATTTGTTTTCCTCTTTCTGACTTACTTCATTCTGTATGACAGTCTCTCGATCCATCGATGTCTCTACAAATGACTCAGTTTCATTCATTTTTATGGCCGAGTAATATTCCATTTCATATATGTACCACATCTTTATCCATTCATCTGTCTGTGGGCATTTAGGTTGCTTCCATTACCTGGCTATTGTAAATAGTGCTGCAATGAACATTGTGGTGAATGTGCCTTTTTGATTTACGGGTTTCTCTGGGTATATGCCCAGAAGTGGGATTGCTGGATCAGATGGTAATTCTATTTCTAGTTTTTTTAAGGAAACTCCATACTGTTCTCCATAGTGACTGTATCAATTTACATTCCCACCAATAGTGGAAGAGGGCTCCTTTTGTCCACACCCTCCCCAGAATTGGTTGTTTGTAGAATTTCTGATGATGCCGATTATAACAGGTGTGAGGTGATACCTCATTGTAGTTTTGATTTGCATTTCTCTAATAATTAGTGCTGTTGAGCAGCTTTTCATGTGCGTCTTGGCTATCTCTGTGTCTTCTTTGAAGAAACGTCTCTTTAGATCTTCTGCCCATTTTTGTATTGGGTTGTTTGTTTTTTTAATATTAAGCTGCATGTGTTGTTTATATATATTGGAGATTAAACCTCTGTCCATTGATTCGTCTGCAACGATTTTCGCCCATTCTGAGGGATGCCTTTTTCCATTCCCGTGTTTTTTAACAAAAAAAGGAAAGAAAGGAAAAGAAGCAGAACACTAATGTGCGTAAAATATGCCTTTTGAAACGGTCGTTTTGAAATATGGACGTCCTTTGAATTTTTTGGTCGATATGTGACCCCAGGATTTGTTTTCAGGGCAGGTGTCATTTACAGGCCTGCAATGATTTTGAATATCAACTGACCATTAGCGCTGGGATTAAAGTTGCTGTTGTGTGAAACGGCCACAAGGTGGCAGCAGTTCACCCTTACCAAATCTGGTTACTAGGGCAAGAGAGCCTCACTGGAAGTGGTGTTCTAGATTGGAATTTAGAATGGAATGTGCCAGGAGAAAGCCCCTCACGTTTGTCTCACTACATCTTGTTCGTGTTTTTAATTTATTTTTTTTTATTTTTTATTACAGCAAGTTTGATTACAATATTTGGCTTGTTGTAGGTGTGGAAGATGTGGTTCTTTTACACATATACAGATGTCTGTTCTTCCTGGGATCCTTTTCCCATGTACGTTATGACAGAATGTTGAGTAGTCCTCTCTTGGTATTCTGTAGGTCTTTGGTGATTATATATGTCACCTGTGTTTGTATATGTCTGTTATCCCCGATATCGTAATGAAACCAATCCTCACACCTTTCCATTGGTGAACCATAAGTTTGTTTAATGAATCTGTGATTGCCCTTCTCCGTGGAAATATCTGCCCTGGTATCCATTTTTAGGTAACACCTATAAGTGATATGATATGTTATGTGTCTTTCACTTTCTGACTTACTACAAGTCTCGTGATTAGTTCTAGACTCATCTACGGTGCTGCAAATGGCATTGTGTCCTTTTATTCCTTGGCTTCTCTTCTGCCTTAGTGGGGTCCATTTTCAACAATGTGATTCCCTGAGGGTTGTGGGTTAGTTGACCTGGGCAGCCTTACCCTGCCGGCCCGCCCTCCCCAGGTGTGCCTCGTTGAGATCAATATAAACAGCGCTCCAGGCAGCAATAGCCCCTGAAGCTGTGCCTGACTCCATATTCTCTGCCCAATCAGCAGTCTCGGGGCTGTGCTGGTGGGAGGGAGTGAGGGGCCACAGCATTGTGGGTGGCCGGTGTGAGTGGGGTTCTGCTTGCCTTTCTTCAAGAGTTTCCAGGCTGCCGCCTGTAAAGAAGAGGTTGTGTCACCAATACGTTCCGCTGGAATTTCTCTCCGGACAGAGGTGAGGAAGGAAAAAAGCAGTGGGGGCCGGGACAGGAGGGGTATCTCAGGCAGGGCAATGGAAAGCTTCTGGAAGAGCGCCCGGGGCCAGGACCACCCTGGCTGGCCTGCAGGCACCAAGATGGCCTGCGTGCTGTCGCTTGTATGGCTCCACGGTCCTTCCTCTAGGCTTTCAAGCCCTTGTACATATTCAGGTGTTTTACCTGGAAAGGGTGGGAACAGTTCAGCAGCAGCTGGCCTGGGGCTCAGTTCACGTTTACTCACAGATGCCTCGGCACGGTACCCCAGCTTTGCAATGAGGACGCTCCTTGCGTGGGGGGTGGGTTGATGGCTGTATGGGAGATGGTTCCCCACCTCTGACCAATTTCAGAATTGTTTACCGCTGGAGCAAGTGCCCTGATAGGGTTTTCCTCTGTATAACACGTCGCTTCAGGTTTTTTTATTTTCTTTTATGGTTCAAGTTAGATTTTATTCCTCTTTTATGTATTTATAGATATAAGCATGGAAATAATTCATTCCTATAAATACATCTGTGTGACGGGAAGAACATTTTTTGTTTTATTTTTAAATTTTATTTTTTAAAATTTTGAAATTTAATTTTATTTATTTTTTTATAAAGCACGTTATTATTAGTTATGTATTTTATGCATATACATGTATACAGGTCAATCCCAAACTCCCAACTCATCCCACCACCACCACCCCATGGCTTCCCACACTTGGTGTCCATACGTTTGTTCTCTACCTCTGTGTCTCTATTTCTTCCCTGCAAACCAGTTCATCTGTACCATTTTTAGGCTCCACATATATGCATTAATATACAATATTTGATTTCCTCTTTCTGACTTACTTCATTCTGTATGACAGTCTCTCGATCCATCGATGTCTCTACAAATGACCCAGTTTCATTCCTTTTTATGGCCGAGTAATATTCCATTTTATATATGTACCACCTCTTTATCCATTCATCTGTCTGTGGGCATTTACGTTGCTTCCATTACCTGGCTATTGTAAATAGTGCTGCAACGAACATTGTGGTGAATGTGCCTTTTTGAAATACGGTTTTCTCTGGGTATATGCCCAGAAGTGGGATTGCTGGATCAGATGGTAATTCTATTTCTAGTTTTTTTAAGGAAACTCCATACTGTTCTCCATAGTGACTGTATCAATTTACATTCCCACCAATAGTGGAAGAGGGCTCCTTTTGTCCACACCCTACCCAGAATTGGTTGTTTGTAGATTTTCTGATGATGCCGATTCTAACAGGTGTGAGGTGAAACCTCATTGTAGTTTTGATTTGCATTTCTCTAATAATTAGTGCTGTTGAGAAGCTTTTCATGTGCGTCTTGGCCATCTCTGTGTCTCCTTTCAAGAAACGTCTCTTTAGATCTTCTGCCCATTTTTGTATTGGGTTGTTTGTTTTTTTAATATTAAGCTGCATGAGCTGTTTATATATATTGGAGATTAAACCTCTGTCCATTGATTCGTCTGCAACGATTTTCGCCCATTCTGAGGGATGCCTTTTTCCATTCCCGTGTTTTTTAACAAAAAAGAAAGAAAAAAAAGAAGCAGAACACTAATTTGCGTAAAATATGCCTTTTGAAACGGTCGTTTTGAAATATGGACGTCCTTTGAATTTTTTGGTCGATATGTGACCGCAGGATTTGCTTTCAGGGCAGGTGTCATTTACAGGCCTGAAATGATTTTGTATATCAACTGACCATTAGCGCAGGGATTAACGCTGCTGTTGTGTGAAACGGCCACAAGGTGGCAGCAGTTCACCTTTACCCAATCTGGTTACTAGGGCAAGATAGCCTCAGTGGAAGTGGTGATCTAGATTGGAGTTTAGAATGGAATGTGCCGGGAGAAAGCCCCTCACGTTTTTCTCACTACATCTTGTTCCTGTTTTTAATTTAATTTTTTTATTTTTTATTACAGCAAGTTTGATTGCAATGTTTGGCTTGTGGTAGGTGTGGAAGATGTGGTTCTTTTACACATATACAGATGACTGTTCTTCCTGGGATCCTTTTCCCATGTACGTTATGACAGAATGTTGAGTAGTCCTCTCTTGGTATTCTGTAGGTCTTTGGTGATTATATATGTCACCTGTGTTTGTATATGTCTGTTAACCCCGATATCGTAATGAAACCAATCCTCACACCTTTCCATTGGTGAACCATAAGTTTGTTTAATGAATCTGTGATTGCCCTTCTCCGTGGAAATATCTGCCCTGGTATCCATTTTTAGGTAACACCTATAAGTGATATGATATGTTATGTGTCTTTCACTTTCTGACTTGCTACAAGTCACGTGATTACTTCTAGACTCATCTACGGTGCTGCAAATGGCATTGTGTCCTTTTTTTCCTTGACTTCTCTTCTGCCTTAGTGGGGTCCATTTTCAACAATGTGATTCCCTGAGGGTTGTGGGTTAGTTGACCTGGGCAGCCTTACCCTGCCGGCCCGCCCTCCCCAGGTGTGCCTCGTTGAGGTCAATATAAACAGTGCTCCAGGCAGCAATAGCCCCTGAAGCTGTGCCTGACTCCATATTCTCTGCCCCGTCAGCAGTCTCGGGGCTGTGCTGGTGGGAGGGAGTGAGGGGCCACAGCTTTGTGGGTGGCCCGGTGTGAGTGGGGTTCTGCTGGCCTTTCTTCAGGAGTTGCCAGGCTGCCGCCTGTAAAGAAGAGGTTGTGTCACCCATACCTTCCGCTGGAATTTCTCTCCGGACAGAGGTGAGGAAGGAAAAAAGCAGTGGGGGCCGGGACAGGAGGGGTATCTCAGGCAGGGCAATGGAAAGCTTCTGGAAGAGTGCCCGGGGCCAGGACCACCCTGGCTGGCCTGCAGGCACCAAGTTGGCCTGCGTGCTGTCACTGGTGTGGCTCCACGGTCCTTCCTCTAGGCTTTCAAGCCCTTGTACATATTCAGGTGTTTTACCTGGAAAGGGTGGGAACAGTTCAGCAGCAGCTGGCCTGGGGCTCAGCTCACGTTTACTCACAGATGCCTCGGCACGGTCCCCCAGCTTTGCAATGAGGACGCTCCTTGCGTGGGGGGTGGGTTGCTGGCTGTATGGGAGATGGTTCCCCACCTCTGACCGATTTCAGAATTGTTTACCACTGGAGCAAGTGCCCTGATAGGGTTTTCCTCTGTATAACTCGTGGGTTCAGTTTTTTTTTTCTTTAATGGTTCAAGTTAGATTTTATTCCTCTTTTATGTATTTATAGATATAAGCATGGAAATAATATATTCCTATAAATACATCTGTGTAACGGGAAGAACTTTTTTCTGTTTTATTTTTAAATTTTATTTTTTAAAATTTTTAAAAGTAATCTTATTTATTTTTTTATACAGCACGTTATTATTATTTATGTATTTTATGCATATATATGTATACAGGTCAATCCCAATCTCCCAACTCATCCCACCACCACCACCCCATGGCTTCCCACTCTTGGTGTCCATACGTTTGTTCTCTACCTCTGTGTCTCTCTTTCTTCCCTGCAAACCAGTTCATCTGTACCATTTTTTTAGGTTCCACATATATGCATTAATATACAATATTTGTTTTCCTCTTTCTGACTTACTTCATTCTGTATGACAGTCTCTCGATCCATCGATGTCTCTACAAATGACTCAGTTTCATTCATTTTTATGGCCGAGTAATATTCCATTTCATATATGTACCACATCTTTATCCATTCATCTGTCTGTGGGCATTTAGGTTGCTTCCATTACCTGGCTATTGTAAATAGTGCTGCAATGAACATTGTGGTGAATGTGCCTTTTTGATTTACGGTTTTCTCTGGGTATATGCCCGGGAGTGGGATTGCTGGATCAGATGGTAATTCTATTTCTAGTTTTTTTAAGGAAACTCCATACTGTTCTCCATAGTGACTGTATCAATTTACATTCCCACCAATAGTGGAAGAGGGCTCCTTTTGTCCACACCCTCCCCAGAATTGGTTGTTTGTAGAATTTCTGATGATGCCGATTCTAACCGGTGTGAGGTGATAACTCATTGTAGTTTTGATTTGCATTTCTCTAATAATTAGTGCTGTTGAGCAGCTTTTCATGTGCGTCTTGGCCATCTCTGTGTCTTCTTTGAAGAAACGTCTCTTTAGATCTTCTGCCCATTTTTGTATTGGGTTGTTTGTTTTTTTAATATTAAGCGGCATGAGTTGTTTATATATATTGGAGATTAAACCTCTGTCCATTGATTCGTCTGCAACGATTTTCGCCCATTTTGAGGGATGCCATTTTCCATTCCCGTGTTTTTTAACAAAAAAAGGAAAGAAAGGAAAAGAAGCAGAACACTAATGTGCGTAAAATATGCCTTTTGAAACGGTCGTTTTGAAATATGGACGTCCTTTGAATTTTTTGGTCGATATGTGACCCCAGGATTTGTTTTCAGGGCAGGTGTCATTTACAGGCCTGCAATGATTTTGAATATCAACTGACTATTAGCGCTGGGATTAAAGTTGCTGTTGTGTGAAACGGCCACAAGGTGGCAGCAGTTCACCCTTACCAAATCTGGTTACTAGGGCAAGAGAGCCTCACTGGAAGTGGTGTTCTAGATTGGAATTTAGAATGGAATGTGCCAGGAGAAAGCCCCTCACGTTTGTCTCACTACATCTTGTTCGTGTTTTTAATTTATTTTTTTTTATTTTTTATTACAGCAAGTTTGATTACAATATTTGGCTTGCTGTAGGTGTGGAAGATGTGGTTCTTTTACACATATACAGATGTCTGTTCTTCCTGGGATCCTTTTCCCATGTACGTTATGACAGAATGTTGAGTAGTCCTCTCTTGGTATTCTGTAGGTCTTTGGTGATTATATATGTCACCTGTGTTTGTATATGTCTGTTATCCCCGATATCGTAATGAAACCAATCCTCACACCTTTCCATTGGTGAACCATAAGTTTGTTTAATGAATCTGTGATTGCCCTTCACCGTGGAAATATCTGCCCTGGTATCCATTTTTAGGTAACACCTATAAGTGATATGATATGTTATTTGTCTTTCACTTTCTGACTTACTACAAGTCACGTGATTACTTCTAGACTCATTTACGGTGCTGCAAATGGCATTGTGTCCTTTTTTTCCTTGGCTTGTCTTCTGCCTTAGTGGGGTCTATTTTCAACAATGTGATACCCTGAGGGTTGTGGGTTAGCTGAGCTGGGCAGCCTTACCCTGCCGGCCCGCCCTCCCCAGGTGTGCCTCTTTGAGATCAATATAAACAGCGCTCCAGGCAGCAATAGCCCCTGAAGCTGTGCCTGACTCCATATTCTCTGCCCAATCAGCAGTCTCGGGGCTGTGCTGGTGGGAGGGAGTGAGGGGCCACAGCATTGTCGGTGGCCCGGTGTGAGTGGGGTTCTGCTGGCCTTTCTTCAAGAGTTTCCAGCCTGCCGCCTGTAAAGAAGAGGTTGTGTCACCCATACCTTCCGCTGGAATTTCTCTCCGGACAGAGGTGAGGAAGGAAAAAAGCAGTGGGGGCCGGGACAGGAGGGGTATCTCAGGCAGGGCAATGGAAAGCTTCTGGAAGAGCGCCCGGGGCCAGGACCACCCTGGCTGGCCTGCAGGCACCAAGTTGGCCTGCGTGCTGTCGCTGGTGTGGCTCCACGGTCCTTCCTCTAGGCTTTCAAGCCCTTGTACATATTGAGGTGTTTTACCTGGAAAGGGTGGGAACAGTTCAGCAGCAGCTGGCCTGGGGCTCAGCTCACGTTTACTCACAGATGCCTCGGCACGGTCCCCCAGCTTTGCAATGAGGACGCTCCTTGCGTGGGGGCTGGGTTGCTGGCTGTATGGGAGATGGTTCCCCACCTCTGACCAATTTCAGAATTGTTTACCGCTGGAGCAAGTGCCCTGATAGGGTTTTCCTCTGTATAACTCGTCGGTTCAGGTTTTTTTTTTCTTTTATGGTTCAAGTTAGATTTTATTCCTCTTTTATGTATTTATAGATATAAGCATGGAAATAATTCATTCCTATAAATACATCTGTGTGACGGGAAGAACTTGTTTCTGTTTTATTTTTAAATTTTATTTTTTAAAATTTTGAAATTTAATTTTATTTATTTTTTTATACAGCACGTTATTATTAGTTATGTATTTTATGCATATACATGTATACAGGTCAATCCCAAACTCCCAACTCATCCCACCACCACCACCCCATGGCTTCCCACACTTGGTGTCCATACGTTTGTTCTCTACCTCTGTGTCTCTATTTCTTCCCTGCAAACCAGTTCATCTGTACCATTTTTAGGCTCCACATATATGCATTAATATACAATATTTGTTTTCCTCTTTCTGACTTACTTCATTCTGTATGACAGTCTCTCGATCCATCGATGTCTCTACAAATGACCCAGTTTCATTCCTTTTTATGGCCGAGTAATATTCCATTTTATATATGTACCACCTCTTTATCCATTCATCTGTCTGTGGGCATTTAGGTTGCTTCCATTACCTGGCTATTGTAAATAGTGCTGCAATGAACATTGTGGTGAATGTGCCTTTTTGAAATACGGTTTTCTCTGGGTATATGCCCCGAAGTGGGATTGCTGGATCAGATGGTAATTCTATTTCTAGTTTTTTTTAAGGAAACTCCATACTGTTCTCCATAGTGACTGTATCAATTTACATTCCCACCAATAGTGGAAGAGGGCTCCTTTTGTCCACACCCTCCCCAGAATTGGTTGTTTGTAGATTTTCTGATGATGCCGATTCTAACAGGTGTGAGGTGATACCTCATTGTAGTTTTGATTTGCATTTCTCTAATAATTAGTGCTGTTGAGCAGCTTTTCATGTGCGTCTTGGCCATCTCTGTGTCTCCTTTGAAGAAACGTCTCTTTAGATCTTCTGCCCATTTTTGTATTGGGTTGTTTGTTTTTTTAATATTAACCTGCATGAGCTGTTTATATATATTGGAGATTAAACCTCTGTCCATTGATTCGTCTGCAACGATTTTCGCCCATTCTGAGGGATGCCTTTTTCCATTCCCGTGTTTTTTAACAAAAAATGGAAGAAAGGAAAAGAAGCAGAACACTAATGTGCGTAAAATATGCCTTTTGAAATGGTCATTTTGAAATATGGACGTCCTTTGAATTTTTTGGTCGATATGTGACCCCAGGATTTGTTTTCAGGGCAGGTGTCATTTACAGGCCTGCAATGATTTTGAATATCAACTGACCATTAGCGTTGGGATTAAAGCTGCTGTTGTGTGAAACGGCCACAAGGTGGCAGCAGTTCACCCTTACCAAATCTGGTTACTAGGGCAAGAGAGCCTCACTGGAAGTGGTGTTCTAGATTGGAGTTTAGAATGGAATGTGCCAGGAGAAAGCCCCTCACGTTTGTCTCACTACTTCTTGTTCGTGTTTTTAATTTAATTTTTTATTTTTTATTACAGCAAGTTTGATTACAATGTTTGGCTTGTTGTAGGTGTGGAAGATGTGGTTCTTTTACACATATACAGAAGACTGTTCTTCCTGGGATCCTTTTCCCATGTACGTTATGACAGAATGTTGAGTAGTCCTCTCTTGGTATTCTGTAGGTCTTTGGTGATTATATATGTCACCTGTGTTTGTATATGTCTGTTAACCCCGATATCGTAATGAAACCAATCCTCACACCTTTCCATTGGTGAACCATAAGTTTGTTTAATGAATCTGTGATTGCCCTTCTCCGTGGAAATATCTGCCCTGGTATCCATTTTTAGGTAACACCTATAAGTGATATGATATGTTATGTGTCTTTCACTTTCTGACTTACTACAAGTCACGTGATTACTTCTAGACTCATCTACCGTGCTGCAAATGGCATTGTGTCCTTTTATTCCTTGGCTTCTCTTCTGCCTTAGTGGGGTCCATTTTCAACAATGTGATTCCCTGAGGGTTGTGGGTTAGCTGAGCTGGGCAGCCTTACCCTGCCGGCCCGCCCTCCCCAGGTGTGCCTCGTTGAGATCAATATAAACAGTGCTAGAGGCAGCAATAGCCCCTGAAGCTGTGCCTGACTCCATATTCTCTGCCCCGTCAGCAGTCTCGGGGCTGTGCTGGTGGGAGGGAGTGAGGGACCACAGCTTTTTGGGTGGCCCGGTGTGAGTGGGGTTCTGCTGGCCTTTCTTCAGGAGTTGCCAGGCTGCCGCCTGTAAAGAAGAGGTTGTGTCACCCATAACTTCCGCTGGAATTTCTCTCCGGACAGAGGTGAGGAAGGAAAAAAGCAGTGGTGGCCGGGACAGGAGGGGTATCTCAGGCAGGGCAATGGAAAGCTTCTGGAAGAGCGCCCGGGGCCAGGACCACCCTGGCTGGCCTGCAGGCACCAAGTTGGCCTGCGTGCTGTCGCTGGTGTGGCTCCACGGTCCTTCCTCTAGGCTTTCAAGCCCTTGTACATATTCAGGTGTTTTACCTGGAAAGGGTGGGAACAGTTCAGCAGCAGCTGGCCTGGGGCTCAGCTCACGTTTACTCACAGATGCCTCGGCACGGTCCCCCAGCTTTGCAATGAGGACGCTCCTTGCGTGGGGGGTGGGTTGATGGCTGTATGGGAGATGGTTCCCCACCTCTGACCAATTTCAGAATTGTTTACCGCTGGAGCAAGTGCCCTGATAGGGTTTTCCTCTGTATAACTCGTCGGTTCAGGTTTTTTTTTTCTTTTATGGTTCAAGTTAGATTTTATTCCTCTTTTATGTATTTATAGATATAAGCATGGAAATAATTCATTCCTATAAATACATCTGTGTGACGGGAAAAACTTGTTTCTGTTTTATTTTTAAATTTTATTTTTTTAAATTTTGAAATTTAATTTTATTTATTTTTTTATACAGCACGTTATTATTAGTTATGTATTTTATGCATATACATGTATACAGGTCAATCCCAAACTCCCAACTCATCCCACCACCACCACCCCATGGCTTCCCACACTTGGTGTCCATACGTTTGTTCTCTACCTCTGTGTCTCTATTTCTTCCCTGCAAACCAGTTCATCTGTACCATTTTTAGGCTCCACATATATGCATTAATATACAATATTTGTTTTCCTCTTTCTGACTTACTTCATTCTGTATGACAGTCTCTCGATCCATCGATGTCTCTACAAATGACCCAGTTTCATTCCTTTTTATGGCCGAGTAATATTCCATTTTATATATGTACCACCTCTTTATCCATTCATCTGTCTGTGGGCATTTAGGTTGCTTCCATTACCTGGCTATTGTAAATAGTGCTGCAATGAACATTGTGGTGAATGTGCCTTTTTGAAATACGGTTTTCTCTGGGTATATGCCCCGAAGTGGGATTGCTGGATCAGATGGTAATTCTATTTCTAGTTTTTTTTAAGGAAACTCCATACTGTTCTCCATAGTGACTGTATCAATTTACATTCCCACCAATAGTGGAAGAGGGCTCCTTTTGTCCACACCCTCCCCAGAATTGGTTGTTTGTAGATTTTCTGATGATGCCGATTCTAACAGGTGTGAGGTGATACCTCATTGTAGTTTTGATTTGCATTTCTCTAATAATTAGTGCTGTTGAGCAGCTTTTCATGTGCGTCTTGGCCATCTCTGTGTCTCCTTTGAAGAAACGTCTCTTTAGATCTTCTGCCCATTTTTGTATTGGGTTGTTTGTTTTTTTAATATTAACCTGCATGAGCTGTTTATATATATTGGAGATTAAACCTCTGTCCATTGATTCGTCTGCAACGATTTTCGCCCATTCTGAGGGATGCCTTTTTCCATTCCCGTGTTTTTTAACAAAAAATGGAAGAAAGGAAAAGAAGCAGAACACTAATGTGCGTAAAATAGGCCTTTTGAAATGGTCATTTTGAAATATGGACGTCCTTTGAATTTTTTGGTCGATATGTGACCCCAGGATTTGTTTTCAGGGCAGGTGTCATTTACAGGCCTGCAATGATTTTGAATATCAACTGACCATTAGCGTTGGGATTAAAGCTGCTGTTGTGTGAAACGGCCACAAGGTGGCAGCAGTTCACCCTTACCAAATCTGGTTACTAGGGCAAGAGAGCCTCACTGGAAGTGGTGTTCTAGATTGGAGTTTAGAATGGAATGTGCCAGGAGAAAGCCCCTCACGTTTGTCTCACTACTTCTTGTTCGTGTTTTTAATTTAATTTTTTATTTTTTATTACAGCAAGTTTGATTACAATGTTTGGCTTGTTGTAGGTGTGGAAGATGTGGTTCTTTTACACATATACAGAAGACTGTTCTTCCTGGGATCCTTTTCCCATGTACGTTATGACAGAATGTTGAGTAGTCCTCTCTTGGTATTCTGTAGGTCTTTGGTGATTATATATGTCACCTGTGTTTGTATATGTCTGTTAACCCCGATATCGTAATGAAACCAATCCTCACACCTTTCCATTGGTGAACCATAAGTTTGTTTAATGAATCTGTGATTGCCCTTCTCCGTGGAAATATCCGCCCTCGTATCCATTTTTAGGTAATACCTATAAGTGATATGATATGTTATGTGTCTTTCACTTTCTGACTTACTACAAGTCACGTGATTACTTCTAGACTCATCTACCGTGCTGCAAATGGCATTGTGTCCTTTTATTCCTTGGCTTCTCTTCTGCCTTAGTGGGGTCCATTTTCAACAATGTGATTCCCTGAGGGTTGTGGGTTAGCTGAGCTGGGCAGCCTTACCCTGCCGGCCCGCCCTCCCCAGGTGTGCCTCGTTGAGATCAATATAAACAGTGCTAGAGGCAGCAATAGCCCCTGAAGCTGTGCCTGACTCCATATTCTCTGCCCCGTCAGCAGTCTCGGGGCTGTGCTGGTGGGAGGGAGTGAGGGACCACAGCTTTTTGGGTGGCCCGGTGTGAGTGGGGTTTTGCTGGCTTTTCTTCAGGAGTTGCCAGGCAGCCGCCTGTAAAGAAGAGGTTGTGTCACCCATACCTTCCGCTGGAATTTCTCTCCGGACAGAGGTGAGGAAGGAAAAAAGCAGTGGGGGCCGGGACAGGAGGGGTATCTCAGGCAGGGCAATGGAAAGCTTCTGGAAGAGCGCCCGGGGCCAGGACCACCCTGGCTGGCCTGCAGGCACCAAGTTGGCCTGCATGCTGTCGCTGGTGTGGCTCCACGGTCCTTCCTCTAGGCTTTCAAGCCCTTGTACATATTCAGGTGTTTTACCTGGAAAGGGTGGGAACAGTTCAGCAGCAGCTGGCCTGGGGCTCAGCTCACGTTTACTCACAGATGCCTCGGCACGGTCCCCCAGCTTTGCAATGAGGACGCTCCTTGCGTGGGGGGTGGGTTGATGGCTGTATGGGAGATGGTTCCCCACCTCTGACCAATTTCAGAATTGTTTACCGCTGGAGCAAGTGCCCTGATAGGGTTTTCCTCTGTATAACTCGTCGGTTCAGGTTTTTTTTTTTTTCTTTTATGGTTCAAGTTAGATTTTATTCCTCTTTTATGTATTTATAGATATAAGCATGGAAATAATTCATTCCTATAAATACATCTGTGTGACGGGAAGAACTTGTTTCTGTTTTATTTTTAAATTTTATTTTTTAAAATTTTGAAATTTAATTTTATTTATTTTTTTATACAGCACGTTATTATTAGTTATGTATTTTATGCATATACATGTATACAGGTCAATCCCAATCTCCCAACTCATCCCACCACCACCAACCCATGGCTTCCCACACTTGGTGTCCATACGTTTGTTCTCTACCTCTGTGTCTCTATTTCTTCCCTGCAAACCAGTTCATCTGTACCATTTTTAGGCTCCACATATATGCATTAATATACAATATTTGTTTTCCTCTTTCTGACTTACTTCATTCTGTATGACAGTCTCTCGATCCATCGATGTCTCTACAAATGACCCAGTTTCATTCCTTTTTATGGCCGAGTAATATTCCATTTTATATATGTACCACCTCTTTATCCATTCATCTGTCTGTGGGCATTTAGGTTGCTTCCATTACCTGGCTATTGTAAATAGTGCTGCAATGAACATTGTGGTGAATGTGCCTTTTTGAAATACGGTTTTCTCTGGGTATATGCCCAGAAGTGGGATTGCTGGATCAGATGGTAATTCTATTTCTAGTTTTTTTAAGGAAACTCCATACTGTTCTCCATAGTGACTCTATCAATTTACATTCCCACCAATAGTGGAAGAGGGCTCCTTTTGTCCACACCCTCCCCAGAATTGGTTGTTTGTAGATTTTCTGATGATGCCGATTCTAACAGGTGTGAGGTGATACCTCATTGTAGTTTTGATTTGCATTTCTCTAATAATTAGTGCTGTTGAGCAGCTTTTCATGTGCGTCTTGGCCATCTCTGTGTCTCCTTTGAAGAAACGTGTCTTTAGATCTTCTGCCCATTTTTTTGGGTTGTTTGTTTTTTTTAATATTAAGCTGCATGAGCTGTTTATATATATTGGAGATTAAACCTCTGTCCATTGATTCGTCTGCAACGATTTTCGCCCATTCTGAGGGATGCCTTTTTCCATTCCCGTGTTTTTTAACAAAAAAGGGAAGAAAGGGAAAGAAGCAGAGCACTAATGTGCGTAAAATATGCCTTTTGAAACGGTCGTTTTGAAATATGGACGTCCTTTGAATTTTTTGGTCGATATGTGACCCCAGGATTTGTTTTCAGGGCAGGTGTCATTTACAGACCTGCAATGATTTTGAATATCAACTGACCATTAGCGTTGGGATTAAAGCTGCTGTTGTGTGAAACGGCCACAAGGTGGCAGCAGTTCACCCTTACCAAATCTGGTTACTAGCGCAAGAGAGCCTCAGTGGAAGTGGTGTTCTAGATTGGAGTTTAGAATGGAATGTGCCAGGAGAAAGCCCCTCACTTTTGTCTCACTACTTCTTGTTCGTGTTTTTAATTTAATTTTTTATTTTTTATTACAGCAAGCTTGATTTCAATGTTTGGCTTGTTGTAGGTGTGGAAGATGTGGTTCTTTTACACATATGCAGATGACTGTTCTTCCTGGGATCCTTTTCCCATGTACGTTATGACAGAATGTTGAGGAGTCCTCTCTTGGTATTCTGTAGGTCTTTGGTGATTATATATGTCACCTGTGTTTGTATATGTCTGTTAACCCCGATATCGTAATGAAACCAATCCTCACACCTTTCCATTGGTGAACCATAAGTTTGTTTAATGAATCTGTGATTGCCCTTCTCCGTGGAAATATCTGCCCTGGTATCCATTTTTAGGTAACACCTATAAGTGATATGATATGTTATGTGTCTTTCACTTTCTGACTTACTACAAGTCACGTGATTACTTCTAGACTCATCTATGGTGCTGCAAATGGCACTGTGTCCTTTTATTCCTTGGCTTCTCTTCTGCCTTAGTGGGGTCCATTTTCAACAATATGATTCCCTGAGGGTTGTGGGTTAGTTGACCTGGGCAGCCTTACCCTGCCGGCCCGCCCTCCCCAGGTGTGCCTCGTTGAGGTCAATATAAACAGTGCTCCAGGCAGCAATAGCCCCTGAAGCTGTGCCTGACTCCATATTCGCTGCCCCGTCAGCAGTCTCGGGGCTGTGCTGGTGGGAGGGAGTGAGGGGCCACAGCTTTGTGGGTGGCCCGGTGTGAGTGGGGTTCTGCTGGCCTTTCTGCAGGAGTTGCCAGGCTGCCGCCTGTAAAGAAGAGGTTTTGTCACCCATACATTCCGCTGGAATTTCTCTCCGGACAGAGGTGAGGAAGGAAAAAAGCAGTGGGGGCCGGGACAGGAGGGGTATCTCAGGCAGGGCAATGGAAAGCTTCTGGAAGAGCGCCCGGGGCCAGGACCACCCTGGCTGGCCTGCAGGCACCAAGTTGGCCTGCGTGCTGTCGCTGGTGTGGCTCCACGGTCCTTCCTCTAGGCTTTCAAGCCCTTGTACATATTCAGGTGTTTTACCTGGAAAGGGTGGGAACAGTTCAGCAGCAGCTGGCCTGGGGCTCAGCTCACGTTTACTCACAGATGCCTCGGCACGGTCCCCCAGCTTTGCAATGAGGACGCTCCTTGCGTGGGGGGTGGGTTGATGGCTGTATGGGAGATGGTTCCCCACCTCTGACCAATTTCAGAATTGTTTACCGCTGGAGCAAGTGCCCTGATAGGGTTTTCCTCTGTATAACTCGTCGGTTCAGGTTTTTTTTTTTTCTTTTATGGTTCAAGTTAGATTTTATTCCTCTTTTATGTATTTATAGATATAAGCATGGAAATAATTCATTCCTATAAATACATCTGTGTGACGGGAAGAACTTGTTTCTGTTTTATTTTTAAATTTTATTTTTTAAAATTTTGAAATTTAATTTTATTTATTTTTTTATACAGCACGTTATTATTAGTTATGTATTTTATGCATATACATGTATACAGGTCAATCCCAATCTCCCAACTCATCCCACCACCACCAACCCATGGCTTCCCACACTTGGTGTCCATACGTTTGTTCTCTACCTCTGTGTCTCTATTTCTTCCCTGCAAACCAGTTCATCTGTACCATTTTTAGGCTCCACATATATGCATTAATATACAATATTTGTTTTCCTCTTTCTGACTTACTTCATTCTGTATGACAGTCTCTCGATCCATCGATGTCTCTACAAATGACCCAGTTTCATTCCTTTTTATGGCCGAGTAATATTCCATTTTATATATGTACCACCTCTTTATCCATTCATCTGTCTGTGGGCATTTAGGTTGCTTCCATTACCTGGCTATTGTAAATAGTGCTGCAATGAACATTGTGGTGAATGTGCCTTTTTGAAATACGGTTTTCTCTGGGTATATGCCCAGAAGTGGGATTGCTGGATCAGATGGTAATTCTATTTCTAGTTTTTTTAAGGAAACTCCATACTGTTCTCCATAGTGACTCTATCAATTTACATTCCCACCAATAGTGGAAGAGGGCTCCTTTTGTCCACACCCTCCCCAGAATTGGTTGTTTGTAGATTTTCTGATGATGCCGATTCTAACAGGTGTGAGGTGATACCTCATTGTAGTTTTGATTTGCATTTCTCTAATAATTAGTGCTGTTGAGCAGCTTTTCATGTGCGTCTTGGCCATCTCTGTGTCTCCTTTGAAGAAACGTGTCTTTAGATCTTCTGCCCATTTTTTTGGGTTGTTTGTTTTTTTTAATATTAAGCTGCATGAGCTGTTTATATATATTGGAGATTAAACCTCTGTCCATTGATTCGTCTGCAACGATTTTCGCCCATTCTGAGGGATGCCTTTTTCCATTCCCGTGTTTTTTAACAAAAAAGGGAAGAAAGGGAAAGAAGCAGAGCACTAATGTGCGTAAAATATGCCTTTTGAAACGGTCGTTTTGAAATATGGACGTCCTTTGAATTTTTTGGTCGATATGTGACCCCAGGATTTGTTTTCAGGGCAGGTGTCATTTACAGACCTGCAATGATTTTGAATATCAACTGACCATTAGCGTTGGGATTAAAGCTGCTGTTGTGTGAAACGGCCACAAGGTGGCAGCAGTTCACCCTTACCAAATCTGGTTACTAGCGCAAGAGAGCCTCAGTGGAAGTGGTGTTCTAGATTGGAGTTTAGAATGGAATGTGCCAGGAGAAAGCCCCTCACTTTTGTCTCACTACTTCTTGTTCGTGTTTTTAATTTAATTTTTTATTTTTTATTACAGCAAGCTTGATTTCAATGTTTGGCTTGTTGTAGGTGTGGAAGATGTGGTTCTTTTACACATATGCAGATGACTGTTCTTCCTGGGATCCTTTTCCCATGTACGTTATGACAGAATGTTGAGGAGTCCTCTCTTGGTATTCTGTAGGTCTTTGGTGATTATATATGTCACCTGTGTTTGTATATGTCTGTTAACCCCGATATCGTAATGAAACCAATCCTCACACCTTTCCATTGGTGAACCATAAGTTTGTTTAATGAATCTGTGATTGCCCTTCTCCGTGGAAATATCTGCCCTGGTATCCATTTTTAGGTAACACCTATAAGTGATATGATATGTTATGTGTCTTTCACTTTCTGACTTACTACAAGTCACGTGATTACTTCTAGACTCATCTATGGTGCTGCAAATGGCACTGTGTCCTTTTATTCCTTGGCTTCTCTTCTGCCTTAGTGGGGTCCATTTTCAACAATATGATTCCCTGAGGGTTGTGGGTTAGTTGACCTGGGCAGCCTTACCCTGCCGGCCCGCCCTCCCCAGGTGTGCCTCGTTGAGGTCAATATAAACAGTGCTCCAGGCAGCAATAGCCCCTGAAGCTGTGCCTGACTCCATATTCGCTGCCCCGTCAGCAGTCTCGGGGCTGTGCTGGTGGGAGGGAGTGAGGGGCCACAGCTTTGTGGGTGGCCCGGTGTGAGTGGGGTTCTGCTGGCCTTTCTGCAGGAGTTGCCAGGCTGCCGCCTGTAAAGAAGAGGTTTTGTCACCCATACATTCCGCTGGAATTTCTCTCCGGACAGAGGTGAGGAAGGAAAAAAGCAGTGGGGGCCGGGACAGGAGGGGTATCTCAGGCAGGGCAATGGAAAGCTTCTGGAAGAGCGCCCGGGGCCAGGACCACCCTGGCTGGCCTGCAGGCACCAAGTTGGCCTGCGTGCTGTCGCTGGTGTGGCTCCACGGTCCTTCCTCTAGGCTTTCAAGCCCTTGTACATATTCAGGTGTTTTACCTGGAAAGGGTGGGAACAGTTCAGCAGCAGCTGGCCTGGGGCTCAGCTCACGTTTACTCACAGATGCCTCGGCACGGTCCCCCAGCTTTGCAATGAGGACGCTCCTTGCGTGGGGGGTGGGTTGATGGCTGTATGGGAGATGGTTCCCCACCTCTGACCAATTTCAGAATTGTTTACCGCTGGAGCAAGTGCCCTGATAGGGTTTTCCTCTGTATAACTCGTCGGTTCAGGTTTTTTTTTTTTTCTTTTATGGTTCAAGTTAGATTTTATTCCTCTTTTATGTATTTATAGATATAAGCATGGAAATAATTCATTCCTATAAATACATCTGTGTGACGGGAAGAACTTGTTTCTGTTTTATTTTTAAATTTTATTTTTTAAAATTTTGAAATTTAATTTTATTTATTTTTTTATACAGCACGTTATTATTAGTTATGTATTTTATGCATATACATGTATACAGGTCAATCCCAATCTCCCAACTCATCCCACCACCACCAACCCATGGCTTCCCACACTTGGTGTCCATACGTTTGTTCTCTACCTCTGTGTCTCTATTTCTTCCCTGCAAACCAGTTCATCTGTACCATTTTTAGGCTCCACATATATGCATTAATATACAATATTTGTTTTCCTCTTTCTGACTTACTTCATTCTGTATGACAGTCTCTCGATCCATCGATGTCTCTACAAATGACCCAGTTTCATTCCTTTTTATGGCCGAGTAATATTCCATTTTATATATGTACCACCTCTTTATCCATTCATCTGTCTGTGGGCATTTAGGTTGCTTCCATTACCTGGCTATTGTAAATAGTGCTGCAATGAACATTGTGGTGAATGTGCCTTTTTGAAATACGGTTTTCTCTGGGTATATGCCCAGAAGTGGGATTGCTGGATCAGATGGTAATTCTATTTCTAGTTTTTTTAAGGAAACTCCATACTGTTCTCCATAGTGACTCTATCAATTTACATTCCCACCAATAGTGGAAGAGGGCTCCTTTTGTCCACACCCTCCCCAGAATTGGTTGTTTGTAGATTTTCTGATGATGCCGATTCTAACAGGTGTGAGGTGATACCTCATTGTAGTTTTGATTTGCATTTCTCTAATAATTAGTGCTGTTGAGCAGCTTTTCATGTGCGTCTTGGCCATCTCTGTGTCTCCTTTGAAGAAACGTGTCTTTAGATCTTCTGCCCATTTTTTTGGGTTGTTTGTTTTTTTTAATATTAAGCTGCATGAGCTGTTTATATATATTGGAGATTAAACCTCTGTCCATTGATTCGTCTGCAACGATTTTCGCCCATTCTGAGGGATGCCTTTTTCCATTCCCGTGTTTTTTAACAAAAAAGGGAAGAAAGGGAAAGAAGCAGAGCACTAATGTGCGTAAAATATGCCTTTTGAAACGGTCGTTTTGAAATATGGACGTCCTTTGAATTTTTTGGTCGATATGTGACCCCAGGATTTGTTTTCAGGGCAGGTGTCATTTACAGACCTGCAATGATTTTGAATATCAACTGACCATTAGCGTTGGGATTAAAGCTGCTGTTGTGTGAAACGGCCACAAGGTGGCAGCAGTTCACCCTTACCAAATCTGGTTACTAGCGCAAGAGAGCCTCAGTGGAAGTGGTGTTCTAGATTGGAGTTTAGAATGGAATGTGCCAGGAGAAAGCCCCTCACTTTTGTCTCACTACTTCTTGTTCGTGTTTTTAATTTAATTTTTTATTTTTTATTACAGCAAGTTTGATTTCAATGTTTGGCTTGTTGTAGGTGTGGAAGATGTGGTTCTTTTACACATATGCAGATGACTGTTCTTCCTGGGATCCTTTTCCCATGTACGTTATGACAGAATGTTGAGGAGTCCTCTCTTGGTATTCTGTAGGTCTTTGGTGATTATATATGTCACCTGTGTTTGTATATGTCTGTTAACCCCGATATCGTAATGAAACCAATCCTCACACCTTTCCATTGGTGAACCATAAGTTTGTTTAATGAATCTGTGATTGCCCTTCTCCGTGGAAATATCTGCCCTGGTATCCATTTTTAGGTAACACCTATAAGTGATATGATATGTTATGTGTCTTTCACTTTCTGACTTACTACAAGTCACGTGATTACTTCTAGACTCATCTATGGTGCTGCAAATGGCACTGTGTCCTTTTATTCCTTGGCTTCTCTTCTGCCTTAGTGGGGTCCATTTTCAACAATATGATTCCCTGAGGGTTGTGGGTTAGTTGACCTGGGCAGCCTTACCCTGCCGGCCCGCCCTCCCCAGGTGTGCCTCGTTGAGGTCAATATAAACAGTGCTCCAGGCAGCAATAGCCCCTGAAGCTGTGCCTGACTCCATATTCGCTGCCCCGTCAGCAGTCTCGGGGCTGTGCTGGTGGGAGGGAGTGAGGGGCCACAGCTTTGTGGGTGGCCCGGTGTGAGTGGGGTTCTGCTGGCCTTTCTGCAGGAGTTGCCAGGCTGCCGCCTGTAAAGAAGAGGTTTTGTCACCCATACATTCCGCTGGAATTTCTCTCCGGACAGAGGTGAGGAAGGAAAAAAGCAGTGGGGGCCGGGACAGGAGGGGTATCTCAGGCAGGGCAATGGAAAGCTTCTGGAAGAGCGCCCGGGGCCAGGACCACCCTGGCTGGCCTGCAGGCACCAAGTTGGCCTGCGTGCTGTCGCTGGTGTGGCTCCACGGTCCTTCCTCTAGGCTTTCAAGCCCTTGTACATATTGAGGTGTTTTACCTGGAAAGGGTGGGAACAGTTCAGCAGCAGCTGGCCTGGGGCTCAGCTCACGTTTACTCACAGATGCCTCGGCACGGTCCCCCAGCTTTGCAATGAGGAGGTTCCTTGCGTGGGGGCTGGGTTGCTGGCTGTATGGGAGATGGTTCCCCACCTCTGACCAATTTCAGAATTGTTTACCGCTGGAGCAAGTGCCCTGATAGTGTTTTCCTCTGTATAACTCGTCGGTTCAGGTTTTTTTTTTCTTTTATGGTTCAAGTTAGATTTTATTCCTCTTTTATGTATTTATAGATATAAGCATGGAAATAATTCATTCCTATAAATACATCTGTGTGACGGGAAGAACTTGTTTCTGTTTTATTTTTAAATTTTATTTTTTAAAATTTTGAAATTTAATTTTATTTATTTTTTTATACAGCACGTTATTATTAGTTATGTATTTTATGCATATACATGTATACAGGTCAATCCCAAACTCCCAACTCATCCCACCACCACCACCCCATGGCTTCCCACACTTGGTGTCCATACGTTTGTTCTCTACCTCTGTGTCTCTATTTCTTCCCTGCAAACCAGTTCATCTGTACCATTTTTAGGCTCCACATATATGCATTAATATACAATATTTGTTTTCCTCTTTCTGACTTACTTCATTCTGTATGACAGTCTCTCGATCCATCGATGTCTCTACAAATGACCCAGTTTCATTCCTTTTTATGGCCGAGTAATATTCCATTTTATATATGTACCACCTCTTTATCCATTCATCTGTCTGTGGGCATTTAGGTTGCTTCCATTACCTGGCTATTGTAAATAGTGCTGCAATGAACATTGTGGTGAATGTGCCTTTTTGAAATACGGTTTTCTCTGGGTATATGCCCAGAAGTGGGATTGCTGGATCAGATGGTAATTCTATTTCTAGTTTTTTTTAAGGAAACTCCATACTGTTCTCCATAGTGACTGTATCAATTTACATTCCCACCAATAGTGGAAGAGGGCTCCTTTTGTCCACACCCTCCCCAGAATTGGTAGTTTGTAGATTTTCTGATGATGCCGATTCTAACAGGTGTGAGGTGATACCTCATTGTAGTTTTGATTTGCATTTCTCTAATAATTAGTGCTGTTGAGCAGCTTTTCATGTGCGTCTTGGCCATCTCTGTGTCTCCTTTGAAGAAACGTCTCTTTAGATCTTCTGCCCATTTTTGTATTGGGTTGTTTGTTTTTTTAATATTAACCTGCATGAGCTGTTTATATATATTGGAGATTAAACCTCTGTCCATTGATTCGTCTGCAACGATTTTCGCCCATTCTGAGGGATGCCTTTTTCCATTCCCGTGTTTTTTAACAAAAAATGGAAGAAAGGAAAAGAAGCAGAACACTAATGTGCGTAAAATATGCCTTTTGAAATGGTCATTTTGAAATATGGACGTCCTTTGAATTTTTTGGTTGATATGTGACCCCAGGATTTGTTTTCAGGGCAGGTGTCATTTACAGGCCTGCAATGATTTTGAATATCAACTGACCATTAGCATTGGGATTAAAGCTGCTGTTGTGTGAAACGGCCACAAGGTGGCAGCAGTTCACCCTTACCAAATCTGGTTACTAGAGCAAGAGAGCCTCACTGGAAGTGGTGTTCTAGATTGGAGTTTAGAATGGAATGTGCCAGGAGAAAGCCCCTCACGTTTGTCTCACTACTTCTTGTTCGTGTTTTTAATTTATTTTTTTATTTTTTATTACAGCAAGTTTGATTACAATGTTTGGCTTGTGGTAGGTGTGGAAGATGTGGTTCTTTTACACATATACAGAAGACTGTTCTTCCTGGGATCCTTTTCCCATGTACGTTATGACAGAATGTTGAGTAGTCCTCTCTTGGTATTCTGTAGGTCTTTGGTGATTATATATGTCACCTGTGTTTGTATATGTCTGTTAACCCCGATATCGTAATGAAACCAATCCTCACACCATTCCATTGGTGAACCATAAGTTTGTTTAATGAATCTGTGATTGCCCTTCTCCGTGGAAATATCTGCCCTGGTATCCATTTTTAGGTAACACCTATAAGTGATATGATATGTTATGTGTCTTTCACTTTCTGACTTACTACAAGTCACGTGATTACTTCTAGAATCATCTACGGTGCTGCAAATGGCATTGTGTGCTGTTATTCCTTGGCTTCTCTTCTGCCTTAGTGGGGTCCATTTTCAACAATGTGATTCCCTGAGGGTTGTGGGTTAGCTGACCTGGGCAGCCTTACCCTGCCGGCCCGCCCTCCCAAGGTGTGCCTCGTTGAGATCAATATAAACAGCGCTCCAGGCAGCAATAGCCCCAGAAGCTGTGCCTGACTCCATATTCTCTGCCCCGTCAGCAGTCTCGGGGCTGTGCTGATGGGAGGGAATGAGGGACCACAGCTTTTTGGGTGGCCCGGTGTGAGTGGGGTTCTGCTGGCCTTTCTTCAGGAGTTGCCAGGCTGCCGCCTGTAAAGAAGAGGTTGTGTCACCCATACCTTCCGCTGGAATTTCTCTCCGGACAGAGGTGAGGAAGGAAAAAAGCAGTGGGGGCCGGGACAGGAGGGGTATCTCAGGCAGGGCAATGGAAAGCTTCTGGAAGAGCGCCCGGGGCCAGGACCACCCTGGCTGGCCTGCAGGCACCAAGTTGGCCTGCGTGCTGTCGCTGGTGTGGCTCCACGGTCCTTCCTCTAGGCTTTCAAGCCCTTGTACATATTCAGGTGTTTTACCTGGAAAGGGTGGGAACAGTTCAGCAGCAGCTGGCCTGGGGCTCAGCTCACGTTTACTCACAGATGCCTCGGCACGGTCCCCCAGCTTTGCAATGAGGACGCTCCTTGCGTGGGGGGTGGTTCGCTGGCTATATGGGAGATAATTCCCCACCTCTGACCAATTTCAGAATTGTTTACCGCTGGAGCAAGTGCCCTGATCGGGTTTTCCGGGGTATAACTGGTGGGTTCAGGTTTTTTTTTCTTTTATGGTTCAAGTTAGAATTTATTCCTCTTTTATATATTTATAGATATAAGCATGGAAATAATTCATTCCTATAAATACATCTGTGTGACGGGAAGAACTTGTTTCTGTTTTATTTTTAAATTTTATTTTTTAAAATTTTGAAATTTAATTTTATTTATTTTTTTATACAGCACGTGATTATTAGTTATGTATTTTATGCATATACATGTATACAGGTGAATCCCAAACTCCCAACTCATCCCACCACCACCACCCCATGGCTTCCCACACTTGGTGTCCATACGTTTGTTCTCTACCTCTGTGTCTCTATTTCTTCCCTGCAAACCAGTTCATCTGTACCATTTTTAGGCTCCACATATATGCATTAATATACAATATTTGTTTTCCTCTTTCTGACTTACTTCATTCTGTATGACAGTCTCTCGATCCATCGATGTCTCTACAAATGACCCAGGTTCACTCCTTTTCATGGCCGAGTCATATTCCATTTTATATATGTACCACATCTTTATCCATTCATCTGTCGGTGGGCATTTAGGTTGCTTCCATTACCTGGCTATTGTAAATAGTGCTGCAATGAACATTGTGGTGAATGTGCCTTTTTGAAATACGGTTTACTCTGGGTATATGCCCAGAAGTGGGATTGCTGGATCAGATGGTAATTCTATTTCTAATTTTTTTAAGGAAATTGCATACTGTTCTCCATAGTGACTGTATCAATTTACATTCCCACCAAAAGTGGAAGAGGGCCCCTTTTGTCCACACCCTCCCCAGAATTGGTTGTTTGTAGATTTTCTGATGATGCCGATTCTAACAGGTGTGAGGTGATACCTCATTGTAGTTTTGATTTGCATTTATCTTATAATTAGTGCTGTTGAGAAGCTTTTGATGTGCTTCTTGGCCTTCTCTGTGTCTCCTTTCAAGAAACGTCTCTTTAGATCTTCTGCCCATTTTTTGGGTTGTTTGTTTTTTTAATATTAAGCTGCATGAGCTGTATATATATATTGGAGATTAAACCTCTGTCCATTGATTCGTCTGCAACGATTTTTGCCCATTCTGAGGGATGCCTTTTTCCATTCCCGTGTTTTTTAACAAAAAAGAAAGAAAGGAAAAGACGCAGAACACTAATTTGCGTAAAATATGCCTTTTGAAACGGTCGTTTTGAAATATGGACGTCCTTTGAATTTTTTGGTCGATATGTGACCCCAGGATTTGTTTTCAGGGCAGTTGTCATTTACAGGCCTGATATGATTTTGAATAACAACTGACCATTAGTGCAGGGATTAAAGCGGCTGTTGTGTGAAACGGCCACAAGGTGGCAGCAGTTCACCCTTACCCAATCTGGTTACTAGGGCAAGAGAGCCTCAGTGGAAGTGGTGATCTAGATTGGAGTTTAGAATGGAATGTGCCAGGAGAAAGCCCCTCACGTTTGTCTCACTACATCTTGTTCGTGTTTTTAATTTAATTTTTTTATTTTTTATTACAGCAAGTTTGATTACAATGTTTGGCTTGTTGTAGGTGTGGAAGATGTGGTTCTTTTACACATATACAGATGTCTGTTCTTCCTGGGATCCTTTTCCCATGTACGTTATGACAGAATGTTGAGTAGTCCTCTCTTGGTATTCTGTAGGTCTTTGGTGATTATATATGTCACCTGTGTTTGTATATGTCTGTTAACCCATATATCGTAATGAAACCAATCCTCACACCTTTCCATTGGTGAACCATAAGTTTGTTTAATGAATCTGTGATTGCCCTTCTCCGTGGAAATATCTGCCCTGGTATCCATTTTTAGGTAACACCTATAAGTGATATGATATGTTATGTGTCTTTCACTTTCTGACTTACTACAAGTCACGTGATTACTTCTAGACTCATCTACGGTGCTGCAAATGGCATTGTGTCCTTTTTTTCCTTGGCTTCTCTTCTGCCTTAGCGGGGTCCATTTTCAACAATGTGATTCCCTGAGGGTTGTGGATTAGCTGACCTGGGCAGCCTTACCCTGCCGGCCCGCCCTCCACCGGTGTGCCTCATTGAGGTCAATATAAACAGCGCTCCAGGCAGCAATAGCCCCTGAAGCTGTGCCTGACTCCATATTCTCTGCCCCGTCAGCGTTCTCGGGGCTGTGCTGGTGGGAGGGAGTGAGGGGCCACAGCTTTGTGGGTGGCCCGGTGTGAGTGGGGTTCTGCTGGCCTTTCTGCAGGAGTTGACAGGCTGCCGCCTGTAAAGTAGAGGTTGTGTCACCCATACCTTCCGCTGGAATTTCTCTCCGGACAGAGGTGAGGAAGGAAAAAAGCAGTGGGGGCCGGGACAGAAGGGGTATCTCAGGCAGGGCAATGGAAAGCTTCTGGAAGAGCACCCGGTGCCGGGACCACCCTGGCTGGCCTGCAGGCACCAAGTTGTCCTGCGTGCTGTCGCTGGTGTGGCTCCATGGTCCTTCCTCTAGGCTTTCAAGTCCTTGTACATATTCAGGTGTTTTACCTGGAAAGGGTGGGAACAGTTCAGCAGCAGCTGGCCTGGGGCTCAGCTCACGTTTACTCACAGATGCCTCGGCCCGGTCCCCCATGTTTTCAATGAGGACGCTCCTTGCATGGGGGGTGGGTTGCTGGCTGTATGGGAGATGGTTCCCCACCTCTGACCAATTTCAGAATTGTTTACTGCTGGAGCAAGTGCCCTGATAGGGTTTTCCTCTGTATAACTTGTCGGTTCAGGTTTTTTTTTTCTTTTATGGTTCAAGTTAGATTTTATTCCTCTTTTATGTATTTATAGATATAAGCATGGAAATAGTTCACTCCTATAAATACATCTGTGTGACGGGAAGAACATTTTTCTGTTTTATTTTTAAATTTTATTTTTTAAAATTTTGAAATTTAATTTTATTTATTTTTTTATACAGCACGTTATTATTAGTTATGTATTTTATGCATATACATGTATACAGGTCAATCCCAAACTCCCAACTCATCCCACCACCACCACCCCATGGCTTCCCACACTTGGTGTCCATACGTTTGTTCTCTACCTCTGTGTCTCTATTTCTTCCCTGCAAACCAGTTCATCTGTACCATTTTTAGGCTCCACATATATGCATTAATATACAATATTTGTTTTCCTCTTTCTGACTTACTTCATTCTGTATGACAGTCTCTCGATCCATCGATGTCTCTACAAATGACCCAGTTTCATTCATTTTCATGGCCGAGTAATATTCCATTTTATATATGTACCACCTCTTTATCCATTCATCTGTCTGTGGGCATTTAGGTTGTTTCCATTACCTGGCTATTGTAAATAGTGCTGCAACGAAACTTGTGGTGAATGTGCCTTTTTGAAATACGGTTTTCTCTGGGTATATGCCCAGAAGTGAGATTGCTGGATCAGATGGTAATTCTATTTCTAATTTTTTTAAGGAAATTGCATACTGTTCTCCATAGTGACTGTATCAATTTACATTCCCACCAATAGTGGAAGAGGGCTCCTTTTGTCCACACCCTCCCCATAATTGGTTGTTTGTAGATTTTTTGATGATGCCGATTCTAAGAGGTGTGAGGTGATACCTCATTGTAGTTTTGATTTGCATTTCTCTAATAATTAGTGCTGTTGAGCAGCTTTTCATGTGCGTCTTGGCCATCTCTGTGTCTCCTTTGAAGAAACGTCTCTTTAGATCTTCTGCCCATTTTTTTGGGTTGTTTGTTTTTTTAATATTAAGCTGCATGAGCTGTTTATATATATTGGAGATTAAACCTCTGTCCATTGATTCGTCTGCAACGATTTTCGCCCATTCTGAGGGATGCCTTTTTCCATTCCCGTTTTTTTTAACAAAAAAGGAAAGAAAGGAAAAGAAGCAGAACACTAATGTGCGTAAAATATGCCTTTTGAAACGGTCGTTTTGAAATATGGACGTCCTTTGAATTTTTTGGTCGATATGTGACCCCAGGATTTGTTTTCAGGGCAGGTGTCATTTACAGGCCTGCAATGATTTTGAATATCAACTGACCATTAGCGTTGGGATTAAAGCTGCTGTTGTGTGAAACGGCCACAAAGTGGCAGCAGTTCACCCTTACCCAATCTGGTTACTAGGGCAAGAGAGCCTCAGTGGAAGTGGTGTTCTAGATTGGAGTTTAGAATGGAATGTGCCAGGAGAAAGCCCCTCACGATTGTCTCACTACTTCTTGTTTGTGTTTTTAATTTAATTTTTTTATTTTTTATTACAGCAAGTTTGATTACAATGTTTGGCTTGTTGTAGGTGTGGAAGATGTGGTTCTTTTACACATATACAGAAGACTGTTCTTCCTGGGATCCTTTTCCCATGTACGTTATGACAGAATGTTGAGTAGTCCTCTCTTGGTATTCTGTAGGTCTTTGGTGATTATATATGTCACCTGTGTTTGTATATGTCTGTTAACCCCGATATCGTAATGAAACCAATCCTCACACCTTTCCATTGGTGAACCATAAGTTTGTTTAATGAATCTGTGATTGCCCTTCTCCGTGGAAATATCTGCCCTGGTATCCATTTTTAGGTAACACCTATAAGTGATATGATATGTTATGTGTCTTTCACTTTCTGACTTGCTACAAGTCATGTGATTACTTCTAGACTCATCTACGGTGCTGCAAATGGCATTGTGTCCTTTTTTTCCTTGGCTTCTCTTCTGCCTTAGTGGGGTCCATTTTCAACAATGTGATTCCCTGAGCGTTGTGGGTTAGTTGACCTGGGCAGCCTTACCCTGCCGTCCCGCCCTCCCCAGGTGTGCCTCGTTGAGGTCAATATAAACAGTGCTCCAGGCAGCAATAGCCCCTGAAGCTGTGCCTGACTCCATATTCTCTGCCCCGGCAGCAGTCTCGGGGCTGTGCTGGTGGGAGGGAGTGAGGGGCCACAGCTTTGTGGGTGGCCCGGTGTGAGTGGGGTTCTGCTTGCCTTTCTTCAGGAGTTGCCAGGCTGCCGCCTGTAAAGAAGAGGTTGTGTCACCCATACCTTCCGCTGGAATTTCTCTCCGGACAGAGGTGAGGAAGGAAAAAAGCAGTGGGGTCCGGGATAGGAGGGGTATCTCAGGCAGGGCAATGGAAAGCTTCTGGAAGAGCGCCCGGGGCCAGGACCACCCTGGCTGGCCTGCAGGCACCAAGTTGGCCTGCGTGCTGTCGCTGGTGTGGCTCCACGGTCCTTCCTCTAGGCTTTCAAGCCCTTGTACATATTCAGGTGTTTTACCTGGAAAGGGTGGGAACAGTTCAGCAGCAGCTGGCCTGGGGCTCAGCTCACGTTTACTCACAGATGCCTCGGCACGGTCCCCCAGCTTTGCAATGAGGACGCTCCTTGCGTGGGGGGTGGGTTGCTGGCTGTATGGGAGATGGTTCCCCACCTCTGACCAATTTCAGAATTGTTTACTGCTGGAGCAAGTGCCCTGATAGGGTTTTCCTCTGTATAACTTGTCGGTTCAGGTTTTTTTTTTCTTTTATGGTTCAAGTTAGATTTTATTCCTCTTTTATGTATTTATAGATATAAGCATGGAAATAATTCATTCCTATAAATACATCTGTGTGACGGGAAGAAATTTTTTCTGTTTTATTTTTAAATTTTATTTTTTAAAATTTTGAAATTTAATTTTATTTATTTTTTTATACAGCACGTTATTATTAGTTATGTATTTTATGCATATACATGTATACAGGTCAATCCCAAACTCCCAAATCATCCCACCACCACCACCCCATGGCTTCCCACACTTGGTGTCCATACGTTTGTTCTCTACCTCTGTGTCTCTATTTCTTCCCTGCAAACCAGTTCATCTGTACCATTTTTAGGCTCCACATATATGCATTAATATACAATATTTGTTTTCCTCTTTCTGACTTACTTCATTCTGTATGACAGTCTCTCGATCCATCGATGTCTCTACAAATGACCCAGTTTCATTCCTTTTTATGGCCGAGTAATATTCCATTTTATATATGTACCACATCTTTATCCATTCATCTGTCTGTGGGCATTTAGGTTGCTTCCATTACCTGACTATTGTAAATAGTGCTGAAACGAACATTGTGGTGAATGTGCCTTTTTGTAATACGGTTTTCTCTGGGTATATGCCCAGAAGTGGGATTGCTGGATCAGATGGTAATTCTATTTCTAATTTTTTTAAGGAAAGTCCATACTGTTCCCCATAGTGACTGTATCAATTTACATTCCCACCAATAGTGGAAGAGGGCTCCTTTTGTCCACACCCTCCCCAGAATTGGTTGTTTGTAGATTTTCTGATGATGCCGATTCTAACAGGTGTGAGGTGATACCTCATTGTAGTTTTGATTTGCATTTCTCTAATAATTAGTGCTGTTGAGCAGCTTTTCATGTGTATCTTGGCCATCTCTGTGTCTCCTTTGAAGAAACGTCTCTTTAGATCTTCTGCCCATTTTTTTTTGTGTTGTTTGTTTTTTTAATATTAAGCTGCATGAGCTGTTTATATATATTGGAGATTAAACCTCTGTCCATTGATACGTCTGCAACGATTTTCGCCCATTCTGAGGGATGCCTTTTTCCATTCCCGTGTTTTTTAACAAAAAAGGGAAGAAAGGAAAAGAAGCAGAACACTAATGTGCGTAAAATATGCCTTTTGAAATGGTCATTTTGAAATATGGACGTCCTTTGAATTTTTTGGTCGATATGTGACCCCAGGATTTGTTTTCAGGGCAGGTGTCATTTACAGGCCTGCAATGATTTTGAATATCAACTGACCATTAGCGTTGGGATTAAAGCTGCTGTTGTGTGAAACGGCCACAAGGTGGCAGCAGTTCTCCCTTACCAAATCTGGTTACTAGGGCAAGAGAGCCTCAGTGGAAGTGGTGTTCTAGATTGGAGTTTAGAATGGAATGTGCCAGGAGAAAGACCCTCACGTTTGTCTCACTAATTCTTGTTCGTGTTTTTAATTTAATTTTTTATTTTTTATTACAGCAAGTTTGATTACAATGTTTGGCTTGTTGTAGGTGTGGAAGATGTGGTTCTTTTACACATATACAGAAGACTGTTCTTCCTGGGATCCTTTTCCCATGTACGTTATGACAGAATGTTGAGTAGTCCTCTCTTGGTATTCTGTGGTTTTTTGGTGATTATATATGTCACCTGTGTTTGTATATGTCTGTTAACCCCGATATCGTAATGAAACCAATCCTCACACCTTTCCATTGGTGAACCATAAGTTTGTTTAATGAATCTGTGACTGCCCTTCTCCGTGGAAATATCTGCCCTGGTATCCATTTTTAGGTAACACCTATAAGTGATATGATATGATATGTGTCTTTCACTTTCTGACTTACTACAAGTAACGTGATTACTTCTAGACTCATCTACGGTGCTGCAAATGGCATTGTGTCCTTTTATTCCTTGGCTTCTCTTCTGCCTTAGTGGGGTCCATTTTCAACAATGTGATTCCCTGAGGGTTGTGGGTTAGCTGACCTGGGCAGCCTTACCCTGCCGGCCCGCCCTCCCCACGTGTGCCTCGTTGAGATCAATATAAACAGCGCTCCAGGCCGCAATAGCCCCTGAAGCTGTGCCTGACTCCATATTCTCTGCCCCGTCAGCAGTCTCGGGGCTGTGCTGGTGGGAGGGATTGAGGGGCCACAGCTTTGTGGGTGGCCCGGTGTGAGTGGGGTTCTGCTTGCCTTTCTTCAGGAGTTGCCAGGCTGCCGCCTGTAAAGCAGAGGTTGTGTCACCCATAACTTCCGCTGGAATTTCTCTCCGGACAGAGGTGAGGAAGGAAAAAAGCAGTGGGGTCCGGGACAGGAGGGGTATCTCAGGCAGGGCAATGGAAAGCTTCTGGAAGAGCGCCCGGGGCCAGGACCACCCTGGCTGGCCTGCAGGCACCAAGTTGGCCTGAGTGCTGTCGCTGGTGTGGCTCCACGGTCCTTCCTCTAGGCTTTCAAGCCCTTGTACATATTGAGGTGTTTTACCTGGAAAGGTTGGGAACAGTTCAGCAGCAGCTGGCCTGGGGCTCAGCTCACGTTTACTCACAGGTGCCTCGGCACGGTCCCCCAGCTTTGCAATGAGGACGCTCCTTGCGTGGGGGGTGGGTTGCTGGCTGTATGGGAGATGGTTCCCCACCTCTGACCAATTTCAGAATTGTTTACCGCTGGATCAAGTGCCGTGATAGGGTTTTCCTCTGTATAACTGGTGGGTTCAGTTTTTTTTTTTCTTTTATGGTTCAAGTTAGATTTTATTCCTCTTTTATGTATTTATAGATATAAGCATGGAAATAATATATTCCTATAAATACATCTGTGTGACGGGAAGAACATTTTTTGTTTTATTTTTAAATTTTATTTTTTAAAATTTTGAAATTTAATTTTATTTATTTTTTTATACAGCACGTTATTATTAGTTATGTATTTTATGCATATACATGTATACAGGTCAATCCCAAACTCCCAACTCATCCCACCACCACCACCCCATGGCTTCCCACACTTGGTGTCCATACGTTTGTTCTCTACCTCTGTGTCTCTATTTCTTCCCTGCAAACCAGTTCATCTGTACCATTTTTAGGCTCCACATATATGCATTAATATACAATATTTGTTTTCCTCTTTCTGACTTACTTCATTCTGTATGACAGTCTCTCGATCCATCGATGTCTCTACAAATGACCCAGTTTCATTCCTTTTTATGGCCGAGTAATATTCCATTTTATATATGTACCACCTCTTTATCCATTCATCTGTCTGTGGGCATTTAGGTTGCTTCCATTACCTGGCTATTGTAAATAGTGCTGCAATGAACATTGTGGTGAATGTGCCTTTTTGAAATACGGTTTTCTCTGGGTATATGCCCAGAAGTGGGATTGCTGGATCAGATGGTAATTCTATTTCTAGTTTTTTTAAGGAAACTCCATACTGTTCTCCATAGTGACTGTATCAATTTACATTCCCACCAATAGTGGAAGAGGGCTCCTTTTGTCCACACCCTCCCCAGAATTGGTTGTTTGTAGATTTTCTGATGATGCCGATTCTAACAGGTGTGAGGTGATACCTCATTGTAGTTTTGATTTGCATTTCTCTAATAATTAGTGCTGTTGAGCAGCTTTTCATGTGCGTCTTGGCCATCTCTGTGTCTCCTATGAAGAAACGTCTCTTTAGATCTTCTGCCCATTTTTTGGGTTGTTTGTTTTTTTAATATTAACCTGCATGAGCTGTTTATATATATTGGAGATTAAACCTCTGTCCATTGATTCGTCTGCAACGATTTTCGCCAATTCTGAGGGATGCCTTTTTCCATTCCCGTGTTTTTTAACAAAAAAGAAAAGAAAGGAAAAGAAGCAGAACACTAATGTGCGTAAAATATGCCTTTTGAAACGGTCGTTTTGAAATATGGACGTCCTTTGAATTTTTTGGTCGATATGTGACCCCAGGATTTGTTTTCAGGGCAGGTGTCATTTACAGGTCTGCAATGATTTTGAATATCAACTGACCATTAGAGTTGGGATTAAAGCTGCTGTTGTGTGAAACGGCCACAAGGTGGCAGCAGTTCACCCTTACCCAATCTGGTTACTAGGGCAAGAGAGCCTCAGTGGAAGTGGTGTTCTAGATTTGAGTTTAGAATGGAATGTGCCAGGAGAAAGCCCCTCACGTTTGTCTCACTACTTCTTGTTCGTGTTTTTAATTTAATTTTTTATTTTTTATTACAGCAAGTTTGATTACAATGTTTGGCTTTTTGTAGGTGTGGAAGATGTGGTTCTTTTACACATGTACAGAAGACTGTTCTTCCTGGGATCCTTTTCCCATGTACGTTATGACAGAAAGTTGAGTAGTCCTCTCTTGGTATTCTGTAGGTCTTTGGTGATTATATATGTCACCTGTGTTTGTATATGTCTGTTAACCCCGATATCGTAATGAAACCAATCCTCACACCTTTCCATTGGTGAACCATAAGTTTGTTTAATGAATCTGTGATTGCCCTTCTCCGTGGAAATATCTGCTCTGGTATCCATTTTTAGGTAACACCTATAAGTGATATGATATGTTATGTGTCTTTCACTTTCTGACTTGCTACAAGTCACGTGATTTCTTCTAGACTCATCTACGGTGCTGCAAATGGCATTGTGTCCTTTTTTTCCTTGGCTTCTCTTCTGCCTTAGTGGGGTCCATTTTCAACAATGTGATTCCCTGAGGGTTGTGGGTTAGTTGACCTGGGCAGCCTTACCCTGCCGGCCCGCCCTCCCCAGGTGTGCCTCGTTGTGGTCAATATAAACAGTGCTCCAGGCAGCAATAGCCCCTGAAGCTGTGCCTGACTCCATATTCTCTGCCCCGTCAGCAGTCTCGGGGCTCTGCTGGTGGGAGGGAGTGAGGGGCCACAGCTTTGTGGGTGGCCCGGTGTGAGTGGGGTTCTGCTGGCCTTTCTTCAGGAGTTTCCAGGCTGCCGCCTGTAAAGAAGAGGTTGTGTCACCCATACCTTCCGCTGGAATTTCTCTCCGGACAGAGGTGAGGAAAGAAAAAAGCAGTGGGGGCCGGGACAGGAGGGGTATCTCAGGCAGGGCAATGGAAAGCTTCTGGAAGAGCGCCCGGGGCCAGGACCACCCTGGCTGGCCTGCAGGCACCAAGTTGGCCTGCGTGCTGTCGCTGGTGTGGCTCCACGGCCCTTCCTCTAGGCTTTCAAGCCCTTGTACATATTCAGGTGTTTTACCTGGAAAGGGTGGGAACAGTTCAGCAGCAGCTGGCCTGGGGCTTAGCTCACGTTTACTCACAGATGCCTCGGCACGGTCCCCCAGCTTTGCAATGAGGACGCTCCTTGCGTGGGGGGTGGGTTGCTGGCTGTATGAGAGATGGTTCCCCACCTCTGACCAATTTCAGAATTGTTTACTGCTGGAGCAAGTGCCCTGATAGGGTTTTCCTCTGTATAACTCATCGGTTCAGGTTTTTTTTTTTTCCTTTTATGGTTCAAGTTAGATTTTATTCCTCTTTTATGTATTTATAGATATAAGCATGGAAATAATTCATTCCTATAAATACATCTGTGTGACGGGAAGAACTTTTTTCTGTTTTATTTTTAAATTTTATTTTTTAAAATTTTGAAATTTAATTTTATTTATTTTTTTATACAGCACGTTATTATTAGTTATGTATTTTATGCATATACATGTATACAGGTCAATCCCAAACTCCCAACTCATCCCACCACCACCACCCCATGGCTTCCCACACTTGGTGTCCATACGTTTGTTCTCTACCTCTGTGTCTCTATTTCTTCCCTGCAAACCAGTTCATCTGTACCATTTTTAGGCTCCACATATATGCATTAATATACAATATTTGTTTTCCTCTTTCTGACTTACTTCATTCTGTATGACAGTCTCTCGATCCATCGATGTCTCTACAAATGACCCAGTTTCATTCATTTTCATGGCCGAGTAATATTCCATTTTATATATGTACCACCTCTTTATCCATTCATCTGTCTGTGGGCATTTAGGTTGTTTCCATTACCTGGCTATTGTAAATAGTGCTGCAACGAAACTTGTGGTGAATGTGCCTTTTTGAAATACGGTTTTCTCTGGGTATATGCCCAGAAGTGAGATTGCTGGATCAGATGGTAATTCTATTTCTAATTTTTTTAAGGAAATTGCATACTGTTCTCCATAGTGACTGTATCAATTTACATTCCCACCAATAGTGGAAGAGGGCTCCTTTTGTCCACACCCTCCCCATAATTGGTTGTTTGTAGATTTTTTGATGATGCCGATACTAAGAGGTGTGAGGTGATACCTCATTGTAGTTTTGATTTGCATTTCTCTAATAATTAGTGCTGTTGAGCAGCTTTTCATGTGCGTCTTGGCCATCTCTGTGTCTCCTTTGAAGAAACGTCTCTTTAGATCTTCTGCCCATTTTTTTGGGTTGTTTGTTTTTTTAATATTAAGCTGCATGAGCTGTTTATATATATTGGAGATTAAACCTCTGTCCATTGATTCGTCTGCAACGATTTTCGCCCATTCTGAGGGATGCCTTTTTCCATTCCCGTGTTTTTTAACAAAAAAGGAAAGAAAGGAAAAGAAGCAGAACACTAATGTGCGTAAAATATGCCTTTTGAAACGGTCGTTTTGAAATATGGACGTCCTTTGAATTTTTTGGTCGATATGTGACCCCAGGATTTGTTTTCAGGGCAGGTGTCATTTACAGGCCTGCAATGATTTTGAATATCAACTGACCATTAGCGTTGGGATTAAAGCTGCTGTTGTGTGAAACGGCCACAAAGTGGCAGCAGTTCACCCTTACCCAATCTGGTTACTAGGGCAAGAGAGCCTCAGTGGAAGTGGTGTTCTAGATTGGAGTTTAGAATGGAATGTGCCAGGAGAAAGCCCCTCACGATTGTCTCACTACTTCTTGTTTGTGTTTTTAATTTAATTTTTTTATTTTTTATTACAGCAAGTTTGATTACAATGTTTGGCTTGTTGTAGGTGTGGAAGATGTGGTTCTTTTACACATATACAGAAGACTGTTCTTCCTGGGATCCTTTTCCCATGTACGTTATGACAGAATGTTGAGTAGTCCTCTCTTGGTATTCTGTAGGTCTTTGGTGATTATATATGTCACCTGTGTTTGTATATGTCTGTTAACCCCGATATCGTAATGAAACCAATCCTCACACCTTTCCATTGGTGAACCATAAGTTTGTTTAATGAATCTGTGATTGCCCTTCTCCGTGGAAATATCTGCCCTGGTATCCATTTTTAGGTAACACCTATAAGTGATATGATATGTTATGTGTCTTTCACTTTCTGACTTGCTACAAGTCATGTGATTACTTCTAGACTCATCTACGGTGCTGCAAATGGCATTGTGTCCTTTTTTTCCTTGGCTTCTCTTCTGCCTTAGTGGGGTCCATTTTCAACAATGTGATTCCCTGAGCGTTGTGGGTTAGTTGACCTGGGCAGCCTTACCCTGCCGTCCCGCCCTCCCCAGGTGTGCCTCGTTGAGGTCAATATAAACAGTGCTCCAGGCAGCAATAGCCCCTGAAGCTGTGCCTGACTCCATATTCTCTGCCCCGGCAGCAGTCTCGGGGCTGTGCTGGTGGGAGGGAGTGAGGGGCCACAGCTTTGTGGGTGGCCCGGTGTGAGTGGGGTTCTGCTTGCCTTTCTTCAGGAGTTGCCAGGCTGCCGCCTGTAAAGAAGAGGTTGTGTCACCCATACCTTCCGCTGGAATTTCTCTCCGGACAGAGGTGAGGAAGGAAAAAAGCAGTGGGGTCCGGGATAGGAGGGGTATCTCAGGCAGGGCAATGGAAAGCTTCTGGAAGAGCGCCCGGGGCCAGGACCACCCTGGCTGGCCTGCAGGCACCAAGTTGGCCTGCGTGCTGTCGCTGGTGTGGCTCCACGGTCCTTCCTCTAGGCTTTCAAGCCCTTGTACATATTCAGGTGTTTTACCTGGAAAGGGTGGGAACAGTTCAGCAGCAGCTGGCCTGGGGCTCAGCTCACGTTTACTCACAGATGCCTCGGCACGGTCCCCCAGCTTTGCAATGAGGACGCTCCTTGCGTGGGGGGTGGGTTGCTGGCTGTATGGGAGATGGTTCCCCACCTCTGACCAATTTCAGAATTGTTTACTGCTGGAGCAAGTGCCCTGATAGGGTTTTCCTCTGTATAACTTGTCGGTTCAGGTTTTTTTTTTCTTTTATGGTTCAAGTTAGATTTTATTCCTCTTTTATGTATTTATAGATATAAGCATGGAAATAATTCATTCCTATAAATACATCTGTGTGACGGGAAGAAATTTTTTCTGTTTTATTTTTAAATTTTATTTTTTAAAATTTTGAAATTTAATTTTATTTATTTTTTTATACAGCACGTTATTATTAGTTATGTATTTTATGCATATACATGTATACAGGTCAATCCCAAACTCCCAAATCATCCCACCACCACCACCCCATGGCTTCCCACACTTGGTGTCCATACGTTTGTTCTCTACCTCTGTGTCTCTATTTCTTCCCTGCAAACCAGTTCATCTGTACCATTTTTAGGCTCCACATATATGCATTAATATACAATATTTGTTTTCCTCTTTCTGACTTACTTCATTCTGTATGACAGTCTCTCGATCCATCGATGTCTCTACAAATGACCCAGTTTCATTCCTTTTTATGGCCGAGTAATATTCCATTTTATATATGTACCACATCTTTATCCATTCATCTGTCTGTGGGCATTTAGGTTGCTTCCATTACCTGACTATTGTAAATAGTGCTGAAACGAACATTGTGGTGAATGTGCCTTTTTGTAATACGGTTTTCTCTGGGTATATGCCCAGAAGTGGGATTGCTGGATCAGATGGTAATTCTATTTCTAATTTTTTTAAGGAAAGTCCATACTGTTCCCCATAGTGACTGTATCAATTTACATTCCCACCAATAGTGGAAGAGGGCTCCTTTTGTCCACACCCTCCCCAGAATTGGTTGTTTGTAGATTTTCTGATGATGCCGATTCTAACAGGTGTGAGGTGATACCTCATTGTAGTTTTGATTTGCATTTCTCTAATAATTAGTGCTGTTGAGCAGCTTTTCATGTGTATCTTGGCCATCTCTGTGTCTCCTTTGAAGAAACGTCTCTTTAGATCTTCTGCCCATTTTTTTTTGTGTTGTTTGTTTTTTTAATATTAAGCTGCATGAGCTGTTTATATATATTGGAGATTAAACCTCTGTCCATTGATACGTCTGCAACGATTTTCGCCCATTCTGAGGGATGCCTTTTTCCATTCCCGTGTTTTTTAACAAAAAAGGGAAGAAAGGAAAAGAAGCAGAACACTAATGTGCGTAAAATATGCCTTTTGAAATGGTCATTTTGAAATATGGACGTCCTTTGAATTTTTTGGTCGATATGTGACCCCAGGATTTGTTTTCAGGGCAGGTGTCATTTACAGGCCTGCAATGATTTTGAATATCAACTGACCATTAGCGTTGGGATTAAAGCTGCTGTTGTGTGAAACGGCCACAAGGTGGCAGCAGTTCTCCCTTACCAAATCTGGTTACTAGGGCAAGAGAGCCTCAGTGGAAGTGGTGTTCTAGATTGGAGTTTAGAATGGAATGTGCCAGGAGAAAGACCCTCACGTTTGTCTCACTAATTCTTGTTCGTGTTTTTAATTTAATTTTTTATTTTTTATTACAGCAAGTTTGATTACAATGTTTGGCTTGTTGTAGGTGTGGAAGATGTGGTTCTTTTACACATATACAGAAGACTGTTCTTCCTGGGATCCTTTTCCCATGTACGTTATGACAGAATGTTGAGTAGTCCTCTCTTGGTATTCTGTAGGTTTTTGGTGATTATATATGTCACCTGTGTTTGTATATGTCTGTTAACCCCGATATCGTAATGAAACCAATCCTCACACCTTTCCATTGGTGAACCATAAGTTTGTTTAATGAATCTGTGACTGCCCTTCTCCGTGGAAATATCTGCCCTGGTATCCATTTTTAGGTAACACCTATAAGTGATATGATATGATATGTGTCTTTCACTTTCTGACTTACTACAAGTAACGTGATTACTTCTAGACTCATCTACGGTGCTGCAAATGGCATTGTGTCCTTTTATTCCTTGGCTTCTCTTCTGCCTTAGTGGGGTCCATTTTCAACAATGTGATTCCCTGAGGGTTGTGGGTTAGCTGACCTGGGCAGCCTTACCCTGCCGGCCCGCCCTCCCCACGTGTGCCTCGTTGAGATCAATATAAACAGCGCTCCAGGCCGCAATAGCCCCTGAAGCTGTGCCTGACTCCATATTCTCTGCCCCGTCAGCAGTCTCGGGGCTGTGCTGGTGGGAGGGATTGAGGGGCCACAGCTTTGTGGGTGGCCCGGTGTGAGTGGGGTTCTGCTTGCCTTTCTTCAGGAGTTGCCAGGCTGCCGCCTGTAAAGCAGAGGTTGTGTCACCCATAACTTCCGCTGGAATTTCTCTCCGGACAGAGGTGAGGAAGGAAAAAAGCAGTGGGGTCCGGGACAGGAGGGGTATCTCAGGCAGGGCAATGGAAAGCTTCTGGAAGAGCGCCCGGGGCCAGGACCACCCTGGCTGGCCTGCAGGCACCAAGTTGGCCTGAGTGCTGTCGCTGGTGTGGCTCCACGGTCCTTCCTCTAGGCTTTCAAGCCCTTGTACATATTGAGGTGTTTTACCTGGAAAGGTTGGGAACAGTTCAGCAGCAGCTGGCCTGGGGCTCAGCTCACGTTTACTCACAGGTGCCTCGGCACGGTCCCCCAGCTTTGCAATGAGGACGCTCCTTGCGTGGGGGGTGGGTTGCTGGCTGTATGGGAGATGGTTCCCCACCTCTGACCAATTTCAGAATTGTTTACCGCTGGATCAAGTGCCGTGATAGGGTTTTCCTCTGTATAACTGGTGGGTTCAGTTTTTTTTTTTCTTTTATGGTTCAAGTTAGATTTTATTCCTCTTTTATGTATTTATAGATATAAGCATGGAAATAATATATTCCTATAAATACATCTGTGTGACGGGAAGAACATTTTTTGTTTTATTTTTAAATTTTATTTTTTAAAATTTTGAAATTTAATTTTATTTATTTTTTTATACAGCACGTTATTATTAGTTATGTATTTTATGCATATACATGTATACAGGTCAATCCCAAACTCCCAACTCATCCCACCACCACCACCCCATGGCTTCCCACACTTGGTGTCCATACGTTTGTTCTCTACCTCTGTGTCTCTATTTCTTCCCTGCAAACCAGTTCATCTGTACCATTTTTAGGCTCCACATATATGCATTAATATACAATATTTGTTTTCCTCTTTCTGACTTACTTCATTCTGTATGACAGTCTCTCGATCCATCGATGTCTCTACAAATGACCCAGTTTCATTCCTTTTTATGGCCGAGTAATATTCCATTTTATATATGTACCACCTCTTTATCCATTCATCTGTCTGTGGGCATTTAGGTTGCTTCCATTACCTGGCTATTGTAAATAGTGCTGCAATGAACATTGTGGTGAATGTGCCTTTTTGAAATACGGTTTTCTCTGGGTATATGCCCAGAAGTGGGATTGCTGGATCAGATGGTAATTCTATTTCTAGTTTTTTTAAGGAAACTCCATACTGTTCTCCATAGTGACTGTATCAATTTACATTCCCACCAATAGTGGAAGAGGGCTCCTTTTGTCCACACCCTCCCCAGAATTGGTTGTTTGTAGATTTTCTGATGATGCCGATTCTAACAGGTGTGAGGTGATACCTCATTGTAGTTTTGATTTGCATTTCTCTAATAATTAGTGCTGTTGAGCAGCTTTTCATGTGCGTCTTGGCCATCTCTGTGTCTCCTATGAAGAAACGTCTCTTTAGATCTTCTGCCCATTTTTTGGGTTGTTTGTTTTTTTAATATTAACCTGCATGAGCTGTTTATATATATTGGAGATTAAACCTCTGTCCATTGATTCGTCTGCAACGATTTTCGCCAATTCTGAGGGATGCCTTTTTCCATTCCCGTGTTTTTTAACAAAAAAGAAAAGAAAGGAAAAGAAGCAGAACACTAATGTGCGTAAAATATGCCTTTTGAAACGGTCGTTTTGAAATATGGACGTCCTTTGAATTTTTTGGTCGATATGTGACCCCAGGATTTGTTTTCAGGGCAGGTGTCATTTACAGGTCTGCAATGATTTTGAATATCAACTGACCATTAGAGTTGGGATTAAAGCTGCTGTTGTGTGAAACGGCCACAAGGTGGCAGCAGTTCACCCTTACCCAATCTGGTTACTAGGGCAAGAGAGCCTCAGTGGAAGTGGTGTTCTAGATTTGAGTTTAGAATGGAATGTGCCAGGAGAAAGCCCCTCACGTTTGTCTCACTACTTCTTGTTCGTGTTTTTAATTTAATTTTTTATTTTTTATTACAGCAAGTTTGATTACAATGTTTGGCTTTTTGTAGGTGTGGAAGATGTGGTTCTTTTACACATGTACAGAAGACTGTTCTTCCTGGGATCCTTTTCCCATGTACGTTATGACAGAAAGTTGAGTAGTCCTCTCTTGGTATTCTGTAGGTCTTTGGTGATTATATATGTCACCTGTGTTTGTATATGTCTGTTAACCCCGATATCGTAATGAAACCAATCCTCACACCTTTCCATTGGTGAACCATAAGTTTGTTTAATGAATCTGTGATTGCCCTTCTCCGTGGAAATATCTGCTCTGGTATCCATTTTTAGGTAACACCTATAAGTGATATGATATGTTATGTGTCTTTCACTTTCTGACTTGCTACAAGTCACGTGATTTCTTCTAGACTCATCTACGGTGCTGCAAATGGCATTGTGTCCTTTTTTTCCTTGGCTTCTCTTCTGCCTTAGTGGGGTCCATTTTCAACAATGTGATTCCCTGAGGGTTGTGGGTTAGTTGACCTGGGCAGCCTTACCCTGCCGGCCCGCCCTCCCCAGGTGTGCCTCGTTGTGGTCAATATAAACAGTGCTCCAGGCAGCAATAGCCCCTGAAGCTGTGCCTGACTCCATATTCTCTGCCCCGTCAGCAGTCTCGGGGCTCTGCTGGTGGGAGGGAGTGAGGGGCCACAGCTTTGTGGGTGGCCCGGTGTGAGTGGGGTTCTGCTGGCCTTTCTTCAGGAGTTTCCAGGCTGCCGCCTGTAAAGAAGAGGTTGTGTCACCCATACCTTCCGCTGGAATTTCTCTCCGGACAGAGGTGAGGAAAGAAAAAAGCAGTGGGGGCCGGGACAGGAGGGGTATCTCAGGCAGGGCAATGGAAAGCTTCTGGAAGAGTGCCCGGGGCCAGGACCACCCTGGCTGGCCTGCAGGCACCAAGTTGGCCTGCGTGCTGTCGCTGGTGTGGCTCCACGGCCCTTCCTCTAGGCTTTCAAGCCCTTGTACATATTCAGGTGTTTTACCTGGAAAGGGTGGGAACAGTTCAGCAGCAGCTGGCCTGGGGCTTAGCTCACGTTTACTCACAGATGCCTCGGCACGGTCCCCCAGCTTTGCAATGAGGACGCTCCTTGCGTGGGGGGTGGGTTGCTGGCTGTATGAGAGATGGTTCCCCACCTCTGACCAATTTCAGAATTGTTTACTGCTGGAGCAAGTGCCCTGATAGGGTTTTCCTCTGTATAACTCATCGGTTCAGGTTTTTTTTTTTTCCTTTTATGGTTCAAGTTAGATTTTATTCCTCTTTTATGTATTTATAGATATAAGCATGGAAATAATTCATTCCTATAAATACATCTGTGTGACGGGAAGAACTTTTTTCTGTTTTATTTTTAAATTTTATTTTTTAAAATTTTGAAATTTAATTTTATTTATTTTTTTATACAGCACGTTATTATTAGTTATGTATTTTATGCATATACATGTATACAGGTCAATCCCAAACTCCCAACTCATCCCACCACCACCACCCCATGGCTTCCCACACTTGGTGTCCATACGTTTGTTCTCTACCTCTGTGTCTCTATTTCTTCCCTACAAACCAGTTCATCTGTACCATTTTTAGGCTCCACATATATGCATTAATATACAATATTTGTTTTCCTCTTTCTGACTTACTTCATTCTGTATGACAGTCTCTCGATCCATCGATGTCTCTACAAATGACCCAGTTTCATTCCTTTTTATGGCCGAGTAATATTCCATTTTATATATGTACCACATCTTTATCCATTCATCTGTCTGTGGGCATTTAGGTTGCTTCCATTACCTGACTATTGTAAATAGTGCTGCAACGAACATTGTGGTGAATGTGCCTTTTTGTAATACGGTTTTCTCTGGGTATATGCCCAGAAGTGGGATTGCTGGATCAGATGGTAATTCTATTTCTAATTTTTTTAAGGAAAGTCCATACTGTTCTCCATAGTGACTGTATCAATTTACATTCCCACCAATAGTGGAAGAGGGCTCCTTTTGTCCACACCCTCCCCAGAATTGGTTGTTTGTAGATTTTCTGATGATGCCGATTCTAACAGGTGTGAGGTGATACCTCATTGTAGTTTTGATTTGCATTTCTCTAATAATTAGTGCTGTTGAGCAGCTTTTCATGTGCGTCTTGGCCATCTCTGTGTCTCCTTTGAAGAAACGTCTCTTTAGATCTTCTGCCCATTTTTTTGTGTTGTTTGTTTTTTTAATATTAAGCTGCATGAGCTGTTTATATATATTGGAGATTAAACCTCTGTCCATTGATTCGTCTGCAACGATTTTCGCCCATTCTGAGGGATGCCTTTTTCCATTCCCGTGTTTTTTAACAAAAAAGGGAAGAAAGGAAAAGAAGCAGAACACTAATGTGCGTAAAATATGCCTTTTGAAATGGTCATTTTGAAATATGGACGTCCTTTGAATTTATTGGTCGATATGTGACCCCAGGATTTGTTTTCAGGGCAGGTGTCATTTACAGGCCTGCAATGATTTTGAATATCAACTGACCATTAGAGTTGGGATTAAAGCTGCTGTTGTGTGAAACGGCCACAAGGTGGCAGCAGTTCTCCCTTACCAAATCTGGTTATTAGGGCAAGAGAGCCTCAGTGGAAGTGGTGTTCTAGATTGGAATTTAGAATGGAATGTGCCAAGAGAAAGGCCCTCACGTTTGTCTCACTACTTCTTGTTCGTGTTTTTAATTTAATTTTTTATTTTTTATTACAGCAAGTTTGATTACAATGTTTGGCTTGTTGTAGGTGTGGAAGATGTGGTTCTTTTACACATATACAGAAGACTGTTCTTCCTGGGATCCTTTTCCCATGTACGTTATGACAGAATGTTGAGTAGTCCTCTCTTGGTATTCTGTAGGTTTTTGGTGATTATATATGTCACCTGTGTTTGTATATGTCTGTTAACCCCGATATCGTAATGAAACCAATCCTCACACCTTTCCATTGGTGAACCATAAGTTTGTTTAATGAATCTGTGACTGCCCTTCTCCGTGGAAATATCTGCCCTGGTATCCCTTTTTAGGTAATACCTATAAGTGATATGATATGTTATGTGTCTTTCACTTTCTGACTTACTACAAGTCACGTGATTACTTCTAGACTCATCTACGGTGCTGCAAATGGCATTGTGTCCTTTTATTCCTTGGCTTCTCTTCTGCCTTAGTGGGGTCCATTTTCAACAATGTGATTCCCTGAGGGTTGTGGGTTAGCTGACCTGGGCAGCCTTACCCTGCCGGCCCGCCCTCCCCAGGTGTGCCTCGTTGAGATCAATATAAACAGCGCTCCAGGCAGCAATAGCCCCTGCAGCTGTGCCTGACTCCATATTCTCTGCCCCGTCAGCAGTCTCGGGGCTGTGCTGGTGGGAGGGAGTGAGGGGCCACAGCTTTGTGGGTGGCCCGGTGTGAGTGGGGTTCTGCTGGCCTTTCTGCAGGAGTTGCCAGGCTGCCGCCTGTAATGAAGAGGTTGTGTCACCCATACCTTCCGCTGGATTTTCTCTCCGGACAGAGGTGAGGAAGGATAAAAGCAGTGGGGGCCGGGACAGGAGGGGTATCTCAGGCAGGGCAATGGAAAGCTTCTGGAAGAGCGCCCGGTGCCAGGACCACCCTGGCTGGCCTGCAGGCACCAAGTTGGCCTGCGTGCTGTCGCTTGTATGGCTCCACGGTCCTTCCTCTAGGCTTTCAAGCCCTTGTACATATAGAGGTGTTTTACCTGGAAAGGGTGGGAACAGTTCAGCAGCAGCTGGCCTGGTGCTCAGCTCACGTTTACTCACAGATGCCTCGGCACGGTCCCCCAGCTTTGCAATGAAGACGCTCCTTGCGTGGGGGGTGGGTTGCTGGCTGTATGGGAGATGGTTCCCCACCTCTGACCAATTTCAGAATTGTTTACCGCTGGAGCAAGTGCCGTGATAGTGTATTCCTCTGTATAACTCGTCGGTTAAGTTTTTTTTTTTCTTTTATGGTTCAAGTTAGATTTTATTCCTCTTTTATGTATTTATAGATATAAGCATGGAAATAATTCATTCCTATAAATACATCTGTGTGACGGGAAGAACTTTTTTCTGTTTTATTTTTAAATTTTATTTTTTTAAATTTTAAAATGTAATTTTATTTATTTATTTATACAGCACGTTATTATTAGTTATGTATTTTATGCATATACATGTATACAGGTCAATCCCAATCTCCCAACTCATCCCACCACCACCACCCCATAGCTTCCCAATCTTGGTGTCCATACCTTTGTTCTCTACCTCTGTGTCTCTATTTCTTCCCTGCAAACCAGTTCATCTGTACCATTTTTTTAGGTTCCACATATATGCATTAATATACAATATTTGTTTTCCTCTTTCTGACTTACTTCATTCTGTATGACAGTCTCTCGATCCATCGATGTCTCTACAAATGACCCAGTTTCATTCCTTTTTATGGCCGAGTAATATTCCATTTCATATATGTACCACATCTTTATCCATTCATCTGTCTGTGGGTATTTAGGTTGCTTCCATTACCTGGCTATTGTAAATAGTGCTGCAACGAACATTGTGGTGAATGTGCCTTTTTGTAATACGGTTTTATCTGGGTATATGCCCAGAAGTGGGATTGCTGGATCAGATGGTAATTCTATTTCTAGTTTCTTTAAGGAAACTCCATACTGTTCTCCATAGTGACTGTATCAATTTACATTCCCACCAATAGTGGAAGAGGGCTCCTTTTGTCCACACCCTCCCCAGAATTGGTTGTTTGTAGAATTTCTGATGATGCCGATTCTAACAGGTGTGAGGTGATACCTCATTGTAGTTTTGATTTGCATTTCTCTAATAATTAGTGCTGTTGAGCAGCTTTTCATGTGCGTCTTGGCCATCTCTGTGTCTTCTTTGAAGAAACGTCTCTTTAGATCTTCTGCCCATTTTTGTATTGGGTTGTTTGTTTTTTTAATATTAAGCTGCATGTGTTGTTTATATATATTGGAGATTAAACCTCTGTTCATTGATTCGGCTGCAACGATTTTCGCCCATTCTGAGGGGTGCCATTTTCCATTCCCGTGTTTTTTAACAAAAAAAGGAAAGAAAGGAAAAGAAGCAGAACACTAATGTGCATAAAATATGCCTTTTGAAACGGTCGTTTTGAAATATGGACGTCCTTTGAATTTTTTGGTCGATATGTGACCCCAGGATTTGTTTTCAGGGCAGGTGTCATTTACAGGCCTGCAATGATTTTGAATATCAACTGACCATTAGCGCTGGGATTAAAGTTGCTGTTGTGTGAAACGGCCACAAGGTGGCAGCAGTTCACCCTTACCAAATCTGGTTACTAGGGCAAGAGAGCCTCACTGGAAGTGGTGTTCTAGATTGGAATTTAGAATGGAATGTGCCAGGAGAAAGCCCCTCACGTTTGTCTCACTACATCTTGTTCGTGTTTTTAATTTATTTTTTTTTATTTTTTATTACAGCAAGTTTGATTACAATATTTGGCTTGTTGTAGGTGTGGAAAATGTGGTTCTTTTACACATATACTGATGTCTGTTCTTCCTGGGATCCTTTTCCCATGTACGTTTTGACAGAATGTTGAGTAGTCCTCTCTTGGTATTCTGTAGGTCTTTGGTGATTATATATGTCACCTGTGTTTGTATATGTCTGTTAACCCCGATATCGTAATGAAACCAATCCTCACACCTTTCCATTGGTGAACCATAAGATTGTTTAATGAATCTGTGATAGCCCTTCTCCGTGGAAATATCTGCCCTGGTATCCATTTTTAGGTAACACCTATAAGTGATATGATATGTTATGTGTCTTTCACTTTCTGACTTACTACAAGTCACGTGATTACTTCTAGACTCATCTACGGTGCTGCAAATGGCATTGTGTCCTTTTATTCCTTGGCTTCTCTTCTGCCTTAGTGGGGTCCATTTTCAACAATGTGATTCCCTGAGGGTTGTGGGTTAGTTGACCTGGGCAGCCTTACCCTGCCGGCCCGCCCTCCCCAGGTGTGCCTCGTTGAGATCAATATAAACAGCACTCCAGGCAGCAATAGCCCCTGAAGCTGTGCCTGACTCCATATTCTTTGCCCAATCAGCAGTCTCGGGGCTGTGCTGGTGGGAGGGAGGGAGGGGCCACAGCATTGTGGGTGGCCCGGTGTGAGTGGGGTTCTGCTGGCCTTTCTTCAGGAGTTGCCAGGCTGCCGCCTGTAAAGAAGAGGTTGTGTCACCCATACCTTCCGCTGGAATTTCTCTCCGGACAGAGGTGAGGAAGGAAAAAAGCAGTGGGGGCCGGGACAGGAGGGGTATCTCAGGCAGGGCAATGGAAAGCTTCTGGAAGAGCGCCCGGGGCCAGGACCACCCTGGCTGGCCTGCAGGCACCAAGTTGGCCTGCGTGCTGTCACTTGTATGGCTCCACGGTCCTTCCTCTAGGCTTTCAAGCCCTTGTACATATTGAGGTGTTTTACCTGGAAAGGGTGGGAACAGTTCAGCAGCAGCTGGCCTGGGGCTCAGCTCACGTTTACTCACAGATGCCTCGGCACGGTCCCCCAGCTTTGCAATGAGGACGCTCCTTGCGTGGGGGGTGGGTTGCTGGCTGTATGGGAGATTGTTCCCCACCTCTGACCAATTTCAGAATTGTTTACTGCTGGAGCAAGTGCCCTGATAGGGTTTTCCTCTGTATAACTCGTCGGTTCAGGTTTTTTTTTTTCCTTTTATGGTTCAAGTTAGATTTTATTCCTCTTTTATGTATTTATAGATATAAGCATGGAAATAATTCATTCCTATAAATACATCTGTGTGACGGGAAGAACTTTTTTCTGTTTTATTTTTAAATTTTATTTTTTAAAATTTTGAAATTTAATTTTATTTATTTTTTTATACAGCACGTTATTATTAGTTATGTATTTTATGCATATACATGTATACAGGTCAATCGCAAACTCCCAACTCATCCCACCACCACCACCCCATAGCTTCCCAATCTTGGTGTCCATACGTTTGTTCTCTACCTCTGTGTCTCTATTTCTTCCCTGCAAACCAGTTCATCTGTATCATTTTTAGGCTCCACATATATGCATTAATATACAATATTTGTTTTCCTCTTTCTGACTTACTTCATTCTGTATGACAGTCTCTCGATCCATCGATGTCTCTACAAATGACCCAGTTTCATTCCTTTTTATGGCCGAGTAATATTCCATTTTATATATGTACCACATCTTTATCCATTCATCTGTCTGTGGGCATTTAGATTGCTTCCATTACCTGACTATTGTAAATAGTGCTGCAACGAACATTGTGGTGAATGTGCCTTTTTGTAATACGGTTTTCTCTGGGTATATGCCCAGAAGTGGGATTGCTGGATCAGATGGTAATTCTATTTCTAATTTTTTTAAGGAAAGTCCATACTGTTCTCCATAGTGACTGTATCAATTTACATTTCCACCAATAGTGGAAGAGGGCTCCTTTTGTCCACACCCTCCCCAGAATTGGTTGTTTGTAGATTTTCTGATGATGCCGATTCTAACAGGTGTGAGGTGATACCTCATTGTAGTTTTGATTTCCATTTCTCTAATAATTAGTGCTGTTGAGCAGCTTTTCATGTGCGTCTTGGCCATCTCTGTGTCTCCTTTGAAGAAACGTCTCTTTAGATCTTCTGCCCATTTTTTTTGGGTTGTTTGTTTTTTTAATATTAAGCTGCATGAGCTGTTTATATATATTGGAGATTAAACCTCTGTCCATTGATTCGTCTGCAACGATTTTCGCCCATTCTGAGGGATGCCTTTTTCCATTCCCGTGTTTTTTAACAAAAAAGGGAAGAAAGGAAAAGAAGCAGAACACTAATGTGCGTAAAATATGCCTTTTGAAATGGTCATTTTGAAATATGGACGTCCTTTGAATTTATTGGTCGATATGTGACCCCAGGATTTGTTTTCAGGGCAGGTGTCATTTACAGGCCTGCAATGATTTTGAATATCAACTGACCATTAGAGTTGGGATTAAAGCTGCTGTTGTGTGAAACGGCCACAAGGTGGAAGCAGTTCTCCCTTACCAAATCTGGTTATTAGGGCAAGAGAGCCTCAGTGGAAGTGGTGTTCTAGATTGGAGTTTAGAATGGAATGTGCCAAGAGAAAGGCCCTCACGTTTGTCTCACTACTTCTTGTTCGTGTTTTTAATTTAATTTTTTATTTTTTATTACAGCAAGTTTGATTACAATGTTTGGCTTGTTGTAGGTGTGGAAGATGTGGTTCTTTTACACATATACAGAAGACTGTTCTTCCTGGGATCCTTTTCCCATGTACGTTATGACAGAATGTTGAGTAGTCCTCTCTTGGTATTCTGTAGGTTTTTGGTGATTATATATGTCACCTGTGTTTGTATATGTCTGTTAACCCCGATATCGTAATGAAACCAATCCTCACACCTTTCCATTGGTGAACCATAAGTTTGTTTAATGAATCTGTGACTGCCCTTCTCCGTGGAAATATCTGCCCTGGTATCCCTTTTTAGGTAATACCTATAAGTGATATGATATGTTATGTGTCTTTCACTTTCTGACTTACTACAAGTCACGTGATTACTTCTAGACTCATCTACGGTGCTGCAAATGGCATTGTGTCCTTTTATTCCTTGGCTTCTCTTCTGCCTTAGTGGGGTCCATTTTCAACAATGTGATTCCCTGAGGGTTGTGGGTTAGCTGACCTGGGCAGCCTTACCCTGCCGGCCCGACCTCCCCAGGTGTGCCTCGTTGAGATCAATATAAACAGCGCTCCAGGCCGCAATAGCCCCTGCAGCTGTGCCTGACTCCATATTCTCTGCCCCGTCAGCAGTCTCGGGGCTGTGCTGGTGGGAGGGAGTGAGGGGCCACAGCTTTGTGGGTGGCCCGGTGTGAGTGGGGTTCTGCTGGCCTTTCTGCAGGAGATGCCAGGCTGCCGCCTGTAAAGAAGAGGATGTGTCACCCATACCTTCTGCTGGAATTTCTCTCCGGACAGAGGTGAGGAAGGAAAAAAGCAGTGGGGGCCGGGACAGGAGGGGTATCTCAGGCAGGGCAATGGAAAGCTTCTGGAAGAGCGCCCGGTGCCAGGACCACCCTGGCTGGCCTGCAGGCACCAAGTTGGCCTGCGTGCTGTCGCTGGTGTGGCTCCACGGTCCTTCCTCTAGGCTTTCAAGCCCTTGTACATATTCAGGTGTTTTACCTGGAAAGGGTGGGAACAGTTCAGCAGCAGCTGGCCTGGTGCTCAGCTCACGTTTACTCACAGATGCCTCGGCACGGTCCCCCAGCTTTGCAATGAGGACGCTCCTTGCGTGGGGGGTGGGTTGCTGGCTGTATGGGAGATGGTTCCCCACCTCTGACCAATTTCAGAATTGTTTACCGCTGGAGCAAGTGCCGTGATAGTGTATTCCTCTGTATAACTCGTCGGTTAAGTTTTTTTTTTTTCTTTTATGTTTCAAGTTAGATTTTATTCCTCTTTTATGTATTTATAGATATAAGCATGGAAATAATTCATTCCTATAAATACATCTGTGTGACGGGAAGAACTTTTTTCTGTTTTATTTTTAAATTTTATTTTTTAAAATTTTAAAATGTAATTTTATTTATTTATTTATACAGCACGTTATTATTAGTTATGTATTTTATGCATATACATGTATACAGGTCAATCCCAATCTCCCAACTCATCCCACCACCACCACCCCATAGCTTCCCAATCTTGGTGTCCATACGTTTGTTCTCTACCTCTGTGTCTCTATTTCTTCCCTGCAAACCAGTTCATCTGTACCATTTTTTTAGGTTCCACATATATGCATTAATATACAATATTTGTTTTCCTCTTTCTGACTTACTTCATTCTGTATGACAGTCTCTCGATCCATCGATGTCTCTACAAATGACCCAGTTTCATTCCTTTTTATGGCCGAGTAATATTCCATTTCATATATGTACCACATGTTTATCCATTCATCTGTCTGTGGGTATTTAGGTTGCTTCCATTACCTGGCTATTGTAAATAGTGCTGCAATGAACATTGTGGTGAATGTGCCTTTTTGATTTACGGTTTTCTCTTGGTATATGCCCAGAAGTGGGATTGCTGGATCAGATGGTAATTCTATTTCTAGTTTCTTTAAGGAAACTCCATACTGTTCTCCATAGTGACTGTATCAATTTACATTCCCACCAATAGTGGAAGAGGGCTCCTTTTGTCCACACCCTCCCCAGAATTGGTTGTTTGTAGAATTTCTGATGATGCCGATTCTAACAGGTGTGAGGTGATACCTCATTGTAGTTTTGATTTGCATTTCTCTAATAATTAGTGCTGTTGAGCAGCTTTTCATGTGCGTCTTGGCAATCTCTGTGTCTTCTTTGAAGAAACGTCTCTTTAGATCTTCTGCCCATTTTTGTATTGGGTTGTTTGTTTTTTTAATATTAAGCTGCATGAGTTGTTTATATATATTGGAGATTAAACCTCTGTTCATTGATTCGTCTGCAACGATTTTCGCCCATTCTGAGGGGTGCCTTTTTCCATTCCCGTGTTTTTTAACAAAAAAGGAAAGAAAGGAAAAGAAGCAGAACACTAATGTGCATAAAATATGCCTTTTGAAACGGTCGTTTTGAAATATGGACGTCCTTTGAATTTTTTGGTCGATATGTGACCCCAGGATTTGTTTTCAGGGCAGGTGTCATTTACAGGCCTGCAATGATTTTGAATATCAACTGACCATTAGCGTTTGGATTAAAGCTGCTGTTGTGTGAAACGGCCACAATGTGGCAGAAGTTCACCCTTACCAAATCTGGTTACAAAGGCAAGAGAGCCTCACTGGAAGTGGTGTTCTAGATTGGAGTTTAGAATGGAATGTGCCAGGAGAAAGCCCCTCACGTTTGTCTCACTACTTCTTGTTCGTGTTTTTAATTTAATTTTTTATTTTTTATTACAGCAAGTTTGATTACAATGTTTGGCTTGTTGTAGGTGTGGAAGATGTGGTTCTTTTACACATAGACAGAAGACTGTTCTTCCTGGGATCCTTTTCCCATGTACGTTTTGACAGAATGTTGAGTAGTCCTCTCTTGGTATTCTGTAGGTCTTTGGTGATTATATATGTCACCTGTGTTTGTATATGTCTGTTAACCCCGCTATCGTAATGAAACCAATCCTCACACCTTTCCATTGGTGAACCATAAGTTTGTTTAATGAATCTGTGATTGCCCTTCTCCGTGGAAATATCTGTCCTGGTATCCATTTTTAGGTAACACCTATAAGTGATATGATATGTTATGTGTCTTTCACTTTCTGACTTACTACAAGTCACGTGATTACTTCTAGACTCATCTACGGTGCTGCAAATGGCATTGTGTCCTTTTATTCCTTGGCTTCTCTTCTGCCTTAGTGGGGTCCATTTTCAACAATGTGATTCCCTGAGGGTTGTGGGTTAGCTGACCTGGGCAGCCTTACCCTGCCGGCCCGCCCTCCCCAGGTGTGCCTCGTTGAGATCAATATAAACAGCGCTCCAGGCAGCAATAGCCCCTGAAGCTGTGCCTGACTCCATATTCTCTGCCCCGTCAGCAGTCTCGGGGCTGTGCTGGTGGGAGGGAGTGAGGGGCCACAGCTTTGTGGGTGGCCCGGTGTGAGTGGGGTTCTGCTGGCCTTTCTTCAGGAGTTGCCAGGCTGCCGCCTGTAAAGAAGAGGTTGTGTCACCCATACCTTCCGCTGGAATTTCTCTCCGGACAGAGGTGAGGAAGGAAAAAAGTAGTGGGGGCCGGGACAGGAGGGGTATCTCAGGCAGGGCAATGGAAAGCTTCTGGAAGAGCACCCGGGGCCAGGACCACCCTGGCTGGCCTGCAGGCACCAAGTTGGCCTGCGTGCTGTCGCTGGTGTGGCTCCACGGTCCTTCCTCTAGGCTTTCAAGCCCTTGTACATATTCAGGTGTTTTACCTGGAAAGGGTGGGAACAGTTCAGCAGCAGCTGGCCTGGGGCTCAGCTCACGTTTACTCACAGATGCCTCGGCACGGTCCCCCAGCTTTGCAATGAGGACGCTCCTTGCGTGGGGGGTGGATTGACGGCTGTATGGGAGATGGTTCCCCACCTGTGACCAATTTCAGAATTGTTTACCGCTGGAGCAAGTGCCCTGATAGGGTTTTCCTCTGTATAACTCGTCGGTTCAGGTTTTTTTTTCTTTTATGGTTCAAGTTAGAATTTATTCCTCTTTTATGTATTTATAGATATAAGCATGGAAATAATTCATTCCTATAAATACATCTGTGTGACGGGAAGAACTTGTTTCTGTTTTATTTTTAAATTTTATTTTTTAAAATTTTGAAATTTAATTTTATTTATTTTTTTATACAGCACGTTATTATTAGTTATGTATTTTATGCATATACATGTATACAGGTCAATCCCAATCTCCCAACTCATCCCACCACCACCACCCCATGGCTTCCCACACTTGGTGTCCATACGTTTGTTCTCTACCTCTGTGTCTCTATTTCTTCCCTGCAAACCAGTTCATCTGTACCATTTTTAGGCTCCACATATATGCATTAATATACAATATTTGTTTTCCTCTTTCTGACTTACTTCATTCTGTATGACAGTCTCTCGATCCATCGATGTCTCTACAAATGACCCAGTTTCATTCCTTTTTATGGCCGAGTAATATTCCATTTTATATATGTACCACCTCTTTATCCATTCATCTGTCTGTGGGCATTTAGGTTGCTTCCATTACCTGGCTATTGTAAATAGTGCTGCAATGAACATTGTGGTGAATGTGCCTTTTTGAAATACGGTTTTCTCTGGGTATATGCCCAGAAGTGGGATTGCTGGATCAGATGGTAATTCTATTTCTAGTTTTTTTAAGGAAACTCCATACTGTTCTCCATAGTGACTGTATCAATTTACATTCCCACCAATAGTGGAAGAGGGCTCCTTTTGTCCACACCCTCCCCAGAATTGGTTGTTTGTAGATTTTCTGATGATGCCGATTCTAACAGGTGTGAGGTGATACCTCATTGTAGTTTTGATTTGCATTTCTCTAATAATTAGTGCTGTTGAGCAGCTTTTCATGTGTGTCTTCGCCATCTCTGTGTCTCCTTTGAAGAAACGTCTCTTTAGATCTTCTGCCCATTTTTTTTGGGTTGTTTGTTTTTTTAATATTAACCTGCATGAGCTGTTTATATATATTGGAGATTAAACCTCTGTCCATTGATTCGTCTGCAACAATTTTCGCCCATTCTGAGGGATGCCTTTTTCCATTCCCGTGTTTTTTAACAAAAAAGGGAAGAAAGGAAAAGAAGCAGAACACTAATGTGCGTAAAATATGCCTTTTGAAATGGTCATTTTGAAATATGGACGTCCTTTGAATTTTTTGGTCGATATGTGACCCCAGGATTTGTTTTCAGGGCAGGTGTCATTTACAGGCCTGCAATGATTTTGAATATCAACTGACCATTAGCGTTGGGATTAAAGCTGCTGTTGTGTGAAACGGCCACAATGTGGCAGCAGTTCACCCTTACCAAATCTGGTTACTAGGGCAAGAGAGCCTCACTGGAAGTGGTGTTCTAGATTGGAGTTTAGAATGGAATGTGCCAGGAAAAAGCCCCTCACTTTTGTCTCACTAATTCTTGTTCGTGTTTTTAATTTAATTTTTTATTTTTTATTACAGCAAGTTTGATTTCAATGTTTGGCTTGTTGTAGGTGTGGAAGATGTGGTTCTTTTACACATATGCAGATGACTGTTCTTCCTGGGATCCTTTTCCCATGTACGTTATGACAGAATGTTCAGTAGTCCTCTCTTGGTATTCTGTAGGTCTTTGGTGATTATATATGTCACCTGTGTTTGTATATGTCTGTTAACCCCGATATCGTAATGAAACCAATCCTCACACCTTTCCATTGGTGAACCATAAGTTTGTTTAATGAATCTGTGATTGCCCTTCTCCGTGGAAATATCTGCCCTGGTATCCATTTTTAGGTAACACCTATAAGTGATATGATATGTTATGTGTCTTTCACTTTCTGACTTACTACAATTCACGTGATTACTTCTAGACTCATCTACGGTGCTGCAAATGGCATTGTGTCCTTTTATTCCTTGGCTTCTCTTCTGCCTTAGTGGGGTCCATTTTCAACAATGTGATTCCCTGAGGGTTGTGGGTTAGCTGACCTGGGCAGCCTTACCCTGCCGGCCCACCCTCCCCAGGTGTGCCTCGTTGAGATCAACATAAACAGCGCCCCAGGCAGCAATAGCCCCTGAAGCTGTGCCTGACTCCATATTCGCTGCCCCGTCAGCAGTCTCGGGGCTGTGCTGGTGGGAGGGAGTGAGGGGCCACAGCTTTGTGAGTGGCCCGGTGTGAGTGGGGTTATGCTGGCCTTTCTGCAGGAGTTGCCAGGCTGCCGCCTGTAAAGAAGAGGTTGTGTCACCCATACCTTCCGCTGGAATTTCTCTCCGGACAGAGGTGAGGAAGGAAAAAAGCAGTGGGGGCCGGGACAGGAGGGGTATCTCAGGCAGGGCAATGGAAAGCTTCTGGAAGAGCGCCCGGGTCCAGGACCACCCTGGCTGGCCTGCAGGCACCAAGTTGGCCTGCGTGCTGTCGCTGGTGTGGCTCCACGGTCCTTCCTCTAGGCTTTCAAGCCCTTGTACATATTGAGGTGTTTTACCTGGAAAGGGTGGGAACAGTTCAGCAGCAGCTGGCCTGGGGCTCAGCTCACGTTTACTCACAGATGCCTTGGCACGGTCCCCCAGCTTTGCAATGAGGACGCTCCTTGCGTGGGGGCTGGGTTGCTGGCTGTATGGGAGATGGTTCCCCACCTGTGACCAATTTCAGAATTGTTTACCGCTGGAGCAAGTGCCCTGATAGGGTTTTCCTCTGTATAACTCGTCGGTTCAGGTTTTTTTTTTTCTTTTATGGTTCAAGTTAGATTTTATTCCTCTTTTATTTATAGATATAAGCATGGAAATAATTCATTCCTATAAATACATCTGTGTGACGGGAAGAACTTGTTTCTGTTTTATTTTTAAATTTTATTTTTTAAAATTTTGAAATTTAATTTTATTTATTTTTTTATACAGCACGTTATTTTTAGTTATGTATTTTATGCATATACATGTATACAGGTCAATCCCAATCTCCCAACTCATCCCACCACCACCACCCCATGGCTTCCCACACTTGGTGTCCATACGTTTGTTCTCTACCTCTGTGTCTCTATTTCTTCCCTGCAAACCAGTTCATCTGTACCATTTTTAGGCTCCACATATATGCATTAATATACAATATTTGTTTTCCTCTTTCTGACTTACTTCATTCTGTATGACAGTCTCTCGATCCATCGATGTCTCTACAAATGACCCAGTTTCATTCCTTTTTATGGCCGAGTAATATTCCATTTTATATATGTACCACCTCTTTATCCATTCATCTGTCTGTGGGCATTTAGGTTGCTTCCATTACCTGGCTATTGTAAATAGTGCTGCAATGAACATTGTGGTGAATGTGCCTTTTTGAAATACGGTTTTCTGTGGGTATATGCCCAGAAGTGGGATTGCTGGATCAGAAGGTAATTCTATTTCTAGTTTTTTTAAGGAAAGTCCATACTGTTCTCCATAGTGACTGTATCAATTTACATTCCCACCAATAGTGGAAGAGGGCTCCTTTTGTCCACACCCTCCCCAGAATTGGTTGTTTGTAGATTTTCTGATGATGCCGATTCTAACAGGTGTGAGGTGATACCTCATTGTAGTTTTGATTTGCATTTCTCTAATAATTAGTGCTGTTGAGCAGCTTTTCATGTGCGTCTTGGCCATCTCTGTGTCTCCTTTGAAGAAACGTCTCTTTAGATCTTCTGCCCATTTTTGTATTGGGTTGTTTGTTTTTTTAATATTAACCTGCATGAGCTGTTTATATATATTGGAGATTAAACCTCTGTCCATTGATTCGTCTGCAACAATTTTCGCCCATTCTGAGGGATGCCTTTTTCCATTCCCGTGTTTTTTAACAAAAAAGGGAAGAAAGGAAAAGAAGCAGAACACTAATGTGCGTAAAATATGCCTTTTGAAATGGTCATTTTGAAATATGGACGTCGTTTGAATTTTTTGGTCGATATGTGACCCCAGGATTTGTTTTCAGGGCAGGTGTCATTTACAGGCCTGCAATGATTTTGAATATCAACTGACCATTAGCGTTGGGATTAAAGCTGCTGTTGTGTGAAACGGCCACAATGTGGCAGCAGTTCACCCTTACCAAATCTGGTTACTAGGGCAAGAGAGCCTCACTGGAAGTGGTGTTCTAGATTGGAGTTTAGAATGGAATGTGCCAGGAGAAAGCCCCTCACGTTTGTCTCACTACTTCTTGTTCGTGTTTTTAATTTAATTTTTTTATTTTTTATTACAGCATGTTTGATTACAATGTTTGGCTTGTTGTAGGTGTGGAAGATGTGGTTCTTTTACACATATACAGAAGACTGTTCTTCCTGGGATCCTTTTCCCATGTACGTTATGACAGAATGTTGAGTAGTCCTCTCTTGGTATTCTGTAGGTCTTTGGTGATTATATATGTCACCTGTGTTTGCATATGTCTGTTAACCCCGATATCGTAATGAAACCAATCCTCACACCTTTCCATTGGTGAACCATAAGTTTGTTTAATGAATCTGTGATTGCCCTTCTCCGTGGAAATATCTGCCCTGGTATCCATTTTTAGGTAACACCTATAAGTGATATGATATGTTATGTGTCTTTCACTTTCTGACTTACTACAAGTCACGTGATTACTTCTAGACTCATCTACGGTGCTGCAAATGGCATTGTGTCCTTTTATTCCTTGGCTTCTCTTCTGCCTTAGTGGGGTCCATTTTCAACAATGTGATTCCCTGAGGGTTGTGGGTTAGTTGACCTGGGCAGCCTTACCCTGCCGGCCCGCCCTCCCAAGGTGTGCCTCGTTGAGGTCAATATAAACAGCACTCCAGGCAGCAATAGCCCCTGAAGCTGTGCCTGACTCCATATTCGCTGCCCCGTCAGCAGTCTCGGGGCTGTGCTGGTGGGAGGGAGTGAGGGGCCACAGCTTTGTGGGTGGCCCGGTGTGAGTGGGGTTCTGCTGGCCTTTCTGCAGGAGTTGCCAGGCTGCCGCCTGTAAAGAAGAGGTTTTGTCACCCATACATTCCGCTGGAATTTCTCTCCGGACAGAGGTGAGGAAGGAAAAAAGCAGTGGGGGCCGGGACAGGAGGGGTATCTCAGGCAGGGCAAGGGAAAGCTTCTGGAAGAGCGCCCGGGGCCAGGACCACCCTGGCTGGCCTGCAGGCACCAAGTAGGCCTGCGTGCTGTCGCTGGTGTGGCTCCACGGTCCTTCCTCTAGGCTTTCAAGCCCTTGTACATATTGAGGTGTTTTACCTGGAAAGGGTGGGAACAGTTCAGCAGCAGCTGGCCTGGGGCTCAGCTCACGTTTACTCACAGATGCCTCGGCACGGTCCCCCAGCTTTGCAATGAGGACGCTCCTTGCGTGGGGGGTGGGTTGCTGGCTGTATGGGAGATGGTTCCCCACCTCTGACCAATTACAGAATTGTTTACCGCTGGAGCAAGTGCCCTGATAGGGTTTTCCTCTGTATAACTCGTCGGTTCATGTTTTTTTTTCTTTTATGGTTCAAGTTAGATTTTATTCCTCTTTTATGTATTTATAGATATAAGCATGGAAATAATTCATTCCTATAAATACATCTGTGTGACGGGAAGAAATTGTTTCTGTTTTATTTTTAAATTTTATTTTTTAAAATTTTGAAATTTAATTTTATTTATTTTTTTATACAGCACGTTATTATTAGTTATGTATTTTATGCATATACATGTATACAGGTCAATCCCAAACTCCCAACTCATCCCACCACCACCACCCCATGGCTTCCCACACTTGGTGTCCATACGTTTGTTCTCTACCTCTGTGTCTCTATTTCTTCCCTGCAAACCAGTTCATCTGTACCATTTTTAGGCTCCACATATATGCATTAATATACAATATTTGTTTTCCTCTTTCTGACTTACTTCATTCTGTATGACAGTCTCTCGATCCATCGATGTCTCTACAAATGACTCAGTTTCATTCCTTTATATGGCCGAGTCATATTCCATTTTATATATGTACCACCTCTTTATCCATTCATCTGTCTGTGGGCATTTAGGTTGCTTCCATTACCTGGCTATTGTAAATAGTGCTGCAACGAACCTTGTGGTGAATGTGCCTTTTTGAAATACGGTTTTCTCTGGGTATATGCCCAGAAGTGGGATTGCTGGATCAGGTGGTAATTCTATTTCTAGTTTTTATAAGGAAAGTCCATACTGTTCTCCATAGTGACTGTATCAATTTACATTCCCACCAATAGTGGAAGAGGGCTCCTTTTGTCCACACCCTCCCCAGAATTGGTTGTTTGTAGATTTTCTGATGATGCCGATTCTAACAGGTGTGAGGTGATACCTCATTGTAGTTTTGATTTGCATTTCTCTAATAATTAGTGCTGTTGAGCAGCTCTTCATGTGCGTCTTGGCCATCTCTGTGTCTCCTTTGAAGAAACGTCTCTTTAGATCTTCTGCCCATTTTTTTGTGTTGTTTGTTTTTTTTAATATTAAGCTGCATGAGCTGTTTATATATATTGGAGATTAAACCTCTGTCCATTGATTCGTCTGCAACGATTTTCGCCCATTCTGAGGGATGCCTTTTTCCATTCCCGTGTTTTTTAACAAAAAAGGGAAGAAAGGGAAAGAAGCAGAGCACTCATGTGCGTAAAATATGCCTTTTGAAACGGTCGTTTTGAAATATGGACGTCCTTTGAATTTTTTGGTCGATATGTGACCCCAGGATTTGTTTTCAGGGCAGGTGTCATTTACAGACCTGCAATGATTTTGAATATCAACTGACCATTAGCGTTGGGATTAAAGCTGCTGCTGTGTGAAACGGCCACAAGGTGGCAGCAGTTCACCCTTACCAAATCTGGTTACTAGGGCAAGAGAGCCTCAGTGGAAGTGGTGTTCTAGATTGGAGTTTAGAATGGAATGTGCCAGGAGAAAGCCCCTCACTTTTGTCTCACTACTTCTTGTTCGTGTTTTTAATTTAATTTTTTATTTTTTATTACAGCAAGTTTGATTTCAATGTTTGGCTTGTTGTAGGTGTGGAAGATGTGGTTCTTTTACACATATGCAGATGACTGTTCTTCCTGGGATCCTTTTCCCATGTACGTTATGACAGAATGTTGAGTAGTCCTCTCTTGGTATTCTGTAGGTCTTTGGTGATTATATATGTCACCTGTGTTTGTATATGTCTGTTAACCCCGATATCGTAATGAAACCAATCCTCACACCTTTCCATTGGTGAACCATAAGTTTGTTTAATGAATCTGTGATTGCCCTTCTCCGTGGAAATATCTGCCCTGGTATCCATTTTTAGGTAACACCTATAAGTGATATTATATGTTATGTGTCTTTCACTTTCTGACTTACTACAAGTCACGTGATTACTTCTAGACTCATCTACGGTGCTGCAAATGGCATTGTGTCCTTTTATTCCTTGGCTTCTCTTCTGCCTTAGTGGGGTCCATTTTCAACAATGTGATTCCCTGAGGGTTGTGGGTTAGTTGACCTGGGCAGCCTTACCCTGCCGGCCCGCCCTCCCCAGGTGTGCCTCGTTGAGGTCAATATAAACAGCGCTCCAGGCAGCAATAGCCCCTGAAGCTGTGCCTGACTCCATATTCGCTGCCCCGTCAGCAGTCTCGGGGCTGTGCTGGTGGGAGGGAGTGAGGGGCCACAGCTTTGTGGGTGGCCCGGTGTGAGTGGGGTTCTGCTGGCCTTTCTGCAGGAGTTGCCAGGCTGCCGCCTGTAAAGAAGATGTTGTGTCACCCATACCTTCCGCTGGATTTTCTCTCCGGACAGAGGTGAGGAAGGAAAAAAGCAGTGGGGGCCGGGACAGGAGGGGTATCTCAGGCAGGGCAACGGAAAGCTTCTGGAAGAGCGCCCGGGGCCAGGACCACCCTGGCTGGCCTGCAGGCACCAAGTTGGCCTGCGTGCTGTCGCTGGTGTGGCTCCACGGTCCTTCCTCTAGGCTTTCAAGCCCTTGTACATATTGAGGTGTTTTACCTGGAAAGGGTGGGAACAGTTCAGCAGCAGCTGGCCTGGGGCTCAGCTCACGTTTACTCACAGATGCCTCGGCACGGTCCCCCAGCTTTGCAATGAGGACGCTCCTTGCGTGGGGGGTGGGTTGCTGGCTGTATGGGAGATGGTTCCCCACCTCTGACCAATTACAGAATTGTTTACCGCTGGAGCAAGTGCCCTGATAGGGTTTTCCTCTGTATAACTCGTCGGTTCATGTTTTTTTTTTTTTCTTTTATGGTTCAAGTTAGATTTTATTCCTCTTTTATGTATTTATAGATATAAGCATGGAAATAATTCATTCCTATAAATACATCTGTGTGACGGGAAGAACTTGTTTCTGTTTTATTTTTAAATTTTATTTTTTAAAATTTTGAAATTTAATTTTATTTATTTTTTTATACAGCACGTTATTATTAGTTATGTATTTTATGCATATACATGTATACAGGTCAATCCCAAACTCCCAACTCATCCCACCACCACCACCCCATGGCTTCCCACACTTGGTGTCCATACGTTTGTTCTCTACCTCTGTGTCTCTATTTCTTCCCTGCAAACCAGTTCATCTGTACCATTTTTAGGCTCCACATATATGCATTAATATACAATATTTGTTTTCCTCTTTCTGACTTCATTCTGTATGACAGCCTCTCGATCCATCGATGTCTCTACAAATGACCCAGTTTCATTCCTTTTTATGGCCGAGTAATATTCCATTTTATATATGTACCACCTCTTTATCCATTCATCTGTCTGTGGGCATTTAGGTTGCTTCCATTACCTGGCTATTGTAAATAGTGCTGCAATGAACATTGTGGTGAATGTGCCTTTATGAAATACGGTTTTCTGTGGGTATATGCCCCGAAGTGGGATTGCTGGATCAGATGGTAATTCTATTTCTAGTTTTTTTTAAGGAAACTCCATACTGTTCTCCATAGTGACTGTATCAATTTACATTCCCACCAATAGTGGAAGAGGGCTCCTTTTGTCCACACCCTCCCCAGAATTGGTTGTTTGTAGATTTTCTGATGATGCCGATTCTAACAGGTGTGAGGTGATACCTCATTGTAGTTTTAATTTGCATTTCTCTAATAATTAGTGCTGTTGAGCAGCTTTTCATGTGCGTCTTGGCCATCTCTGTGTCTCCTTTGAAGAAACGTCTCTTTAGATCTTCTGCCCATTTTTGTATTGGGTTGTTTGTTTTTTTAATATTAACCTGCATGAGCTGTTTATATATATTGGAGATTAAACCTCTGTCCATTGATTCGTCTGCAACGATTTTCGCCCATTCTGAGGGATGCCTTTTTCCATTCCCGTGTTTTTTAACAAAAAAGGGAAGAAAGGAAAAGAAGCAGAACACTAATGTGCGTAAAATATGCCTTTTGAAATGGTCATTTTGAAATATGGACGTCCTTTGAATTTTTTGGTCGATATGTGACCCCAGGATTTGTTTTCAGGGCAGGTGTCATTTACAGGCCTGCAATGATTTTGAATATCAACTGACCATTAGCGTTAGGATTAAAGCTGCTGTTGTGTGAAACGGCCACAAGGTGGCAGCAGTTCACCCTTACCAAATCTGGTTACTAGGGCAAGAGAGCCTCAGTGGAAGTGGTGTTCTAGATTGGAGTTTAGAATGGAATGTGCCAGGAGAAAGCCCCTCACTTTTGTCTCACTACTTCTTGTTCGTGTTTTTAATTTAATTTTTTTATTTTTTATTACAGCAAGTTTGATTTCAATGTTTGGCTTGTTGTAGGTGTGGAAGATGTGGTTCTTTTACACATATGCAGATGACTGTTCTTCCTGGGATCCTTTTCCCATGTACGTTATGACAGAATGTTGAGTAGTCCTCTCTTGGTATTCTGTAGGTCTTTGGTGATTATATATGTCACCTGTGTTTGTGTATGTCTGTTAACCCCGATATCGTAATGAAACCAATCCTCACACCTTTCCATTGGTGAACCATAAGTTTGTTTAATGAATCTGTGATTGCCCTTCTCCGTGGAAATATCTGCCCTGGTATCCATTTTTAGTTAACACCTATAAGTGATATGATATGTTATGTGTCTTTCACTTTCTGACTTACTACAAGTCACGTGATTACTTCTAGACTCATCTACGGTGCTGCAAATGGCATTGTGTCCTTTTATTCCTTGGCTTCTCTTCTGCCTTAGTGGGGTCCATTTTCAACAATGTGATTCCCTGAGGGTTGTGGGTTAGTTGACCTGGGCAGCCTTACCCTGCCGGCACGCCCTCCCCAGCTGTGCCTCGTTGAGGTCAATATAAACAGCGCTCCAGGCAGCAATAGCCCCTGAAGCTGTGCCTGACTCCATATTCGCTGCCCCGTCAGCAGTCTCGGGGCTGTGCTGGTGGGAGGGAGTGAGGGGCCACAGCTTTGTGGGTGGCCCGGTGTGAGTGGGGTTCTGCTGGCCTTTCTGCAGGAGTTGCCAGGCTGCCGCCTGTAAAGATGAGGTTTTGTCACACATACATTCCGCTGGAATTTCTCTCCGGACAGAGGTGAGGAAGGAAAAAAGCAGTGGGGGCCGGGACAGGAGGGGTATCTCAGGCAGTGCAATGGAAAGCTTCTGGAAGAGCGCCCGGGGCCAGGACCACCCTGGCTGGCCTGCAGGCACCAAGTTGGCCTGCGTGCTGTCGCTGGTGTGGCTCCACGGTCCTTCCTCTAGGCTTTCAAGCCCTTGTACATATTGAGGTGTTTTACCTGGAAAGGGTGGGAACAGTTCAGCAGCAGCTGGCCTGGGGCTCAGCTCACGTTTACTCACAGATGCCTCGGCACGGTCCCCCAGCTTTGCAATGAGGACGCTCCTTGCGTGGGGGGTGGGTTGCTGGCTGTATGGGAGATGGTTCCCCACCTCTGACCAATTTCAGAATTGTTTACCGCTGGAGCAAGTGCCCTGATAGGGTTTTCCTCTGTATAACTCGTCGGTTCAGGTTTTTTTTTTTTCTTTTATTGTTCAAGTTAGATTTTATTCCTCTTTTATGTATTTATAGATATAAGCATGGAAATAATTCATTCCTATAAATACATCTGTGTGACGGGAAGAACTTTTTTTGTTTTATTTTTAAATTTTATTTTTTAAAATTTTGAAATTTAATTTTATTTATTTTTTTATACAGCACGTTATTATTAGTTATGTATTTTATGCATATACATGTATACAGGTCAATCCCAAACTCCCAACTCATCCCACCACCACCACCCCATGGCTTCCCACACTTGGTGTCCATACGTTTGTTCTCTACCTCTGTGTCTCTATTTCTTCCCTGCAAACCAGTTCATCTGTACCATTTTTAGGCTCCACATATATGCATTAATATACAATATTTGTTTTCCTCTTTCTGACTTCATTCTGTATGACAGCCTCTCGATCCATCGATGTCTCTACAAATGACCCAGTTTCATTCCTTTTTATGGCCGAGTAATATTCCATTTTATATATGTACCACCTCTTTATCCATTCATCTGTCTGTGGGCATTTAGGTTGCTTCCATTACCTGGCTATTGTAAATAGTGCTGCAATGAACATTGTGGTGAATGTGCCTTTATGAAATACGGTTTTCTGTGGGTATATGCCCCGAAGTGGGATTGCTGGATCAGATGGTAATTCTATTTCTAGTTTTTTTTAAGGAAACTCCATACTGTTCTCCATAGTGACTGTATCAATTTACATTCCCACCAATAGTGGAAGAGGGCTCCTTTTGTCCACACCCTCCCCAGAATTGGTTGTTTGTAGATTTTCTGATGATGCCGATTCTAACAGGTGTGAGGTGATACCTCATTGTAGTTTTAATTTGCATTTCTCTAATAATTAGTGCTGTTGAGCAGCTTTTCATGTGCGTCTTGGCCATCTCTGTGTCTCCTTTGAAGAAACGTCTCTTTAGATCTTCTGCCCATTTTTGTATTGGGTTGTTTGTTTTTTTAATATTAACCTGCATGAGCTGTTTATATATATTGGAGATTAAACCTCTGTCCATTGATTCGTCTGCAACGATTTTCGCCCATTCTGAGGGATGCCTTTTTCCATTCCCGTGTTTTTTAACAAAAAAGGGAAGAAAGGAAAAGAAGCAGAACACTAATGTGCGTAAAATATGCCTTTTGAAATGGTCATTTTGAAATATGGACGTCCTTTGAATTTTTTGGTCGATATGTGACCCCAGGATTTGTTTTCAGGGCAGGTGTCATTTACAGGCCTGCAATGATTTTGAATATCAACTGACCATTAGCGTTAGGATTAAAGCTGCTGTTGTGTGAAACGGCCACAAGGTGGCAGCAGTTCACCCTTACCAAATCTGGTTACTAGGGCAAGAGAGCCTCAGTGGAAGTGGTGTTCTAGATTGGAGTTTAGAATGGAATGTGCCAGGAGAAAGCCCCTCACTTTTGTCTCACTACTTCTTGTTCGTGTTTTTAATTTAATTTTTTTTATTTTTTATTACAGCAAGTTTGATTTCAATGTTTGGCTTGTTGTAGGTGTGGAAGATGTGGTTCTTTTACACATATGCAGATGACTGTTCTTCCTGGGATCCTTTTCCCATGTACGTTATGACGGAATGTTGAGTAGTCCTCTCTTGGTATTCTGTAGGTCTTTGGTGATTATATATGTCACCTGTGTTTGTATATGTCTGTTAACCCCGATATCGTAATGAAACCAATCCTCACACCTTTCCATTGGTGAACCATAAGTTTGTTTAATGAATCTGTGATTGCCCTTCTCCGTGGAAATATCTGCCCTGGTATCCATTTTTAGTTAACACTTATAAGTGATATGATATGTTATGTGTCTTTCACTTTCTGACTTACTACAAGTCACGTGATTACTTCTAGACTCATCTACGGTGCTGCAAATGGCATTGTGTCCTTTTATTCCTTGGCTTCTCTTCTGCCTTAGTGGGGTCCATTTTCAACAATGTGATTCCCTGAGGGTTGTGGGTTAGTTGACCTGGGCAGCCTTACGCTGCCGGCACGCCCTCCCCAGCTGTGCCTCGTTGAGGTCAATATAAACAGCGCTCCAGGCAGCAATAGCCCCTGAAGCTGTGCCTGACTCCATATTCGCTGCCCCGTCAGCAGTCTCGGGGCTGTGCTGGTGGGAGGGAGTGAGGGGCCACAGCTTTGTGGGTGGCCCGGTGTGAGTGGGGTTCTGCTGGCCTTTCTGCAGGAGTTGCCAGGCTGCCGCCTGTAAAGATGAGGTTTTGTCACACATACATTCCCCTGGAATTTCTCTCCGGACAGAGGTGAGGAAGGAAAAAAGCAGTGGGGGCCGGGACAGGAGGGGTATCTCAGGCAGGGCAATGGAAAGCTTCTGGAAGAGCGCCCGGGTTCAGGACCACCCTGGCTGGCCTGCAGGCACCAAGTTGGCCTGCGTGCTGTCGCTGGTGTGGCTCCACGGTCCTTCCTCTAGGCTTTCAAGCCCTTGTACATATTGAGGTGTTTTACCTGGAAAGGGTGGGAACAGTTCAGCAGCAGCTGGCCTGGGGCTCAGCTCACGTTTACTCACAGATGCCTCGGCACGGTCCCCCAGCTTTGCAATGAGGACGCTCCTTGCGTGGGGGGTGGGTTGCTGGCTGTATGGGAGATGGTTCCCCACCTCTGACCAATTTCAGAATTGTTTACCGCTGGAGCAAGTGCCCTGATAGGGTTTTCCTCTGTATAACTCGTCGGTTCAGGTTTTTTTTTTTTCTTTTATGGTTCAAGTTAGATTTTATTCCTCTTTTATGTATTTATAGATATAAGCATGGAAATAATTCATTCCTATAAATACATCTGTGTGACGGGAAGAACTTTTTTTGTTTTATTTTTAAATTTTATTTTTTAAAATTTTGAAATTTAATTTTATTTATTTTTTTATACAGCACGTTATTATTAGTTATGTATTTTATGCATATACATGTATACAGGTCAATCCCAAACTCCCAACTCATCCCACCACCACCACCCCATGGCTTCCCACACTTGGTGTCCATACGTTTGTTCTCTACCTCTGTGTCTCTATTTCTTCCCTGCAAACCAGTTCATCTGTACCATTTTTAGGCTCCACATATATGCATTAATATACAATATTTGTTTTCCTCTTTCTGACTTACTTCATTCTGTATGACAGTCTCTCGATCCATCGATGTCTCTACAAATGACCCAGTTTCATTCCTTTTTATGGCCGAGTAATATTCCATTTTATATATGTACCACCTCTTTATCCATTCATCTGTCTGTGGGCATTTAGGTTGCTTCCATTACCTGGCTATTGTAAATAGTGCTGCAATGAACATTGTGGTGAATGTGCCTTTTTGAAATACGGTTTTCTCTGGGTATATGCCCCGAAGTGGGATTGCTGGATCAGATGGTAATTCTATTTCTAGTTTTTTTTAAGGAAACTCCATACTGTTCTCCATAGTGACTGTATCAATTTACATTCCCACCAATAGTGGAAGAGGGCTCCTTTTGTCCACACCCTCCCCAGAATTGGTTGTTTGTAGATTTTCTGATGATGCCGATTCTAACAGGTGTGAGGTGATACCTCATTGTAGTTTTGATTTGCATTTCTCTAATAATTAGTGCTGTTGAGCAACTCATCATGTGCGTCTTGGCCATCTCTGTGTCTCCTTTGAAGAAACGTCTCTTTAGATCTTCTGCCCATTTTTTTGTGTTGTTTGTTTTTTTTAATATTAAGCTGCATGAGCTGTTTATATATATTGGAGATTAAACCTCTGTCCATTGATTCGTCTGCAACGATTTTCGCCCATTCTGAGGGATGCCTTTTTCCATTCCCGTGTTTTTTAACAAAAAAGGGAAGAAAGGGAAAGAAGCAGAGCACTCATGTGCGTAAAATATGCCTTTTGAAACGGTCGTTTTGAAATATGGACGTCCTTTGAATTTTTTGGTCGATATGTGACCCCAGGATTTGTTTTCAGGGCAGGTGTCATTTACAGACCTGCAATGATTTTGAATATCAACTGACCATTAGCGTTGGGATTAAAGCTGCTGTTGTGTGAAACGGCCACAAGGTGGCAGCAGTTCACCCTTACCAAATCTGGTTACTAGGGCAAGAGAGCCTCAGTGGAAGTGGTGTTCTAGATTGGAGTTTAGAATGGAATGTGCCAGGAGAAAGCCCCTCACTTTTGTCTCACTACTTCTTGTTCGTGTTTTTAATTTAATTTTTTTATTTTTTATTACAGCAAGTTTGATTACAATGTTTGGCTTGTTGTAGGTGTGGAAGATGTGGTTCTTTTACACATATACAGATGACTGTTCTTCTTGGGATCCTTTTCCCATGTACGTTATGACAGAATGTTGAGTAGTCCTCTCTTGGTATTCTGTAGGTCTTTGGTGATTATATATGTCACCTGTGTTTGCATATGTCTGTTAACCCCGATATCGTAATGAAACCAATCCTCACACCTTTCCATTGGTGAACCATAAGTTTGTTTAATGAATCTGTGATTGCCCTTCTCCGTGGAAATATCTGCCCTGGTATCCATTTTTAGGTAACACCTATAAGTGATATGATATGTTATGTGTCTTTCACTTTCTCACTTACTACAAGTCACGTGATTACTTCTAGACTCATCTACGGTGCTGCAAATGGCATTGTGTCCTTTTATTCCTTGGCTTCTCTTCTGCCTTAGTGGGGTCCATTTTCAACAATGTGATTCCCTGAGGGTTGTGGGTTAGCTGACCTGGGCAGCCTTACCCTGCCGGCCCGCCCTCCCCAGGTGTGCCTCGTTGAGGTCAATATAAACAGCGCTCCAGGCAGCAATAGCCCCTGAAGCTGTGCCTGACTCCATATTCTCTGCCCCGTCAGCAGTCTCGGGGCTGTGCTGGTGGGAGGGAGTGAGGGGCCACAGCTTTGTGGGTGGCCCGGTGTGAGTGGGGTTCTGCTGGCCTTCCTTCAGGAGTTGCCAGGCTGCCGCCTGTAAAGAAGAGGTTGTGTCACCCATACATTCCGCTGGAATTTCTCTCCGGACAGAGGTGAGGAAGGAAAAAAGCAGTGGGGGCCGGGACAGGAGGGGTATCTCAGGCAGGGCAATGGAAAGCTTCTGGAAGAGCGCCCGGGTTCAGGACCACCCTGGCTGGCCTGCAGGCACCAAGTTGGCCTGCGTGCTGTCGCTGGTGTGGCTCCACGGTCCTTCCTCTAGGCTTTCAAGCCCTTGTACATATTGAGGTGTTTTACCTGGAAAGGGTGGGAACAGTTCAGCAGCACCTGGCCTGGGGCTCAGCTCACGTTTACTCACAGATGCCTCGGCACGGTCCCCCAGCTTTGCAATGAGGACGCTCCTTGCGTGGGGGGTGGGTTGATGGCTGTATGGGAGATGGTTCCCCACCTCTGACCAATTTCAGAATTGTGTACCGCTGGAGCAAGTGCCCTGATAGGGTTTTCCTCTGTATAACTCGTCGGTTCAGGTTTTTTTTTTCTTTTATGGTTCAAGTTAGATTTTATTCCTCTTTTATGTATTTATAGATATAAGCATGGAAATAATTCATTCCTATAAATACATCTGTGTGACGGGAAGAACTTGTTTCTGTTTTATTTTTAAATTTTATTTTTTAAAATTTTGAAATTTAATTTTATTTATTTTTTTATACAGCACGTTATTATTAGTTATGTATTTTATGCATATACATGTATACAGGTCAATCCCAATCTCCCAACTCATCCCACCACCACCACCCCATGGCTTCCCACACTTGGTGTCCATACGTTTGTTCTCTACCTCTGTGTCTCTATTTCTTCCCTGCAAACCAGTTCATCTGTACCATTTTTAGGCTCCACATATATGCATTAATATACAATATTTGTTTTCCTCTTTCTGACTTACTTCATTCTGTATGACAGTCTCTCGATCCATCGATGTCTCTACAAATGACCCAGTTTCATTCCTTTTTATGGCCGAGTCATATTCCATTTTATATATGTACCACCTCTTTATCCATTCATCTGTCTGTGGGCATTTAGGTTGCTTCCATTACCTGGCTATTGTAAATAGTGCTGCAATGAACATTGTGGTGAATGTGCCTTTTTGAAATACGGTTTTCTGTGGGTATATGCCCAGAAGTGGGATTGCTGGATCAGGTGGTAATTCTATTTCTAGTTTTTTTAAGGAAACTCCATACTGTTCTCCTTAGTGACTGTATCAATTTACATTCCCACCAATAGTGGAAGAGGGCTCCTTTTGTCCACACCCTCCCCAGAATTGGTTGTTTGTAGATTTTCTGATGATGCCGATTCTAACAGGTGTGAGGTGATACCTCATTGTAGTTTTGATTTGCATTTCTCTAATAATTAGTGCTGTTGAGCAGCTTTTCATGTGCGTCTTGGCCATCTCTGTGTCTCCTTTAAAGAAACGTGTCTTTAGATCTTCTGCCCATTTTTTTGTGTTGTTTGTTTTTTTTAATATTAAGCTGCATGAGCTGTTTATATATATTGGAGATTAAACCTCTGTCCATTGATTCGTCTGCAACGATTTTCGCCCATTCTGAGGGATGCCTTTTTCCATTCCCGTGTTTTTTAACAAAAAAGGGAAGAAAGGGAAAGAAGCAGAGCACTAATGTGCGTAAAATATGCCTTTTGAAACGGTCGTTTTGAAATATGGACGTCCTTTGAATTTTTTGGTCGATATGTGACCCCAGGATTTGTTTTCAGGGCAGGTGTCCTTTACAGACCTGCAATGATTTTGAATATCAACTGACCATTAGCGTTGGGATTAAAGCTGCTGTTGTGTGAAACGGCCACAAGGTGGCAGCAGTTCACCCTTACCAAATCTGGTTACTAGCGCAAGAGAGCCTCACTGGAAGTGGTGTTCTAGATTGGAGTTTAGAATGGAATGTGCCAGGAGAAAGCCCCTCACTTTTGTCTCACTACTTCTTGTTCGTGTTTTAATTTAATTTTTTATTTTTTATTACAGCAAGTTTGATTTCAATGTTTGGCTTGTTGTAGGTGTGGAAGATGTGGTTCTTTTACACATATGCAGATGACTGTTCTTCCTGGGATCCTTTTCCCATGTACGTTATGACAGAATGTTGAGTAGTCCTCTCTTGGTATTCTGTAGGTCTTTGGTGATTATATATGTCACCTGTGTTTGTATATGTCTGTTAACCCCGATATCGTAATGAAACCAATCCTCACACCTTTCCATTGGTGAACCATAAGTTTGTTTAATGAATCTGTGATTGCCCTTCTCCGTGGAAATATCTGCCCTGGTATCCATTTTTAGGTAACACCTATAAGTGATATGATATGTTATGTGTCTTTCACTTTCTGACTTACTACAAGTCACGTGATTACTTCTAGACTCATCTACGGTGCTGCAAATGGCATTGTGTCCTTTTATTCCTTGGCTTCTCTTCTGCCTTAGTGGGGTCCATTTTCAACAATGTGATTCCCTGAGGGTTGTGGGTTAGTTGACCTGGGCAGCCTTACCCTGCCGGCCCGCCCTCCCCAGGTGTGCCTCGTTGAGGTCAATATAAACAGCGCTCCAGGCAGCAATAGCCCCTGAAGCTGTGCCTGACTCCATATTCGCTGCCCCGTCAGCAGTCTCGGGGCTGTGCTGGTGGGAGGGAGTGAGGGGCCACAGCTTTGTGGGTGGCCCGGTGTGAGTGGGGTTCTGCTGGCCTTTCTGCAGGAGTTGCCAGGCTGCCGCCTGTAAAGAAGATGTTGTGTCACCCATACCTTCCGCTGGATTTTCTCTCCGGACAGAGGTGAGGAAGGAAAAAACTAGTGGGGGCCGGGACAGGAGGGGTATCTCAGGCAGGGCAATGGAAAGCTTCTGGAAGAGCGCCCGGGGCCAGGACCACCCTGGCTGGCCTGCAGGCACCAAGTTGGCCTGCGTGCTGTCGCTGGTGTGGCTCCACGGTCCTTCCTCTAGGCTTTCAAGCCCTTGTACATATTGAGGTGTTTTACCTGGAAAGGGTAGGAACAGTTCAGCAGCAGCTGGCCTGGGGCTCAGCTCACGTTTACTCACAGATGCCTCGGCACGGTCCCCCAGCTTTGCAATGAGGACGCTCCTTGCGTGGGGGGTGGGTTGCTGGCTGTATGGGAGATGGTTCCCCACCTCTGACCAATTACAGAATTGTTTACCGCTGGAGCAAGTGCCCTGATAGGGTTTTCCTCTGTATAACTCGTCGGTTCATGTTTTTTTTTTCTTTTATGGTTCAAGTTAGATTTTATTCCTCTTTTATGTATTTATAGATATAAGCATGGAAATAATTCATTCCTATAAATACATCTGTGTGACGGGAAGAACTTGTTTCTGTTTTATTTTTAAATTTTATTTTTTAAAATTTTGAAATTTAATTTTATTTATTTTTTTATACAGCACGTTATTATTAGTTATGTATTTTATGCATATACATGTATACAGGTCAATCCCAAACTCCCAACTCATCCCACCACCACCACCCCATGGCTTCCCACACTTGGTGTTCATACGTTTGTTCTCTACCTCTGGGTCTCTATTTCTTCCCTGCAAACCAGTTCATCTGTACCATTTTTAGGCTCCACATATATGCATTAATATACAATATTTGTTTTCCTCTTTCTGACTTCATTCTGTATGACAGCCTCTCGATCCATCGATGTCTCTACAAATGACCCAGTTTCATTCCTTTTTATGGCCGAGTAATATTCCATTTTATATATGTACCACCTCTTTATCCATTCATCTGTCTGTGGGCATTTAGGTTGCTTCCATTACCTGGCTATTGTAAATAGTGCTGCAATGAACATTGTGGTGAATGTGCCTTTATGAAATACGGTTTTCTCTGGGTATATGCCCCGAAGTGGGATTGCTGGATCAGATGGTAATTCTATTTCTAGTTTTTTTTAAGGAAACTCCATACTGTTCTCCATAGTGACTGTATCAATTTACATTCCCACCAATAGTGGAAGAGGGCTCCTTTTGTCCACACCCTCCCCAGAATTGGTTGTTTGTAGATTTTCTGATGATGCCGATTCTAACAGGTGTGAGGTGATACCTCATTGTAGTTTTAATTTGCATTTCTCTAATAATTAGTGCTGTTGAGCAGCTTTTCATGTGCGTCTTGGCCATCTCTCTGTCTCCTTTGAAGAAACGTCTCTTTAGATCTTCTGCCCATTTTTGTATTGGGTTGTTTGTTTTTTTAATATTAACCTGCATGAGCTGTTTATATATATTGGAGATTAAACCTCTGTCCATTGATTCGTCTGCAACGATTTTCGCCCATTCTGAGGGATGCCTTTTTCCATTCCCGTGTTTTTTAACAAAAAAGGGAAGAAAGGAAAAGAAGCAGAACACTAATGTGCGTAAAATATGCCTTTTGAAATGGTCATTTTGAAATATGGACGTCCTTTGAATTTTTTGGTCGATATGTGACCCCAGGATTTGTTTTCAGGGCAGGTGTCATTTACAGGCCTGCAATGATTTTGAATATCAACTGACCATTAGCGTTGGGATTAAAGCTGCTGTTGTGTGAAACGGCCACAAGGTGGCAGCAGTTCACCCTTACCAAATCTGGTTACTAGGGCAAGAGAGCCTCAGTGGAAGTGGTGTTCTAGATTGGAGTTTAGAATGGAATGTGCCAGGAGAAAGCCCCTCACTTTTGTCTCACTACTTCTTGTTCGTGTTTTTAATTTAATTTTTTATTTTTTATTACAGCAAGTTTGATTTCAATGTTTGGCTTGTTGTAGGTGTGGAAGATGTGGTTCTTTTACACATATGCAGATGACTGTTCTTCCTGGGATCCTTTTCCCATGTACGTTATGACAGAATGTTGAGTAGTCCTCTCTTGGTATTCTGTAGGTCTTTGGTGATTATATATGTCACCTGTGTTTGTATATGTCTGTTAACCCCGATATCGTAATGAAACCAATCCTCACACCTTTCCATTGGTGAACCATAAGTTTGTTTAATGAATCTGTGATTGCCCTTCTCCGTGGAAATATCTGCCCTGGTATCCATTTTTAGGTAACACCTATAAGTGATATGATATGTTATGTGTCTTTCACTTTCTGACTTACTACAAGTCACGTGATTACTTCTAGACTCATCTACGGTGCTGCAAATGGCATTGTGTCCTTTTATTCCTTGGCTTCTCTTCTGCCTTAGTGGGGTCCATTTTCAACAATGTGATTCCCTGAGGGTTGTGGGTTAGTTGACCTGGGCAGCCTTACCCTGCCGGCCCGCCCTCCCCAGGTGTGCCTCGTTGAGGTCAATATAAACAGCGCTCCAGGCAGCAATAGCCCCTGAAGCTGTGCCTGACTCCATATTCTCTGCCCCGTCAGCAGTCTCGGGGCTGTGCTGGTGGGAGGGAGTGAGGGACCACAGCTTTTTGGGTGGCCCGGTGTGAGTGGGGTTCTGCTGGCCTTTCTTCAGGAGTTGCCAGTCTGCCGCCTGTAAAGAAGAGGTTGTGTCACCCGTACCTTCCGCTGGAATTTCTCTCCGGACAGAGGTGAGGAAGGAAAAAAGCAGTGGGGGCCGGGACAGGAGGGGTATCTCAGGCAGGGCAATGGAAAGCTTCTGGAAGAGCGCCCGGGGCCAGGACCACCCTGGCTGGCCTGCAGGCACCAAGTTGGCCTGCGTGCTGTCGCTGGTGTGGCTCCACGGTCCTTCCTCTAGGCTTTCAAGCCCTTGTACATATTGAGGTGTTTTACCTGGAAAGGGTGGGAACAGTTCAGCAGCAGCTGGCCTGGGGCTCAGCTCACGTTTACTCACAGATGCCTCGGCACGGTCCCCCAGCTTTGCAATGAGGACGCTCCTTGCGTGGGGGGTGGGTTGCTGGCTGTATGGGAGATGGTTCCCCACCTCTGACCAATTACAGAATTGTTTACCGCTGGAGCAAGTGCCCTGATAGGGTTTTCCTCTGTATAACTCGTCGGTTCATGTTTTTTTTTTCTTTTATGGTTCAAGTTAGATTTTATTCCTCTTTTATGTATTTATAGATATAAGCATGGAAATAATTCATTCCTATAAATACATCTGTGTGACGGGAAGAACTTGTTTCTGTTTTATTTTTAAATTTTATTTTTTAAAATTTTGAAATTTAATTTTATTTATTTTTTTATACAGCACGTTATTATTAGTTATGTATTTTATGCATATACATGTATACAGGTCAATCCCAAACTCCCAACTCATCCCACCACCACCACCCCATGGCTTCCCACACTTGGTGTTCATACGTTTGTTCTCTACCTCTGGGTCTCTATTTCTTCCCTGCAAACCAGTTCATCTGTACCATTTTTAGGCTCCACATATATGCATTAATATACAATATTTGTTTTCCTCTTTCTGACTTCATTCTGTATGACAGCCTCTCGATCCATCGATGTCTCTACAAATGACCCAGTTTCATTCCTTTTTATGGCCGAGTAATATTCCATTTTATATATGTACCACCTCTTTATCCATTCATCTGTCTGTGGGCATTTAGGTTGCTTCCATTACCTGGCTATTGTAAATAGTGCTGCAATGAACATTGTGGTGAATGTGCCTTTATGAAATACGGTTTTCTCTGGGTATATGCCCCGAAGTGGGATTGCTGGATCAGATGGTAATTCTATTTCTAGTTTTTTTTAAGGAAACTCCATACTGTTCTCCATAGTGACTGTATCAATTTACATTCCCACCAATAGTGGAAGAGGGCTCCTTTTGTCCACACCCTCCCCAGAATTGGTTGTTTGTAGATTTTCTGATGATGCCGATTCTAACAGGTGTGAGGTGATACCTCATTGTAGTTTTGATTTGCATTTCTCTAATAATTAGTGCTGTTGAGCAGCTTTTCATGTGCGTCTTGGCCATCTCTGTGTCTCCTTTGAAGAAACGTCTCTTTAGATCTTCTGCCCATTTTTGTATTGGGTTGTTTGTTTTTTTAATATTAACCTGCATGAGCTGTTTATATATATTGGAGATTAAACCTCTGTCCATTGATTCGTCTGCAACGATTTTCGCCCATTCTGAGGGATGCCTTTTTCCATTCCCGTGTTTTTTAACAAAAAATGGAAGAAAGGAAAAGAAGCAGAACACTAATGTGCGTAAAATATGCCTTTTGAAATGGTCATTTTGAAATATGGACGTCCTTTGAATTTTTTGGTCGATATGTGACCCCAGGATTTGTTTTCAGGGCAGGTGTCTTTTACAGACCTGCAATGATTTTGAATATCAACTGACCATTAGCGTTGGGATTAAAGCTGCTGCTGTGTGAAACGGCCACAAGGTGGCAGCAGTTCACCCTTACCAAATCTGGTTACTAGGGCAAGAGAGCCTCAGTGGAAGTGGTGTTCTAGATTGGAGTTTAGAATGGAATGTGCCAGGAGAAAGCCCCTCACTTTTGTCTCACTACTTCTTGTTCGTGTTTTTAATTTAATTTTTTATTTTTTATTACAGCAAGTTTGATTTCAATGTTTGGCTTGTTGTAGGTGTGGAAGATGTGGTTCTTTTACACATATGCAGATGACTGTTCTTCCTGGGATCCTTTTCCCATGTACGTTATGACAGAATGTTGAGTAGTCCTCTCTTGGTATTCTGTAGGTCTTTGGTGATTATATATGTCACCTGTGTTTGTATATGTCTGTTAACCCCGATATCGTAATGAAACCAATCCTCACACCTTTCCATTGGTGAACCATAAGTTTGTTTAATGAATCTGTGATTGCCCTTCTCCGTGGAAATATCTGCCCTGGTATCCATTTTTAGGTAACACCTATAAGTGATATGATATGTTATGTGTCTTTCACTTTCTGACTTACTACAAGTCACGTGATTACATCTAGACTCATCTATGGTGCTGCAAATGGCATTGTGTCCTTTTATTCCTTGGCTTCTCTTCTGCCTTAGTGGGGTCCATTTTCAACAATGTGATTCCCTGAGGGTTGTGGGTTAGTTGACCTGGGCAGCCTTACCCTGCCGGCCCGCCCTCCCCAGCTGTGCCTCGTTGAGGTCAATATAAACAGCGCTCCAGGCAGCAATAGCCCCTGAAGCTGTGCCTGACTCCATATTCGCTGCCCCGTCAGCAGTCTCGGGGCTGTGCTGGTGGGAGGGAGTGAGGGGCCACAGCTTTGTGAGTGGCCCGGTGTGAGTGGGGTTCTGCTAGCCTTTCTGCAGGAGTTGCCAGGCTGCCGCCTGTAAAGAAGAGGTTTTGTCACCCATACATTCCGCTGGAATTTCTCTCTGGACAGAGGTGAGGAAGGAAAAATGCAGTGGGGGCCGGGACAGGAGGGGTATCTCAGGCAGGGCAATGGAAAGCTTCTGGAAGAGCGCCCGGGGCCAGGACCACCCTGGGTGGCCTGCAGTCACCAAGTTGGCCTGTGTGCTGTCGCTGGTGTGGCTCCATGGTCCTTCCTCTAGGCTTTCAAGCCCTTGTACATATTGAGGTGTTTTACCTGGAAAGGGTGGGAACAGTTCAGCAGCAGCTGGCCTGGGGCTCAGCTCACGTTTACTCACAGATGCCTTGGCACGGTCCCCCAGCTTTGCAATGAGGACGCTCCTTGCGTGGGGGGTGGGTTGATGGCTGTATGGGAGATGGTTCCCCACCTCTGACCAATTTCAGAATTGTTTACCGCTGGAGCAAGTGCCCTGATAGGGTTTTCCTCTGTATAACTCGTCGGTTCAGGTTTTTTTTTTTTTTCTTTTATTGTTCAAGTTAGATTTTATTCCTCTTTTATGTATTTATAGATATAAGCATGGAAATAATTCATTCCTATAAATACATCTGTGTGACGGGAAGAACTTGTTTCTGTTTTATTTTTAAATTTTATTTTTTAAAATTTTGAAATTTAATTTTATTTATTTTTTTATACAGCACGTTATTATTAGTTATGTATTTTATGCATATACATGTATACAGGTCAATCCCAAACTCCCAACTCATCCCACCACCACCACCCCATGGCTTCCCACACTTGGTGTCCATACGTTTGTTCTCTACCTCTGTGTCTCTATTTCTTCCCTGCAAACCAGTTCATCTGTACCATTTTTAGGCTCCACATATATGCATTAATATACAATATTTGTTTTCCTCTTTCTGACTTACTTCATTCTGTATGACAGTCTCTCGATCCATCGATGTCTCTACAAATGACCCAGTTTCATTCCTTTTTATGGCCGAGTAATACTCCATTTTATATATGTACCACCTCTTTATCCATTCATCTGTCTGTGGGCATTTAGGTTGCTTCCATTACCTGGCTATTGTAAATAGTGCTGCAATGAACATTGTGGTGAATGTGCCTTTTTGAAATACGGTTTTCTGTGGGTATATGCCCAGAAGTGGGATTGCTGGATCAGATGGTAATTCTATTTCTAGTTTTTTTAAGGAAAGTCCATACTGTTCTCCATAGTGACTGTATCAATTTACATTCCCACCAATAGTGGAAGAGGGCTCCTTTTGTCCACACCCTCCCCAGAATTGGTTGTTTGTAGATTTTCTGATGATCCCGATTCTAACGGGTGTGAGGTGATACCTCATTGTAGTTTTGATTTGCATTTCTCTAATAATTAGTGCTGTTGAGCAGCTTTTCATGTGCGTCTTGGCCATCTCTGTGTCTCCTTTGAAGAAACGTCTCTTTAGATCTTCTGCCCATTTTTTTTGGGTTGTTTGTTTTTTTAATATTAACCTGCATGAGCTGTTTATATATATTGGAGATTAAACCTCTGTCCATTGATTCGTCTGCAACAATTTTCGCCCATTCTGAGGGATGCCTTTTTCCATTCCCGTGTTTTTTAACAAAAAAAGGGAAGAAAGGAAAAGAAGCAGAACACTAATGTGCGTAAAATATGCCTTTTGAAATGGTCATTTTGAAATATGGACGTCCTTTAATTTTTTGGTCGATATGTGACCCCAGGATTTGTTTTCAGGGCAGGTGTCATTTACAGGCCTGCAATGATTTTGAATATCAACTGACCATTAGCGTTGGGATTAAAGCTGCTGTTGTGTGAAACGGCCACAATGTGGCAGCAGTTCACCCTTACCAAATCTGGTTACTAGGGCAAGAGAGCCTCACTGGAAGTGGTGTTCTAGATTGGAGTTTAGAATGGAATGTGCCAGGAGAAAGCCCCTCACGTTTGTCTCACTACTTCTTGTTCGTGTTTTTAATTTAATTTTTTTATTTTTTATTACAGCAAGTTTGATTACAATGTTTGGCTTGTTGTAGGTGTGGAAGATGTGGTTCTTTTACACATATACAGATGACTGTTCTTCTTGGGATCCTTTTCCCATGTACGTTATGACAGAATGTTGAGTAGTCCTCTCTTGGTATTCTGTAGGTCTTTGGTGATTATATATGTCACCTGTGTTTGCATATGTCTGTTAACCCCGATATCGTAATGAAACCAATCCTCACACCTTTCCATTGGTGAACCATAAGTTTGTTTAATGAATCTGTGATTGCCCTTCTCCGTGGAAATATCTGCCCTGGTATCCATTTTTAGGTAACACCTATAAGTGATATGATATGTTATGTGTCTTTCACTTTCTCACTTACTACAAGTCACGTGATTACTTCTAGACTCATCTACGGTGCTGCAAATGGCATTGTGTCCTTTTATTCCTTGGCTTCTCTTCTGCCTTAGTGGGGTCCATTTTCAACAATGTGATTCCCTGAGGGTTGTGGGTTAGCTGACCTGGGCAGCCTTACCCTGCCGGCCCGCCCTCCCCAGGTGTGCCTCGTTGAGGTCAATATAAACAGCGCTCCAGGCAGCAATAGCCCCTGAAGCTGTGCCTGACTCCATATTCTCTGCCCCGTCAGCAGTCTCGGGGCTGTGCTGGTGGGAGGGAGTGAGGGACCACAGCTTTTTGGGTGGCCCGGTGTGAGTGGGGTTCTGCTGGCCTTCCTTCAGGAGTTGCCAGGCTGCCGCCTGTAAAGAAGAGGTTGTGTCACCCATACATTCCGCTGGAATTTCTCTCCGGACAGAGGTGAGGAAGGAAAAAAGCAGTGGGGGCCGGGACAGGAGGGGTATCTCAGGCAGGGCAATGGAAAGCTTCTGGAAGAGCGCCCGGGTTCAGGACCACCCTGGCTGGCCTGCAGGCACCAAGTTGGCCTGCGTGCTGTCGCTGGTGTGGCTCCACGGTCCTTCCTCTAGGCTTTCAAGCCCTTGTACATATTGAGGTGTTTTACCTGGAAAGGGTGGGAACAGTTCAGCAGCACCTGGCCTGGGGCTCAGCTCACGTTTACTCACAGATGCCTCGGCACGGTCCCCCAGCTTTGCAATGAGGACGCTCCTTGCGTGGGGGGTGGGTTGATGGCTGTATGGGAGATGGTTCCCCACCTCTGACCAATTTCAGAATTGTGTACCGCTGGAGCAAGTGCCCTGATAGGGTTTTCCTCTGTATAACTCGTCGGTTCAGGTTTTTTTTTCTTTTATGGTTCAAGTTAGATTTTATTCCTCTTTTATGTATTTATAGATATAAGCATGGAAATAATTCATTCCTATAAATACATCTGTGTGACGGGAAGAACTTGTTTCTGTTTTATTTTTAAATTTTATTTTTTAAAATTTTGAAATTTAATTTTATTTATTTTTTTATACAGCACGTTATTATTAGTTATGTATTTTATGCATATACATGTATACAGGTCAATCCCAATCTCCCAACTCATCCCACCACCACCACCCCATGGCTTCCCACACTTGGTGTCCATACGTTTGTTCTCTACCTCTGTGTCTCTATTTCTTCCCTGCAAACCAGTTCATCTGTACCATTTTTAGGCTCCACATATATGCATTAATATACAATATTTGTTTTCCTCTTTCTGACTTACTTCATTCTGTATGACAGTCTCTCGATCCATCGATGTCTCTACAAATGACCCAGTTTCATTCCTTTTTATGGCCGAGTCATATTCCATTTTATATATGTACCACCTCTTTATCCATTCATCTGTCTGTGGGCATTTAGGTTGCTTCCATTACCTGGCTATTGTAAATAGTGCTGCAATGAACATTGTGGTGAATGTGCCTTTTTGAAATACGGTTTTCTCTGGGTATATGCCCAGAAGTGGGATTGCTGGATCAGGTGGTAATTCTATTTCTAGTTTTTTTAAGGAAACTCCATACTGTTCTCCTTAGTGACTGTATCAATTTACATTCCCACCAATAGTGGAAGAGGGCTCCTTTTGTCCACACCCTCCCCAGAATTGGTTGTTTGTAGATTTTCTGATGATGCCGATTCTAACAGGTGTGAGGTGATACCTCATTGTAGTTTTGATTTGCATTTCTCTAATAATTAGTGCTGTTGAGCAGCTTTTCATGTGCGTCTTGGCCATCTCTGTGTCTCGTTTAAAGAAACGTGTCTTTAGATCTTCTGCCCATTTTTTTGTGTTGTTTGTTTTTTTTAATATTAAGCTGCATGAGCTGTTTATATATATTGGAGATTAAACCTCTGTCCATTGATTCGTCTGCAACGATTTTCGCCCATTCTGAGGGATGCCTTTTTCCATTCCCGTGTTTTTTAACAAAAAAGGGAAGAAAGGGAAAGAAGCAGAGCACTAATGTGCGTAAAATATGCCTTTTGAAACGGTCGTTTTGAAATATGGACGTCCTTTGAATTTTTTGGTCGATATGTGACCCCAGGATTTGTTTTCAGGGCAGGTGTCCTTTACAGACCTGCAATGATTTTGAATATCAACTGACCATTAGCGTTGGGATTAAAGCTGCTGTTGTGTGAAACGGCCACAAGGTGGCAGCAGTTCACCCTTACCAAATCTGGTTACTAGCGCAAGAGAGCCTCACTGGAAGTGGTGTTCTAGATTGGAGTTTAGAATGGAATGTGCCAGGAGAAAGCCCCTCACTTTTGTCTCACTACTTCTTGTTCGTGTTTTAATTTAATTTTTTATTTTTTATTACAGCAAGTTTGATTTCAATGTTTGGCTTGTTGTAGGTGTGGAAGATGTGGTTCTTTTACACATATGCAGATGACTGTTCTTCCTGGGATCCTTTTCCCATGTACGTTATGACAGAATGTTGAGTAGTCCTCTCTTGGTATTCTGTAGGTCTTTGGTGATTATATATGTCACCTGTGTTTGTATATGTCTGTTAACCCCGATATCGTAATGAAACCAATCCTCACACCTTTCCATTGGTGAACCATAAGTTTGTTTAATGAATCTGTGATTGCCCTTCTCCGTGGAAATATCTGCCCTGGTATCCATTTTTAGGTAACACCTATAAGTGATATGATATGTTATGTGTCTTTCACTTTCTGACTTACTACAAGTCACGTGATTACTTCTAGACTCATCTACGGTGCTGCAAATGGCATTGTGTCCTTTTATTCCTTGGCTTCTCTTCTGCCTTAGTGGGGTCCATTTTCAACAATGTGATTCCCTGAGGGTTGTGGGTTAGTTGACCTGGGCAGCCTTACCCTGCCGGCCCGCCCTCCCCAGGTGTGCCTCGTTGAGGTCAATATAAACAGCGCTCCAGGCAGCAATAGCCCCTGAAGCTGTGCCTGACTCCATATTCGCTGCCCCGTCAGCAGTCTCGGGGCTGTGCTGGTGGGAGGGAGTGAGGGGCCACAGCTTTGTGGGTGGCCCGGTGTGAGTGGGGTTCTGCTGGCCTTTCTGCAGGAGTTGCCAGGCTGCCGCCTGTAAAGAAGAGTTTTTGTCACCCATACATTCCGCTGGAATTTCTCTCCGGACAGAGGTGAGGAAGGAAAAAAGCAGTGGGGGCCGGGACAGGAGGGGTATCTCAGGCAGGGCAATGGAAAGCTTCTGGAAGAGCGCCCAGGGCCAGAACCACCCTGGCTGGCCTGCAGGCACCAAGTTGGCCTGCGTGCTGTCCCTGGTGTGGCTCCACGGTCCTTCCTCTAGGCTTTCAAGCCCTTGTACATATTGAGGTGTTTTACCTGGAAAGGGTGGGAACAGTTCAGCAGCAGCTGGCCTGGGGCTCAGCTCACGTTTACTCACAGATGTCTCGGCACGGTCCCCCAGCTTTGCAATGAGGACGCTCCTTGCGTGGGGGGTGGGTTGCTGGCTGTATGGGAGATGGTTCCCCACCTCTGACCAATTACAGAATTGTTTACCGCTGGAGCAAGTGCCCTGATAGGGTTTTCCTCTGTATAACTCGTCGGTTCATGTTTTTTTTTTTTCTTTTATGGTTCAAGTTAGATTTTATTCCTCTTTTATGTATTTATAGATATAAGCATGGAAATAATTCATTCCTATAAATACATCTGTGTGACGGGAAGAACTTGTTTCTGTTTTATTTTTAAATTTTATTTTTTAAAATTTTGAAATTTAATTTTATTTATTTTTTTATACAGCACGTTATTATTAGTTATGTATTTTATGCATATACATGTATACAGGTCAATCCCAAACTCCCAACTCATCCCACCACCACCACCCCATGGCTTCCCACACTTGGTGTCCATACGTTTGTTTTCTACCTCTGTGTCTCTATTTCTTCCCTGCAAACCAGTTCATCTGTACCATTTTTAGGCTCCACATATATGCATTAATATACAATATTTGTTTTCCTCTTTCTGACTTACTTCATTCTGTATGACAGTCTCTCGATCCATCGATGTCTCTACAAATGACCCAGTTTCATTCCTTTTTATGGCCGAGTCATATTCCATTTTATATATGTACCACATCTTTATCCACTCATCTGTCTGTGGGCATTTAGGTTGCTTCCATTACCTGGCTATTGTAAATAGTGCTGCAACGAACATTGTGGTGAATGTGCCTTTATGAAATACGGTTTTCTCTGGGTATATGCCCAGAAGTGGGATTGCTGGATCAGATGGTAATTCTATTTCTAATTTTTTTAAGGAAACTCCATACTGTTCTCCATAGTTACTGTATCAATTTACATTCCCACCATTAGTGGAAGAGGGCTCCTTTTGTCCACACCCTCCCCAGAATTGGTTGTTTGTAGATTTTCTGATGATGCCGATTCTAAAAGGTGTGAGGTGATACCTCATTGTAGTTTTGATTTGCATTTCTCTAATAATTAGTGCTGTTGAGCAGCTTTTCTGTGCGTCTTGGCCATCTCTGTGTCTCCTTTGAAGAAACGTCTCTTTAGATCTTCTGCCCATTTTTTTTGGGTTGTTTGTTTTTTTAATATTAAGCTGCATGAGCTGTTTATATATATTGGAGATTAAACCTCTGTCCATTGATTCGTCTGCAATGATTTTCGCCCATTCTGAGGGATGCCTTTTTCCATTCCCGTGTTTTTTAACAAAAAAGGAAAGAAAGGAAAAGAAGCAGAACACTAATGTGCGTAAAATATGCCTTTTGAAACGGTCGTTTTGAAATATGGACGTCCTTTGAATTTTTTGGTCGATATGTGACCCCAGGATTTGTTTTCAGGGCAGGTGTCATTTACAGGCATGCAATGATTTTGAATATCAACTGACCATTAGCATTGGGATTAAAGCTGCTGTTGTGTGAAACGGCCACAAGGTGGCAGCAGTTCACCCTTACCAAATCTGGTTACTAGGGCAAGAGAGCCTCAGTGGAAGTGGTGTTCTAGATTGGAGTTTAGAATGGAATGTGCCAGGAGAAAGCCGCTCACGTTTGTCTCACTACTTCTTGTTCGTGTTTTTAATTTAATTTTTTATTTTTTATTACAGCAAGTTTGATTACAATGTTTGGCTTGTTGTAGGTGTGGAAGATGTGGTTCTTTTACACATATACAGATGACTGTTCTTCCTGGGATTCTTTTCCCATGTACGTTATGACAGAATGTTGAGTAGTCCTCTCTTGGTATTCTGTAGGTCTTTGGTGATTATGTATGTCACCTGTGTTTGTATATGTCTGTTAACCCCGATATCGTAATGAAACCAATCCTCACACCTTTCCATTGGTGAACCATAAGTTTGTTTCATGAATCTGTGATTGCCCTTCTCCGTGGAAATATCTGCCCTGGTATCCATTTTTAGGTAACACCTATAAGTGATATGATAGGATATGTGTCTTTCACTTTCTGACTTACTACAAGTCACGTGATTACTTCTAGACTCATCTACGGTGCTGCAAATGGCATTGTGTCCTTTTTTCCCTTGGCTTCTCTTCTGCCTTAGCGGGGTCCATTTTCAACAATGTGATTCCCTGAGGGTTGTGGATTAGCTGACCTGGGCAGCCTTACCCTGCCGGCCCGCCCTCCCCAGGTGTGCCTCGTTGAGGTCAATATAAACAGAGCTCCAGGCAGCAATAGCCCCTGAAGCTGTGCCTGACTCCATATTCTCTGCCCCGTCAGCAGTCTCGGGGCTGTGCTGGTGGGAGGGAGTGAGGGGCCACAGCTTTGTGGGTGGCCCGGTGTGAGTGGGGTTCTGCTGGCCTTTCTGCAGGAGTTGCCAGGCTGCCGCCTGTAAAGAAGAGGATGTGTCACCCATAACTTCCGCTGGAATTTCTCTCCGGACAGAGGTGAGGAAGGAAAAAAGCAGTGGGGGCCGGGACAGGAGGGGTATCTCAGGCAGGGCAATGGAAAGCTTCTGGAAGAGTGCCAGGGTCCAGGACCAGTGGGCTGGCTGGCCTGCAGGCACCAAGTTGGCCTGCGTGCTGTCGCTGGTGTGGCTCCACGGTCCTTCCTCTAGGCTTTCAAGCCCTTGTACATATTCAGGTGTTTTACCTGGAAAGGGTGGGAACAGTTCAGCAGCAGCTGGCCTGGGGCTCAGCTCACGTTTACTCACAGATGCCTCGGCACGGTCCCCCAGCTTTGCAATGAGGACGCTCCTTGCGTGGGGGGTGGGTGGCTGGCTGTATGGGAGATGGTTCCCCACCTCTGACCAATTTCAGAATTGTTTACCGCTGGAGCAAGTGTCGTGATAGGGTTTTCCTCTGTATAACTCGTGGGTTCAATTTTTTTTTTCTTTTATGGTTCAAGTTAGATTTTATTCCTCTTTTATGTATTTATAAATATAAGCATGGAAATAATTCATTCCTATAAATACATCTGTGTGACGGGAAGAACTTTTTTCTGTTTTATTTTTAAATTTTATTTTTTAAAATTTTGAAATTTAATTTCATTTATGTTTTTATACAGCAGGTTATTATTAGTTATGTATTTTATGCATATACATGTATACAGGTCAATCCCAATCTCCCAACTCATCCCACCACCACCACCCCATGGCTTCCCACACTTGGTGTCCATACGTTTGTTCTCTACGTCTGTGTCTCTATTTCTTCCCTGCAAACCAGTTCATCTGTACCATTTTTAGGCTCCACATATATGCATTAATATACAATATTTGTTTTCCTCTTTCTGACTTACTTCATTCTGTATGACAGTCTCTCAATCCATCGATGTCTCTACAAATGACCCAGTTTCATTCCTTTTTATGGCCGAGTAATATTCCATTTTATATATGTACCACATCTTTATCCACTCATCTGTCTGTGGGCATTTAGGTTGCTTCCATTACCTGGCTATTGTAAATAGTGCTGCAACGAACATTGTGCTGAATGTGCCTTTTTGAAATACGGTTTTCTCTGGGTATATGCCCAGAAGTGGGATTGCTGGATCAGATGGTAATTCTATTTCTAATTTTTTTAAGGAAACTCCATACTGTTCTCCATAGTGACTGTATCAATTTACATTCCCACCAATAGTGGAAGAGGGCTCCTTTTGTCCACACCCTCCCCAGAATTGGTTGTTTGTATATTTTCTGATGATGCCTATTCTAACAGGTGTGAGGTGATACCTCATTGTAGTTTTGATTTGCATTTCTCTAATAATTAGTGCTGTTGAGCAGCTTTTCATGTGCGTCTTGGTCATCTCTGTGTCTCCTTTGAAGAAACGTCTCTTTAGATCTTCTGCCCATTTTTTGGGGTTGTTTGTTTTTTTAATATTAAGCTGCATGAGCTGTTTATATATATTGGAGATTAAACCTGTGTCCATTGATTCATTTGCAACGATTTTCACCCATCCTGAGGGATGCCTTTTTCCATTCCCGTTTTTTTTAACAAAAAAGGAAAGAAAGGAAAAGAAGCAGAACACTAATGTGCGTAAAATATGCCTTTTGAAACGGTCGTTTTGAATTATGGACGTCCTTTGAATTTTTTGGTCGATATGTGACCCCAGGATTTGTTTTCAGGGCAGGTGTCATTTACAGGCCTGCAATGATTTTGAATATCAACTGACCATTAGCGTTGGGATTAAAGCTGCTGTTGTGTGAAACGGCCACAAGGTGGCAGCAGTTCACCCTTACCAAATCTGGTTACTAGGGCAAGAGAGCCTCAGTGGAAGTGGTGTTCTAGATTGGAGTTTAGAATGGAATGTACCAGGAGAAAGCCGCTCACGTTTGTCTCACTACTTCTTGTTCGTGTTTTTAATTTAATTTTTTATTTTTTATTACAGCAAGTTTGATTACAATGTTTGGCTTGTTGTAGGTGTGGAAGATGTGGTTCTTTTACACATATACAGATGACTGTTCTTCCTGGGATTCTTTTCCCATGTACGTTATGACAGAATGTTGAGTAGTCCTCTCTTGGTATTCTGTAGGTCTTTGGTGATTATATATGTCACCTGTGTTTGTATATGTCTGTTAACCCCGATATCGTAATGAAACCAATCCTCACACCTTTCCATTGGTGAACCATAAGTTTGTTTAATGAATCTGTGATTGCCCTTCTCCGTGGAAATATCTGCCCTGGTATCCACTTTTAGGTAACACCTATAGGTGATATGATATGATATGTGTCTTTCACTTTCTGACTTACTACAAGTCACGTGATTACTTCTAGACTCATCTACGGTGCTGCAAATGGCATTGTGTCCTTTTTTCCCTTGGCTTCTCTTCTGCCTTAGCGGGGTCCATTTTCAACAATGTGATTCCCTGAGGGTTGTGGATTAGCTGACCTGGGCAGCCTTACCCTGCCGGCCCGCCCTCCCCAGGTGTTCCTCGTTGAGGTCAATATAAACAGAGCTCCAGGCAGCAATAGTCCCTGAAGCTGTGCCTGACTCCATATTCTCTGCCCCGTCAGCAGTCTCGGGGCTGTGCTGGTGGGAGGGAGTGAGGGGCCACAGCTTTGTGGGTGGCCCGGTGTGAGTGGGGTTCTGCTGGCCTTTCTGCAGGAGTTGCCAGGCTGCCGCCTGTAAAGAAGAGGATGTGTCAGCCATAACTTCCGCTGGAATTTCTCTCCGGACAGAGGTGAGGAAGGAAAAAAGCAGTGGGGGCCGGGACAGGAGGGGTATCTCAGGCAGGGCAATGGAAAGCTTCTGGAAGAGCGCCCGGGGCCAGGACCAACCTGGCTGGCCTGCAGGCACCAAGTTGTCCTGCGTGCTGTCGCTGGTGTGGCTCCATGGTCCTTCCTCTAGGCTTTCAAGCCCTTGTACATATTCAGGTGTTTTACCTGGAAAGGGTGGGAACAGTTCAGCAGCAGCTGGCCTGGGGCTCAGCTCACGTTTACTCACAGATGCCTCGGCACGGTCCCCCAGCTTTGCAATGAGGACGCTCCTTGCGTGGGGGGTGGGTTGCTGGCTGTATGGGAGATGCTTCCCCACCTCTGACCAATTTCAGAATTGTTTACCACTGGAGCAAGTGCCCTGATAGGGTTTTCCCCTGTATAACTCGTGGGTTCAGGAATTTTTTTTCTTTTATGGTTCAAGTTAGATTTTATTCCTCTTTTATGTATTTATAGATATAAGCATGGAAATCATTCATTCCTATAAATACATCTGTGTGACGGGAAGAAATTTTTTCTGTTTTATTTTTAAATTTTATTTTTTAAAATTTTGAAATTTAATTTTATTTATGTTTTTATACAGCAGGTTATTATTAGTTATGTATTTTATGCATATACATGTATACAGGTCAATCCCAATCTCCCAACTCATCCCACCACCACCACCCCATGGCTTCCCACACTTGGTGTCCATACGTTTGTTCTCTACGTCTGTGTCTCTATTTCTTCCCTGCAAACCAGTTCATCTGTACCATTTTTAGGCTCCACATATATGCATTAATATACAATATTTGTTTTCCTCTTTCTGACTTACTTCATTCTGTATGACAGTCTCTCGATCCATCGATGTCTCTACAAATGACCCAGTTTCATTCCATTTTATGGCCGAGTAATATTCCATTTTATATATGTACCACATCTTTATCCACTCATCTGTCTGTGGGCATTTAGGTTGCTTCCATTACCTGGCTATTGTAAATAGTGCTGCAACGAACATTGTGCTGAATGTGCCTTTTTGAAATACGGTTTTCTCTGGGTATATGCCCAGAAGTGGGATTGCTGGATCAGATGGTAATTCTATTTCTAATTTTTTTAAGGAAACTCCATACTGTTCTCCATAGTGACTGTATCAATTTACATTCCCACCAATAGTGGAAGAGGGCTCCTTTTGTCCACACCCTCCCCAGAATTGGTTGTTTGTAGATTTTCTGATGATGCCGATTCTAAAAGGTGTGAGGTGATACCTCATTGTAGTTTTGATTTGCATTTCTCTAATAATTAGTGCTGTTGAGCAGCTTTTCATGTGCGTCTTGGCCATCTCTGTGTCTCCTTTGAAGAAACGTCTCTTTAGATCTTCTGCCCATTTTTTTTGGGTTGTTTGTTTTTTTAATATTAAGCTGCATGAGCTGTTTATATATATTGGAGATTAAACCTCTGTCCATTGATTCGTCTGCAATGATTTTCGCCCATCCTGAGGGATGCCTTTTTCCATTCCCGTGTTTTTTAACAAAAAAGGAAAGAAAGGAAAAGAAGCAGAACACTAATGTGCGTAAAATATGCCTTTTGAAACGGTCGTTTTGAAATATGGACGTCCTTTGAATTTTTTGGTCGATATGTGACCCCAGGATTTGTTTTCAGGGCAGGTGTCATTTACAGGCATGCAATGATTTTGAATATCAACTGACCATTAGCGTTGGGATTAAAGCTGCTGTTGTGTGAAACGGCCACAAGGTGGCAGCAGTTCACTCTTACCAAATCTGGTTACTAGGGCAAGAGAGCCTCAGTGGAAGTGGTGTTCTAGATTGGAGTTTAGAATGGAATGTACCAGGAGAAAGCCGCTCACGTTTGTCTCACTACTTCTTGTTCGTGTTTTTAATTTAATTTTTTATTTTTTATTACAGCAAGTTTGATTACAATGTTTGGCTTGTTGTAGGTGTGGAAGATGTGGTTCTTTTACACATATACAGATGACTGTTCTTCCTGGGATTCTTTTCCCATGTACGTTATGACAGAATGTTGAGTAGTCCTCTCTTGGTATTCTGTAGGTCTTTGGTGATTATGTATGTCACCTGTGTTTGTATATGTCTGTTAACCCCGATATCGTAATGAAACCAATCCTCACACCTTTCCATTGGTGAACCATAAGTTTGTTTCATGAATCTGTGATTGCCCTTCTCCGTGGAAATATCTGCCCTGGTATCCATTTTTAGGTAACACCTATAAGTGATATGATAGGATATGTGTCTTTCACTTTCTGACTTACTACAAGTCACGTGATTACTTCTAGACTCATCTACGGTGCTGCAAATGGCATTGTGTCCTTTTTTCCCTTGGCTTCTCTTCTGCCTTAGCGGGGTCCATTTTCAACAATGTGATTCCCTGAGGGTTGTGGATTAGCTGACCTGGGCAGCCTTACCCTGCCGGCCCGCCCTCCCCAGGTGTGCCTCGTTGAGGTCAATATAAACAGAGCTCCAGGCAGCAATAGCCCCTGAAGCTGTGCCTGACTCCATATTCTCTGCCCCGTCAGCAGTCTCGGGGCTGTGCTGGTGGGAGGGAGTGAGGGGCCACAGCTTTGTGGGTGGCCCGGTGTGAGTGGGGTTCTGCTGGCCTTTCTGCAGGAGTTGCCAGGCTGCCGCCTGTAAAGAAGAGGATGTGTCACCCATAACTTCCGTTGGAATTTCTCTCCGGACAGAGGTGAGGAAGGAGAAAAGCAGTGGGGGCCGGGACAGGAGGGGTATCTCAGGCAGGGCAATGGAAAGCTTCTGGAAGAGCGCCAGGGTCCAGGACCCGTGGGCTGGCTGGCCTGCAGGCACCAAGTTGGCCTGCGTGCTGTCGCTGGTGTGGCTCCACGGTCCTTCCTCTAGGCTTTCAAGCCCTTGTACATATTCAGGTGTTTTACCTGGAAAGGGTGGGAACAGTTCAGCAGCAGCTGGCCTGGGGCTCAGCTCACGTTTACTCACAGATGCCTCGGCACGGTCCCCCAGCTTTGCAATGAGGACGCTCCTTGCGTGGGGGGTGGGTGGCTGGCTGTATGGGAGATGGTTCCCCACCTCTGACCAATTTCAGAATTGTTTACCGCTGGAGCAAGTGTCGTGATAGGGTTTTCCTCTGTATAACTCGTGGGTTCAATTTTTTTTTTCTTTTATGGTTCAAGTTAGATTTTATTCCTCTTTTATGTATTTATAAATATAAGCATGGAAATAATTCATTCCTATAAATACATCTGTGTGACGGGAAGAACTTTTTTCTGTTTTATTTTTAAATTTTATTTTTTAAAATTTTGAAATTTAATTTCATTTATGTTTTTATACAGCAGGTTATTATTAGTTATGTATTTTATGCATATACATGTATACAGGTCAATCCCAATCTCCCAACTCATCCCACCACCACCACCCCATGGCTTCCCACACTTGGTGTCCATACGTTTGTTCTCTACGTCTGTGTCTCTATTTCTTCCCTGCAAACCAGTTCATCTGTACCATTTTTCGGCTCCACATATATGCATTAATATACAATATTTGTTTTCCTCTTTCTGACTTACTTCATTCTGTATGACAGTCTCTCGATCCATCGATGTCTCTACAAATGACCCAGTTTCATTCCTTTTTATGGCCGAGTAATATTCCATTTTATATATGTACCACATCTTTATCCACTCATCTGTCTGTGGGCATTTAGGTTGCTTCCATTACCTGGCTATTGTAAATAGTGCTGCAACGAACATTGTGCTGAATGTGCCTTTTTGAAATACGGTTTTCTCTGGGTATATGCCCAGAAGTGGGATTGCTGGATCAGATGGTAATTCTATTTCTAATTTTTTTAAGGAAACTCCATACTGTTCTCCATAGTTACTGTATCAATTTACATTCCCACCAATAGTGGAAGAGGGCTCCTTTTGTCCACACCCTCCCCAGAATTGGTTGTTTGTAGATTTTCTGATGATGCCGATTCTAAAAGGTGTGAGGTGATACCTCATTGTAGTTTTGATTTGCATTTCTCTAATAATTAGTGCTGTTGAGCAGCTTTTCTGTGCGTCTTGGCCATCTCTGTGTCTCCTTTGAAGAAACGTCTCTTTAGATCTTCTGCCCATTTTTTTTGGGTTGTTTGTTTTTTTAATATTAAGCTGCATGAGCTGTTTATATATATTGGAGATTAAACCTCTGTCCATTGATTCGTCTGCAATGATTTTCGCCCATTCTGAGGGATGCCTTTCTCCATTCCCGTGTTTTTTAACAAAAAAGGAAAGAAAGGAAAAGAAGCAGAACACTAATGTGCGTAAAATATGCCTTTTGAAACGGTCGTTTTGAAATATGGACGTCCTTTGAATTTTTTGGTCGATATGTGACCCCAGGATTTGTTTTCAGGGCAGGTGTCATTTACAGGCATGCAATGATTTTGAATATCAACTGACCATTAGCATTGGGATTAAAGCTGCTGTTGTGTGAAACGGCCACAAGGTGGCAGCAGTTCACCCTTACCAAATCTGGTTACTAGGGCAAGAGAGCCTCAGTGGAAGTGGTGTTCTAGATTGGAGTTTAGAATGGAATGTGCCAGGAGAAAGCCGCTCACGTTTGTCTCACTACTTCTTGTTCGTGTTTTTAATTTAATTTTTTATTTTTTATTACAGCAAGTTTGATTACAATGTTTGGCTTGTTGTAGGTGTGGAAGATGTGGTTCTTTTACACATATACAGATGACTGTTCTTCCTGGGATTCTTTTCCCATGTACGTTATGACAGAATGTTGAGTAGTCCGCTCTTGGTATTCTGTAGGTCTTTGGTGATTATGTATGTCACCTGTGTTTGTATATGTCTGTTAACCCCGATATCGTAATGAAACCAATCCTCACACCTTTCCATTGGTGAACCATAAGTTTGTTTCATGAATCTGTGATTGCCCTTCTCCGTGGAAATATCTGCCCTGGTATCCATTTTTAGGTAACACCTATAAGTGATATGATAGGATATGTGTCTTTCACTTTCTGACTTACTACAAGTCACGTGATTACTTCTAGACTCATCTACGGTGCTGCAAATGGCATTGTGTCCTTTTTTCCCTTGGCTTCTCTTCTGCCTTAGCGGGGTCCATTTTCAACAATGTGATTCCCTGAGGGTTGTGGATTAGCTGACCTGGGCAGCCTTACCCTGCCGGCCCGCCCTCCCCAGGTGTGCCTCGTTGAGGTCAATATAAACAGAGCTCCAGGCAGCAATAGCCCCTGAAGCTGTGCCTGACTCCATATTCTCTGCCCCGTCAGCAGTCTCGGGGCTGTGCTGGTGGGAGGGAGTGAGGGGCCACAGCTTTGTGGGTGGCCCGGTGTGAGTGGGGTTCTGCTGGCCTTTCTGCAGGAGTTGCCAGGCTGCCGCCTGTAAAGAAGAGGATGTGTCACCCATAACTTCCGCTGGAATTTCTCTCCGGACAGAGGTGAGGAAGGAAAAAAGCAGTGGGGGCCGGGACAGGAGGGGTATCTCAGGCAGGGCAATGGAAAGCTTCTGGAAGAGTGCCAGGGTCCAGGACCAGTGGGCTGGCTGGCCTGCAGGCACCAAGTTGGCCTGCGTGCTGTCGCTGGTGTGGCTCCACGGTCCTTCCTCTAGGCTTTCAAGCCCTTGTACATATTCAGGTGTTTTACCTGGAAAGGGTGGGAACAGTTCAGCAGCAGCTGGCCTGGGGCTCAGCTCACGTTTACTCACAGATGCCTCGGCACGGTCCCCCAGCTTTGCAATGAGGACGCTCCTTGCGTGGGGGGTGGGTGGCTGGCTGTATGGGAGATGGTTCCCCACCTCTGACCAATTTCAGAATTGTTTACCGCTGGAGCAAGTGTCGTGATAGGGTTTTCCTCTGTATAACTCGTGGGTTCAATTTTTTTTTTCTTTTATGGTTCAAGTTAGATTTTATTCCTCTTTTATGTATTTATAAATATAAGCATGGAAATAATTCATTCCTATAAATACATCTGTGTGACGGGAAGAACTTTTTTCTGTTTTATTTTTAAATTTTATTTTTTAAAATTTTGAAATTTAATTTCATTTATGTTTTTATACAGCAGGTTATTATTAGTTATGTATTTTATGCATATACATGTATACAGGTCAATCCCAATCTCCCAACTCATCCCACCACCACCACCCCATGGCTTCCCACACTTGGTGTCCATACGTTTGTTCTCTACGTCTGTGTCTCTATTTCTTCCCTGCAAACCAGTTCATCTGTACCATTTTTAGGCTCCACATATATGCATTAATATACAATATTTGTTTTCCTCTTTCTGACTTACTTCATTCTGTATGACAGTCTCTCAATCCATCGATGTCTCTACAAATGACCCAGTTTCATTCCTTTTTATGGCCGAGTAATATTCCATTTTATATATGTACCACATCTTTATCCACTCATCTGTCTGTGGGCATTTAGGTTGCTTCCATTACCTGGCTATTGTAAATAGTGCTGCAACGAACATTGTGCTGAATGTGCCTTTTTGAAATACGGTTTTCTCTGGGTATATGCCCAGAAGTGGGATTGCTGGATCAGATGGTAATTCTATTTCTAATTTTTTTAAGGAAACTCCATACTGTTCTCCATAGTGACTGTATCAATTTACATTCCCACCAATAGTGGAAGAGGGCTCCTTTTGTCCACACCCTCCCCAGAATTGGTTGTTTGTATATTTTCTGATGATGCCTATTCTAACAGGTGTGAGGTGATACCTCATTGTAGTTTTGATTTGCATTTCTCTAATAATTAGTGCTGTTGAGCAGCTTTTCATGTGCGTCTTGGTCATCTCTGTGTCTCCTTTGAAGAAACGTCTCTTTAGATCTTCTGCCCATTTTTTGGGGTTGTTTGTTTTTTTAATATTAAGCTGCATGAGCTGTTTATATATATTGGAGATTAAACCTGTGTCCATTGATTCATTTGCAACGATTTTCACCCATCCTGAGGGATGCCTTTTTCCATTCCCGTTTTTTTTAACAAAAAAGGAAAGAAAGGAAAAGAAGCAGAACACTAATGTGCGTAAAATATGCCTTTTGAAACGGTCGTTTTGAATTATGGACGTCCTTTGAATTTTTTGGTCGATATGTGACCCCAGGATTTGTTTTCAGGGCAGGTGTCATTTACAGGCCTGCAATGATTTTGAATATCAACTGACCATTAGCGTTGGGATTAAAGCTGCTGTTGTGTGAAACGGCCACAAGGTGGCAGCAGTTCACCCTTACCAAATCTGGTTACTAGGGCAAGAGAGCCTCAGTGGAAGTGGTGTTCTAGATTGGAGTTTAGAATGGAATGTACCAGGAGAAAGCCGCTCACGTTTGTCTCACTACTTCTTGTTCGTGTTTTTAATTTAATTTTTTATTTTTTATTACAGCAAGTTTGATTACAATGTTTGGCTTGTTGTAGGTGTGGAAGATGTGGTTCTTTTACACATATACAGATGACTGTTCTTCCTGGGATTCTTTTCCCATGTACGTTATGACAGAATGTTGAGTAGTCCTCTCTTGGTATTCTGTAGGTCTTTGGTGATTATATATGTCACCTGTGTTTGTATATGTCTGTTAACCCCGATATCGTAATGAAACCAATCCTCACACCTTTCCATTGGTGAACCATAAGTTTGTTTCATGAATCTGTGATTGCCCTTCTCCGTGGAAATATCTGCCCTGGTATCCACTTTTAGGTAACACCTATAGGTGATATGATATGATATGTGTCTTTCACTTTCTGACTTACTACAAGTCACGTGATTACTTCTAGACTCATCTACGGTGCTGCAAATGGCATTGTGTCCTTTTTTCCCTTGGCTTCTCTTCTGCCTTAGCGGGGTCCATTTTCAACAATGTGATTCCCTGAGGGTTGTGGATTAGCTGACCTGGGCAGCCTTACCCTGCCGGCCCGCCCTCCCCAGGTGTTCCTCGTTGAGGTCAATATAAACAGAGCTCCAGGCAGCAATAGTCCCTGAAGCTGTGCCTGACTCCATATTCTCTGCCCCGTCAGCAGTCTCGGGGCTGTGCTGGTGGGAGGGAGTGAGGGGCCACAGCTTTGTGGGTGGCCCGGTGTGAGTGGGGTTCTGCTGGCCTTTCTGCAGGAGTTGCCAGGCTGCCGCCTGTAAAGAAGAGGATGTGTCAGCCATAACTTTCGCTGGAATTTCTCTCCGGACAGAGGTGAGGAAGGAAAAAAGCAGTGGGGGCCGGGACAGGAGGGGTATCTCAGGCAGGGCAATGGAAAGCTTCTGGAAGAGCGCCCGGGGCCAGGACCAACCTGGCTGGCCTGCAGGCACCAAGTTGTCCTGCGTGCTGTCGCTGGTGTGGCTCCATGGTCCTTCCTCTAGGCTTTCAAGCCCTTGTACATATTGAGGTGTTTTACCTGGAAAGGGTGGGAACAGTTCAGCAGCAGCTGGCCTGGGGCTCAGCTCACGTTTACTCACAGATGCCTCGGCACGGTCCCCCAGCTTTGCAATGAGGACGCTCCTTGCGTGGGGGGTGGGTTGCTGGCTGTATGGGAGATGCTTGGCCACCTCTGACCAATTTCAGAATTGTTTACCACTGGAGCAAGTGCCCTGATAGGGTTTTCCCCTGTATAACTCGTGGGTTCAGGAATTTTTTTTCTTTTATGGTTCAAGTTAGATTTTATTCCTCTTTTATGTATTTATAGATATAAGCATGGAAATCATTCATTCCTATAAATACATCTGTGTGACGGGAAGAAATTTTTTCTGTTTTATTTTTAAATTTTATTTTTTAAAATTTTGAAATTTAATTTTATTTATGTTTTTATACAGCAGGTTATTATTAGTTATGTATTTTATGCATATACATGTATACAGGTCAATCCCAATCTCCCAACTCATCCCACCACCACCACCCCATGGCTTCCCACACTTGGTGTCCATACGTTTGTTCTCTACGTCTGTGTCTCTATTTCTTCCCTGCAAACCAGTTCATCTGTACCATTTTTAGGCTCCACATATATGCATTAATATACAATATTTGTTTTCCTCTTTCTGACTTACTTCATTCTGTATGACAGTCTCTCGATCCATCGATGTCTCTACAAATGACCCAGTTTCATTCCTTTTTATGGCCGAGTAATATTCCATTTTATATATGTACCACATCTTTATCCACTCATCTGTCTGTGGGCATTTAGGTTGCTTCCATTACCTGGCTATTGTAAATAGTGCTGCAACGAACATTGTGCTGAATGTGCCTTTTTGAAATATGGTTTTCTCTGGGTATATGCCCAGAAGTGGGATTGCTGGATCAGATGGTAATTCTATTTCTAATTTTTTTAAGGAAACTCCATACTGTTCTCCATAGTGACTGTATCAATTTACATTCCCACCAATAGTGGAAGAGGGCTCCTTTTGTCCACACCCTCCCCAGAATTGGTTGTTTGTAGATTTTCTGATGATGCCGATTCTAAAAGGTGTGAGGTGATACCTCATTGTAGTTTTGATTTGCATTTCTCTAATAATTAGTGCTGTTGAGCAGCTTTTCTGTGCGTCTTGGCCATCTCTGTGTCTCCTTTGAAGAAACGTCTCTTTAGATCTTCTGCCCATTTTTTTTGGGTTGTTTGTTTTTTTAATATTAAGCTGCATGAGCTGTTTATATATATTGGAGATTAAACCTCTGTCCATTGATTCGTCTGCAATGATTTTCGCCCATCCTGAGGGATGCCTTTTTCCATTCCCGTGTTTTTTAACAAAAAAGGAAAGAAAGGAAAAGAAGCAGAACACTAATGTGCGTAAAATATGCCTTTTGAAACGGTCGTTTTGAAATATGGACGTCCTTTGAATTTTTTGGTCGATATGTGACCCCAGGATTTGTTTTCAGGGCAGGTGTCATTTACAGGCATGCAATGATTTTGAATATCAACTGACCATTAGCGTTGGGATTAAAGCTGCTGTTGTGTGAAACGGCCACAAGGTGGCAGCAGTTCACTCTTACCAAATCTGGTTACTAGGGCAAGAGAGCCTCAGTGGAAGTGGTGTTCTAGATTGGAGTTTAGAATGGAATGTGCCAATAGAAAGCCGCTCACGTTTGTCTCACTACTTCTTGTTCGTGTTTTTAATTTAATTTTTTATTTTTTATTACAGCAAGTTTGATTACAATGTTTGGCTTGTTGTAGGTGTGGAAGATGTGGTTCTTTTACACATATACAGATGACTGTTCTTCCTGGGATTCTTTTCCCATGTACGTTATGACAGAATGTTGAGTAGTCCTCTCTTGGTATTCTGTAGGTCTTTGGTGATTATGTATGTCACCTGTGTTTGTATATGTCTGTTAACCCCGATATCGTAATGAAACCAATCCTCACACCTTTCCATTGGTGAACCATAAGTTTGTTTCATGAATCTGTGATTGCCCTTCTCCGTGGAAATATCTGCCCTGGTATCCATTTTTAGGTAACACCTATAAGTGATATGATAGGATATGTGTCTTTCACTTTCTGACTTACTACAAGTCACGTGATTACTTCTAGACTCATCTACGGTGCTGCAAATGGCATTGTGTCCTTTTTTCCCTTGGCTTCTCTTCTGCCTTAGCGGGGTCCATTTTCAACAATGTGATTCCCTGAGGGTTGTGGATTAGCTGACCTGGGCAGCCTTACCCTGCCGGCCCGCCCTCCCCAGGTGTGCCTCGTTGAGGTCAATATAAACAGAGCTCCAGGCAGCAATAGCCCCTGAAGCTGTGCCTGACTCCATATTCTCTGCCCCGTCAGCAGTCTCGGGGCTGTGCTGGTGGGAGGGAGTGAGGGGCCACAGCTTTGTGGGTGGCCCGGTGTGAGTGGGGTTCTGCTGGCCTTTCTGCAGGAGTTGCCAGGCTGCCGCCTGTAAAGAAGAGGATGTGTCACCCATAACTTCCGTTGGAATTTCTCTCCGGACAGAGGTGAGGAAGGAAAAAAGCAGTGGGGGCCGGGACAGGAGGGGTATCTCAGGCAGGGCAATGGAAAGCTTCTGGAAGAGCGCCAGGGTCCAGGACCCGTGGGCTGGCTGGCCTGCAGGCACCAAGTTGGCCTGCGTGCTGTCGCTGGTGTGGCTCCACGGTCCTTCCTCTAGGCTTTCAAGCCCTTGTACATATTCAGGTGTTTTACCTGGAAAGGGTGGGAACAGTTCAGCAGCAGCTGGCCTGGGGCTCAGCTCACGTTTACTCACAGATGCCTCGGCACGGTCCCCCAGCTTTGCAATGAGGACGCTCCTTGCGTGGGGGGTGGGTGGCTGGCTGTATGGGAGATGGTTCCCCACCTCTGACCAATTTCAGAATTGTTTACCGCTGGAGCAAGTGTCGTGATAGGGTTTTCCTCTGTATAACTCGTGGGTTCAATTTTTTTTTTCTTTTATGGTTCAAGTTAGATTTTATTCCTCTTTTATGTATTTATAAATATAAGCATGGAAATAATTCATTCCTATAAATACATCTGTGTGACGGGAAGAACTTTTTTCTGTTTTATTTTTAAATTTTATTTTTTAAAATTTTGAAATTTAATTTCATTTATGTTTTTATACAGCAGGTTATTATTAGTTATGTATTTTATGCATATACATGTATACAGGTCAATCCCAATCTCCCAACTCATCCCACCACCACCACCCCATGGCTTCCCACACTTGGTGTCCATACGTTTGTTCTCTACGTCTGTGTCTCTATTTCTTCCCTGCAAACCAGTTCATCTGTACCATTTTTCGGCTCCACATATATGCATTAATATACAATATTTGTTTTCCTCTTTCTGACTTACTTCATTCTGTATGACAGTCTCTCGATCCATCGATGTCTCTACAAATGACCCAGTTTCATTCCTTTTTATGGCCGAGTAATATTCCATTTTATATATGTACCACATCTTTATCCACTCATCTGTCTGTGGGCATTTAGGTTGCTTCCATTACCTGGCTATTGTAAATAGTGCTGCAACGAACATTGTGCTGAATGTGCCTTTTTGAAATACGGTTTTCTCTGGGTATATGCCCAGAAGTGGGATTGCTGGATCAGATGGTAATTCTATTTCTAATTTTTTTAAGGAAACTCCATACTGTTCTCCATAGTGACTGTATCAATTTACATTCCCACCAATAGTGGAAGAGGGCTCCTTTTGTCCACACCCTCCCCAGAATTGGTTGTTTGTATATTTTCTGATGATGCCTATTCTAACAGGTGTGAGGTGATACCTCATTGTAGTTTTGATTTGCATTTCTCTAATAATTAGTGCTGTTGAGCAGCTTTTCATGTGCGTCTTGGCCATCTCTGTGTCTCCTTTGAAGAAACGTCTCTTTAGATCTTCTGCCCATTTTTTGGGGTTGTTTGTTTTTTTAATATTAAGCTGCATGAGCTGTTTATATATATTGGAGATTAAACCTGTGTCCATTGATTCATTTGCAACGATTTTCACCCATCCTGAGGGATGCCTTTCTCCATTCCCGTTTTTTTTAACAAAAAAGGAAAGAAAGGAAAAGAAGCAGAACACTAATGTGCGTAAAATATGCCTTTTGAAACGGTCGTTTTGAAATATGGACGTCCTTTGAATTTTTTGGTCGATATGTGACCCCAGGATTTGTTTTCAGGGCAGGTGTCATTTACAGGCATGCAATGATTTTGAATATCAACTGACCGTTAGCGTTGGGATTAAAGCTGCTGTTGTGTGAAACGGCCACAAGGTGGCAGCAGTTCACACTTACCAAATCTGGTTACTAGGGCAAGAGAGCCTCAGTGGAAGTGGTGTTCTAGATTGGAGTTTAGAATGGAATGTACCAGGAGAAAGCCGCTCACGTTTGTCTCACTACTTCTTGTTCGTGTTTTTAATTTAATTTTTTATTTTTTATTACAGCAAGTTTGATTACAATGTTTGGCTTGTTGTAGGTGTGGAAGATGTGGTTCTTTTACACATATACAGATGACTGTTCTTCCTGGGATTCTTTTCCCATGTACGTTATGACAGAATGTTGAGTAGTCCTCTCTTGGTATTCTGTAGGTCTTTGGTGATTATATATGTCACCTGTGTTTGTATATGTCTGTTAACCCCGATATCGTAATGAAACCAATCCTCACACCTTTCCATTGGTGAACCATAAGTTTGTTTCATGAATCTGTGATTGCCCTTCTCCGTGGAAATATCTGCCCTGGTATCCACTTTTAGGTAACACCTATAGGTGATATGATAGGATATGTGTCTTTCACTTTCTGACTTACTACAAGTCACGTGATTACTTCTAGACTCATCTACGGTGCTGCAAATGGCATTGTGTCCTTTTTTCCCTTGGCTTCTCTTCTGCCTTAGCGGGGTCCATTTTCAACAATGTGATTCCCTGAGGGTTGTGGATTAGCTGACCTGGGCAGCCTTACCCTGCCGGCCCGCCCTCCCCAGGTGTTCCTCGTTGAGGTCAATATAAACAGAGCTCCAGGCAGCAATAGCTCCTGAAGCTGTGCCTGACTCCATATTCTCTGCCCCGTCAGCAGTCTCGGGGCTGTGCTGGTGGGAGGGAGTGAGGGGCCACAGCTTTGTGGGTGGCCCGGTGTGAGTGGGGTTCTGCTGGCCTTTCTGCAGGAGTTGCCAGGCTGCCGCCTGTAAAGAAGAGGATGTGTCACCCATACATTCCGCTGGAATTTCTCTCCGGACAGAGGTGAGGAAGGAAAAAAGCAGTGGGGGCCGGGACAGGAGGGGTATCTCAGGCAGGGCAATGGAAAGCTTCTGGAAGAGCGCCCGGGGCCAGGACCAACCTGGCTGGCCTGCAGGCACCAAGTTGTCCTGCGTGCTGTCGCTGGTGTGGCTCCACGTTCCTTCCTCTAGGCTTTCAAGCCCTTGTACATATTCAGGTGTTTTACCTGGAAAGGGTGGGAACAGTTCAGCAGCAGCTGGCCTGGGGCTCAGCTCACGTTTACTCACAGATGCCTCGGCACGGTCCCCCAGCTTTGCAATGAGGACGCTCCTTGCGTGGGGGGTGGGTTGCTGGCTGTATGGGAGATGCTTCCCCACCTCTGACCAATTTCAGAATTGTTTACCACTGGAGCAAGTGCCCTGATAGGGTTTTCCCCTGTATAACTCGTGGATTCAGGATTTTTTTTTCTTTTATGGTTCAAGTTAGATTTTATTCCTCTTTTATGTATTTATAGATATAAGCATGGAAATCATTCATTCCTATAAATACATCTGTGTGACGGGAAGAACTTTTTTCTGTTTTATTTTTAAATTTTATTTTTTAAAATTTTGAAATTTAATTTTATTTATGTTTTTATACAGCAGGTTATTATTAGTTATGTATTTTATGCATATACATGTATACAGGTCAATCCCAATCTCCCAACTCATCCCACCACCACCACCCCATGGCTTCCCACACTTGGTGTCCATACGTTTGTTCTCTACGTCTGTGTCTCTATTTCTTCCCTGCAAACCAGTTCATCTGTACCATTTTTCGGCTCCACATATATGCATTAATATACAATATTTGTTTTCCTCTTTCTGACTTACTTCATTCTGTATGACAGTCTCTCGATCCATCGATGTCTCTACAAATGACCCAGTTTCATTCCTTTTTATGGCCGAGTAATATTCCATTTTATATATGTACCACATCTTTATCCACTCATCTGTCTGTGGGCATTTAGGTTGCTTCCATTACCTGGCTATTGTAAATAGTGCTGCAACGAACATTGTGCTGAATGTGCCTTTTTGAAATACGGTTTTCTCTGGGTATATGCCCAGAAGTGGGATTGCTGGATCAGATGGTAATTCTATTTCTAATTTTTTTAAGGAAACTCCATACTGTTCTCCATAGTGACTGTATCAATTTACATTCCCACCAATAGTGGAAGAGGGCTCCTTTTGTCCACACCCTCCCCAGAATTGGTTGTTTGTAGATTTTCTGATGATGCCGATTCTAAAAGGTGTGAGGTGATACCTCATTGTAGTTTTGATTTGCATTTCTCTAATAATTAGTGCTGTTGAGCAGCTTTTCTGTGCGTCTTGGCCATCTCTGTGTCTCCTTTGAAGAAACGTCTCTTTAGATCTTCTGCTCATTTTTTTTGGGTTGTTTGTTTTTTTAATATTAAGCTGCATGAGCTGTTTATATATATTGGAGATTAAACCTCTGTCCATTGATTCGTCTGCAATGATTTTCGCCCATTCTGAGGGATGCCTTTTTCCATTCCCGTGTTTTTTAACAAAAAAGGAAAGAAAGGAAAAGAAGCAGAACACTAATGTGCGTAAAATATGCCTTTTGAAACGGTCGTTTTGAAATATGGACGTCCTTTGAATTTTTTGGTCGATATGTGACCCCAGGATTTGTTTTCAGGGCAGGTGTCATTTACAGGCATGCAATGATTTTGAATATCAACTGACCATTAGCGTTGGGATTAAAGCTGCTGTTGTGTGAAACGGCCACAAGGTGGCAGCAGTTCACCCTTACCAAATCTGGTTACTAGGGCAAGAGAGCCTCAGTGGAAGTGGTGTTCTAGATTGGAGTTTAGAATGGAATGTGCCAGGAGAAAGCCGCTCACGTTTGTCTCACTACTTCTTGTTCGTGTTTTTAATTTAATTTTTTATTTTTTATTACAGCAAGTTTGATTACAATGTTTGGCTTGTTGTAGGTGTGGAAGATGTGGTTCTTTTACACATATACAGATGACTGTTCTTCCTGGGATCCTTTTCCCATGTACGTTATGACAGAATGTTGAGTAGTCCTCTCTTGGTATTCTGTAGGTCTTTGGTGATTATATATGTCACCTGTGTTTGTATATGTCTGTTAACCCCGATATCGTAATGAAACCAATCCTCACACCTTTCCATTGGTGAACCATAAGTTTGTTTCATGAATCTGTGATTGCCCTTCTCCGTGGAAATATCTGCCCTGGTATCCATTTTTAGGTAACACCTATAAGTGATATGATAGGATATGTGTCTTTCACTTTCTGACTTACTACAAGTCACGTGATTACTTCTAGACTCATCTACGGTGCTGCAAATGGCATTGTGTCCTTTTTTCCCTTGGCTTCTCTTCTGCCTTAGCGGGGTCCATTTTCAACAATGTGATTCCCTGAGGGTTGTGGATTAGCTGACCTGGGCAGCCTTACCCTGCTGGCCCGCCCTCCCCAGGTGTGCCTCGTTGAGGTCAATATAAACAGAGCTCCAGGCAGCAATAGCCCTTGAAGCTGTGCCTGACTCCATATTCTCTGCCCCGTCAGCAGTCTCGGGGCTGTGCTGGTGGGAGGGAGTGAGGGGCCACAGCTTTGTGGGTGGCCCGGTGTGAGTGGGGTTCTGCTGGCCTTTCTGCAGGAGTTGCCAGGCTGCCGCCTGTAAAGAAGAGGATGTGTCACCCATACATTCCGCTGGAATTTTTCTCCGGACAGAGGTGAGGAAGGAAAAAAGCAGTGGGGGCCGGGACAGGAGGGGTATCTCAGGCAGGGCAATGGAAAGCTTCTGGAAGAGTGCCCGGGGCCAGGACCAACCTGGCTGGCCTGCAGGCACCAAGTTGGCCTGCGTGCTGTCGCTGGTGTGGCTCCACGGTCCTTCCTCTAGGCTTTCAAGCCCTTGTACATATTCAGGTGTTTTACCTGGAAAGGGTGGGAACAGTTCAGCAGCAGCTGGCCTGGGGCTCAGCTCACATTTACTCACAGATGCCTCGGCACGGTCCCCCAGCTTTGCAATGAGGACGCTCCTTGCGTGGGGGGTGGGTTGCTGGCTGTATGGGAGATGATTCCCCACCTCTGACCAATTTCAGAATTGTTTACCACTGGAGCAAGTGCCCTGATAGGGTTTTCCCCTGTATAACTCGTGGATTCAGGATTTTTTTTTCTTTTATGGTTCAAGTTAGATTTTATTCCTCTTTTATGTATTTATAGATATAAGCATGGAAATCATTCATTCCTATAAATACATCTGTGTGACGGGAAGAACTTTTTTCTGTTTTATTTTTAAATTTTATTTTTTAAAATTTTGAAATTTAATTTTATTTATGTTTTTATACAGCAGGTTATTATTAGTTATGTATTTTATGCATATACATGTATACAGGTCAATCCCAATCTCCCAACTCATCCCACCACCACCACCCCATGGCTTCCCACACTTGGTGTCCATACGTTTGTTCTCTACGTCTGTGTCTCTATTTCTTCCCTGCAAACCAGTTCATCTGTACCATTTTTAGGCTCCACATATATGCATTAATATACAATATTTGTTTTCCTCTTTCTGACTTACTTCATTCTGTATGACAGTCTCTCGATCCATCGATGTCTCTACAAATGACCCAGTTTCATTCCTTTTTATGGCCGAGTAATATTCCATTTTATATATGTACCACATCTTTATCCACTCATCTGTCTGTGGGCATTTAGGTTGCTTCCATTACCTGGCTATTGTAAATAGTGCTGCAACGAACATTGTGCTGAATGTGCCTATTTGAAATACGGTTTTCTCTGGGTATATGCCCAGAAGTGGGATTGCTGGATCAGATGGTAATTCTATTTCTAATTTTTTTAAGGAAACTCCATACTGTTCTCCATAGTGACTGTATCAATTTACATTCCCACCAATAGTGGAAGAGGGCTCCTTTTGTCCACACCCTCCCCAGAATTGGTTGTTTGTAGATTTTCTGATGATGCCGATTCTAACAGGTGTGAGGTGATACCTCATTGTAGTTTTGATTTGCATTTCTCTAATAATTAGTGCTGTTGAGCAGCTTTTCTGTGCGTCTTGGCCATCTCTGTGTCTCCTTTGAAGAAACGTCTCTTTAGATCTTCTGCCCATTTTTTTTGGGTTGTTTGTTTTTTTAATATTAAGCTGCATGAGCTGTTTATATATATTGGAGATTAAACCTCTGTCCATTGATTCGTCTGCAATGATTTTCGCCCATTCTGAGGGATGCCTTTTTCCATTCCCGTGTTTTTTAACAAAAAAGGAAAGAAAGGAAAAGAAGCAGAACACTAATGTGCGTAAAATATGCCTTTTGAAACGGTCGTTTTGAAATATGGACGTCCTTTGAATTTTTTGGTCGATATGTGACCCCAGGATTTGTTTTCAGGGCAGGTGTCATTTACAGGCATGCAATGATTTTGAATATCAACTGACCATTAGCGTTGGGATTAAAGCTGCTGTTGTGTGAAACGGCCACAAGGTGGCAGCAGTTCACCCTTACCAAATCTGGTTACTAGGGCAAGAGAGCCTCAGTGGAAGTGGTGTTCTAGATTGGAGTTTAGAATGGAATGTACCAGGAGAAAGCCGCTCACGTTTGTCTCACTACTTCTTGTTCGTGTTTTTAATTTAATTTTTTATTTTTTATTACAGCAAGTTTGATTACAATGTTTGGCTTGTTGTAGGTGTGGAAGATGTGGTTCTTTTACACATATACAGATGACTGTTCTTCCTGGGATCCTTTTCCCATGTACGTTATGACAGAATGTTGAGTAGTCCTCTCTTGGTATTCTGTAGGTCTTTGGTGATTATGTATGTCACCTTTGTTTGTATATGTCTGTTAACCCCGATATCGTAATGAAACCAATCCTCACACCTTTCCATTGGTGAACCATAAGTTTGTTTCATGAATCTGTGATTGCCCTTCTCCGTGGAAATATCTGCCCTGGTATCCATTTTTAGGTAACACCTATAAGTGATATGATAGGATATGTGTCTTTCACTTTCTGACTTACTACAAGTCACGTGATTACTTCTAGACTCATCTACGGTGCTGCAAATGGCATTGTGTCCTTTTTTCCCTTGGCTTCTCTTCTGACTTAGCGGGGTCCATTTTCAACAATGTGATTCCCTGAGGGTTGTGGATTAGCTGACCTGGGCAGCCTTACCCTGCCGGCCCGCCCTCCCCAGGTGTGCCTCGTTGAGGTCAATATAAACAGAGCTCCAGGCAGCAATAGCCCCTGAAGCTGTGCCTGACTCCATATTCTCTGCCCCATCAGTAGTCTCGGGGCTGTGCTGGTGGGAGGGAGTGAGGGGCCACAGCTTTGTGGGTGGCCCGGTGTGAGTGGGGTTCTGCTGGCCTTTCTGCAGGAGTTGCCAGGCTGCCGCCTGTAAAGAAGAGGATGTGTCACCCATAACTTCCGCTGGAATTTCTCTCCGGACAGAGGTGAGGAAGGAAAAAAGCAGTGGGGGCCGGGACAGGAGGGGTATCTCAGGCAGGGCAATGGAAAGCTTCTGGAAGAGCGCCAGGGTCCAGGACCAGTGGGCTGGCTGGCCTGCAGGCACCAAGTTGGCCTGCGTGCTGTCGCTGGTGTGGCTCCACGGTCCTTCCTCTAGGCTTTCAAGCCCTTGTACATATTCAGGTGTTTTACCTGGAAAGGGTGGGAACAGTTCAGCAGCAGCTGGCCTGGGGCTCAGCTCACGTTTACTCACAGATGCCTCGGCACGGTCCCCCAGCTTTGCAATGAGGACGCTCCTTGCGTGGGGGGTGGGTGGCTGGCTGTATGGGAGATGGTTCCCCACCTCTGACCAATTTCAGAATTGTTTACCGCTGGAGCAAGTGTCGTGATAGGGTTTTCCTCTGTATAACTCGTGGGTTCAATTTTTTTTTCTTTTATGGTTCAAGTTAGATTTTATTCCTCTTTTATGTATTTATAACTATAAGCATGGAAATAATTCATTCCTATAAATACATCTGTGTGACGGGAAGAACTTTTTTCTGTTTTATTTTTAAATTTTATTTTTTAAAATTTTGAAATTTAATTTCATTTATGTTTTTATACAGCAGGTTATTATTAGTTATGTATTTTATGCATATACATGTATACAGGTCAATCCCAATCTCCCAACTCATCCCACCACCACCACCCCATGGCTTCCCACACTTGGTGTCCATACGTTTGTTCTCTACGTCTGTGTCTCTATTTCTTCCCTGCAAACCAGTTCATCTGTACCATTTTTAGGCTCCACATATATGCATTAATATACAATATTTGTTTTCCTCTTTCTGACTTACTTCATTCTGTATGACAGTCTCTCAATCCATCGATGTCTCTACAAATGACCCAGTTTCATTCCTTTTTATGGCCGAGTAATATTCCATTTTATATATGTACCACATCTTTATCCACTCATCTGTCTGTGGGCATTTAGGTTGCTTCCATTACCTGGCTATTGTAAATAGTGCTGCAACGAACATTGTGCTGAATGTGCCTTTTTGAAATACGGTTTTCTCTGGGTATATGCCCAGAAGTGGGATTGCTGGATCAGATGGTAATTCTATTTCTAATTTTTTTAAGGAAACTCCATACTGTTCTCCATAGTGACTGTATCAATTTACATTCCCACCAATAGTGGAAGAGGGCTCCTTTTGTCCACACCCTCCCCAGAATTGGTTGTTTGTAGATTTTCTGATGATGCCTATTCTAACAGGTGTGAGGTGATACCTCATTGTAGTTTTGATTTGCATTTCTCTAATAATTAGTGCTGTTGAGCAGCTTTTCATGTGCGTCTTGGCCATCTCTGTGTCTCCTTTGAAGAAACGTCTCTTTAGATCTTCTGCCCATTTTTTGGGGTTGTTTGTTTTTTTAATATTAAGCTGCATGAGCTGTTTATATATATTGGAGATTAAACCTGTGTCCATTGATTCATTTGCAACGATTTTCACCCATCCTGAGGGATGCCTTTCTCCATTCCCGTTTTTTTTAAAAAAAAAGGAAAGAAAGGAAAAGAAGCAGAACACTAATGTGCGTAAAATATGCCTTTTGAAACGGTCGTTTTGAAATATGGACGTCCTTTGAATTTTTTGGTCGATATGTGACCCCAGGATTTGTTTTCAGGGCAGGTGTCATTTACAGGCATGCAATGATTTTGAATATCAACTGACCGTTAGCGTTGGGATTAAAGCTGCTGTTGTGTGAAACGGCCACAAGGTGGCAGCAGTTCACACTTACCAAATCTGGTTACTAGGGCAAGAGAGCCTCAGTGGAAGTGGTGTTCTAGATTGGAGTTTAGAATGGAATGTACCAGGAGAAAGCCGCTCACGTTTGTCTCACTACTTCTTGTTCGTGTTTTTAATTTAATTTTTTATTTTTTATTACAGCAAGTTTGATTACAATGTTTGGCTTGTTGTAGGTGTGGAAGATGTGGTTCTTTTACACATATACAGATGACTGTTCTTCCTGGGATTCTTTTCCCATGTACGTTATGACAGAATGTTGAGTAGTCCTCTCTTGGTATTCTGTAGGTCTTTGGTGATTATATATGTCACCTGTGTTTGTATATGTCTGTTAACCCCGATATCGTAATGAAACCAATCCTCACACCTTTCCATTGGTGAACCATAAGTTTGTTTCATGAATCTGTGATTGCCCTTCTCCGTGGAAATATCTGCCCTGGTATCCATTTTTAGGTAACACCTATAAGTGATATGATAGGATATGTGTCTTTCACTTTCTGACTTACTACAAGTCACGTGATTACTTCTAGACTCATCTACGGTGCTGCAAATGGCATTGTGTCCTTTTTTCCCTTGGCTTCTCTTCTGCCTTAGCGGGGTCCATTTTCAACAATGTGATTCCCTGAGGGTTGTGGATTAGCTGACCTGGGCAGCCTTACCCTGCCGGCCCGCCCTCCCCAGGTGTGCCTCGTTGAGGTCAATATAAACAGAGCTCCAGGCAGCAATAGCCCTTGAAGCTGTGCCTGACTCCATATTCTCTGCCCCGTCAGCAGTCTCGGGGCTGTGCTGGTGGGAGGGAGTGAGGGGCCACAGCTTTGTGGGTGGCCCGGTGTGAGTGGGGTTCTGCTGGCCTTTCTGCAGGAGTTGCCAGGCTGCCGCCTGTAAAGAAGAGGATGTGTCACCCATACATTCCGCTGGAATTTTTCTCCGGACAGAGGTGAGGAAGGAAAAAAGCAGTGGGGGCCGGGACAGGAGGGGTATCTCAGGCAGGGCAATGGAAAGCTTCTGGAAGAGTGCCCGGGGCCAGGACCAACCTGGCTGGCCTGCAGGCACCAAGATGGCCTGCGTGCTGTCGCTGGTGTGGCTCCACGGTCCTTCCTCTAGGCTTTCAAGCCGTTGTACATATTCAGGTGTTTTACCTGGAAAGGGTGGGAACAGTTCAGCAGCAGCTGGCCTGGGGCTCAGCTCACGTTTACTCACAGATGCCTCGGCACGGTCCCCCAGCTTTGCAATGAGGACGCTCCTTGCGTGGGGGGTGGGTTGCTGGCTGTATGGGAGATGCTTCCCCACCTCTGACCAATTTCAGAATTGTTTACCACTGGAGCAAGTGCCCTGATAGGGTTTTCCCCTGTATAACTCGTGGATTCAGGATTTTTTTTTCTTTTATGGTTCAAGTTAGATTTTATTCCTCTTTTATGTATTTATAGATATAAGCATGGAAATCATTCATTCCTATAAATACATCTGTGTGACGGGAAGAACTTTTTTCTGTTTTATTTTTAAATTTTATTTTTTAAAATTTTGAAATTTAATTTCATTTATGTTTTTATACAGCAGGTTATTATTAGTTATGTATTTTATGCATATACATGTATACAGGTCAATCCCAATCTCCCAACTCATCCCACCACCACCACCCCATGGCTTCCCACACTTGGTGTCCATACGTTTGTTCTCTACGTCTGTGTCTCTATTTCTTCCCTGCAAACCAGTTCATCTGTACCATTTTTAGGCTCCACATATATGCATTAATATACAATATTTGTTTTCCTCTTTCTGACTTACTTCATTCTGTATGACAGTCTCTCGATCCATCGATGTCTCTACAAATGACCCAGTTTCATTCCTTTTTATGGCCGAGTAATATTCCATTTTATATATGTACCACATCTTTATCCACTCATCTGTCTGTGGGCATTTAGGTTGCTTCCATTACCTGGCTATTGTAAATAGTGCTGCAACGAACATTGTGCTGAATGTGCCTTTTTGAAATACGGTTTTCTCTGGGTATATGCCCAGAAGTGGGATTGCTGGATCAGATGGTAATTCTATTTCTAATTTTTTTAAGGAAACTCCATACTGTTCTCCATAGTGACTGTATCAATTTACATTCCCACCAATAGTGGAAGAGGGCTCCTTTTGTCCACACCCTCCCCAGAATTGGTTGTTTGTAGATTTTCTGATGATGCCGATTCTAAAAGGTGTGAGGTGATACCTCATTGTAGTTTTGATTTGCATTTCTCTAATAATTAGTGCTGTTGAGCAGCTTTTCTGTGTGTCTTGGCCATCTCTGTGTCTCCTTTGAAGAAACGTCTCTTTAGATCTTCTGCCCATTTTTTTGGGTTGTTTGTTTTTTTAATATTAAGCTGCATGAGCTGTTTATATATATTGGAGATTAAACCTCTGTCCATTGATTCGTCTGCAATGATTTTCGCCCATTCTGAGGGATGCCTTTTTCCATTCCCGTGTTTTTTAACAAAAAAGGAAAGAAAGGAAAAGAAGCAGAACACTAATGTGCGTAAAATATGTCTTTTGAAACGGTCGTTTTGAAATATGGACGTCCTTTGAATTTTTTGGTCGATATGTGACCCCAGGATTTGTTTTCAGGGCAGGTGTCATTTACAGGCATGCAATGATTTTGAATATCAACTGACCATTAGCGTTGGGATTAAAGCTGCTGTTGTGTGAAACGGCCACAAGGTGGCAGCAGTTCACCCTTACCAAATCTGGTTACTAGGGCAAGAGAGCCTCAGTGGAAGTGGTGTTCTAGATTGGAGTTTAGAATGGAATGTACCAGGAGAAAGCCGCTCACGTTTGTCTCACTACTTCTTGTTCGTGTTTTTAATTTAATTTTTTATTTTTTATTACAGCAAGTTTGATTACAATGTTTGGCTTGTTGTAGGTGTGGAAGATGTGGTTCTTTTACACATATACAGATGACTGTTCTTCCTGGGATTCTTTTCCCATGTACGTTATGACAGAATGTTGAGTAGTCCTCTCTTGGTATTCTGTAGGTCTTTGGTGATTATATATGTCACCTGTGTTTGTATATGTCTGTTAACCCCGATATCGTAATGAAACCAATCCTCACACCTTTCCATTGGTGAACCATAAGTTTGTTTCATGAATCTGTGATTGCCCTTCTCCGTGGAAATATCTGCCCTGGTATCCACTTTTAGGTAACACCTATAGGTGATATGATAGGATATGTGTCTTTCACTTTCTGACTTACTACAAGTCACGTGATTACTTCTAGACTCATCTACGGTGCTGCAAATGGCATTGTGTCCTTTTTTCCCTTGGCTTCTCTTCTGCCTTAGCGGGGTCCATTTTCAACAATGTGATTCCCTGAGGGTTGTGGATTAGCTGACCTGGGCAGCCTTACCCTGCCGGCCCGCCCTCCCCAGGTGTTCCTCGTTGAGGTCAATATAAACAGAGCTCCAGGCAGCAATAGTCCCTGAAGCTGTGCCTGACTCCATATTCTCTGCCCCGTCAGCAGTCTCGGGGCTGTGCTGGTGGGAGGGAGTGAGGGGCCACAGCTTTGTGGGTGGCCCGGTGTGAGTGGGGTTCTGCTGGCCTTTCTGCAGGAGTTGCCATGCTGCCGCCTGTAAAGAAGAGGATGTGTCACCCATACATTCCGCTGGAATTTCTCTCCGGACAGAGGTGAGGAAGGAAAAAAGCAGTGGGGGCCGGGACAGGAGGGGTATCTCAGGCAGGGCAATGGAAAGCTTCTGGAAGAGCGCCCGGGGCCAGGACCAACCTGGCTGGCCTGCAGGCACCAAGTTGTCCTGCGTGCTGTCGCTGGTGTGGCTCCACGGTCCTTCCTCTAGGCTTTCAAGCCCTTGTACATATTCAGGTGTTTTACCTGGAAAGGGTGGGAACAGTTCAGCAGCAGCTGGCCTGGGGCTCAGCTCACGTTTACTCACAGATGCCTCGGCACGGTCCCCCAGCTTTGCAATGAGGACGCTCCTTGCGTGGGGGGTGGGTTGCTGGCTGTATGGGAGATGCTTCCCCACCTCTGACCAATTTCAGAATTGTTTACCACTGGAGCAAGTGCCCTGATAGGGTTTTCCCCTGTATAACTCGTGGATTCAGGATTTTTTTTTCTTTTATGGTTCAAGTTAGATTTTATTCCTCTTTTATGTATTTATAGATATAAGCATGGAAATCATTCATTCCTATAAATACATCTGTGTGACGGGAAGAACTTTTTTCTGTTTTATTTTTAAATTTTATTTTTTAAAATTTTGAAATTTAATTTTATTTATGTTTTTATACAGCAGGTTATTATTAGTTATGTATTTTATGCATATACATGTATACAGGTCAATCCCAATCTCCCAACTCATCCCACCACCACCACCCCATGGCTTCCCACACTTGGTGTCCATACGTTTGTTCTCTACGTCTGTGTCTCTATTTCTTCCCTGCAAACCAGTTCATCTGTACCATTTTTAGGCTCCACATATATGCATTAATATACAATATTTGTTTTCCTCTTTCTGACTTACTTCATTCTGTATGACAGTCTCTCGATCCATCGATGTCTCTACAAATGACCCAGTTTCATTCCTTTTTATGGCCGAGTAATATTCCATTTTATATATGTACCACATCTTTATCCACTCATCTGTCTGTGGGCATTTAGGTTGCTTCCATTACCTGGCTATTGTAAATAGTGCTGCAACGAACATTGTGCTGAATGTGACTTTTTGAAATACGGTTTTCTCTGGGTATATGCCCAGAAGTGGGATTGCTGGATCAGATGGTAATTCTATTTCTAATTTTTTTAAGGAAACTCCATACTCTTCTCCATAGTGACTGTATCAATTTACATTCCCACCAATAGTGGAAGAGTGCTCCTTTTGTCCACACCCTCCCCAGAATTGGTTGTTTGTAGATTTTCTGATGATGCCGATTCTAACAGGTGTGAGGTGATACCTCATTGTAGTTTTGATTTGCATTTCTCTAATAATTAGTGCTGTTGAGCAGCTTTTCTGTGCGTCTTGGCCATCTCTGTGTCTCCTTTGAAGAAACGTCTCTTTAGATCTTCTGCCCATTTTTTTTGGGTTGTTTGTGTTTTTAATATTAAGCTGCATGAGCTGTTTATATATATTGGAGATTAAACCTCTGTCCATTGATTCGTCTGCAATGATTTTCGCCCATTCTGAGGGATGCCTTTTTCCATTCCCGTGTTTTTTAACAAAAAAGGAAAGAAAGGAAAAGAAGCAGAACACTAATGTGCGTAAAATATGCCTTTTGAAACGGTCGTTTTGAAATATGGACGTCCTTTGAATTTTTTGGTCGATATGTGACCCCAGGATTTGTTTTCAGGGCAGGTGTCATTTACAGGCATGCAATGATTTTGAATATCAACTGACCATTAGCGTTGGGATTAAAGCTGCTGTTGTGTGAAACGGCCACAAGGTGGCAGCAGTTCACCCTTACCAAATCTGGTTACTAGGGCAAGAGAGCCTCAGTGGAAGTGGTGTTCTAGATTGGAGTTTAGAATGGAATGTGCCAGGAGAAAGCCGCTCACGTTTGTCTCACTACTTCTTGTTCGTGTTTTTAATTTAATTTTTTATTTTTTATTACAGCAAGTTTGATTACAATGTTTGGCTTGTTGTAGGTGTGGAAGATGTGGTTCTTTTACACATATACAGATGACTGTTCTTCCTGGGATTCTTTTCCGATGTACGTTATGACAGAATGTTGAGTAGTCCTCTCTTGGTATTCTGTAGGTCTTTGGTGATTATATATGTCACCTGTGTTTGTATATGTCTGTTAACCCCGATATCGTAATGAAACCAATCCTCACACCTTTCCATTGGTGAACCATAAGTTTGTTTCATGAATCTGTGATTGCCCTTCTCCGTGGAAATATCTGCCCTGGTATCCATTTTTAGGTAACACCTATAAGTGATATGATAGGATATGTGTCTTTCACTTTCTGACTTACTACAAGTCACGTGATTACTTCTAGACTCATCTACGGTGCTGCAAATGGCATTGTGTCCTTTTTTCCCTTGGCTTCTCTTCTGCCTTAGCGGGGTCCATTTTCAACAATGTGATTCCCTGAGGGTTGTGGATTAGCTGACCTGGGCAGCCTTACCCTGCCGGCCCGCCCTCCCCAGGTGTGCCTCGTTGAGGTCAATATAAACAGAGCTCCAGGCAGCAATAGCCCTTGAAGCTGTGCCTGACTCCATATTCTCTGCCCCGTCAGCAGTCTCGGGGCTGTGCTGGTGGGAGGGAGTGAGGGGCCACAGCTTTGTGGGTGGCCCGGTGTGAGTGGGGTTCTGCTGGCCTTTCTGCAGGAGTTGCCAGGCTGCCGCCTGTAAAGAAGAGGATGTGTCACCCATACATTCCGCTGGAATTTTTCTCCGGACAGAGGTGAGGAAGGAAAAAAGCAGTGGGGGCCGGGACAAGAGGGGTATCTCAGGCAGGGCAATGGAAAGCTTCTGGAAGAGTGCCCGGGGCCAGGACCAACCTGGCTGGCCTGCAGGCACCAAGATGGCCTGCGTGCTGTCGCTGGTGTGGCTCCACGGTCCTTCCTCTAGGCTTTCAAGCCGTTGTACATATTCAGGTGTTTTACCTGGAAAGGGTGGGAACAGTTCAGCAGCAGCTGGCCTGGGGCTCAGCTCACGTTTACTCACAGATGCCTCGGCACGGTCCCCCAGCTTTGCAATGAGGACGCTCCTTGCGTGGGGGGTGGGTTGCTGGCTGTATGGGAGATGCTTCCCCACCTCTGACCAATTTCAGAATTGTTTACCACTGGAGCAAGTGCCCTGATAGGGTTTTCCCCTGTATAACTCGTGGATTCAGGATTTTTTTTTCTTTTATGGTTCAAGTTAGATTTTATTCCTCTTTTATGTATTTATAGATATAAGCATGGAAATCATTCATTCCTATAAATACATCTGTGTGACGGGAAGAACTTTTTTCTGTTTTATTTTTAAATTTTATTTTTTAAAATTTTGAAATTTAATTTCATTTATGTTTTTATACAGCAGGTTATTATTAGTTATGTATTTTATGCATATACATGTATACAGGTCAATCCCAATCTCCCAACTCATCCCACCACCACCACCCCATGGCTTCCCACACTTGGTGTCCATACGTTTGTTCTCTACGTCTGTGTCTCTATTTCTTCCCAGCAAACCAGTTCATCTGTACCATTTTTAGGCTCCACATATATGCATTAATATACAATATTTGTTTTCCTCTTTCTGACTTACTTCATTCTGTATGACAGTCTCTCGATCCATCGATGTCTCTACAAATGACCCAGTTTCATTCCTTTTTATGGCCGAGTAATATTCCATTTTATATATGTACCACATCTTTATCCACTCATCTGTCTGTGGGCATTTAGGTTGCTTCCATTACCTGGCTATTGTAAATAGTGCTGCAACGAACATTGTGCTGAATGTGCCTTTTTGAAATACGGTTTTCTCTGGGTATATGCCCAGAAGTGGGATTGCTGGATCAGATGGTAATTCTATTTCTAATTTTTTTAAGGAAACTCCATACTGTTCTCCATAGTGACTGTATCAATTTACATTCCCACCAATAGTGGAAGAGGGCTCCTTTTGTCCACACCCTCCCCAGAATTGGTTGTTTGTAGATTTTCTGATGATGCCGATTCTAAAAGGTGTGAGGTGATACCTCATTGTAGTTTTGATTTGCATTTCTCTAATAATTAGTGCTGTTGAGCAGCTTTTCTGTGCGTCTTGGCCATCTCTGTGTCTCCTTTGAAGAAACGTCTCTTTAGATCTTCTGCCCATTTTTTTGGGTTGTTTGTTTTTTTTAATATTAAGCTGCATGAGCTGTTTATATATATTGGAGATTAAACCTCTGTCCATTGATTCGTCTGCAATGATTTTCGCCCATTCTGAGGGATGCCTTTTTCCATTCCCGTGTTTTTTAACAAAAAAGGAAAGAAAGGAAAAGAAGCAGAACACTAATGTGCGTAAAATATGTCTTTTGAAACGGTCGTTTTGAAATATGGACGTCCTTTGAATTTTTTGGTCGATATGTGACCCCAGGATTTGTTTTCAGGGCAGGTGTCATTTACAGGCATGCAATGATTTTGAATATCAACTGACCATTAGCGTTGGGATTAAAGCTGCTGTTGTGTGAAACGGCCACAAGGTGGCAGCAGTTCACCCTTACCAAATCTGGTTACTAGGGCAAGAGAGCCTCAGTGGAAGTGGTGTTCTAGATTGGAGTTTAGAATGGAATGTACCAGGAGAAAGCCGCTCACGTTTGTCTCACTACTTCTTGTTCGTGTTTTTAATTTAATTTTTTATTTTTTATTACAGCAAGTTTGATTACAATGTTTGGCTTGTTGTAGGTGTGGAAGATGTGGTTCTTTTACACATATACAGATGACTGTTCTTCCTGGGATCCTTTTCCCATGTACGTTATGACAGAATGTTGAGTAGTCCTCTCTTGGTATTCTGTAGGTCTTTGGTGATTATGTATGTCACCTGTGTTTGTATATGTCTGTTAACCCCGATATCGTAATGAAACCAATCCTCACACCTTTCCATTGGTGAACCATAAGTTTGTTTCATGAATCTGTGATTGCCCTTCTCCGTGGAAATATCTGCCCTGGTATCCATTTTTAGGTAACACCTATAAGTGATATGATAGGATATGTGTCTTTCACTTTCTGACTTACTACAAGTCACGTGATTACTTCTAGACTCATCTACGGTGCTGCAAATGGCATTGTGTCCTTTTTTCCCTTGGCTTCTCTTCTGCCTTAGCGGGGTCCATTTTCAACAATGTGATTCCCTGAGGGTTGTGGATTAGCTGACCTGGGCAGCCTTACCCTGCCGGCCCGCCCTCCCCAGGTGTGCCTCGTTGAGGTCAATATAAACAGAGCTCCAGGCAGCAATAGCCCTTGAAGCTGTGCCTGACTCCATATTCTCTGCCCCGTCAGCAGTCTCGGGGCTGTGCTGGTGGGAGGGAGTGAGGGGCCACAGCTTTGTGGGTGGCCCGGTGTGAGTGGGGTTCTGCTGGCCTTTCTGCAGGAGTTGCCAGGCTGCCGCCTGTAAAGAAGAGGATGTGTCACCCATAACTTCCGCTGGAATTTCTCTCCGGACAGAGGTGAGGAAGGAAAAAAGCAGTGGGGGCCGGGACAGGAGGGGTATCTCAGGCAGGGCAATGGAAAGCTTCTGGAAGAGCGCCAGGGTCCAGGACCAGTGGGCTGGCTGGCCTGCAGGCACCAAGTTGGCCTGCGTGCTGTCGCTGGTGTGGCTCCACGGTCCTTCCTCTAGGCTTTCAAGCCCTTGTACATATTCAGGTGTTTTACCTGGAAAGGGTGGGAACAGTTCAGCAGCAGCTGGCCTGGGGCTCAGCTCACGTTTACTCACAGATGCCTCGGCACGGTCCCCCAGTTTGCAATGAGGACGCTCCTTGCATGGGGGGTGGGTGGCTGGCTGTATGGGAGATGGTTCCCCACCTCTGACCAATTTCAGAATTGTTTACCGCTGGAGCAAGTGTCGTGATAGGGTTTTCCTCTGTATAACTCGTGGGTTCAATTTTTTTTTTCTTTTATGGTTCAAGTTAGATTTTATTCCTCTTTTATGTATTTATAAATATAAGCATGGAAATAATTCATTCCTATAAATACATCTGTGTGACGGGAAGAACTTTTTTCTGTTTTATTTTTAAATTTTATTTTTTAAAATTTTGAAATTTAATTTCATTTATGTTTTTATACAGCAGGTTATTATTAGTTATGTATTTTATGCATATACATGTATACAGGTCAATCCCAATCTCCCAACTCATCCCACCACCACCACCCCATGGCTTCCCACCCTTGGTGTCCATACGTTTGTTCTCTACGTCTGTGTCTCTATTTCTTCCCTGCAAACCAGTTCATCTGTACCATTTTTAGGCTCCACATATATGCATTAATATACAATATTTGTTTTCCTCTTTCTGACTTACTTCATTCTGTATGACAGTCTCTCAATCCATCGATGTCTCTACAAATGACCCAGTTTCATTCCTTTTTATGGCCGAGTAATATTCCATTTTATATATGTACCACATCTTTATCCACTCATCTGTCTGTGGGCATTTAGGTTGCTTCCATTACCTGGCTATTGTAAATAGTGCTGCAACGAACATTGTGCTGAATGTGCCTTTTTGAAATACGGTTTTCTCTGGGTATATGCCCAGAAGTGGGATTGCTGGATCAGATGGTAATTCTATTTCTAATTTTTTTAAGGAAACTCCATACTGTTCTCCATAGTGACTGTATCAATTTACATTCCCACCAATAGTGGAAGAGGGCTCCTTTTGTCCACACCCTCCCCAGAATTGGTTGTTTGTATATTTTCTGATGATGCCTATTCTAACAGGTGTGAGGTGATACCTCATTGTAGTTTTGATTTGCATTTCTCTAATAATTAGTGCTGTTGAGCAGCTTTTCATGTGCGTCTTGGCCATCTCTGTGTCTCCTTTGAAGAAACGTCTCTTTAGATCTTCTGCCCATTTTTTGGGGTTGTTTGTTTTTTTAATATTAAGCTGCATGAGCTGTTTATATATATTGGAGATTAAACCTGTGTCCATTGATTCATTTGCAACGATTTTCACCCATCCTGAGGGATGCCTTTTTCCATTCCCGTTTTTTTTAACAAAAAAGGAAAGAAAGGAAAAGAAGCAGAACACTAATGTGCGTAAAATATGCCTTTTGAAACGGTCGTTTTGAAATATGGACGTCCTTTGAATTTTTTGGTCGATATGTGACCCCAGGATTTGTTTTCAGGGCAGGTGTCATTTACAGGCCTGCAATGATTTTGAATATCAACTGACCATTAGCGTTGGGATTAAAGCTGCTGTTGTGTGAAACGGCCACAAGGTGGCAGCAGTTCACCCTTACCAAATCTGGTTACTAGGGCAAGAGAGCCTCAGTGGAAGTGGTGTTCTAGATTGGAGTTTAGAATGGAATGTACCAGGAGAAAGCCGCTCACGTTTGTCTCACTACTTCTTGTTCGTGTTTTTAATTTAATTTTTTATTTTTTATTACAGCAAGTTTGATTACAATGTTTGGCTTGTTGTAGGTGTGGAAGATGTGGTTCTTTTACACATATACAGATGACTGTTCTTCCTGGGATTCTTTTCCCATGTACGTTATGACAGAATGTTGAGTAGTCCTCTCTTGGTATTCTGTAGGTCTTTGGTGATTATATATGTCACCTGTGTTTGTATATGTCTGTTAACCCCGATATCGTAATGAAACCAATCCTCACACCTTTCCATTGGTGAACCATAAGTTTGTTTCATGAATCTGTGATTGCCCTTCTCCGTGGAAATATCTGCCCTGGTATCCACTTTTAGGTAACACCTATAGGTGATATGATATGATATGTGTCTTTCACTTTCTGACTTACTACAAGTCACGTGATTACTTCTAGACTCATCTACGGTGCTGCAAATGGCATTGTGTCCTTTTTTCCCTTGGCTTCTCTTCTGCCTTAGCGGGGTCCATTTTCAACAATGTGATTCCCTGAGGGTTGTGGATTAGCTGACCTGGGCAGCCTTACCCTGCCGGCCCGCCCTCCCCAGGTGTTCCTCGTTGAGGTCAATATAAACAGAGCTCCAGGCAGCAATAGTCCCTGAAGCTGTGCCTGACTCCATATTCTCTGCCCCGTCAGCAGTCTCGGGGCTGTGCTGGTGGGAGGGAGTGAGGGGCCACAGCTTTGTGGGTGGCCCGGTGTGAGTGGGGTTCTGCTGGCCTTTCTGCAGGAGTTGCCATGCTGCCGCCTGTAAAGAAGAGGATGTGTCACCCATACATTCCGCTGGAATTTCTCTCCGGACAGAGGTGAGGAAGGAAAAAAGCAGTGGGGGCCGGGACAGGAGGGGTATCTCAGGCAGGGCAATGGAAAGCTTCTGGAAGAGCGCCCGGGTCCAGGACCAACCTGGCTGGCCTGCAGGCACCAAGATGTCCTGCGTGCTGTCGCTGGTGTGGCTCCACGGTCCTTCCTCTAGGCTTTCAAGCCCTTGTACATATTCAGGTGTTTTACCTGGAAAGGGTGGGAACAGTTCAGCAGCAGCTGGCCTGGGGCTCAGCTCACGTTTACTCACAGATGCCTCGGCACGGTCCCCCAGCTTTGCAATGAGGACGCTCCTTGCGTGGGGGGTGGGTTGCTGGCTGTATGGGAGATGCTTCCCCACCTCTGACCAATTTCAGAATTGTTTACCACTGGAGCAAGTGCCCTGATAGGGTTTTCCCCTGTATAACTCGTGGGTTCAGAATTTTTTTTTCTTTTATGGTTCAAGTTAGATTTTATTCCTCTTTTATGTATTTATAGATATAAGCATGGAAATCATTCATTCCTATAAATACATCTGTGTGACGGGAAGAACTTTTTTCTGTTTTATTTTTAAATTTTATTTTTTAAAATTTTGAAATTTAATTTTATTTATGTTTTTATACAGCAGGTTATTATTAGTTATGTATTTTATGCATATACATGTATACAGGTCAATCCCAATCTCCCAACTCATCCCACCACCACCACCCCATGGCTTCCCACACTTGGTGTCCATACGTTTGTTCTCTACGTCTGTGTCTCTATTTCTTCCCTGCAAACCAGTTCATCTGTACCATTTTTAGGCTCCACATATATGCATTAATATACAATATTTGATTTCCTCTTTCTGACTTACTTCATTCTGTATGACAGTCTCTCGATCCATCGATGTCTCTACAAATGACCCAGTTTCATTCCTTTTTATGGCCGAGTAATATTCCATTTTATATATGTACCACATCTTTATCCACTCATCTGTCTGTGGGCATTTAGGTTGCTTCCATTACCTGGCTATTGTAAATAGTGCTGCAACGAACATTGTGCTGAATGTGCCTTTTTGAAATACGGTTTTCTCTGGGTATATGCCCAGAAGTGGGATTGCTGGATCAGATGGTAATTCTATTTCTAATTTTTTTAAGGAAACTCCATACTGTTCTCCATAGTGACTGTATCAATTTACATTCCCACCAATAGTGGAAGAGGGCTCCTTTTGTCCACACCCTCCCCAGAATTGGTTGTTTGTAGATTTTCTGATGATGCCGATTCTAAAAGGTGTGAGGTGATACCTCATTGTAGTTTTGATTTGCATTTCTCTAATAATTAGTGCTGTTGAGCAGCTTTTCTGTGTGTCTTGGCCATCTCTGTGTCTCCTTTGAAGAAACGTCTCTTTAGATCTTCTGCCCATTTTTTTGGGTTGTTTGTTTTTTTAATATTAAGCTGCATGAGCTGTTTATATATATTGGAGATTAAACCTCTGTCCATTGATTCGTCTGCAATGATTTTCGCCCATTCTGAGGGATGCCTTTTTCCATTCCCGTGTTTTTTAACAAAAAAGGAAAGAAAGGAAAAGAAGCAGAACACTAATGTGCGTAAAATATGTCTTTTGAAACGGTCGTTTTGAAATATGGACGTCCTTTGAATTTTTTGGTCGATATGTGACCCCAGGATTTGTTTTCAGGGCAGGTGTCATTTACAGGCCTGCAATGATTTTGAATATCAACTGACCATTAGCGTTGGGATTAAAGCTGCTGTTGTGTGAAACGGCCACAAGGTGGCAGCAGTTCACCCTTACCAAATCTGGTTACTAGGGCAAGAGAGCCTCAGTGGAAGTGGTGTTCTAGATTGGAGTTTAGAATGGAATGTACCAGGAGAAAGCCGCTCACGTTTGTCTCACTACTTCTTGTTCGTGTTTTTAATTTAATTTTTTATTTTTTATTACAGCAAGTTTGATTACAATGTTTGGCTTGTTGTAGGTGTGGAAGATGTGGTTCTTTTACACATATACAGATGACTGTTCTTCCTGGGATTCTTTTCCCATGTACGTTATGACAGAATGTTGAGTAGTCCTCTCTTGGTATTCTGTAGGTCTTTGGTGATTATATATGTCACCTGTGTTTGTATATGTCTGTTAACCCCGATATCGTAATGAAACCAATCCTCACACCTTTCCATTGGTGAACCATAAGTTTGTTTCATGAATCTGTGATTGCCCTTCTCCGTGGAAATATCTGCCCTGGTATCCACTTTTAGGTAACACCTATAGGTGATATGATATGATATGTGTCTTTCACTTTCTGACTTACTACAAGTCACGTGATTACTTCTAGACTCATCTACGGTGCTGCAAATGGCATTGTGTCCTTTTTTCCCTTGGCTTCTCTTCTGCCTTAGCGGGGTCCATTTTCAACAATGTGATTCCCTGAGGGTTGTGGATTAGCTGACCTGGGCAGCCTTACCCTGCCGGCCCGCCCTCCCCAGGTGTTCCTCGTTGAGGTCAATATAAACAGAGCTCCAGGCAGCAATAGTCCCTGAAGCTGTGCCTGACTCCATATTCTCTGCCCCGTCAGCAGTCTCGGGGCTGTGCTGGTGGGAGGGAGTGAGGGGCCACAGCTTTGTGGGTGGCCCGGTGTGAGTGGGGTTCTGCTGGCCTTTCTGCAGGAGTTGCCATGCTGCCGCCTGTAAAGAAGAGGATGTGTCACCCATACATTCCGCTGGAATTTCTCTCCGGACAGAGGTGAGGAAGGAAAAAAGCAGTGGGGGCCGGGACAGGAGGGGTATCTCAGGCAGGGCAATGGAAAGCTTCTGGAAGAGCGCCCGGGTCCAGGACCAACCTGGCTGGCCTGCAGGCACCAAGATGTCCTGCGTGCTGTCGCTGGTGTGGCTCCACGGTCCTTCCTCTAGGCTTTCAAGCCCTTGTACATATTCAGGTGTTTTACCTGGAAAGGGTGGGAACAGTTCAGCAGCAGCTGGCCTGGGGCTCAGCTCACGTTTACTCACAGATGCCTCGGCACGGTCCCCCAGGTTTGCAATGAGGACGCTCCTTGCGTGGGGGGTGGGTTGCTGGCTGTATGGGAGATGCTTCCCCACCTCTGACCAATTTCAGAATTGTTTACCACTGGAGCAAGTGCCCTGATAGGGTTTTCCCCTGTATAACTCGTGGGTTCAGAATTTTTTTTTCTTTTATGGTTCAAGTTAGATTTTATTCCTCTTTTATGTATTTATAGATATAAGCATGGAAATCATTCATTCCTATAAATACATCTGTGTGACGGGAAGAACTTTTTTCTGTTTTATTTTTAAATTTTATTTTTTAAAATTTTGAAATTTAATTTTATTTATGTTTTTATACAGCAGGTTATTATTAGTTATGTATTTTATGCATATACATGTATACAGGTCAATCCCAATCTCCCAACTCATCCCACCACCACCACCCCATGGCTTCCCACACTTGGTGTCCATACGTTTGTTCTCTACGTCTGTGTCTCTATTTCTTCCCTGCAAACCAGTTCATCTGTACCATTTTTAGGCTCCACATATATGCATTAATATACAATATTTGTTTTCCTCTTTCTGACTTACTTCATTCTGTATGACAGTCTCTCGATCCATCGATGTCTCTACAAATGACCCAGTTTCATTCCTTTTTATGGCCGAGTAATATTCCATTTTATATATGTATCACATCTTTATCCACTCATCTGTCTGTGGGCATTTAGGTTGCTTCCATTACCTGGCTATTGTAAATAGTGCTGCAACGAACATTGTGCTGAATGTGCCTTTTTGAAATACGGTTTTCTCTGGGTATATGCCCAGAAGTGGGATTGCTGGATCAGATGGTAATTCTATTTCTAATTTTTTTAAGGAAACTCCATACTGTTCTCCATAGTGACTGTATCAATTTACATTCCCACCAATAGTGGAAGAGGGCTCCTTTTGTCCACACCCTCCCCAGAATTGGTTGTTTGTAGATTTTCTGATGATGCCGATTCTAAAAGGTGTGAGGTGATACCTCATTGTAGTTTTGATTTGCATTTCTCTAATAATTAGTGCTGTTGAGCAGCTTTTCTGTGTGTCTTGGCCATCTCTGTGTCTCCTTTGAAGAAACGTCTCTTTAGATCTTCTGCCCATTTTTTTGGGTTGTTTGTTTTTTTAATATTAAGCTGCATGAGCTGTTTATATATATTGGAGATTAAACCTCTGTCCATTGATTCGTCTGCAATGATTTTCGCCCATTCTGAGGGATGCCTTTTTCCATTCCCGTGTTTTTTAACAAAAAAGGAAAGAAAGGAAAAGAAGCAGAACACTAATGTGCGTAAAATATGTCTTTTGAAACGGTCGTTTTGAAATATGGACGTCCTTTGAATTTTTTGGTCGATATGTGACCCCAGGATTTGTTTTCAGGGCAGGTGTCATTTACAGGCATGCAATGATTTTGAATATCAACTGACCATTAGCGTTGGGATTAAAGCTGCTGTTGTGTGAAACGGCCACAAGGTGGCAGCAGTTCACCCTTACCAAATCTGGTTACTAGGGCAAGAGAGCCTCAGTGGAAGTGGTGTTCTAGATTGGAGTTTAGAATGGAATGTACCAGGAGAAAGCCGCTCACGTTTGTCTCACTACTTCTTGTTCGTGTTTTTAATTTAATTTTTTATTTTTTATTACAGCAAGTTTGATTACAATGTTTGGCTTGTTGTAGGTGTGGAAGATGTGGTTCTTTTACACATATACAGATGACTGTTCTTCCTGGGATCCTTTTCCCATGTACGTTATGACAGAATGTTGAGTAGTCCTCTCTTGGTATTCTGTAGGTCTTTGGTGATTATGTATGTCACCTGTGTTTGTATATGTCTGTTAACCCCGATATCGTAATGAAACCAATCCTCACACCTTTCCATTGGTGAACCATAAGTTTGTTTCATGAATCTGTGATTGCCCTTCTCCGTGGAAATATCTGCCCTGGTATCCATTTTTAGGTAACACCTATAAGTGATATGATAGGATATGTGTCTTTCACTTTCTGACTTACTACAAGTCACGTGATTACTTCTAGACTCATCTACGGTGCTGCAAATGGCATTGTGTCCTTTTTTCCCTTGGCTTCTCTTCTGCCTTAGCGGGGTCCATTTTCAACAATGTGATTCCCTGAGGGTTGTGGATTAGCTGACCTGGGCAGCCTTACCCTGCCGGCCCGCCCTCCCCAGGTGTGCCTCGTTGAGGTCAATATAAACAGAGCTCCAGGCAGCAATAGCCCCTGAAGCTGTGCCTGACTCCATATTCTCTGCCCCGTCAGCAGTCTCGGGGCTGTGCTGGTGGGAGGGAGTGAGGGGCCACAGCTTTGTGGGTGGCCCGGTGTGAGTGGGGTTCTGCTGGCCTTTCTGCAGGAGTTGCCAGGCTGCCGCCTGTAAAGAAGAGGATGTGTCACCCATACCTTCCGCTGGAATTTCTCTCCGGACAGAGGTGAGGAAGGAAAAAAGCAGTGGGGGCCGGGACAGGAGGGGTATCTCAGGCAGGGCAATGGAAAGCTTCTGGAAGAGCGCCAGGGTCCAGGACCAGTGGGCTGGCTGGCCTGCAGGCACCAAGTTGGCCTGCGTGCTGTCGCTGGTGTGGCTCCACGGTCCTTCCTCTAGGCTTTCAAGCCCTTGTACATATTCAGGTGTTTTACCTGGAAAGGGTGGGAACAGTTCAGCAGCAGCTGGCCTGGGGCTCAGCTCACGTTTACTCACAGATGCCTCGGCACGGTCCCCCAGTTTGCAATGAGGACGCTCCTTGCGTGGGGGGTGGGTGGCTGGCTGTATGGGAGATGGTTCCCCACCTCTGACCAATTTCAGAATTGTTTACCGCTGGAGCAAGTGTCGTGATAGGGTTTTCCTCTGTATAACTCGTGGGTTCAATTTTTTTTTTTCTTTTATGGTTCAAGTTAGATTTTATTCCTCTTTTATGTATTTATAAATATAAGCATGGAAATAATTCATTCCTATAAATACATCTGTGTGACGGGAAGAACTTTTTTCTGTTTTATTTTTAAATTTTATTTTTTAAAATTTTGAAATTTAATTTCATTTATGTTTTTATACAGCAGGTTATTATTAGTTATGTATTTTATGCATATACATGTATACAGGTCAATCCCAATCTCCCAACTCATCCCACCACCACCACCCCATGGCTTCCCACCCTTGGTGTCCATACGTTTGTTCTCTACGTCTGTGTCTCTATTTCTTCCCTGCAAACCAGTTCATCTGTACCATTTTTAGGCTCCACATATATGCATTAATATGCAATATTTGTTTTCCTCTTTCTGACTTACTTCATTCTGTATGACAGTCTCTCAATCCATCGATGTCTCTACAAATGACCCAGTTTCATTCCTTTTTATGGCCGAGTAATATTCCATTTTATATATGTACCACATCTTTATCCACTCATCTGTCTGTGGGCATTTAGGTTGCTTCCATTACCTGGCTATTGTAAATAGTGCTGCAACGAACATTGTGCTGAATGTGCCTTTTTGAAATACGGTTTTCTCTGGGTATATGCCCAGAAGTGGGATTGCTGGATCAGATGGTAATTCTATTTCTAATTTTTTTAAGGAAACTCCATACTGTTCTCCATAGTGACTGTATCAATTTACATTCCCACCAATAGTGGAAGAGGGCTCCTTTTGTCCACACCCTCCCCAGAATTGGTTGTTTGTATATTTTCTGATGATGCCTATTCTAACAGGTGTGAGGTGATACCTCATTGTAGTTTTGATTTGCATTTCTCTAATAATTAGTGCTGTTGAGCAGCTTTTCATGTGCGTCTTGGCCATCTCTGTGTCTCCTTTGAAGAAACGTCTCTTTAGATCTTCTGCCCATTTTTTGGGGTTGTTTGTTTTTTTAATATTAAGCTGCATGAGCTGTTTATATATATTGGAGATTAAACCTGTGTCCATTGATTCATTTGCAACGATTTTCACCCATCCTGAGGGATGCCTTTTTCCATTCCCGTTTTTTTAACAAAAAAGGAAAGAAAGGAAAAGAAGCAGAACACTAATGTGCGTAAAATATGCCTTTTGAAACGGTCGTTTTGAAATATGGACGTCCTTTGAATTTTTTGGTCGATATGTGACCCCAGGATTTGTTTTCAGGGCAGGTGTCATTTACAGGCCTGCAATGATTTTGAATATCAACTGACCATTAGCGTTGGGATTAAAGCTGCTGTTGTGTGAAACGGCCACAAGGTGGCAGCAGTTCACCCTTACCAAATCTGGTTACTAGGGCAAGAGAGCCTCAGTGGAAGTGGTGTTCTAGATTGGAGTTTAGAATGGAATGTACCAGGAGAAAGCCGCTCACGTTTGTCTCACTACTTCTTGTTCGTGTTTTTAATTTAATTTTTTATTTTTTATTACAGCAAGTTTGATTACAATGTTTGGCTTGTTGTAGGTGTGGAAGATGTGGTTCTTTTACACATATACAGATGACTGTTCTTCCTGGGATTCTTTTCCCATGTACGTTATGACAGAATGTTGAGTAGTCCTCTCTTGGTATTCTGTAGGTCTTTGGTGATTATATATGTCACCTGTGTTTGTATATGTCTGTTAACCCCGATATCGTAATGAAACCAATCCTCACACCTTTCCATTGGTGAACCATAAGTTTGTTTCATGAATCTGTGATTGCCCTTCTCCGTGGAAATATCTGCCCTGGTATCCACTTTTAGGTAACACCTATAGGTGATATGATATGATATGTGTCTTTCACTTTCTGACTTACTACAAGTCACGTGATTACTTCTAGACTCATCTACGGTGCTGCAAATGGCATTGTGTCCTTTTTTCCCTTGGCTTCTCTTCTGCCTTAGCGGGGTCCATTTTCAACAATGTGATTCCCTGAGGGTTGTGGATTAGCTGACCTGGGCAGCCTTACCCTGCCGGCCCGCCCTCCCCAGGTGTTCCTCGTTGAGGTCAATATAAACAGAGCTCCAGGCAGCAATAGTCCCTGAAGCTGTGCCTGACTCCATATTCTCTGCCCCGTCAGCAGTCTCGGGGCTGTGCTGGTGGGAGGGAGTGAGGGGCCACAGCTTTGTGGGTGGCCCGGTGTGAGTGGGGTTCTGCTGGCCTTTCTGCAGGAGTTGCCATGCTGCCGCCTGTAAAGAAGAGGATGTGTCACCCATACATTCCGCTGGAATTTCTCTCCGGACAGAGGTGAGGAAGGAAAAAAGCAGTGGGGGCCGGGACAGGAGGGGTATCTCAGGCAGGGCAATGGAAAGCTTCTGGAAGAGCGCCCGGGGCCAGGACCAACCTGGCTGGCCTGCAGGCACCAAGTTGTCCTGTGTGCTGTCGCTGGTGTGGCTCCACGGTCCTTCCTCTAGGCTTTCAAGCCCTTGTACATATTCAGGTGTTTTACCTGGAAAGGGTGGGAACAGTTCAGCAGCAGCTGGCCTGGGGCTCAGCTCACGTTTACTCACAGATGCCTCGGCACGGTCCCCCAGCTTTGCAATGAGGACGCTCCTTGCGTGGGGGGTGGGTTGCTGGCTGTATGGGAGATGCTTCCCCACCTCTGACCAATTTCAGAATTGTTTACCACTGGAGCAAGTGCCCTGATAGGGTTTTCCCCTGTATAACTCGTGGGTTCAGGATTTTTTTTTCTTTTATGGTTCAAGTTAGATTTTATTCCTCTTTTATGTATTTATAGATATAAGCATGGAAATCATTCATTCCTATAAATACATCTGTGTGACGGGAAGAACTTTTTTCTGTTTTATTTTTAAATTTCATTTTTTAAAATTTTGAAATTTAATTTTATTTATGTTTTTATACAGCAGGTTATTATTAGTTATGTATTTTATGCATATACATGTATACAGGTCAATCCCAATCTCCCAACTCATCCCACCACCACCACCCCATGGCTTCCCACACTTGGTGTCCATACGTTTGTTCTCTACGTCTGTGTCTCTATTTCTTCCCTGCAAACCAGTTCATCTGTACCATTTTTAGGCTCCACATATATGCATTAATATACAATATTTGTTTTCCTCTTTCTGACTTACTTCATTCTGTATGACAGTCTCTCGATCCATCGATGTCTCTAGAAATGACCCAGTTTCATTCCTTTTTATGGCCGAGTAATATTCCATTTTATATATGTACCACATCTTTATCCACTCATCTGTCTGTGGGCATTTAGGTTGCTTCCATTACCTGGCTATTGTAAATAGTGCTGCAACGAACATTGTGCTGAATGTGCCTTTTTGAAATACGGTTTTCTCTGGGTATATGCCCAGAAGTGGGATTGCTGGATCAGATGGTAATTCTATTTCTAATTTTTTTAAGGAAACTCCATACTGTTCTCCATAGTGACTGTATCAATTTACATTCCCACCAATAGTGGAAGAGGGCTCCTTTTGTCCACACCCTCCCCAGAATTGGTTGTTTGTAGATTTTCTGATGATGCCGATTCTAAAAGGTGTGAGGTGATACCTCATTGTAGTTTTGATTTGCATTTCTCTAATAATTAGTGCTGTTGAGCAGCTTTTCTGTGCGTCTTGGCCATCTCTGTGTCTCCTTTGAAGAAACGTCTCTTTAGATCTTCTGCCCATTTTTTTTGGGTTGTTTGTTTTTTTAATATTAAGCTGCATGAGCTGTTTATATATATTGGAGATTAAACCTCTGTCCATTGATTCGTCTGCAATGATTTTCGCCCATTCTGAGGGATGCCTTTTTCCATTCCCGTGTTTTTTAACAAAAAAGGAAAGAAAGGAAAAGAAGCAGAACACTAATGTGCGTAAAATATGCCTTTTGAAACGGTCGTTTTGAAATATGGACGTCCTTTGAATTTTTTGGTCGATATGTGACCCCAGGATTTGTTTTCAGGGCAGGTGTCATTTACAGGCATGCAATGATTTTGAATATCAACTGACCATTAGCGTTGGGATTAAAGCTGCTGTTGTGTGAAACGGCCACAAGGTGGCAGCAGTTCACCCTTACCAAATCTGGTTACTAGGGCAAGAGAGCCTCAGTGGAAGTGGTGTTCTAGATTGGAGTTTAGAATGGAATGTACCAGGAGAAAGCCGCTCACGTTTGTCTCACTACTTCTTGTTCGTGTTTTTAATTTAATTTTTTATTTTTTATTACAGCAAGTTTGATTACAATGTTTGGCTTGTTGTAGGTGTGGAAGATGTGGTTCTTTTACACATATACAGATGACTGTTCTTCCTGGGATTCTTTTCCCATGTACGTTATGACAGAATGTTGAGTAGTCCTCTCTTGGTATTCTGTAGGTCTTTGGTGATTATATATGTCACCTGTGTTTGTATATGTCTGTTAACCCCGATATCGTAATGAAACCAATCCTCACACCTTTCCATTGGTGAACCATAAGTTTGTTTCATGAATCTGTGATTGCCCTTCTCCGTGGAAATATCTGCCCTGGTATCCACTTTTAGGTAACACCTATAGGTGATATGATAGGATATGTGTCTTTCACTTTCTGACTTACTACAAGTCACGTGATTACTTCTAGACTCATCTACGGTGCTGCAAATGGCATTGTGTCCTTTTTTCCCTTGGCTTCTCTTCTGCCTTAGCGGGGTCCATTTTCAACAATGTGATTCCCTGAGGGTTGTGGATTAGCTGACCTGGGCAGCCTTACCCTGCCGGCCCGCCCTCCCCAGGTGTGCCTCGTTGAGGTCAATATAAACAGAGCTCCAGGCAGCAATAGCCCCTGAAGCTGTGCCTGACTCCATATTCTCTGCCCCGTCAGCAGTCTCGGGGCTGTGCTGGTGGGAGGGAGTGAGGGGCCACAGCTTTGTGGGTGGCCCGGTGTGAGTGGGGTTCTGCTGGCCTTTCTGCAGGAGTTGCCATGCTGCCGCCTGTAAAGAAGAGGATGAGTCACCCATACATTGCGCTGGAATTTCTCTCCGGACAGAGGTGAGGAAGGAAAAAAGCAGTGGGGGCCGGGACAGGAGGGGTATCTCAGGCAGGGCAATGGAAAGCTTCTGGAAGAGCGCCCGGGGCCAGGACCAACCTGGCTGGCCTGCAGGCACCAAGTTGTCCTGCGTGCTGTCGCTGGTGTGGCTCCACGGTCCTTCCTCTAGGCTTTCAAGCCCTTGTACATATTCAGGTGTTTTACCTGGAAAGGGTGGGAACAGTTCAGCAGCAGCTGGCCTGGGGCTCAGCTCACGTTTACTCACAGATGCCTCGGCACGGTCCCCCAGCTTTGCAGTGAGGACGCTCCTTGCGTGGGGGGTGGGTTGCTGGCTATATGGGAGATGCTTCCCCACCTCTGACCAATTTCAGAATTGTTTACCACTGGAGCAAGTGCCCTGATAGGGTTTTCCCCTGTATAACTCGTGGATTCAGGATTTTTTTTTCTTTTATGGTTCAAGTTAGATTTTATTCCTCTTTTATGTATTTATAGATATAAGCATGGAAATCATTCATTCCTATAAATACATCTGTGTGACGGGAAGAAATTTTTTCTGTTTTATTTTTAAATTTTATTTTTTAAAATTTTGAAATTTAATTTTATTTATGTTTTTATACAGCAGGTTATTATTAGTTATGTATTTTATGCATATACATGTATACAGGTCAATCCCAATCTCCCAACTCATCCCACCACCACCACCCCATGGCTTCCCACACTTGGTGTCCATACGTTTGTTCTCTACGTCTGTGTCTCTATTTCTTCCCTGCAAACCAGTTCATCTGTACCATTTTTAGGCTCCACATATATGCATTAATATACAATATTTGTTTTCCTCTTTCTGACTTACTTCATTCTGTATGACAGTCTCTCGATCCATCGATGTCTCTACAAATGACCCAGTTTCATTCCTTTTTATGGCCGAGTAATATTCCATTTTATATATGTACCACATCTTTATCCACTCATCTGTCTGTGGGCATTTAGGTTGCTTCCATTACCTGGCTATTGTAAATAGTGCTGCAAGGAACATTGTGCTGAATGTGCCTTTTTGAAATACGGTTTTCTCTGGGTATATGCCCAGAAGTGGGATTGCTGGATCAGATGGTAATTCTATTTCTAATTTTTTTAAGGAAACTCCATACTGTTCTCCATAGTGACTGTATCAATTTACATTCCCACCAATAGTGGAAGAGGGCTCCTTTTGTCCACACCCTCCCCAGATATTGGTTGTTTGTAGATTTTCTGATGATGCCTATTCTAACAGGTGTGAGGTGATACCTCATTGTAGTTTTGATTTGCATTTCTCTAATAATTAGTGCTGTTGAGCAGCTTTTCTGTGCGTCTTGGCCATCTCTGTGTCTCCTTTGAAGAAACGTCTCTTTAGATCTTCTGCCCATTTTTTTGGGTTGTTTGTTTTTTTAATATTAAGCTGCATGAGCTGTTTATATATATTGGAGATTAAACCTCTGTCCATTGATTCGTCTGCAATGATTTTCGCCCATTCTGAGGGATGCCTTTTTCCATTCCCGTGTTTTTTAACAAAAAAGGAAAGAAAGGAAAAGAAGCAGAACACTAATGTGCGTAAAATATGCCTTTTGAAACGGTCGTTTTGAAATATGGACGTCCTTTGAATTTTTTGGTCGATATGTGACCCCAGGATTTGTTTTCAGGGCAGGTGTCATTTACAGGCATGCAATGATTTTGAATATCAACTGACCATTAGCGTTGGGATTAAAGCTGCTGTTGTGTGAAACGGCCACAAGGTGGCAGCAGTTCACCCTTACCAAATCTGGTTACTAGGGCAAGAGAGCCTCAGTGGAAGTGGTGTTCTAGATTGGAGTTTAGAATGGAATGTGCCAGGAGAAAGCCGCTCACGTTTGTCTCACTACTTCTTGTTCGTGTTTTTAATTTAATTTTTTATTTTTTATTACAGCAAGTTTGATTACAATGTTTGGCTTGTTGTAGGTGTGGAAGATGTGGTTCTTTTACACATATACAGATGACTGTTCTTCCTGGGATTCTTTTCCCATGTACGTTATGACAGAATGTTGAGTAGTCCTCTCTTGGTATTCTGTAGGTCTTTGGTGATTATATATGTCACCTGTGTTTGTATATGTCTGTTAACCCCGATATCGTAATGAAACCAATCCTCACACCTTTCCATTGGTGAACCATAAGTTTGTTTCATGAATCTGTGATTGCCCTTCTCCGTGGAAATATCTGCCCTGGTATCCATTTTTAGGTAACACCTATAAGTGATATGATAGGATATGTGTCTTTCACTTTCTGACTTACTACAAGTCACGTGATTACTTCTAGACTCATCTACGGTGCTGCAAATGGCATTGTGTCCTTTTTTCCCTTGGCTTCTCTTCTGCCTTAGCGGGGTCCATTTTCAACAATGTGATTCCCTGAGGGTTGTGGATTAGCTGACCTGGGCAGCCTTACCCTGCCGGCCCGCCCTCCCCAGGTGTGCCTCGTTGAGGTCAATATAAACAGCGCTCCAGGCAGCAATAGCCCCTGAAGCTGTGCCTGACTCCATATTCTCTGCCCCGTCAGCAGTCTCGGGGCTGTGCTGGTGGGAGGGAGTGAGGGGCCACAGCTTTGTGGGTGGCCCGGTGTGAGTGGGGTTCTGCTGGCCTTTCTGCAGGAGTTGCCAGGCTGCCGCCTGTAAAGAAGAGGATGTGTCACCCATACATTCCGCTGGAATTTTTCTCCGGACAGAGGTGAGGAAGGAAAAAAGCAGTGGGGGCCGGGACAGGAGGGGTATCTCAGGCAGGGCAATGGAAAGCTTCTGGAAGAGTGCCCGGGGCCAGGACCAACCTGGCTGGCCTGCAGGCACCAAGATGGCCTGCGTGCTGTCGCTGGTGTGGCTCCACGGTCCTTCCTCTAGGCTTTCAAGCCGTTGTACATATTCAGGTGTTTTACCTGGAAAGGGTGGGAACAGTTCAGCAGCAGCTGGCCTGGGGCTCAGCTCACGTTTACTCACAGATGCCTCGGCACGGTCCCCCAGCTTTGCAATGAGGACGCTCCTTGCGTGGGGGGTGGGTTGCTGGCTGTATGGGAGATGCTTCCCCACCTCTGACCAATTTCAGAATTGTTTACCACTGGAGCAAGTGCCCTGATAGGGTTTTCCCCTGTATAACTCGTGGATTCAGGATTTTTTTTTTCTTTTATGGTTCAAGTTAGATTTTATTCCTCTTTTATGTATTTATAGATATAAGCATGGAAATCATTCATTCCTATAAATACATCTGTGTGACGGGAAGAACTTTTTTCTGTTTTATTTTTAAATTTTATTTTTTAAAATTTTGAAATTTAATTTTATTTATGTTTTTATACAGCAGGTTATTATTAGTTATGTATTTTATGCATATACATGTATACAGGTCAATCCCAATCTCCCAACTCATCCCACCACCACCACCCCATGGCTTCCCACACTTGGTGTCCATACGTTTGTTCTCTACGTCTGTGTCTCTATTTCTTCCCTGCAAACCAGTTCATCTGTACCATTTTTAGGCTCCACATATATGCATTAATATACAATATTTGTTTTCCTCTTTCTGACTTACTTCATTCTGTATGACAGTCTCTCGATCCATCGATGTCTCTACAAATGACCCAGTTTCATTCCTTTTTATGGCCGAGTAATATTCCATTTTATATATGTACCACATCTTTATCCACTCATCTGTCTGTGGGCATTTAGGTTGCTTCCATTACCTGGCTATTGTAAATAGTGCTGCAACGAACATTGTGCTGAATGTGCCTTTTTGAAATACGGTTTTCTCTGGGTATATGCCCAGAAGTGGGATTGCTGGATCAGATGGTAATTCTATTTCTAATTTTTTTAAGGAAACTCCATACTGTTCTCCATAGTGACTGTATCAATTTACATTCCCACCAATAGTGGAAGAGGGCTCCTTTTGTCCACACCCTCCCCAGAATTGGTTGTTTGTAGATTTTCTGATGATGCCGATTCTAAAAGGTGTGAGGTGATACCTCATTGTAGTTTTGATTTGCATTTCTCTAATAATTAGTGCTGTTGAGCAGCTTTTCTGTGTGTCTTGGCCATCTCTGTGTCTCCTTTGAAGAAACGTCTCTTTAGATCTTCTGCCCATTTTTTTGGGTTGTTTGTTTTTTTAATATTAAGCTGCATGAGCTGTTTATATATATTGGAGATTAAACCTCTGTCCATTGATTCGTCTGCAATGATTTTCGCCCATTCTGAGGGATGCCTTTTTCCATTCCCGTGTTTTTTAACAAAAAAGGAAAGAAAGGAAAAGAAGCAGAACACTAATGTGCGTAAAATATGCCTTTTGAAACGGTCGTTTTGAAATATGGACGTCCTTTGAATTTTTTGGTCGATATGTGACCCCAGGATTTGTTTTCAGGGCAGGTGTCATTTACAGGCATGCAATGATTTTGAATATCAACTGACCATTAGCGTTGGGATTAAAGCTGCTGTTGTGTGAAACGGCCACAAGGTGGCAGCAGTTCACCCTTACCAAATCTGGTTACTAGGGCAAGAGAGCCTCAGTGGAAGTGGTGTTCTAGATTGGAGTTTAGAATGGAATGTACCAGGAGAAAGCCGCTCACGTTTGTCTCACTACTTCTTGTTCGTGTTTTTAATTTAATTTTTTATTTTTTATTACAGCAAGTTTGATTACAATGTTTGGCTTGTTGTAGGTGTGGAAGATGTGGTTCTTTTACACATATACAGATGACTGTTCTTCCTGGGATCCTTTTCCCATGTACGTTATGACAGAATGTTGAGTAGTCCTCTCTTGGTATTCTGTAGGTCTTTGGTGATTATGTATGTCACCTGTGTTTGTATATGTCTGTTAACCCCGATATCGTAATGAAACCAATCCTCACACCTTTCCATTGGTGAACCATAAGTTTGTTTCATGAATCTGTGATTGCCCTTCTCCGTGGAAATATCTGCCCTGGTATCCATTTTTAGGTAACACCTATAAGTGATATGATAGGATATGTGTCTTTCACTTTCTGACTTACTACAAGTCACGTGATTACTTCTAGACTCATCTACGGTGCTGCAAATGGCATTGTGTCCTTTTTTCCCTTGGCTTCTCTTCTGCCTTAGCGGGGTCCATTTTCAACAATGTGATTCCCTGAGGGTTGTGGATTAGCTGACCTGGGCAGCCTTACCCTGCCGGCCCGCCCTCCCCAGGTGTGCCTCGTTGAGGTCAATATAAACAGAGCTCCAGGCAGCAATAGCCCTTGAAGCTGTGCCTGACTCCATATTCTCTGCCCCGTCAGCAGTCTCGGGGCTGTGCTGGTGGGAGGGAGTGAGGGGCCACAGCTTTGTGGGTGGCCCGGTGTGAGTGGGGTTCTGCTGGCCTTTCTGCAGGAGTTGCCAGGCTGCCGCCTGTAAAGAAGAGGATGTGTCACCCACAACTTCCGCTGGAATTTCTCTCCGGACAGAGGTGAGGAAGGAAAAAAGCAGTGGGGGCCGGGACAGGAGGGGTATCTCAGGCAGGGCAATGGAAAGCTTCTGGAAGAGCGCCAGGGTCCAGGACCAGTGGGCTGGCTGGCCTGCAGGCACCAAGTTGGCCTGCGTGCTGTCGCTGGTGTGGCTCCACGGTCCTTCCTCTAGGCTTTCAAGCCCTTGTACATATTCAGGTGTTTTACCTGGAAAGGGTGGGAACAGTTCAGCAGCAGCTGGCCTGGGGCTCAGCTCACGTTTACTCACAGATGCCTCGGCACGGTCCCCCAGTTTGCAATGAGGACGCTCCTTGCATGGGGGGTGGGTGGCTGGCTGTATGGGAGATGGTTCCCCACCTCTGACCAATTTCAGAATTGTTTACCGCTGGAGCAAGTGTCGTGATAGGGTTTTCCTCTGTATAACTCGTGGGTTCAATTTTTTTTTTCTTTTATGGTTCAAGTTAGATTTTATTCCTCTTTTATGTATTTATAAATATAAGCATGGAAATAATTCATTCCTATAAATACATCTGTGTGACGGGAAGAAATTTTTTCTGTTTTATTTTTAAATTTTATTTTTTAAAATTTTGAAATTTAATTTCATTTATGTTTTTATACAGCAGGTTATTATTAGTTATGTATTTTATGCATATACATGTATACAGGTCAATCCCAATCTCCCAACTCATCCCACCACCACCACCCCATGGCTTCCCACCCTTGGTGTCCATACGTTTGTTCTCTACGTCTGTGTCTCTATTTCTTCCCTGCAAACCAGTTCATCTGTACCATTTTTAGGCTCCACATATATGCATTAATATACAATATTTGTTTTCCTCTTTCTGACTTACTTCATTCTGTATGACAGTCTCTCAATCCATCGATGTCTCTACAAATGACCCAGTTTCATTCCTTTTTATGGCCGAGTAATATTCCATTTTATATATGTACCACATCTTTATCCACTCATCTGTCTGTGGGCATTTAGGTTGCTTCCATTACCTGGCTATTGTAAATAGTGCTGCAACGAACATTGTGCTGAATGTGCCTTTTTGAAATACGGTTTTCTCTGGGTATATGCCCAGAAGTGGGATTGCTGGATCAGATGGTAATTCTATTTCTAATTTTTTTAAGGAAACTCCATACTGTTCTCCATAGTGACTGTATCAATTTACATTCCCACCAATAGTGGAAGAGGGCTCCTTTTGTCCACACCCTCCCCAGAATTGGTTGTTTGTATATTTTCTGATGATGCCTATTCTAACAGGTGTGAGGTGATACCTCATTGTAGTTTTGATTTGCATTTCTCTAATAATTAGTGCTGTTGAGCAGCTTTTCATGTGCGTCTTGGCCATCTCTGTGTCTCCTTTGAAGAAACGTCTCTTTAGATCTTCTGCCCATTTTTTGGGGTTGTTTGTTTTTTTAATATTAAGCTGCATGAGCTGTTTATATATATTGGAGATTAAACCTGTGTCCATTGATTCATTTGCAACGATTTTCACCCATCCTGAGGGATGCCTTTTTCCATTCCCGTTTTTTTTAACAAAAAAGGAAAGAAAGGAAAAGAAGCAGAACACTAATGTGCGTAAAATATGCCTTTTGAAACGGTCGTTTTGAAATATGGACGTCCTTTGAATTTTTTGGTCGATATGTGACCCCAGGATTTGTTTTCAGGGCAGGTGTCATTTACAGGCCTGCAATGATTTTGAATATCAACTGACCATTAGCGTTGGGATTAAAGCTGCTGTTGTGTGAAACGGCCACAAGGTGGCAGCAGTTCACCCTTACCAAATCTGGTTACTAGGGCAAGAGAGCCTCAGTGGAAGTGGTGTTCTAGATTGGAGTTTAGAATGGAATGTACCAGGAGAAAGCCGCTCACGTTTGTCTCACTACTTCTTGTTCGTGTTTTTAATTTAATTTTTTATTTTTTATTACAGCAAGTTTGATTACAATGTTTGGCTTGTTGTAGGTGTGGAAGATGTGGTTCTTTTACACATATACAGATGACTGTTCTTCCTGGGATTCTTTTCCCATGTACGTTATGACAGAATGTTGAGTAGTCCTCTCTTGGTATTCTGTAGGTCTTTGGTGATTATATATGTCACCTGTGTTTGTATATGTCTGTTAACCCCGATATCGTAATGAAACCAATCCTCACACCTTTCCATTGGTGAACCATAAGTTTGTTTCATGAATCTGTGATTGCCCTTCTCCGTGGAAATATCTGCCCTGGTATCCACTTTTAGGTAACACCTATAGGTGATATGATATGATATGTGTCTTTCACTTTCTGACTTACTACAAGTCACGTGATTACTTCTAGACTCATCTACGGTGCTGCAAATGGCATTGTGTCCTTTTTTCCCTTGGCTTCTCTTCTGCCTTAGCGGGGTCCATTTTCAACAATGTGATTCCCTGAGGGTTGTGGATTAGCTGACCTGGGCAGCCTTACCCTGCCGGCCCGCCCTCCCCAGGTGTTCCTCGTTGAGGTCAATATAAACAGAGCTCCAGGCAGCAATAGTCCCTGAAGCTGTGCCTGACTCCATATTCTCTGCCCCGTCAGCAGTCTCGGGGCTGTGCTGGTGGGAGGGAGTGAGGGGCCACAGCTTTGTGGGTGGCCCGGTGTGAGTGGGGTTCTGCTGGCCTTTCTGCAGGAGTTGCCATGCTGCCGCCTGTAAAGAAGAGGATGTGTCACCCATACATTCCGCTGGAATTTCTCTCCGGACAGAGGTGAGGAAGGAAAAAAGCAGTGGGGGCCGGGACAGGAGGGGTATCTCAGGCAGGGCAATGGAAAGCTTCTGGAAGAGCGCCCGGGGCCAGGACCAACCTGGCTGGCCTGCAGGCACCAAGATGTCCTGCGTGCTGTCGCTGGTGTGGCTCCACGGTCCTTCCTCTAGGCTTTCAAGCCCTTGTACATATTCAGGTGTTTTACCTGGAAAGGGTGGGAACAGTTCAGCAGCAGCTGGCCTGGGGCTCAGCTCACGTTTACTCACAGATGCCTCGGCACGGTCCCCCAGCTTTGCAATGAGGACGCTCCTTGCGTGGGGGGTGGGTTGCTGGCTGTATGGGAGATGCTTCCCCACCTCTGACCAATTTCAGAATTGTTTACCACTGGAGCAAGTGCCCTGATAGGGTTTTCCCCTGTATAACTCGTGGGTTCAGAATTTTTTTTTCTTTTATGGTTCAAGTTAGATTTTATTCCTCTTTTATGTATTTATAGATATAAGCATGGAAATCATTCATTCCTATAAATACATCTGTGTGACGGGAAGAACTTTTTTCTGTTTTATTTTTAAATTTTATTTTTTAAAATTTTGAAATTTAATTTTATTTATGTTTTTATACAGCAGGTTATTATTAGTTATGTATTTTATGCATATACATGTATACAGGTCAATCCCAATCTCCCAACTCATCCCACCACCACCACCCCATGGCTTCCCACACTTGGTGTCCATACGTTTGTTCTCTACGTCTGTGTCTCTATTTCTTCCCTGCAAACCAGTTCATCTGTACCATTTTTAGGCTCCACATATATGCATTAATATACAATATTTGTTTTCCTCTTTCTGACTTACTTCATTCTGTATGACAGTCTCTCGATCCATCGATGTCTCTACAAATGACCCAGTTTCATTCCTTTTTATGGCCGAGTAATATTCCATTTTATATATGTACCACATCTTTATCCACTCATCTGTCTGTGGGCATTTAGGTTGCTTCCATTACCTGGCTATTGTAAATAGTGCTGCAACGAACATTGTGCTGAATGTGCCTTTTTGAAATACGGTTTTCTCTGGGTATATGCCCAGAAGTGGGATTGCTGGATCAGATGGTAATTCTATTTCTAATTTTTTTAAGGAAACTCCATACTGTTCTCCATAGTGACTGTATCAATTTACATTCCCACCAATAGTGGAAGAGGGCTCCTTTTGTCCACACCCTCCCCAGAATTGGTTGTTTGTAGATTTTCTGATGATGCCGATTCTAAAAGGTGTGAGGTGATACCTCATTGTAGTTTTGATTTGCATTTCTCTAATAATTAGTGCTGTTGAGCAGCTTTTCTGTGTGTCTTGGCCATCTCTGTGTCTCCTTTGAAGAAACGTCTCTTTAGATCTTCTGCCCATTTTTTGGGTTGTTTGTTTTTTTAATATTAAGCTGCATGAGCTGTTTATATATATTGGAGATTAAACCTCTGTCCATTGATTCGTCTGCAATGATTTTCGCCCATTCTGAGGGATGCCTTTTTCCATTCCCGTGTTTTTTAACAAAAAAGGAAAGAAAGGAAAAGAAGCAGAACACTAATGTGCGTAAAATATGTCTTTTGAAACGGTCGTTTTGAAATATGGACGTCCTTTGAATTTTTTGGTCGATATGTGACCCCAGGATTTGTTTTCAGGGCAGGTGTCATTTACAGGCCTGCAATGATTTTGAATATCAACTGACCATTAGCGTTGGGATTAAAGCTGCTGTTGTGTGAAACGGCCACAAGGTGGCAGCAGTTCACCCTTACCAAATCTGGTTACTAGGGCAAGAGAGCCTCAGTGGAAGTGGTGTTCTAGATTGGAGTTTAGAATGGAATGTACCAGGAGAAAGCCGCTCACGTTTGTCTCACTACTTCTTGTTCGTGTTTTTAATTTAATTTTTTATTTTTTATTACAGCAAGTTTGATTACAATGTTTGGCTTGTTGTAGGTGTGGAAGATGTGGTTCTTTTACACATATACAGATGACTGTTCTTCCTGGGATTCTTTTCCCATGTACGTTATGACAGAATGTTGAGTAGTCCTCTCTTGGTATTCTGTAGGTCTTTGGTGATTATATATGTCACCTGTGTTTGTATATGTCTGTTAACCCCGATATCGTAATGAAACCAATCCTCACACCTTTCCATTGGTGAACCATAAGTTTGTTTCATGAATCTGTGATTGCCCTTCTCCGTGGAAATATCTGCCCTGGTATCCACTTTTAGGTAACACCTATAGGTTATATGATATGATATGTGTCTTTCACTTTCTGACTTACTACAAGTCACGTGATTACTTCTAGACTCATCTACGGTGCTGCAAATGGCATTGTGTCCTTTTTTCCCTTGGCTTCTCTTCTGCCTTAGCGGGGTCCATTTTCAACAATGTGATTCCCTGAGGGTTGTGGATTAGCTGACCTGGGCAGCCTTACCCTGCCGGCCCGCCCTCCCCAGGTGTTCCTCGTTGAGGTCAATATAAACAGAGCTCCAGGCAGCAATAGTCCCTGAAGCTGTGCCTGACTCCATATTCTCTGCCCCGTCAGCAGTCTCGGGGCTGTGCTGGTGGGAGGGAGTGAGGGGCCACAGCTTTGTGGGTGGCCCGGTGTGAGTGGGGTTCTGCTGGCCTTTCTGCAGGAGTTGCCATGCTGCCGCCTGTAAAGAAGAGGATGTGTCACCCATACATTCCGCTGGAATTTCTCTCCGGACAGAGGTGAGGAAGGAAAAAAGCAGTGGGGGCCGGGACAGGAGGGGTATCTCAGGCAGGGCAATGGAAAGCTTCTGGAAGAGCGCCCGGGGCCAGGACCAACCTGGCTGGCCTGCAGGCACCAAGATGTCCTGCGTGCTGTCGCTGGTGTGGCTCCACGGTCCTTCCTCTAGGCTTTCAAGCCCTTGTACATATTCAGGTGTTTTACCTGGAAAGGGTGGGAACAGTTCAGCAGCAGCTGGCCTGGGGCTCAGCTCACGTTTACTCACAGATGCCTCGGCACGGTCCCCCAGCTTTGCAATGAGGACGCTCCTTGCGTGGGGGGTGGGTTGCTGGCTGTATGGGAGATGCTTCCCCACCTCTGACCAATTTCAGAATTGTTTACCACTGGAGCAAGTGCCCTGATAGGGTTTTCCCCTGTATAACTCGTGGGTTCAGAATTTTTTTTTCTTTTATGGTTCAAGTTAGATTTTATTCCTCTTTTATGTATTTATAGATATAAGCATGGAAATCATTCATTCCTATAAATACATCTGTGTGACGGGAAGAACTTTTTTCTGTTTTGTTTTTAAATTTTATTTTTTAAAATTTTGAAATTTAATTTTATTTATGTTTTTATACAGCAGGTTATTATTAGTTATGTATTTTATGCATATACATGTATACAGGTCAATCCCAATCTCCCAACTCATCCCACCACCACCACCCCATGGCTTCCCACACTTGGTGTCCATACGTTTGTTCTCTACGTCTGTGTCTCTATTTCTTCCCTGCAAACCAGTTCATCTGTACCATTTTTAGGCTCCACATATATGCATTAATATACAATATTTGTTTTCCTCTTTCTGACTTACTTCATTCTGTATGACAGTCTCTCGATCCATCGATGTCTCTACAAATGACCCAGTTTCATTCCTTTTTATGGCCGAGTAATATTCCATTTTATATATGTACCACATCTTTATCCACTCATCTGTCTGTGGGCATTTAGGTTGCTTCCATTACCTGGCTATTGTAAATAGTGCTGCAACGAACATTGTGCTGAATGTGCCTTTTTGAAATACGGTTTTCTCTGGGTATATGCCCAGAAGTGGGATTGCTGGATCAGATGGTAATTCTATTTCTAATTTTTTTAAGGAAACTCCATACTGTTCTCCATAGTGACTGTATCAATTTACATTCCCACCAATAGTGGAAGAGGGCTCCTTTTGTCCACACCCTCCCCAGAATTGGTTGTTTGTAGATTTTCTGATGATGCCGATTCTAAAAGGTGTGAGGTGATACCTCATTGTAGTTTTGATTTGCATTTCTCTAATAATTAGTGCTGTTGAGCAGCTTTTCTGTGTGTCTTGGCCATCTCTGTGTCTCCTTTGAAGAAACGTCTCTTTAGATCTTCTGCCCATTTTTTTGGGTTGTTTGTTTTTTTAATATTAAGCTGCATGAGCTGTTTATATATATTGGAGATTAAACCTCTGTCCATTGATTCGTCTGCAATGATTTTCGCCCATTCTGAGGGATGCCTTTTTCCATTCCCGTGTTTTTTAACAAAAAAGGAAAGAAAGGAAAAGAAGCAGAACACTAATGTGCGTAAAATATGTCTTTTGAAACGGTCGTTTTGAAATATGGACGTCCTTTGAATTTTTTGGTCGATATGTGACCCCAGGATTTGTTTTCAGGGCAGGTGTCATTTACAGGCATGCAATGATTTTGAATATCAACTGACCATTAGCGTTGGGATTAAAGCTGCTGTTGTGTGAAACGGCCACAAGGTGGCAGCAGTTCACCCTTACCAAATCTGGTTACTAGGGCAAGAGAGCCTCAGTGGAAGTGGTGTTCTAGATTGGAGTTTAGAATGGAATGTACCAGGAGAAAGCCGCTCACGTTTGTCTCACTACTTCTTGTTCGTGTTTTTAATTTAATTTTTTATTTTTTATTACAGCAAGTTTGATTACAATGTTTGGCTTGTTGTAGGTGTGGAAGATGTGGTTCTTTTACACATATACAGATGACTGTTCTTCCTGGGATCCTTTTCCCATGTACGTTATGACAGAATGTTGAGTAGTCCTCTCTTGGTATTCTGTAGGTCTTTGGTGATTATGTATGTCACCTGTGTTTGTATATGTCTGTTAACCCCGATATCGTAATGAAACCAATCCTCACACCTTTCCATTGGTGAACCATAAGTTTGTTTCATGAATCTGTGATTGCCCTTCTCCGTGGAAATATCTGCCCTGGTATCCATTTTTAGGTAACACCTATAAGTGATATGATAGGATATGTGTCTTTCACTTTCTGACTTACTACAAGTCACGTGATTACTTCTAGACTCATCTACGGTGCTGCAAATGGCATTGTGTCCTTTTTTCCCTTGGCTTCTCTTCTGCCTTAGCGGGGTCCATTTTCAACAATGTGATTCCCTGAGGGTTGTGGATTAGCTGACCTGGGCAGCCTTACCCTGCCGGCCCGCCCTCCCCAGGTGTGCCTCGTTGAGGTCAATATAAACAGAGCTCCAGGCAGCAATAGCCCCTGAAGCTGTGCCTGACTCCATATTCTCTGCCCCGTCAGCAGTCTCGGGGCTGTGCTGGTGGGAGGGAGTGAGGGGCCACAGCTTTGTGGGTGGCCCGGTGTGAGTGGGGTTCTGCTGGCCTTTCTGCAGGAGTTGCCAGGCTGCCGCCTGTAAAGAAGAGGATGTGTCACCCATAACTTCCGCTGGAATTTCTCTCCGGACAGAGGTGAGGAAGGAAAAAAGCAGTGGGGGCCGGGACAGGAGGGGTATCTCAGGCAGGGCAATGGAAAGCTTCTGGAAGAGCGCCAGGGTCCAGGACCAGTGGGCTGGCTGGCCTGCAGGCACCAAGTTGGCCTGCGTGCTGTCGCTGGTGTGGCTCCACGGTCCTTCCTCTAGGCTTTCAAGCCCTTGTACATATTCAGGTGTTTTACCTGGAAAGGGTGGGAACAGTTCAGCAGCAGCTGGCCTGGGGCTCAGCTCACGTTTACTCACAGATGCCTCGGCACGGTCCCCCAGTTTGCAATGAGGACGCTCCTTGCGTGGGGGGTGGGTGGCTGGCTGTATGGGAGATGGTTCCCCACCTCTGACCAATTTCAGAATTGTTTACCGCTGGAGCAAGTGTCGTGATAGGGTTTTCCTCTGTATAACTCGTGGGTTCAATTTTTTTTTTCTTTTATGGTTCAAGTTAGATTTTATTCCTCTTTTATGTATTTATAAATATAAGCATGGAAATAATTCATTCCTATAAATACATCTGTGTGACGGGAAGAAATTTTTTCTGTTTTATTTTTAAATTTTATTTTTTAAAATTTTGAAATTTAATTTCATTTATGTTTTTATACAGCAGGTTATTATTAGTTATGTATTTTATGCATATACATGTATACAGGTCAATCCCAATCTCCCAACTCATCCCACCACCACCACCCCATGGCTTCCCACCCTTGGTGTCCATACGTTTGTTCTCTACGTCTGTGTCTCTATTTCTTCCCTGCAAACCAGTTCATCTGTACCATTTTTAGGCTCCACATATATGCATTAATATACAATATTTGTTTTCCTCTTTCTGACTTACTTCATTCTGTATGACAGTCTCTCAATCCATCGATGTCTCTACAAATGACCCAGTTTCATTCCTTTTTATGGCCGAGTAATATTCCATTTTATATATGTACCACATCTTTATCCACTCATCTGTCTGTGGGCATTTAGGTTGCTTCCATTACCTGGCTATTGTAAATAGTGCTGCAACGAACATTGTGCTGAATGTGCCTTTTTGAAATACGGTTTTCTCTGGGTATATGCCCAGAAGTGGGATTGCTGGATCAGATGGTAATTCTATTTCTAATTTTTTTAAGGAAACTCCATACTGTTCTCCATAGTGACTGTATCAATTTACATTCCCACCAATAGTGGAAGAGGGCTCCTTTTGTCCACACCCTCCCCAGAATTGGTTGTTTGTATATTTTCTGATGATGCCTATTCTAACAGGTGTGAGGTGATACCTCATTGTAGTTTTGATTTGCATTTCTCTAATAATTAGTGCTGTTGAGCAGCTTTTCATGTGCGTCTTGGCCATCTCTGTGTCTCCTTTGAAGAAACGTCTCTTTAGATCTTCTGCCCATTTTTTGGGGTTGTTTGTTTTTTTAATATTAAGCTGCATGAGCTGTTTATATATATTGGAGATTAAACCTGTGTCCATTGATTCATTTGCAACGATTTTCACCCATCCTGAGGGATGCCTTTTTCCATTCCCGTTTTTTTAACAAAAAAGGAAAGAAAGGAAAAGAAGCAGAACACTAATGTGCGTAAAATATGCCTTTTGAAACGGTCGTTTTGAAATATGGACGTCCTTTGAATTTTTTGGTCGATATGTGACCCCAGGATTTGTTTTCAGGGCAGGTGTCATTTACAGGCCTGCAATGATTTTGAATATCAACTGACCATTAGCGTTGGGATTAAAGCTGCTGTTGTGTGAAACGGCCACAAGGTGGCAGCAGTTCACCCTTACCAAATCTGGTTACTAGGGCAAGAGAGCCTCAGTGGAAGTGGTGTTCTAGATTGGAGTTTAGAATGGAATGTACCAGGAGAAAGCCGCTCACGTTTGTCTCACTACTTCTTGTTCGTGTTTTTAATTTAATTTTTTTATTTTTTATTACAGCAAGTTTGATTACAATGTTTGGCTTGTTGTAGGTGTGGAAGATGTGGTTCTTTTACACATATACAGATGACTGTTCTTCCTGGGATTCTTTTCCCATGTACGTTATGACAGAATGTTGAGTAGTCCTCTCTTGGTATTCTGTAGGTCTTTGGTGATTATATATGTCACCTGTGTTTGTATATGTCTGTTAACCCCGATATCGTAATGAAACCAATCCTCACACCTTTCCATTGGTGAACCATAAGTTTGTTTCATGAATCTGTGATTGCCCTTCTCCGTGGAAATATCTGCCCTGGTATCCACTTTTAGGTAACACCTATAGGTGATATGATATGATATGTGTCTTTCACTTTCTGACTTACTACAAGTCACGTGATTACTTCTAGACTCATCTACGGTGCTGCAAATGGCATTGTGTCCTTTTTTCCCTTGGCTTCTCTTCTGCCTTAGCGGGGTCCATTTTCAACAATGTGATTCCCTGAGGGTTGTGGATTAGCTGACCTGGGCAGCCTTACCCTGCCGGCCCGCCCTCCCCAGGTGTTCCTCGTTGAGGTCAATATAAACAGAGCTCCAGGCAGCAATAGTCCCTGAAGCTGTGCCTGACTCCATATTCTCTGCCCCGTCAGCAGTCTCGGGGCTGTGCTGGTGGGAGGGAGTGAGGGGCCACAGCTTTGTGGGTGGCCCGGTGTGAGTGGGGTTCTGCTGGCCTTTCTGCAGGAGTTGCCATGCTGCCGCCTGTAAAGAAGAGGATGTGTCACCCATACATTCCGCTGGAATTTCTCTCCGGACAGAGGTGAGGAAGGAAAAAAGCAGTGGGGGCCGGGACAGGAGGGGTATCTCAGGCAGGGCAATGGAAAGCTTCTGGAAGAGCGCCCGGGGCCAGGACCAACCTGGCTGGCCTGCAGGCACCAAGTTGTCCTGCGTGCTGTCGCTGGTGTGGCTCCACGGTCCTTCCTCTAGGCTTTCAAGCCCTTGTACATATTCAGGTGTTTTACCTGGAAAGGGTGGGAACAGTTCAGCAGCAGCTGGCCTGGGGCTCAGCTCACGTTTACTCACAGATGCCTCGGCACGGTCCCCCAGCTTTGCAATGAGGACGCTCCTTGCGTGGGGGGTGGGTTGCTGGCTGTATGGGAGATGCTTCCCCACCTCTGACCAATTTCAGAATTGTTTACCACTGGAGCAAGTGCCCTGATAGGGTTTTCCCCTGTATAACTCGTGGGTTCAGGATTTTTTTTTCTTTTATGGTTCAAGTTAGATTTTATTCCTCTTTTATGTATTTATAGATATAAGCATGGAAATCATTCATTCCTATAAATACATCTGTGTGACGGGAAGAACTTTTTTCTGTTTTATTTTTAAATTTCATTTTTTAAAATTTTGAAATTTAATTTTATTTATGTTTTTATACAGCAGGTTATTATTAGTTATGTATTTTATGCATATACATGTATACAGGTCAATCCCAATCTCCCAACTCATCCCACCACCACCACCCCATGGCTTCCCACACTTGGTGTCCATACGTTTGTTCTCTACGTCTGTGTCTCTATTTCTTCCCTGCAAACCAGTTCATCTGTACCATTTTTAGGCTCCACATATATGCATTAATATACAATATTTGTTTTCCTCTTTCTGACTTACTTCATTCTGTATGACAGTCTCTCGATCCATCGATGTCTCTAGAAATGACCCAGTTTCATTCCTTTTTATGGCCGAGTAATATTCCATTTTATATATGTACCACATCTTTATCCACTCATCTGTCTGTGGGCATTTAGGTTGCTTCCATTACCTGGCTATTGTAAATAGTGCTGCAACGAACATTGTGCTGAATGTGCCTTTTTGAAATACGGTTTTCTCTGGGTATATGCCCAGAAGTGGGATTGCTGGATCAGATGGTAATTCTATTTCTAATTTTTTTAAGGAAACTCCATACTGTTCTCCATAGTGACTGTATCAATTTACATTCCCACCAATAGTGGAAGAGGGCTCCTTTTGTCCACACCCTCCCCAGAATTGGTTGTTTGTAGATTTTCTGATGATGCCGATTCTAAAAGGTGTGAGGTGATACCTCATTGTAGTTTTGATTTGCATTTCTCTAATAATTAGTGCTGTTGAGCAGCTTTTCTGTGCGTCTTGGCCATCTCTGTGTCTCCTTTGAAGAAACGTCTCTTTAGATCTTCTGCCCATTTTTTTTGGGTTGTTTGTTTTTTTAATATTAAGCTGCATGAGCTGTTTATATATATTGGAGATTAAACCTCTGTCCATTGATTCGTCTGCAATGATTTTCGCCCATTCTGAGGGATGCCTTTTTCCATTCCCGTGTTTTTTAACAAAAAAGGAAAGAAAGGAAAAGAAGCAGAACACTAATGTGCGTAAAATATGCCTTTTGAAACGGTCGTTTTGAAATATGGACGTCCTTTGAATTTTTTGGTCGATATGTGACCCCAGGATTTGTTTTCAGGGCAGGTGTCATTTACAGGCATGCAATGATTTTGAATATCAACTGACCATTAGCGTTGGGATTAAAGCTGCTGTTGTGTGAAACGGCCACAAGGTGGCAGCAGTTCACCCTTACCAAATCTGGTTACTAGGGCAAGAGAGCCTCAGTGGAAGTGGTGTTCTAGATTGGAGTTTAGAATGGAATGTACCAGGAGAAAGCCGCTCACGTTTGTCTCACTACTTCTTGTTCGTGTTTTTAATTTAATTTTTTATTTTTTATTACAGCAAGTTTGATTACAATGTTTGGCTTGTTGTAGGTGTGGAAGATGTGGTTCTTTTACACATATACAGATGACTGTTCTTCCTGGGATCCTTTTCCCATGTACGTTATGACAGAATGTTGAGTAGTCCTCTCTTGGTATTCTGTAGGTGTTTGGTGATTATGTATGTCACCTGTGTTTGTATATGTCTGTTAACCCCGATATCGTAATGAAACCAATCCTCACACCTTTCCATTGGTGAACCATAAGTTTGTTTCATGAATCTGTGATTGCCCTTCTCCGTGGAAATATCTGCCCTGGTATCCATTTTTAGGTAACACCTATAAGTGATATGAAAGGATATGTGTCTTTCACTTTCTGACTTACTACAAGTCACGTGATTACTTCTAGACTCATCTACGGTGCTGCAAATGGCATTGTGTCCTTTTTTCCCTTGGCTTCTCTTCTGCCTTAGCGGGGTCCATTTTCAACAATGTGATTCCCTGAGGGTTGTGTATTAGCTGACCTGGGCAGCCTTACCCTGCCGGCCCGCCCTCCCCAGGTGTGCCTCGTTGAGGTCAATATAAACAGAGCTCCAGGCAGCAATAGCCCCTGAAGCTGTGCCTGACTCCATATTCTCTGCCCCGTCAGCAGTCTCGGGGCTGTGCTGGTGGGAGGGAGTGAGGGGCCACAGCTTTGTGGGTGGCCCGGTGTGAGTGGGGTTCTGCTGGCCTTTCTGCAGGAGTTGCCAGGCTGCCGCCTGTAAAGAAGAGGATGTGTCACCCATAACTTCCGCTGGAATTTCTCTCCGGACAGAGGTGAGGAAGGAAAAAAGCAGTGGGGGCCGGGACAGGAGGGGTATCTCAGGCAGGGCAATGGAAAGCTTCTGGAAGAGCGCCAGGGTCCAGGACCCGTGGGCTGGCTGGCCTGCAGGCACCAAGTTGGCCTGCGTGCTGTCGCTGGTGTGGCTCCACGGTCCTTCCTCTAGGCTTTCAAGCCCTTGTACATATTCAGGTGTTTTACCTGGAAAGGGTGGGAACAGTTCAGCAGCAGCTGGCCTGGGGCTCAGCTCACGTTTACTCACAGATGCCTCGGCATGGTCCCCCAGCTTTGCAATGAGGACGCTCCTTGCGTGGGGGGTGGGTGGCTGGCTGTATGGGAGATGGTTCCCCACCTCTGACCAATTTCAGAATTGTTTACCGCTGGAGCAAGTGTCGTGATAGGGTTTTCCTCTGTATAACTCGTGGGTTCAATTTTTTTTTTCTTTTATGGTTCAAGTTAGATTTTATTCCTCTTTTATGTATTTATAAATATAAGCATGGAAATAATTCATTCCTATAAATACATCTGTGTGACGGGAAGAACTTTTTTCTGTTTTATTTTTAAATTTTATTTTTTAAAATTTTGAAATTTAATTTCATTTATGTTTTTATACAGCAGGTTATTATTAGTTATGTATTTTATGCATATACATGTATACAGGTCAATCCCAATCTCCCAACTCATCCCACCACCACCACCCCATGGCTTCCCACACTTGGTGTCCATACGTTTGTTCTCTACCTCTGTGTCTCTATTTCTTCCCTGCAAACCAGTTCATCTGTACCATTTTTAGGCTCCACATATATGCATTAATATACAATATTTGTTTTCCTCTTTCTGACTTACTTCATTCTGTATGACAGTCTCTCAGTCCATCGATGTCTCTACAAATGACCCAGTTTCATTCCTTTTTATGGACGAGTAATATTCCATTTTATATATGTACCACATCTTTATCCACTCATCTGTCTGTGGGCATTTAGGTTGCTTCCATTACCTGGCTATTGTAAATAGTGCTGCAACGAACATTGTGCTGAATGTGCCTTTTTGAAATACTGTTTTCTCTGGGTATATGCCCAGAAGTGGGATTGCTGGATCAGATGGTAATTCTATTTCTAATTTTTTTAAGGAAACTCCATACTGTTCTCCATAGTGACTGTATCAATTTACATTCCCACCAATAGTGGAAGAGGGCTCCTTTTGTCCACACCCTCCCCAGAATTGGTTGTTTGTATATTTTCTGATGATGCCTATTCTAACAGGTGTGAGGTGATACCTCATTGTAGTTTTGATTTGCATTTCTCTAATAATTAGTGCTGTTGAGCAGCTTTTCATGTGCGTCTTGGCCATCTCTGTGTCTCCTTTGAAGAAACGTCTCTTTAGATCTTCTGCCCATTTTTGGGGTTGTTTGTTTTTTTAATATTAAGCTGCATGAGCTGTTTATATATATTGGAGATTAAACCTGTGTCCATTGATTCATTTGCAACGATTTTCACCCATCCTGAGGGATGCCTTTTTCCATTCCCGTTTTTTTTAACAAAAAAGGAAAGAAAGGAAAAGAAGCAGAACACTAATGTGCGTAAAATATGCCTTTTGAAACGGTCGTTTTGAAATATGGACGTCCTTTGAATTTTTTGGTCGATATGTGACCCCAGGATTTGTTTTCAGGGCAGGTGTCATTTACAGGCCTGCAATGATTTTGAATATCAACTGACCATTAGCGTTGGGATTAAAGCTGCTGTTGTGTGAAACGGCCACAAGGTGGCAGCAGTTCACCCTTACCAAATCTGGTTACTAGGGCAAGAGAGCCTCAGTGGAAGAGGTGTTCTAGATTGGAGTTTAGAATGGAATGTACCAGGAGAAAGCCGCTCACGTTTGTCTCACTACTTCTTGTTCGTGTTTTTAATTTAATTTTTTATTTTTTATTACAGCAAGTTTGATTACAATGTTTGGCTTGTTGTAGGTGTGGAAGATGTGGTTCTTTTACACATATACAGATGACTGTTCTTCCTGGGATTCTGTTCCCATGTACGTTATGACAGAATGTTGAGTAGTCCTCTCTTGGTATTCTGTAGGTCTTTGGTGATTATATATGTCACTTGTGTTTGTATATGTCTGTTAACCCCGATATCGTAATGAAACCAATCCTCACACCTTTCCATTGGTGAACCATAAGTTTGTTTAATGAATCTGTGATTGCCCTTCTCCGTGGAAATATCTGCCCTGGTATCCACTTTTAGGTAACACCTATAGGTGATATGATAGGATATGTGTCTTTCACTTTCTGACTTACTACAAGTCACGTGATTACTTCTAGACTCATCTACGGTGCTGCAAATGGCATTGTGTCCTTTTTTCCCTTGGCTTCTCTTCTGCCTTAGCGGGGTCCATTTTCAACAATGTGATTCCCTCAGGGTTGTGGATTAGCTGACCTGGGCAGCCTTACCCTGCCGGCCCGCCCTCCCCAGGTGTGCCTCGTTGAGGTCTATATAAACAGAGCTCCAGGCAGCAATAGCCCCTGAAGCTGTGCCTGACTCCATATTCTCTGCTCCGTCAGCAGTCTCGGGGCTGTGCTGGTGGGAGGGAGTGAGGGGCCACAGCTTTGTGGGTGGCCCGGTGTGAGTGGGGTTCTGCTGGCCTTTCTGCAGGAGTTGCCATGCTGCCGCCTGTAAAGAAGAGGATGTGTCACCCATACATTCCGCTGGAATTTCTCTCCGGACAGAGGTGAGGAAGGAAAAAAGCAGTGGGGGCCGGGACAGGAGGGGTATCTCAGGCAGGGCAATGGAAAGCTTCTGGAAGAGCGCCCGGGGCCAGGACCAACCTGGCTGGCCTGCAGGCACCAAGTTGTCCTGCGTGCTGTCGCTGGTGTGGCTCCATGGTCCTTCCTCTAGGCTTTCAAGCCCTTGTACATATTCAGGTGTTTTACCTGGAAAGGGTGGGAACAGTTCAGCAGCAGCTGGCCTGGGGCTCAGCTCACGTTTACTCACAGATGCCTCGGCACGGTCCCCCAGCTTTGCAATGAGGACGCTCCTTGCGTGGGGGGTGGGTTGCTGGCTGTATGGGAGATGCTTCCCCACCTCTGACCAATTTCATAATTGTTTACCACTGGAGCAAGTGCCCTGATAGGGTTTTCCCCTGTATAACTCGTGGGTTCAGAATTTTTTTTTCTTTTATGGTTCAAGTTAGATTTTATTCCTCTTTTATGTATTTATAGATATAAGCATGGAAATCATTCATTCCTATAAATACATCTGTGTGACGGGAAGAAATTTTTTCTGTTTTATTTTTAAATTTTATTTTTTAAAATTTTGAAATTTAATTTCATTTATGTTTTTATACAGCAGGTTATTATTAGTTATGTATTTTATGCATATACATGTATACAGGTCAATCCCAATCTCCCAACTCATCCCACCACCACCACCCCATGGCTTCCCACACTTGGTGTCCATACGTGTGTTCTCTACGTCTGTGTCTCTATTTCTTCCCTGCAAACCAGTTCATCTGTACCATTTTTAGGCTCCACATATATGCATTAATATACAATATTTGTTTTCCTCTTTCTGACTTACTTCATTCTGTATGACAGTCTCTCGATCCATCGATGTCTCTACAAATGACCCAGTTTCATTCCTTTTTATGGCCGAGTAATATTCCATTTTATATATGTACCACATCTTTATCCACTCATCTGTCTGTGGGCATTTAGGTTGCTTCCATTACCTGGCTATTGTAAATAGTGCTGCAACGAACATTGTGCTGAATGTGCCTTTTTGAAATACGGTTTTCTCTGGGTATATGCCCAGAAGTGGGATTGCTGGATCAGATGGTAATTCTATTTCTAATTTTTTTAAGGAAACTCCATACTGTTCTCCATAGTGACTGTATCAATTTACATTCCCACCAATAGTGGAAGAGGGCTCCTTTTGTCCACACCCTCCCCAGAATTGGTTGTTTGTAGATTTTCTGATGATGCCGATTCTAAAAGGTGTGAGGTGATACCTCATTGTAGTTTTGATTTGCATTTCTCTAATAATTAGTGCTGTTGAGCAGCTTTTCTGTGCGTCTTGGCCATCTCTGTGTCTCCTTTGAAGAAACGTCTCTTTAGATCTTCTGCCCATTTTTTTTGGGTTGTTTGTTTTTTTAATATTAAGCTGCATGAGCTGTTTATATATATTGGAGATTAAACCTCTGTCCATTGATTCGTCTGCAATGATTTTCGCCCATTCTGAGGGATGCCTTTTTCCATTCCCGTGTTTTTTAACAAAAAAGGAAAGAAAGGAAAAGAAGCAGAACACTAATGTGCGTAAAATATGCCTTTAGAAACGGTCGTTTTGAAATATGGACGTCCTTTGAATTTTTTGGTCGATATGTGACCCCAGGATTTGTTTTCAGGGCAGGTGTCATTTACAGGCATGCAATGATTTTGAATATCAACTGACCATTAGCGTTGGGATTAAAGCTGCTGTTGTGTGAAACGGCCACAAGGTGGAAGCAGTTCACCCTTACCAAATCTGGTTACTAGGGCAAGAGAGCCTCAGTGGAAGTGGTGTTCTAGATTGGAGTTTAGAATGGAATGTGCCAGGAGAAAGCCGCTCACGTTTGTCTCACTACTTCTTGTTCGTGTTTTTAATTTAATTTTTTATTTTTTATTACAGCAAGTTTGATTACAATGTTTGGCTTGTTGTAGGTGTGGAAGATGTGGTTCTTTTACACATATACAGATGACTGTTCTTCCTGGGATTCTTTTCCCATGTACGTTATGACAGAATGTTGAGTAGTCCTCTCTTGGTATTCTGTAGGTCTTTGGTGATTATATATGTCACCTGTGTTTGTATATGTCTGTTAACCCCGATATCGTAATGAAACCAATCCTCACACCTTTCCATTGGTGAACCATAAGATTGTTTCATGAATCTGTGATTGCCCTTCTCCGTGGAAATATCTGCCCTGGTATCCATTTTTAGGTAACACCTATAAGTGATATGATAGGATATGTGTCTTTCACTTTCTGACTTACTACAAGTCACGTGATTACTTCTAGACTCATCTACGGTGCTGCAAATGGCATTGTGTCCTTTTTTCCCTTGGCTTCTCTTCTGCCTTAGCGGGGTCCATTTTCTACAATGTGATTCCCTGAGGGTTGTGGATTAGCTGACCTGGGCAGCCTTACCCTGCCGGCCCGCCCTCCCCAGGTGTGCCTCGTTGAGGTCAATATAAACAGAGCTCCAGGCAGCAATAGCCCTTGAAGCTGTGCCTGACTCCATATGCTCTGCCCCGTCAGCAGTCTCGGGGCTGTGCTGGTGGGAGGGAGTGAGGGGCCACAGCTTTGTGGGTGGCCCGGTGTGAGTGGGGTTCTGCTGGCCTTTCTGCAGGAGTTGCCAGGCTGCCGCCTGTAAAGAAGAGGATGTGTCACCCATACATTCCGCTGGAATTTTTCTCCAAACAGAGGTGAGGAAGGAAAAAAGCAGTGGGGGCCGGGACAGGAGGGGTATCTCAGGCAGGGCAATGGAAAGCTTCTGGAAGAGTGCCCGGGGCCAGGACCACCCTGGCTGGCCTGCAGGCACCAAGATGGCCTGCGTGCTGTCGCTGGTGTGGCTCCACGGTCCTTCCTCTAGGCTTTCAAGCCCTTGTACATATTCAGGTGTTTTACCTGGAAAGGGTGGGAACAGTTCAGCAGCAGCTGGCCTGGGGCTCAGCTCACATTTACTCACAGATGCCTCGGCACGGTCCCCCAGCTTTGCAATGAGGACACTCCTTGCGTGGGGGGTGGGTTGCTGGCTTTATGGGAGATGATTCCCCACCTCTGACCAATTTCAGAATTGTTTACCACTGGAGCAAGTGCCCTGATAGGGTTTTCCCCTGTATAACTCGTGGATTCAGGATTTTATTTTCTTTTATGGTTCAAGTTAGATTTTATTCCTCTTTTATGTATTTATAGATATAAGCATGGAAATCATTCATTCCTATAAATACATCTGTGTGACGGGAAGAAATTTTTTCTGTTTTATTTTTAAATTTTATTTTTTAAAATTTTGAAATTTAATTTCATTTATGTTTTTATACAGCAGGTTATTATTAGTTATGTATTTTATGCATATACAAGTATACAGGTCAATCCCAATCTCCCAACTCATCCCACCACCACCACCCCATGGCTTCCCACACTTGGTGTCCATACGTTTGTTCTCTACGTCTGTGTCTCTATTTCTTCCCTGCAAATCAGTTCATCTGTACCATTTTTAGGCTCCACATATATGCATTAATATACAATATTTGTTTTCCTCTTTCTGCCTTACTTCATTCTGTATGACAGTCTCTCGATCCATCGATGTCTCTACAAATGACCCAGTTTCATTCCTTTTTATGGCCGAGTAATATTCCATTTTATATATGTACCACATCTTTATCCACTCATCTGTCTGTGGGCATTTAGGTTGCTTCCATTACCTGGCTATTGTAAATAGTGCTGCAACGAACATTGTGCTGAATGTGCCTTTTTGAAATACGGTTTTCTCTGGGTATATGCCCAGAAGTGGGATTGCTGGATCAGATGGTAATTCTATTTCTAATTTTTTTAAGGAAACTCCATACTGTTCTCCATAGTGACTGTATCAATTTACATTCCCACCAATAGTGGAAGAGGGCTCCTTTTGTCCACACCCTCCCCAGAATTGGTTGTTTGTATATTTTCTGATGATGCCTATTCTAACAGGTGTGAGGTGATACCTCATTGTAGTTTTGATTTGCATTTCTCTAATAATTAGTGCTGTTGAGCAGCTTTTCATGTGCGTCTTGGCCATCTCTGTGTCTCCTTTGAAGAAACGTCTCTTTAGATCTTCTGCCCATTTTTGGGGTTGTTTGTTTTTTTAATATAAAGCTGCATGAGCTGTTTATATATATTGGAGGTTAAACCTGTGTCCATTGATTCATTTGCAACGATTTTCACCCATCCTGAGGGATGCCTTTTTCCATTCCCGTTTTTTTTAACAAAAAAGGAAAGAAAGGAAAAGAAGCAGAACACTAATGTGCGTAAAATATGCCTTTTGAAACGGTCGTTTTGAAATATGGACGTCCTTTGAATTTTTTGGTCGATATGTGACCCCAGGATTTGTTTTCAGGGCAGGTGTCATTTACAGGCCTGCAATGATTTTGAATATCAACTGACCATTAGCGTTGGGATTAAAGCTGCTGTTGTGTGAAACGGCCACAAGGTGGCAGCAGTTCACCCTTACCAAATCTGGTTACTAGGGCAAGAGAGCCTCAGTGGAAGAGGTGTTCTAGATTGGAGTTTAGAATGGAATGTACCAGGAGAAAGCCGCTCACGTTTGTCTCACTACTTCTTGTTCGTGTTTTTAATTTAATTTTTTTATTTTTTATTACAGCAAGTTTGATTACAATGTTTGGCTTGTTGTAGGTGTGGAAGATGTGGTTCTTTTACACATATACAGATGACTGTTCTTCCTGGGATTCTTTTCCCATGTACGTTATGACAGAATGTTGAGTAGTCCTCTCTTGGTATTCTGTAGGTCTTTGGTGATTATATATGTCACCTGTGTTTGTATATGTCTGTTAACCCCGATATCGTAATGAAACCAATCCTCACACCTTTCCATTGGTGAACCATAAGTTTGTTTAATGAATCTGTGATTGCCCTTCTCCGTGGAAATATCTGCCCTGGTATCCACTTTTAGGTAACACCTATAGGTGATATGATAGGATATGTGTCTTTCACTTTCTGACTTACTACAAGTAACGTGATTACCTCTAGACTCATCTACGGTGCTGCAAATGGCATTGTGTCCTTTTTTCCCTTGGCTTCTCTTCTGCCTTAGCGGGGTCCATTTTCAACAATGTGATTCCCTCAGGGTTGTGGATTAGCTGACCTGGGCAGCCTTACCCTGCCGGCCCGCCCTCCCCAGGTGTGCCTCGTTGAGGTCTATATAAACAGAGCTCCAGGCAGCAATAGCCCCTGAAGCTGTGCCTGACTCCATATTCTCTGCTCCGTCAGCAGTCTCGGGGCTGTGCTGGTGGGAGGGAGTGAGGGGCCACAGCTTTGTGGGTGGCCCGGTGTGAGTGGGGTTCTGCTGGCCTTTCTGCAGGAGTTGCCATGCTGCCGCCTGTAAAGAAGAGGATGTGTCAACCATACATTCCGCTGGAATTTCTCTCCGGACAGAGGTGAGGAAGGAAAAAAGCAGTGGGGGCCGGGACAGGAGGGGTATCTCAGGCAGGGCAATGGAAAGCTTCTGGAAGAGCGCCCGGGGCCAGGACCAACCTGGCTGGCCTGCAGGCACCAAGTTGTCCTGCGTGCTGTCGCTGGTGTGGCTCCACGGTCCTTCCTCTAGGCTTTCAAGCCCTTGTACATATTCAGGTGTTTTACCTGGAAAGGGTGGGAACAGTTCAGCAGCAGCTGGCCTGGGGCTCAGCTCACGTTTACTCACAGATGCCTCGGCACGGTCCCCCAGCTTTGCAATGAGGACGCTCCTTGCGTGGGGGGTGGGTTGCTGGCTGTATGGGAGATGCTTCCCCACCTCTGACCAATTTCAGAATTGTTTACCACTGGAGCAAGTGCCCTGATAGGGTTTTCCCCTGTATAACTCGTGGGTTCAGAATTTTTTTTTCTTTTATGGTTCAAGTTAGATTTTATTCCTCTTTTATGTATTTATAGATATAAGCATGGAAATCATTCATTCCTATAAATACATCTGTGTGACGGGAAGAACTTTTTTCTGTTTTATTTTTAAATTTTATTTTTTAAAATTTTGAAATTTAATTTCATTTATGTTTTTATACAGCAGGTTATTATTAGTTATGTATTTTATGCATATACATGTATACAGGTCAATCCCAATCTCCCAACTCATCCCACCACCACCACCCCATGGCTTCCCACACTTGGTGTCCATACGTTTGTTCTCTACGTCTGTGTCTCTATTTCTTCCCTGCAAACCAGTTCATCTGTACCATTTTTAGGCTCCACATATATGCATTAATATACAATATTTGTTTTCCTCTTTCTGACTTACTTCATTCTGTATGACAGTCTCTCAATCCATCGATGTCTCTACAAATGACCCAGTTTCATTCCTTTTTATGGCCGAGTAATATTCCATTTTATATATGTACCACATCTTTATCCACTCATCTGTCTATGGGCATTTAGGTTGCTTCCATTACCTGGCTATTGTAAATAGTGCTGCAACGAACATTGTGCTGAATGTGCCTTTTTGAAATACGGTTTTCTCTGGGTATATGCCCAGAAGTGGGATTGCTGGATCAGATGGTAATTCTATTTCTAATTTTTTTAAGGAAACTCCATACTGTTCTCCATAGTGACTGTATCAATTTACATTCCCACCAATAGTGGAAGAGGGCTCCTTTTGTCCACACCCTCCCCAGAATTGGTTGTTTGTATATTTTCTGATGATGCCTATTCTAACAGGTGTGAGGTGATACCTCATTGTAGTTTTGATTTGCATTTCTCTAATAATTAGTGCTGTTGAGCAGCTTTTCATGTGCGTCTTGGCCATCTCTGTGTCTCCTTTGAAGAAACGTCTCTTTAGATCTTCTTCCCATTTTTTGGGGTTGTTTGTTTTTTTAAATTAAGCTGCATGAGCTGTTTATATATATTGGAGATTAAACCTGTGTCCATTGATTCATTTGCAACGATTTTCACCCATCCTGAGGGATGCCTTTTTCCATTCCCGTTTTTTTTAACAAAAAAGGAAAGAAAGGAAAAGAAGCAGAACACTAATGTGCGTAAAATATGCCTTTTGAAACGGTCGTTTTGAAATATGGACATCCTTTGAATTTTTTGGTCGCTATGTGACCCCAGGATTTGTTTTCAGGGCAGGTGTCATTTACAGGCCTGCAATGATTTTGAATATCAACTGACCATTAGCGTTGGGATTAAAGCTGCTGTTGTGTGAAACGGCCACAAGGTGGCAGCAGTTCACCCTTACCAAATCTGGTTACTAGGGCAAGAGAGCCTCAGTGGAAGTGGTGTTCTAGATTGGAGTTTAGAATGGAATGTACCAGGAGAAAGCCGCTCACGTTTGTCTCACTACTTCTTGTTCGTGTTTTTAATTTAATTTTTTATTTTTTATTACAGCAAGTTTGATTACAATGTTTGGCTTGTTGTAGGTGTGGAAGATGTGGTTCTTTTACACATATACAGATGACTGTTCTTCCTGGGATTCTTTTCCCATGTACGTTATGACAGAATGTTGAGTAGTCCTCTCTTGGTATTCTGTAGGTCTTTGGTGATTATATATGTCACCTGTGTTTGTATATGTCTGTTAACCCCGATATCGTAATGAAACCAATCCTCACACCTTTCCATTGGTGAACCATAATTTTGTTTAATGAATCTGTGATTGCCCTTCTCCGTGGAAATATCTGCCCTGGTATCCACTTTTAGGTAACACCTATAGGTGATATGATATGATATGTGTCTTTCACTTTCTGACTTACTACAAGTCACGTGATTACTTCTAGACTCATCTACGGTGCTGCAAATGGCATTGTGTCCTTTTTTCCCTTGGCTTCTCTTCTGCCTTAGCGGGGTCCATTTTCAACAATGTGATTCCCTGAGGGTTGTGGATTAGCTGACCTGGGCAGCCTTACCCTGCCGGCCCGCCCTCCCCAGGTGTTCCTCGTTGAGGTCAATATAAACAGAGCTCCAGGCAGCAATAGCCCCTGAAGCTGTGCCTGACTCCATATTCTCTGCCCCGTCAGCAGTCTCGGGGCTGTGCTGGTGGGAGGGAGTGAGGGGCCACAGCTTTGTGAGTGGCCCGGTGTGAGTGTGGTTCTGCTGGCCTTTCTGCAGGAGTTGCCATGCTGCCGCCTGTAAAGAAGAGGATGTGTCACCCTTACATTCCGCTGGAATTTCTCTCCGGACAGAGGTGAGGAAGGAAAAAAGCAGTGGGGGCCGGGACAGGAGGGGTATCTCAGGCAGGGCAATGGAAAGCTTCTGGAAGAGCGCCCGGGGCCAGGACCAACCTGGCTGGCCTGCAGGCACCAAGATGTCCTGCGTGCTGTCGCTGGTGTGGCTCCACGGTCCTTCCTCTAGGCTTTCAAGCCCTTGTACATATTCAGGTGTTTTACCTGGAAAGGGTGGGAACAGTTCAGCAGCAGCTGGCCTGGGGCTCAGCTCACGTTTACTCACAGATGCCTCGGCACGGTCCCCCAGCTTTGCAATGAGGACGCTCCTTGCGTGGGGGGTGGGTTGCTGGCTGTATGGGAGATGCTTCCCCACCTCTGACCAATTTCAGAATTGTTTACCACTGGAGCAAGTGCCCTGATAGGGTTTTCCCCTGTATAACTCGTGGGTTCAGGATTCTTTTTTCTTTTATGGTTCAAGTTAGATTTTATTCCTCTTTTATGTATTTATAGATATAAGCATGGAAATCATTCATTCCTATAAATACGTCTGTGTGACGGGAAGAACTTTTTTTCTGTTTTATTTTTAAATTTTATTTTTTAAAATTTTGAAATTTAATTTCATTTATGTTTTTATACAGCAGGTTATTATTAGTTATGTATTTTATGCATATACATGTATACAGGTCAATCCCAATCTCCCAACTCATCCCACCACCACCACCCCATGGCTTCCCACACTTGGTGTCCATACGTTTTTTCTCTACGTCTGTGTCTCTATTTCTTCCCTGCAAACCAGTTCATCTGTACCATTTTTAGGCTCCACATATATGCATTAATATACAATATTTGTTTTCCTCTTTCTGACTTACTTCATTCTGTATGACAGTATCTCGATCCATCGATGTCTCTACAAATGACCCAGTTTCATTCCTTTTAATGGCCGAGTAATATTCCATTTTATATATGTACCACATCTTTATCCACTCATCTGTCTGTGGGCATTTAGGTTGCTTCCATTACCTGGCTATTGTAAATAGTGCTGCAACGAACATTGTGCTGAATGTGCCTATTTGAAATACGGTTTTCTCTGGGTATATGCCCAGAAGTGGGATTGCTGGATCAGATGGTAATTCTATTTCTAATTTTTTTAAGGAAACTCCATACTGTTCTCCATAGTGACTGTATCAATTTACATTCCCACCAATAGTGGAAGAGGGCTCCTTTTGTCCACACCCTCCCCAGAATTGGTTGTTTGTAGATTTTCTGATGATGCCGATTCTAAAAGGTGTGAGGTGATACCTCATTGTAGTTTTGATTTGCATTTCTCTAATAATTAGTGCTGTTGAGCAGCTTTTCTGTGCGTCTTGGCCATCTCTGTGTCTCCTTTGAAGAAACGTCTCTTTAGATCTTCTGCCCATTTTTTTTTGGGTTGTTTGTTTTTTTAATATTAAGCTGCATGAGCTGTTTATATATATTGGAGATTAAACCTCTGTCCATTGATTCGTCTGCAATGATTTTCGCCCATTCTGAGGGATGCCTTTTTCCATTCCCGTGTTTTTTAACAAAAAAGGAAAGAAAGGAAAAGAAGCAGAACACTAATGTGCGTAAAATATGCCTTTTGAAACGGTCGTTTTGAAATATGGACGTCCTTTGAATTTTTTGGTCGATATGTGACCCCAGGATTTGTTTTCAGGGCAGGTGTCATTTACAGGCATGCAATGATTTTGAATATCAACTGACCATTAGCATTGGGATTAAAGCTGCTGTTGTGTGAAACGGCCACAAGGTGGCAGCAGTTCACCCTTACCAAATCTGGTTACTAGTGCAAGAGAGCCTCAGTGGAAGTGGTGTTCTAGATTGGAGTTTACAATGGAATGTACCAGGAGAAGGCCGCTCACGTTTGTCTCACTACTTCTTGTTCGTGTTTTTAATTTAATTTTTTATTTTTTATTACAGCAAGTTTGATTACAATGTTTGGCTTGTTGTAGGTGTGGAAGATGTGGTTCTTTTACACATATACAGATGACTGTTCTTCCTGGGATCCTTTTCCCATGTACGTTATGACAGAATGTTGAGTAGTCCTCTCTTGGTATTCTGTAGGTCTTTGGTGATTATGTATGTCACCTGTGTTTGTATATGTCTGTTAACACCGATATTTTAATGAAACCAATCCTCACACCTTTCCATTGGTGAACCATAAGTTTGTTTCATGAATCTGTGATTGCCCTTCTCCGTGGAAATATCTGCCCTGGTATCCATTTTTAGGTAACACCTATAAGTGATATGATAGGATATGTGTCTTTCATTTTCTGACTTACTACAAGTCACGTGATTACTTCTAGACTCATCTACGGTGCTGCAAATGGCATTGTGTCCTTTTTTCCCTTGGCTTCTCTTCTGCCTTAGCGGGGTCCATTTTCAACAATGTGATTCCCTGAGGGTTGTGGATTAGCTGACCTGGGCAGCCTTACCCTGCCGGCCCGCCCTCCCCAGGTGTGCCTCGTTGAGGTCAATATAAACAGAGCTCCAGGCAGCAATAGCCCCTGAAGCTGTGCCTGACTCCATATTCTCTGCCCCGTCAGCAGTCTCGGGGCTGTGCTGGTGGGAGGGAGTGAGGGGCCACAGCTTTGTGGGTGGCCCGGTGTGAGTGGGGTTCTGCTGGCCTTTCTGCAGGAGTTGCCAGGCTGCCGCCTGTAAAGAAGAGGATGTGTCACCCATACCTTCCGCTGGAATTTCTCTCCGGACAGAGGTGAGGAAGGAAAAAAGCAGTGGGGGCCGGGACAGGAGGGGTATCTCAGGCAGGGCAATGGAAAGCTTCTGGAAGAGCGCCAGGGTCCAGGACCCGTGGGCTGGCTGGCCTGCAGGCACCAAGTTGGCCTGCGTGCTGTCGCTGGTGTGGCTCCACGGTCCTTCCTCTAGGCTTTCAAGCCCTTGTACATATTCAGGTGTTTTACCTGGAAAGGGTGGGAACAGTTCAGCAGCAGCTGGCCTGGGGCTCAGCTCACGTTTACTCACAGATGCCTCGGCACGGTCCCCCAGCTTTGCAATGAGGACGCTCCTTGCGTGGGGGGTGGGTTGCTGGCTGTATGGGAGATGCTTCCCCACCTCTGACCAATTTCAGAATTGTTTACCACTGGAGCAAGTGCCCTGATAGGGTTTTCCCCTGTATAACTCGTGGGTTCAGAATTTTTTTTTCTTTTATGGTTCAAGTTAGATTTTATTCCTCTTTTATGTATTTATAGATATAAGCATGGAAATCATTCATTCCTATAAATACATCTGTGTGACGGGAAGAACTTTTTTCTGTTTTATTTTTAAATTTTATTTTTTAAAATTTTGAAATTTAATTTCATTTATGTTTTTATACAGCAGGTTATTATTAGTTATGTATTTTATGCATATACATGTATACAGGTCAATCCCAATCTCCCAACTCATCCCACCACCACCACCCCATGGCTTCCCACACTTGGTGTCCATACGTTTGTTCTCTACGTCTGTGTCTCTATTTCTTCCCTGCAAACCAGTTCATCTGTACCATTTTTAGGCTCCACATATATGCATTAATATACAATATTTGTTTTCCTCTTTCTGACTTACTTCATTCTGTATGACAGTCTCTCAATCCATCGATGTCTCTACAAATGACCCAGTTTCATTCCTTTTTATGGCCGAGTAATATTCCATTTTATATATGTACCACATCTTTATCCACTCATCTGTCTATGGGCATTTAGGTTGCTTCCATTACCTGGCTATTGTAAATAGTGCTGCAACGAACATTGTGCTGAATGTGCCTTTTTGAAATACGGTTTTCTCTGGGTATATGCCCAGAAGTGGGATTGCTGGATCAGATGGTAATTCTATTTCTAATTTTTTTAAGGAAACTCCATACTGTTCTCCATAGTGACTGTATCAATTTACATTCCCACCAATAGTGGAAGAGGGCTCCTTTTGTCCACACCCTCCCCAGAATTGGTTGTTTGTATATTTTCTGATGATGCCTATTCTAACAGGTGTGAGGTGATACCTCATTGTAGTTTTGATTTGCATTTCTCTAATAATTAGTGCTGTTGAGCAGCTTTTCATGTGCGTCTTGGCCATCTCTGTGTCTCCTTTGAAGAAACGTCTCTTTAGATCTTCTTCCCATTTTTTGGGGTTGTTTGTTTTTTTAAATTAAGCTGCATGAGCTGTTTATATATATTGGAGATTAAACCTGTGTCCATTGATTCATTTGCAACGATTTTCACCCATCCTGAGGGATGCCTTTTTCCATTCCCGTTTTTTTTAACAAAAAAGGAAAGAAAGGAAAAGAAGCAGAACACTAATGTGCGTAAAATATGCCTTTTGAAACGGTCGTTTTGAAATATGGACATCCTTTGAATTTTTTGGTCGATATGTGACCCCAGGATTTGTTTTCAGGGCAGGTGTCATTTACAGGCCTGCAATGATTTTGAATATCAACTGACCATTAGCGTTGGGATTAAAGCTGCTGTTGTGTGAAACGGCCACAAGGTGGCAGCAGTTCACCCTTACCAAATCTGGTTACTAGGGCAAGAGAGCCTCAGTGGAAGTGGTGTTCTAGATTGGAGTTTAGAATGGAATGTACCAGGAGAAAGCCGCTCACGTTTGTCTCACTACTTCTTGTTCGTGTTTTTAATTTAATTTTTTATTTTTTATTACAGCAAGTTTGATTACAATGTTTGGCTTGTTGTAGGTGTGGAAGATGTGGTTCTTTTACACATATACAGATGACTGTTCTTCCTGGGATTCTTTTCCCATGTACGTTATGACAGAATGTTGAGTAGTCCTCTCTTGGTATTCTGTAGGTCTTTGGTGATTATATATGTCACCTGTGTTTGTATATGTCTGTTAACCCCGATATCGTAATGAAACCAATCCTCACACCTTTCCATTGGTGAACCATAATTTTGTTTAATGAATCTGTGATTGCCCTTCTCCGTGGAAATATATGCCCTGGTATCCACTTTTAGGTAACACCTATAGGTGATATGATATGATATGTGTCTTTCACTTTCTGACTTACTACAAGTCACGTGATTACTTCTAGACTCATCTACGGTGCTGCAAATGGCATTGTGTCCTTTTTTCCCTTGGCTTCTCTTCTGCCTTAGCGGGGTCCATTTTCAACAATGTGATTCCCTGAGGGTTGTGGATTAGCTGACCTGGGCAGCCTTACCCTGCCGGCCCGCCCTCCCCAGGTGTTCCTCGTTGAGGTCAATATAAACAGAGCTCCAGGCAGCAATAGCCCCTGAAGCTGTGCCTGACTCCATATTCTCTGCCCCGTCAGCAGTCTCGGGGCTGTGCTGGTGGGAGGGAGTGAGGGGCCACAGCTTTGTGGGTGGCCCGGTGTGAGTGTGGTTCTGCTGGCCTTTCTGCAGGAGTTGCCATGCTGCCGCCTGTAAAGAAGAGGATGTGTCACCCTTACATTCCGCTGGAATTTCTCTCCGGACAGAGGTGAGGAAGGAAAAAAGCAGTGGGGGCCGGGACAGGAGGGGTATCTCAGGCAGGGCAATGGAAAGCTTCTGGAAGAGCGCCCGGGGCCAGGACCAACCTGGCTGGCCTGCAGGCACCAAGTTGTCCTGCGTGCTGTCGCTGGTGTGGCTCCACGGTCCTTCCTCTAGGCTTTCAAGCCCTTGTACATATTCAGGTGTTTTACCTGGAAAGGGTGGGAACAGTTCAGCAGCAGCTGGCCTGGGGCTCAGCTCACGTTTACTCACAGATGCCTCGGCACGGTCCCCCAGCTTTGCAATGAGGACGCTCCTTGCGTGGGGGGTGGGTTGCTGGCTGTATGGGAGATGCTTCCCCACCTCTGACCAATTTCAGAATTGTTTACCACTGGAGCAAGTGCCCTGATAGGGTTTTCCCCTGTATAACTCGTGGGTTCAGGATTCTTTTTTCTTTTATGGTTCAAGTTAGATTTTATTCCTCTTTTATGTATTTATAGATATAAGCATGGAAATCATTCATTCCTATAAATACGTCTGTGTGACGGGAAGAACTTTTTTTCTGTTTTATTTTTAAATTTTATTTTTTAAAATTTTGAAATTTAATTTCATTTATGTTTTTATACAGCAGGTTATTATTAGTTATGTATTTTATGCATATACATGTATACAGGTCAATCCCAATCTCCCAACTCATCCCACCACCACCACCCCATGGCTTCCCACACTTGGTGTCCATACGTTTTTTCTCTACGTCTGTGTCTCTATTTCTTCCCTGCAAACCAGTTCATCTGTACCATTTTTAGGCTCCACATATATGCATTAATATACAATATTTGTTTTCCTCTTTCTGACTTACTTCATTCTGTATGACAGTATCTCGATCCATCGATGTCTCTACAAATGACCCAGTTTCATTCCTTTTAATGGCCGAGTAATTTTCCATTTTATATATGTACCACATCTTTATCCACTCATCTGTCTGTGGGCATTTAGGTTGCTTCCATTACCTGGCTATTGTAAATAGTGCTGCAACGAACATTGTGCTGAATGTGCCTTTTTGAAATACGGTTTTCTCTGGGTATATGCCCAGAAGTGGGATTGCTGGATCAGATGGTAATTCTATTTCTAATTTTTTTAAGGAAACTCCATACTGTTCTCCATAGTGACTGTATCAATTTACATTCCCACCAATAGTGGAAGAGGGCTCCTTTTGTCCACACCCTCCCCAGAATTGGTTGTTTGTAGATTTTCTGATGATGCCGATTCTAAAAGGTGTGAGGTGATACCTCATTGTAGTTTTGATTTGCATTTCTCTAATAATTAGTGCTGTTGAGCAGCTTTTCTGTGCGTCTTGGCCATCTCTGTGTCTCCTTTGAAGAAACGTCTCTTTAGATCTTCTGCCCATTTTTTTTGGGTTGTTTGTTTTTTTAATATTAAGCTGCATGAGCTGTTTATATATATTGGAGATTAAACCTCTGTCCATTGATTCGTCTGCAATGATTTTCGCCCATTCTGAGGGATGCCTTTTTCCATTCCCGTGTTTTTTAACAAAAAAGGAAAGAAAGGAAAAGAAGCAGAACACTAATGTGCGTAAAATATGCCTTTTGAAACGGTCGTTTTGAAATATGGACGTCCTTTGAAATTTTTGGTCGATATGTGACCCCAGGATTTGTTTTCAGGGCAGGTGTCATTTACAGGCATGCAATGATTTTGAATATCAACTGACCATTAGCATTGGGATTAAAGCTGCTGTTGTGTGAAACGGCCACAAGGTGGCAGCAGTTCACCCTTACCAAATCTGGTTACTAGTGCAAGAGAGCCTCAGTGGAAGTGGTGTTCTAGATTGGAGTTTACAATGGAATGTACCAGGAGAAGGCCGCTCACGTTTGTCTCACTACTTCTTGTTCGTGTTTTTAATTTAATTTTTTATTTTTTATTACAGCAAGTTTGATTACAATGTTTGGCTTGTTGTAGGTGTGGAAGATGTGGTTCTTTTACACATATACAGATGACTGTTCTTCCTGGGATCCTTTTCCCATGTACGTTATGACAGAATGTTGAGTAGTCCTCTCTTGGTATTCTGTAGGTCTTTGGTGATTATGTATGTCACCTGTGTTTGTATATGTCTGTTAACACCGATATTTTAATGAAACCAATCCTCACACCTATCCATTGGTGAACCATAAGTTTGTTTCATGAATCTGTGATTGCCCTTCTCCGTGGAAATATCTGCCCTGGTATCCATTTTTAGGTAACACCTATAAGTGATATGATAGGATATGTGTCTTTCATTTTCTGACTTACTACAAGTCACGTGATTACTTCTAGACTCATCTACGGTGCTGCAAATGGCATTGTGTCCTTTTTTCCCTTGGCTTCTCTTCTGCCTTAGCGGGGTCCATTTTCAACAATGTGATTCCCTGAGGGTTGTGGATTAGCTGACCTGGGCAGCCTTACCCTGCCGGCCCGCCCTCCCCAGGTGTGCCTCGTTGAGGTCAATATAAACAGAGCTCCAGGCAGCAATAGCCCCTGAAGCTGTGCCTGACTCCATATTCTCTGCCCCGTCAGCAGTCTCGGGGCTGTGCTGGTGGGAGGGAGTGAGGGGCCACAGCTTTGTGGGTGGCCCGGTGTGAGTGGGGTTCTGCTGGCCTTTCTGCAGGAGTTGCCAGGCTGCCGCCTGTAAAGAAGAGGATGTGTCACCCATACCTTCCGCTGGAATTTCTCTCCGGACAGAGGTGAGGAAGGAAAAAAGCAGTGGGGGCCGGGACAGGAGGGGTATCTCAGGCAGGGCAATGGAAAGCTTCTGGAAGAGCGCCAGGGTCCAGGACCCGTGGGCTGGCTGGCCTGCAGGCACCAAGTTGTCCTGCGTGCTGTCGCTGGTGTGGCTCCACGGTCCTTCCTCTAGGCTTTCAAGCCCTTGTACATATTCAGGTGTTTTACCTGGAAAGGGTGGGAACAGTTCAGCAGCAGCTGGCCTGGGGCTCAGCTCACGTTTACTCACAGATGCCTCGGCACGGTCCCCCAGCTTTGCAATGAGGACGCTCCTTGCGTGGGGGGTGGGTTGCTGGCTGTATGGGAGATGCTTCCCCACCTCTGACCAATTTCAGAATTGTTTACCACTGGAGCAAGTGCCCTGATAGGGTTTTCCCCTGTATAACTCGTGGGTTCAGGATTCTTTTTTCTTTTATGGTTCAAGTTAGATTTTATTCCTCTTTTATGTATTTATAGATATAAGCATGGAAATCATTCATTCCTATAAATACATCTGTGTGACGGGAAGAACTTTTTTCTGTTTTATTTTTAAATTTTATTTTTTAAAATTTTGAAATTTAATTTTATTTATGTTTTTATACAGCAGGTTATTATTAGTTATGTATTTTATGCATAAACATGTAGACAGGTCAATCCCAATCTCCCAACTCATCCCACAACCACCACCCCATGGCTTCCCACACTTGGTGTCCATACGTTTGTTCTCTACGTCTGTGTCTCTATTTCTTCCCTGCAAACCAGTTCATCTGTACCATTTTTAGGCTCCACATATATGCATTAATATACAATATTTGTTTTCCTCTTTCTGACTTACTTCATTCTGTATGACAGTCTCTCAATCCATCGATGTCTCTACAAATGACCCAGTTTCATTCCTTTTTATGGCCGAGTAATATTCCATTTTATATATGTACCACATCTTTATCCACTCATCTGTCTGTGGGCATTTAGGTTGCTTCCATTACCTGGCTATTGTAAATAGTGCTGCAACGAACATTGTGCTGAATGTGCCTTTTTGAAATACGGTTTTCTCTGGGTATATGCCCAGAAGTGGGATTGCTGGATCAGATGGTAATTCTATTTCTAATTTTTTTAAGGAAACTCCATACTGTTCTCCATAGTGACTGTATCAATTTACATTCCCACCAATAGTGGAAGAGGGCTCCTTTTGTCCACACCCTCCCCAGAATTGGTTGTTTGTATATTTTCTGATGATGCCTATTCTAACAGGTGTGAGGTGATACCTCATTGTAGTTTTGATTTGCATTTCTCTAATAATTAGTGCTGTTGAGCAGCTTTTCATGTGCGTCTTGGCCATCTCTGTGTCTCCTTTGAAGAAACGTCTCTTTAGATCTTCTGCCCATTTTTTTTGGGTTGTTTGTTTTTTTAATATTAAGCTGCATGAGCTGTTTATATATATTGGAGATTAAACCTCTGTCCATTGATTCGTCTGCAATGATTTTCGCCCATTCTGAGGGATGCCTTTTTCCATTCCCGTGTTTTTTAACAAAAAAGGAAAGAAAGGAAAAGAAGCAGAACACTAATGTGCGTAAAATATGCCTTTTGAAACGGTCGTTTTGAAATATGGACGTCCTTTGAATTTTTTGGTCGATATGTGACCCCAGGATTTGTTTTCAGGGCAGGTGTCATTTACAGGCATGCAATGATTTTGAATATCAACTGACCATTAGCGTTGGGATTAAAGCTGCTGTTGTGTGAAACGGCCACAAGGTGGCCGCAGTTCACCCTTACCAAATCTGGTTACTAGGGCAAGAGAGCCTCAGTGGAAGTGGTGTTCTAGATTGGAGTTTAGAATGGAATGTGCCAGGAGAAAGCCGCTCACGTTTGTCTCACTACTTCTTGTTCGTGTTTTTAATTTAACTTTTTATTTTTTATTACAGCAAGTTTGATTACAATGTTTGGCTTGTTGTAGGTGTGGAAGATGTGGTTCTTTTACACATATACAGATGACTGTTCTTCCTGGGATTCTTTTCCCATGTACGTTATGACAGAATGTTGAGTAGTCCTCTCTTGGTATTCTGTAGGTCTTTGGTGATTATATATGTCACCTGTGTTTGTATATGTCTGTTAACCCCGATATCGTAATGAAACCAATCCTCACACCTTTCCATTGGTGAACCATAAGTTTGTTTCATGAATCTGTGATTGCCCTTCTCCGTGGAAATATCTGCCCTGGTATCCATTTTTAGGTAACACCTATAAGTGATATGATAGGATATGTGTCTTTCACTTTCTGACTTACTACAAGTCACGTGATTACTTCTAGACTCATCTACGGTGCTGCAAATGGCATTGTGTCCTTTTTTCCCTTGGCTTCTCTTCTGCCTTAGCGGGGTCCATTTTCAACAATGTGATTCCCTGAGGGTTGTGGATTAGCTGACCTGGGCAGCCTTACCCTGCCGGCCCGCCCTCCCCAGGTGTGCCTCGTTGAGGTCAATATAAACAGAGCTCCAGGCAGCAATAGCCCTTGAAGCTGTGCCTGACTCCATATTCTCTGCCCCGTCAGCAGTCTCGGGGCTGTGCTGGTGGGAGGGAGTGAGGGGCCACAGCTTTGTGGGTGGCCCGGTGTGAGTGGGGTTCTGCTGGCCTTTCTGCAGGAGTTGCCAGGCTGCCGCCTGTAAAGAAGAGGATGTGTCACCCATACATTCCGCTGGAATTTTTCTCCGGACAGAGGTGAGGAAGGAAAAAAGCAGTGGGGGCCGGGACAGGAGGGGTATCTCAGGCAGGGCAATGGAAAGCTTCTGGAAGAGTGCCCGGGGCCAGGACCAACCTGGCTGGCCTGCAGGCACCAAGATGGCCTGCGTGCTGTCGCTGGTGTGGCTCCACGGTCCTTCCTCTAGGCTTTCAAGCCCTTGTACATATTCAGGTGTTTTACCTGGAAAGGGTGGGAACAGTTCAGCAGCAGCTGGCCTGGGGCTCAGCTCACATTTACTCACAGATGCCTCGGCACGGTCCCCCAGCTTTGCAATGAGGATGCTCCTTGCGTGGGGGGTGGGTTGCTGGCTGTATGGGAGATGATTCCCCACCTCTGACCAATTTCAGAATTGTTTACCACTGGAGCAAGTGCCCTGATAGGGTTTTCCCCTGTATAACTCGTGGATTCAGGATTTTTTTTTTCTTTTATGGTTCAAGTTAGATTTTATTCCTCTTTTATGTATTTATAGATATAAGCATGGAAATCATTCATTCCTATAAATACATCTGTGTGACGGGAAGAACTTTTTTCTGTTTTATTTTTAAATTTTATTTTTTGAAATTTAATTTTATTTATGTTTTTATACAGCAGGTTATTATTAGTTATGTATTTTATGCATATACATGTATACAGGTCAATCCCAATCTCCCAACTCATCCCACCACCACCACCCCATGGCTTCCCACACTTGGTGTCCATACGTTTGTTCTCTACGTCTGTGTCTATATTTCTTCCCTGCAAACCAGTTCATCTGTACCATTTTTAGGCTCCACATATATGCATTAATATACAATATTTGTTTTCCTCTTTCTGACTTACTTCATTCTGTATGACAGTCTCTCGATCCATCGATGTCTCTACAAATGACCCAGTTTCATTCCTTTTTATGGCCGAGTAATATTCCATTTTATATATGTACCACATCTTTATCCACTCATCTGTCTGTGGGCATTTAGGTTGCTTCCATTACCTGGCTATTGTAAATAGTGCTGCAACGAACATTGTGCTGAATGTGCCTTTTTGAAATACGGTTTTCTCTGGGTATATGCCCAGAAGTGGGATTGCTGGATCAGATGGTAATTCTATTTCTAATTTTTTTAAGGAAACTCCATACTGTTCTCCATAGTGACTGTATCAATTTACATTCCCACCAATAGTGGAAGAGGGCTCCTTTTGTCCACACCCTCCCCAGAATTGGTTGTTTGTAGATTTTCTGATGATGCCGATTCTAAAAGGTGTGAGGTGATACCTCATTGTAGTTTTGATTTGCATTTCTCTAATAATTAGTGCTGTTGAGCAGCTTTTCTGTGCGTCTTGGCCATCTCTGTGTCTCCTTTGAAGAAACGTCTCTTTAGATCTTCTGCCCATTTTTTTTGGGGTGTTTGTTTTTTTAATATTAAGCTGCATGAGCTGTTTATATATATTGGAGATTAAACCTCTGTCCATTGATTCGTCTGCAATGATTTTCGCCCATTCTGAGGGATGCCTTTTTCCATTCCCGTGTTTTTTAACAAAAAAGGAAAGAAAGGAAAAGAAGCAGAACACTAATGTGCGTAAAATATGCCTTTTGAAACGGTCGTTTTGAAATATGGACGTCCTTTGAATTTTTTGGTCGATATGTGACCCCAGGATTTGTTTTCAGGGCAGGTGTCATTTACAGGCCTGCAATGATTTTGAATATCAACTGACCATTAGCGTTGGGATTAAAGCTGCTGTTGTGTGAAACGGCCACAAGGTGGCAGCAGTTCACCCTTACCAAATCTGGTTACTAGGGCAAGAGAGCCTCAGTGGAAGTGGTGTTCTAGATTGGAGTTTAGAATGGAATGTACCAGGAGAAAGCCGCTCACGTTTGTCTCACTACTTCTTGTTCGTGTTTTTAATTTAATTTTTTATTTTTTATTACAGCAAGTTTGATTACAATGTTTGGCTTGTTGTAGGTGTGGAAGATGTGGTTCTTTTACACATATACAGATGACTGTTCTTCCTGGGATCCTTTTCCCATGTACGTTATGACAGAATGTTGAGTAGTCCTCTCTTGGTATTCTGTAGGTCTTTGGTGATTATGTATGTCACCTGTGTTTGTATATGTCTGTTAACCCCGATATCGTAATGAAACCAATCCTCACACCTTTCCATTGGTGAACCATAAGTTTGTTTCATGAATCTGTGATTGCCCTTCTCCGTGGAAATATCTGCCCTGGTATCCATTTTTAGGTAACACCTATAAGTGATATGATAGGATATGTGTCTTTCACTTTCTGACTTACTACAAGTCACGTGATTACTTCTAGACTCATCTACGGTGCTGCAAATGGCATTGTGTCCTTTTTTCCCTTGGCTTCTCTTCTGCCTTAGCGGGGTCCATTTTCAACAATGTGATTCCCTGAGGGTTGTGGATTAGCTGACCTGGGCAGCCTTACCCTGCCGGCCCGCCCTCCCCAGGTGTGCCTCGTTGAGGTCAATATAAACAGAGCTCCAGGCAGCAATAGCCCCTGAAGCTGTGCCTGACTCCATATTCTCTGCCCCGTCAGCAGTCTCGGGGCTGTGCTGGTGGGAGGGAGTGAGGGGCCACAGCTTTGTGGGTGGCCCGGTGTGAGTGGGGTTCTGCTGGCCTTTCTGCAGGAGTTGCCAGGCTGCCGCCTGTAAAGAAGAGGATGTGTCACCCATAACTTCCGCTGGAATTTCTCTCCGGACAGAGGTGAGGAAGGAAAAAAGCAGTGGGGGCCGGGACAGGAGGGGTATCTCAGGCAGGGCAATGGAAAGCTTCTGGAAGAGCGCCAGGGTCCAGGACCAGTGGGCTGGCTGGCCTGCAGGCACCAAGTTGGCCTGCGTGCTGTCGCTGGTGTGGCTCCATGGTCCTTCCTCTAGGCTTTCAAGCCCTTGTACATATTCAGGTGTTTTACCTGGAAAGGGTGGGAACAGTTCAGCAGCAGCTGGCCTGGGGCTCAGCTCACGTTTACTCACAGATGCCTCGGCACGGTCCCCCAGCTTTGCAATGAGGACGCTCCTTGCGTGGGGGGTGGGTGGCTGGCTGTATGGGAGATGGTTCCCCACCTCTGACCAATTTCAGAATTGTTTACCGCTGGAGCAAGTGTCGTGATAGGGTTTTCCTCTGTATAACTCGTGGGTTCAATTTTTTTTTTCTTTTATGGTTCAAGTTAGATTTTATTCCTCTTTTATGTATTTATAAATATAAGCATGGAAATAATTCATTCCTATAAATACATCTGTGTGACGGGAAGAACTTTTTTCTGTTTTATTTTTAAATTTTATTTTTTAAAATTTTGAAATTTAATTTCATTTATGTTTTTATACAGCAGGTTATTATTAGTTATGTATTTTATGCATATACATGTATACAGGTCAATCCCAATCTCCCAACTCATCCCACCACCACCACCCCATGGCTTCCCACACTTGGTGTCCATACGTTTGTTCTCTACGTCTGTGTCTATATTTCTTCCCTGCAAACCAGTTCATCTGTACCATTTTTAGGCTCCACATATATGCATTAATATACAATATTTGTTTTCCTCTTTCTGACTTACTTCATTCTGTATGACAGTCTCTCAATCCATCGATGTCTCTACAAATGACCCAGTTTCATTCCTTTTTATGGCCGAGTAATATTCCATTTTATATATGTACCACATCTTTATCCACTCATCTGTCTGTGGGCATTTAGGTTGCTTCCATTACCTGGCTATTGTAAATAGTGCTGCAACGAACATTGTGCTGAATGTGCCTTTTTGAAATACGGTTTTCTCTGGGTATATGCCCAGAAGTGGGATTGCTGGATCAGATGGTAATTCTATTTCTAATTTTTTAAGGAAACTCCATACTGTTCTCCATAGTGACTGTATCAATTTACATTCCCACCAATAGTGGAAGAGGGCTCCTTTTGTCCACACCCTCCCCAGAATTGGTTGTTTGTAGATTTTCTGATGATGCCTATTCTAACAGGTGTGAGGTGATACCTCATTGTAGTTTTGATTTGCATTTCTCTAATAATTAGTGCTGTTGAGCAGCTTTTCTGTGCGTCTTGGCCATCTCTGTGTCTCCTTTGAAGAAACGTCTCTTTAGATCTTCTGCCCATTTTTTGGGGTTGTTTGTTTTTTTAATATTAAGCTGCATGAGCTGTTTATATATATTGGAGATTAAACCTGTGTCCATTGATTCATTTGCAACGATTTTCACCCATCCTGAGGGATGCCTTTTTCCATTCCCGTTTTTTTTAACAAAAAAGGAAAGAAAGGAAAAGAAGCAGAACACTAATGTGCGTAAAATATGCCTTTTGAAACGGTCGTTTTGAAATATGGACGTCCTTTGAATTTTTTGGTCGATATGTGACCCCAGGATTTGTTTTCAGGGCAGGTGTCATTTACAGGCCTGCAATGATTTTGAATATCAACTGACCATTAGCGTTGGGATTAAAGCTGCTGTTGTGTGAAACGGCCACAAGGTGGCAGCAGTTCACCCTTACCAAATCTGGTTACTAGGGCAAGAGAGCCTCAGTGGAAGTGGTGTTCTAGATTGGAGTTTAGAATGGAATGTACCAGGAGAAAGCCGCTCACGTTTGTCTCACTACTTCTTGTTCGTGTTTTTAATTTAATTTTTCATTTTTTATTACAGCAAGTTTGATTACAATGTTTGGCTTGTTGTAGGTGTGGAAGATGTGGTTCTTTTACACATATACAGATGACTGTTCTTCCTGGGATCCTTTTCCCATGTACGTTATGACAGAATGTTGAGTAGTCCTCTCTTGGTATTCTGTAGGTCTTTGGTGATTATATATGTCACCTGTGTTTGTATATGTCTGTTAACCCCGATATCGTAATGAAACCAATCCTCACACCTTTCCATTGGTGAACCATAAGTTTGTTTAATGAATCTGTGATTGCCCTTCTCCGTGGAAATATCTGCCCTGGTATCCACTTTTAGGTAACACCTATAGGTGATATGATATGATATGTGTCTTTCACTTTCTGACTTACTACAAGTCACGTGATTACTTCTAGACTCATCTACGGTGCTGCAAATGGCATTGTGTCCTTTTTTCCCTTGGCTTCTCTTCTGCCTTAGCGGGGTCCATTTTCAACAATGTGATTCCCTGAGGGTTGTGGATTAGCTGACCTGGGCAGCCTTACCCTGCCGGCCCGCCCTCCCCAGGTGTTCCTCGTTGAGGTCAATATAAACAGAGCTCCAGGCAGCAATAGCCCCTGAAGCTGTGCCTGACTCCATATTCTCTGCCCCGTCAGCAGTCTCGGGGCTGTGCTGGTGGGAGGGAGTGAGGGGCCACAGCTTTGTGGGTGGCCCGGTGTGAGTGGGGTTCTGCTGGCCTTTCTGCAGGAGTTGCCAGGCTGCCGCCTGTAAAGAAGAGGATGTGTCACCCTTACATTCCGCTGGAATTTCTCTCCGGACAGAGGTGAGGAAGGAAAAAAGCAGTGGGGGCCGGGACAGGAGGGGTATCTCAGGCAGGGCAATGGAAAGCTTCTGGAAGAGCGCCCGGGGCCAGGACCAACCTGGCTGGCCTGCAGGCACCAAGTTGTCCTGCGTGCTGTCACTGGTGTGGCTCCACGGTCCTTCCTCTAGGCTTTCAAGCCCTTGTACATATTCAGGTGTTTTACCTGGAAAGGGTGGGAACAGTTCAGCAGCAGCTGGCCTGGGGCTCAGCTCACGTTTACTCACAGATGCCTCGGCACGGTCCCCCAGCTTTGCAATGAGGATGCTCCTTGCGTGGGGGGTGGGTTGCTGGCTGTATGGGAGATGCTTCCCCACCTCTGACCAATTTCAGAATTGTTTACCACTGGAGCAAGTGCCCTGATAGGGTTTTCCCCTGTATAACTCGTGGGTTCAGGATTCTTTTTTCTTTTATGGTTCAAGTTAGATTTTATTCCTCTTTTATGTATTTATAGATATAAGCATGGAAATCATTCATTCCTATAAATACGTCTGTGTGACGGGAAGAACTTTTTTTCTGTTTTATTTTTAAATTTTATTTTTTAAAATTTTGAAATTTAATTTCATTTATGTTTTTATACAGCAGGTTATTATTAGTTATGTATTTTATGCATATACATGTATACAGGTCAATCCCAATCTCCCAACTCATCCCACCACCACCACCCCATGGCTTCCCACACTTGGTGTCCATACGTTTTTTCTCTACGTCTGTGTCTCTATTTCTTCCCTGCAAACCAGTTCATCTGTACCATTTTTAGGCTCCACATATATGCATTAATATACAATATTTGTTTTCCTCTTTCTGACTTACTTCATTCTGTATGACAGTATCTCGATCCATCGATGTCTCTACAAATGACCCAGTTTCATTCCTTTTAATGGCCGAGTAATATTCCATTTTATATATGTACCACATCTTTATCCACTCATCTGTCTGTGGGCATTTAGGTTGCTTCCATTACCTGGCTATTGTAAATAGTGCTGCAACGAACATTGTGCTGAATGTGCCTTTTTGAAATACGGTTTTCTCTGGGTATATGCCCAGAAGTGGGATTGCTGGATCAGATGGTAATTCTATTTCTAATTTTTTTAAGGAAACTCCATACTGTTCTCCATAGTGACTGTATCAATTTACATTCCCACCAATAGTGGAAGAGGGCTCCTTTTGTCCACACCCTCCCCAGAATTGGTTGTTTGTAGATTTTCTGATGATGCCGATTCTAAAAGGTGTGAGGTGATACCTCATTGTAGTTTTGATTTGCATTTCTCTAATAATTAGTGCTGTTGAGCAGCTTTTCTGTGCGTCTTGGCCATCTCTGTGTCTCCTTTGAAGAAACGTCTCTTTAGATCTTATGCCCATTTTTTTTGGGTTGTTTGTTTTTTTAATATTAAGCTGCATGAGCTGTTTATATATATTGGAGATTAAACCTCTGTCCATTGATTCGTCTGCAATGATTTTCGCCCATTCTGAGGGATGCCTTTTTCCATTCCCGTGTTTTTTAACAAAAAAGGAAAGAAAGGAAAAGAAGCAGAACACTAATGTGCGTAAAATATGCCTTTTGAAACGGTCGTTTTGAAATATGGACGTCCTTTGAATTTTTTGGTCGATATGTGACCCCAGGATTTGTTTTCAGGGCAGGTGTCATTTACAGGCATGCAATGATTTTGAATATCAACTGACCATTAGCATTGGGATTAAAGCTGCTGTTGTGTGAAACGGCCACAAGGTGGCAGCAGTTCACCCTTACCAAATCTGGTTACTAGTGCAAGAGAGCCTCAGTGGAAGTGGTGTTCTAGATTGGAGTTTACAATGGAATGTACCAGGAGAAGGCCGCTCACGTTTGTCTCACTACTTCTTGTTCGTGTTTTTAATTTAATTTTTTATTTTTTATTACAGCAAGTTTGATTACAATGTTTGGCTTGTTGTAGGTGTGGAAGATGTGGTTCTTTTACACATATACAGATGACTGTTCTTCCTGGGATCCTTTTCCCATGTACGTTATGACAGAATGTTGAGTAGTCCTCTCTTGGTATTCTGTAGGTCTTTGGTGATTATGTATGTCACCTGTGTTTGTATATGTCTGTTAACACCGATATTTTAATGAAACCAATCCTCACACCTTTCCATTGGTGAACCATAAGTTTGTTTCATGAATCTGTGATTGCCCTTCTCCGTGGAAATATCTGCCCTGGTATCCATTTTTAGGTAACACCTATAAGTGATATGATAGGATATGTGTCTTTCATTTTCTGACTTACTACAAGTCACGTGATTACTTCTAGACTCATCTACGGTGCTGCAAATGGCATTGTGTCCTTTTTTCCCTTGGCTTCTCTTCTGCCTTAGCGGGGTCCGTTTTCAACAATGTGATTCCCTGAGGGTTGTGGATTAGCTGACCTGGGCAGCCTTACCCTGCCGGCCCGCCCTCCCCAGGTGTGCCTCGTTGAGGTCAATATAAACAGAGCTCCAGGCAGCAATAGCCCCTGAAGCTGTGCCTGACTCCATATTCTCTGCCCCGTCAGCAGTCTCGGGGCTGTGCTGGTGGGAGGGAGTGAGGGGCCACAGCTTTGTGGGTGGCCCGGTGTGAGTGGGGTTCTGCTGGCCTTTCTGCAGGAGTTGCCAGGCTGCCGCCTGTAAAGAAGAGGATGTGTCACCCATACCTTCCGCTGGAATTTCTCTCCGGACAGAGGTGAGGAAGGAAAAAAGCAGTGGGGGCCGGGACAGGAGGGGTATCTCAGGCAGGCAATGGAAAGCTTCTGGAAGAGCGCCAGGGTGCAGGACCCGTGGGCTGGCTGGCCTGCAGGCACCAAGTTGGCCTGCGTGCTGTCGCTGGTGTGGCTCCACGGTCCTTCCTCTAGGCTTTCAAGCCCTTGTACATATTCAGGTGTTTTACCTGGAAAGGGTGGGAACAGTTCAGCAGCAGCTGGCCTGGGGCTCAGCTCACGTTTACTCACAGATGCCTCGGCACGGTCCCCCAGCTTTGCAATGAGGACGCTCCTTGCGTGGGGGGTGGGTTGCTGGCTGTATGGGAGATGCTTCCCCACCTCTGACCAATTTCAGAATTGTTTACCACTGGAGCAAGTGCCCTGATAGGGTTTTCCCCTGTATAACTCGTGGGTTCAGGATTTTTTTTTCTTTTATGGTTCAAGTTAGATTTTATTCCTCTTTTATGTATTTATAGATATAAGCATGGAAATCATTCATTCCTATAAATACATCTGTGTGACGGGAAGAACTTTTTTCTGTTTTATTTTTAAATTTTATTTTTTAAAATTTTGAAATTTAATTTCATTTATGTTTTTATACAGCAGGTTATTATTAGTTATGTATTTTATGCATATACATGTATACAGGTCAATCCCAATCTCCCAACTCATCCCACCACCACCACCCCATGGCTTCCCACACTTGGTGTCCATACGTTTGTTCTCTACGTCTGTGTCTCTATTTCTTCCCTGCAAACCAGTTCATCTGTACCATTTTTAGGCTCCACATATATGCATTAATATACAATATTTGTTTTCCTCTTTCTGACTTACTTCATTCTGTATGACAGTCTCTCAATCCATCGATGTCTCTACAAATGACCCAGTTTCATTCCTTTTTATGGCCGAGTAATATTCCATTTTATATATGTACCACATCTTTATCCACTCATCTGTCTGTGGGCATTTAGGTTGCTTCCATTACCTGGCTATTGTAAATAGTGCTGCAACGAACATTGTGCTGAATGTGCCTTTTTGAAATACGGTTTTCTCTGGGTATATGCCCAGAAGTGGGATTGCTGGATCAGATGGTAATTCTATTTCTAATTTTTTTAAGGAAACTCCATACTGTTCTCCATAGTGACTGTATCAATTTACATTCCCACCAATAGTGGAAGAGGGCTCCTTTTGTCCACACCCTCCCCAGAATTGGTTGTTTGTAGATTTTCTGATGATGCCGATTCTAAAAGGTGTGAGGTGATACCTCATTGTAGTTTTGATTTGCATTTCTCTAATAATTAGTGCTGTTGAGCAGCTTTTCTGTGCGTCTTGGCCATCTCTGTGTCTCCTTTGAAGAAACGTCTCTTTAGATCTTCTGCCCATTTTTTTTGGGTTGTTTGTTTTTTTAATATTAAGCTGCATGAGCTGTTTATATATATTGGAGATTAAACCTCTGTCCATTGATTCGTCTGCAATGATTTTCGCCCATTCTGAGGGATGCCTTTTTCCATTCCCGTGTTTTTTAACAAAAAAGGAAAGAAAGGAAAAGAAGCAGAACACTAATGTGCGTAAAATATGCCTTTTGAAACGGTCGTTTTGAAATATGGACGTCCTTTGAATTTTTTGGTCGATATGTGACCCCAGGATTTGTTTTCAGGGCAGGTGTCATTTACAGGCATGCAATGATTTTGAATATCAACTGACCATTAGCGTTGGGATTAAAGCTGCTGTTGTGTGAAACGGCCACAAGGTGGCCGCAGTTCACCCTTACCAAATCTGGTTACTAGGGCAAGAGAGCCTCAGTGGAAGTGGTGTTCTAGATTGGAGTTTAGAATGGAATGTGCCAGGAGAAAGCCGCTCACGTTTGTCTCACTACTTCTTGTTCGTGTTTTTAATTTAACTTTTTATTTTTTATTACAGCAAGTTTGATTACAATGTTTGGCTTGTTGTAGGTGTGGAAGATGTGGTTCTTTTACACATATACAGATGACTGTTCTTCCTGGGATTCTTTTCCCATGTACGTTATGACAGAATGTTGAGTAGTCCTCTCTTGGTATTCTGTAGGTCTTTGGTGATTATATATGTCACCTGTGTTTGTATATGTCTGTTAACCCCGATATCGTAATGAAACCAATCCTCACACCTTTCCATTGGTGAACCATAAGTTTGTTTCATGAATCTGTGATTGCCCTTCTCCGTGGAAATATCTGCCCTGGTATCCATTTTTAGGTAACACCTATAAGTGATATGATAGGATATGTGTCTTTCACTTTCTGACTTACTACAAGTCACGTGATTACTTCTAGACTCATCTACGGTGCTGCAAATGGCATTGTGTCCTTTTTTCCCTTGGCTTCTCTTCTGCCTTAGCGGGGTCCATTTTCAACAATGTGATTCCCTGAGGGTTGTGGATTAGCTGACCTGGGCAGCCTTACCCTGCCGGCCCGCCCTCCCCAGGTGTGCCTCGTTGAGGTCAATATAAACAGAGCTCCAGGCAGCAATAGCCCTTGAAGCTGTGCCTGACTCCATATTCTCTGCCCCGTCAGCAGTCTCGGGGCTGTGCTGGTGGGAGGGAGTGAGGGGCCACAGCTTTGTGGGTGGCCCGGTGTGAGTGGGGTTCTGCTGGCCTTTCTGCAGGAGTTGCCAGGCTGCCGCCTGTAAAGAAGAGGATGTGTCACCCATACATTCCGCTGGAATTTTTCTCCGGACAGAGGTGAGGAAGGAAAAAAGCAGTGGGGGCCGGGACAGGAGGGGTATCTCAGGCAGGGCAATGGAAAGCTTCTGGAAGAGTGCCCGGGGCCAGGACCAACCTGGCTGGCCTGCAGGCACCAAGATGGCCTGCGTGCTGTCGCTGGTGTGGCTCCACGGTCCTTCCTCTAGGCTTTCAAGCCCTTGTACATATTCAGGTGTTTTACCTGGAAAGGGTGGGAACAGTTCAGCAGCAGCTGGCCTGGGGCTCAGCTCACATTTACTCACAGATGCCTCGGCACGGTCCCCCAGCTTTGCAATGAGGATGCTCCTTGCGTGGGGGGTGGGTTGCTGGCTGTATGGGAGATGATTCCCCACCTCTGACCAATTTCAGAATTGTTTACCACTGGAGCAAGTGCCCTGATAGGGTTTTCCCCTGTATAACTCGTGGATTCAGGATTTTTTTTTTCTTTTATGGTTCAAGTTAGATTTTATTCCTCTTTTATGTATTTATAGATATAAGCATGGAAATCATTCATTCCTATAAATACATCTGTGTGACGGGAAGAACTTTTTTCTGTTTTATTTTTAAATTTTATTTTTTGAAATTTAATTTTATTTATGTTTTTATACAGCAGGTTATTATTAGTTATGTATTTTATGCATATACATGTATACAGGTCAATCCCAATCTCCCAACTCATCCCACCACCACCACCCCATGGCTTCCCACACTTGGTGTCCATACGTTTGTTCTCTACGTCTGTGTCTATATTTCTTCCCTGCAAACCAGTTCATCTGTACCATTTTTAGGCTCCACATATATGCATTAATATACAATATTTGTTTTCCTCTTTCTGACTTACTTCATTCTGTATGACAGTCTCTCGATCCATCGATGTCTCTACAAATGACCCAGTTTCATTCCTTTTTATGGCCGAGTAATATTCCATTTTATATATGTACCACATCTTTATCCACTCATCTGTCTGTGGGCATTTAGGTTGCTTCCATTACCTGGCTATTGTAAATAGTGCTGCAACGAACATTGTGCTGAATGTGCCTTTTTGAAATACGGTTTTCTCTGGGTATATGCCCAGAAGTGGGATTGCTGGATCAGATGGTAATTCTATTTCTAATTTTTTTAAGGAAACTCCATACTGTTCTCCATAGTGACTGTATCAATTTACATTCCCACCAATAGTGGAAGAGGGCTCCTTTTGTCCACACCCTCCCCAGAATTGGTTGTTTGTAGATTTTCTGATGATGCCGATTCTAAAAGGTGTGAGGTGATACCTCATTGTAGTTTTGATTTGCATTTCTCTAATAATTAGTGCTGTTGAGCAGCTTTTCTGTGCGTCTTGGCCATCTCTGTGTCTCCTTTGAAGAAACGTCTCTTTAGATCTTCTGCCCATTTTTTTTGGGGTGTTTGTTTTTTTAATATTAAGCTGCATGAGCTGTTTATATATATTGGAGATTAAACCTCTGTCCATTGATTCGTCTGCAATGATTTTCGCCCATTCTGAGGGATGCCTTTTTCCATTCCCGTGTTTTTTAACAAAAAAGGAAAGAAAGGAAAAGAAGCAGAACACTAATGTGCGTAAAATATGCCTTTTGAAACGGTCGTTTTGAAATATGGACGTCCTTTGAATTTTTTGGTCGATATGTGACCCCAGGATTTGTTTTCAGGGCAGGTGTCATTTACAGGCCTGCAATGATTTTGAATATCAACTGACCATTAGCGTTGGGATTAAAGCTGCTGTTGTGTGAAACGGCCACAAGGTGGCAGCAGTTCACCCTTACCAAATCTGGTTACTAGGGCAAGAGAGCCTCAGTGGAAGTGGTGTTCTAGATTGGAGTTTAGAATGGAATGTACCAGGAGAAAGCCGCTCACGTTTGTCTCACTACTTCTTGTTCGTGTTTTTAATTTAATTTTTTATTTTTTATTACAGCAAGTTTGATTACAATGTTTGGCTTGTTGTAGGTGTGGAAGATGTGGTTCTTTTACACATATACAGATGACTGTTCTTCCTGGGATCCTTTTCCCATGTACGTTATGACAGAATGTTGAGTAGTCCTCTCTTGGTATTCTGTAGGTCTTTGGTGATTATGTATGTCACCTGTGTTTGTATATGTCTGTTAACCCCGATATCGTAATGAAACCAATCCTCACACCTTTCCATTGGTGAACCATAAGTTTGTTTCATGAATCTGTGATTGCCCTTCTCCGTGGAAATATCTGCCCTGGTATCCATTTTTAGGTAACACCTATAAGTGATATGATAGGATATGTGTCTTTCACTTTCTGACTTACTACAAGTCACGTGATTACTTCTAGACTCATCTACGGTGCTGCAAATGGCATTGTGTCCTTTTTTCCCTTGGCTTCTCTTCTGCCTTAGCGGGGTCCATTTTCAACAATGTGATTCCCTGAGGGTTGTGGATTAGCTGACCTGGGCAGCCTTACCCTGCCGGCCCGCCCTCCCCAGGTGTGCCTCGTTGAGGTCAATATAAACAGAGCTCCAGGCAGCAATAGCCCCTGAAGCTGTGCCTGACTCCATATTCTCTGCCCCGTCAGCAGTCTCGGGGCTGTGCTGGTGGGAGGGAGTGAGGGGCCACAGCTTTGTGGGTGGCCCGGTGTGAGTGGGGTTCTGCTGGCCTTTCTGCAGGAGTTGCCAGGCTGCCGCCTGTAAAGAAGAGGATGTGTCACCCATAACTTCCGCTGGAATTTCTCTCCGGACAGAGGTGAGGAAGGAAAAAAGCAGTGGGGGCCGGGACAGGAGGGGTATCTCAGGCAGGGCAATGGAAAGCTTCTGGAAGAGCGCCAGGGTCCAGGACCAGTGGGCTGGCTGGCCTGCAGGCACCAAGTTGGCCTGCGTGCTGTCGCTGGTGTGGCTCCATGGTCCTTCCTCTAGGCTTTCAAGCCCTTGTACATATTCAGGTGTTTTACCTGGAAAGGGTGGGAACAGTGCAGCAGCAGCTGGCCTGGGGCTCAGCTCACGTTTACTCACAGATGCCTCGGCACGGTCCCCCAGCTTTGCAATGAGGACGCTCCTTGCGTGGGGGGTGGGTGGCTGGCTGTATGGGAGATGGTTCCCCACCTCTGACCAATTTCAGAATTGTTTACCGCTGGAGCAAGTGTCGTGATAGGGTTTTCCTCTGTATAACTCGTGGGTTCAATTTTTTTTTTCTTTTATGGTTCAAGTTAGATTTTATTCCTCTTTTATGTATTTATAAATATAAGCATGGAAATAATTCATTCCTATAAATACATCTGTGTGACGGGAAGAACTTTTTTCTGTTTTATTTTTAAATTTTATTTTTTAAAATTTTGAAATTTAATTTCATTTATGTTTTTATACAGCAGGTTATTATTAGTTATGTATTTTATGCATATACATGTATACAGGTCAATCCCAATCTCCCAACTCATCCCACCACCACCACCCCATGGCTTCCCACACTTGGTGTCCATACGTTTGTTCTCTACGTCTGTGTCTATATTTCTTCCCTGCAAACCAGTTCATCTGTACCATTTTTAGGCTCCACATATATGCATTAATATACAATATTTGTTTTCCTCTTTCTGACTTACTTCATTCTGTATGACAGTCTCTCAATCCATCGATGTCTCTACAAATGACCCAGTTTCATTCCTTTTTATGGCCGAGTAATATTCCATTTTATATATGTACCACATCTTTATCCACTCATCTGTCTGTGGGCATTTAGGTTGCTTCCATTACCTGGCTATTGTAAATAGTGCTGCAACGAACATTGTGCTGAATGTGCCTTTTTGAAATACGGTTTTCTCTGGGTATATGCCCAGAAGTGGGATTGCTGGATCAGATGGTAATTCTATTTCTAATTTTTTAAGGAAACTCCATACTGTTCTCCATAGTGACTGTATCAATTTACATTCCCACCAATAGTGGAAGAGGGCTCCTTTTGTCCACACCCTCCCCAGAATTGGTTGTTTGTAGATTTTCTGATGATGCCTATTCTAACAGGTGTGAGGTGATACCTCATTGTAGTTTTGATTTGCATTTCTCTAATAATTAGTGCTGTTGAGCAGCTTTTCTGTGCGTCTTGGCCATCTCTGTGTCTCCTTTGAAGAAACGTCTCTTTAGATCTTCTGCCCATTTTTTGGGGTTGTTTGTTTTTTTAATATTAAGCTGCATGAGCTGTTTATATATATTGGAGATTAAACCTGTGTCCATTGATTCATTTGCAACGATTTTCACCCATCCTGAGGGATGCCTTTTTCCATTCCCGTTTTTTTTAACAAAAAAGGAAAGAAAGGAAAAGAAGCAGAACACTAATGTGCGTAAAATATGCCTTTTGAAACGGTCGTTTTGAAATATGGACGTCCTTTGAATTTTTTGGTCGATATGTGACCCCAGGATTTGTTTTCAGGGCAGGTGTCATTTACAGGCCTGCAATGATTTTGAATATCAACTGACCATTAGCGTTGGGATTAAAGCTGCTGTTGTGTGAAACGGCCACAAGGTGGCAGCAGTTCACCCTTACCAAATCTGGTTACTAGGGCAAGAGAGCCTCAGTGGAAGTGGTGTTCTAGATTGGAGTTTAGAATGGAATGTACCAGGAGAAAGCCGCTCACGTTTGTCTCACTACTTCTTGTTCGTGTTTTTAATTTAATTTTTTATTTTTTATTACAGCAAGTTTGATTACAATGTTTGGCTTGTTGTAGGTGTGGAAGATGTGGTTCTTTTACACATATACAGATGACTGTTCTTCCTGGGATTCTTTTCCCATGTACGTTATGACAGAATGTTGAGTAGTCCTCTCTTGGTATTCTGTAGGTCTTTGGTGATTATATATGTCACCTGTGTTTGTATATGTCTGTTAACCCCGATATCGTAATGAAACCAATCCTCACACCTTTCCATTGGTGAACCATAAGTTTGTTTAATGAATCTGTGATTGCCCTTCTCCGTGGAAATATCTGCCCTGGTATCCACTTTTAGGTAACACCTATAGGTGATATGATATGATATGTGTCTTTCACTTTCTGACTTACTACAAGTCACGTGATTACTTCTAGACTCATCTACGGTGCTGCAAATGGCATTGTGTCCTTTTTTCCCTTGGCTTCTCTTCTGCCTTAGCGGGGTCCTTTTTCAACAATGTGATTCCCTGAGGGTTGTGGATTAGCTGACCTGGGCAGCCTTACCCTGTCGGCCCGCCCTCCCCAGGTGTTCCTCGTTGAGGTCAATATAAACAGAGCTCCAGGCAGCAATAGCCCCTGAAGCTGTGCCTGACTCCATATTCTCTGCCCCGTCAGCAGTCTCGGGGCTGTGCTGGTGGGAGGGAGTGAAGGGCCACAGCTTTGTGGGTGGCCCACTGTGAGTGGGGTTCTGCTGGCCTTTCTGCAGGAGTTGCCATGCTGCCGCCTGTAAAGAAGAGGATGTGTCACCCATACATTCCGCTGGAATTTCTCTCCGGACAGAGGTGAGGAAGGAAAAAAGCAGTGGGGGCCGGGACAGGAGGGGTATCTCAGGCAGGGCAATGGAAAGCTTCTGGAAGAGCGCCCGGGGCCAGGACCAACCTGGCTGGCCTGCAGGCACCACGTTGTCCTGCGTGCTGTCGCTGGTGTGGCTCCACGGTCCTTCCTCTAGGCTTTCAAGCCCTTGTACATATTCAGGTGTTTTACCTGGAAAGGGTGGGAACAGTTCAGCAGCACCTGGCCTGGGGCTCAGCTCACGTTTACTCACAGATGCCTCGGCACGGTCCCCCAGCTTTGCAATGAGGACGCTCCTTGCGTGGGGGGTGGGTTGCTGGCTGTATGGGAGATGCTTCCCCACCTCTGACCAATTTCAGAATTGTTTACCACTGGAGCAAGTGCCCTGATAGGGTTTTCCCCTGTATAACTCGTGGGTTCAGGATTTTTTTTCTTTTATGGTTCAAGTTAGATTTTATTCCTCTTTTATGTATTTATAAATATAAGCATGGAAATCATTCATTCCTATAAATACATCTGTGTGACGGGAAGAACTTTTTTCTGTTTTATTTTTAAATTTTATTTTTTAAAATTTTGAAATTTAATTTTATTTATGTTTTTATACAGCAGGTTATTATTAGTTATGTATTTTATGCATATACATGTATACAGGTCAATCCCAATCTCCCAACTCATCCCACCACCACCACCCCATGGCTTCCCACACTTGGTGTCCATACGTTTGTTCTCTACGTCTGTGTCTCTATTTCTTCCCTGCAAACCAGTTCATCTGTACCATTTTTAGGCTCCACATATATGCATTAATATACAATATTTGTTTTCCTCTTTCTGACTTACTTCATTCTGTATGACTGTCTCTCGATCCATCGATGTCTCTACAAATGACCCAGTTTCATTACATTTTATGGCCGAGTAATATTCCATTTTATATATATACCACATCTTTATCCACTCATCTGTCTGTGGGCATTTAGGTTGCTTCCATTACCTGGCTATTGTAAATAGTGCTGCAACGAACATTGTGCTGAATGTGCCTTTTTGAAATACGGTTTTCTCTGGGTATATGCCCAGAAGTGGGATTGCTGGATCAGATGGTAATTCTATTTCTAATTTTTTTAAGGAAACTCCATACTGTTCTCCATAGTGACTGTATCAATTTACATTCCCACCAATAGTGGAAGAGGGCTCCTTTTGTCCACACCCTCCCCAGAATTGGTTGTTTGTATATTTTCTGATGATGCCTATTCTAACAGGTGTGAGGTGATACCTCATTGTAGTTTTGATTTGCATTTCTCTAATAATTAGTGCTGTTGAGCAGCTTTTCATGTGCGTCTTGGCCATCTCTGTGTCTCCTTTGAAGAAACGTCTCTTTAGATCTTCTGCCCATTTTTTGGGGTTGTTTGTTTTTTTAATATTAAGCTGCATGAGCTGTTTATATATATTGGAGATTAAACCTGTGTCCATTGATTCATTTGCAACGATTTTCACCCATCCTGAGGGATGCCTTTTTCCATTCCCGTTTTTTTTAACAAAAAAGGAAAGAAAGGAAAAGAAGCAGAACACTAATGTGCGTAAAATATGCCTTTTGAAACGGTCGTTTTGAAATATGGACGTCCTTTGAATTTTTTGGTCGATATGTGACCCCAGGATTTGTTTTCAGGGCAGGTGTTATTTACAGGCCTGCAATGATTTTGAATATCAACTGACCATTAGCGTTGGGATTAAAGCTGCTGTTGTGTGAAACGGCCACAAGGTGGCAGCAGTTCACCCTTACCAAATCTGGTTACTAGGGCAAGAGAGCCTCAGTGGAAGTGGTGTTCTAGATTGGAGTTTAGAATGGAATGTACCAGGAGAAAGCCGCTCACGTTTGTCTCACTACTTCTTGTTCGTGTTTTTAATTTAATTTTTTATTTTTTATTACAGCAAGTTTGATTACAATGTTTGGCTTGTTGTAGGTGTGGAAGATGTGGTTCTTTTACACATATACAGATGACTGTTCTTCCTGGGATTCTTTTCCCATGTACGTTATGACAGAATGTTGAGTAGTCCTCTCTTGGTATTCTGTAGGTCTTTGGTGATTATATATGTCACCTGTGTTTGTAAATGTCTGTTAACCCCGATATCGTAATGAAACCAATCCTCACACCTTTCCATTGGTGAACCATAAGTTTGTTTAATGAATCTGTGATTGCCCTTCTCCGTGGAAATATCTGCCCTGGTATCCATTTTTAGGTAACACCTATAAGTGATATGATATGATATGTGTCTTTCACTTTCTGACTTACTACAAGTCACGTGATTACTTCTAGACTCATCTACGGTGCTGCAAATGGCATTGTGTCCTTTTTTCCCTTGGCTTCTCTTCTGCCTTAGCGGGGTCCATTTTCAACAATGTGATTCCCTGAGGGTTGTGAATTAGCTGACCTGGGCAGCCTTACCCTGCCGGCCCGCCATCCCCAGGTGTTCCTCGTTGAGGTCAATATAAACAGAGCTCCAGGCAGCAATAGCCCCTGAAGCTGTGCCTGACTCCATATTCTCTGCCCCGTCAGCAGTCTCGGGGCTGTGCTGGTGGGAGGGAGTGAGGGGCCACAGCTTTGTGGGTGGCCCGGTGTGAGTGTGGTTCTGCTGGCCTTTCTGCAGGAGTTGCCATGCTGCCGCCTGTAAAGAAGAGGATGTGTCACCCATACATTCCGCTGGAATTTCTCTCCGGACAGAGGTGAGGAAGGAAAAAAGCAGTGGGGGCCGGGACAGGAGGGGTATCTCAGGCAGGGCAATGGAAAGCTTCTGGAAGAGCGCCCGGGGCCAGGACCAACCTGGCTGGCCTGCAGGCACCAAGTTGTCCTGCGTGCTGTCGCTGGTGTGGCTCCACGGTCCTTCCTCTAGGCTTTCAAGCCCTTGTACATATTCAGGTGTTTTACCTGGAAAGGGTGGGAACAGTTCAGCAGCAGCTGGCCTGGGGCTCAGCTCACGTTTACTCACAGATGCCTCGGCACGGTCCCCCAGCTTTGCAATGAGGACGCTCCTTGCGTGGGGGGTGGGTTGCTGGCTGTATGGGAGATGCTTCCACACCTCTGACCAATTTCAGAATTGTTTACCACTGGAGCAAGTGCCCTGATAGGGTTTTCCCCAGTATAACTCGTGGGTTCAGGATTTTTTTTTCTTTTATGGTTCAAGTTAGATTTTATTCCTCTTTTATGTATTTATAGATATAAGCATGGAAATCATTCATTCCTATAAATACATCTGTGTGACGGGAAGAACTTTTTTCTGTTTTATTTTTAAATTTTATTTTTTAAAATTTTGAAATTTAATTTTATTTATGTTTTTATACAGCAGGTTATTATTAGTTATGTATTTTATGCATATACATGTATACAGGTCAATCCCAATCTCCCACCTCATCCCACCACCACCACCCCATGGCTTCCCACACTTGGTGTCCATAAGTTTGTTCTCTACGTCTGTGTCTCTATTTCTTCCCTGCAAACCAGTTCATCTGTACCATTTTAGGCTCCACATATATGCATTAATATACAATATTTGTTTTCCTCTTTCTGACTTACTTCATTCTGTATGACAGTCTCTCGATCCATCGATGTCTCTAAAAATGACCCAGTTTCATTCCTTTTAATGGCCGAGTAATATTCCATTTTATATATGTACCACATCTTTATCCACTCATCTGTCTGTGGTCATTTAGGTTGCTTCCATTACCTGGCTATTGTAAATAGTGCTGCAACGAACATTGTGCTGAATGTGCCTTTTTGAAATACGGTTTTCTCTGGGTATATGCCCAGAAGTGGGATTGCTGGATCAGATGGTAATTCTATTTCTAATTTTTTTAAGGAAACTCCATACTGTTCTCCATAGTGACTGTATCAATTTACATTCCCACCAATAGTGGAAGAGGGCTCCTTTTGTCCACACCCTCCCCAGAATTGGTTGTTTGTAGATTTTCTGATGATGCCGATTCTAAAAGGTGTGAGGTGATACCTCATTGTAGTTTTGATTTGCATTTCTCTAATAATTAGTGCTGTTGAGCAGCTTTTCTGTGCGTCTTGGCCATCTCTGTGTCTCCTTTGAAGAAACGTCTCTTTAGATCTTCTGCCCATTTTTTGGGGGTTGTTTGTTTTTTTAATATTAAGCTGCATGAGCTGTTTATATATATTGGAGATTAAACCTCTGTCCATTGATTCGTCTGCAATGATTTTCGCCCATTCTGAGGGATGCCTTTTTCCATTCCCGTGTTTTTTAACAAAAAAGGAAAGAAAGGAAAAGAAGCAGAACACTAATGTGCGTAAAATATGCCTTTTGAAACGGTCGTTTTGAAATATGGACGTCCTTTGAATTTTTTGGTCGATATGTGACCCCAGGATTTGTTTTCAGGGCAGGTGTCATTTACAGGCCTGCAATGATTTTGAATATCAACTGACCATTAGCGTTGGGATTAAAGCTGCTGTTGTGTGAAACGGCCACAAGGTGGCAGCAGTTCACCCTTACCAAATCTGGTTACTAGGGCAAGAGAGCCTCAGTGGAAGTGGTGTTCTAGATTGGAGTTTAGAATGGAATGTACCAGGAGAAAGCCGCTCACGTTTGTCTCACTACTTCTTGTTCGTGTTTTTAATTTAATTTTTTATTTTATTACAGCAAGTTTGATTACAATGTTTGGCTTGTTGTAGGTGTGGAAGATGTGGTTCTTTTACACATATACAGATGACTGTTCTTCCTGGGATCCTTTTCCCATGTACGTTATGACAGAATGTTGAGTAGTCCTCTCTTGGTATTCTGTAGGTCTTTGGTGATTATGTATGTCACCTGTGTTTGTATATGTCTGTTAACCCCGATATCGTAATGAAACCAATCCTCACACCTTTCCATTGGTGAACCATAAGTTTGTTTCATGAATCTGTGATTGCCCTTCTCCGTGGAAATATCTGCCCTGGTATCCATTTTTAGGTAACACCTATAAGTGATATGATAGGATATGTGTCTTTCACTTTCTGACTTACTACAAGTCACGTGATTACTTCTAGACTCATCTACGGTGCTGCAAATGGCATTGTGTCCTTTTTTCCCTTGGCTTCTCTTCTGCCTTAGCGGGGTCCATTTTCAACAATGTGATTCCCTGAGGGTTGTGGATTAGCTGACCTGGGCAGCCTTACCCTGCCGGCCCGCCCTCCCCAGGTGTGCCTCGTTGAGGTCAATATAAACAGAGCTCCAGGCAGCAATAGCCCCTGAAGCTGTGCCTGACTCCATATTCTCTGCCCCGTCAGCAGTCTCGGGGCTGTGCTGGTGGGAGGGAGTGAGGGGCCACAGCTTTGTGGGTGGCCCGGTGTGAGTGTGGTTGTGCTGGGCTTTCTGCAGGAGTTGCCAGGCTGCCGCCTGTAAAGAAGAGGATGTGTCACCCATAACTTCTGCTGGAATTTCTCTCCAGACAGAGGTGAGGAAGGAAAAAAGCAGTGGGGGCCGGGACAGGAGGGGTATCTCAGGCAGGGCAATGGAAAGCTTCTGGAAGAGCGCCAGGGACCAGGACCAGTGGGCTGGCTGGCCTGCAGGCACCAAGTTGGCCTGCGTGCTGTCGCTGGTGTGGCTCCACAGTCCTTCCTCTAGGCTTTCAAGCCCTTGTACATATTCAGGTGTTTTACCTGGAAAGGGTGGGAACAGTTCAGCAGCAGCTGGCCTGGGGCTCAGCTTAGGTTTACTCACAGATGCCTCGGCACAGTCCCCCAGCTTTGCAATGAGGACACTCCTTGCGTGGGGGGTGGGTGGCTGGCTGTATGGGAGATGGTTCCCCACCTCTGACCAATTTCAGAATTGTTTACCGCTGGAGCAAGTGTCGTGATAGGGTTTTCCTCTGTATAACTCGTAGGTTCAATTTTTTTTTTCTTTTATGGTTCAAGTTAGATTTTATTCCTCTTTTATGTATTTATAAATATAAGCATGGAAATAATTCATTCCTATAAATACATCTGTGTGACGGGAAGAACTTTTTTCTGTTTTATTTTTAAATTTTATTTTTTAAAATTTTGAAATTTAATTTCATTTATGTTTTTATACAGCAGGTTATTATTAGTTATGTATTTTATGCATATACATGTATACAGCTCAATCCCAATCTCCCAACTCATCCCACCACCACCACCCCATGGCTTCCCACACTTGGTGTCCATACGTTTGTTCTCTACGTCTGTGTCTCTATTTCTTCCCTGCAAACCAGTTCATCTGTACCATTTTTAGGCTCCACATATATGCATTAATATACAATATTTGTTTTCCTCTTTCTGACTTACTTCATTCTGTATGACAGTCTCTCAATCCATCGATGTCTCTACAAATGACCCAGTTTCATTCCTTTTTATGGCCGAGTAATATTCCATTTTATATATGTACCACATCTTTATCCACTCATCTGTCTGTGGGCATTTAGGTTGCTTCCATTACCTGGCTATTGTAAATAGTGCTGCAACGAACATTGTGCTGAATGTGCCTTTTTGAAATACGGTTTTATCTGGGTATATGCCCAGAAGTGGGATTGCTGGATCAGATGGTAATTCTATTTCTAATTTTTTAAGGAAACTCCATACTGTTCTCCATAGTGACTGTATCAATTTACATTCCCACCAATAGTGGAAGAGGGCTCCTTTTGTCCACACCCTCCCCAGAATTGGTTGTTTGTATATTTTCTGATGATTCCTATTCTAACAGGTGTGAGGTGATACCTCATTGTAGTTTTGATTTGCATTTCTCTAATAATTAGTGCTGTTGAGCAGCTTTTCATGTGCGTCTTGGCCATCTCTGTGTCTCCTTTGAAGAAACGTCTCTTTAGATCTTCTGCCCATTTTTTTGGGGTGTTTGTTTTTTTAATATTAAGCTGCATGAGCTGTTTATATATATTGGAGATTAAACCTGTGTCCATTGATACATTTGCAACGATTTTCACCCATCCTGAGGGATGCCTTTTTCCATTCCCGTTTTTTTTAACAAAAAAGGAAAGAAAGGAAAAGAAGCAGAACACTAATGTGCGTAAAATATGCCTTTTGAAACGGTCGTTTTGAAATATGGACGTCCTTTGAATTTTTTGGTCGATATGTGACCCCAGGATTTGTTTTCAGGGCAGGTGTCATTTACAGGCCTGCAATGATTTTGAATATCAACTGACCATTAGCGTTGGGATTAAAGCTGCTGTTGTGTGAAACGGCCACAAGGTGGCAGCAGTTCACCCTTACCAAATCTGGTTACTAGGGCAAGAGAGCCTCAGTGGAAGTGGTGTTCTAGATTGGAGTTTAGAATGGAATGTACCAGGAGAAAGCCGCTCACGTTTGTCTCACTACTTCTTGTTCGTGTTTTTAATTTAATTTTTTATTTTTTATTACAGCAAGTTTGATTACAATGTTTGGCTTGTTGTAGGTGTGGAAGATGTGGTTCTTTTACACATATACAGATGACTGTTCTTCCTGGGATTCTTTTCCCATGTACGTTATGACAGAATGTTGAGTAGTCCTCTCTTGGTATTCTGTAGGTCTTTGGTGATTATATATGTCACCTGTGTTTGTAGATGTCTGTTAACCCCGATATCGTAATGAAACCAATCCTCACACCTTTCCATTGGTGAACCATAAGTTTGTTTAATGAATCTGTGATTGCCCTTCTCCGTGGAAATATCTGCCCTGGTATCCATTTTTAGGTAAAACCTATAAGTGATATGATATGATATGTGTCTTTCACTTTCTGACTTACTACAAGTCACGTGATTACTTCTAGACTCATCTACGGTGCTGCAAATGGCATTGTGTCCTTTTTTCCCTTGGCTTCTCTTCTGCCTTAGCGGGGTCCATTCTCAACAATGTGATTCCCTGAGGGTTGTGGATTAGCTGACCTGGGCAGCCTTACCCTGCCGGCCCGCCCTCCCCAGGTGTGCCTCGTTGAGGTCAATATAAACAGCGCTCCAGGCAGCAATAGCCCCTGAAGCTGTGCCTGACTCCATATTCTCTGCCCCGTCAGCAGTCTCGGGGCTGTGCTGGTGGGAGGGAGTGAGGGGCCACAGCTTTGTGGGTGGCCCGGTGTGAGTGGGGTTCTGCTGGCTTATCAGATGGAGTTGCCAGGCTGCCGCCTGTAAAGAAGAGGATGTGTCACCCATACCTTCCACTGGAATTTCTCTCCGGACAGAGGTGAGGATGCAAAAATCAGTGGGGGCCGGGACAGGAGGGGTATATTAGGCATGGCAATGGAAAGCTTCTGGAAGAGCGCCAGGGTCCAGGACCACCCTGGCTGGCATTCAGGCACCAAGTTGGCCTGCGTGCTGTTGCTGGTGTGGCTCCACGGTCCTTCCTCTAGGCTTTCAAGCCCTTGTACATATTCAGGTGTTTTACCTGGAAAGGGTGGGAACAGTTCAGCAGCAGCTGGCCTGGGGCTCAGCTCACGTTTACTCACAGATGCCTCGGCACGATCCCCCAGCTTTGCAATGAGGACGCTCCTTGCGTGGGGGGTGGGTTGCTGGCTGTATGGGAGATGGTTCCCCACCTCTGACCAATTTCAGAATTGTTTACCACTGGAGCAAGTGCCGTGATAGGGTTTTCCTCTGTTTAACTCGTGGGTTCACTTTTTTTTTCTTTTATGGTTCAAGTTAGATTTTATTCCTCTTTTATCTAATTATAAATATAAGCATGGAAATAATTCATTCCTATAAATACATCTGTGTGACGGGAAGAATTTTTTCTGTTTTATTTTTAAATTTAATTTTTTTAAAATTTTGAAATTTAATTTTATTTATGTTTTTATACAGCAGGTTATTATTAGTTATGTATTTTATGCATATACATGTATACAGGTCAATCCCAATCTCCCAACTCATCCCAGCACCACCACCCCATGGCTTCCCACACTTGGTGTCCATACGTTTGTTCTCTACCTCTGTGTCTCTATTTCTTCCCTGCAAACCAGTTCATCTGTACCATTTTTTTAGGTTCCACGTATATGCATTAATATACAATATTTGTTTTCCTCTTTCTGACTTACTTCATTCTGTATGACAGTCTCTCGATCCATCGATGTCTCTACAAATGACCCAGTTTCATTCCATTATATGGCCGAGTAATATTCCATTTTATATATGTACCACCTCTTTATCCATTCATCTGTCTGTGGGCATTTAGGTTGCTTCCATTACCTGGCTATTGTAAATAGTGCTGCAACGAACATTGTGGTGAATGTGCCTTTTTGATTTACGGTTTTCTCTGGGTATATGCCCAGAAGTGGGATTGCTGGATCAGATGGTAATTCTATTTCTAGTTTTTTTAAGGAAACTCCATACTGTTCTCCATAGAGACTGTATCAATTTACATTCCCACCAATATTGGAAGAGGACTCCTTTGGTCCACGCCCTCCCCAGAATTGGTTATTTGTAGATTTTCTGATGATGCCGATTCTAACAGGTGTGAGGTGATACCTCATTGAAGTTTTGATTTGCATTTCTCTAATAATTAGTGCTGTTGAGCAGCTTTTCATATGTGTCTTGGCCATCTCTGTGTCTCCTTTGAAGAAACGTCTCTTTAGATCTTCTGCCCATTTTTTTTTGGGTTGTTTGTTTTTTTAATATTAAGCTGCCTGAGCTGTTTATATATATTGGAGATTAAACCTCTGTCCATTGATTCGTCTGCAACGATTTTCGCCCATTCTGAGGGATGCCTTTTTCCATTCCCGTGTTTTTTAACAAAAAAGGAAAGAAAGCAAAAGTAGCAGAACACTAATGTTCGTAAAATATGCCTTTTGAAACGGCCCTTTTGAAATATGGACGTCCTTTGAATTTTTTGGTCGATATGTGACCCCAGGATTTGTTTTCAGGGCAGGTGTCATTTACAGGCCTGCAATGATTTTGAATATCAACTGACCATTAGCGCTGGGATTAAAGCTGCTGTTGTGTGAAACGGCCACAAGGTGGCAGCAGTTCACCCTTACCAAATCTGGTTACTAGGGCAAGAGAGCCTCAGTGGAAGTGGTGTTCTAGATTGGAATTTAGAATGGAATGTGCCAGGAGAAAGCCCCTCACGTTTGTCTCACTACATCGTGTTCGTGTTTTTAATTTAATTTTTTTTTATTTTTTATTACAGCAAGTTTGATTACAATGTTTGGCTTGTTGTAGGTGTGCAAGATGTGGTTCTTTTACACATATACAGATGTCTGTTCTTCCTGGGATCCTTTTCCCATGTACGTTATGACAGAATGTTGAGTAGTCCTCTCTTGGTATTCTGTAGGTCTTTGGTGATTATATATGTCACCTGTGTTTGTATATGTCTGTTAACCCTGATACCGTAATGAAACCAATCCTCACACCTTTCCATTGGTGAACCATAAGTGTGTTTAATGAATCTGTGATTGACCTTCTCCATGGAATTATCTGCCCTGGTATCCATTTTTAGGTAACACCTATAAATGATATGATATGATATGTGTCTTTCACTTTCTGACTTACTACAAGTCACATGATTACTTCTAGACTCATCTACGGTGCTGCAAATGGCATTGTGTCCTTTTTTCCCTTGGCTTCTCTTCTGTCTTAGCGGGCACCATTTTCAACAATGTGATTACCTGAGGGTTGTGGATTAGCTGACCTGGGCAGCCTTACCCTGCCGGCCCGCCCTCACCAGGTGTGCCTCATTGAGATCAATTTAAACAGAGCTCCAGGCACCAATAGCCCCTGAAGTTGTGTCTGACCCCATATTCTCTGCCCCGTCAGCAGTATCGGGGCTGTGCTGGTGGGAGGGAGTGAGGGGCCACAGCTTTGTGGGTGGCCCGGTGTGAGTGGGGTTCTGCTGGCCTTTCTGCAGGAGTTGTCAGGCTGCCGCCTGTAAAGAAGAGGATGTGTCACCCATTCCTTCCGCTGGAATTTCTCTCCGGACAGAGGTGAGGAAGGAAAAAAGTAGTGGGGGCCCGGACATGAGGGGTATCTCTGGCAGGGCAATGGAAAGCTTCTGGAAGAGCGCCAGGGTCCAGGACCACCCTGGCTGGCCTGCAGGCACCATGTTGGCCTGTGTGCTGTCGCTGGTGTTGCTCCAGGGTCCTTCCTGTAGGCTTTCAAGCCCTTGTACATATTCAGGTGTTTTACCTGGAAAGGGTGGGAACAGTTCAGCAGCAGCTGGCCTGGGGCTCAGCTCACGTTTACTCACAGATGCCTCGGCACAGTCCCGAAGCTTTGCAATGAGGACGCTCCTTGCGTGGGGGGTCGGTTGCTGGCTGTATGGGAGATGGTTCCCGACCTCCGACCAATTTCAGAATTGTTTACCGCTGGAGCAAGTGCCGTGATAGAGTATTCCTCTGTATAACTCGTGGGTTCAATTTTTTTTTCTTTTATGGTTCAAGTTAGATTTTATTCCTCTTTTATGTATTTATAAATATAAGCATGGAAATAATTCATTCCTGTAAATACATCTGTGTGACGGGAAGAATTTTTTCTGTTTTATTTTTAAATTTTATTTTTTAAAATTTTGAAATTTAATTTTATTTATGTTTTTATACAGCAGGTTATTATTAGTTATGTATTTTATGTATATACATGTATACAGGTCAATCCCAAACTCCCAACTCATCCCACCACCACCACCCCATGGCTTCCCACACTTGGTGTCCATACGTTTGTTCTCTACCTCTGTGTCTCTATTTCTTCCTTGCAAACCAGTTAATCTGTACCATTTTTAGGCTCCACATATATGCATTAATATACAATATTTGTTTTCCTCTTTCTGACTTACTTCATTCTGTATGACAGTCTCTCGATCCATCGATGTCTCTACAAATGACCCAGTTTCATTCCTTTTTATGGCCGAGTAATATTGCATTTTATATATGTACCACATCTTTACCCATTCATCTGTCTGTGGGCATTTAGGTTGCTTCCATTACCTGGCTATTGTAAATAGTGCTGCAACGAACATTGTGGTGAATATGCCTTTTTGAAATACGGTTTTCTCTGGGTATATGCCCAGAAGTGGGATTGCTGGATCAGATGGTAATTCTATTTCTAGTTTTTTTAAGGAAACTCCATAATGTTCTCCATAGTGACTGTATCAATTTACATTCCCAACAATAGTGGAAGAGGGCTCCTTTTGTGCACACCCTCCCCAGAATTGGTTGTTTGTAGATTTTCTGATGATGCCGATTCTAACAGGTGTGAGGTGATATCTCATTGTAGTTTTGATTTGCATTTCTCCAATAATTAGTGCTGTTGAGCAGCTTTTCATGTGCGTCTTGGCCATCTCTGTGTCTCCTTTGAAGAAACGTCTCTTTAGATCTTCTGCCCATTTTTTTTTGGGTTGTTTGTTTTTTTAATATTAAGCTGCACGAGCTGTTTATATATATTGGAGATTAAACCTCTGTCCATTGATATGTCTGCAATGATTTTCGCCCATTCTGAGGGATGCCTTTTTCCATTCCCGTGTTTTTTAACAAAAAAGGAAAGAAAGGAAAAGAAGCAGAACACTAATGTGCGTAAAATATGCCTTTTGAAACGGTCGTTTTGAAATATGGACGTCCTTTGAATTTTTTGGTCGATATGTGACCCCAGGATTTGTTTTCAGGGCAGGTGTCATTTACAGGCCTGCAATGATTTTGAATATCAACTGACCATTAGCGTTGGGATTAAAGCTGCTGTTGTGTGAAACGGCCACAAGGTGGCAGCAGTTCACCCTTACCTAATCTGGTTACTAGGGCAAGAGGGCCTCAGTGGAAGTGGTGTTCTAGATTGGAATTTAGAATGGAATGTGCCAGGAGAAAGCCCCTCACGTTTGTCTCACTACATCTTCTTCGCGTTTTTAATTTATTTTTTTTTTATTTTTTATTACAGCAAGTTTGATTACAGTGTTTGACTTGTTGTAGGTGTGGAAGATGTGGTTCTTTTACACATATACAGATGTCTGTTCTTCCTGGGATCATTTTCCCATGTACGTTATGACAGAATGTTGAGTAGTCCTCTCTTGGTATTCTGTAGGTCTTTGGTGATTATATATGTCACCTGTGTTTGTATATGTCTGTTAACCCCGATATCGTAATGAAACCAATCCTCACACCTTTCCATTGGTGAACCATAAGTGTGTTTAATGAATCTGTGATTGACCATCTCCGTGGAAATATCTGCCCTGGTATCCATTTTTAGGTAACACCTATAAATGATATGATATGATATGTGTCTTTCACTTTCTGACTTACTACAAGTCACATGATTACTTCTAGACTCATCTACGGTGCTGCAAATGGCATTGTGTCCTTTTTTCCCTTGGCTTCTCTTCTGCCTTTTCGGGGTCCATTTTCAACAATGTGATTCCCTGAGGGTTGTGGATTAGCTGACCTGGGCAGCCTTACCCTGCCGGCCCGCCCTCCCCAGGTGTGCCTCATTGAGATCAATATAAACAGAGCTCCAGGCAGCAATAGCCCCTGAAGCTGTGCCTGACTCCATATTCTCTGCCCCGTCAGCTGTATCGGGGCTGTGCTGGTGGGAGGGAGTGAGGGGCCACAGCTTTGTGGGTGGCCCGGTGTGAGTGGGGTTCTGCTGGCCTTTCTGCAGGAGTTGTCAGGCTGCTGCCTGTAAAGAAGAGGATGTGTCACCCATACCTTCCGCTGGAATTTCTCTCCGGACAGAGGTAAGGAAGGAAAAAAGCAGTGGGGGCTGGGACAGGAGGGGTATCTCAGGCAGGGCAATGAAAAGCCTCTGGAAGAGCGCCAGGGTCCAGGAACACCCTGGCTGGCCTGCAGGCACCAAGTTGGCCTGCGTGCTGTCGCTGGTGTGGCTCCACGGTCCTTCCTCTAGGCTTTCAAGCCCTTGTACATATTCAGGTGTTTTACCTGGAAAGGGTAGGAACAGTTCAGCAGCAGCTGGCCTGGGGCTCAGCTCACGTTTACTTACAGATGCCTCGGCACAGTCCCGAAGCTTTGCAATGAGGACGCTCCTTGCGTGGGGGGTGGGTTGCTGGCTGTATGGGAGATGGTTCCCCACCTCTGACCAATTTCAGAATTGTTTACCGCTGGAGCAAGTGCCCTGATAGGGTTTTCCTCTGTATAACTCGTGGGTTCACTTTTTTTTTTCTTTTATGGTTCAAGTTAGATTTTATTCCTCTTTTATGTATTTATAAATATAAGCATGGAAAAAATTCATTCCTATAAATACATCTGTGTGACGGGAAGAATTTTTTCTGTTTTATTTTTAAATTTTTTAAAATTTTGAAATTTAATTTTATTTATTTTTTTTATACAGCAGGTTATTATTAGTTATGTATTTTATGCATATACATGTATACAGGTCAATCCCAATCTCCCAACTCATCCCACCACCACCACCCCATGGCTTCCCACACTTGGTGTCCATACGTTTGTTCTCTACCTCTGTGTCTCTATTTCGTCCCTGCAAACCAGTTCATCTGTACCATTTTTAGGCTCCACATATATGCATTAATATACAATATTTGTTTTCCTCTTTCTGACTTACTTCATTCTGTATGACAGTCTCTCGATCCATCGATGTGTCTACAAATGACCCAGTTTCATTCTTTTTTATGTCCGGGTAATATTCCATTTATATATGTACCACATCTTTATCCATTTATCTGTCTGTGGGCATTTAGGTTGCTTACATTACCTGGCTATTGTAAATAGTGCTGCAACGAACATTGTGGTGAATGTGCCTTTTTGAAATACGGTTTTCTCTGGGTATATGACCAGAAGTGGGATTGCTGGATCAGATGGTAATTCTATTTCAAGTTTTTTTAAGGAAACTCCATACTGTTCTCCATAGTGACTGTATCAATTTACATTCCCACCAATAGTGGAAGAGGGCTCCTTTTGTCCACACCCTCCCAAGAATTGGTTGTTTGTAGATTTTCTGATGATGCCGATTCTAACAGGTGTGAGGTGATACCTCATTGTAGTTTTGATTTGCATTTCTCCAATAATTAGTGCTGTTGAGCAGCTTTTCATGTGCGTCTTGGCCATCTCTGTGTCTCCTTTGAAGAAACGTCTCTTTAGATCTTCTGCCCATTTTTTTTTGGGTTTTTTGTTTTTTTAATATTATGCTGCATGAGCTGTTTATATATATTGGAGATTAAACCTCTGTCCATTGATTCGTCTGCAACGATTTTCGCCCATCCTGAGGGATGCCTTTTTCCATTCCCGTGTTTTTTAACAAAAAAGGAAAGAAAGGAAAAGAAGCAGAACACTAATGTGCGTAAAATATGCCTTTGGAAACGGTCGTTTTGAAATATGGACGTCCTTTGAATTTTTTAGTCGATATGTGAGCCCAGGATATGTTTTCAGGGCAGGTGTCATTTAGAGGCCTGAAATGATTTTGAATATCAACTGACCATTAGCCTTGGGATTACAGCTGCTGTTGTGTGAAACGGCCACAAGGTGGCAGCAGTTCACCCTTACCAAATCTGGTTACTAGGGCAAGAGAGCCTCAGTGGAAGTGGTGTTCTAGATTGGAGTTTAGAATGGAATGTACCAGGAGAAAGCCGCTCACGTTTGTCTCACTACTTCTTGTTCGTGTTTTTAATTGAATTTTTTATTTTTTGTTACAGCAAGTTTGATTACAATGTTTGGCTTGTTGTAGGTGTGGAAGATGTGGTTCTTTTACACATATACAGATGACTGTTCTTCCTGGGATTCTTTTCCCATGTACGTTATGACAGAATGTTGAGTAGTCCTCTCTTGGTATTCTGTAGGTCTTTGGTGATTATATATGTCACCTGTGTCTGTATATGTCTGTTAACCCCGATATCATAATGAAACCAATCCTCACACCTTTCCATTGGTGAACCATAAGTTTGTTTAATGAATCTGTGATTGCCCTTCTCCGTGGAAATATCTGCCCTGGTATCCATTTTTAGGTAACACCTATAAGTGATATGATATGTGTCTTTCACTTTCTGACTTACTACAAGTCACGTGATTACTTCTAGACTCATCTACGGTGCTGCAAATGGCATTGTGTCCTTTTTTCCCTTGGCTTCTCTTCTGCCTTAGCGGGGTCCATTTTCAACAGTGTGATTCCCTGAGGGTTGTGGATTAGCTGACCTGGGCAGCCTTACCCTGCCGGCCCGCCCTCCCCAGGTGTGCCTCGTTGAGGTCAATATAAACAGAGATCCAGGCAGCAATTGCCCCTGAAGCTGTGCCTGACTCCATATTCTCTGCCCTGTCAGCAGTCTCGGGGCTGTGCTGGTGGGAGGGAGTGAGGGGCCACAGCTTTGTGGGTGGCCCGGTGTGAGTGGGGTTCTGCTGGCCTTTCTGCAGGAGTTGCCAGGCTGCCGCCTGTAAAGAAGAGGATGTGTCACCCATACCTTCCGCTGGAATTTCTCTCCGGACAGAGGTGAGGAAGGAAAAAAGCAGTGGGGGCCGGGACGGGGGTGTATCTCAGGCAGGGCAATGGAAAACTTCTGGAAGAGCGCCCAGGGCCAGGACCACCCTGGCTGGCCTGCAGGCACCAAGTTGGCCTGTGTGCTGTCGCTGGTGTGGCTCCACGGTCCTTCCTCTAGGCTTTCAAGCCCTTGTACATATTCAGGTGTTTTACCTGGAAAGGGTGGGAACAGTTCAGCAGCAGCTGGCCTGGGGCTCAGCTCACGTTTACTCACAGATGCCTCGGCAGGGTCCACCAGCTTTGCAATGAGGACGCTCCTTGCATGGAGGTTGGGTTGCTGGCTGTATGGGAGATGGTTCCCCACTTCTGACCAATTTCAGAATTGTTTACCACTGGAGAAAGTGCCCTGATAGGGTTTTCCTCTGTATAACTCGTGGGTTCAGGTTTTTTTTTTTTATTATATGGTTCAAGTTAGATTTTATTCCTCTTTTATGTATTTATAGATATAAGCATGGAAATAATTCATTCCTATAAATACATCTGTGTGACGGGAAGAACTTTTTTCTGTTTTATTTTTAAATTTTATTTTTTAAAATTTTGAAATTTAATTTTATTTATTTTTTTTATACAGCACGTTATTATTAGTTATGTATTTTATGCATATACATGTATACAGGTCAATCCCAAACTCCCAACTCATCCCACCACCACCACCCCATGGCTTCCCACACTTGGTGTCCATACGTTTGTTCTCTAACTCTGTGTCTCTATTTCTTCCCTGCAAACCAGTTCATCTGTACCATTTTTAGGCTCCACATATATGCATTAATATACAATATTTGTTTTCCTCTTTCTGACTTACTTCATTCTGTATGACAGTCTCTCGATCCATCGATGTCTCTACAAATGACCCAGTTTCATTCCTTTTTATGGCCGAGTAATATTCCATTTTATATATGTACCACATCTTTATCCACTCATCTGTCTGTGGGCATTTAGGTTACTTCCACTACCTGGGTATTGTAAATAGTGCTGCAACGAACATTGTGGTGAATGTGCCTTTTTGAAATACGGTTTTCTCTGGGTATATGCCCAGAAGTGGGATTGCTGGACCAGATGGTAATTCTATTTCTAATTTTTTGAAGGAAACTCCATACTGTTCTCCATAGTGACTGTATCAATTTACATTCCCACCAATAGTGGAAGAGGGCTCCTTTTGTCCACACCCTCCCCAGAATTGGTTGTTTGTAGATTTTCTGATGATGCCGATTCTAAGAGGTGTGAGGTGATACTTCATTGTAGTTTTGATTTGCATTTCTGTAATAATTAGTGCTGTTGAGCAGCTTTTCATGTGCGTCTTGGCCATCTCTGTGTCTCCTTTGAAGAAACGTCTCTTTAGATCTTCTGCCCATTTTTTGGGGGGTTGTTTGTTTTTTTAATATTAAGCTGCATGAGCTGTTTATATATATTGGAGATTAAACCTCTGTCCATTGATTCGTCTGCAATGATTTTCGCCCATTCTGAGGGATGCCTTTTTCCATTCCCGTGATTTTTAACAAAAAAGGAAAGAAAGGAAAAGAAGCAGAACACTAATGCGCGTAAAATATTCCTTTTGAAACGGTCGTTTTCAAATATGGACGTCCTTTGAATTTTTTGGTCGATATGTGACCCCAGGATTTGTTTTCAGGGCAGGTGTCATTTACAGGCCTGCAATGATTTTGAATATCAACTGACCATTAGCGTTGGTATTAAAGCTGCTGTTGTGTGAAACGGCCACAAGGTGGCAGCAGTTCACCCTTACCAAATCTGGTTACTAGGGCAAGAGAGCCTCAGTGGAAGTGGTGTTCTAGATTGGAGTTTAGAATGGAATGTGCCAGGAGAAAGCCCCTCACGTTTGTCTCACTACTACTTGTTCGTGTTTTTAAATTAATTTTTTATTTTTTATTACAGCAAGTTTGATTACAATGTTTGGCTTGTTGTAGGTGTGGAAGATGTGGTTCTTTTACACATATACAGATGTCTGTTCTTCCTGGGATCCTTTTCCCATGTACGTTATGACAGAATGTTGAGTAGTCATCTCTTGGTATTCTGTAGGTCTTTGGTGATTATATATGTCACCTGTGTTTGTATATGTCTGTTAACCCCGATATCGTAATGAAACCAATCCTCACACCTTTCCATTGGTGAACCATAAGTTTGTTTAATGAATCTGTGATTGCCCTTCTCCGTGGAAATATCTGCCCTGGTATCCATTTTTAGGTAACACCTATAAGTGATATGATATGATATGTGTCTTTAACTTTCTGACTTACTACAAGTCACGTGATTACTTCTAGACTAATCTACGGTGCTGCAAAAGGCATTGTGTCCTTTTTTCCCTTGGCTTCTCTTCTGCCTTAGCGGGGTCCATTTTCAACAATGTGATTCCCTGAGGGTTGTGGATTAGCTGACCTGGGCATCCTCACCCTGCCGGCCCGCCCTCCCCAGGTGTGCCTCGTTGAGGTCAATATAAACAGAGCTCCACGCAGCAATAGCCCCTGAAGCTGTGCCTGACTCCATATTCTCTGCCCCGTCAGCAGTCTCGGGGCTGTGCTGGTGGGAGGGAGTTAGGGGCCACAGATTTGTGGGTGGCCCGGTGTGAGTGGGGTTCTGCTGGCCTTTCTGCAGGAGTTGACAGGCTGCCGCCTGTAAAGAAGAGGATGTGTCACTCATACCTTCCGCTGGAATTTCTCTCCGGACAGAGGTGAGGAAGGAAAAAAGCAGTGGGGTCCGGGACAAGAGGGGTATCTCAGGCAGGGCAATGGAGAGCTTCTGGAAGAGCGCCCGGGGCCAGGACCACCCTGGCTGGCCTGCAGGCACCAAGTTGGCCTGCGTGCTGTCGCTGGTGTGGCTCCACGGTCCTTCCTCTAGGCTTTCAAGCCCTTGTACATATTCAGGTGTTTTACCTGGAAAGGGTGGGAACAGTTCAGCAGCAGCTGGTCTGGGGCTCAGCTCACGTTTACTCACAGATGCCTCGGCATGGTCCCCCAGCTTTGCAATGAGGACGCTCCTTGCGTGGGGGGTGGGTTGCTGGCTGTATGGGAGATGGATCCCCACCTCTGACCAATTTCAGAATTGTTTACCGCTGGAGCAAGTGCCGTGATAGGGTTTTCCTCTGTATAACTCGTGGGTTCACTTATTTTTTATTTTATGGTTCAAGTTAGATTTTATTCCTCTTTTATGTATTTATAGATATAAGCATGGAAATAATTCATTCCTATAAATACATCTGTGTGACGGGAAGAACTATTTTCTGTTTTATTTTTAAATTTTATTTTTTAAAATTTTGAAATTTAATTTTATTTATTTTTTTTATACAGCACGTTATTATTAGTTATGTATTTTATGCATATACATGTATACAGGTCAATCCCAAACTCCCAACTCATCCCACCACCACCACCCCATGGCTTCCCACACTTGGTGTCCATACGTTTGTTCTCTACCTCTGTGTCTCTATTTCTTCCCTGCAAACCAGTTCATCTGTACCATTTTTAGGCTCCACATATATGCATTAATATACAATATTTGTTTTCCTCTTTCTGACTTACTTCATTCTGTATGACAGTCTCTCAATCCATCGGTGTCTCTCCAAATGACCCAGATTCATTCCTTTTTATGGCCGAGTAATATTCCATTTTATATATGTACCACATCTTTATCCATTCATCTGTCTGTGGGCATTTAGGTTGCTTCCATTACCTGGCTATTGTAAATAGTGCTGCAACGAACATTGTGGTGAATGTGCCTTTTTGAAATACGGTTTTCTCTGGGTATATGCCCAGAAGTGGGATTGCTGGATCAGATGGTAATTCTATTTCTAGTTTTTTTAAGGAAACTCCATACTGTTCTCCATAGTGACTGTATCAATTTACATTCCTACCAATAGTGGAAGAGGGCTCCTTTTGTCCACACCCTCCGCAGAATTGGTTGTTTGTAGATTTTCTGATGATGCCGATTCTAACAGGTGTGACGTGATATCTCATTGTAGTTTTGATTTGCAATTCTCTAATAATTAGTGCTGTTGAGCAGCTTTTCATGTGCGTCTTGGCCATCTCTGTGTCTTCTTTGAAGAAACGTCTCTTTAGATCTTCTGCCCATGTTTGTATTGGGTTGTTTGTTTTTTTAATATTAAGCTGCATGAGTTGTTTATATATATATTGGAGATTAAACCTCTGTCCATTGATTCGTCCGCCACGATTTTCGCCCATTCTGAGGGATGCCTTTTTCCATTCCCGTGTTTTTTAACAAAAAAGGAAAGAAAGGAAAAGAAGCAGAACACTAATGTGCGTAAAATATGCCTTTTGAAACGGTCGTTTTGAAATATGGACGTCCTTTGAATGTTTTGGTCGATATGTGACCCCAGGATTTGTTTTCAGGGCAGGTGTCATTTACAGGCCTGAAATGATTTTGAATATCAACTGACCACTAGCGCTGGGATTAAAGCTGCTGTTGTGTGAAACGGCCACAAGGTGGCAGCAGTTCACCCTTACCAAATCTGGTTACTAGGGCAAGAGAGCCTCAGTGGAAGTGGTGTTCTAGATTGGAATTTAGAATGGAATGTGCCAGGAGAAAGCCCCTCACGTTTGTCTCACTTCATCTTGTTCGTGTATTTAATTTAATTTTTTTTTATTTTTTATTACAGCAAGTTTGATTACAATGTTTGGCTTGTTGTAGGTGTGGAAGATGTGGTTCTTTTACACATATACAGATGTCTGTTCTTCCTGGGATCCTTTTCCCATGTACGTTATGACAGAATGTTGAGTAGTCCTCTCTTGGTATTCTGTAGGTCTTTGGTGATTATATATGTCACCTGTGTTTGTATATGTCTGTTAACCCCGATATCGTAATGAAACCAATCCTCACACCTTTCCATTGGTGAACCATAAGTTTGTTTAATGAATCTGTGATTGCCCTTCTCCGTGGAAATATCTGCCCTGGTATCCATTTTTAGGTAACACCTATAAGTGATATGATATGTGTCTTTCACTTTCTGACTTACTACAAGTCACGTGATTACTTCTAGACTCATCTACGGTGCTGCAAATGGCATTGTGTCCTTTTTTCCCTTGGCTTCTCTTCTGCCTTAGCGGGGTCCATTTTCAACAATGTGATTCCCTGAGGGTTGTGGATTAGCTGACCTGGGCAGCCTTACCCTGCCGGCCCGCCCTCCCCAGGTGTGCCTCGTTGAGGTCAATATAAACAGAGCTCCAGGCAGCAATAGCCCCTGAAGCTGTGCCTGACTCCATATTCTCTGCCCCGTCAGCAGTCTCGGGGCTGTGCTGGTGGGAGTGAGTGAGGGGCCACAGCTTTGTGGGTGGCCCGGTGTGAGTGGGGTTCTGCTGGCCTTTCTGCAGGAGTTGCCAGTCTGCCGCCTGTAATGGAGAGGTTGTTTCACACATACCTTCCGCTGGAATTTCTCTCCGGACAGAGGTGAGGAAGGAAAAAAGCAGTGGGGGCCGGGACAGGAGGGGTATCTCAGGCAGGGCAATGGAAAGATTCTGGAAGAGTGCCCGGGGCCAGGACCACCCTGGCTGGCCTGCAGGCACCAAGTTGGCCTGCGTGCTGTCGCTGGTGTGGCTCCATGGTCCTTCCTCTAGGCTTTCAAGCCCTTGTACATATTCATGTGTTTTACCTGGAAAGGGAAAGAACAGTTCAGCAGCAGCTGGCCTGGGGCTCAGCTCACGTTTACTCACAGATGCCTCGGCACGGTCCCCCAGCTTTGCAATGAGGACGCTCCTTGCGTGGGGGTTGGGTTGCTGGCTGTATGGGAGATGATTCCCCACCTCTGACCAATTTCAGAATTGTTTATCACTGGCGCAAGTGCCCTGATAGGGTTTTCCTCTGTATAACTCGTGGGTTCAGAATTTTTTTTTTCTTTTATGGTTCAAGTTAGATTTTATTCCTCTTTTATGTATTTATAGATATAAGCATGGAAATAATTCATTCCTATAAATACATCTGTGTGACGGGAAGAACTTTTTTCTGTTTTATTTTTAAATTTTAATTTTTAAAATTTTGAAATTTTATTTTATTTATTTTTTTATACAACACGTTATTATTAGTTATGTATTTTATGCATATACATGTATACAGGTCAATACCAAACTCCCAACTCATCCCACCACCACCACCCCATGGCTTCCCACACTTGGTGTCCATACGTTTGTTCTCTACCTCTGTGTCTCTATTTCTTCCCTGCAAACCAGTTCATCTGTACCATTTTTAGGCTCCACATATATGCGTTAATATACAATATTTGTTTTCCTCTTTCTGACTTACTTCATTCTGTATGACAGTCTCTCGATCCATCGATGTCTCTACAAATGACCCAGTTTCATTCCTTTTTATGGCCGAGTAATATTCCATTTTATATATGTACCACAACTTTATCCATTCATCTGTCTGTGGGCATTTAGGTTGCTTCCATTACCTGGCTATTGTAAATAGTGCTGCAACGAACATTGTGGTGAATGTGCCTTTTTGAAATACGGTTTTCTCTGGGTATATGCCCAGAAGTGGGATTGCTGGATCAGATGGTAATTCTATTTCTAGTTTTTTTAAGGAAACTCCATACTGTTCTCCATAGTGACTGTATCAATTTACATTCCCACCAATAGTGGAAGAGGGCTCCTTTTGTCCACACCCTCCCCAGAATTGGTTGTTTGTAGATTTTCTGATGATGCCGATTCTAACAGGTGTGAGGTGATACCTCATTGTAGTTTTGATTTGCATTTCTCTAATAATTCGTGCTGTTGAGCAGCTTTTCATGTGTGTCTTGGCCATCTCTGTGTCTCATTTGAAGAAACGTCTCTTTAGATCTTCTGCCCATTTTTTGGGGGGTTGTTTTTTTTTTAATATTAAGCTGCATGAGCTTTTTATATATATTGGAGATTAAACCTCTGTCCATTGATTAGTCTGCAATGATTTTCGCCCATTCTGAGGCATGCCTTTATCCATTCCCGTGTTTTTTAACAAAAAAGGAAAGAAAGGAAGAGAAGCAGAACACTAATGTGCGTAAAATATGCCTTTTGAAACGGTCCTTTTGAAATATGGACGTCCTTGGAATTTTTTGGTCGATATGTGACCCCAGGATTTGTTTTCAGGGCAGGTGTCATTTACAGGCCTGCAATGATTTTGAATATCAACTGACCTTTAGCGCTGGGATTAAAGCTGCTGTTGTGTGAAACCGCCACAAGGTGGCAGCAGTTCACCCTTAACAAATCTGGTTACTAGGGCAAGAGAGCCTCAGTGGAAGTGGTGTTCTAGATTGGAGTTTAGAATGGAATGTGCCAGGAGAAATCCCCTCACGTTTGTCTCACTACTTCTTGTTCGTGTTTTTAATTTAATTTTTTATTTTTTATTACAGCAAGTTTGATTACAATGTTTGGCTTGTTGTAGGTGTGGAAGATGTGGTTCTTTTACACATATACAGATGTCTGTTCTTCCTGGGATCCTTTTCCCATGTACGTTATGACAGAATGTTGAGTAGTCCTCTCTTGGTATTCTGTAGGTCTTTGGTGATTATATATGTCACCTGTGTTTGTATATGTCTGTTAACTCCGATATCGTAATGAAACCAATCCTCACACCTTTCCATTGGTGAACCATAAGTTTGTTTAATGAATCTGTGATTGCCCTTCTCCGTGGAAATATCTGCCCTGGTATCCATTTTTAGGTAACACCTATAAGTGATATGATATGATATGTGACTTTCATTTTCTGACTTACTACAAGTCACGTGATTACTTCTAGACTCATCTACGGTGCTGCAAATGGCATTGGGTCCTTTTTTCCCTTGGCTTCTCTTCTGCCTTAGCGGGGTCCATTTTCAACAATGTGATTCCCTGAGGGTTGTGGATTAGCTGACCTGGGCAGCCTTACCCTGCCGGCCCGCCCTCCCCAGGTGTGCTTCTTTGAGGTCAATATAAACTGCGCTCCAGGCAGCAATAGCCCCTGAAGCTGTGCCTGCCTCCATATTCTCTGCCCCGTCAGCAGTCTCGGGGCTGTGCTGGTGGGAGGGAGTGAGGGGCCACAGCTTTGTGTGTGTCCTTGTGTGAGTGGGGTTCTGCTGGCCTTTCTGCAGGAGTTGTCAGGCTGCCGCCTGTAAAGAAGCCGATGTGTCACCCATACCTTCCGCTGGAATTTCTCTGCGGACAGAGGTGAGGAAGGAAAAAAGCAGTGGGGGCCGGGACAGGAGGGGTATCTCAGGCAGGGCAATGGAAAGCTTCTGGAAGAGCACCAGGGTCCAGCACCACCCTGGCTGGCCTGCAGGCACCAAGTTGGCCTGCGTGCTGTCGCTGGTGTGGCTCCACGGTCCTTCCTCTAGGCTTTCAAGCCCTTGTACATATTCATCTGTTTTACCTGGAAAGGGTGGGAATAGTTCAGCAGCAGCTGGCCTGGGGCTCAGCTCACGTTTACTCCCAGATGCCTCGGCACGGTCCCCCAGCTTTGCAATGAGGACGCTCCTTGCGTGGGGGTTGGGTTGCTGGCTGTATGGGAGATGATTCCCCACCTCTGACCAATTTCAGAATTGTTTATCACTGGCGCAAGTGCCCTGATAGGGTTTTCCTCTGTATAACTCGTGGGTTCAGAATTTTTTTTTCTTTTATGGTTCAAGTTAGATTTTATTCCTCTTTTATGTATTTATAGATATAAGCATGGAAATCATTCATTCCTATAAATACATCTGTGTGACGGGAAGAACTTTTTTCTGTTTTATTTTTAAATTTTATTTTTTAAAATTTTGAAATTTAATTTTATTTATTTATTTATACAGCACGTTATTATTAGTTATGTATTTTATGCATATACATGTATACAGGTCAATCCCAAACTCCCAACTCATCCCACCACCACCACCCCATGGCTTCCCACACTTGGTGTCCAGACGTTTGTTCTCTACCTCTGTGTCTCTATTTCTTCCCTGCAAACCAGTTCATCTGTACCATTTTTAGGCTCCACATATATGCGTTAATATACAATATTTGTTTTCCTCTTTCTGACTTACTTCATTCTGTAGGACAGTCTCTCGATCCATCGATGTCTCTACAAATGACCCAGTTTCATTCCTTTTTATGGCCGAGTAATATTCCATTTTATATATGTACCACAACTTTATCCATTCATCTGTCTGTGGGCATTTAGGTTGCTTCCATTACCTGGCTATTGTAAATAGTGCTGCAACGAACATTGTGGTGAATGTGCCTTTTTGAAATACGGTTTTCTCTGGGTATATGCCCAGAAGTGGGATTGCTGGATCAGATGGTAATTCTATTTCTAGTTTTTTTAAGGAAACTCCATACTGTTCTCCATAGTGACTGTATCAATTTACATTCCCACCAATAGTGGAAGAGGGCTCCTTTTGTCCACACCCTCCCCAGAATTGATTGTTTTTAGATTTTCTGATGATGCCGATTCTAACAGGTGTGAGGTGATACCTCATTGTAGTTTTGATTTGCATTTCTCTAATAATTAGTGCTGTTGAGCAGCTTTTCATGTGCGTCTTGGCCATCTCTGTGTCTCCTTTGAAGAAACGTCTCTTTAGATCTTCTGCCCATTTTTGTATTGGGTTGTTTGTTTTTTTAATATTAAGCTGCATGAGCTTTTTATATATATTGGAGATTAAACATCTGTCCATTGATTAGTCTGCAATGATTTTCGCCCATTCTGAGGGATGCCTTTTTCCATTCCCGTGTTTTTTAACAAAAAAGGAAAGAAAGGCAGAGAAGCAGAACACTAATGTGCGTAAAATATGCCTTTTGAAACGGTCCTTTTGAAATATGGACGTCCTTTGAATTTTTTGGTCGATATGTGACCCCAGGATTTGTTTTCAGGGCAGGTGTCATTTAAAGGCCTGCAATGATTTTGAATATCAACTGACCATTAGCGTTGGGATTAAAGCTGCTGTTGTGTGAAACGGCCACAAGGTGGCAGCAGTTCACCCTTACCAAATCTGCTTATTAGGGCAAGAGAGCATCAGAGGAAGTGGTGTTGTAGATTGGAGTTTAGAATGGAATGTGCCAGGAGAAAGCCCCTCACGTTTGTCTCACTACTTCTTGTTCGTATTTTTAATTTAATTTTTTATTTTTTATTACAGCAAGTTTGATTACAATTTTGACTTCTTGTAGGTGTGGAAGATGTGGTTCTTTTACACATATACAGATGACTGTACTTCCTGGGATCCTTTTCCCATGTACGTTATGAAAGAATGTTGAGTAGTCCTCTATTGGTATTCTGTAGGTCTTTGGTGATTATATATGTCACCTGTGTTTGTATATGTCTGTTAACCCCGATATCGTAATGAAACCAATCCTCACACTTTTCCATTGGTGAACCATAAGTTTGTTTAATGAATCTGTGATTGCCCTTCTCCGTGGAAATATCTGCCCTGGTATCCATTTTTAGGTAACACCTATAAGTGATATGATATGATATGTGTCTTTCACTTTCTGACTTACTACAAGGCACGTGATTACTTCTAGACTCATCTACGGTGCTGCAAATGGCATTGTGTCCTTTTTTCCCTTGGCTTCTCTTCTGCCTTAGCGGGGTCCATTTTCAACAATGTGATTCCCTGAGGGTTGTGGATTAGCTGACCTGGGCAGCCTTACCCTGCCGGCCCGCCCTCCCCTGGTGTGCCTCTTTGAGGTCAATATAAACAGAGCTCCAGGCAGCAATAGCCACTGAAGCTGTGCCTGACTCCATATACTCTGCCCCGTCAGCAGTCTCGGGGCTGTGCTGGTGGGAGGGAGTGAGGGGCCACAGCTTTGTGGGTGGCCCGTTGTGAGTGGGGTTCTGCTGGCCTTTCTGCTGGAGTTGCCAGGTTGCCGCCTGTAAAGAGAGGATGTGTCACCCATACCTTCTGCTGGAATTTCTCTCCGGACAGAGGTGAGGAAGGAAAAAAGCAGTGGGGGCCGGGACAGGAGGGGTATCAAAGGCAGGGCAATGGAAAGCTGCTGGAAGAGCGCCAGGGTCCAGGACCACCCTGGCTGGCATTCAGGCACCAAGTTGGCCTGCGTGCTGTCGCTGGTGTGGCTCCACGGTCCTTCCTCTAGGCTTTCAAGCCCTTGTACATATTCAGGTGTTTTACCTGGAAAGGGTGGGAACAGTTCAGCAGCAGCTGGCCTGGGGCTCAGCTCACGTTTACTCACAGATGCCTCGGCACAATCCCCTAGCTTTTCAATGAGGACGCTCCTTGCGTGGGGGGTGGGTTGCTGGCTGTATGGGAGATGGTTCCCCACCTCTGAACAATTTCAGAATTGTTTACCACTGGAGCAAGTGCCGTGATAGGGATTTCCTCTGTATAACTCGTGGGTTCACTTTTTTTTTCTTTTATGGTTCAAGTTAGATTTTATTCCTCTTTTATCTAATTATAAATATAAGCATGGAAATAATTCATTCCTATAAATACATCTGTGTGACGGGAAGAATTTTTTCTGTTTTATTTTTAAATTTAATTTTTTTAAAATTTTGAAATTTAATTTTATTTATGTTTTTATACAGCAGGTTATTATTAGTTATGTATTTTATGCATATACATGTATACAGGTCAATCCCAATCTCCCAACTCATCCCACCACCACCACCCCATGGCTTCCCACCCTTGGTGTCCATAAGTTTGTTCTCTACCTCTGTGTCTCTATTTCTTCCCTGCAAACCAGTTCATCTGTACCATTTTTTTAGGTTCCACATATATGCATTAATATACAATATTTGTTTTCCTCTTTCTGACTTACTTCATTCTGTATGACAGTCTCTCGATCCATCAATGTCTCTACAAATGACCCAGTTTCATTCCATTTTATGGCCGAGTAATATTCCATTTTATATATGTACCACCTCTTTATCCATTCATCTGTCTGTGGGCATTTAGGTTGCTTCCATTACCTGGCTATTGTAAATAGTGCTGCAACGAACATTGTGGTGAATGTGCCTTTTTGAAATACGGTTTTCTCTGGGTATATGCCCAGAAGTGGGATTGCTGGATCAGATGGTAATTCTATTTCTAGTTTTTTTAAGGAAACTCCATACTGTTCTCCATAGAGACTGTATCAATTTACATTCCCACCAATATTGGAAGAGGACTCCTTTGGTCCACGCCCTCCCCAGAATTGGTTATTTGTAGATTTTCTGATGATGCCGATTCTAACAGGTGTGAGGTGATACCTCATTGTAGTTTTGATTTGCATTTCTCTAATAATTAGTGCTGTTGAGCAGCTTTTCATGTGCGTCTTGGCCATCTCTGTGCCTCCTTTGAAGAAACGTCTCTTTAGATCTTCTGCCCATTTTTTTTGGGTTGTTTGTTTTTTTAATATTAAGCTGCCTGAGCTGTTTATATATATTGGAGATTAAACCTCTGTCCATTGATTCGTCTGCAACGATTTTCGCCCATTCTGAGGGATGCCTTTTTCCATTCCCGTGTTTTTAAACAAAAAAGGAAAGAAAGCAAAAGAAGCAGAACACTAATGTGCGTAAAATATGCCTTTTGAAACGGCCCTTTTGAAATATGGACGTCCTTTGAATTTTTTGGTCGATATGTGACCCCAGGATTTGTTTTCAGGGCAGGTGTCATTTACAGGCCTGCAATGATTTTGAATATCAACTGACCATTAGCGCTGGGATTAAAGCTGCTGTTGTGTGAAACGGCCACAAGGTGGCAGCAGTTCACCCTTACCAAATCTGGTTACTAGGGCAAGAGAGCCTCAGTGGAAGTGGTGTTCTAGATTGGAATTTAGAATGGAATGTGCCAGGAGAAAGCCCCTCACGTTTGTCTCACTACATCTTCTTCGCGTTTTTAATTTAATTTTTTTTTTTATTTTTTATTACAGCAAGTTTGATTACAATGTTTGGCTTGTTGTAGGTGTGGAAGATGTGGTTCTTTTACACATATACAGATGTCTGTTCTTCCTGGGATCCTTTTCCCATGTACGTTATGACAGAATGTTGAGTAGTCCTCTCTTGGTATTCTGTAGGACTTTGGTGATTATATATGTCACCTGTGATTGTATATGTCTGTTAACCACGATATCGTAATGAAACCAATCCTCACACCTTTCCATTGGTGAACCATAAGTTTGTTTAATGAATCTGTGATTGCCCTTCTCCGTGGAAATATCTGCCCTGGTATCCATTTTTAGGTAACACCTATAAGTGATATGATATGATATGTGTCTTTCACTTTCTGACTTACTACAAGTCACGTGATTACTTCTAGACTCATCTACTGGGCTGCAAATGGCATTGTGTCCTTTTTTCCCTTGGCTTCTCTTTTGCCTTAGCGGGGTCCATTTTCAACAATGTGATTCCCTGAGGGTTGTGGATTAGCTGACCTGGGCAGCCTTACCCTGCCGGCCCGCCCTCCGCAGGTTTGCCTCGTTGAGGTCAATATAAACAGCGCTCCAGGCAGCAATAGCCCCTGAAGCTGTGCCTGACTCCATATTCTCTGCCCCGTCAGCAGTCTCGGGGCTGTGCTGGTGGGAGGGAGTGAGGGGCCACAGCTTTGTGGGTGGCCTGGTGTGAGTGGGGTTCTGCTGGCCTATCTGCAGGAGTTGCCAGGCTGCCGCCTGTATAGAAGAGGATGTGTCACCCATACCTTCCACTGGAATTTCTCTCCGGACAGAGGTGAGGATGGAAAAATCAGTGGGGGCCGGGACAGGAGGGGTATATTAGGCAGGGCAATGGAAAGCTGCTGGAAGAGCGCCAGGGTCCAGGACCACCCTGGCTGGCATTCAGGCACCAAGTTGGCCTGCGTGCTGTCGCTGGTGTGGCTCCACGGTCCTTCCTCTAGGCTTTCAAGCCCTTGTACATATTCAGGTGTTTTACCTGGAAAGGGTGGGAACAGTTCAGCAGCAGCTGGCCTGGGGCTCAGCTCACGTTTACTCACAGATGCCTCGGCACGATCCCCTAGCTTTTCAATGAGGACGCTCCTTGCGTGGGGGGTGGGTTGCTGGCTGTATGGGAGATGGTTCCCCACCTCTGAACAATTTCAGAATTGTTTACCACTGGAGCAAGTGCCGTGATAGGGATTTCCTCTGTATAACTCGTGGGTTCACTTTTTTTTTCTTTTATGGTTCAAGTTAGATTTTATTCCTCTTTTATCTAATTATAAATATAAGCATGGAAATAATTCATTCCTATAAATACATCTGTGTGACGGGAAGAATTTTTTCTGTTTTATTTTTAAATTTAATTTTTTTAAAATTTTGAAATTTAATTTTATTTATGTTTTTATACAGCAGGTTATTATTAGTTATGTATTTTATGCATATACATGTATACAGGTCAATCCCAATCTCCCAACTCATCCCAGCACCACCACCCCATGGCTTCCCACACTTGGTGTCCATACGTTTGTTCTCTACCTCTGTGTCTCTATTTCTTCCCTGCAAACCAGTTCATCTGTACCATTTTTTTAGGTTCCACATATATGCATTAATATACAATATTTGTTTTCCTCTTTCTGACTTACTTCATTCTGTATGACAGTCTCTCGATCCATCAATGTCTCTACAAATGACCCAGTTTCATTCCATTTTATGGCCGAGTAATATTCCATTTTATATATGTACCACCTCTTTATCCATTCATCTGTCTGTGGGCATTTAGGTTGCTTCCATTACCTGGCTATTGTAAATAGTGCTGCAACGAACATTGTGGTGAATGTGCCTTTTTGAAATACGGTTTTCTCTGGGTATATGCCCAGAAGTGGGATTGCTGGATCAGATGGTAATTCTATTTCTAGTTTTTTTAAGGAAACTCCATACTGTTCTCCATAGAGACTGTATCAATTTACATTCCCACCAATATTGGAAGAGGACTCCTTTGGTCCACGCCCTCCCCAGAATTGGTTATTTGTAGATTTTCTGATGATGCCGATTCTAACAGGTGTGAGGTGATACCTCATTGTAGTTTTGATTTGCATTTCTCTAATAATTAGTGCTGTTGAGCAGCTTTTCATGTGCGTCTTGGCCATCTCTGTGCCTCCTTTGAAGAAACGTCTCTTTAGATCTTCTGCCCATTTTTTTTGGGTTGTTTGTTTTTTTAATATTAAGCTGCCTGAGCTGTTTATATATATTGGAGATTAAACCTCTGTCCATTGATTCGTCTGCAACGATTTTCGCCCATTCTGAGGGATGCCTTTTTCCATTCCCGTGTTTTTTAACAAAAAAGGAAAGAAAGCAAAAGAAGCAGAACACTAATGTGCGTAAAATATGCCTTTTGAAACGGCCCTTTTGAAATATGGACGTCCTTTGAATTTTTTGGTCGATATGTGACCCCAGGATTTGTTTTCAGGGCAGGTGTCATTTACAGGCCTGCAATGATTTTGAATATCAACTGACCATTAGCGCTGGGATTAAAGCTGCTGTTGTGTGAAACGGCCACAAGGTGGCAGCAGTTCACCCTTACCAAATCTGGTTACTAGGGCAAGAGAGCCTCAGTGGAAGTGGTGTTCTAGATTGGAATTTAGAATGGAATGTGCCAGGAGAAAGCCCCTCACGTTTGTCTCACTACATCGTGTTCGTGTTTTTAATTTAATTTTTTTTTATTTTTTATTACAGCAAGTTTGATTACAATGTTTGGCTTGTTGTAGGTGTGCAAGATGTGGTTCTTTTACACATATACAGATGTCTGTTCTTCCTGGGATCCTTTTCCCATGTACGTTATGACAGAATGTTGAGTAGTCCTCTCTTGGTATTCTGTAGGTCTTTGGTGATTATATATGTCACCTGTGTTTGTATATGTCTGTTAACCCCGATATCGTAATGAAACCAATCCTCACACCTTTCCATTGGTGAACCATAAGTGTGTTTAATGAATCTGTGATTGACCTTCTCCATGGAAATATCTGCCCTGGTATCCATTTTTAGGTAACACTTATAAATGATATGATATGATATGTGTCTTTCACTTTCTGACTTACTACAAGTCACATGATTACTTCTAGACTCATCTACGGTGCTGCAAATGGCATTGTGTCCTTTTTTCCCTTGGCTTCTCTTCTGTCTTAGCGGGGACCATTTTCAACAATGTGATTCCCTGAGGGTTGTGGATTAGCTGACCTGGGCAGCCTTACCCTGCCGGCCCGCCCTCACCAGGTGTGCCTCATTGAGATCAATATAAACAGAGCTCCAGGCACCAATAGCCCCTGAAGTTGTGTCTGACCCCATATTCTCTGCCCCGTCAGCAGTATCGGGGCTGTGCTGGTGGGAGGGAGTGAGGGGCCACAGCTTTGTGTGTGGCCAGGTGTGAGTGGGGTTCTGCTGGCCTTTCTGCAGGAGTTGTCAGGCTGCCGCCTGTAAAGAAGAGGATGTGTCACCCATTCCTTCCGCTGGAATTTCTCTCCGGACAGAGGTGAGGAAGGAAAAAAGCAGTGGGGGCCCGGACATGAGGGGTATCTCTGGCAGGGCAATGGAAAGCTTCTGGAAGAGCGCCAGGGTCCAGGAACACCCTGGCTGGCCTGCAGGCACCATGTTGGCCTGTGTGCTGTCGCTGGTGTTGCTCCAGGGTCCTTCCTGTAGGCTTTCAAGCCCTTGTACATATTCAGGTGTTTTACCTGGAAAGGGTGGGAACAGTTCAGCAGCAGCTGGCCTGGGGCTCAGCTCACGTTTACTCACAGATGCCTCGGCACAGTCCCGAAGCTTTGCAATGAGGACGCTCCTTGCGTGGGGGGTCGGTTGCTGGCTGTATGGGAGATGGTTCCCGACCTCCGACCAATTTCAGAATTGTTTACCGCTGGAGCAAGTGCCGTGATAGGGTATTCCTCTGTATAACTAGTGGGTTCAATTTTTTTTTCTTTTATGGTTCAAGTTAGATTTTATTCCACTTTTATGTATTTATAAATATAAGCATGGAAATAATTCATTCCTGTAAATACATCTGTGTGACGGGAAGAATTTTTTCTGTTTTATTTTTAAATTTTATTTTTTAAAATTTTGAAATTTAATTTTATTTATGTTTTTATACAGCAGGTTATTATTAGTTATGTATTTTATGTATATACATGTATACAGGTCAATCCCAAACTCCCAACTCATCCCACCACCACCACCCCAAGGCTTCCCACACTTGGTGTCCATACGTTTGTTCTCTACCTCTGTGTCTCTATTTCTTCCTTGCAAACCAGTTCATCTGTACCATTTTTAGGCTCCACATATATGCATTAATATACAATATTTGTTTTCCTCTTTCTGACTTACTTCATTCTGTATGACAGTCTCTCGATCCATCGATGTCTCTACAAATGACCCAGTTTCATTCCTTTTTATGGCCGAGTAATATTGCATTTTATATATGTACCACATCTTTATCCACTCATCTGTCTGTGGGCATTTAGGTTGCTTCCATTACCTGGCTATTGTAAATAGTGCTTCAATGAACATTGTGGTGAATGTGCCTTTTTGATTTACGGTTTTCTCTGGGTATATGCCCAGAAGTGGGATTGCTGGATCAGATGGTAATTCTATTTCTAGTTTTTTTAAGGAAACTCCATACTCTTCTCCATAGTGACTGTATCAATTTACATTCCCACGAATAGTGGAAGAGGGCTCCTTTTGTCCACACCCTCCCCAGAATTGGTTGTTTGTAGATTTTCTGATGATGCCGATTCTAACAGGTGTGAGGTGATACCTCATTGTAGTTTTGATTTGCATTTCTCTAATAATTAGTGCTGTTGAGCAGCTTTTCATGTGCGTCTTGGCCATCTCTGTGTCTCCTTTGAAGAAACGTCTCTTTAGATCTTCTGCCCATTTTTGGATTGGGTTGTTTGTTTTTTTAATATTAAGCTGCATGTGTTGTTTATATATATTGGAGATTAAAACTCTGTCCATTGATTCGTCTGCAACGATTTTCGCCCATTCTGAGGGATGCCTTTTTCCATTCCCGTGTTTTTTAACAAAAAAGGAAAGAAAGTAGAAGAAGCAGAACACTAATGTGCGTAAAATATGCCTTTTGAAACGGTCCTTTTGAAATATGGACGTCCTTTGAAATTTTTGGTCGATATGTGAACCCAGGATTTGTTTTCAGGGCAGGTGTCATTTACAGGCCTGCAATGATTTTGAATATCAACTGACCATTAGCGTTGGGATTAAAGCTGCTGTTGTGTGAAACGGCCACAAGGTGGCAGCAATTCACCCGTACCAAATCTGGTTACTAGGGCAAGAGAGCCTCAGTGGAAGTGGTGTTCTAGATTGGAGTTTAGAATGGAATGTGCCAGGAGAAAGCCCCTCACGTTTGTCTCACTACTTCTTGTTCGTGTTTTTAATTTAATTTTTTATTTTTTTATTACAGCAAGTTTGATTACAGTGTTTGGCTTGTTGTAGGTGTGGAAGATGTGGTTCTTTAACACATATACAGATGACTGTTCTTCCTGGGATCCTTTTCCCATGTACGTTATGACAGAATGTTGAGTAGTCCTCTCCTGGTGTTCTGTAGGCCTTTGGTGATTATATATGTCACCTGTGTTTGTATATGTCTGTTAACCCCGATATCGTAATGAAACCAATCCTCACACCTTTCCATTGGTGAACCATAAGTTTGTTTAATGAATCTGTGATTGCCCTTCTCCGTGGAAATATCTGCCCTGGTATCCATTTTTAGGTAACACCTATAAGTGATATGATATGATATGTGTCTTTCATTTTCTGACTTACTACAAGTCACGTGATTACTTCTAGACTCCTCTACGGTGCTGCAAATGGCATTGTGTCCTTTTTTCCCTTGGCTTCTCTTCTGCCTTAGCGGGGTCCATTTTCAACAATGTGATTCCCTGAGGGTTGTGGATTAGCTGACCTGGGCAGCCTTACCCTGCCGGCCCGCCCTCCCCAGGTGTGCCTCGTTGAGGTCAATATAAACAGAGCTCCAGGCAGCAATAGCCCCTGAAGCTGTGCCTGACTCCATATTATCTGCCCCGTCAGCAGTCTCGGGGCTGTGCTGGTGGGAGGGAGTGAGGGGCCACAGCTTTGTGGGTGGCCCGGTGTGAGTGGGGTTCTGACCTTTCTGCAGGAGTTGCCAGGGTTCCGCCTGTAAAGAAGAGGATGTGTCACCCATACCTTCCGCTGGAATTTCTCTCCGGACAGAGGTGAGGAAGGAAAAAAGCAGTGGGGGCCGGGACAGGAGGGGTATCTCAAGCAGGGCAATGGAAAGCTTCTGGAAGAGCGCCAGGGTCCAGGACCACCCTGGCTGGCCTGCAGGCACCAAGTTGGCCTGCGTGCTGTCGCTGGTGTGGCTCCACGGTCCTTCCTCTAGTCTTTCAAGCCCTTGTACATATTCAGGTGTTTTACCTGGAAAGGGTGGGAACAGTTCAGCAGCAGCTGGCCTGGGGCTCAGCTCACGTTTACTCACAGATGCCTCAGCACGGTCCCCCAGCTTTGCAATGAGGACGCTCCTTGCGTGGGGGGTGGGTTGCTGGCTGTATGGGAGATGGTTCCCCACCTCTGACCAATTTGAGAATTGTTTACCACTGGAACAAGTGCCCTGTTAGGGTTTTCCTCTGTATAACTCGTGGGTTCAGGTTTTTTTTTTCTTTTATGGTTCAAGTTAGATTTTATTCCTCTTTTATGTATTTATAGATATAAGCATGGAAATAATTCATTCCTATAAATACATCTGTGTGATGGGAAGAACTTTTTTCTGTTTTATTTTTAAATTTTATTTTTTAAAATTTTGAAATTTAATTTTATTTATTTTTTTATACAGCACGTTATTATTAGTTATGTATTTTATGCATATACATGTATACAGGTCAATCCCAAACTCCCAACTCATCCCACCACCACCACCCCATGGCTTCCCACACTTGGTGTCCATACGTTTCTTCTATACCTCTGTGTCTCTATTTATTCCCTGCAAACCAGTTCATGTGTACCATTTTTTTAGGTTCCACATATATGCATTAATATACAATATTTGTTTTCCTCTTTCTGACTTACTTCATTCTGTATGACAGTCTCTCGATCCATCGATGTCTCTACAAATGACCCAGTTTCATTCCTTTTTATGGCCGAGTAATATTCCATTTTATATATGTACCACATCTTTACCCATTCATCTGTCTGTGGGCATTTAGGTTGCTTCCATTACCTGCCTATTTTAAATAGTGCTGCAACGAAAATTGTGGTGAATGTGCATTTTTGATTTACGGTTTTCTCTGGGTATATGCCCAGAAGTGGGATTGCTGGATCAGATGGTAATTCTATTTCTAGTTTTTTTAAGGAAACTCCATACTCTTCTCCATAGTGACTGTATCAATTTACATTCCCACCAATAGTGGAAGAGGGCTCCTTTTGTCCACACCCTCCCCAGAATTGGTTGTTTGTAGATTTTCTGATGATGCCGATTCTAACAGGTGTGAGGTGATACCTCATTGTAGTTTTGATTTGCATTTATCTAATAATTAGTGCTGTTGAGCAGCTTTTCATGTGCGTCTTGGCCATCTCTGTGTCTCATTTGAAGAAACGTCTCTTTAGATCTTCTGCCCATTTTTTTTGGGTTGTTTGTTTTTTTAATATTAAGCTGCATGAGCTGTTTATATATATTGGAGATTAAACCTCTGTCCATTGATTCGTCTACAACGATTTTCGCCCATTCTGAGGGATGTCTTTTTCCATTTCCGTGTTTTTTAACAAAAAAGGAAAGAAAGGAAAAGAAGCAGAACACTAATGTGCGTAAAATATGCCTTTTGAAACGGTCGTTTTGAAATATGGACGTCCTTTGAATTTTTTGGTGGATATGTGACCCCAGGATTTGTTTTCAGGGCAGGTGTCATTTACAGGCCTGCAATGATTTTGAATATCAACTAACCATTAGCGTTGGGATTAAAGCTGCTGGTGTGTGAAACGGCCACAAGGTGGCAGCAGTTCACCCTTACCAAATCTGGTTACTAGGGCAAGAGAGCCTCAGTGGAAGTGGTGTTCTAGATTGGAGTTTAAAATGGAATGTGCCAGGAGAAAGCCCCTCACGTTTGTCTCACTACATCTTGTTCGTGTTTTTAATTTAAATTTTTTTTATTTTTTATTACAGCAAGTTTGATTACGATGTTTGGCTTGTGGTAGGTGTGGAAGATGTGTTTCTTTTACACATATACAGAGGTCTGTTCTTCCTGGGATCCTTTTCCCATGTACGTTATGACAGAATGTTGAGTAGTCCTCTCTTGGTATTCTGTTGGTCTTTGGTGATTATATATGTCACCTGTGTTTGTATATGTCTGTTAACCCCGATATCGTAATGAAAGCAATCCGCAAACCTTTCCATTGGTGAACCATAAATTTGTTTAATGAATCTGTGATTGCCCTTCTCCGTGGAAATATCTGCCCTGGTATCCATTTTTAGGTAACACCTATAAGTGATATGATATGATACGTGTCTTTCACTTTCTGACTTACTACAAGTCACATGATTACTTCTAGACTCATCTACTGGGCTGCAAATGGCATTTTATCCTTTTTTCCCTTGTCTTCTCTTCTGCCATAGCGGGTTCCATTTTCAACAATGTGATTCCCTGAGGGTTGTGGATTAGCTGACCTGGGCAGCCTTACCCTGCCGGCCCGCCCTCCCCAGGTGTGCCTCGTTGAGGTCAATATAAACAGCGCTCCAGGCAGCAATAGCCCCTGAAGCTGTGCCTGACTCCATATTCTCTGCCTCGTCAGCAGTCTCGGGGCTGTGCTGGTGGGAGGGAGTGAGGGGCCACAGCTTTGTGGGTGGCCCGGTGTGAGTGGGGATCTGCTGGCCTTTCTGCAGGAGTTGCCAGGCTGCCGCCTGTAAAGAAGAGGATGTGTCACCCATACCTTCCGCTGGAATTTCTCTCCGGACAGAGGTGAGGAAGGAAAAAAGCAGTGGGGGCCGGGACAGGAGGAGTATCTCAGGCAGGGCAATGGAAAGCTTCTGGAAAAGCGGCCAGGGCCAGGACCACCCTGGCTGGCCTGCAGGCACCATGTTGGCCTGCGTGCTGTCGCTGGTGTGGCTCCACGGTCCTTCCTCTAGGCTTTCAAGCCCTTGTACATATTCAGGTGTTTTACCTGGAAAGGGTGGGAACAGTTCAGCAGCAGCTGGCCTGGGGCTAAGCTCACGTTTACTCACAGATGCCTCAGCACGGTCCCCCAGCTTTGCAATGAGGACGCTCCTTGCGTGGGGGGTGGGTTGCTGGCTGTATGGGAGATGGTTCCCCACCTCTGACCAATTTCAGAATTATTTACCGCTGGAGCAAGTGCCGTGATAGGGTTTTCCTCTGTATAACTCGTGGGTTCAATTTTTTTTTCTTTTATGGTTCAAGTTAGATTTTATTCCTCTTTTATGTATTTATAAATATAAGCATGGAAATAATTTATTCCTGTAAATACATCTGTGTGACGGGAAGAATTTTTTCTGTTTTATTTTTAAATTTTATTTTTTAAAATTTTGAAATTTAATTTTATTTATGTTTTTATACAGCAGGTTATTATTAGTTATGTATTTTATGCATATACATGTATACAGGTCAATCCCAATCTCCCAACTCATCCCACCACCACCACCCCATGGCTTCCCACCCTTGGTGTCCATACGTTTGTTCTCTACCTCTGTGTCTCTATTTCTTCCCTGCAAACCAGTTCATCTGTACCATTTTTTTAGGTTCCACATATATGCATTAATATACAATATTTGTTTACCTCTTTCTGACTTACTTCATTCTGTATGACAGTCTCTCGATCCATCGATGTCTCTACAAATGACCCAGTTTCATTTCTTTTTATGGCCGAGTAATATTCCATTTCATATATGTACCACCTCTTTATCCATTCATCTGTCTGTGGGCATTTAGGTTGCTTCCATTACCTGGCTATTGTAAATAGTGCTGCAATGAACATTGTGGTGAATGGGCCTTTTTGATTTATGGTTTTCTCTGGGTATATGCCCAGAAGTGGGATTGCTGGATCAGATGGTAATTCTATTTCTAGTTTTTTTAAGGAAACTCCATACTGTTCTCCATAGTGACTGTATCAATTTACATTCCCACCAATAGTGGAAGAGGGCTCCTTTTGTCCACACCCTCCCCAGAATTGGTTGTTTGTAGATTTTCTGATGATGCCGATTCTAACAGGTGTGACGTGATACCTCATTGTAGTTTTGATTTGCATTTCTCTAATAATTAGTGCTGTTGAGCAGCTTTTCATGTGCGTCTTGGCCATCTCTGTGTCTCCTTTGAAGAAACGTCTCTTTAGATCTTCTGCCCATTTTTGGATTGGGTTGTTTGATTTTTTTAATATTAAGCTGCATGAGTTGTTTATATATATTGGAGATTAAACCTCTGTCCATTGATTCGTCTGCAACGATTTTCGCCCATTCTGAAGGATGCCTTTTTCCATTCCCGTGTTTTATAACAAAAAAGGAAAGAAAGGAGAAGAAGCAGAACACTAATGGGCGTAAAATATGCCTTTTGAAACGGTCGTTTTGAAATATGGACGTCCTTTGAAATTTTTGGTCGATATGTGACCCCAGGATTTGTTTTCAGGGCAGGTGTCATTTACAGGCCTGCAATGATTTTGAATATCAACTGACCATTAGCGTTGGGATTAAAGCTGCTGTTGTGTGAAACGGCCACAAGGTGGCAGCAGTTCACCCTTACCGAATCTGGTTACTAGGGCAAGAGAGCCTCAGTGGAAGTGGTGTTCTAGATTGGAATTTAGAATGGAATGTGCCAGGAGAAAGCCCCTCACGTTTGTCTCACTACATCTTCTTCGCGTTTTTAATTTAATTTTTTTTTTATTTTTTATTACAGCAAGTTTGATTACAATGTTTGGCTTGTTGTAGGTGTGGAAGATGTGGTTCTTTTACACATATACAGATGTCTGTTCTTCCTGGGATCCTTTTCCCATGTACGTTATGACAGAATGTTGAGTAGTCATCTCTTGGTATTCTGTAGGACTTTGGTGATTATATATGTCACCTGTGATTGTATATGTCTGTTAACCACGATATCGTAATGAAAGCAATCCTCACACCTTTCCATTGGTGAACCATAAGTTTGTTTAATGAATCTGTGATTGCCCTTCTACGTGGAAATATCTGCCCTGGTATCCATTTTTAGGTAACACCTATAAGTGATATGATAAGATATGTGTCTTTCACTTTCTGACTTACTACAAGTCACGTGATTACTTCTAGACTCATCTACTGGGCTGCAAATGGCATTGTGTCCTTTTTTCCCTTGGCTTCTCTTTTGCCTTAGCGGGGTCCATTTTCAACAATGTGATTCCCTGAGGGTTGTGGATTAGCTGACCTGGGCAGCCTTACCCTGACGGCCCGCCCTCCGCAGGTTTGCCTTGTTGAGGTCAATATAAACAGCGCTCCAGGCAGCCATAGCCCCTGAAGCTGTGCCTGACTCCATATTCTCTGCCCCGTCAGCAGTCTCGGGGCTGTGCTGGTGGGAGGGAGTGAGGGGCCACAGCTTTGTGGGTGGCCCGGTGTGAGTGGGGTTCTGCTGGCCTATCTGCAGGAGTTGCCAGGCTTCCGCCTGTAAAGAAGAGGATGTGTCACCCATACCTTCCACTGGAAATTCTCTCCGGACAGAGGTGAGGATGCAAAAATCAGTGGGGGCCGGGACAGGAGGGGTATATTAGGCATGGCAATGGAAAGCTTCTGGAAGAGCACCAGGGTCCAGGACCACCCTGGCTGGCATTCAGGCACCAAGTTGGCCTGCGTGCTGTTGCTGGTGTGGCTCCACGGTCCTTCCTCTAGGCTTTCAAGCCCTTGTACATATTCAGGTGTTTTACCTGGAAAGGGTGGGAACAGTTCAGCAGCAGCTGGCCTGGGGCTCAGCTCACGTTTACTCACAGATGCCTCGGCACGATCCCCCAGCTTTGCAATGAGGACGCTCCTTGCGTGGGGGGTGGGTTGCTGGCTGTATGGGAGATGGTTCCCCACCTCTGACCAATTTCAGAATTGTTTACCACTGGAGCAAGTGCCGTGATAGGGTTTTCCTCTGTATAACTCGTGGGTTCACTTTTTTTTTCTTTTATGGTTCAAGTTAGATTTTATTCCTCTTTTATATAATTATAAATATAAGCATGGAAATAATTCATTCCTATAAATACATCTGTGTGACGGGAAGAATTTTTTCTGTTTTATTTTTAAATTTAATTTTTTTAAAATTTTGAAATTTAATTTTATATATGTTTTTATACAGCAGGTTATTATTAGTTATGTATTTTATGCATATACATGTATACAGGTCAATCCCAATCTCCCAACTCATCCCAGCACCACCACCCCATGGCTTCCCACACTTGGTGTCCATACGTTTGTTCTCTACCTCTGTGTCTCTATTTCTTCCCTGCAAACCAGTTCATCTGTACCATTTTTTTAGGTTCCACGTATATGCATTAATATACAATATTTGTTTTCCTCTTTCTGACTTCCTTCCTTCTGTATGACAGTCTCTCGATCCATCGATGTCTCTACAAATGACCCAGTTTCATTCCATTTTATGGCCGAGTAATATTCCATTTTATATATGTACCACCTCTTTATCCATTCATCTGTCTGTGGGCATTTAGGTTGCTTCCATTACCTGGCTATTGTAAATAGTGCTGCAACGAACATTGTGGTGAATGTGCCTTTTTGATTTACGGTTTTCTCTGGGTATATGCCCAGAAGTGGGATTGCTGGATCAGATGGTAATTCTATTTCTAGTTTTTTTAAGGAAACTCCATACTGTTCTCCATAGAGACTGTATCAATTTACATTCCCACCAATATTGGAAGAGGACTCCTTTGGTCCACGCCCTCCCCAGAATTGGTTATTTGTAGATTTTCTGATGATGCCGATTCTAACAGGTGTGAGGTGATACCTCATTGAAGTTTTGATTTGCATTTCTGTAATAATTAGTGCTGTTGAGCAGCTTTCATATGCGTCTTGGCCATCTCTGTGTCTCCTTTGAAGAAACGTCTCTTTAGATCTTCTGCCCATTTTTTGGGGGGTTGTTTTTTTTTTTTAATATTAAGCTGCCTGAGCTGTTTATATATATTGGAGATTAAACCTCTGTCCATTGTTTCGTCTGCAACGATTTTCGCCCATTCTGAGGGATGCCTTTTTCCTTTCCCGTGTTTTTTAACAAAAAAGGAAAGAAAGCAAAAGAAGCAGAACACTAATGTGCGTAAAATATGCCTTTTGAAACGGCCCTTTTGAAATATGGACGTCCTTTGAATTTTTTGGTCGATATGTGACCCCAGGATTTGTTTTCAGGGCAGGTGTCATTTACAGGCCTGCAATGATTTTGAATATCAACTGACCATTAGCGCTGGGATTAAAGCTGCTGTTGTGTGAAACGGCCACAAGGTGGCAGCAGTTCACCCTTACCAAATCTGGTTACTAGGGCAAGAGAGCCTCAGTGGAAGTGGTGTTCTAGATTGGAATTTAGAATGGAATGTGCCAGGAGAAAGCCCCTCACGTTTGTCTCACTACATCGTGTTCGTGTTTTTAATTTAATTTTTTTTTTATTTTTTATTACAGCAAGTTTGATTACAATGTTTGGCTTGTGGTAGGTGTGGAAGATGTGGTTCTTTTACACATATACAGATGTCTGTTCTTCCTGGGATCCTTTTCCCATGTACGTTATGACAGAATGTTGAGTAGTCCTCTCTTGGTATTCTGTAGGTCTTTGGTGATTATATATGTCACCTGTGTTTGTATATGTCTGTTAACCCCGATATCGTAATGAAACCAATCCTCACACCTTTCCATTGGTGTAACATAAGTGTGCTTAATGAATCTGTGATTGACCTTCTCCATGGAAATATCTGCCCTGGTATCCATTTTTAGGTAACACCTATAAATGATATGATATGATATGTGTCTTTCACTTTCTGACTTACTACAATCACATGATTACTTCTAGACTCATCTACGGTGCTGCAAATGGCATTGTGTACTTTTTTCCCTTGGCTTCTCTTCTGTCTTAGCGGGGACCATTTTCAACAATGTGATTCCCTGAGGGTTGTGGATTAGCTGACCTGGGCATCCTTACCCTGCCGGCCCGCCCTCACCAGGTGTGCCTCATTGAGATCAATATAAAGAGAGCTCCAGGCAGCAATAGCCCCTGAAGCTGTGCCTGACTCCATATTCTCTGCCCCGTCAGCAGTATCGGGGCTGTGCTGGTGGGAGGGAGTGAGGGGCCACAGCTTTGTGGCTGGCCAGGTGTGAGTGGGGTTCTGCGGGCCTTTCTGCAGGAGTTGTCAGGCTGCCGCCTGTAAAGAAGAGGATGTGTCACCCATTCCTTCCGCTGGAATTTCTCTCCGGACAGAGGTGAGGAAGGAAAAAAGCAGTGGGGGCCCGGACATGAGGGGTATCTCAGGCAGGGCAATGGAAAGCTTCTGGAAGAGCGCCAGGGTCCAGGACCACCCTGGCTGGCCTGCAGGCACCATGTTGGCCTGTGTGCTGTCGCTGGTGTTGCTCCAGGGTCCTTCCTGTAGGCTTTCAAGCCCTTGTACATATTCAGGTGTTTTACCTGGAAAGGGTGGGAACAGTTCAGCAGCAGCTGGCCTGGGGCTCAGCTCACGTTTACTCACAGATGCCTCGGCACAGTCCCGAAGCTTTGCAATGAGGACGCTCCTTGCGTGGGGGGTCGGTTGCTGGCTGTATGGGAGATGGTTCCCGACCTCCGACCAATTTCAGAATTGTTTACCGCTGGAGCAAGTGCCGTGATAGGGTATTCCTCTGTATAACTCGTGGGTTCAATTTTTTTTTCTTTTATGGTTCAAGTTAGATTTTATTCCTCTTTTATGTATTTATAAATATAAGCATGGAAATAATTCATTCCTGTAAATACATCTGTGTGACGGGAAGAATTTTTTCTGTTTTATTTTTAAATTTTATTTTTTAAAATTTTGAAATTTAATTTTATTTATGTTTTTATACAGCAGGTTATTATTAGTTATGTATTTTATGTATATACATGTATACAGGTCAATCCCAAACTCCCAACTCATCCCACCACCACCACCCCATGGCTTCCCACACTTGGTGTCCATACGTTTGTTCTCTACCTCTGTGTCTCTATTTCTTCCTTGCAAACCAGTTCATCTGTACCATTTTTAGGCTCCACATATATGCATTAATATACAATATTTGTTTTCCTCTTTCTGACTTACTTCATTCTGTATGACAGTCTCTCGATCCATCGATGTCTCTACAAATGACCCAGTTTCATTCCTTTTTATGGCCGAGTAATATTGCATTTTATATATGTACCACATCTTTACCCATTCATCTGTCTGTGGGCATTTAGGTTGCTTCCATTACCTGGCTATTGTAAATAGTGCTGCAACGAACATTGTGGTGAATATGCCTTTTTGAAATACGGTTTTCTCTGGGTATATGCCCAGAAGTGGGATTGCTGGATCAGATGGTAATTCTATTTCTAGTTATTTTAAGGAAACTCCATACTGTTCTCCATAGTGACTGTATCAATTTACATTCCCACCAATAGTGGAAGAGGGCTCCTTTTGTGCACACCCTCCCCAGAATTGGTTGTTTGTAGATTTTCTGATGATGCCGATTCTAACAGGTGTGAGGTGATATCTCATTGTAGTTTTGATTTGCATTTCTCCAATAATTAGTGCTGTTGAGCAGCTTTTCATGTGCGTCTTGGCCATCTCTGTGTCTCCTTTGAAGAAACGTCTCTTTAGATCTTCTGCCCATTTTTTTTGGGTTGTTTGTTTTTTTTAATATTAAGCTGCACGAGCTGTTTATATATATTGGAGATTAAACCTCTGTCCATTGATTCGTCTGCAACGATTTTCGCCCATTCTGAGGGATGCCTTTTTCCATTCCCGTGTTTTTTAACAAAAAAGGAAAGAAAGGAAAAGAAGCAGAACACTAATGTGCGTAAAATATGCCTTTTGAAACGGTCGTTTTGAAATATGGACGTCCTTTGAATTTTTTGGTCGATATGTGAACCCAGGATTTGTTTTCAGGGCAGGTGTCATTTACAGGCCTGCAATGATTTTGAATATCAACTGACCATTAGCGTTGGGATTAAAGCTGCTGTTGTGTGAAACGGCCACAAGGTGGCAGCAGTTCACCCTTACCAAATCTGGTTACTAGGGCAAGAGGGCCTCAGTGGAAGTGGTGTTCTAGATTGGAATTTAGAATGGAATGTGCCAGGAGAAAGCCCCTCACGTTTGTCTCACTACATCTTCTTCGCGTTTTTAATTTATTTTTTTTTATTTTTTATTACAGCAAGTTTGATTACAGTGTTTGACTTGTTGTAGGTGTGGAAGATGTGGTTCTTTTACACATATACAGATGTCTGTTCTTCCTGGGATCATTTTCCCATGTACGTTATGACAGAATGTTGAGTAGTCCTCTCTTGGTATTCTGTAGGTCTTTGGTGATTATATATGTCACCTGTGTTTGTATATGTCTGTTAACCCCGATATCGTAATGAAACCAATCCTCACACCTTTCCATTGGTGAACCATAAGTGTGTGTAATGAATCTGTGATTGCCCTTCTCCGTGGAAATATCTGCCCTGGTATCCATTTTTAGGTAACACCTATAAATGATATGATATGATATGTGTCTTTCACTTTCTGACTTACTACAAGTCACATGATTACTTCTAGACTCATCTACGGAGCTGCAAATGGCATTGTGTCCTTTTTTCCCTTGGCTTCTCTTCTGCCTTTGCGGGGTCCATTTTCAACAATGTGATTCCCTGAGGGTTGTGGATTAGCTGACCTGGGCAGCCTTACCCTGCCGGCCCGCCCTCCCCAGGTGTGCCTCATTGAGATCAATATAAACAGAGCTCCAGGCAGCAATAGCCCCTGAAGCTGTGCCTGACTCCATATTCTCTGCCCTGTCAGCTGTATCGGGGCTGTGCTGGTGGGAGGGAGTGAGGGGCCACAGCTTTGTGGGTGGCCCGGTGTGAGTGGGGTTCTGCTGGCCTTTCTGCAGGAGTTGTCAGGCTGCTGCCTGTAAAGAAGAGGATGTGTCACCCATACCTTCCGCTGGAATTTCTCTCCGGACAGAGGTGAGGAAGGAAAAAAGCAGTGGGGGCCGGGACAGGAGGGGTATCTCAGGCAGGGCACTGAAAACTTCTGGAAGAGCGCCAGGGTCCAGGAACACCCTGGCTGGCCTGCAGGCACCAAGTTGGCCTGCGTGCTGTCGCTGGTGTGGCTCCACGGTCCTTCCTCTAGGCTTTCAAGCCCTTGTACATATTCAGGTGTTTTACCTGGAAAGGGTAGGAACAGTTCAGCAGCAGCTGGCCTGGGGCTCAGCTCACGTTTACTCACAGATGCCTCGGCACAGTCCCGAAGCTTTGCAATGAGGACGCTCCTTGCGTGGGGGGTGGGTTGCTGGCTGTATGGGAGATGGTTCCCGACCTCTGACCAATTTCAGAATTGTTTACCGCTGGAGCAAGTGCCGTGATAGGGTATTCCTCTGTAAAACTCGTGGGTTCAATTTTTTTTTTCTTTTATGTTTCAAGTTAGATTTTATTCCTCTTTTATGTATTTATAAATATAAGCATGGAAATAATTCATTCCTGTAAATACATCTGTGTGACGGGAAGAATTTTTTGTGTTTTATTTTTAAATTTTATTTTTTAAAATTTTGAAATTTAATTTTATTTATGTTTTTATACAGCAGGTTATTATTAGTTATGTATTTTATGCATATACATGTATACAGGTCAATCCCAATCTCCCAACTCATCCCAGCACCACCACCCCATGGCTTCCCACACTTGGTGTCCATATGTTTGTTCTCTACCTCTGTGTCTCTATTTCTTCCCTGCAAACCAGTTCATCTGTACCATTTTTTTAGGTTCCACATATATGCATTAATATACAATATTTGTTTTCCTCTTTCTGACTTACTTCTTTCTGTATGACAGTCTCTCGATCCATCGATGTCTCTACAAATGACCGAGTTTCATTCCTTTATATGGCCGAGTAATATTCCATTTCATATATGTACCACCTCTTTATCCATTCATCTGTCTGTGGGCATTTAGGTTGCTTCCATTACCTGGCTATTGTAAATAGTGCTGCAATGAACATTGTGGTGAATGTGCATTTTTGATTTACGGTTTTCTCTGGGTTTATGCCCAGAAGTGGGATTGCTGGATCAGATGGTAATTCTATTTCTAGTTATTTTAAGGAAACTCCATACTGTTCTCCATAGTGACTGTATCAATTTACATTCCCACCAATAGTGGAAGAGGGCTCCTTTTGTCCACACCCTCCCCAGAATTGGTTGTTTGTAGATTTTCTGATGATGCCGATTCTAACAGGTGTGAGGTGATACCTCATTGTAGTTTTGATTTGCATTTCTCTAATAATTAGTGCTGTTGAGCAGCTTTTCATGTGCGTCTTGGCCATCTCTGTGTGTCCTTTGAAGAAACGTCTCTTTAGATCTTCTGCCCATTTTTGGATTGGGATATTTGTTTTTTTAATATTAAGCTGCATTAGTTGTTTATATATATTGGAGATTAAACCTCTGTCCATTGATTCGTCTGCAACGATTTTCGCCCATTCTGAGCGATACCTTTTTCCATTCCCGTGTTTTTTAACAAAAAAGGAAAGAAAGGAAAAGAAGCAGAACACTAATGTGCGTAAAATATGCCTTTTGAAACGGTCGTTTTGAAATATGGATGTCCTTTGAATTTTTTGGTCGATATGTGACCCCAGGATTTATTTTCAGGGCAGGTGTCATTTACAGGCCTGCAATGATTTTGAATATCAACTGACCATAAGCGTTGGGGTTAAAGCTGCTGTTGTGTGAAACGGCCACAAGGTGGCAGCAGTTCACCCTTACCAAATCTGGTTACTAGGGCAAGAGAGCCTCAGTGGAAGTGGTGTTCTAGATTGGAGTTTAGAATGGAATGTGCCAGGAGAAAGCCCCTCACATTTGTCTCACTACATCTTGTTCGTGTTTTTAATTTAATTTTTTTATTTTTTATTACAGCAAGTTTGATTACAATGTTTGGCTTGTTGTAGGTGTGGAAGATGTGGTTCTTTTAGACATATACAGATGTCTGTTCTTCCTGGGATCCTTTTCCCATGTACGTTATGACAGAATGTTGAGGAGTCCTCTCGGTATTCTGTAGGTCTTTGGTGATTATATATGTCACCTGTGTTTGTATATGTCTGTTAACTCCGGTATCGTAATGAAACCAATCCTCACACCTTTCCATTGGTGAACCATAAGTTTGTTTAATGAATCTGTGATTGCCCTTCTCCGTGGAAATATCTGCCCTGGTATCCATTTTTAGGTAACACCTATAAGTGATATGATATGATATGTGTCTTTCACTTTCTGACTTACTACAAGTCACGTGATTACTTCTAGACTCATCTACGGTGCTGCAAATTGCATTGTGTCCTTTTTTCCCTTGGCTTCTCTTCTGCCTTAGCGGGGTCCATTTTCAACAATGTGATTCCCTGAGGGTTGTGGATTAGCTGACCTGGGCAGCCTTACCCTGCCGGCCCACCCTCCCCAGGTGTGCCTCGTTGAGGTCAATATAAACTGCGCTCCAGGCAGCAGTAGCCCCTGAAGCTGTGCCTGACTCCATATTCTCTGCCCCGTCAGCAGTCTCGGGGCTGTGCTGGTGGGAGGGAGTGAGGGGCCACAGCTTTGTGGGTGGCCCGGTGTGAGTGGGGTTCTGCTGGCCTTTCTGCAGGAGTTGCCAGGCGGCCGCCTGTAAAGAAGAGGTTGTGTCACCCATACCTTCCGCTGGAATTTCTCTCTGGACAGAGGTGAGGAAGGAAAAAAGCAGTGGGGGCCGGGACAGGAGGGGTATCCCAGGCAGGGCAATGGAAAGCTTCTGGAAGAGCGCCAGGGTCCAGGAACACCCTGGCTGGCCTGCAGGCACCAAGTTGGCCTGCGTCCTGTCGCTGGTGTGGCTCCACGGTCCTTCCTCTAGGCTTTCAAGCCCTTGTACATATTCAGGTGTTTTACCTGGAAAGGGTGGGAACAGTTCAGCAGCAGCTGGCCTGGGGCTCAGCTCACGTTTACTCACAGATGCCTCGGCACGGTCCCCCAGCTTTGCAATGAGGACGCTCCTTGCATGGGGGGTGGGTGGCTGGCTGTATGGGAGATGGTTCCCCACCACTGACCAATTTCAGAATTGTTTACCGCTGGAGCAAGTGCCCTGATAGGGTTTTCCTCTGTATAACTCGTGGGTTCACTTTTTTTTTCTTTTATGGTTCAAGTTAGATTTTATTCCTCTTTTATGTATTTATAAATATAAGCATGGAAAAATTCATTCCTATAAATACATCTGTGTGACGGGAAGAAGTTTTTCTGTTTTATTTTTAAATTTTTTAAAATTTTGAAATTTAATTTTATTTATTTTTTTATACAGCAGGTTATTATTAGTTATGTATTTTATGCATATACATGTATACAGGTCAATCCAAATCTCCCAACTCATCCCACCACCACCACACCATGGCTTCCCACACTTGGTGTCCATACGTTTGTTCTCTACCTCTGTGTCTCTATTTCTTCCCTGCAAACCAGTTCATCTGTACCATTTTTTTAGGTTCCACCTATATGCATTAATATACAATATTTGTTTTCCTCTTTCTGACTTACTTCATTCTGTATGACAGTCTCTCGATCCATCGATGTCTCTACAAATGACCCAGTTTTATTCCTTTTTATGGCCGAGTAATATTCCATTTCATATATGTACCACCTCTTTATCCATTCATCTGTCTGTGGGCATTTAGGTTGCTTCCATTACCTGGCTATTGTAAATAGTGCTGCAATGAACACTGTGGTGAATGTGCTTTTTTGATTTACCGTTTTCTCTGGGTATATGCCCAAAAGTGGGATTGCTGGATCAGATGGTAATTCTATTTCTAGCTTTTTAAGGAAACTCCATACTGTTCTCCATAGTGACTGTATCAATTTACATTCCCACCAGTAGTGGAAGAGGGCTCCTTTTGTCCACACCCTCCCCAGAATTGGTTGTTTGTAGATTTTCTGATGATGCCGATTCTAACAGGTGTGACGTGATACCTCATTGTAGTTTTGATTTGCATTTCTCTAATAATTAGTGCTGTTGAGCAGCTTTTCATGTGCGTCTTGGCCATCTCTGTGTCTTCTTTGAAGAAACGTCTCTTTAGATCTTCTGCCCATTTTTGTATTGGGGTGTTTGTTTTTTTAATATTAAGCTGCATGAGTTGTTTATATATATTGGAGTTTAAACCTCTGTCCATTGATTCGTCTGCAACGATTTTCGCCCATTCTGAGGGATGCCTTTTTCCATTCTCGTGTTTTTTAACAAAAAAGGAAAGAAAGCAAAAGAAGCAGAACACTAATGTGCGTAAAATATGCCTTTTGAAACGGTCGTTTTGAAATATGGATGTCCTTTGAATTTTTTGGTCGATATGTGACCCCTGGATTTGTTTTCAGGGTAGTTGTCATTTACAGGCCTGCAATGATTTTGAATATCAACTGACCATTAGCGCTGGGATTAAAGCTGCTGTTGTGTGAAACGGCCACAAGGTGGCAGCAGTTCACCCTTACCAAATCTGGTTACTAGGGCAAGAGAGCCTCAGTGGAAGTGGTGTTCTAGATTGGAATTTAGAATGGAATGTGCCAGGAGAAAGCCCCTCACGTTTGTCTCACTACATCGTGTTCGTGTTTATAATTTAATTTTTTTTTTATTTTTTATTACAGCAAGTTTGATTACAATGTTTGGCTTGTGGTAGGTGTGGAAGATGTGGTTCTTTTACACATATACAGATGTCTGTTCTTCCTGGGATCCTTTTCCCATGTACGTTATGACAGAATGTTGAGTAGTCCTCTCTTGGTATTCTGTAGGTCTTTGGTGATTATATATGTCACCTGTGTTTGTATATGTCTGTTAACCCCGATATCGTAATGAAACCAATCCTCACACCTTTCCATTGGTGTAACATAAGTGTGTTTAATGAATCTGTGATTGACCTTCTCCGTGGAAATATCTGCCCTGGTATCCATTTTTAGGTAACACCTATAAATGATATGATATGATATGTGTCTTTCACTTTCTGACTTACTACAAGTCACATGATTTCTTCTAGACTCATCTACGGTGCTGCAAATGGCATTGTGTACTTTTTTCCCTTGGCTTCTCTTCTGTCTTAGCGGGGACCATTTTCAACAATGTGATTCCCTGAGGGTTGTGGATTAGCTGACCTGGGCAGCCTTACCCTGCCGGCCCGCCCTCACCAGGTGTGCCTCATTGAGATCAATATAAAGAGAGCTCCAGGCAGCAATAGCCCCTGAAGTTGTGCCTGACTCCATATTCTCTGCCCCGTCAGCAGTATCGGGGCTGTGCTGGTGGGAGGGAGTGAGGGGCCACAGCTTTGTGGCTGGCCAGGTGTGAGTGGGGTTCTGCGGGCCTTTCTGCAGGAGTTGTCAGGCTGCCGCCTGTAAAGAAGAGCATGTGTCACCCATTCCTTCCGCTGGAATTTCTCTCCGGACAGAGGTGAGGAAGGAAAAATGCAGTGGGGGCCCGGACATGAGGGGTATCTCAGGCCGGGCAATGGAAAGCTTCTGGAAGAGCGCCAGGGTCCAGGACCACCCTGGCTGGCCTGCAGGCACCATGTTGGCCTGTGTGCTGTCGCTGGTGTTGCTCCAGGGTCCTTCCTGTAGGCTTTCAAGCCCTTGTACATATTCAGGTGTTTTACCTGGAAAGGGTGGGAACAGTTCAGCAGCAGCTGGCCTGGGGCTCAGCTCACGTTTACTCACAGATGCCTCGGCACAGTCCCGAATCTTTGCAATGAGGACGCTCCTTGCGTGGGGGGTCGGTTGCTGGCTGTATGGGAGATGGTTCCCGACCTCCGACCAATTTCAGAATTGTTTACCGCTGGAGCAAGTGCCGTGATAGGGTATTCCTCTGTATAACTCGTGGGTTCAATTTTTTTTTCTTTTATGGTTCAAGTTAGATTTTATTCCTCTTTTATGTATTTATAAATATAAGCATGGAAATAATTCATTCCTGTAAATACATCTGTGTGACGGGAAGAATTTTTTCTGTTTTATTTTTAAATTTTATTTTTTAAAATTTTGAAATTTAATTTTATTTATGTTTTTATACAGCAGGTTATTATTAGTTATGTATTTTATGTATATACATGTATACAGGTCAATCCCAAACTCCCAACTCATCCCACCACCACCACCCCATGGCTTCCCACACTTGGTGTCCATACGTTTGTTCTCTACCTCTGTGTCTCTATTTCTTCCTTGCAAACCAGTTCATCTGTACCATTTTTAGGCTCCACATATATGCATTAATATACAATATTTGTTTTCCTCTTTCTGACTTACTTCATTCTGTATGACAGTCTCTCGATCCATCGATGTCTCTACAAATGACCCAGTTTCATTCCTTTTTATGGCCGAGTAATATTGCATTTTATATATGTACCACATCTTTACCCATTCATCTGTCTGTGGGCATTTAGGTTGCTTCCATTACCTGGCTATTGTAAATAGTGCTGCAACGAACATTGTGGTGAATATGCCTTTTTGAAATACGGTTTTCTCTGGGTATATGCCCAGAAGTGGGATTGCTGGATCAGATGGTAATTCTATTTCTAGTTTTTTTAAGGAAACTCCATACTGTTCTCCATAGTGACTGTATCAATTTACATTCCCACCAATAGTGGAAGAGGGCTCCTTTTGTGCACACCCTCCCCAGAATTGGTTGTTTGTAGATTTTCTGATGATGCCGATTCTAACAGGTGTGAGGTGATACCTCATTGAAGTTTTGATTTGCATTTCTCCAATAATTAGTGCTGTTGAGCAGCTTTTCATGTGCGTCTTGGCCATCTCTGTGTCTCCTTTGAAGAAACGTCTCTTTAGATCTTCTGCCCATTTTTTTTGGGTTGTTTGTTTTTTTTAATATTAAGCTGCACGAGCTGTTTATATATATTGGAGATTAAACCTCTGTCCATTGATTCGTCTGCAACGATTTTCGCCCATTCTGAGGGATGCCTTTTTCCATTCCCGTGTTTTTTAACAAAAAAGGAAAGAAAGGAAAAGAAGCAGAACACTAATGTGCGTAAAATATGCCTTTTGAAACGGTCGTTTTGAAATATGGACGTCCTTTGAATTTTTTGGTCGATATGTGAACCCAGGATTTGTTTTCAGGGCAGGTGTCATTTACAGGCCTGCAATGATTTTGAATATCAACTGACCATTAGCGTTGGGATTAAAGCTGCTGTTGTGTGAAACGGCCACAAGGTGGCAGCAGTTCACCCTTACCAAATCTGGTTACTAGGGCAAGAGGGCCTCAGTGGAAGTGGTGTTCTAGATTGGAATTTAGAATGGAATGTGCCAGGAGAAAGCCCCTCACGTTTGTCTCACTACATCTTCTTCGCGTTTTTAATTTATTTTTTTTTATTTTTTATTACAGCAAGTTTGATTACAGTGTTTGACTTGTTGTAGGTGTGGAAGATGTGGTTCTTTTACACATATACAGATGTCTGTTCTTCCTGGGATCATTTTCCCATGTACGTTATGACAGAATGTTGAGTAGTCCTCTCTTGGTATTCTGTAGGTCTTTGGTGATTATATATGTCACCTGTGTTTGTATATGTCTGTTAACCCCGATATCGTAATGAAACCAATCCTCACACCTTTCCATTGGTGAACCATAAGTGTGTTTAATGAATCTGTGATTGACCTTCTCCGTGGAAATATCTGCCCTGGTATCCATTTTTAGGTAACACCTATAAATGATATGATATGATATGTGTCTTTCACATTCTGACTTACTACAAGTCACATGATTACTTCTAGACTCATCTACGGAGCTGCAAATGGCATTGTGTCCTTTTTTCCCTTGGCTTCTCTTCTGCCTTTGCGGGGTCCATTTTCAACAATGTGATTCCCTGAGGGTTGTGGATTAGCTGACCTGGGCAGCCTTACCCTGCCGGCCCGCCCTCCCCAGGTGTGCCTCATTGAGATCAATATAAACAGAGCTCCAGGCAGCAATAGCCCCTGAAGCTGTGCCTGACTCCATATTCTCTGCCCCGTCAGCTGTATCGGGGCTGTGCTGGTGGGAGGGAGTGAGGGGCCACAGCTTTGTGGGTGGCCCGGTGTGAGTGGGGTTCTGCTGGCCTTTCTGCAGGAGTTGTCAGGCTGCTGCCTGTAAAGAAGAGGATGTGTCACCCATACCTTCCGCTGGAAATTCTCTCCGGACAGAGGTGAGGAAGGAAAAAAGCAGTGGGGGCCGGGACAGGAGGGGTATCTCAGGCAGGGCACTGAAAACTTCTGGAAGAGCGCCAGGGTCCAGGAACACCCTGGCTGGCCTAGAGGCACCAAGTTGGCCTGCGTGCTGTCGCTGGTGTGGCTCCACGGTCCTTCCTCTAGGCTTTCAAGCCCTTGTACATATTCAGGTGTTTTACCTGGAAAGGGTAGGAACAGTTCAGCAGCAGCTGGCCTGGGGCTCAGCTCACGTTTACTCACAGATGCCTCGGCACAGTCCCGAAGCTTTGCAATGAGGACGCTCCTTGCGTGGGGGGTGGGTTGCTGGCTGTATGGGAGATGGTTCCCGACCTCTGACCAATTTCAGAATTGTTTACCGCTGGAGCAAGTGCCGTGATAGGGTATTCCTCTGTAAAACTCGTGGGTTCAATTTTTTTTTTCTTTTATGGTTCAAGTTAGATTTTATTCCTCTTTTATGTATTTATAAATATAAGCATGGAAATAATTCATTCCTGTAAATACATCTGTGTGACGGGAAGAATTTTTTGTGTTTTATTTTTAAATTTTATTTTTTAAAATTTTGAAATTTAATTTTATTTATGTTTTTATACAGCAGGTTATTATTAGTTATGTATTTTATGCATATACATGTATACAGGTCAATCCCAATCTCCCAACTCATCCCAGCACCACCACCCCATGGCTTCCCACACTTGGTGTCCATATGTTTGTTCTCTACCTCTGTGTCTCTATTTCTTCCCTGCAAACCAGTTCATCTGTACCATTTTTTTAGGTTCCACATATATGCATTAATATACAATATTTGTTTTCCTCTTTCTGACTTACTTCTTTCTGTATGACAGTCTCTCGATCCATCGATGTCTCTACAAATGACCGAGTTTCATTCCTTTATATGGCCGAGTAATATTCCATTTCATATATGTACCACCTCTTTATCCATTCATCTGTCTGTGGGCATTTAGGTTGCTTCAATTACCTGGCTATTGTAAATAGTGCTGCAATGAACATTGTGGTGAATGTGCCTTTTTGATTTACGGTTTTCTCTGGGTATATGCCCAGAAGTGGGATTGCTGGATCAGATGGTAATTCTATTTCTAGTTTTTTTAAGGAAACTCCATACTGTTCTCCATAGTGACTGTATCAATTTACATTCCCACCAATAGTGGAAGAGGGCTCCTTTTGTCCACACCCTCCCCAGAATTGGTTGTTTGTAGATTTTCTGATGATGCCGATTCTAACAGGTGTGAGGTGATACCTCATTGTAGTTTTGATTTGCATTTCTCTAATAATTAGTGCTGTTGAGCAGCTTTTCATGTGCGTCTTGGCCATCTCTGTGTCTCCTTTGAAGAAACGTCTCTTTAGATCTTCTGCCCATTTTTGGATTGGGTTGTTTGTTTTTTTAATATTAAGCTGCATGATTTGTTTATATATATTGGAGATTAAACCTCTGTCCATTGATTCGTCTTCAACGATTTTCGCCCATTCTGAGGGATGCCTTTTTCCATTCCCGTGTTTTTTAACAAAAAAGGAAAGAAAGGAAAAGAAGCAGAACACTAATGTGCGTAAAATATGCCTTTTGAAACGGTCCTTTTGAAATATGGACGTCCTTTGAAATTTTTGGTCGATATGTGAACCCAGGATTTGTTTTCAGGGCAGGTGTCATTTACAGGCCTGCAATGATTTTGAATATCAACTGACCATTAGCGTTGGGATTAAAGCTGCTGTTGTGTGAAACGGCCACAAGGTGGCAGCAATTCACCCGTACCAAATCTGGTTACTAGGGCAAGAGAGCCTCAGTGGAAGTGGTGTTCTAGATTGGAGTTTAGAATGGAATGTGCCAGGAGAAAGCCCCTCACGTTTGTCTCACTACTTCTTGTTCGTGTTTTTAATTTAATTTTTTATTTTTTTATTACAGCAAGTTTGATTACAGTGTTTGGCTTGTTGTAGGTGTGGAAGATGTGGTTCTTTTACACATATACACATGACTGTTCTTCCTGGGATCCTTTTCCCATGTACGTTATGACAGAATTTTAAGTAGTCCTCTCCTGGTATTCTGTAGGCCTTTGGTGATTATATATGTCACCTGTGTTTGTATATGTCTGTTAACCCCGATATCGTAATGAAACCAATCCTCACACCTTTCCATTGGTGAACCATAAGTTTGTTTAATGAATCTGTGATTGCCCTTCTCCGTGGAAATATCTGCCCTGGTATCCATTTTTAGGTAACACCTATAAGTGATATGATATGATATGTGTCTTTCACTTTCTGACTTACTACAAGTCACGTGATTAATTCTAGACTCCTCTACGGTGCTGCAAATGGCATTGTGTCCTTTTTTCCCTTGGCTTCTCTTCTGCCTTAGCGGGGTCCATTTTCAACAATGTGATTCCCTGAGGGTTGTGGATTAGCTGACCTGGGCAGCCTTACCCTGCCGGCCCGCCCTCCCCAGGTGTGCCTCGTTGAGGTCAATATAAACAGAGCTCCAGGCAGCAATAGCCCCTGAAGCTGTGCCTGACTCCATATTCTCTGCCCCGTCAGCAGTCTCGGGGCTGTGCTGGTGGGAGGGTGTGAGGGGCCACAGCTTTGTTGGTGGCCCGGTGTTAGTGGGGTTCTGCTGACCTTTCTGCAGGAGTTGCCAGGCTGCCGCCTGTAAAGAAGAGGATGTGTCACCCATACCTTCCGCTGGAATTTCTCTCCGGACAGAGGTGAGGAAGGAAAAAAGCAGTGGGGGCCGGGACAGGAGGGGTATCTCAAGCAGGGCAATGGAAAGCTTCTGGAAGAGCGCCAGGGTCCAGGACAACCCTGGCTGGCCTGCAGGCACCAAGTTGGCCTGCGTGCTGTCGCTGGTGTGGCTCCACGGTCCTTCCTCTAGTCTTTCAAGCCCTTGTACATATTCAGGTGTTTTACCTGGAAAGGGTGGGAACAGTTCAGCAGCAGCTGGCCTGGGGCTCAGCTCACGTTTACTCACAGATGCCTCAGCACGGTCCCCCAGCTTTGCAATGAGGACGCTCCTTGCGTGGGGTGTGGGTTGCTGGCTGTATGGGAGATGGTTCCCCACCTCTGACCAATTTGAGAATTGTTTACCACTGGAACAAGTGCCCTGTTAGGGTTTTCCTCTGTATAACTCGTGGGTTCAGGTTTTTTTTTTTCTTTTATGGTTCAAGTTAGATTTTATTCCTCTTTTATGTATTTATAGATATAAGCATGGAAATAATTCATTCCTATAAATACATCTGTGTGATGGGAAGAACTATTTTCTGTTTTATTTTTAAATTTTATTTTTTAAAATTTTGAAATTTAATTTTATTTATTTATTTTATACAGCACGTTATTGTTAGTTATGTATTTTATGCATATACATGTATACAGGTCAATCCCAAACTCCCAACTCATCCCACCACCACCACCCCATGGCTTCCCACACTTGGTGTCCATACGTTTGTTCTCTACCTCTGTGTCTCTATTTCTTCCCTGCAAACCAGTTCATCTGTACCATTTTTTTAGGTTCCACATATATGCATTAATATACAATATTTGTTTTCCTCTTTCTGACTTACTTCATTCTGTATGACAGTCTCTCTATCCATCGATGTCTCTACAAATGACCCAGTTTCATTCCTTTTTATGGCCGAGTAATATTCCATTTCATATATGTACCACATCTTTATCCATTCATCTGTCTGTGGGCATTTAGGTTGCTTCCATTACCTGGATATTGTAAATAGTGCTGCAATGAACATTGTGGTGAATGTGCCTTTTTGATGTACGGTTTTCTCTGGGTATATGCCCAGAAGTGGGATTGCCGGATCAGATGGAAATTCTATTTCTCGTTTTTTTAAGGAAACTCCATACTGTTCTCCATAGTGACTGTATCAATTTACATTCCCACCAATAGTGGAAAAGGGCTCCCTTTGTCCACACCCTCCCCAGAATTGGTTGTTTGTAGATTTTCTGATGATGCCGATTCTAACAGGTGTGAGGTGATACCTCATTGTAGTTTTGATTTGCATTTCTCTAATAATTAGTGCTGTTGAGCAGCTTTTCATGTGCGTCTTGGCCATCTCTGTGTCTCCTTTGTAGAAACGTCTCTTTAGATCTCCTGCCCATTTTTTGGGGGGTTGTTTGTTTTTTTAATATTAAGCTGCATGAGCTGTTTATATATATTGGAGATTAAACCTCTGTCCATTGATTCGTCTGCAACGATTTTCGCCCATTCTGAGGGATGCCTTTTTCCATTCCCGTGTTTTTTAACAAAAAAGGAAAGAAAGGAAAAGAAGCAGAACACTAATGTGCGTAAAATATGCCTTTTGAAACGGTCGTTTTGAAATATGGACGTCCTTTGAATTTTTTGGTCGATATGTGACCCCAGGATTTGTTTTCAGGGCAGGTGTCATTTACAGGCCTGCAATGATTTTGAATATCAACTGACCATTAGCGTTGGGATTAAAGCTGCTGTTGTGTGAAACGGCCACAAGGTGGCAGCAGTTCACCCTTACCAAATCTGGTTACTAGGGCAAGAGAGCCTCAGTGGAAGTGGTGTTCTAGATTGGAGTTTAGAATGGAATGTGCCAGGAGAAAGCCCCTCACGTTTGTCTCACTACATCTTGTTCGTGTTTTTAATTTATTTTTTTTTATTTTTTATTACAGCAAGTTTGATTACAATGTTTGGCTTGTTGTAGGTGTGGAAGATGTGGTTCTTTTACACATATACAGATGTCAGATCTTCCTGGGATCCTTTTCCCATGTACGTTATGACAGAATGTTGAGTAGTTCTCTCGGTATTCTGTTGGTCTTTGGTGATTATATATGTCACCTGTGTTTGTATATGTCTGTTACCTCCGATATCGTAATGAAACCAATCCTCACACCTTTCCATTGATGAACCATAAGTTTGTTTAATGAATCTGTGATTGCCCTTCTCCGTGGAAATATCTGCCCTGGTATCCATTTTTACGTAACACCTATAAGTGATATGATATGATATGTGTCTTTCACTTTCTGACTTACTACAACTCACGTGATTACTTCTAGACTCATCTACGGTGCTGCAAATGGCATTGTGTCCTTCTTTCCCTTGGCTTCTCTTCTGCCTTAGCGGGGTACATTTTCAACAATGTGATTCCCTGAGGGTTGTGGATTAGCTGACCTGGGCAGCCTTACACTGCCAGCCCGCCCTCCCCAGGTGTGCCTCGTTGAGGTCAATATAAACAGCGCTCCAGGCAGCAATAGCCCCTGAAGCTGTGCCTGACTCCATATTCTCTGCCCCGTCAGCAGTCTCGGGGCTGTGCTGGTGGGAGGGAGTGAGGGGCCACAGCTTTGTGGGTGGCCCGGTGTGAGTGAGGTTCTGCTGGCCTTTCTGCAGGAGTTGCCAGGGTGCCGCCTGTAAAGAAGAGGTTGTGTCACCCATACCTTCCGCTGGAATTTCTCTCCGGACAGAGGTGAGGAAGGAAAAAAGCAGTGGGGGCCGGGACAGGAGGGGTATCTCAGGCAGGGCAATGGAAAGCTTCTGGAAGTGCGCCCGGGGCCACGACCACCCTGGCTGTCCTGCAGGCACCAAGTTGGCCTGCGTGCTGTCCCTGGTGTTGCTCCACGGTCCTTCCTCTAGGCTTTCAAGCCCTTGTACATATTCAGGTGTTTTACCTGGAAAGGGTGGGAACAGTTCAGCAGCAGCTGGCCTGGGGCTCAGCTCACGTTTACTCACAGATGCCTCGGCACGGTCCCCCAGCTTTGCAATGAGGACGCTCCTTGCGTGGGGGGTGGGTTGCTGGCTGTATGGGAGACGGTTCCCCACCTCTGACCAATTTCAGAATTGTTTACCACTGGAGCAAGTGCCCTGATAGGGTTTTCCTCTGTATAACTCGTGGGTTCAGGTTTTTTTTTATTTTATGGTTCAAGTTATATTTTATTCCTCTTTTATGTATTTATAGATATAAGCATGGAAATAATTCATTCCTATAAATACATCTGTGTGACGGGAAGAACTTTTTTCTGTTTTATTTTTAAATTTTATTTTTTAAAATTTTGAAATTTAATTTTATTTATTTTTTTTATACAGCACGTTATTATTAGTTATGTATTTTATGCATATACAAGTATACAGGTCAATCCCAAACTCCCAACTCATCCCACCACCACCACCCCATGGCTTCCCACACTTGGTGTCCATACGTTTGTTCTCTACCTCTGTGTCTCTATTTCTTCCCTGCAAACCAGTTCATCTGTACCATTTTTAGGCTCCACATATATGCATTAATATACAATATTTGTTTTCCTCTTTCTGAATTACTTCATTCTGTATGACAGTCTCTCGATCCATCGATGTCTCTACAAATGACCCAGTTTCATTCCTTTTTATGGCCGAGTAATATTCCATTTTATATATGTACCACCTCTTTATCCATTCTTCTGTCTGTGGGCATTTAGGTTGCTTCCATTACCTGGCTATTGTAAATAGTGCTGCAACGAACATTGTGGTGAATGTGCCTTTTTGAATTACGGTATTCTCTGGGTATATGCCCAGAAGTGGGATTGCTGGATCAGATGGTAATTCTATTTCTAGTTTTTTTAAGGAAACTCCATACTGTTCTCCATAGTGACTGTATCAATTTACATTCCCACCAATAGTGGAAGAGGGCTCCTTTTGTCCACACCCTCCCCAGAATTGGTTGTTTGTAGATTTTCTGATGATGCCGATTCTAACAGGTGTGAGGAGATACCTCATTGTAGTTTTGATTTGCATTTCTCCAATAATTAGTGCTGTTGAGCAGCTTTTCATGTGCATCTTGGCCATCTCTGTGTCTCCTTTGAAGAAACGTCTCTTTAGATCTTCTGCCCATTTTTTTGGGTTGTTTGTTTTTTTTAATATTAAGCTGCATGAGCTGTTTATATATATTGGCGATTAAACCTCTGTCCATTGATTCGTCTGCAACGATTTTCGCCCATTCTGAGCGATGCCTTTTTCCATTCCCGTGTTTTTTAACAAAAAAGGAAAGAAAGGAAAAGAAGCAGAACACTAATGTGCGTAAAATATGCCTTTTGAAACGGTCGTTTTGAAATATGGATGTCCTTTGAATTTTTTGGTCGATATGTGACCCCAGGATTTATTTTCAGGGCAGGTGTCATTTACAGGCCTGCAATGATTTTGAATATCAACTGACCATAAGCGTTGGGATTAAAGCTGCTGTTGTGTGAAACGGCCACAAGGTGGCAGCAGTTCACCCTTACCAAATCTGGTTACTAGGGCAAGAGAGCCTCAGTGGAAGTGGTGTTCTAGATTGGAGTTTAGAATGGAATGTGCCAGGAGAAAGCCCCTCACATTTGTCTCACTACATCTTGTTCGTGTTTTTAATTTAATTTTTTTATTTTTTATTACAGCAAGTTTGATTACAATGTTTGGCTTGTTGTAGGTGTGGAAGATGTGGTTCTTTTACACATATACAGATGTCTGTTCTTCCTGGGATCCTTTTCCCATGTACGTTATGACAGAATGTTGAGGAGTCCTCTCGGTATTCTGTAGGTCTTTGGTGATTATATATGTCACCTGTGTTTGTATATGTCTGTTAACTCCGGTATCGTAATGAAACCAATCCTCACACCTTTCCATTGGTGAACCATAAGTTTGTTTAATGAATCTGTGATTGCCCTTCTCCGTGGAAATATCTGCCCTGGTATCCATTTTTAGGTAACACCTATAAGTGATATGATATGATATGTGTCTTTCACTTTCTGACTTACTACAAGTCACGTGATTACGTCTAGACTCATCTACGGTGCTGCAAATGGCATTGTGTCCTTTTTTCCCTTGGCTTCTCTTCTGCCTTAGCGGGGTCCATTTTCAACAATGTGATTCCCTGAGGGTTGTGGATTAGCTGACCTGGGCAGCCTTACCCTGCCGGCCCGCCCTCCCCAGGTGTGCCTCGTTGAGGTCAATATAAACTGCGCTCCAGGCAGCAGTAGCCCCTGAAGCTGTGCCTGACTCCATATTCTCTGCCCCGTCAGCAGTCTCGGGGCTGTGCTTGTGGGAGGGAGTGAGGGGCCACAGCTTTGTGGGTGGCCCCGTGTGAGTGGGGTTCTGCTGGCCTTTCTGCAGGAGTTGCCAGGCTGCCGCCTGTAAAGTAGAGGTTGTGTCACCCATACCTTCCGCTGGAATTTCTCTCCGGACAGAGGTGAGGAAGGAAAAAAGCAGTGGGGGCCGGGACAGGAGGGGTATCTCAGGCAGGGCAATGGAAAGCTTCTGGAAGTGCGCCCGGGACCACGACCACCCTGGCTGGCCTGCAGGCACCAAGTTGGCCTGCGTGCTGTCCCTGGTGTGGCTCCACGGTCCTTCCTCTAGGCTTTCAAGCCCTTGTACATATTCAGGTGTTTTACCTGGAAAGGGTGGGAACAGTTCAGCAGCAGCTGGCCTGGGGCTCAGCTCACGTTTACTCACAGATGCCTCGGCACGGTCCCCCAGCTTTGCAATGAGGACGCTCCTTGCGTGGGGGGTGGGTTGCTGGCTGTATGGGAGACGGTTCCCCACCTCTGACCAATTTCAGAATTGTTTACCACTGGAGCAAGTGCCCTGATAGGGTTTTCCTCTGTATAACTCGTGGGTTCAGGTTTTTTTTTATTTTATGGTTCAAGTTAGATTTTATTCCTCTTTTATGTATTTATAGATATAAGCATGGAAATAATTCATTCCTATAAATACATCTGTGTGACGGGAAGAACTTTTTTCTGTTTTATTTTTAAATTTTATTTTTTAAAATTTTGAAATTTAATTTTATTTATTTTTTTTATACAGCACGTTATTATTAGCTATGTATTTTATGCATATACAAGTATACAGGTCAATCCCAAACTCCCAACTCATCCCACCACCACCACCCCATGGCTTCCCACACTTGGTGTCCATACGTTTGTTCTCTACCTCTGTGTCTCTATTTCTTCCCTGCAAACCAGTTCATCTGTACCATTTTTAGGCTCCACATATATGCATTAATATACAATATTTGTTTTCCTCTTTCTGACTTACTTCATTCTGTATGACAGTCTCTCGATCCATCGATGTCTCTACAAATGACCCAGTTTCATTCCTTTTTATGGCCGAGTAATATTCCATTTTATATATGTACCACCTCTTTATCCATTCTTCTGTCTGTGGGCATTTAGGTTGCTTCCATTACCTGGCTATTGTAAATAGTGCTGCAACGAACATTGTGGTGAATGTGCCTTTTTGAATTACGGTATTCTCTGGGTATATGCCCAGAAGTGGGATTGCTGGATCAGATGGTAATTCTATTTCTAGTTTTTTTAAGGAAACTCCATACTGTTCTCCATAGTGACTGTATCAATTTACATTCCCACCAATAGTGGAAGAGGGCTCCTTTTGTCCACACCCTCCCCAGAATTGGTTGTTTGTAGATTTTCTGATGATGCCGATTCTAACAGGTGTGAGGTGATACCTCATTGTAGTTTTGATTTGCATTTCTCCAATAATTACTGCTGTTGAGCAGCTTTTCATGTGCGTCTTGGCCATCTCTGTGTCTCCTTTGTAGAAACGTCTCTTTAGATCTTCTGCCCATTTTTTTGGGGTTGTTTGTTTTTTTTAATATTAAGCTGCATGAGCTGTTTATATATATTGGCGATTAAACCTCTGTCCATTGATTCGTCTGCAACAATTTTCGCCCATTCTGAGCGATGCCTTTTTCCATTCCCGTGTTTTTTAACAAAAAAGGAAAGAAAGGAAAAGAAGCAGAACACTAATGTGCGTAAAATATGCCTTTTGAAACGGTCGTTTTGAAATATGGACGTCCTTTGAATATTTTGGTCGATATGTGACCCCAGGATTTGTTTTCAGGGCAGGTGTCATTTACAGGCCTGCAATGATTTTGAATATCAACTGACCATTAGTGTTGGGATTAAAGCTGCTGTTGTGTGAAACGGCCACAAGGTGGCAGCAGTTCACCCTTACCAAATCTGGTTACTAGGGCAAGAGAGCCTCAGTGGAAGTGGTGTTCTAGATTGGAGTTTAGAATGGAATGTGCCAGGAGAAAGCCCCTCACGTTTGTCTCAGTACATCTTGTTCGTGTTTTTAATTTAATTTTTTATTTTTTATTACAGCAAGTTTGATTACAATGTTTGGCTTGTTGTAGGTGTGGAAGATGTGGTTCTTTTACACATATACACATGTATGTTCTTCCTGGGATCCTTTTCCCATGTACGTTATGACAGAATGTTGAGTAGTCTTCTCTTGGTATTCTGTAGGTCTTTGGTGATTATATATGTCACCTGTGTTTGTATATGTCTGTTAACCCCGATATCGTAATGAAACCAATCCTCACACCTTTCCATTGGTGAACCATAATTTTGTTTAATGAATCTGTGATTGCCCTTCTCCGTGGAAATATCTGCCCTGGTATCCATTTTTAGGTAACACCTATAAGTGATATGATATGTGTCTTTCACTTTCTGACTTACTACAAGTCACGTGATTACTTCTAGACTCATCTACGGTGCTGCAAAGGGCATTGTGTCCTTTTTTCGCTTGGCTTCTCTTCTGCCTTAGCGGGGTCCATTTTCAACAATGTGATTCCCTGAGGGTTGTGTGTTAGCTGACCTGGGCAGCCTTACCCTGCCGGCCCGCCCCCCCCAAGTGTGCCTCGTTGAGGTCAATATAAACAGAGCTCCACGCAGCAATAGCCCCTGAAGCTGTGCCTGACTCCATATTCTCTGCCCCGTCAGCAGTCTCGGGGCTGTGCTGGTGGGAGGGAGTGAGGGGCCACAGCTTTGTGGGTGGCCCGGTGTGAGTGGGGTTCTGCTGGACTTTCTGCAGGAGTTGCCAGGCTGCCGCCTGTAAAGAAGTGGTTGTGTCACCCATACCTTCTGCTGGAATTTCTCTCCGGACAGAGGTGAGGAAGGAAAAAAGCAGTGGGGGCCGGGACAGGAGGGGTATCTCAGGCAGGGCAATGGAAAGATTCTGGAAGAGCGCTAGGGTCCAGGACCACCCTGGCTGGCCTGCAGGCACCAGGTTGGCCTGCGTGCTGTCGCTGGTGTTGCTCCAGGGTCCTTCCTCTAGGCTTTCAAGCCCTTGTACATATTCAGGTGTTTTACCTGGAAAGGGTGGGAACAGTTCAGCAGCAGCTGGTCTGGGGCTCAGCTCACGTTTACTCACAGATGCCTTGGCACGGTCCCCCAGCTTTGCAATGAGGACGCTCCTTGCGTGGGGGGTGGGTTGATGGCTGTATGGGAGATGGTTCCCCACCTCTGACCAATTTCAGAATTGTTTACCGCTGGAGCAAGTGCCGTGATAGGGTTTTCCTCTGTATAACTCGTGGGTTCAATTTTTTTTTCTTTTATGGTTCAAGTTAGATTTTATTCCTCTTTTATGTATTTATAAATATAAGCATGGAAATAATTCATTCCTATAAATACATCTGTGTGACGGGAAGAATATTTTCTGTTTTATTTTTAAATTTTATTTTTTAAAATTTTGAAATTTCATTTTATTTATGTTTTTGTACAGCAGGTTATTATTAGTTATGTATTTTATGCATATACATGTATACAGGTCAATCCCAATCTCCCAACTCATCCCACCACCACCACCCCATGGCTTCCCACCCTTGGTGTCCATACGTTTGTTCTCTACCTCTGTGTCTCTATTTCTTCCCTGCAAACCAGTTCATCTGTACCATTTTTATAGGTTCCACATATATGCATTAATATACAATATTTGTTTTCCTCTTTCTGACTTACTTCATTCTGTATGACAGTCTCTCGATCCATCGATGTCTCTACAAATGACCCAGTTTCATTCCTTTTTATGGCCGAGTAATATTCCATTTCATATATGTACCACATCTTTATCCATTCATCTGTCTGTGGGCATTTAGGTTGCTTCCATTACCTGGATATTGTAAATAGTGCTGCAATGAACATTGTGGTGAATGTGCCTTTTTGATGTACGGTTTTCTCTGGGTATATGCCCAGAAGTGGGATTGCCGGATCAGATGGAATTTCTATTTCTCGTTTTTTTAAGGAAACTCCATACTGTTCTCCATAGTGACTGTATCAATTTACATTCCCACCAATAGTGGAAGAGGGCTCCCTTTGTCCACACCCTCCCCAGAATTGGTTGTTTGTAGATTTTCTGATGATGCCGATTCTAACAGGTGTGAGGTGATACCACATTGTAGTTTTGATTTGCATTTCTCTAATAATTAGTGCTGTTGAGCAGCTTTTCATGTGCGTCTTGGCCATCTCTGTGTCTCCTTTGAAGAAACGTCTCTTTAGATCTCCTGCCCATTTTTTGGGGGGTTGTTTGTTTTTTTAATATTAAGCTGCATGAGCTGTTTATATATATTGGAGATTAAACCTCTGTCCATTGATTCGTCTGCAACTATTTTCACCCATTCTGAGGGATGCCTTTTTCCATTCCCGTGTTTTTTAACAAAAAAAGGAAAGAAAGGAAAAGAAGCAGAACACTAATGTGCGTAAAATATGCCTTTTGAAACGGTCGTTTTGAAATATGGACGTCCTTTGAATTTTTTGGTCGATATGTGACCCCAGGATTTGTTTTCAGGGCAGGTGTCATTTACAGGCCTGCAATGATTTTGAATATCAACTGACCATTAGCGTTGGGATTAAAGCTGCTGTTGTGTGAAACGGCCACAAGGTGGCAGCAGTTCACCCTTACCAAATCTGGTTACTAGGGCAAGAGAGCCTCAGTGGAAGTGGTGTTCTAGATTGGAGTTTAGAATGGAATGTGCCAGGAGAAAGCCCCTCACGTTTGTCTCACTACATCTTGTTCGTGTTTTTAATTTATTTTTTTTTATTTTTTATTACAGCAAGTTTGATTACAATGTTTGGCTTGTTGTAGGTGTGGAAGATGTGGTTCTTTTACACATATACAGATGTCAGATCTTCCTGGGATCCTTTTCCCATGTACGTTATGACAGAATGTTGAGTAGTTCTCTCGGTATTCTGTTGGTCTTTGGTGATTATATATGTCACCTGTGTTTGTATATGTCTGTTACCTCCGATATCGTAATGAAACCAATCCTCACACCTTTCCATTGATGAACCATAAGTTTGTTTAATGAATCTGTGATTGCCCTTCTCCGTGGAAATATCTGCCCTGGTATCCATTTTTAGGTAACACCTATAAGTGATATGATATGATATGTGTCTTTCACTTTCTGACTTACTACAAGTCACGTGATTACTTCTAGACTCATCTACGTTGCTGCAAATGGCATTGTGTCCTTCTTTCCCTTGGCTTCTCTTCTGCCTTAGCGGGGTACATTTTCAACAATGTGATTCCCTGAGGGTTGTGGATTAGCTGACCTGGGCAGCCTTACACTGCCAGCCCGCCCTCCCCAGGTGTGCCTCGTTGAGGTCAATATAAACAGCGCTCCAGGCAGCAATAGCCCCTGAAGCTGTGCCTGACTCCATATTCTCTGCCCCGTCAACAGTCTCGGGGCTGTGCTGGTGGGAGGGAGTGAGGGGCCACAGCTTTGTGGGTGGCCCGGTGTGAGTGAGTATCTGCTGGCCTTTCTGCAGGAGTTGCCAGGCTGCCGCCTGTAAAGAAGAGGTTGTGTCACCCATACCTTCCGCTGGAATTTCTCTCCGGACAGAGGTGAGGAAGGAAAAAAGCAGTGGGGGCCGGGACAGGAGGGGTATCTCAGGCAGGGCAATGGAAAGCTTCTGGAAGTGCGCCCGGGGCCACGACCACCCTGGCTGGCCTGCAGGCACCAAGTTGGCCTGCGTGCTGTCCCTGGTGTGGCTCCACGGTCCTTCCTCTAGGCTTTCAAGCCCTTGTACATATTCAGGTGTTTTACCTGGAAAGGGTGGGAACAGTTCAGCAGCAGCTGGCCTGGGGCTCAGCTCACGTTTACTCACAGATGCCTCGGCACGGTCCCCCAGCTTTGCAATGAGGACGCTCCTTGCGTGGGGGGTGGGTTGCTGGCTGTATGGGAGACGGTTCCCCACCTCTGACCAATTTCAGAATTGTTTACCACTGGAGCAAGTGCCCTGATAGGGTTTTCCTCTGTATAACTCGTGGGTTCAGGTTTTTTTTTATTTTATGGTTCAAGTTAGATTTTATTCCTCTTTTATGTATTTATAGATATAAGCATGGAAATAATTCATTCCTATAAATACATCTGTGTGACGGGAAGAACTTTTTTCTGTTTTATTTTTAAATTTTATTTTTTAAAATTTTGAAATTTAATTTTATTTATTTTTTTATACAGCACGTTATTATTAGTTATGTATTTTATGCATATACAAGTATACAGGTCAATCCCAAACTCCCAACTCATCCCACCACCACCACCCCATGGCTTCCCACACTTGGTGTCCATACGTTTGTTCTCTACCTCTGTGTCTCTATTTCTTCCCTGCAAACCAGTTCATCTGTACCATTTTTAGGCTACACATATATGCATTAATATACAATATTTGTTTTCCTCTTTCTGACTTACTTCATTCTGTATGACAGTCTCTCGATCCATCGATGTCTCTACAAATGACCCAGTTTCATTCCTTTTTATGGCCGAGTAATATTCCATTTTATATATGTACCACCTCTTTATCCATTCTTCTGTCTGTGGGCATTTAAGTTGCTTCCATTACCTGGCTATTGTAAATAGTGCTGCAACGAACATTGTGGTGAATGTGCCTTTTTGAATTACGGTATTCTCTGGGTATATGCCCAGAAGTGGGATTGCTGGATCAGATGGTAATTCTATTTCTAGTTTTTTTAAGGAAACTCCATACTGTTCTCCATAGTGACTGTATCAATTTACATTCCCACCAATAGTGGAAGAGGGCTCCTTTTGTCCACACCCTCCCCAGAATTGGTTGTTTGTAGATTTTCTGATGATGCCGATTCTAACAGGTGTTAGGAGATACCTCATTGTAGTTTTGATTTGCATTTCTCCAATAATTAGTGCTGTTGAGCAGCTTTTCATGTGCATCTTGGCCATCTCTGTGTCTCTGAAGAAACGTCTCTTTAGATCTTCTGCCCATTTTTTTTGGGTTGTTTGTTTTTTTTAATATTAAGCTGCATGAGCTGTTTATATATATTGGCGAATAAACCTCTGTCCATTGATTCGTCTGCAACGATTTTCGCCCATTCTGAGCGATGCCTTTTTCCATTCCCGTGTTTTTTAACAAAAAAGGAAAGAAAGGAAAAGAAGCAGAACACTAATGTGCGTAAAATATGCCTTTTGAAACGGTCGTTTTGAAATATGGATGTCCTTTGAATTTTTTGGTCGATATGTGACCCCAGGATTTATTTTCAGGGCAGGTGTCATTTACAGGCCTGCAATGATTTTGAATATCAACTGACCATAAGCGTTGGGATTAAAGCTGCTGTTGTGTGAAACGGCCACAAGGTGGCAGCAGTTCACCCTTAACAAATCTGGTTACTAGGGCAAGAGAGCCTCAGTGGAAGTGGTGTTCTAGATTGGAGTTTAGAATGGAATGTGCCAGGAGAAAGCCCCTCACATTTGTCTCACTACATCTTGTTCGTGTTTTTAATTTAATTTTTTTATTTTTTATTACAGCAAGTTTGATTACAATGTTTGGCTTGTTGTAGGTGTGGAAGATGTGGTTCTTTTACACATATACAGATGTCTGTTCTTCCTGGGATCCTTTTCCCATGTACGTTATGACAGAATGTTGAGGAGTCCTCTCGGTATTCTGTAGGTCTTTGGTGATTATATATGTCACCTGTGTTTGTATATGTCTGTTAACTCCGGTATCGTAATGAAACCAATCCTCACACCTTTCCATTGGTGAACCATAAGTTTGTTTAATGAATCTGTGATTGCCCTTCTCCGTGGAAATATCTGCCCTGGTATCCATTTTTAGGTAACACCTATAAGTGATATGATATGATATGTGTCTTTCACTTTCTGACTTACTACAAGTCACGTGATTACTTCTAGACTCATCTACGGTGCTGCAAATTGCATTGTGTCCTTTTTTCCCTTGGCTTCTCTTCTGCCTTAGCGGGGTCCATTTTCAACAATGTGATTCCCTGAGGGTTGTGGATTAGCTGACCTGGGCAGCCTTACCCTGCCGGCCCGCCCTCCCCAGGTGTGCCTCGTTGAGGTCAATATAAACTGCGCTCCAGGCAGCAGTAGCCCCTGAAGCTGTGCCTGACTCCATATTCTCTGCCCCGTCAGCAGTCTCGGGGCTGTGCTGGTGGGAGGGAGTGAGGGGCCACAGCTTTGTGGGTGGCCCGGTGTGAGTGGGGTTCTGCTGGCCTTTCTGCAGGAGTTGCCAGGCTGCCGCCTGTAAAGAAGAGGTTGTGTCACCCATACCTTCCGCTGGAATTTCTCTGCGGACAGAGGTGAGGAAGGAAAAAAGCAGTGGGGGCCGGGACAGGAGGGGTATCTCAGGCAGGGCAATGGAAAGCTTCTGGAAGAGCGCCCGGGGCCAGGACCACCCTGGCTGGCCTGCAGGCACCAAGTTGGCCTGCGTCCTGTCGCTGGTGTGGCTCCACGGTCCTTCCTCTAGGATTTCAAGCCCTTGTACATATTCAGGTGTTTTACCTGGAAAGGGTGGGAACAGTTCAGCAGCAGCTGGCCTGGGGCTCAGCTCACGTTTACTCACAGATGCCTCGGCACGGTCCCCCAGCTTTGCAATGAGGACGCTCCTTGCATGGGGGGTGGGTGGCTGGCTGTATGGGAGATGGTTCCCCACCACTGACCAATTTCAGAATTGTTTACCGCTGGAGCAAGTGCCCTGATAGGGTTTTCCTCTGTATAACTCGTGGGTTCACTTTTTTTTTTCTTTTATGGTTCAAGTTAGATTTTATTCCTCTTTTATGTATTTATAAATATAAGCATGGAAAAATTCATTCCTATAAATACATCTGTGTGACGGGAAGAATTTTTTCTGTTTTATTTTTAAATTTTTTAAAATTTTGAAATTTAATTTTATTTATTTTTTTTATACAGCAGGTTATTATTAGTTATGTATTTTATGCATATACATGTATACAGGTCAATCCCAATCTCCCAACTCATCCCACCACCACCACACCATGGCTTCCCACACTTGGTGTCCATACGTTTTTTCTCTACCTCTGTGTCTCTATTTCTTCCCTGCAAACCAGTTCATCTGTACCATTTTTTAGGTTCCACCTATATGCATTAATATACAATATTTGTTTTCCTCTTTCTGACTTACTTCATTCTGTATGACAGTCTCTCGATCCATCGATGTCTCTACAAATGACCCAGTTTTATTCCTTTTTATGGCCGAGTAATATTCCATTTCATATATGTACCACCTCTTTATCCATTCATCTGTCTGTGGGCATTTAGGTTGCTTCCATTACCTGGCTATTGTAAATAGTGCTGCAATGAACACTGTGGTCAATGTGCTTTTTTGATTTACCGTTTTCTCTGGGTATATGCCCAAAAGTGGTATTGCTGGATCAGATGGTAATTCTATTTCTAGCTTTTTAAGGAAACTCCATACTGTTCTCCATAGTGACTGTATCAATTTACATTCCCACCAGTAGTGGAAGAGGGCTCCTTTTGTCCACACCCTCCCCAGAATTGGTTGTTTGTAGATTTTCTGATGATGCCGATTCTAACAGGTGTGACGTGATACCTCATTGTAGTTTTGATTTGCATTTCTCCAATAATTACTGCTGTTGAGCAGCTTTTCATGTGCGTCTTGGCCATCTCTGTGTCTCCTTTGTAGAAACGTCTCTTTAGATCTTCTGCCCATTTTTTTGGGGTTGTTTGTTTTTTTTAATATTAAGCTGCATGAGCTGTTTATATATATTGGCGATTAAACCTCTGTCCATTGATTCGTCTGCAACAATTTTCGCCCATTCTGAGCGATGCCTTTTTCCATTCCCGTGTTTTTTAACAAAAAAGGAAAGAAAGGAAAAGAAGCAGAACACTAATGTGCGTAAAATATGCCTTTTGAAACGGTCGTTTTGAAATATGGACGTCCTTTGAATATTTTGGTCGATATGTGACCCCAGGATTTGTTTTCAGGGCAGGTGTCATTTACAGGCCTGCAATGATTTTGAATATCAACTGACCATTAGCGTTGGGATTAAAGCTGCTGTTGTGTGAAACGGCCACAAGGTGGCAGCAGTTCACCCTTACCAAATCTGGTTACTAGGGCAAGAGAGCCTCAGTGGAAGTGGTGTTCTAGATTGGAGTTTAGAATGGAATGTGCCAGGAGAAAGCCCCTCACGTTTGTCTCAGTACATCTTGTTCGTGTTTTTAATTTAATTTTTTATTTTTTATTACAGCAAGTTTGATTACAATGTTTGGCTTGTTGTAGGTGTGGAAGATGTGGTTCTTTTACACATATACACATGTCTGTTCTTCCTGGGATCCTTTTCCCATGTACGTTATGACAGAATGTTGAGTAGTCTTCTCTTGGTATTCTGTAGGTCTTTGGTGATTATATATGTCACCTGTGTTTGTATATGTCTGTTAACCCCGATATCGTAATGAAACCAATCCTCACACCTTTCCATTGGTGAACCATAATTTTGTTTAATGAATCTGTGATTGCCCTTCTCCGTGGAAATATCTGCCCTGGTATCCATTTTTAGGTAACACCTATAAGTGATATGATATGTGTCTTTCACTTTCTGACTTACTACAAGTCACGTGATTACTTCTAGACTCATCTACGGTGCTGCAAAGGGCATTGTGTCCTTTTTTCGCTTGGCTTCTCTTCTGCCTTAGCGGGGTCCATTTTCAACAATGTGATTCCCTGAGGGTTGTGTGTTAGCTGACCTGGGCAGCCTTACCCTGCTGGCCCGCCCCCCTCAAGTGTGCCTCGTTGAGGTCAATATAAACAGAGCTCCACGCAGCTATAGCCCCTGAAGCTGTGCCTGACTCCATATTCTCTGCCCCGTCAGCAGTCTCGGGGCTGTGCTGGTGGGAGGGAGTGAGGGGCCACAGCTTTGTGGGTGGCCCGGTGTGAGTGGGGTTCTGCTGGCCTTTCTGCAGGAGTTGCCAGGCTGCCGCCTGTAAAGAAGTGGTTGTGTCACCCATACCTTCTGCTGGAATTTCTCTCCGGACAGAGGTGAGGAAGGAAAAAAGCAGTGGGGGCCGGGACAGGAGGGGTATCTCAGGCAGGGCAATGGAAAGGTTCTGGAAGAGCGTTAGGTTCCAGGACCACCCTGGCTGGCCGGCAGGCACCAGGTTGGCCTGCGTGCTGTCGCTGGTGTTGCTCCAGGGTCCTTCCTCTAGGCTTTCAAGCCCTTGTACATATTCAGGTGTTTTACCTGGAAAGGGTGGGAACAGTTCAGCAGCAGCTGGTCTGGGGCTCAGCTCACGTTTACTCACAGATGCCTCGGCACGGTCCCCCAGCTTTGCAATGAGGACGCTCCTTGCGTGGGGGGTGGGTTGATGGCTGTATGGGAGATGGTTCCCCACCTCTGACCAATTTCAGAATTGTTTACCGCTGGAGCAAGTGCCGTGATAGGGTTTTCCTGTGTATAACTCGTGGGTTCAATTTTTTTTCTTTTATGGTTCAAGTTAGATTTTATTCCTCTTTTATGTATTTATAAATATAAGCATGGAAATAATTCATTCCTATAAATACATCTGTGTGACGGGAAGAATATTTTCTGTTTTATTTTTAAATTTTATTTTTTAAAATTTTGAAATTTAATTTTATTTATGTTTTTGTACAGCAGGTTATTATTAGTTATGTATTTTATGCATATACATGTATACAGGTCAATCCCAATCTCCCAACTCATCCCACCACCACCACCCCATGGCTTCCCACCCTTGGTGTCCATACGTTTGTTCTCTACCTCTGTGTCTCTATTTCTTCCCTGCAAACCAGTTCATCTGTACCATTTTTTTAGGTTCCACATATATGCATTAATATACAATATTTGTTTTCCTCTTTCTGACTTACTTCATTCTGTATGACAGTCTCTCGATCCATCGATGTCTCTACAAATGACCCAGTTTCATTCCTTTTTATGGCCGAGTAATATTCCATTTCATATATGTACCACATCTTTATCCATTCATCTGTCTGTGGGCATTTAGGTTGCTTCCATTACCTGGATATTGTAAATAGTGCTGCAATGAACATTGTGGTGAATGTGCCTTTTTGATGTACGGTTTTCTCTGGGTATATGCCCAGAAGTGGGATTGCCGGATCAGATTGAAATTCTATTTCTCGTTTTTTTAAGGAAACTCCATACTGTTCTCCATAGTGACTGTATCAATTTACATTCCCACCAATAGTGGAAGAGGGATCCTTTTGTCCACACCCTCCCCAGAATTGGTTGTTTGTAGATTTTCTGATGATGCCGATTCTAACAGGTGTGAGGTGATAACTCATTGTAGTTTTGATTTGCATTTCTCTAATAATTAGTGCTGTTGAGCAGCTTTTCATGTGCGTCTTGGCCATCTCTGTGTCTCCTTTGAAGAAACGTCTCTTTAGATCTCCTGCCCATTTTTTGGGGGGTTGTTTGTTTTTTTAATATTAAGCTGCATGAGCTGTTTATATATATTGGAGATTAAACCTCTGTCCATTGATTCGTCTGCAACGATTTTCACCCATTCTGAGGGATGCCTTTTTCCATTCCCGTGTTTTTTAACAAAATAGGAAAGAAAGGAAAAGAAGCAGAACACTAATGTGCGTAAAATATGCCTTTTGAAACGGTCGTTTTGAAATATGGACGTCCTTTGAATTTTTTGGTCGATATGTGACCCCAGGATTTGTTTTCAGGGCAGGTGTCATTTACAGGCCTGCAATGATTTTGAATATCAACTGACCATTAGCGTTGGGATTAAAGCTGCTGTTGTGTGAAACGGCCACAAGGTGGCAGCAGTTCACCCTTACCAAATCTGGTTACTAGGGCAAGAGAGCCTCAGTGGAAGTGGTGTTCTAGATTGGAGTTTAGAATGGAATGTGCCAGGAGAAAGCCCCTCACGTTTGTCTCACTACTTCTTGTTCTTGTTTTTAATTTAATTTTTTATTTTTTATTACAGCAAGTTTGATTACAATGTTTGGCTTGTTGTAGGTGTGGAAGATGTGGTTCTTTTACACATATACAGATGTCTGTTCTTCCTGGGATCCTTTTCCCATGTACGTTATGACAGAATGTTGAGTAGTCCTCTCTTGGTATTCTGTAGGTCTTTGGTGATGATGTATGTCACCTGTGTTTGTATATGTCTGTTAACCCCGATATCGTAATGAAACCAATCCTCACACCTTTCCATTGGTGAACCATAAGTTTGTTTCATGAATCTGTGATTGCCCTTCTCCGTGGAAATATCTGCCCTGGTATCCATTTTTAGGTAACACCTATAAGTGATATGATAGGATATGTGTCTTTCACTTTCTGACTTACTACAAGTCACGTGATTACTTCTAGACTCATCTACGGTGCTGCAAATGGCATTGTGTCCTTTTTTCCCTTGGCTTCTCTTCTGCCTTAGCGGGGTCCATTTTCAACAATGTGATTCCCTGAGGGTTGTGGATTAGCTGACCTGGGCAGCCTTACCCTGCCGGCCCGCCCTACCCAGGTGTGCCTCGTTGAGGTCAATATAAACAGCGCTCCAGGCAGCAATAGCCCCTGAAGCTGTGCCTGACTCCATATTCTCTGCCCCGTCAGCAGTCTCGGGGCTGTGATGGTGGGAGGGAGTGAGGGGCCACAGCTTTGTGGGTGGCCCGGTGTGAGTGGGGTTCTGCTGGCCTTTCTGCAGGAGATGCCAGGCTGCCGCCTGTAAAGAAGAGGATGTGTCACCCATACCTTCCGCTGGAATTTCTCTCCGGACAGAGGTGAGGAAGGAAAAAAGCAGTGGGGGCCGGGACAGGAGGGGTATCTCAGGCAGGGCAATGGAAAGCTTCTGGAAGAGCGCCTGGGGCCAGGACCACCCTGGCTGTCCTGCAGGCACCAAGTTGTCCTGCGTGCTGTCGCTGGTGTGGCTCCACGGTCCTTCCTCTAGGCTTTCAAGCCCTTGTACATATTCAGGTGTTTTACCTGGAAAGGGTGGGAACAGTTCAGCAGCAGCTGGCCTGGGGCTCAGCTCACGTTTACTCACAGATGCCTCGGCACGGTCCCCCAGCTTTCCAATGAGGATGCTCCTTGCGTGGGGGGTGGGTTGCTGGCTGTATGGGAGATGGTTCCCCACCTCTGACCAATTTCAAAATTGTTTACCACTGGAGCAAGTGCTCTGATAGGGTTTTCCTCTGTATAACTCGTGGGTTCATATTTTTTTTTCTTTTATGGTTCAAGTTAGATTTTATTCCTCTTTCATGTATTTATAGATATAAGCATGGAAATAATTCATTCCTATAAATTCATCTGTGTGACGGGAAAAATTTTTTCTCTTTTATTTTTAAATTATATTTTTAAAATTTTGAAATTTAATTTTATTTATTTTTTTATACAGCACGTTATTATTAGTTATGTATTTTATGCATATACGTGTATACAGGTCAATCCCAAACTCCCAACTCATCCCACCACCAACACCCCATGGCTTCCCACACTTGGTGTCCATAAGTTTGTTCTCTAACTCTGTGTCTCTATTTCTTCCCTGCAAACCAGTTCATCTGTACCATTTTTAGGCTCCACATATATGCATTAATATACAATATTTGTTTTCCTCTTTCTGACTTACTTCATTCTGTATGACAGTCTCTCGATCCATCGATGTCTCTACAAATGACCCAGTTTCATTCCTTTTAATGGCCGAGTAATATTCCATTTTATATATGTACCACATCTTTATCCATTCATCTGTCTGTGGGCATTTAGATTGCTTCCATTACCTGGCTATTGTAAATAGTGCTGCAACGAACACTGTGGTGAATGTGCCTTTTTGAAATACGGTTTTCTCTGGGTATATGCCCAGAAGTGGGATTGCTGGATCAGATGGTAATTCTATTTCTAATTTTTTTAAGGAAACTCCAGACTGTTCTCCATAGTGACTGTATCAATTTACATTCCCACCAATAGTGGAAGAGGGCTCCTTTTGTCCACAACCTCCCCAGAATTGGTTTTTTGTAGATTTTCTGATGATGCCGATTCTAACAGGTGTGAGGTGAAACCTCATTGTAGTTTTGATTTGCATTTCTCCAATAATTACTGCTGTTGAGCAGCTTTTCATGTGCATCTTGGCCATCTCTGTGTCTCCTTTGTAGAAACGTCTCTTTAGATCTTCTGCCCATTTTTTTGGGGTTGTTTGTTTTTTTTAATATTAAGCTGCATGAGCTGTTTATATATATTGGCGATTAAACCTCTGTCCATTGATTCGTCTGCAACAATTTTCGCCCATTCTGAGCGATGCCTTTTTCCATTCCCGTGTTTTTTAACAAAAAAGGAAAGAAAGGAAAAGAAGCAGAACACTAATGTGCGTAAAATATGCCTTTTGAAACGGTCGTTTTGAAATATGGACGTCCTTTGAATATTTTGGTCGATATGTGACCCCAGGATTTGTTTTCAGGGCAGGTGTCATTTACAGGCCTGCAATGATTTTGAATATCAACTGACCATTAGCGTTGGGATTAAAGCTGCTGTTGTGTGAAACGGCCACAAGGTGGCAGCAGTTCACCCTTACCAAATCTGGTTACTAGGGCAAGAGAGCCTCAGTGGAAGTGGTGTTCTAGATTGGAGTTTAGAATGGAATGTGCCAGGAGAAAGCCCCTCACGTTTGTCTCAGTACATCTTGTTCGTGTTTTTAATTTAATTTTTTATTTTTTATTACAGCAAGTTTGATTACAATGTTTGGCTTGTTGTAGGTGTGGAAGATGTGGTTCTTTTACACATATACACATGTCTGTTCTTCCTGGGATCCTTTTCCCATGTACGTTATGACAGAATGTTGAGTAGTCTTCTCTTGGTATTCTGTAGGTCTTTGGTGATTATATATGTCACCTGTGTTTGTATATGTCTGTTAACCCCGATATCGTAATGAAACCAATCCTCACACCTTTCCATTGGTGAACCATAATTTTGTTTAATGAATCTGTGATTGCCCTTCTCCGTGGAAATATCTGCCCTGGTATCCATTTTTAGGTAACACCTATAAGTGATATGATATGTGTCTTTCACTTTCTGACTTACTACAAGTCACGTGATTACTTCTAGACTCATCTACGGTGCTGCAAAGGGCATTGTGTCCTTTTTTCGCTTGGCTTCTCTTCTGCCTTAGCGGGGTCCATTTTCAACAATGTGATTCCCTGAGGGTTGTGTGTTAGCTGACCTGGGCAGCCTTACCCTGCCGGCCCGCCCCCCTCAAGTGTGCCTCGTTGAGGTCAATATAAACAGAGCTCCACGCAGCTATAGCCCCTGAAGCTGTGCCTGACTCCATATTCTCTGCCCCGTCAGCAGTCTCGGGGCTGTGCTGGTGGGAGGGAGTGAGGGGCCACAGCTTTGTGGGTGGCCCGGTGTGAGTGGGGTTCTGCTGGCCTTTCTGCAGGAGTTGCCAGGCTGCCGCCTGTAAAGAAGTGGTTGTGTCACCCATACCTTCTGCTGGAATTTCTCTCCGGACAGAGGTGAGGAAGGAAAAAAGCAGTGGGGGCCGGGACAGGAGGGGTATCTCAGGCAGGGCAATGGAAAGGTTCTGGAAGAGCGCTAGGTTCCAGGACCACCCTGGCTGGCCGGCAGGCACCAGGTTGGCCTGCGTGCTGTCGCTGGTGTTGCTCCAGGGTCCTTCCTCTAGGCTTTCAAGCCCTTGTACATATTCAGGTGTTTTACCTGGAAAGGGTGGGAACAGTTCAGCAGCAGCTGGTCTGGGGCTCAGCTCACGTTTACTCACAGATGCCTCGGCACGGTCCCCCAGCTTTGCAATGAGGACGCTCCTTGCGTGGGGGGTGGGTTGATGGCTGTATGGGAGATGGTTCCCCACCTCTGACAAATTTCAGAATTGTTTACCGCTGGAGCAAGTGCCGTGATAGGGTTTTCCTGTGTATAACTCGTGGGTTCAATTTTTTTTCTTTTATGGTTCAAGTTAGATTTTATTCCTCTTTTATGTATTTATAAATATAAGCATGGAAATAATTCATTCCTATAAATACATCTGTGTGACGGGAAGAATATTTTCTGTTTTATTTTTAAATTTTATTTTTTAAAATTTTGAAATTTAATTTTATTTATGTTTTTGTACAGCAGGTTATTATTAGTTATGTATTTTATGCATATACATGTATACAGGTCAATCCCAATCTCCCAACTCATCCCACCACCACCACCCCATGGCTTCCCACCCTTGGTGTCCATAAGTTTGTTCTCTACCTCTGTGTCTCTATTTCTTCCCTGCAAACCAGTTCATCTGTACCATTTTTTTAGGTTCCACATATATGCATTAATATACAATATTTGTTTTCCTCTTTCTGACTTACTTCATTCTGTATGACAGTCTCTCGATCCATCGATGTCTCTACAAATGACCCAGTTTCATTCCTTTTTATGGCCGAGTAATATTCCATTTCATATATGTACCACATCTTTATCCATTCATCTGTCTGTGGGCATTTAGGTTGCTTCCATTACCTGGATATTGTAAATAGTGCTGCAATGAACATTGTGGTGAATGTGCCTTTTTGATGTACGGTTTTCTCTGGGTATATGCCCAGAAGTGGGATTGCCGGATCAGATTGAAATTCTATTTCTCGTTTTTTTAAGGAAACTCCATACTGTTCTCCATAGTGACTGTATCAATTTACATTCCCACCAATAGTGGAAGAGGGCTCCCTTTGTCCACACCCTCCCCAGAATTGGTTGTTTGTAGATTTTCTGATGATGCCGATTCTAACAGGTGTGAGGTGATACCTCATTGTAGTTTTGATTTGCATTTCTCTAATAATTAGTGCTGTTGAGCAGCTTTTCATGTGCGTCTTGGCCATCTCTGTGTCTCCTTTGAAGAAACGTCTCTTTAGATCTCCTGCCCATTTTTGGGGGGGTTGTTTGTTTTTTTAATATTAAGCTGCATGAGCTGTTTATATATATTGGAGATTAAACCTCTGTCCATTGATTCGTCTGCAACGATTTTCACCCATTCTGAGGGATGCCTTTTTCCATTCCCGTGTTTTTTAACAAAAAAGGAAAGAAAGGAAAAGAAGCAGAACACTAATGTGCGTAAAATATGCCTTTTGAAACGGTCGTTTTGAAATATGGACGTCCTTTGAATTTTTTGGTCGATATGTGACCCCAGGATTTGTTTTCAGGGCAGGTGTCATTTACAGGCCTGCAATGATTTTGAATATCAACTGACCATTAGCGTTGGGATTAAAGCTGCTGTTGTGTGAAACGGCCACAAGGTGGCAGCAGTTCACCCTTACCAAATCTGGTTACTAGGGCAAGAGAGCCTCAGTGGAAGTGGTGTTCTAGATTGGAGTTTAGAATGGAATGTGCCAGGAGAAAGCCCCTCACGTTTGTCTCACTACTTCTTGTTCTTGTTTTTAATTTAATTTTTTATTTTTTATTACAGCAAGTTTGATTACAATGTTTGGCTTGTTGTAGGTGTGGAAGATGTGGTTCTTTTACACATATACAGATGTCTGTTCTTCCTGGGATCCTTTTCCCATGTACGTTATGACAGAATGTTGAGTAGTCCTCTCTTGGTATTCTGTAGGTCTTTGGTGATGATGTATGTCACCTGTGTTTGTATATGTCTGTTAACCCCGATATCGTAATGAAACCAATCCTCACACCTTTCCATTGGTGAACCATAAGTTTGTTTAATGAATCTGTGATTGCCCTTCTCCGTGGAAATATCTGCCCTGGTATCCATTTTTAGGTAACACCTATGAGTGATATGATAGGATATGTGTCTTTCACTTTCTGACTTACTACAAGTCACGTGATTACTTCTAGACTCATCTACGGTGCTGCAAATGGCATTGTGTCCTTTTTTCCCTTGGCTTCTCTTCTGCCTTAGCGGGGTCCATTTTCAACAATGTGATTCCCTGAGGGTTGTGGATTAGCTGAACTGGGCAGCCATACCCTGCCGGCCCGCCCTCCCCAGGTGTGCATCGTTGAGGTCAATATAAACAGCGCTCCAGGCAGCAATAGCCCCTGAAGCTGTGCCTGACTCCATATTCTCTGCCCCGTCAGCAGTCTCGGGGCTGTGTTGGTGGGAGGGAGTGAGGGGCCACAGCTTTGTGGGTGGCCCGGTGTGAGTGGGGTTCTGCTGGCCTTTCTGCAGGAGTTGCCAGGCTGCCGCCTGTAAAGAAGAGGTTGTGTCACCCATATCTTCCGCTGGAATTTCTCTCCGGACAGAGGTGAGGAAGGAAAAAAGCAGTGGGGTCCGGGACAGGAGGGGTATCTCAGGCAGGGCAATGGAAACCTTCGGGAAGAGCGCACGGGGCCAGGACCACCCTGGCTGGCCTGCAGGCACCAAGTTCGCCTGCGTGCTGTCGCTGTTGTGGCTCCACGGTCCTGCCTCTAGGCTTTCAAGCCCTTGTACATATTCAGGTGATTTACCTGGAAAGGGTGGGAAGAGTTCAGCAGCAGCTGGCCTGGGGCTCAGCTCACGTTTACTCACAGATGCCTCGGCACGGTCCCCCAGCTTTGCAATGAGGACGCTCCTTGCGTGGGGGGTGGGTTGATGGCTGTATGGGAGATGGTTCCCCACCTCTGACCAATTTCAGAATTGTTTACCACTGGAGCAAGTGCCCTGATAGGGTTTTCCTCTGTATAACTCGTGGGTTCAGGTTTTTTTTTCTTTTATGGTTCAAGTTAGATTTTATTCCTCTTTTATGTATTTATAGATATAAGCATGGAAATAATTCATTCCTATAAATACATCTGTGTGACGGGAAGAACTTTTTTCTGTTTTATTTTTAAATTTTATTTTTTAAAATTTTGAAATTTAATTTTATTTATTTTTTTTATACAGCACGTTATTATTAGTTATGTATTTTATGCATATACATGTACGCAGGTCAATCCCAAACTCCCAACTCATCCCACCACCACCACCCCATGGCTTCCCACACTTGGTGTCCATACGTTTGTTCTCTACCTCTGTGTCTCTATTTCTTCCCTGCAAACCAGTTCACCTGTACCATTTTTATGCTCCACATATATACATTAATATACAATATTTGTTTTCCTCTTTCTGACTTACTTCATTCTGTATGACAGTCTCTCGATCCATCGATGTCTCTACAAATGACCCAGTTTCATTCCTTTTTAGGGCCGAGTGATATTCCATTTCATATATGTACCACATCTTTATCCATTCATCTGTCTGTGGGCATTTAGGTTGCTTCCATTACCTGGCTATTGTAAATAGTGCTGCAACCAACTTTGTGGTGAATGTGCCTTTTTGATTTACGGTTTTCTCTGGGTATATGCCCAGAAGTGGGATTGCTGGATCAGATGGTAATTCTATTTCTAGTTTTTTTAAGGAAACTCCATACTGTTCTCCATAGTGACTGTATCAATTTACATTCCCACCAATAGTGGAAGAGGGCTCCTTTTGTCCACACCCTCCCCAGAATTGGTTGTTTGTAGATTTTCTGATGATGCCGATTCTAACAGGTGTGAGGTGAAACCTCATTGTAGTTTTGATTTGCATTTCTCTGATAATTAGTGCTGTTGAGAAGCTTTTCATGTGCGTCTAGGCCATCTCTGTGTCTCCTTTGAAGAAACGTCTCTTTAGATCTTCTGCCCATTTTTTTTGGGTTGTTTGTTTTTTTAATATTAAGCTGCATGAGCTGTTTATATATATTGGAGATTAAACCTCTGTCCATTGATTCGTCTGCAACGATTTTCGCCCATTCTGAGGGATGCCTTTTTCCATTCCCGTGGTTTTTAACAAAAAAGGGAAGAAAGGAAAAGAAGCAGAACACTAATGTGCGTAAAATATGCCTTTTGAAATGGTCGTTTTGAAATATGGACGATCTTTGAATTTTTTGGTTGATGTGTGATAACAGGATTTGTTTTCAGGGCAGGTGTCATTTACAGGCCTGCAATGATTTTGAATATCAACTGACCATTAGCGTTGGGATTAAAGCTGCTGTTGTGTGAAACGGCCACAAGGTGGCAGCAGTTCACCCTTACCAAATCTGGTTACTAGGGCAAGAGAGCCTCAGTGGAAGTGGTGTTCTAGATTGGAGTTTAGAATGGAATGTGCCAGGAGAAAGCCCCTCACGTTTGTCTCACTACTTCTTGTTCGTGTTTTTAATTTAATTTTTTATTTTTTCTTACAGCAAGTTTGATTACAACGTTTGGCTTGTTGTAGGTGTGGAAGATGTGGTTCTTTTACACATATACACATGTCTGTTCTTCCTGGGATCCTTTTCCCATGTACGTTATGACAGAATGTTGAGTAGTCCTCTCTTGGTATTCTGTAGGTCTTTGGTGATTATATATGTCACCTGTGTTTGTAGATGTCTGTTAACCCCGATATCGTAATGAAACCAATCCTCACACCTTTCCTTTGGTGAACCATAAGTTTGTTTAATGAATCTGTGATTGCCCTTCTCCGTGGAAATATCTGCCCTGGTATCCATTTTTAGGTAACACCTATAAGTGATATGATATGATATGTGTCTTTCACTTTCTGACTTACTACAAGTCACGTGATTACTTCTAGACTCATCTACGGTGCTGCAAATGGCATTGTGTCCTTTTTTCCCTTGGCTTCTCTTCTGCCTTAGCGGGGTCCATTTTCAACAATGTGATTCCCTGAGGGTTGTGGATTAGCTGACCTGGGCAGCCTTACCCTGCCGGCCCGCCCTACCCAGGTGTGCCTCGTTGAGGTCAATATAAACAGCGCTCCAGGCAGCAATAGCCCCTGAAGCTGTGCCTGACTCCATATTCTCTGCCCCGTCAGCAGTCTCGGGGCTGTGCTGGTGGGAGGGAGTGAGGGGCCACAGCTTTGTGGGTGGCCCGGTGTGAGTGGGGTTCTGCTGGCCTTTCTGCAGGAGTTGCCAGGCTGCCGCCTGCAAAGAAGAGGTTGTGTCACCCAAACCTTCCGCTGGAATTTCTCTCCGGACAGAGGTGAGGAAGGAAAAAAGCAGTGGGGTCCGGGACACGAGGGGTATCTCAGGCAGGGCAATGGAAAGCTTCTGGAAGAGCGCCCGGGGCCAGGACCACCCTGGCTGGCCTGCAGGCACCAAGTTGGCCTGCGTGCTGTCGCTGGTGTGGCTCCACGGTCCTTCCTCTAGGCTTTCAAGCCCTTGTACATATTCAGGTGTTTTACCAGGAAAGGGTGGGAACAGTTCAGCAGCAGCTGGCCTGGGGCACAGCTCACGTTTACTCACAGATGCCTCGGCACGGTCCCCCAGCTTTGCAATGAGGACGCTCCTTGCGTGGGGGGTGGGTTGATGGCTGTATGGGAGATGGTTCCCCACCTCTGACCAATTTCAGAATTGTTTACCACTGGAGCAAGTGCCCTGATAGGGTTTTCCTCTGTATAACTCGTGGGTTCAGGTTTTTTTTTCTTTTATGGTTCAAGTTAGATTTTATTCCTCATTTATGTATTTATAGATATAAGCATGGAAATAATTCATTCCTATAAATACATCTGTGTGACGGGAAGAACTTTTTTCTGTTTTATTTTTAAATATTTTTTTTTAAAATTTTGAAATTTAATTTTATTTATGTTTTTATACAGCAGGTTATTATTAGTTATGTATTTTATGCATATACATGTATACAGGTCAATCCCAAACTCCCAACTCATCCCACCACCACCACCCCATGGCTTCCCACACTTGGTGTCCATACGTTTGTTCTCTTCCTCTGTGTCTATTTCTTCCCTGCAAACCAGTTCATCTGTACCATTTTTAGGCTCCACATATATGCGTTAATATACAATATTTGTTTTCCTCTTTCTGCCTTACTTCATTCTGTATGACAGTCTCTCGATCCATCGATGTCTCTACAAATGACCCAGTTTCATTCCTTTTTATGGCCGAGTAATATTCCATTTCATATATGTACCACATCTTTATCCATTCATCTGTCTGTGGGCATTTAGGTTGCTTCCATTACCTGGCTATTGTAAATAGTGCTGCAATGAACATTGTGGTGAATGTGCCTTTTTGATTTACGGTTTTCTCTGGGTATATGCCCAGAAGTGGGATTGCTGGATCAGATGGTAATTCTATTTCTAGTTTTTTTAAGGAAACTCCATACTGTTCTCCATAGTGACTGTATCAATTTACATTCCCACCAATAGTGGAAGAGGGCTCCTTTTGTCCACACCCTCCCCAGAATTGGTTGTTTGTAGATTTTCTGATGATGCCGATTCTAACAGGTGTGAGGTGAAACCTCATTGTAGTTTTGATTTGCATTTCTCTGATAATTAGTGCTGTTGAGCAGCTTTTCATGTGCGTCTAGGCCATCTCTGTGTCTCCTTTGAAGAAACGTCTCTTTAGATCTTCTGGCCATTTTTTTGGGTTGTTTGTTTTTTTAATATTAAGCTGCATGAGCTGTTTATATATATTGGAGATTAAACCTCTGTCCATTGATTCGTCTGCAATGATTTTCGCCCATTCTGAGGGATGCCTTTTTCCATTCCCGTGTTTTTTAACAAAAAAGGAAAGAAAGGAAATGAAGCAGAACACTAATGTGCGTAAAATATGCCTTTTGAAACGGTCGTTTTGCAATATGGACGTCCTTTGAATTTTTTGGTCGATATGTGACCCCAGGATTTGTTTTCAGGGCAGGTGTCATTTACAGGCCTGCAATGATTTTGAATATCAACTGACCATTAGCGTTGGGATTAAAGCTGCTGTTGTGTGAAACGGCCACAAGGTGGCAGCATTTCACCCTTACCAAATCTGGTTACTAGGGCAAGAGAGCCTCAGTGGAAGTGGTGTTCTAGATTGGAGTTTAGAATGGAATGTGCCAGGAGAAAGCCCCTCACGTTTGTCTCACTACTTCTTGTTCGTGTTTTTAATTTAATTTTTTATTTTTTCTTACAGCAAGTTTGATTACAATGTTTGGCTTGTTGTAGGTGTGGAAGATGTGGTTCTTTTACACATATACACATGTCTGTTCTTCCTGGGATCCTTTTCCCATGTACGTTATGACAGAATGTTGAGTAGTCCTCTCTTGGTATTCTGTAGGTCTTTGGTGATTATATATGTCACCTGTGTTTGTAGATGTCTGTTAACTCCGGTATCGTAATGAAACCAATCCTCACACCTTTCCTTTGGTGAACCATAAGTTTGTTTAATGAATCTGTGATTGCCCTTCTCCGTGGAAATATCTGCCCTGGTATCCATTTTTAGGTAACACCTATAAGTGATATGATATGATATGTGTCTTTCACTTTCTGACTTACTACAAGTCACGTGATTACTTCTAGACTCATCTACGGTGCTGCAAATGGCATTGTGTCCTTTTTTCCCTTGGCTTCTCTTCTGCCTTAGCGGGGTCCATTTTCAACAATGTGATTCCCTGAGGGTTGTGGATTAGCTGACCTGGGCAGCCTTACCCTGCCGGCCCGCCCTCCCCAGGTGTGCCTCGTTGAGGTCAATATAAACAGCGCTCCAGGCAGCAATAGCCCCTGAAGCTGTGCCTGACTCCATATTCTCTGCCCCGTCAGCAGTCTCGGGGCTGTGCTGGTGGGAGGGAGTGAGGGGCCACAGCTTTGTGGGTGGCCCGGTGTGAGTGGGGTTCTGCTGGCCTTTCTTCAGGAGTTGCCAGGCTGCCGCCTGCAAAGAAGAGGTTGTGTCACCCATACCTTCCGCTGGAATTTCTCTCCGGACAGAGGTGAGGAAGGAAAAAAGCAGTGGGGGCCGGGACAGGAGGGGTATCTCAGGCAGGGCAATGGAAAGCTTCTGGAAGAGCGCCCGGGGCCAGGACCACCCTGGCTGGCCTGCAGGCACCAAGTTCGCCTGCGTGCTGTCGCTGGTGTGGCTCCACGGTCCTTCCTCTAGGCTTTCAAGCCCTTGTACATATTCAGGTGTTTTACCTGGAAAGGGTGGGAACAGTTCAGCAGCAGCTGGCCTGGGGCTCAGCTCACGTTTACTCACAGATGCCTCGGCAGGGTCCACCAGCTTTGCAATGAGGACGCTCCTTGCGTGGGGGGTGGGTTGCTGGCTGTATGGGAGATGGTTCCCCACCTCTGACCAATTTCAGAATTGTTTACCGCTGGAACAAGTGCCGTGATAGGGTTTTCCTCTGTATAACTCGTCGGTTCAGTTTTTTTTTCTTTTATGGTTCAAGTTAGATTTTATTCCTCTTTTATGTATTTATAGATATAATCATGGAAATAATTTATTCCTATAAATACATCTGTGTGACGGGAAGAACTTTTTTCTGTTTTATTTTTAAATTTTATTTTTTAAAATTTTGAAATTTAATTTTATTTATGTTTTTATACAGCAGGTTATTATTAGTTATGTATTTTATGCATATACATGTATACAGGTCAATCCCAATCTCCCAACTCATCCCACCACCACCACCCCATGGCTTCCCACACTTGGTGTCCATACGTTTGTTCTCTACCTCTGTGTCTCTATTTCTTCCCTGCAAACCAGTTCATCTGTACCATTTTTTTAGGTTCCACATATATGAATTAATATACAATATTTGTTTTACTCTTTCTGACTTACTTCATTCTGTATGACAGTCTCTCGATCCATCGATGTCTGTACAAATGACCCAGTTTCATTCCTTTTTATGGCTGAGTAATATTCCATTTCATATATGTACCACATCTTTATCCATTCATCTGTCTGAGGGTATTTAGGTTGCTTCCATTACCTGGCTATTGTAAATAGTGCTGCAATGAACATTGTGGTGAATGTGCCTTTTTGATTTACGGTTTTCTCTGGGTATATGCCCAGAAGTGGGATTGCTGGATCAGATGGTAATTCTATTTCTAGTTTTTTTAAGGAAACTCCATACTGTTCTCCATAGTGACTGTATCAATTTACATTCCCACCAATAGTGGAAGAGGGCTCCTTTTGTCCACACCCTCCCCAGAATTGGTTGTTTGTAGAATTTCTGATGATGCCGATTCTTACAGGTGTGAGGTGATACCTCATTGTAGTCTTGATTTGCATTTCTCTAATAATTAGTGCTGTTGAGCAGCTTTTCATGTGCGTCTTGGCCATCTCTGTGTCTTCTTTGAAGAAACGTCTCTTTAGATCTTCTGCCCATTTTTGTATTGGGTTGTTTGTTTTTTTTTAATATTAAGTTGCATGAGCTGTTTATATATATTGGAGATTAAACCTCTGTCCATTGATTCGTCTGCAACGATTTTCGCCCATTCTGAGGGATGCCTTTTTCCATTCCCGTGTTTTTTAACAAAAAAAGGAAAGAAAGGAAAAGAAGCAGAACACTAATGTGCGTAAAATATGCCTTTTGAAACGGTCGTTTTGAAATATGGACGTCCTTTGAATTTTTTGGTCGATATGTGACCCCAGGATTTGTTTTCAGGGCAGGTGTCATTTACAGGCCTGCAATGATTTTGAATATCAACTGACCATTAGCGCTGGGATTAAAGCTGCTGTTGTGTGAAACGGCCACAAGGTGGCAGCAGTTCACCCTTACCAAATCTGGTTACTAGGGCAAGAGAGCCTCAGTGGAAGTGGTGTTCTAGATTGGAATTTAGAATGGAATGTGCCAGGAGAAAGCCCCTCACGTTTGTCTCACTACATCTTGTTCGTGTTTTTAATTTAATTTTTTTTTTATTTTTTATTACAGCAAGTTTGATTACAATATTTGGCTTGTTGTAGGTGTGGAAGATGTGGTTCTTTTACACATATACACATGTCTGTTCTTCCTGGGATCCTTTTCCCATGTACGTTATGACAGAATGTTGAGTAGTCCTCTCTTGGTATTCTGTAGGTCTTTGGTGATTATATATGTCACCTGTGTTTGTAGATGTCTGTTAACCCCGATATCGTAATGAAACCAATCCTCACACCTTTCCATTGGTGAACCATAAGTTTGTTTAATGAATCTGTGATTGCCCTTCTCCGTGGAAATATCTGCCCTGGTATCCATTTTTAGGTAACACCTATAAGTGATATGATATGTTATGTGTCTTTCACTTTCTGACTTACTACAAGTCACGTGATTACTTCTAGACTCATCTACGGTGCTGCAAATGGCATTGTGTCCTTTTTTTCCTTGGCTTCTCTTCTGCCTTAGTGGGGTCCATTTTCAACAATGTGATTCCCTGTGGGTTGTGGGTTAGTTGACCTGGGCAGCCTTACCCTGCCAGCCCGCCCTCCCCAGGTGTGCCTCGTTGAGGTCAATATAAACAGCGCTCCAGGCAGCAATAGCCCCTGAAGCTGTGCCTGACTCCATATTCTCTGCCCCGTCAGCAGTCTCGGGGCTGTGCTGGTGGGAGGGAGTGAGGGGCCACAGCTTTGTGGGTGGCCCGGTGTGAGTGGGGTTCTGCTGGCCTTTCTTCAGGAGTTGCCAGGCTGCCGCCTGTAAAGAAGAGGTTGTGTCACCCATACCTTCCGCTGGAATTTCTCTCCGGACAGAGGTGAGGAAGGAAAAAAGCAGTGGGGTCCGGGACAGGAGGGGTATCTCAGGCAGGGCAATGGAAAGCTTCTGGAAGAGCGCCCGGGGCCAGGACCACCCTGGCTGGCCTGCAGGCACGAAGTTCGCCTGCGTGCTGTCGCTGGTGTGGCTCCACGGTCCTTCCTCTAGGCTTTCAAGCCCTTGTACATATTCAGGTGTTTTACCTGGAAAGGGTGGGAACAGTTCAGCAGCAGCTGGCCTGGGGCTCAGCTCACGTTTACTCACAGATGCCTCGGCACGGTCCCCCAGCTTTGCAATGAGGACGCTCCTTGTGTGGGGGGTGGGTTGATGGCTGTATGGGAGATGGTTCCCCACCTCTGACCAATTTCAGAATTGTTTACCACTGGAGCAAGTGCCCTGATAGGGTTTTCCTCTGTATAACTCGTGGCTTCAGGTTTTTTTTTCTTTTATGGTTCAAGTTAGATATTATTCCTCATTTATGTATTTATAGATATAAGCATGGAAATAATTCATTCCTATAAATACATCTGTGTGACGGGAAGAACGTTTTTCTGTTTTATTTTTAAATTTTATTTTTTAAAATTTTGAAATTTAATTTTATTTATTTTTTTTATACAGCACGTTATTACTAGTTATGTATTTTATGCATATATATGTACACAGGTCAATCCCAAACTCCCAACTCATCCCACCACCACCACCCCATGGCTTCCCACACTTGGTGTCCATACGTTTGTTCTCTACCTCTGTGTCTCTATTTCTTCCCTGCAAACCAGTTCACCTGTACCATTTGTAGGCTACACATATATGCATTAATATACAATATTTGTTTTCCTCTTTCTGACTTACTTCATTCTGTATGAGAGTCTCTCGATCCATCGATGTCTCTACAAATGACCCAGTTTCATTCCTTTTTATGGCCGAGTAATATTCCATTTCATATATGTACCACATCTTTATCCATTCGTCTGTCTGTGGGCATTTAGGTTGCTTCCATTACCTGGCTATTGTAAATAGTGCTGCAATGAACATTGTGGTGAATGTGCCTTTTTGATTTACGGTTTTCTCTGGGTATATGCCCAGAAGTGGGATTGCTGGATCAGATGGTAATTCTATTTCTAGTTTTTTTAAGGAAACTCCATACTGTTCTCCATAGTGACTGTATCAATTTACATTCCCACCAATAGTGGAAGAGGGCTCCTTTTGTCCACACCCTCCCCAGAATTGGTTGTTTGTAGATTTTCTGATGATGCCGATTCTAACAGGTGTGAGGTGAAACCTCATTGTAGTTTTGATTTGCATTTCTCTGATAATTAGTGCTGTTGAGCAGCTTTTCATGTGCGTCTAGGCCATCTCTGTGTCTCCTTTGAAGAAACGTCTCTTTAGATCTTCTGGCCATTTTTTTTGGGTTGTTTGTTTTTTTAATATTAAGCTGCATGAGCTGTTTATATATATTGGAGATTAAACCTCTGTCCATTGATTCGTCTGCAACGATTTTTGCCCATTCTGAGGGATGTCTTTTTCCATTCCCGTGTTTTTTAACAAAAAAGGAAAGAAAGGAAAAGAAGCAGAACACTAATGTGCGTAAAATATGCCTTTTGAAACGGTCGTTTTGAAATATGGACGTCCTTTGAATATTTTGGTCGATATGTGACCCCAGGATTTGTTTTCAGGGCAGGTGTCATTTACAGGCCTGCAATGATTTTGAATATCAACTGACCATTAGCGTTGGGATTAAAGCTGCTGTTGTGTGAAACGGCCACAAGGTGGCAGCAGTTCACCCTTACCAAATCTGGTTACTAGGGCAAGAGAGCCTCAGTGGAAGTGGTGTTCTAGATTGGAGTTTAGAATGGAATGTGCCAGGAGAAAGCCCCTCACGTTTGTCTCACTACTTCTTGTTCGTGTTTTTAATTTAATTTTTTATTTTTTCTTACAGCAAGTTTGATTACAATGTTTGGCTTGTTGTAGGTGTGGAAGATGTGGTTCTTTTACACATATACAGATGACTGTTCTTCCTGGGATCCTTTTCCCATGTACGTTATGACAGAATGTTGAGTAGTCCTCTCTTGGTATTCTGTAGGTCTTTGGTGATTATATATGTCACCTGTGTTTGTATATGTCTGTTAACCCCGATATCGTAATGAAACCAACCCTCACACCTTTCCATTGGTGAACCATAAGTTTGTTTAATGAATCTGTGATTGCCCTTCTCCGTGGAAATATCTGCCCTGGTATCCATTTTTAGGTAACACCTATAAATGATATGATATGTTATGTGTCTTTCACTTTCTGACTTACTACAAGTCACGTGATTACTTCTAGACTCATCTACGGTGCTGCAAATGGCATTGTGTCCTTTTTTTCCTTGGCTTCTCTTCTGCCTTAGTGGGGTCTATTTTCAACAATGTGATTCCCTGAGGGTTGTGGATTAGCTGACCTGGGCAGCCTTACCCTGCCGGCCCGCCCTCCCCAGGTGTGCCTCGTTGAGATCAATATAAACAGCGCTCCAGGCAGCAATAGCCCCTGAAGCTGTGCCTGACTCCATATTCTCTGCCCCGTCAGCAGTCTCGGGGCTGTGCTGGTGGGAGGGAGTGAGGGGCCACAGCTTTGTGGGTGGCCCGGTGTGAGTGGGGTCCTGCTGGCCTTTCTGCAGTAGATGCCAGGCTGCCGCCTGTAAAGAAGAGGATGTGTCACCCATACCTTCCGCTGGAATTTCTCTCCGGACAGAGGTGAGGAAGGAAAAAAGCAGTGGGGGCCGGGACAGGAGGGGTATCTCAGGCAGGGCAATGGAAAGCTTCTGGAAGAGCGCCCGGGGCCAGGACCACCCTGGCTGGCCTGCAGGCACCAAGTTCGCCTGCGTGCTGTCGCTGGTGTGGCTCCACGGTCCTTCCTCTAGGCTTTCAAGCCCTTGTACATATTCAGGTGTTTTACCTGGAAAGGGTGGGAACAGTTCAGCAGCAGCTGGCCTGGGGCTCAGCTCACGTTTACTCACAGATGCCTCGGCAGGGTCCACCAGCTTTGCAATGAGGACGCTCCTTGCGTGGGGGGTGGGTTGCTGGCTGTATGGGAGATGGTTCCCCACCTCTGACCAATTTCAGAATTGTTTACTGCTGGAACAAGTGCCGTGATAGGGTATTCCTCTGTATAACTCGTCGGTTCAGTTTTTTTTTTCTTTTATGGTTAAGTTAGATTTTATTCCTCTTTTATGTATTTATAGATATAATCATGGAAATAATTCATTCCTATAAATACATCTGTGTGACGGGAAGAACTTTTTTCTGTTTTATTTTTAAATTTTATTTTTTAAAATTTTGAAATTTAATTTTATTTATTTTTTTATACAGCAGGTTATTATTAGTTATGTATTTTATGCATATACATGTATACAGGTCAATCCCAATCTCCCAACTCATCCCACCACCACCACCCCATGGCTTCCCACACTAGGTGTCCATACGTTTGTTCTCTACCTCTGTGTCTCTATTTCTTCCCTGCAAACCAGTTCATCTGTACCATTTTTAGGCTCCACATATATGCATTAATATACAATATTTGTTTTCCTCTTTCTGACTTACTTCATTCTGTATGACAGTCTCTCGATCCATCGATGTCTCTACAAATGACCCAGTTTCATTCCTTTTTATGGCCGAGTAATATTCCATTTCATATATGTACCACATCTTTATCCATTCATCTGTCTGAGGGTATTTAGGTTGCTTCCATTAACTGGCTATTGTAAATAGTGCTGCAATGAACATTGTGGTGAATGTGCCTTTTTGATTTACGGTTTTCTCTGGGTATATGCCCAAAAGTGGGATTGCTGGATCAGATGGTAATTCTATTTCTAGTTTTTTTAAGGAAAGTCCATAGTGTTCTCCATAGTGACTGTATCAATTTACATTCCCACCAATAGTGGAAGAGGGCTCCTTTTGTCCACACCCTCCCCAGAATTGGTTGTTTGTAGATTTTCTGATGATGCCGATTCTAACAGGTGTGAGGTGATACCTCATTGTAGTTTTGATTTGCATTTCTCTAATAATTAGTGCTGTTGAGCAGCTTTTCATGTGCGTCTTGGCCATCTCTGTGTCTCCATTGAAGAAACGTCTCTTTAGATCTTCTGCCCATTTTTTTTGGGTTGTTTTTTTTTTTAATATTAAGCTGCATGAGCTGTTTATATATATTGGAGAATAAACCTCTGTCCATTGATTCGTCTGCAAGGATTTTCGCCCATTCTGAGGGATGCCTTTTTCCATTCCGGTGTTTTTTAACAAAAAAGGGAAGACAGGAAAAGAAGCAGAACACTAATGTGCGTAAAATATGCCTTTTAAAATGGTCGTTTTGAAATATGGACGTCTTTGAATTTTTTGGTCGTTATGTGACCCGAGGATTTGTTTTCAGGGCAGGTGTCTTTTACAGGCCTGCAATGATTTTGAATATCAACTGACCATTAGCGTTGGGATTAAAGCTGCTGTTGTGTGAAACGGCCACATGGTGGCAGCAGTTCACCCTTACCAATATATTTCCTGGGATATTTTAGGTGTACCCAGGTTGAGGTTCTTGTAAGCAGTGCAGCCGTCAATTTGGGGGTGGCTCTGTCTTATGGATTTTCAGTTTTCCCAAGGTATATTCCGTAGACTGGAAGTGTCCTTGGCTCTGTAGCTCTGTTGTTTACTTGTTTTAGGGAACACAATGCACTCCTCCAGTGAGGCAGTTTGCAACTTACATCCCGCCCATCAGCATAACAAGGCTCCCTGTTCTCCAGGGCCTGTCTTGCCTTTCTGGTTTTTACACATTTTGTGGATGTCCCTTTTGACCGGTGGGAAGTGATACTCCTTTGTAGTGCAGATTTGCATTGCCCGCTTGCTTGCTTGGCCAAAAAGGGCGTATGCGTTTTCTCCTGAATATATTCAGGAGAAAACGCATACGCCCTTTTTGGCCAAGTGCATCATTGTCGAAGTTGTGCCCCTCTTCCTGTGCTTTACAGGCGATTCCAACGTACCTCTTGAAATCTGTTTCCTGCTATTCTGCCTCGCTTTCAAGTCCGCCTCGTTGCCTTCCCTCAACAGATTTTTGGACGATAGTTGGCCTTGATTACTCTGCCAGTTTGTGAATTGCTGTGCCCCTGAGCTCCATTTTTCAACTCGTTTTTTGTGAGCTGAACGCAAGTCCAAACTTTTGGTTCAGGACCTCTACTGGTTCCCGGTGGGTGGCTGAGACTTTGGTTCATTCTTCTTCCTGCCGGGAAATTAGAGTGACATGTGCCCATCCAAATGCCTAACAGCTACTCTCTCATTGGTTCTCCCTCTTCCCTTTCATCCTCTGCCAAATTGGCAACCTGTGCGAACCAGGAGCTTAAAGGGGCTGTCTCTCCAAGTTGGGAGATTGATAGGAAAGCATTTGGAAAGTCAAACCGGAGCACCAGGAGAGGGGCTCTTCGTTGAGTTTTAGAAACCTTTCGTATTCACAGTGTGTCCATTCTCTAGGTTTCCCGTACACGTTATAGCTGTAGTAATATTCCCTTCCACCTGGAGAGCTGGGACCCATGGAATGGGTGCCATGCATTATTGCTTTAAAGGGTCTGCATTTGCTCACCCAATCTCACCAATCCTCTCAGTCCCAAGTGTCCAGCCTTATGCCACATCCAGCTGTCATTGTAGATAGGGTCATTCCAGGTTGCATCAGAGACCCTGAAGGAATTGTAAAGAATTTCCCTGTTTCTTTGTTCTGTTTTTGAAATTCCTTTTTAGAGTGGGTTTGAGCTGATTCTCGCTGCCATGTTTATGCCAGTCTAGACACACTTGATTCCCTTACGGAGACATATCAATACATAGGTTTTAAGATTCTTACTAGTCAGATCTATTCCTCTGCGGGAAATATGGGGTTTTGAGTCCCTTTCACTGAGGAAGGTGTAGGTCTTGTCTATTCCATAGTTGGTTTTTGGAACGGTACCTGTGCTTATATCAAACTCGGGTTTGATGCATCACCCCACCTCTCCTTCCCCCTTAAGCAGGCATAAGAGTGTTTTCTAAATGTGAGACTCTGTTCTCTTGCCTAACTCAGTTCATGTGTAGCCATGTTTACAGGATCTTCCTAAGTGATATCTTATGATAAGTTTCTTTTCCTGTGTGACTTCTTTCACTTAGAATCATCGTACCTGAATCCACTCATTTTGCTGCTACTGGTCTTATGACATTGATTTCGTGGCTGAGGGATATTCCATCGTACGTAAGTTCCACAATGTTTGGAACCATTTTTATATTTCCTGGGATATTTCAGGTGTACCCAGGTTGAGGTTCCTGTAAGCAGTGCAGCCCTCAATTTGGGGGTGGCTCTGTCTTATGGATTTTCAGTTTTCCCAAGGTATATTCCCTAGACTGGAAGTGCCCTTGGCTCTGTAGCTCTGTTGTTTACTTGTTTTAGGGGACACAATGCACTCCTCCACTGAGGCAGTTGGCAACTTACATCCCGCCCATCAGCATAACAAGGCTCCCTGTTCTCCAGGGCCTGTCTTGCCTTTCTGGTTTTTACACATTTTGTGGATGTCCCTTTTGACCGGTGGGAAGTGATACTTCTTTGTAGTGCAGATTAGCATTGCCCGCTTGCTTGCTTGGCCAAAAAGGGCGTATGCGTTTTCTCCTGAATATATTCAGGAGAAAACGCATACGCCCTTTTTGGCCAAGTGCATCATTGTCGAAGTTGTGCCCCTCTTCCTGTGCTTTACAGGCGATTCCAACGTACCTCTTGAAATCTGTTTCCTGCTATTCTGCCTCGCTTTCAAGTCCGCCTCGTTGCCTTCCCTCAACAGATTTTTGGACGATAGTTGGCCTTGATTACTCTGCCAGTTTGTGAATTGCTGTGCCCCTGAGCTCCATTTTTCAACTCGTTTTTTGTGAGCTGAACGCAAGTCCAAACTTTTGGTTCAGGACCTCTACTGGTTCCCGGTGGGTGGCTGAGACTTTGGTTCATTCTTCTTCCTGCCGGGAAATTAGAGTGACATGTGCCCATCCAAATGCCTAACAGCTACTCTCTCATTGGTTCTCCCTCTTCCCTTTCATCCTCTGCCAAATTGGCAACCTGTGCGAACCAGGAGCTTAAAGGGGCTGTCTCTCCAAGTTGGGAGATTGATAGGAAAGCAGTTGGAAAGTCAAACCGGAGCACCAGGAGAGGGGCTCTTCGTTGAGTTTTAGAAACCTTTCGTATTCACAGTGTGTCCATTCTCTAGGTTTCCCGTACACGTTATAGCTGTAGTAATATTCCCTTCCACCTGGAGAGCTGGGACCCATGGAATGGGGGCCATGCATTATTGCTTTAAAGGGTCTGCATTTGCTCACCCAATCTCACCAATCCTCTCAGTCCCAAGTGTCCAGCCTTATGCCACATCCAGCTGTCATTGTAGATAGGGTCATTCCAGGTTGCATCAGAGACCCTGAAGGAATTGTAAAGAATTTCCCTGTTTCTTTGTTCTGTTTTTGAAATTCCTTTTTAGAGTGGGTTTGAGCTGATTCTCGCTGCCATGTTTATGCCAGTCTAGACACACTTGATTCCCTTACGGAGACATATCAATACATAGGTTTTAAGATTCTTACTAGCCAGATCTATTCCTCTGCGGGAAATATGGGGTTTTGAGTCCCTTTCACTGAGGAAGGTGTAGGTCTTGTCTATTCCATAGTTGGTTTTTGGAACGGTACCTGTGCTTATATCAAACTCGGGTTTGATGCATCACCCCACCTCTCCTTCCCCCTTAAGCAGGCATAAGAGTGTTTTCTAAATGTGAGACTCTGTTCTCTTGCCTAACTCAGTTCATGTGTAGCCATGTTTACAGGATCTTCCTAAGTGATATCTTATGATAAGTTTCTTTTCCTGTGTGACTTCTTTCACTTAGAATCATCGTACCTGAATCCACTCATTTTGCTGCTACTGGTCTTATGACATTGATTTCGTGGCTGAGGGATATTCCATCGTACGTAAGTTCCACAATGTTTGGAACCATTTTTATATTTCCTGGGATATTTCTGGTGTACCCAGGTTGAGGTTCCTGTAAGCAGTGCAGCCCTCAATTTGGGGGTGGCTCTGTCTTATGGATTTTCAGTTTTCCCAAGGTATATTCCCTAGACTGGAAGTGCCCTTGGCTCTGTAGCTCTGTTGTTTACTTGTTTTAAGGAACACAATGCACTCCTCCAGTGAGGCAGTTGGCAACTTACATCCCGCCCATCAGCATAACAAGGCTCCCTGTTCTCCAGGGCCTGTCTTGCCTTTCTGGTTTTTACACATTTTGTGGATGTCCCTTTTGACCGGTGGGAAGTGATACTCCTTTGTAGTGCAGATTTGCATTGCCCGCTTGCTTGCTTGGCCAAAAAGGGCGTATGCGTTTTCTCCTGAATATATTCAGGAGAAAACGCATACGCCCTTTTTGGCCAAGTGCATCATTGTCGAAGTTGTGCCCCTCTTCCTGTGCTTTACAGGCGATTCCAACGTACCTCTTGAAATCTGTTTCCTGCTATTCTGCCTCGCTTTCAAGTCCGCCTCGTTGCCTTCCCTCAACAGATTTTTGGACGATAGTTGGCCTTGATTACTCTGCCAGTTTGTGAATTGCTGTGCCCCTGAGCTCCATTTTTCAACTCGTTTTTTGTGAGCTGAACGCAAGTCCAAACTTTTGGTTCAGGACCTCTACTGGTTCCCGGTGGGTGGCTGAGACTTTGGTTCATTCTTCTTCCTGCCGGGAAATTAGAGTGACATGTGCCCATCCAAATGCCTAACAGCTACTCTCTCATTGGTTCTCCCTCTTCCCTTTCCTCCTCTGCCAAATTGGCAACCTGTGCGAACCAGGAGCTTAAAGGGGCTGTCTCTCCAAGTTGGGAGATTGATAGGAAAGCAGTTGGAAAGTCAAACCGGAGCACCAGGAGAGGGGCTCTTCGTTGAGTTTTAGAAACCTTTCGTATTCACAGTGTGTCCATTCTCTAGGTTTCCCGTACACGTTATAGCTGTAGTAATATTCCCTTCCACCTGGAGAGCTGGGACCCATGGAATGGGTGCCATGCATTATTGCTTTAAAGGGTCTGCATTTGCTCACCCAATCTCACCAATCCTCTCAGTCCCAAGTGTCCAGCCTTATGCCACATCCAGCTGTCATTGTAGATAGGGTCATTCCAGGTTGCATCAGAGACCCTGAAGGAATTGTAAAGAATTTCCCTGTTTCTTTGTTCTGTTTTTGAAATTCCTTTTTAGAGTGGGTTTGAGCTGATTCTCGCGGCCATGTTTATGCCAGTCTAGACACACTTGATTCCCTTACGGAGACATATCAATACATAGGTTTTAAGATTCTTACTAGTCAGATCTATTCCTCTGCGGGAAATATGGGGTTTTGAGTCCCTTTCACTGAGGAAGGTGTAGGTCTTGTCTATTCCATAGTTGGTTTTTGGAACGGTACCTGTGCTTATATCAAAGTCTGGTTTGATGCATCACCCCACCTCTCCTTCCCCCTTAAGCAGGCATAAGAGTGTTTTCTAAATGTGAGACTCTGTTCTCTTGCCTAACTCAGTTCATGTGTAGCCATGTTTACAGGATCTTCCTAAGTGATATCTTATGATAAGTTTCTTTTCCTGTGTGACTTCTTTCACTTAGAATCATCGTACCTGAATCCACTCATTTTGCTGCTACTGGTCTTATGACATTGATTTCGTGGCTGAGGGATATTCCATCGTACGTAAGTTCCACAATGTTTGGAACCATTTTTATATTTCCTGGGATATTTCTGGTGTACCCAGGTTGATGTTCCTGTAAGCAGTGCAGCCCTCAATTTGGGGGTGGCTCTGTCTTATGGATTTTCAGTTTTCCCAAGGTATATTCCCTAGACTGGAAGTGCCCTTGGCTCTGTAGCTCTGTTGTTTACTTGTTTTAAGGAACACAATGCACTCCTCCAGTGAGGCAGTTGGCAACTTACATCCCGCCCATCAGCATAACAAGGCTCCCTGTTCTCCAGGGCCTGTCTTGCCTTTCTGGTTTTTACACATTTTGTGGATGTCCCTTTTGACCGGTGGGAAGTGATACTCCTTTGTAGTGCAGATTTGCATTGCCCGCTTGCTTGCTTGGCCAAAAAGGGCGTATGCGTTTTCTCCTGAATATATTCAGGAGAAAACGCATACGCCCTTTTTGGCCAAGTGCATCATTGTCGAAGTTGTGCCCCTCTTCCTGTGCTTTACAGGCGATTCCAACGTACCTCTTGAAATCTGTTTCCTGCTATTCTGCCTCGCTTTCAAGTCCGCCTCGTTGCCTTCCCTCAACAGATTTTTGGACGATAGTTGGCCTTGATTACTCTGCCAGTTTGTGAATTGCTGTGCCCCTGAGCTCCATTTTTCAACTCGTTTTTTGTGAGCTGAACGCAAGTCCAAACTTTTGGTTCAGGACCTCTACTGGTTCCCGGTGGGTGGCTGAGACTTTGGTTCATTCTTCTTCCTGCCGGGAAATTAGAGTGACATGTGCCCATCCAAATGCCTAACAGCTACTCTCTCATTGGTTCTCCCTCTTCCCTTTCCTCCTCTGCCAAATTGGCAACCTGTGCGAACCAGGAGCTTAAAGGGGCTGTCTCTCCAAGTTGGGAGATTGATAGGAAAGCAGTTGGAAAGTCAAACCGGAGCACCAGGAGAGGGGCTCTTCGTTGAGTTTTAGAAACCTTTCGTATTCACAGTGTGTCCATTCTCTAGGTTTCCCGTACACGTTATAGCTGTAGTAATATTCCCTTCCACCTGGAGAGCTGGGACCCATGGAATGGGTGCCATGCATTATTGCTTTAAAGGGTCTGCATTTGCTCACCCAATCTCACCAATCCTCTCAGTCCCAAGTGTCCAGCCTTATGCCACATCCAGCTGTCATTGTAGATAGGGTCATTCCAGGTTGCATCAGAGACCCTGAAGGAATTGTAAAGAATTTCCCTGTTTCTTTGTTCTGTTTTTGAAATTCCTTTTTAGAGTGGGTTTGAGCTGATTCTCGCGGCCATGTTTATGCCAGTCTAGACACACTTGATTCCCTTACGGAGACATATCAATACATAGGTTTTAAGATTCTTACTAGTCAGATCTATTCCTCTGCGGGAAATATGGGGTTTTGAGTCCCTTTCACTGAGGAAGGTGTAGGTCTTGTCTATTCCATAGTTGGTTTTTGGAACGGTACCTGTGCTTATATCAAACTCGGGTTTGATGCATCACCCCACCTCTCCTTCCCCCTTAAGCAGGCATAAGAGTGTTTTCTAAATGTGAGACTCTGTTCTCTTGCCTAACTCAGTTCATGTGTAGCCATGTTTACAGGATCTTCCTAAGTGATATCTTATGATAAGTTTCTTTTCCTGTGTGACTTCTTTCCTTAGAATCATCGTACCTGAATCCACTCATTTTGCTGCTACTGGTCTTATGACATTGATTTCGTGGCTGAGGGATATTCCATCGTACGTAAGTTCCACAATGTTTGGAACCATTTTTATATTTCCTGGGATATTTCTGGTGTACCCAGGTTGATTTTCCTGTAAGCAGTGCAGCCCTCAATTTGGGGGTGGCTCTGTCTTATGGATTTTCAGTTTTCCCAAGGTATATTCCCTAGACTGGAAGTGCCCTTGGCTCTGTAGCTCTGTTGTTTACTTGTTTTAAGGAACACAATGCACTCCTCCAGTGAGGCAGTTGGCAACTTACATCCCGCCCATCAGCATAACAAGGCTCCCTGTTCTCCAGGGCCTGTCTTGCCTTTCTGGTTTTTACACATTTTGTGGATGTCCCTTTTGACCGGTGGGAAGTGATACTCCTTTGTAGTGCAGATTTGCATTGCCCGCTTGCTTGCTTGGCCAAAAAGGGCGTATGCGTTTTCTCCTGAATATATTCAGGAGAAAACGCATACGCCCTTTTTGGCCAAGTGCATCATTGTCGAAGTTGTGCCCCTCTTCCTGTGCTTTACAGGCGATTCCAACGTACCTCTTGAAATCTGTTTCCTGCTATTCTGCCTCGCTTTCAAGTCCGCCTCGTTGCCTTCCCTCAACAGATTTTTGGACGATAGTTGGCCTTGATTACTCTGCCAGTTTGTGAATTGCTGTGCCCCTGAGCTCCATTTTTCAACTCGTTTTTTGTGAGCTGAACGCAAGTCCAAACTTTTGGTTCAGGACCTCTACTGGTTCCCGGTGGGTGGCTGAGACTTTGGTTCATTCTTCTTCCTGCCGGGAAATTAGAGTGACATGTGCCCATCCAAATGCCTAACAGCTACTCTCTCATTGGTTCTCCCTCTTCCCTTTCCTCCTCTGCCAAATTGGCAACCTGTGCGAACCAGGAGCTTAAAGGGGCTGTCTCTCCAAGTTGGGAGATTGATAGGAAAGCAGTTGGAAAGTCAAACCGGAGCACCAGGAGAGGGGCTCTTCGTTGAGTTTTAGAAACCTTTCGTATTCACAGTGTGTCCATTCTCTAGGTTTCCCGTACACGTTATAGCTGTAGTAATATTCCCTTCCACCTGGAGAGCTGGGACCCATGGAATGGGTGCCATGCATTATTGCTTTAAAGGGTCTGCATTTGCTCACCCAATCTCACCAATCCTCTCAGTCCCAAGTGTCCAGCCTTATGCCACATCCAGCTGTCATTGTAGATAGGGTCATTCCAGGTTGCATCAGAGACCCTGAAAGAATTGTAAAGAATTTCCCTGTTTCTTTGTTCTGTTTTTGAAATTCCTTTTTAGAGTGGGTTTGAGCTGATTCTCGCGGCCATGTTTATGCCAGTCTAGACACACTTGATTCCCTTACGGAGACATATCAATACATAGGTTTTAAGATTCTTACTAGTCAGATCTATTCCTCTGCGGGAAATATGGGGTTTTGAGTCCCTTTCACTGAGGAAGGTGTAGGTCTTGTCTATTCCATAGTTGGTTTTTGGAACGGTACCTGTGCTTATATCAAAGTCTGGTTTGATGCATCACCCCACCTCTCCTTCCCCCTTAAGCAGGCATAAGAGTGTTTTCTAAATGTGAGACTCTGTTCTCTTGCCTAACTCAGTTCATGTGTAGCCATGTTTACAGGATCTTCCTAAGTGATATCTTATGATAAGTTTCTTTTCCTGTGTGACTTCTTTCACTTAGAATCATCGTACCTGAATCCACTCATTTTGCTGCTACTGGTCTTATGACATTGATTTCGTGGCTGAGGGATATTCCATCGTACGTAAGTTCCACAATGTTTGGAACCATTTTTATATTTCCTGGGATATTTCTGGTGTACCCAGGTTGAGGTTCCTGTAAGCAGTGCAGCCCTCAATTTGGGGGTGGCTCTGTCTTATGGATTTTCAGTTTTCCCAAGGTATATTCCCTAGACTGGAAGTGCCCTTGGCTCTGTAGCTCTGTTGTTTACTTGTTTTAAGGAACACAATGCACTCCTCCAGTGAGGCAGTTGGCAACTTACATCCCGCCCATCAGCATAACAAGGCTCCCTGTTCTCCAGGGCCTGTCTTGCCTTTCTGGTTTTTACACATTTTGTGGATGTCCCTTTTGACCGGTGGGAAGTGATACTCCTTTGTAGTGCAGATTTGCATTGCCCGCTTGCTTGCTTGGCCAAAAAGGGCGTATGCGTTTTCTCCTGAATATATTCAGGAGAAAACGCATACGCCCTTTTTGGCCAAGTGCATCATTGTCGAAGTTGTGCCCCTCTTCCTGTGCTTTACAGGCGATTCCAACGTACCTCTTGAAATCTGTTTCCTGCTATTCTGCCTCGCTTTCAAGTCCGCCTCGTTGCCTTCCCTCAACAGATTTTTGGACGATAGTTGGCCTTGATTACTCTGCCAGTTTGTGAATTGCTGTGCCCCTGAGCTCCATTTTTCAACTCGTTTTTTGTGAGCTGAACGCAAGTCCAAACTTTTGGTTCAGGACCTCTACTGGTTCCCGGTGGGTGGCTGAGACTTTGGTTCATTCTTCTTCCTGCCGGGAAATTAGAGTGACATGTGCCCATCCAAATGCCTAACAGCTACTCTCTCATTGGTTCTCCCTCTTCCCTTTCCTCCTCTGCCAAATTGGCAACCTGTGCGAACCAGGAGCTTAAAGGGGCTGTCTCTCCAAGTTGGGAGATTGATAGGAAAGCAGTTGGAAAGTCAAACCGGAGCACCAGGAGAGGGGCTCTTCGTTGAGTTTTAGAAACCTTTCGTATTCACAGTGTGTCCATTCTCTAGGTTTCCCGTACACGTTATAGCTGTAGTAATATTCCCTTCCACCTGGAGAGCTGGGACCCATGGAATGGGTGCCATGCATTATTGCTTTAAAGGGTCTGCATTTGCTCACCCAATCTCACCAATCCTCTCAGTCCCAAGTGTCCAGCCTTATGCCACATCCAGCTGTCATTGTAGATAGGGTCATTCCAGGTTGCATCAGAGACCCTGAAGGAATTGTAAAGAATTTCCCTGTTTCTTTGTTCTGTTTTTGAAATTCCTTTTTAGAGTGGGTTTGAGCTGATTCTCGCGGCCATGTTTATGCCAGTCTAGACACACTTGATTCCCTTACGGAGACATATCAATACATAGGTTTTAAGATTCTTACTAGTCAGATCTATTCCTCTGCGGGAAATATGGGGTTTTGAGTCCCTTTCACTGAGGAAGGTGTAGGTCTTGTCTATTCCATAGTTGGTTTTTGGAACGGTACCTGTGCTTATATCAAAGTCTGGTTTGATGCATCACCCCACCTCTCCTTCCCCCTTAAGCAGGCATAAGAGTGTTTTCTAAATGTGAGACTCTGTTCTCTTGCCTAACTCAGTTCATGTGTAGCCATGTTTACAGGATCTTCCTAAGTGATATCTTATGATAAGTTTCTTTTCCTGTGTGACTTCTTTCACTTAGAATCATCGTACCTGAATCCACTCATTTTGCTGCTACTGGTCTTATGATATTGATTTCGTGGCTGAGGGATATTCCATCGTACGTAAGTTCCACAATGTTTGGAACCATTTTTATATTTCCTGGGATATTTCAGGTGTACCCAGGTTGAGGTTCCTGTAAGCAGTGCAGCCCTCAATTTGGGGGTGGCTCTGTCTTATGGATTTTCAGTTTTCCCAAGGTATATTCCCTAGACTGGAAGTGCCCTTAGCTCTGTAGCTCTGTTGTTTACTTGTTTTAGGGGACACAATGCACTCCTCCAGTGAGGCAGTTGGCAACTTACATCCCGCCCATCAGCATAACAAGGCTCCCTGTTCTCCAGGGCCTGTCTTGCCTTTCTGGTTTTTACACATTTTGTGGATGTCCCTTTTGACCGGTGGGAAGTGATACTCCTTTGTAGTGCAGATTTGCATTGCCCGCTTGCTTGCTTGGCCAAAAAGGGCGTATGCGTTTTCTCCTGAATATATTCAGGAGAAAACGCATACGCCCTTTTTGGCCAAGTGCATCATTGTCGAAGTTGTGCCCCTCTTCCTGTGCTTTACAGGCGATTCCAACGTACCTCTTGAAATCTGTTTCCTGCTATTCTGCCTCGCTTTCAAGTCCGCCTCGTTGCCTTCCCTCAACAGATTTTTGGACGATAGTTGGCCTTGATTACTCTGCCAGTTTGTGAATTGCTGTGCCCCTGAGCTCCATTTTTCAACTCGTTTTTTGTGAGCTGAACGCAAGTCCAAACTTTTGGTTCAGGACCTCTACTGGTTCCCGGTGGGTGGCTGAGACTTTGGTTCATTCTTCTTCCTGCCGGGAAATTAGAGTGACATGTGCCCATCCAAATGCCTAACAGCTACTCTCTCATTGGTTCTCCCTCTTCCCTTTCCTCCTCTGCCAAATTGGCAACCTGTGCGAACCAGGAGCTTAAAGGGGCTGTCTCTCCAAGTTGGGAGATTGATAGGAAAGCAGTTGGAAAGTCAAACCGGAGCACCAGGAGAGGGGCTCTTCGTTGAGTTTTAGAAACCTTTCGTATTCACAGTGTGTCCATTCTCTAGGTTTCCCGTACACGTTATAGCTGTAGTAATATTCCCTTCCACCTGGAGAGCTGGGACCCATGGAATGGGTGCCATGCATTATTGCTTTAAAGGGTCTGCATTTGCTCACCCAATCTCACCAATCCTCTCAGTCCCAAGTGTCCAGCCTTATGCCACATCCAGCTGTCATTGTAGATAGGGTCATTCCAGGTTGCATCAGAGACCCTGAAGGAATTGTAAAGAATTTCCCTGTTTCTTTGTTCTGTTTTTGAAATTCCTTTTTAGAGTGGGTTTGAGCTGATTCTCGCGGCCATGTTTATGCCAGTCTAGACACACTTGATTCCCTTACGGAGACATATCAATACATAGGTTTTAAGATTCTTACTAGTCAGATCTATTCCTCTGCGGGAAATATGGGGTTTTGAGTCCCTTTCACTGAGGAAGGTGTAGGTCTTGTCTATTCCATAGTTGGTTTTTGGAACGGTACCTGTGCTTATATCAAAGTCTGGTTTGATGCATCACCCCACCTCTCCTTCCCCCTTAAGCAGGCATAAGAGTGTTTTCTAAATGTGAGACTCTGTTCTCTTGCCTAACTCAGTTCATGTGTAGCCATGTTTACAGGATCTTCCTAAGTGATATCTTATGATAAGTTTCTTTTCCTGTGTGACTTCTTTCACTTAGAATCATCGTACCTGAATCCACTCATTTTGCTGCTACTGGTCTTATGATATTGATTTCGTGGCTGAGGGATATTCCATCGTACGTAAGTTCCACAATGTTTGGAACCATTTTTATATTTCCTGGGATATTTCAGGTGTACCCAGGTTGAGGTTCCTGTAAGCAGTGCAGCTCTCAATTTGGGGGTGGCTCTGTCTTATGGATTTTCAGTTTTCCCAAGGTATATTCCCTAGACTGGAAGTGCCCTTGGCTCTGTAGCTCTGTTGTTTACTTGTTTTAGGGGACACAATGCACTCCTCCAGTGAGGCAGTTGGCAACTTACATCCCGCCCATCAGCATAACAAGGCTCCCTGTTCTCCAGGGCCTGTCTTGCCTTTCTGGTTTTTACACATTTTGTGGATGTCCCTTTTGACCTGTGGGAAGTGATACTCCTTTGTAGTGCAGATTTGCATTGCCCGCTTGCTTGCTTGGCCAAAAAGGGCGTATGCGTTTTCTCCTGAATATATTCAGGAGAAAACACATACGCCCTTTTTGGCCAAGTGCATCATTGTCGAAGTTGTGCCCCTCTTCCTGTGCTTTACAGGCGATTCCAACGTACCTCTTGAAATCTGTTTCCTGCTATTCTGCCTCGCTTTCAAGTCCGCCTCGTTGCCTTCCCTCAACAGATTTTTGGACGATAGTTGGCCTTGATTACTCTGCCAGTTTGTGAATTGCTGTGCCCCTGAGCTCCATTTTTCAACTCGTTTTTTGTGAGCTGAACGCAAGTCCAAACTTTTGGTTCAGGACCTCTACTGGTTCCCGGTGGGTGGCTGAGACTTTGGTTCATTCTTCTTCCTGCCGGGAAATTAGAGTGACATGTGCCCATCCAAATGCCTAACAGCTACTCTCTCATTGGTTCTCCCTCTTCCCTTTCATCCTCTGCCAAATTGGCAACCTGTGCGAACCAGGAGCTTAAAGGGGCTGTCTCTCCAAGTTGGGAGATTGATAGGAAAGCAGTTGGAAAGTCAAACCGGAGCACCAGGAGAGGGGCTCTTCGTTGAGTTTTAGAAACCTTTCGTATTCACAGTGTGTCCATTCTCTAGGTTTCCCGTACACGTTATAGCTGTAGTAATATTCCCTTCCACCTGGAGAGCTGGGACCCATGGAATGGGTGCCATGCATTATTGCTTTAAAGGGTCTGCATTTGCTCACCCAATCTCACCAATCCTCTCAGTCCCAAGTGTCCAGCCTTATGCCACATCCAGCTGTCATTGTAGATAGGGTCATTCCAGGTTGCATCAGAGACCCTGAAGGAATTGTAAAGAATTTCCCTGTTTCTTTGTTCTGTTTTTGAAATTCCTTTTTAGAGTGGGTTTGAGCTGATTCTCGCGGCCATGTTTATGCCAGTCTAGACACACTTGATTCCCTTACGGAGACATATCAATACATAGGTTTTAAGATTCTTACTAGTCAGATCTATTCCTCTGCGGGAAATATGGGGTTTTGAGTCCCTTTCACTGAGGAAGGTGTAGGTCTTGTCTATTCCATAGTTGGTTTTTGGAACGGTACCTGTGCTTATATCAAAGTCTGGTTTGATGCATCACCCCACCTCTCCTTCCCCCTTAAGCAGGCATAAGAGTGTTTTCTAAATGTGAGACTCTGTTCTCTTGCCTAACTCAGTTCATGTGTAGCCATGTTTACAGGATCTTCCTAAGTGATATCTTATGATAAGTTTCTTTTCCTGTGTGACTTCTTTCACTTAGAATCATCGTACCTGAATCCACTCATTTTGCTGCTACTGGTCTTATGATATTGATTTCGTGGCTGAGGGATATTCCATCGTACGTAAGTTCCACAATGTTTGGAACCATTTTTATATTTCCTGGGATATTTCAGGTGTACCCAGGTTGAGGTTCCTGTAAGCAGTGCAGCTCTCAATTTGGGGGTGGCTCTGTCTTATGGATTTTCAGTTTTCCCAAGGTATATTCCCTAGACTGGAAGTGCCCTTGGCTCTGTAGCTCTGTTGTTTACTTGTTTTAGGGGACACAATGCACTCCTCCAGTGAGGCAGTTGGCAACTTACATCCCGCCCATCAGCATAACAAGGCTCCCTGTTCTCCAGGGCCTGTCTTGCCTTTCTGGTTTTTACACATTTTGTGGATGTCCCTTTTGACCTGTGGGAAGTGATACTCCTTTGTAGTGCAGATTTGCATTGCCCGCTTGCTTGCTTGGCCAAAAAGGGCGTATGCGTTTTCTCCTGAATATATTCAGGAGAAAACACATACGCCCTTTTTGGCCAAGTGCATCATTGTCGAAGTTGTGCCCCTCTTCCTGTGCTTTACAGGCGATTCCAACGTACCTCTTGAAATCTGTTTCCTGCTATTCTGCCTCGCTTTCAAGTCCGCCTCGTTGCCTTCCCTCAACAGATTTTTGGACGATAGTTGGCCTTGATTACTCTGCCAGTTTGTGAATTGCTGTGCCCCTGAGCTCCATTTTTCAACTCGTTTTTTGTGAGCTGAACGCAAGTCCAAACTTTTGGTTCAGGACCTCTACTGGTTCCCGGTGGGTGGCTGAGACTTTGGTTCATTCTTCTTCCTGCCGGGAAATTAGAGTGACATGTGCCCATCCAAATGCCTAACAGCTACTCTCTCATTGGTTCTCCCTCTTCCCTTTCCTCCTCTGCCAAATTGGCAACCTGTGCGAACCAGGAGCTTAAAGGGGCTGTCTCTCCAAGTTGGGAGATTGATAGGAAAGCAGTTGGAAAGTCAAACCGGAGCACCAGGAGAGGGGCTCTTCGTTGAGTTTTAGAAACCTTTCGTATTCACAGTGTGTCCATTCTCTAGGTTTCCCGTACACGTTATAGCTGTAGTAATATTCCCTTCCACCTGGAGAGCTGGGACCCATGGAATGGGTGCCATGCATTATTGCTTTAAAGGGTCTGCATTTGCTCACCCAATCTCACCAATCCTCTCAGTCCCAAGTGTCCAGCCTTATGCCACATCCAGCTGTCATTGTAGATAGGGTCATTCCAGGTTGCATCAGAGACCCTGAAGGAATTGTAAAGAATTTCCCTGTTTCTTTGTTCTGTTTTTGAAATTCCTTTTTAGAGTGGGTTTGAGCTGATTCTCGCGGCCATGTTTATGCCAGTCTAGACACACTTGATTCCCTTACGGAGACATATCAATACATAGGTTTTAAGATTCTTACTAGTCAGATCTATTCCTCTGCGGGAAATATGGGGTTTTGAGTCCCTTTCACTGAGGAAGGTGTAGGTCTTGTCTATTCCATAGTTGGTTTTTGGAACGGTACCTGTGCTTATATCAAAGTCTGGTTTGATGCATCACCCCACCTCTCCTTCCCCCTTAAGCAGGCATAAGAGTGTTTTCTAAATGTGAGACTCTGTTCTCTTGCCTAACTCAGTTCATGTGTAGCCATGTTTACAGGATCTTCCTAAGTGATATCTTATGATAAGTTTCTTTTCCTGTGTGACTTCTTTCACTTAGAATCATCGTACCTGAATCCACTCATTTTGCTGCTACTGGTCTTATGATATTGATTTCGTGGCTGAGGGATATTCCATCGTACGTAAGTTCCACAATGTTTGGAACCATTTTTATATTTCCTGGGATATTTCAGGTGTACCCAGGTTGAGGTTCCTGTAAGCAGTGCAGCCCTCAATTTGGGGGTGGCTCTGTCTTATGGATTTTCAGTTTTCCCAAGGTATATTCCCTAGACTGGAAGTGCCCTTAGCTCTGTAGCTCTGTTGTTTACTTGTTTTAGGGAACACAATGCACTCCTCCAGTGAGGCAGTTGGCAACTTACATCCCGCCCATCAGCATAACAAGGCTCCCTGTTCTCCAGGGCCTGTCTTGCCTTTCTGGTTTTTACACATTTTGTGGATGTCCCTTTTGACCGGTGGGAAGTGATACTCCTTTGTAGTGCAGATTTGCATTGCCCGCTTGCTTGCTTGGCCAAAAAGGGCGTATGCGTTTTCTCCTGAATATATTCAGGAGAAAACACATACGCCCTTTTTGGCCAAGTGCATCATTGTCGAAGTTGTGCCCCTCTTCCTGTGCTTTACAGGCGATTCCAACGTACCTCTTGAAATCTGTTTCCTGCTATTCTGCCTCGCTTTCAAGTCCGCCTCGTTGCCTTCCCTCAACAGATTTTTGGACGATAGTTGGCCTTGATTACTCTGCCAGTTTGTGAATTGCTGTGCCCCTGAGCTCCATTTTTCAACTCGTTTTTTGTGAGCTGAACGCAAGTCCAAACTTTTGGTTCAGGACCTCTACTGGTTCCCGGTGGGTGGCTGAGACTTTGGTTCATTCTTCTTCCTGCCGGGAAATTAGAGTGACATGTGCCCATCCAAATGCCTAACAGCTACTCTCTCATTGGTTCTCCCTCTTCCCTTTCATCCTCTGCCAAATTGGCAACCTGTGCGAACCAGGAGCTTAAAGGGGCTGTCTCTCCAAGTTGGGAGATTGATAGGAAAGCAGTTGGAAAGTCAAACCGGAGCACCAGGAGAGGGGCTCTCCGTTGAGTTTTAGAAACCTTTCGTATTCACAGTGTGTCCATTCTCTAGGTTTCCCGTACACGTTATAGCTGTAGTAATATTCCCTTCCACCTGGAGAGCTGGGACCCATGGAATGGGTGCCATGCATTATTGCTTTAAAGGGTCTGCATTTGCTCACCCAATCTCACCAATCCTCTCAGTCCCAAGTGTCCAGCCTTATGCCACATCCAGCTGTCATTGTAGGTAGGGTCATTCCAGGTTGCATCAGAGACCCTGAAGGAATTGTAAAGAATTTCCCTGTTTCTTTGTTCTGTTTTTGAAATTCCTTTTTAGAGTGGGTTTGAGCTGATTCTCGCTGCCATGTTTATGCCAGTCTAGACGCACTTGATTCCCTTACGGAGACATATCAATACGTAGGTTTTAAGATTCTTAGTAGCCAGATCTATTCCTCTGCGGGAAATATGGGGTTTTGAGTCCCTTTCACTGAGGAAGGTGTAGGTCTTGTCTATTCCATAGTTGGTTTTTGGAACGGTACCTGTGCTTATATCAAACTCGGGTTTGATGCATCACCCCACCTCTCCTTCCCCCTTAAGCAGGCATAAGAGTGTTTTCTAAATGTGAGACTCTGTTCTCTTGCCTAACTCAGTTCATGTGTAGCCATGTTTACAGGATCTTCCTAAGTGATATCTTATGATAAGTTTCTTTTCCCGTGTGACTTCTTTCACTTAAAATCATCGTACCTGAATCCACTCATTTTGCTGCTACTGGTCTTATGACATTGATTTCGTGGCTGAGGGATATTCCATCGTACGTAAGTTCCACAATGTTTGGAACCATTTTTATACTTCCTGGGATATTTCAGGTGTACCCAGGTTGAGGTTCCTGTAAGCAGTGCAGCCCTCAATTTGGGGGTGGCTCTGTCTTATGGATTTTCAGTTTTCCCAAGGTATATTCCCTAGACTGGAAGTGCCCTTGGCTCTGTAGCTCTGTTGTTTACTTGTTTTAGGGGACACAATGCACTCCTCCAGTGAGGCAGTTGGCAACTTACATCCCGCCCATCAGCATAACAAGGCTCCCTGTTCTCCAGGGCCTGTCTTGCCTTTCTGGTTTTTACACATTTTGTGGATGTCCCTTTTGACCGGTGGGAAGTGATACTCCTTTGTAGTGCAGATTTGCATTGCCCGCTTGCTTGCTTGGCCAAAAAGGGCGTATGCGTTTTCTCCTGAATATATTCAGGAGAAAACGCATACGCCCTTTTTGGCCAAGTGCATCATTGTCGAAGTTGTGCCCCTCTTCCTGTGCTTTACAGGCGATTCCAACGTACCTCTTGAAATCTGTTTCCTGCTATTCTGCCTCGCTTTCAAGTCCGCCTCGTTGCCTTCCCTCAACAGATTTTTGGACGATAGTTGGCCTTGATTACTCTGCCAGTTTGTGAATTGCTGTGCCCCTGAGCTCCATTTTTCAACTCGTTTTTTGTGAGCTGAACGCAAGTCCAAACTTTTGGTTCAGGACCTCTACTGGTTCCCGGTGGGTGGCTGAGACTTTGGTTCATTCTTCTTCCTGCCGGGAAATTAGAGAGACATGTGCCCATCCAAATGCCTAACAGCTACTCTCTCATTGGTTCTCCCTCTTCCCTTTCATCCTCTGCCAAATTGGCAACCTGTGCGAACCAGGAGCTTAAAGGGGCTGTCTCTCCAAGTTGGGAGATTGATAGGAAAGCAGTTGGAAAGTCAAACCGGAGCACCAGGAGAGGGGCTCTCCGTTGAGTTTTAGAAACCTTTCGTATTCACAGTGTGTCCATTCTCTAGGTTTCCCGTACACGTTATAGCTGTAGTAATATTCCCTTCCACTTGGAGAGCTGGGACCCATGGAATGGGTGCCATGCATTATTGCTTTAAAGGGTCTGCATTTACTCACCCAATCTCACCAATCCTCTCAGTCCCAAGTGTCCAGCCTTATGCCACATCCAGCTGTCATTGTAGATAGGGTCATTCCAGGTTGCATCAGAGACCCTGAAGGAATTGTAAAGAATTTCCCTGTTTCTTTGTTCTGTTTTTGAAATTCCTTTTTAGAGTGGGTTTGAGCTGATTCTCGCGGCCATGTTTATGCCAGTCTAGACGCACTTGATTCCCTTACGGAGACATATCAATACGTAGGTTTTAAGATTCTTACTAGCCAGATCTATTCCTCTGCGGGAAATATGGGGTTTTGAGTCCCTTTCACTGAGGAAGGTGTAGGTCTTGTCTATTCCATAGTTGGTTTTTGGAACGGTACCTGTGCTTATATCAAAGTCTGGTTTGATGCATCACCCCACCTCTCCTTCCCCCTTAAGCAGGCATAAGAGTGTTTTCTAAATGTGAGACTCTGTTCTCTTGCCTAACTCAGTTCATGTGTAGCCATGTTTACAGGATCTTCCTAAGTGATATCTTATGATAAGTTTCTTTTCCCGTGTGACTTCTTTCACTTAGAATCATCGTACCTGAATCCACTCATTTTGCTGCTACTGGTCTTATGACATTGATTTCGTGGCTGAGGGATATTCCATCCTACGTAAGTTCCACAATGTTTGGAACCATTTTTATATTTCCTGGGATATTTCAGGTGTACCCAGGTTGAGGTTCCTGTAAGCAGTGCAGCCCTCAATTTGGGGGTGGCTCTGTCTTATGGATTTTCAGTTTTCCCAAGGTATATTCCCTAGACTGGAAGTGCCCTTGGCTCTGTAGCTCTGTTGTTTACTTGTTTTAGGGGACACAATGCACTCCTCCAGTGAGGCAGTTGGCAACTTACATCCCGCCCATCAGCATAACAAGGCTCCCTGTTCTCCAGGGCCTGTCTTGCCTTTCTGGTTTTTACACATTTTGTGGATGTCCCTTTTGACCGGTGGGAAGTGATACTCCTTTGTAGTGCAGATTTGCATTGCCCGCTTGCTTGCTTGGCCAAAAAGGGCGTATGCGTTTTCTCCTGAATATATTCAGGAGAAAACGCATACGCCCTTTTTGGCCAAGTGCATCATTGTCGAAGTTGTGCCCCTCTTCCTGTGCTTTACAGGCGATTCCAACGTACCTCTTGAAATCTGTTTCCTGCTATTCTGCCTCGCTTTCAAGTCCGCCTCGTTGCCTTCCCTCAACAGATTTTTGGACGATAGTTGGCCTTGATTACTCTGCCAGTTTGTGAATTGCTGTGCCCCTGAGCTCCATTTTTCAACTCGTTTTTTGTGAGCTGAACGCAAGTCCAAACTTTTGGTTCAGGACGTCTACTGGTTCCCGGTGGGTGGCTGAGACTTTGGTTCATTCTTCTTCCTGCCGGGAAATTAGAGAGACATGTGCCCATCCAAATGCCTAACAGCTACTCTCTCATTGGTTCTCCCTCTTCCCTTTTATCCTCTGCCAAATTGGCAACCTGTGCGAACCAGGAGCTTAAAGGGGTTGTCTCTCCAAGTTGGGAGATTGATAGGAAAGCAGTTGGAAAGTCAAACCGGAGCACCAGGAGAGGGGCTCTCCGTTGAGTTTTAGAAACCTTTCGTATTCACAGTGTGTCCATTCTCTAGGTTTCCCGTACACGTTATAGCTGTAGTAATATTCCCTTCCACCTGGAGAGCTGGGACCCATGGAATGGGTGCCATGCATTATTGCTTTAAAGGGTCTGCATTTGCTCACCCAATCTCACCAATCCTCTCAGTCCCAAGTGTCCAGCCTTATGCCACATCCAGCTGTCATTGTAGATAGGGTCATTCCAGGTTGCATCAGAGACCCTGAAGGAATTGTAAAGAATTTCCCTGTTTCTTTGTTCTGTTTTTGAAATTCCTTTTTAGAGTGGGTTTGAGCTGATTCTCGCGGCCATGTTTATGCCAGTCTAGACGCACTTGATTCCCTTACGGAGACATATCAATACGTAGGTTTTAAGATTCTTACTAGCCAGATCTATTCCTCTGCGGGAAATATGGGGTTTTGAGTCCCTTTCACTGAGGAAGGTGTAGGTCTTGTCTATTCCATAGTTGGTTTTTGGAACGGTACCTGTGCTTATATCAAAGTCTGGTTTGATGCATCACCCCACCTCTCCTTCCCCCTTAAGCAGGCATAAGAGTGTTTTCTAAATGTGAGACTCTGTTCTCTTGCCTAACTCAGTTCATGTGTAGCCATGTTTACAGGATCTTCCTAAGTGATATCTTATGATAAGTTTCTTTTCCCGTGTGACTTCTTTCACTTAGAATCATCGTACCTGAATCCACTCATTTTGCTGCTACTGGTCTTATGACATTGATTTCGTGCCTGAGGGATATTCCATCGTACGTAAGTTCCACAATGTTTGGAACCATTTTTATTCTTCCTGGGATATTTCAGGTGTACCCAGGTTGAGGTTCCTGTAAGCAGTGCAGCCCTCAATTTGGGGGTGGCTCTGTCTTATGGATTTTCAGTTTTCCCAAGGTATATTCCCTAGACTGGAAGTGCCCTTGGCTCTGTAGCTCTGTTGTTTACTTGTTTTAGGGGACACAATGCACTCCTCCAGTGAGGCAGTTGGCAACTTACATCCCGCCCATCAGCATAACAAGGCTCCCTGTTCTCCAGGGCCTGTCTTGCCTTTCTGGTTTTTACACATTTTGTGGATGTCCCTTTTGACCGTTGGGAAGTGATACTCCTTTGTAGTGCAGATTTGCATTGCCCGCTTGCTTGCTTGGCCAAAAAGGGCGTATGCGTTTTCTCCTGAATATATTCAGGAGAAAACGCATACGCCCTTTTTGGCCAAGTGCATCATTGTCGAAGTTGTGCCCCTCTTCCTGTGCTTTACAGGCGATTCCAACGTACCTCTTGAAATCTGTTTCCTGCTATTCTGCCTCGCTTTCAAGTCCGCCTCGTTGCCTTCCCTCAACAGATTTTTGGACGATAGTTGGCCTTGATTACTCTGCCAGTTTGTGAATTGCTGTGCCCCTGAGCTCCATTTTTCAACTCGTTTTTTGTGAGCTGAACGCAAGTCCAAACTTTTGGTTCAGGACCTATACTGGTTCCCGGTGGGTGGCTGAGACTTTGGTTCATTCTTCTTCCTGCCGGGAAATTAGAGTGACATGTGCCCATCCAAATGCCTAACAGCTACTCTCTCATTGATTCTCCCTCTTCCCTTTCATCCTCTGCCAAATTGGCAACCTGTGCGAACCAGGAGCTTAAAGGGGCTGTCTCTCCAAGTTGGGAGATTGATAGGAAAGCAGTTGGAAAGTCAAACCGGAGCACCAGGAGAGGGGCTCTCCGTTGAGTTTTAGAAACCTTTCGTATTCACAGTGTGTCCATTCTCTAGGTTTCCCGTATAGGTTATAGCTGTAGTAATATTCCCTTCCACCTGGAGAGCTGGGACCCATGGAATGGGTGCCATGCATTATTGCTTTAAAGGGTCTGCATTTGCTCACCCAATCTCACCAATCCTCTCAGTCCCAAGTGTCCAGCCTTATGCCACATCCAGCTGTCATTGTAGATAGGGTCATTCCAGGTTGCATCAGAGACCCTGAAGGAATTGTAAAGAATTTCCCTGTTTCTTTGTTCTGTTTTTGAAATTCCTTTTTAGAGTGGGTTTGAGCTGATTCTCGCTGCCATGTTTATGCCAGTCTAGACGCACTTGATTCCCTTACGGAGACATATCAATACGTAGGTTTTAAGATTCTTACTAGCCAGATCTATTCCTCTGCGGGAAATATGGGGTTTTGAGTCCCTTTCACTGAGGAAGGTGTAGGTCTTGTCTATTCCATAGTTGGTTTTTGGAACGGTACCTGTGCTTATATCAAAGTCTGGTTTGATGCATCACCCCACCTCTCCTTCCCCCTTAAGCAGGCATAAGAGTGTTTTCTAAATGTGAGACTCTGTTCTCTTGCCTAACTCAGTTCATGTGTAGCCATGTTTACAGGATCTTCCTAAGTGATATCTTATGATAAGTTTCTTTTCCCGTGTGACTTCTTTCACTTAGAATCATCGTACCTGAATCCACTCATTTTGCTGCTACTGGTCTTATGACATTGATTTCGTGGCTGAGGGATATTCCATCCTACGTAAGTTCCACAATGTTTGGAACCATTTTTATATTTCCTGGGATATTTCAGGTGTACCCAGGTTGAGGTTCCTGTAAGCAGTGCAGCCCTCAATTTGGGGGTGGCTCTGTCTTATGGATTTTCAGTTTTCCCAAGGTATATTCCCTAGACTGGAAGTGCCCTTGGCTCTGTAGCTCTGTTGTTTACTTGTTTTAGGGGACACAATGCACTCCTCCAGTGAGGCAGTTGGCAACTTACATCCCGCCCATCAGCATAACAAGGCTCCCTGTTCTCCAGGGCCTGTCTTGCCTTTCTGGTTTTTACACATTTTGTGGATGTCCCTTTTGACCGTTGGGAAGTGATACTCCTTTGTAGTGCAGATTTGCATTGCCCGCTTGCTTGCTTGGCCAAAAAGGGCGTATGCGTTTTCTCCTGAATATATTCAGGAGAAAACGCATACGCCCTTTTTGGCCAAGTGCATCATTGTCGAAGTTGTGCCCCTCTTCCTGTGCTTTACAGGCGATTCCAACGTACCTCTTGAAATCTGTTTCCTGCTATTCTGCCTCGCTTTCAAGTCCGCCTCGTTGCCTTCCCTCAACAGATTTTTGGACGATAGTTGGCCTTGATTACTCTGCCAGTTTGTGAATTGCTGTGCCCCTGAGCTCCATTTTTCAACTCGTTTTTTGTGAGCTGAACGCAAGTCCAAACTTTTGGTTCAGGACCTCTACTGGTTCCCGGTGGGTGGCTGAGACTTTGGTTCATTCTTCTTCCTGCCGGGAAATTAGAGAGACATGTGACCATCCAAATGCCTAACAGCTACTCTCTCATTGGTTCTCCATCTTCCCTTTCATCCTCTGCCAAATTGGCAACCTGTGCAAACCAGGAGCTTAAAGGGGCTGTCTCTCCAAGTTGGGAGATTGATAGGAAAGCAATTGGAATGTCAAACCGGAGCACCAGGAGAGGGGCTCTTCGTTGAGTTTTAGAAACCTTTCGTATTCACAGTGTGTCCATTCTCTAGGTATCCCATACACGTTATAGCTGTAGTAATATTCCCTTCCACCTGGAGAGCTGGGACCCATGGAATGGGTGCCATGCATTATTGCTTTAAAGGGTCTGCATTTGCTCACCCAATCTCACAAATCCTCTCAGTCCCAAGTGTCCAGCCTTATGCCACATCCAGCTGTCATTGTAGATAGGGTCATTCCAGGTTGCATCAGAGACCCTGAAGGAATTGTGAAGAATTTCCCTGTTTCTTTGTTCTGTTTTTGAAATTCCTTTTTAGAGTGGGTTTGATCTGATTCTCGCTGCCATGTTTATGCCAGTCTAGACGCACTTGATTCCCTTACGGAGACATATCAATACGTAGGTTTTAAGATTCTTACTAGCCAGATCTATTCCTCTGCGGGAAATATTGGGTTTTGAGTCCCTTTCACTAAGGAAGGTGTAGGTCTTGTCTATTCCATAGTTGGTTTTTGGAACGGTACCTGTGCTTATATCAAAGTCTGGTTTGATGCATCACCCCACCTCTCCTTCCCCCTTAAGCAGGCATAAGAGTGTTTTCTAAATGTGAGACTCTGTTCTCTTGCCTAACTCAGTTCATGTGTAGCCATGTTTACAGGATCTTCCTAAGTGATATCTTATGATAAGTTTCTTTTCCTGTGTGACTTCTTTCACTTAGAATCATCGTACCTGAATCCAATCATTTTGCTGCTACTGGTCTTATGACATTGATTTCGTGGCTGAGGGATATTCCATCGTACGTAAGTTCCACAATGTTTGGAACCATTTTTATATTTCCTGGGATATTTCAGGTGTACCCAGGTTGAGGTTCCTGTAAGCAGTGCAGCCCTCAATTTGGGGGTGGCTCTGTCTTATGGATTTTCAGTTTTCCCAAGGTATATTCCCTAGACTGGAAGTGCCCTTGGCTCTGTAGCTCTGTTGTTTACTTGTTTTAGGGGACACAATGCACTCCTCCAGTGAGGCAGTTGGCAACTTACATCCCGCCCATCAGCATAAAAAGGCTCCCTGTTCTCCAGGGCCTGTCTTGCCTTTCTGGTTTTTACACATTTTGTGGATGTCCCTTTTGACCGGTGGGAAGTGATACTCCTTTGTAGTGCAGATTTGCATTGCCCGCTTGCTTGCTTGGCCAAAAAGGGCGTATGCGTTTTCTCCTGAATATATTCAGGAGAAAACGCATACGCCCTTTTTGGCCAAGTGCATCATTGTCGAAGTTGTGCCCCTCTTCCTGTGCTTTACAGGCGATTCCAACGTACCTCTTGAAATCTGTTTCCTGCTATTCTGCCTCGCTTTCAAGTCCGCCTCGTTGCCTTCCATCAACAGATTTTTGGACGATAGTTGGCCTTGATTACTCTGCCAGTTTGTGAATTGCTGTGCCCCTGAGCTCCATTTTTCAACTCGTTTTTTGTGAGCTGAACGCAAGTCCAAACTTTTGGTTCAGGACCTATACTGGTTCCCGGTGGGTGGCTGAGACTTTGGTTCATTCTTCTTCCTGCCGGGAAATTAGAGTGACATGTGCCCATCCAAATGCCTAACAGCTACTCTCTCATTGGTTCTCCCTCTTCCCTTTCATCCTCTGCCAAATTGGCAACCTGTGCGAACCAGGAGCTTAAAGGGGCTGTCTCTCCAAGTTGGGAGATTGATAGGAAAGCAGTTGGAAAGTCAAACCGGAGCACCAGGAGAGGGGCTCTTCGTTGAGTTTTAGAAACCTTTCGTATTCACAGTGTGTCCATTCTCTAGGTTTCCCGTACACGTTATAGCTGTAGTAATATTCCCTTCCACCTGGAGAGCTGGGACCCATGGAATGGGTGCCATGCATTAATGCTTTAAAGGGTCTGCATTTGCTCACCCAATCTCACCAATCCTCTCAGTCCCAAGTGCCCAGCCTTATGCCACATCCAGCTGTCATTGTAGATAGGGTCATTCCAGGTTGCATCAGAGACCCTGAAGGAATTGTAAAGAATTTCCCTGTTTCTTTGTTCTGTTTTGAAATTCCTTTTTAGAGTGGGTTTGTGCTGATTCTCGCGGCCATGTTTATGCCAGTCTAGACACACTTGATTCCCTTACGGAGACATATCAATACATAGGTTTTAAGATTCTTACTAGTCAGATCTATTCCTCTGCGGGAAATATGGGGTTTTGAGTCCCTTTCACTGAGGAAGGTGTAGGTCTTGTCTATTCCATAGTTGGTTTTTGGAACGGTACCTGTGCTTATATCAAAGTCTGGTTTGATGCATCACCCCACCTCTCCTTCCCCCTTAAGCAGGCATAAGAGTGTTTTCTAAATGTGAGACTCTGTTCTCTTGCCTAACTCAGTTCATGTGTAGCCATGTTTACAGGATCTTCCTAAGTGATATCTTATGATAAGTTTCTTTTCCCGTGTGACTTCTTTCACTTAGAATCATCGTACCTGAATCCACTCATTTTGCTGCTACTGGTCTTATGACATTGATTTCGTGGCTGAGGGATATTCCATCGTACGTAAGTTCCACAATGTTTGGAACCATTTTTATATTTCCTGGGATATTTCAGGTGTACCCAGGTTGAGGTTCCTGCAAGCAGTGCAGCCCTCAATTTGGGGGTGGCTCTGTCTTATGGATTTTCAGTTTTCCCAAGGTATATTCCCTAGACTGGAAGTGCCCTTGGCTCTGTAGCTCTGTTGTTTACTTGTTTTAGGGGACACAATGCACTCCTCCAGTGAGGCAGTTGGCAACTTACATCCCGCCCATCAGCATAACAAGGCTCCCTGTTCTCCAGGGCCTGTCTTGCCTTTCTGGTTTTTACACATTTTGTGGATGTCCCTTTTGACCGTTGGGAAGTGATACTCCTTTGTAGTGCAGATTTGCATTGCCCGCTTGCTTGCTTGGCCAAAAAGGGCGTATGCGTTTTCTCCTGAATATATTCAGGAGAAAACGCATACGCCCTTTTTGGCCAAGTGCATCATTGTCGAAGTTGTGCCCCTCTTCCTGTGCTTTACAGGCGATTCCAACGTACCTCTTGAAATCTGTTTCCTGCTATTCTGCCTCGCTTTCAAGTCCGCCTCGTTGCCTTCCCTCAACAGATTTTTGGACGATAGTTGGCCTTGATTACTCTGCCAGTTTGTGAATTGCTGTGCCCCTGAGCTCCATTTTTCAACTCGTTTTTTGTGAGCTGAACGCAAGTCCAAACTTTTGGTTCAGGACCTCTACTGGTTCCCGGTGGGTGGCTGAGACTTTGGTTCATTCTTCTTCCTGCCGGGAAATTAGAGTGACATGTGCCCATCCAAATGCCTAACAGCTACTCTCTCATTGGTTCTCCCTCTTCCCTTTCATCCTCTGCCAAATTGGCAACCTGTGCGAACCAGGAGCTTAAAGGGGCTGTCTCTCCAAGTTGGGAGATTGATAGGAAAGCAGTTGGAAAGTCAAACCGGAGCACCAGGAGAGGGGCTCTTCGTTGAGTTTTAGAAACCTTTCGTATTCACAGTGTGTCCATTCTCTAGGTTTCCCGTACACGTTATAGCTGTAGTAATATTCCCTTCCACCTGGAGAGCTGGGACCCATGGAATGGGTGCCATGCATTAATGCTTTAAAGGGTCTGCATTTGCTCACCCAATCTCACCAATCCTCTCAGTCCCAAGTGTCCAGCCTTATGCCACATCCAGCTGTCATTGTAGATAGGGTCATTCCAGGTTGCATCAGAGACACTGAAGGAATTGTAAAGAATTTCCCTGTTTCTTTGTTCTGTTTTTGAAATTCCTTTTTAGAATGGGTTTGAGCTGATTCTCGCGGCCATGTTTATGCCAGTCTAGACACACTTGATTCCCTTACGGAGACATATCAATACATAGGTTTTAAGATTCTTACTAGTCAGATCTATTCCTCTGCGGGAAATATGGGGTTTTGAGTCCCTTTCAGTGAGGAAGGTGTAGGTCTTGTCTATTCCATAGTTGGTTTTTGGAACGGTACCTGTGCTTATATCAAAGTCTGGTTTGATGCATCACCCCACCTCTCCTTCCCCCTTAAGCAGGCATAAGAGTGTTTTCTAAATGTGAGACTCTGTTCTCTTGCCTAACTCAGTTCATGTGTAGCCATGTTTACAGGATCTTCCTAAGTGATATCTTATGATAAGTTTCTTTTCCCGTGTGACTTCTTTCACTTAGAATCATCGTACCTGAATCCACTCATTTTGCTGCTACTGGTCTTATGACATTGATTTCGTGGCTGAGGGATATTCCATCGTACGTAAGTTCCACAATGTTTGGAACCATTTTTATATTTCCTGGGATATTTCAGGTGTACCCAGGTTGAGGTTCCTGTAAGCAGTGCAGCCCTCAATTTGGGGGTGGCTCTGTCTTATGGATTTTCAGTTTTCCCAAGGTATATTCCCTAGACTGGAAGTGCCCTTGGCTCTGTAGCTCTGTTGTTTACTTGTTTTAGGGGACACAATGCACTCCTCCAGTGAGGCAGTTGGCAACTTACATCCCGCCCATCAGCATAACAAGGCTCCCTGTTCTCCAGGGCCTGTCTTGCCTTTCTGGTTTTTACACATTTTGTGGATGTCCCTTTTGACCGGTGGGAAGTGATACTCCTTTGTAGTGCAGATTTGCATTGCCCGCTTGCTTGCTTGGCCAAAAAGGGCGTATGCGTTTTCTCCTGAATATATTCAGGAGAAAACGCATACGCCCTTTTTGGCCAAGTGCATCATTGTCGAAGTTGTGCCCCTCTTCCTGTGCTTTACAGGCGATTCCAACGTACCTCTTGAAATCTGTTTCCTGCTATTCTGCCTCGCTTTCAAGTCCGCCTCGTTGCCTTCCCTCAACAGATTTTTGGACGATAGTTGGCCTTGATTACTCTGCCAGTTTGTGAATTGCTGTGCCCCTGAGCTCCATTTTTCAACTCGTTTTTTGTGAGCTGAACGCAAGTCCAAACTTTTGGTTCAGGACCTCTACTGGTTCCCGGTGGGTGGCTGAGACTTTGGTTCATTCTTCTTCCTGCCGGGAAATTAGAGTGACATGTGCCCATCCAAATGCCTAACAGCTACTCTCTCATTGGTTCTCCCTCTTCCCTTACACCCTCTGCCAAATTGGCAACCTGTGCGAACCAGGAGCTTAAAGGGGCTGTCTCTCCAAGTTGGGAGATTGATAGGAAAGCAGTTGGAAAGTCAAACCGGAGCACCAGGAGAGGGGCTCTTCGTTGAGTTTTAGAAACCTTTCGTATTCACAGTTTGTCCATTCTCTAGGTTTCCCGTACACGTTATAGCTGTAGTAATATTCCCTTCAACCTGGAGAGCTGGGACCCATGGAATGGGTGCCATGCATTAATGCTTTAAAGGGTCTGCATTTGCTCACCCAATCTCACCAATCCTCTCAGTCCCAAGTGTCCAGCCTTATGCCACATCCAGCTGTCATTGTAGATAGGGTCATTCCAGGTTGCATCAGAGACCCTGAAGGAATTGTAAAGAATTTCCCTGTTTCTTTGTTCTGTTTTTGAAATTCCTTTTTAGAGTGGGTTTGAGCTGATTCTCGCGGCCATGTTTATGCCAGTCTAGACACACTTGATTCCCTTACGGAGACATATCAATACATAGGTTTTAAGATTCTTACTAGTCAGATCTATTCCTCTGTGGGAAATATGGGGTTTTGAGTCCCTTTCACTGAGGAAGGTGTAGGTCTTGTCTATTCCATAGTTGGTTTTTGGAACGGTACCTGTGCTTATATCAAACTCGGGTTTGATGCATCACCCCACCTCTCCTTCCCCCTTAAGCAGGCATAAGAGTGTTTTCTAAATGTGAGACTCTGTTCTCTTGCCTAACTCAGTTCATGTGTAGCCATGTTTACAGGATCTTCCTAAGTGATATCTTATGATAAGTTTCTTTTCCTGTGTGACTTCTTTCACTTAGAATCATCGTACCTGAATCCACTCATTTTGCTGCTACTGGTCTTATGACCTTGATTTCGTGGCTGAGGGATATTCCATCGTACGTAAGTTCCACAATGTTTGGAACCATTTTTATATTTCCTGGGATATTTCAGGTGTACCCAGGTTGAAGTTCCTGTAAGCAGTGCAGCCCTCAATTTGGGGGTGACTCTGTCTTATGGATTTTCAGTTTTCCCAAGGTATATTCCCTAGACTGGAAGTGCCCTTGGCTCTGTAGCTCTGTTGTTTACTTGTTTTAGGGGACACAATGCACTCCTCCAGTGAGGCAGTTGGCAACTTACATCCCGCCCATCAGCATAACAAGGCTCCCTGTTCTCCAGGGCCTGTCTTGCCTTTCTGGTTTTTACACATTTTGTGGATGTCCCTTTTGACCGGTGGGAAGTGATACTCCTTTGTAGTGCAGATTTGCATTGCCCGCTTGCTTGCTTGGCCAAAAAGGGCGTATGCGTTTTCTCCTGAATATATTCAGGAGAAAACGCATACGCCCTTTTTGGCCAAGTGCATCATTGTCGAAGTTGTGCCCCTCTTCCTGTGCTTTACAGGCGATTCCAACGTACCTCTTGAAATCTGTTTCCTGCTATTCTGCCTCGCTTTCAAGTCCGCCTCGTTGCCTTCCCTCAACAGATTTTTGGACGATAGTTGGCCTTGATTACTCTGCCAGTTTGTGAATTGCTGTGCCCCTGAGCTCCATTTTTCAACTCGTTTTTTGTGAGCTGAACGCAAGTCCAAACTTTTGGTTCAGGACCTCTACTGGTTCCCGGTGGGTGGCTGAGACTTTGGTTCATTCTTCTTCCTGCCGGGAAATTAGAGTGACTTGTGCCCATCCAAATGCCTAACAGCTACTCTCTCATTGGTTCTCCCTCTTCCCTTTCATCCTCTGCCAAATTGGCAACCTGTGCAAACCAGGAGCTTAAAGGGGCTGTCTCTCCAAGTTGGGAGATTGATAGGAAAGCAATTGGAATGTCAAACCGGAGCACCAGGAGAGGGGCTCTTCGTTGAGTTTTAGAAACCTTTCGTATTCACAGTGTGTCCATTCTCTAGGTATCCCGTACACGTTATAGCTGTAGTAATATTCCCTTCCACCTGGAGAGCTGGGACCCATGGAATGGGTGCCATGCATTATTGCTTTAAAGGGTCTGCATTTGCTCACCCAATCTCACCAATCCTCTCAGTCCCAAGTGTCCAGCCTTATGCCACATCCAGCTGTCATTGTAGATAGGGTCATTCCAGGTTGCATCAGAGACCCTGAAGGAATTGTAAAGAATTTCCCTGTTTCTTTGTTCTGTTTTTGAAATTCCTTTTTAGAGTGGGTTTGAGCTGATTCTCGCTGCCATGTTTATGCCAGTCTAGACGCACTTGATTCCCTTACGGAGACATATCAATACGTAGGTTTTAAGATTCTTACTAGTCAGATCTATTCCTCTGCGGGAAATATGGGGTTTTGAGTCCCTTTCACTGAGGAAGGTGTAGGTCTTGTCTATTCCATAGTTGGTTTTTGGAACGGTACCTGTGCTTATATCAAAGTCTGGTTTGATGCATCACCCCACCTCTCCTTCCCCCTTAAGCAGGCATAAGAGTGTTTTCTAAATGTGAGACTCTGTTCTCTTGCCTAACTCAGTTCATGTGTAGCCATGTTTACAGGATCTTCCTAAGTGATATCTTATGATAAGTTTCTTTTCCTGTGTGACTTCTTTCACTTAGAATCATCGTACCTGAATCCACTCATTTTGCTGCTACTGGTCTTATGACCTTGATTTCGTGGCTGAGGGATATTCCATCGTACGTAAGTTCCACAATGTTTGGAACCATTTTTATATTTCCTGGGATATTTCAGGTGTACCCAGGTTGAGGTTCCTGCAAGCAGTGCAGCCCTCAATTTGGGGGTGGCTAAGTCTTATGGATTTTCAGTTTTCCCAAGGTATATTCCCTAGACTGGAAGTGCCCTTGGCTCTGTAGCTCTGTTGTTTACTTGTTTTAGGGGACACAATGCACTCCTCCAGTGAGGCAGTTGGCAACTTACATCCCGCCCATCAGCATAACAAGGCTCCCTGTTCTCCAGGGCCTGTCTTGCCTTTCTGGTTTTTACACATTTTGTGGATGTCCCTTTTGACCGGTGGGAAGTGATACTCCTTTGTAGTGCAGATTTGCATTGCCCGCTTGCTTGCTTGGCCAAAAAGGGTGTATGCGTTTTCTCCTGAATATATTCAGGAGAAAACACATACGCCCTTTTTGGCCAAGTGCATCATTGTCGAAGTTGTGCCCCTCTTCCTGTGCTTTACAGGTGATTCCAACGTACCTCTTGAATTCTGTTTCCTGCTCTTCTGCCTCGCTTTCAAGTCCGCCTCGTTGCCTTCCCTCAACAGATTTTTGGACGATAGTTGGCCTTGATTACTCTGCCAGTTTGTGAATTGCTGTGCCCCTGAGCTCCATTTTTCAACTCGTTTTTTGTGAGCTGAACGCAAGTCCAAACTTTTGGTTCAGGACCTCTACTGGTTCCCGGTGGGTGGCTGAGACTTTGGTTCATTCTTCTTCCTGCCGGGAAATTAGAGTGACTTGTGCCCATCCAAATGCCTAACAGCTACTCTCTCATTGGTTCTCCCTCTTCCCTTTCATCCTCTGCCAAATTGGCAACCTGTGCGAACCAGGAGCTTAAAGGGGCTGTCTCTCCAAGTTGGGAGATTGATAGGAAAGCAGTTGGAAAGTCAAACCGGAGCACCAGGAGAGGGGCTCTTCATTGAGTTTTAGAAACCATTCGTATTCACAGTGTGTCCATTCTCTAGGTTTCCCGTACACGTTATAGCTGTAGTAATATTCCCTTCCACCTGGAGAGCTGGGACCCATGGAATGGGTGCCATGCATTATTGCTTTAAAGGGTCTGCATTTGCTCACCCAATCTCACCAATCCTCTCAGTCCCAAGTGTCCAGCCTTATGCCACATCCAGCTGTCATTGTAGATAGGGTCATTCCAGGTTGCATCAGAGACCCTGAAGGAATTGTAAAGAATATCCCTGTTTCTTTGTTCTGTTTCTGAAATTCCTTTTTAGAGTGGGTTTGAGCTGATTCTCGCGGCCATGTTTATGTCAGTCTAGACACACTTGATTCCCTTACGGAGACATATCAATACATAGGTTTTAAGATTCTTACTAGTCAGATCTATTCCTCTGCGGGAAATATGGGGTTTTGAGTCCCTTTCACTGAGGAAGGTGTAGGTCTTGTCTATTCCATAGTTGGTTTTTGGAACGGTACCTGTGCTTATATCAAAGTCTGGTTTGATGCATCACCCCACCTCTCCTTCCCCCTTAAGCAGGCATAAGTGTGTTTTCTAAATGTGAGACTCTGTTCTCTTGCCTAACTCAGTTCATGTGTAGCCATGTTTACAGGATCTTCCTAAGTGATATCTTATGATAAGTTTCTTTTCCCGTGTGACTTCTTTCACTTAGAATCATCGTACCTGAATCCAATCATTTTGCTGCTACTGGTCTTATGACCTTGATTTCGTGGCTGAGGGATATTCCATCGTACGTAAGTTCCACAATGTTTGGAACCATTTTTATATTTCCTGGGATATTTCAGGTGTACCCAGGTTGAGGTTCCTGTAAGCAGTGCAGCCCTCAATTTGGGGGTGGCTCTGTCTTATGGATTTTCAGTTTTCCCAAGGTATATTCCCTAGACTGGAAGTGCCCTTGGCTCTGTAGCTCTGTTGTTTACTTGTTTTAGGGGACACAATGCACTCCTCCAGTGAGGCAGTTGGCAACTTACATCCCGCCCATCAGCATAACAAGGCTCCCTGTTCTCCAGGGCCTGTCTTGCCTTTCTGGTTTTTACACATTTTGTGGATGTCCCTTTTGACCGGTGGGAAGTGATACTCCTTTGTAGTGCAGATTTGCATTGCCCGCTTGCTTGCTTGGCCAAAAAGGGCGTATGCGTTTTCTCCTGAATATATTCAGGAGAAAACACATACGCCCTTTTTGGCCAAGTGCATCATTGTCGAAGTTGTGCCCCTCTTCCTGTGCTTTACAGGCGATTCCAACGTACCTCTTGAAATCTGTTTCCTGCTATTCTGCCTCGCTTTCAAGTCCGCCTCGTTGCCTTCCCTCAACAGATTTTTGGACGATAGTTGGCCTTGATTACTCTGCCAGTTTGTGAATTGCTGTGCCCCTCAGCTCCATTTTTCAACTCGTTTTTTGTGAGCTGAACGTAAGTCCAAACTTTTGGTTCAGGACCTCTACTCGTTCCCGGTGGGTGGCTGAGACTTTGGTTCATTCTTCTTCCTGCCGGGAAATTAGAGTGACTTGTGCCCATCCAAATGCCTAACAGCTACTCTCTCATTGGTTCTCCCTCTTCCCTTTCATCCTCTGCCAAATTGGCAACCTGTGCGAACCAGGAGCTTAAAGGGGCTGTCTCTCCAAGTTGGGAGATTGATAGGAAAGCAGTTGGAAAGTCAAACCGGAGCACCAGGAGAGGGGCTCTCCGTTGAGTTTTAGAAACCTTTCGTATTCACAGTGTGTCCATTCTCTAGGTTTCCCGTACACGTTATAGCTGTAGTAATATTCCCTTCCACCTGGAGAGCTGGGACCCATGGAATGGGTGCCATGCATTATTGCTTTAAAGGGTCTGCATTTGCTCACCCAATCTCACCAATCCTCTCAGTCCCAAGTGTCCAGCCTTATGCCACATCCAGCTGTCATTGTAGATAGGGTCATTCCAGGTTGCATCAGAGACCCTGAAGGAATTGTAAAGAATTTCCCTGTTTCTTTGTTCTGTTTTTGAAATTCCTTTTTAGAGTGGGTTTGAGCTGATTCTCGCTGCCATGTTTATGCCAGTCTAGACGCACTTGATTCCCTTACGGAGACATATCAATACGTAGGTTTTAAGATTCTTACTAGCCAGATCTATTCCTCTGCGGGAAATATGGGGTTTTGAGTCCCTTTCACTGAGGAAGGTGTAGGTCTTGTCTATTCCATAGTTGGTTTTTGGAACGGTACCTGTGCTTATATCAAAGTCTGGTTTGATGCGTCACCCCACCTCTCCTTCCCCCTTAAGCAGGCATAAGAGTGTTTTCTAAATGTGAGACTCTGTTCTCTTGCCTAACTCAGTTCATGTGTAGCCATGTTTACAGGATCTTCCTAAGTGATATCTTATGATAAGTTTCTTTTCCTGTGTGACTTCTTTCACTTAGAATCATCGTACCTGAATCCACTCATTTTGCTGCTACTGGTCTTATGACCTTGATTTCGTGGCTGAGGGATATTCCATCGTACGTAAGTTCCACAATGTTTGGAACCATTTTTATATTTCCTGGGATATTTCAGGTGTACCCAGGTTGAGGTTCCTGCAAGCAGTGCAGCCCTCAATTTGGGGGTGGCTCTGTCTTATGGATTTTCAGTTTTCCCAAGGTATATTCCCTAGACTGGAAGTGCCCTTGGCTCTGTAGCTCTGTTGTTTACTTGTTTTAGGGGACACAATGCACTCCTCCAGTGAGGCAGTTGGCAACTTACATCCCGCCCATCAGCATAACAAGGCTCCCTGTTCTCCAGGGCCTGTCTTGCCTTTCTGGTTTTTACACATTTTGTGGATGTCCCTTTTGACCGGTGGGAAGTGATACTCCTTTGTAGTGCAGATTTGCATTGCCCGCTTGCTTGCTTGGCCAAAAAAGGGCGTATGCGTTTTCTCCTGAATATATTCAGGAGAAAACGCATACGCCCTTTTTGGCCAAGTGCATCATTGTCGAAGTTGTGCCCCTCTTCCTGTGCTTTACAGGCGATTCCAACGTACCTCTTGAATTCTGTTTCCTGCTATTCTGCCTCGCTTTCAAGTCCGCCTCGTTGCCTTCCCTCAACAGATTTTTGGACGATAGTTGGCCTTGATTACTCTGCCAGTTTGTGAATTGCTGTGCCCCTGAGCTCCATTTTTCAACTCGTTTTTTGTGAGCTGAACGCAAGTCCAAACTTTTGGTTCAGGACCTCTACTGGTTCCCGGTGGGTGGCTGAGACTTTGGTTCATTCTTCTTCCTGCCGGGAAATTAGAGTGACATGTGCCCATCCAAATGCCTAACAGCTACTCTCTCATTGGTTCTCCCTCTTCCCTTTCATCCTCTGCCAAATTGGCAACCTGTGCGAACCAGGAGCTTAAAGGGGCTGTCTCTCCAAGTTGGGAGATTGATAGGAAAGCAGTTGGAAAGTCAAACCGGAGCACCAGGAGAGGGGCTCTTCATTGAGTTTTAGAAACCTTTCGTATTCACAGTGTGTCCATTCTCTAGGTTTCCCGTACACGTTATAGCTGTAGTAATATTCCCTTCCACCTGGAGAGCTGGGACCCATGGAATGGGTGCCATGCATTATTGCTTTAAAGGGTCTGCATTTGCTCACCCAATCTCACCAATCCTCTCAGTCCCAAGTGTCCAGCCTTATGCCACATCCAGCTGTCATTGTAGATAGGGTCATTCCAGGTTGCATCAGAGACCCTGAAGGAATTGTAAAGAATTTCCCTGTTTCTTTGTTCTGTTTTTGAAATTCCTTTTTAGAGTGGGTTTGAGCTGATTCTCGCTGCCATGTTTATGCCAGTCTAGACGCACTTGATTCCCTTACGGAGACATATCTATACGTAGGTTTTAAGATTCTTACTAGCCAGATCTATTCCTCTGCGGGAAATATGGGATTTTGAGTCCCTTTCACTGAGGAAGGTGGAGGTCTTGTCTATTCCATAGTTGGTTTTTGGAACGGTACCTGTGCTTATATCAAAGTCTGGTTTGATGCATCACCCCACCTCTCCTTCCCCCTTAAGCAGGCATAAGAGTGTTTTCTAAATGTGAGACTCTGTTCTCTTGCCTAACTCAGTTCATGTGTAGCCATGTTTACAGGATCTTCCTAAGTGATATCTTATGATAAGTTTCTTTTCCCGTGTGACTTCTTTCACTTAGAATCATCGTACCTGAATCCACTCATTTTGCTGCTACTGGTCTTATGACCTTGATTTCGTGGCTGAGGGATATTCCATCGTACGTAAGTTCCACAATGTTTGGAACCATTTTTATATTTCCTGGGATATTTCAGGTGTACCCAGGTTGAGGTTCCTGTAAGCAGTGCAGCCCTCAATTTGGGGTTGGCCCTGTCTTATGGATTTTCAGTTTTCCCAAGGTATATTCCCTAGACTGGAAGTGCCCTTGGCTCTGTAGCTCTGTTGTTTACTTGTTTTAGGGGACACAATGCACTCCTCCAGTGAGGCAGTTGGCAACTTACATCCCGCCCATCAGCATAACAAGGCTCCCTGTTCTCCAGGGCCTGTCTTGCCTTTCTGGTTTTTACACATTTTGTGGATGTCCCTTTTGACCGGTGGGAAGTGATACTCCTTTGTAGTGCAGATTTGCATTGCCCGCTTGCTTGCTTGGCCAAAAAGGGCGTATGCGTTTTCTCCTGAATATATTCAGGAGAAAACGCATACGCCCTTTTTGGCCAAGTGCATCATTGTCGAAGTTGTGCCCCTCTTCCTGTGCTTTACAGGCGATTCCAACGTACCTCTTGAAATCTGTTTCCTGCTATTCTGCCTCGCTTTCAAGTCCGCCTCGTTGCCTTCCCTCAACAGATTTTTGGACGATAGTTGGCCTTGATTACTCTGCCAGTTTGTGAATTGCTGTGCCCCTGAGCTCCATTTTTCAACTCGTTTTTTGTGAGCTGAACGCAAGTCCAAACTTTTGGTTCAGGACCTCTACTGGTTCCCGGTGGGTGGCTGAGACTTTGGTTCATTCTTCTCCCTGCCGGGAAATTAGAGTGACATGTGCCCATCCAAATGCCTAACAGCTACTCTCTCATTGGTTCTCCCTCTTCCCTTTCATCCTCTGCCAAATTGGCAACCTGTGCGAACCAGGAGCTTAAAGGGGCTGTCTCTCCAAGTTGGGAGATTGATAGGAAAGCAGTTGGAAAGTCAAACCGGAGCACCAGGAGAGGGGCTCTTCGTTGAGTTTTAGAAACCTTTCGTATTCACAGTGTGTCCATTCTCTTGGTTTCCCGTACACGTTATAGCTGTAGTAATATTCCCTTCCACCTGGAGAGCTGGGACCCATGGAATGGGTGCCATGCATTATTGCTTTAAAGGGTCTGCATTTGCTCACCCAATCTCACCAATCCTCTCAGTCCCAAGTGTCCAGCCTTATGCCACATCCAGCTGTCATTGTAGATAGGGTCATTCCAGGTTGCATCAGAGACCCTGAAGGAATTGTAAAGAATTTCCCTGTTTCTTTGTTCTGTTTTTGAAATTCCTTTTTAGAGTGGGTTTGAGCTGATTCTCGCTGCCATGTTTATGCCAGTCTAGACGCACTTGATTCCCTTACGGAGACATATCAATACGTAGGTTTTAAGATTCTTACTAGCCAGATCTATTCCTCTGCGGGAAATATGGGGTTTTGAGTCCCTTTCACTGAGGAAGGTGTAGGTCTTGTCTATTCCATAGTTGGTTTTTGGAACGGTACCTGTGCTTATATCAAAGTCTGGTTTGATGCATCACCCCACCTCTCCTTCCCCCTTAAGCAGGCATAAGAGTGTTTTCTAAATGTGAGACTCTGTTCTCTTGCCTAACTCAGTTCATGTGTAGCCATGTTTACAGGATCTTCCTAAGTGATATCTTATGATAAGTTTCTTTTCCCGTGTGACTTCTTTCACTTAGAATCATCGTACCTGAATCCACTCATTTTGCTGCTACTGGTCTTATGACCTTGATTTCGTGGCTGAGGGATATTCCATCGTACGTAAGTTCCACAATGTTTGGAACCATTTTTATATTTCCTGGGATATTTCAGGTGTACCCAGGTTGAGGTTCCTGTAAGCAGTGCAGCCCTCAATTTGGGGGTGGCTCTGTCTTATGGATTTTCAGTTTTCCCAAGGTATATTCCCTAGACTGGAAGTGCCCTTGGCTCTGTAGCTCTGTTGTTTACTTGTTTTAGGGGACACAATGCACTCCTCCAGTGAGGCAGTTGGCAACTTACATCCCGCCCATCAGCATAACAAGGCTCCCTGTTCTCCAGGGCCTGTCTTGCCTTTCTGGTTTTTACACATTTTGTGGATGTCCCTTTTGACCGTTGGGAAGTGATACTCCTTTGTAGTGCAGATTTGCATTGCCCGCTTGCTTGCTTGGCCAAAAAGGGCGTATGCGTTTTCTCCTGAATATATTCAGGAGAAAACGCATACGCCCTTTTTGGCCAAGTGCATCATTGTCGAAGTTGTGCCCCTCTTCCTGTGCTTTACAGGCGACTCCAACGTACCTCTTGAAATCTGTTTCCTGCTATTCTGCCTCGCTTTCAAGTCCGCCTCGTTGCCTTCCCTCAACAGATTTTTGGACGATAGTTGGCCTTGATTACTCTGCCAGTTTGTGAATTGCTGTGCCCCTGAGCTCCATTTTTCAACTCGTTTCTTGTGAGCTGAACGCAAGTCCTAACTTTTGGTTCAGGATCTCTACTGGTTCCCGGTGGGTGGCTGAGACTTTGGTTCATTCTTCTTCCTGCCGGGAAATTAGAGTGACTTGTGCCCATCCAAATGCCTAACAGCTACTCTCTCATTGGTTCTCCCTCTTCCCTTTCATCCTCTGCCAAATTGGCAACCTGTGCGAACCAGGAGCTTAAAGGGGCTGTCTCTCCAAGTTGGGAGATTGATAGGAAAGCAGTTGGAAAGTCAAACCGGAGCACCAGGAGAGGGGCTCTTCGTTGAGTTTTAGAAACCTTTCGTATTCACAGTGTGTCCATTCTCTAGGTTTCCCGTACACGTTATAGCTGTAGCAATATTCCCTTCCACCTGGAGAGCTGGGACCCATGGAATGGGTGCCATGCATTATTGCTTTAAAGGGTCTGCATTTGCTCACCCAATCTCACCAATCCTCTCAGTCCCAAGTGTCCAGCCTTATGCCACATCCAGCTGTCATTGTAGATAGGGTCATTCCAGGTTGCATCAGAGACCCTGAAGGAATTGTAAAGAATTTCCCTGTTTCTTTGTTCTGTTTTTGAAATTCCTTTTTAGAGTGGGTTTGAGCTGATTCTCGCTGCCATGTTTATGCCAGTCTAGACGCACTAGATTCCCTTACGGAGACATATCAATACGTAGGTTTTAAGATTCTTACTAGCCAGATCTATTCCTCTGCGGGAAATATGGGGTTTTGAGTCCCTTTCACTGAGGAAGGTGTGGGTCTTGTCTATTCCATAGTTGGTTTTTGGAACGGTACGTGTGCTTATATCAAAGTCTGGTTTGATGCATCACCCCACCTCTCCTTCCCCCTTAAGCAGGCATAAGAGTGTTTTCTAAATGTGAGACTCTGTTCTCTTGCCTAACTCAGTTCATGTGTAGCCATGTTTACAGGATCTTCCTAAGTGATATCTTATGATAAGTTTCTTTTCCCGTGTGACTTCTTTCACTTAGAATCATCGTACCTGAATCCACTCATTTTGCTGCTACTGGTCTTATGACATTGATTTCGTGGCTGAGGGATATTCCATCGTACGTAAGTTCCACAATGTTTGGAACCATTTTTATATTTCCTGGGATATTTCAGGTGTACCCAGGTTGAGGTTCCTGCAAGCAGTGCAGCCCTCAATTTGGGGGTGGCTCTGTCTTATGGATTTTCAGTTTTCCCAAGGTATATTCCCTAGACTGGAAGTGCCCTTGGCTCTGTAGCTCTGTTGTTTACTTGTTTTAGGGGACACAATGCACTCCTCCAGTGAGGCAGTTGGCAACTTACATCCCGCCCATCAGCATAACAAGGCTCCCTGTTCTCCAGGGCCTGTCTTGCCTTTCTGGTTTTTACACATTTTGTGGATGTCCCTTTTGACCGGTGGGAAGTGATACTCCTTTGTAGTGCAGATTTGCATTGCCCGCTTGCTTGCTTGGCCAAAAAGGGCGTATGCGTTTTCTCCTGAATATATTCAGGAGAAAACGCATACGCCCTTTTTGGCCAAGTGCATCATTGTCGAAGTTGTGCCCCTCTTCCTGTGCTTTACAGGCGATTCCAACGTACCTCTTGAATTCTGTTTCCTGCTATTCTGCCTCGCTTTCAAGTCCGCCTCGTTGCCTTCCCTCAACAGATTTTTGGACGATAGTTGGCCTTGATTACTCTGCCAGTTTGTGAATTGCTGTGCCCCTGAGCTCCATTTTTCAACTCGTTTTTTGTGAGCTGAACGCAAGTCCAAACTTTTGGTTCAGGATCTCTACTGGTTCCCGGTGGGTGGCTGAGACTTTGGTTCATTCTTCTTCCTGCCGGGAAATTAGAGTGACTTGTGCCCATCCAAATGCCTAACAGCTACTCTCTCATTGGTTCTCCCTCTTCCCTTTCATCCTCTGCCAAATTGGCAACCTGTGCGAACCAGGAGCTTAAAGGGGCTGTCTCTCCAAGTTGGGAGATTGATAGGAAAGCAGTTGGAAAGTCAAACCGGAGCACCAGGAGAGGGGCTCTACGTTGAGTTTTAGAAACCTTTCGTATTCACAGTGTGTCCATTCTCTAGGTTTCCCGTACAAGTTATAGCTGTAGTAATATTCCCTTCCACCTGGAGAGCTGGGACCCATGGAATGGGTGCCATGCATTATTGCTTTAAAGGGTCTGCATTTGCTCACCCAATCTCACCAATCCTCTCAGTCCCAAGTGTCCAGCCTTATGCCACATCCAGCTGTCATTGTAGATAGGGTCATTCCAGGTTGCATCAGAGACCCTGAAGGAATTGTAAAGAATTTCCCTGTTTCTTTGTTCTGTTTTTGAAATTCCTTTTTAGAGTGGGTTTGAGCTGATTCTCGCTGCCATGTTTATGCCAGTCTAGACGCACTAGATTCCCTTACGGAGACATATCAATACGTAGGTTTTAAGATACTTACTAGCCAGATCTATTCCTCTGCGGGAAATATGGGGTTTTGAGTCCCTTTCACTGAGGAAGGTGTAGGTCTTGTCTATTCCATAGTTGGTTTTTGGAACGGTACCTGTGCTTATATCAAAGTCTGGTTTGATGCATCACCCCACCTCTCCTTCCCCCTTAAGCAGGCATAAGAGTGTTTTCTAAATGTGAGACTCTGTTCTCTTGCCTAACTCAGTTCATGTGTAGCCATGTTTACAGGATCTTCCTAAGTGATATCTTATGATAAGTTTCTTTTCCCGTGTGACTTCTTTCACTTAGAATCATCGTACCTGAATCCACTCATTTTGCTGCTACTGGTCTTATGACATTGATTTCGTGGCTGAGGGATATTCCATCGTACGTAAGTTCCACAATGTTTGGAACCATTTTTATATTTCCTGGGATATTTCAGGTGTACCCAGGTTGAGGTTCCTGCAAGCAGTGCAGCCCTCAATTTGGGGGTGGCTCTGTCTTATGGATTTTCAGTTTTCCCAAGGTATATTCCCTAGACTGGAAGTGCCCTTGGCTCTGTAGCTCTGTTGTTTACTTGTTTTAGGGGACACAATGCACTCCTCCAGTGAGGCAGTTGGCAACTTACATCCCGCCCATCAGCATAACAAGGCTCCCTGTTCTCCAGGGCCTGTCTTGCCTTTCTGGTTTTTACACATTTTGTGGATGTCCCTTTCGACCGGTGGGAAGTGATACTCCTTTGTAGTGCAGATTTGCATTGTCCGCTTGCTTGCTTGGCCAAAAAGGGCGTATGCGTTTTCTCCTGAATATATTCAGGAGAAAACGCATACACCCTTTTTGGCCAAGTGCATCATTGTCGAAGTTGTGCTCCTCTTCCTGTGCTTTACAGGCGATTCCAACGTACCTCTTGAAATCTGTTTCCTGCTATTCTGCCTCGCTTTCAAGTCCGCCTCGTTGCCTTCCCTCAACAGATTTTTGGACGATAGTTGGCCTTGATTACTCTGCCAGTTTGTGAATTGCTGTGCCCCTGAGCTCCATTTTTCAACTCGTTTTTTGTGAGCTGAACGCAAGTCCAAACTTTTGGTTCAGGACCTCTACTGGTTCCCGGTGGGTGGCTGAGACTTTGGTTCATTCTTCTCCCTGCCGGGAAATTAGAGTGACATGTGCCCATCCAAATGCCTAACAGCTACTCTCTCATTGGTTCTCCCTCTTCCCTTTCATCCTCTGCCAAATTGGCAACCTGTGCGAACCAGGAGCTTAAAGGGGCTGTCTCTCCAAGTTGGGAGATTGATAGGAAAGCAGTTGGAAAGTCAAACCGGAGCACCAGGAGAGGGGCTCTTCGTTGAGTTTTAGAAACCTTTCGTATTCACAGTGTGTCCATTCTCTAGGTTTCCCGTACACGTTATAGCTGTAGTAATATTCCCTTCCACCTGGAGAGCTGGGACCCATGGAATGGGTGCCATGCATTATTGCTTTAAAGGGTCTGCATTTGCTCACCCAATCTCACCAATCCTCTCAGTCCCAAGTGTCCAGCCTTATGCCACATCCAGCTGTCATTGTAGATAGGGTAATTCCAGGTTGCATCAGAGACCCTGAAGGAATTGTAAAGAATATCCCTGTTTCTTTGTTCTGTTTTTGAAATTCCTTTTTAGAGTGGGTTTGAGCTGATTCTCGCTGCCATGTTTATGCCAGTCTAGACGCACTTGATTCCCTTACGGAGACATATCAATACGTAGGTTTTAAGATTCTTACTAGCCAGATCTATTCCTCTGCGGGAAATATGGGGTTTTGAGTCCCTTTCACTGAGGAAGGTGTAGGTCTTGTCTATTCCATAGTTGGATTTTGGAACGGTACCTGTGCTTATATCAAAGTCTGGTTTGATGCATCACCCCACCTCTCCTTCCCCCTTAAGCAGGCATAAGAGTGTTTTCTAAATGTGAGACTCTGTTCTCTTGCCTAACTCAGTTCATGTGTAGCCATGTTTACAGGATCTTCCTAAGTGATATCTTATGATAAGTTTCTTTTCCCGTGTGACTTCTTTCACTTAGAATCATCGTACCTGAATCCACTCATTTTGCTGCTACTGGTCTTATGACCTTGATTTCGTGGCTGAGGGATATTCCATCGTACGTAAGTTCCACAATGTTTGGAACCATTTTTATATTTCCTGGGATATTTCAGGTGTACCCAGGTTGAGGTTCCTGTAAGCAGTGCAGCCCTCAATTTGGGGGTGGCTCTGTCTTATGGATTTTCAGTTTTCCCAAGGTATATTCCCTAGACTGGAAGTGCCCTTGGCTCTGTAGCTCTGTTGTTTACTTGTTTTAGGGGACACAATGCACTCCTCCAGTGAGGCAGTTGGCAACTTACATCCCGCCCATCAGCATAACAAGGCTCCCTGTTCTCCAGGGCCTGTCTTGCCTTTCTGGTTTTTACACATTTTGTGGATGTCCCTTTTGACCGGTGGGAAGTGATACTCCTTTGTAGTGCAGATTTGCATTGCCCGCTTGCTTGCTTGGCCAAAAAGGGCGTATGCGTTTTCTCCTGAATATATTCAGGAGAAAACGCATACGCCCTTTTTGGCCAAGTGCATCATTGTCGAAGTTGTGCCCCTCTTCCTGTGCTTTACAAGCGATTCCAACGTACCTCTTGAAATCTGTTTCCTGCTATTCTGCCTCGCTTTCAAGTCCGCCTCGTTGCCTTCCCTCAACAGATTTTTGGACGATAGTTGGCCTTGATTACTCTGCCAGTTTGTGAATTGCTGTGCCCCTGAGTTCCATTTTTCAACTCGTTTTTTGTGAGCTGAACGCAAGTCCAAACTTTTGGTTCAGGACCTATACTGGTTCCCGGTGGGTGGCTGAGACTTTGGTTCATTCTTCTTCCTGCCGGGAAATTAGAGTGACTTGTGCCCATCCAAATGCCTAACAGCTACTCTCTCATTGGTTCTCCCTCTTCCCTTTCATCCTCTGCCAAATTGGCAACCTGTGCGAACCAGGAGCTTAAAGGGGCTGTCTCTCCAAGTTGGGAGATTGATAGGAAAGCAGTTGGAAAGTCAAACCGGAGCACCAGGAGAGGGGCTCTTCGTTGAGTTTTAGAAACCTTTCGTATTCACAGTGTGTCCATTCTCTAGGTTTCCCGTACACGTTATAGCTGTAGTAATATTCCCTTCCACCTGGAGAGCTGGGACCCATGGAATGGGTGCCATGCATTATTGCTTTAAAGGGTCTGCATTTGCTCACCCAATCTCACCAATCCTCTCAGTCCCAAGTGTCCAGCCTTATGCCACATCCAGCTGTCATTGTAGATAGGGTCATTCCAGGTTGCATCAGAGACCCTGAAGGAATTGTAAAGAATTTCCCTGTTTCTTTGTTCTGTTTTTGAAATTCCTTTTTAGAGTGGGTTTGAGCTGATTCTCGCTGCCATGTTTATGCCAGTCTAGACGCACTTGATTCCCTTACGGAGACATATCAATACGTAGGTTTTAAGATTCTTACTAGCCAGATCTATTCCTCTGCGGGAAATATGGGGTTTTGAGTCCCTTTCACTGAGGAAGGTGTAGGTCTTGTCTATTCCATAGTTGGTTTTTGGAACGGTACCTGTGCTTATATCAAAGTCTGGTTTGATGCATCACCCCACCTCTCCTTCCCCCTTAAGCAGGCATAAGAGTGTTTTCTAAATGTGAGACTCTGTTCTCTTGCCTAACTCAGTTCATGTGTAGCCATGTTTACAGGATCTTCCTAAGTGATATATTATGATAAGTTTCTTTTCCCGTGTGACTTCTTTCACTTAGAATCATCGTACCTGAATCCACTCATTTTGCTGCTACTGGTCTTATGACATTGATTTCGTGGCTGAGGGATATTCCATCGTACGTAAGTTCCACAATGTTTGGAACCATTTTTATATTTCCTGGGATATTTCAGGTGTACCCAGGTTGAGGTTCCTGTAAGCAGTGCAGCCCTCAATTTGGGGGTGGCTCTGTCTTATGGATTTTCAGTTTTCCCAAGGTATATTCCCTAGACTGGAAGTGCCCTTGGCTCTGTAGCTCTGTTGTTTACTTGTTTTAGGGGACACAATGCACTCCTCCAGTGAGGCAGTTGGCAACTTACATCCCGCCCATCAGCATAACAAGGCTCCCTGTTCTCCAGGGCCGGTCTTGCCTTTCTGGTTTTCACACATTTTGTGGATGTCCCTTTTGACCGGTGGGAAGTGATACTCCTTTGTAGTGCAGATTTGCATTGCCCGCTTGCTTGCTTGGCCAAAAAGGGCGTATGCGTTTTCTCCTGAATATATTCAGGAGAAAACGCATACGCCCTTTTTGGCCAAGTGCATCATTGTCGAAGTTGTGCCCCTCTTCCTGTGCTTTACAAGCGATTCCAACGTACCTCTTGAAATCTGTTTCCTGCTATTCTGCCTCGCTTTCAAGTCCGCCTCGTTTCCTTCCCTCAACAGATTTTTGGACGATAGTTGGCCTTGATTACTCTGCCAGTTTGTGAATTGCTGTGCCCCTGAGTTCCATTTTTCAACTCGTTTTTTGTGAGCTGAACGCAAGTCCAAACTTTTGGTTCAGGACCTCTACTGGTTCCCGGTGGGTGGCTGAGACTTTGGTTCATTCTTCTTCCTGCCGGGAAATTAGAGTGACTTGTGCCCATCCAAATGCCTAACAGCTACTCTCTCATTGGTTCTCCCTCTTCCCTTTCATCCTCTGCCAAATTGGCAACCTGTGCGAACCAGGAGCTTAAAGGGGTTGTCTCTCCAAGTTGGGAGATTGATAGGAAAGCAGTTGGAAAGTCAAACCGGAGCACCAGGAGAGGGGCTCTTCGTTGAGTTTTAGAAACCTTTCGTATTCACAGTGTGTCCATTCTCTAGGTTTCCCGTACACGTTATAGCTGTAGTAATATTCCCTTCCACCTGGAGAGCTGGGACCCATGGAATGGGTGCCATGCATTATTGCTTTAAAGGGTCTGCATTTGCTCACCCAATCTCACCAATCCTCTCAGTCCCAAGTGTCCAGCCTTATGCCACATCCAGCTGTCATTGTAGATAGGGTCATTCCAGGTTGCATCAGAGACCCTGAAGGAATTGTAAAGAATTTCCCTGTTTCTTTGTTCTGTTTTTGAAATTCCTTTTTAGAGTGGGTTTGAGCTGATTCTCGCTGCCATGTTTATGCCAGTCTAGACGCACTTGATTCCCTTACGGAGACATATCAATACGTAGGTTTTAAGATTCTTACTAGCCAGATCTATTCCTCTGCGGGAAATATGGGGTTTTGAGTCCCTTTCACTGAGGAAGGTGTAGGTCTTGTCTATTCCATAGTTGGTTTTTGGAACGGTACCTGTGCTTATATCAAAGTCTGGTTTGATGCATCACCCCACCTCTCCTTCCCCCTTAAGCAGGCATAAGAGTGTTTTCTAAATGTGAGACTCTGTTCTCTTGCCTAACTCAGTTCATGTGTAGCCATGTTTACAGGATCTTCCTAAGTGATATCTTATGATAAGTTTCTTTTCCCGTGTGACTTCTTTCACTTAGAATCATCGTACCTGAATCCACTCATTTTGCTGCTACTGGTCTTATGACATTGATTTCGTGGCTGAGGGATATTCCATCGTACGTAAGTTCCACAATGTTTGGAACCATTTTTATATTTCCTGGGATATTTCAGGTGTACCCAGGTTGAGGTTCCTGTAAGCAGTGCAGCCCTGAATTTGGGGGTGGCTCTGTCTTATGGATTTTCAGTTTTCCCAAGGTATATTCCCTAGACTGGAAGTGCCCTTGGCTCTGTAGCTCTGTTGTTTACTTGTTTTAGGGGACACAATGCACTCCTCCAGTGAGGCAGTTGGCAACTTACATCCCGCCCATCAGCATAACAAGGCTCCCTGTTCTCCAGGGCCTGTCTTGCCTTTCTGGTTTTCACACATTTTGTGGATGTCCCTTTTGACCGGTGGGAAGTGATACTCCTTTGTAGTGCAGATTTGCATTGCCCGCTTGCTTGCTTGGCCAAAAAGGGCGTATGCGTTTTCTCCTGAATATATTCAGGAGAAAACGCATACGCCCTTTTTGGCCAAGTGCATCATTGTCGAAGTTGTGCCCCTCTTCCTGTGCTTTACAGGCGATTCCAACGTACCTCTTGAAATCTGTTTCCTGCTATTCTGCCTCGCTTTCAAGTCCGCCTCGTTGCCTTCCCTCAACAGATTTTTGGACGATAGTTGGCCTTGATTACTCTGCCAGTTTGTGAATTGCTGTGCCCCTGAGCTCCATTTTTCAACTCGTTTTTTGTGAGCTGAACGCAAGTCCAAACTTTTGGTTCAGGACCTCTACTGGTTCCCGGTGGGTGGCTGAGACTTTGGTTCATTCTTCTTCCTGCCGGGAAATTAGAGTGACTTGTGCCCATCCAAATGCCTAACAGCTACTCTCTCATTGGTTCTCCCTCTTCCCTTTCATCCTCTGCCAAATTGGCAACCTGTGCAAACCAGGAGCTTAAAGGGGCTGTCTCTCCAAGTTGGGAGATTGATAGGAAAGCAATTGGAATATCAAACCGGAGCACCAGGAGAGGGGCTCTTCGTTGAGTTTTAGAAACCTTTCGTATTCACAGTGTGTCCATTCTCTAGGTATCCCGTACACGTTATAGCTGTAGTAATATTCCCTTCCACCTGGAGAGCTGGGACCCATGGAATGGGTGCCATGCATTATTGCTTTAAAGGGTCTGCATTTGCTCACCCAATCTCACCAATCCTCTCAGTCCCAAGTGTCCAGCCTTATGCCACATCCAGCTGTCATTGTAGATAGGGTCATTCCAGGTTGCATCAGAGACCCTGAAGGAATTGTAAAGAATTTCCCTGTTTCTTTGTTCTGTTTTTGAAATTCCTTTTTAGAGTGGGTTTGAGCTGATTCTCGCTGCCATGTTTATGCCAGTCTAGACGCACTTGATTCCCTTACGGAGACATATCAATACGTAGGTTTTAAGATTCTTACTAGCCAGATCTATTCCTCTGCGGGAAATATGGGGTTTTGAGTCCCTTTCACTGAGGAAGGTGTAGGTCTTGTCTATTCCATAGTTGGTTTTTGGAACGGTACCTGTGCTTATATCAAAGTCTGGTTTGATGCATCACCCCACCTCTCCTTCCCCCTTAAGCAGGCATAAGAGTGTTTTCTAAATGTGAGACTCTGTTCTCTTGCCTAACTCAGTTCATGTGTAGCCATGTTTACAGGATCTTCCTAAGTGATATCTTATGATAAGTTTCTTTTCCCGTGTGACTTCTTTCACTTAGAATCATCGTACCTGAATCCACTCATTTTGCTGCTACTGGTCTTATGACATTGATTTCGTGGCTGAGGGATATTCCATCGTACGTAAGTTCCACAATGTTTGGAACCATTTTTATATTTCCTGGGATATTTCAGGTGTACCCAGGTTGAGGTTCCTGTAAGCAGTGCAGCCCTGAATTTGGGGGTGGCTCTGTCTTATGGATTTTCAGTTTTCCCAAGGTATATTCCCTAGACTGGAAGTGCCCTTGGCTCTGTAGCTCTGTTGTTTACTTGTTTTAGGGGACACAATGCACTCCTCCAGTGAGGCAGTTGGCAACTTACATCCCGCCCATCAGCATAACAAGGCTCCCTGTTCTCCAGGGCCTGTCTTGCCTTTCTGGTTTTCACACATTTTGTGGATGTCCCTTTTGACCGGTGGGAAGTGATACTCCTTTGTAGTGCAGATTTGCATTGCCCGCTTGCTTGCTTGGCCAAAAAGGGCGTATGCGTTTTCTCCTGAATATATTCAGGAGAAAACGCATACGCCCTTTTTGGCCAAGTGCATCATTGTCGAAGTTGTGCCCCTCTTCCTGTGCTTTACAGGCGATTCCAACGTACCTCTTGAAATCTGTTTCCTGCTATTCTGCCTCACTTTCAAGTCCGCCTCGTTGCCTTCCCTCAACAGATTTTTGGACGATAGTTGGCCTTGATTACTCTGCCAGTTTGTGAATTGCTGTGCCCCTGAGCTCCATTTTTCAACTCGTTTTTTGTGAGCTGAACGCAAGTCCAAACTTTTGGTTCAGGACCTCTACTGGTTCCCGGTGGGTGGCTGAGACTTTGGTTCATTCTTCTTCCTGCCGGGAAATTAGAGTGACTTGTGCCCATCCAAATGCCTAACAGCTACTCTCTCATTGGTTCTCCCTCTTCCCTTTCATCCTCTGCCAAATTGGCAACCTGTGCGAACCAGGAGCTTAAAGGGGCTGTCTCTCCAAGTTGGGAGATTGATAGGAAAGCAATTGGAATATCAAACCGGAGCACCAGGAGAGGGGCTCTTCGTTGAGTTTTAGAAACCTTTCGTATTCACAGTGTGTCCATTCTCTAGGTATCCCGTACACGTTATAGCTGTAGTAATATTCCCTTCCACCTGGAGAGCTGGGACCCATGGAATGGGTGCCATGCATTATTGCTTTAAAGGGTCTGCATTTGCTCACCCAATCTCACCAATCCTCTCAGTCCCAAGTGTCCAGCCTTATGCCACATCCAGCTGTCATTGTAGATAGGGTCATTCCAGGTTGCATCAGAGACCCTGAAGGAATTGTAAAGAATTTCCCTGTTTCTTTGTTCTGTTTTTGAAATTCCTTTTTAGAGTGGGTTTGAGCTGATTCTCGCTGCCATGTTTATGCCAGTCTAGACGCACTTGATTCCCTTACGGAGACATATCAATACGTAGGTTCTAAGATTCTTACTAGCCAGATCTATTCCTCTGCGGGAAATATGGGGTTTTGAGTCCCTTTCACTGAGGAAGGTGTAGGTCTTGTCTATTCCATAGTTGGTTTTTGGAACGGTACCTGTGCTTATATCAAAGTCTGGTTTGATGCATCACCCCACCTCTCCTTCCCCCTTAAGCAGGCATAAGAGTGTTTTCTAAATGTGAGACTCTGTTCTCTTGCCTAACTCAGTTCATGTGTAGCCATGTTTACAGGATCTTCCTAAGTGATATCTTATGATAAGTTTCTTTTCCCGTGTGACTTCTTTCACTTAGAATCATCGTACCTGAATCCACTCATTTTGCTGCTACTGGTCTTATGACATTGATTTCGTGGCTGAGGGATATTCCATCGTACGTAAGTTCCACAATGTTTGGAACCATTTTTATATTTCCTGGGATATTTCAGGTGTACCCAGGTTGAGGTTCCTGTAAGCAGTGCAGCCCTGAATTTGGGGGTGGCTCTGTCTTATGGATTTTCAGTTTTCCCAAGGTATATTCCCTAGACTGGAAGTGCCCTTGGCTCTGTAGCTCTGTTGTTTACTTGTTTTAGGGGACACAATGCACTCCTCCAGTGAGGCAGTTGGCAACTTACATCCCGCCCATCAGCATAACAAGGCTCCCTGTTCTCCAGGGCCTGTCTTGCCTTTCTGGTTTTCACACATTTTGTGGATGTCCCTTTTGACCGGTGGGAAGTGATACTCCTTTGTAGTGCAGATTTGCATTGCCCGCTTGCTTGCTTGGCCAAAAAGGGCGTATGCGTTTTCTCCTGAATATATTCAGGAGAAAACGCATACGCCCTTTTTGGCCAAGTGCATCATTGTCGAAGTTGTGCCCCTCTTCCTGTGCTTTACAGGCGATTCCAACGTACCTCTTGAAATCTGTTTCCTGCTATTCTGCCTCGCTTTCAAGTCCGCCTCGTTGCCTTCCCTCAACAGATTTTTGGACGATAGTTGGCCTTGATTACTCTGCCAGTTTGTGAATTGCTGTGCCCCTGAGCTCCATTTTTCAACTCGTTTTTTGTGAGCTGAACGCAAGTCCAAACTTTTGGTTCAGGACCTCTACTGGTTCCCGGTGGGTGGCTGAGACTTTGGTTCATTCTTCTTCCTGCCGGGAAATTAGAGTGACTTGTGCCCATCCAAATGCCTAACAGCTACTCTCTCATTGGTTCTCCCTCTTCCCTTTCATCCTCTGCCAAATTGGCAACCTGTGCAAACCAGGAGCTTAAAGGGGCTGTCTCTCCAAGTTGGGAGATTGATAGGAAAGCAATTGGAATATCAAACCGGAGCACCAGGAGAGGGGCTCTTCGTTGAGTTTTAGAAACCTTTCGTATTCACAGTGTGTCCATTCTCTAGGTATCCCGTACACGTTATAGCTGTAGTAATATTCCCTTCCACCTGGAGAGCTGGGACCCATGGAATGGGTGCCATGCATTATTGCTTTAAAGGGTCTGCATTTGCTCACCCAATCTCACCAATCCTCTCAGTCCCAAGTGTCCAGCCTTATGCCACATCCAGCTGTCATTGTAGATAGGGTCATTCCAGGTTGCATCAGAGACCCTGAAGGAATTGTAAAGAATTTCCCTGTTTCTTTGTTCTGTTTTTGAAATTCCTTTTTAGAGTGGGTTTGAGCTGATTCTCGCTGCCATGTTTATGCCAGTCTAGACGCACTTGATTCCCTTACGGAGACATATCAATACGTAGGTTTTAAGATTCTTACTAGCCAGATCTATTCCTCTGCGGGAAATATGGGGTTTTGAGTCCCTTTCACTGAGGAAGGTGTAGGTCTTGTCTATTCCATAGTTGGTTTTTGGAACGGTACCTGTGCTTATATCAAAGTCTGGTTTGATGCATCACCCCACCTCTCCTTCCCCCTTAAGCAGGCATAAGAGTGTTTTCTAAATGTGAGACTCTGTTCTCTTGCCTAACTCAGTTCATGTGTAGCCATGTTTACAGGATCTTCCTAAGTGATATCTTATGATAAGTTTCTTTTCCCGTGTGACTTCTTTCACTTAGAATCATCGTACCTGAATCCACTCATTTTGCTGCTACTGGTCTTATGACATTGATTTCGTGGCTGAGGGATATTCCATCGTACGTAAGTTCCACAATGTTTGGAACCATTTTTATATTTCCTGGGATATTTCAGGTGTACCCAGGTTGAGGTTCCTGTAAGCAGTGCAGCCCTCAATTTGGGGGTGGCTCTGTCTTATGGATTTTCAGTTTTCCCAAGGTATATTCCCTAGACTGGAAGTGCCCTTGGCTCTGTAGCTCTGTTGTTTACTTGTTTTAGGGGACACAATGCACTCCTCCAGTGAGGCAGTTGGCAACTTACATCCCGCCCATCAGCATAACAAGGCTCCCTGTTCTCCAGGGCCTGTCTTGCCTTTCTGGTTTTCACACATTTTGTGGATGTCCCTTTTGACCGGTGGGAAGTGATACTCCTTTGTAGTGCAGATTTGCATTGCCCGCTTGCTTGCTTGGCCAAAAAGGGCGTATGCGTTTTCTCCTGAATATATTCAGGAGAAAACGCATACGCCCTTTTTGGCCAAGTGCATCATTGTCGAAGTTGTGCCCCTCTTCCTGTGCTTTACAGGCGATTCCAACGTACCTCTTGAAATCTGTTTCCTGCTATTCTGCCTCGCTTTCAAGTCCGCCTCGTTGCCTTCCCTCAACAGATTTTTGGACGATAGTTGGCCTTGATTACTCTGCCAGTTTGTGAATTGCTGTGCCCCTGAGCTCCATTTTTCAACTCGTTTTTTGTGAGCTGAACGCAAGTCCAAACTTTTGGTTCAGGACCTCTACTGGTTCCCGGTGGGTGGCTGAGACTTTGGTTCATTCTTCTTCCTGCCGGGAAATTAGAGTGACTTGTGCCCATCCAAATGCCTAACAGCTACTCTCTCATTGGTTCTCCCTCTTCCCTTTCATCCTCTGCCAAATTGGCAACCTGTGCAAACCAGGAGCTTAAAGGGGCTGTCTCTCCAAGTTGGGAGATTGATAGGAAAGCAATTGGAATATCAAACCGGAGCACCAGGAGAGGGGCTCTTCGTTGAGTTTTAGAAACCTTTCGTATTCACAGTGTGTCCATTCTCTAGGTTTCCCGTACACGTTATAGCTGTAGTAATATTCCCTTCCACCTGGAGAGCTGGGACCCATGGAATGGGTGCCATGCATTATTGCTTTAAAGGGTCTGCATTTGCTCACCCAATCTCACCAATCCTCTCAGTCCCAAGTGTCCAGCCTTATGCCACATCCAGCTGTCATTGTAGATAGGGTCATTCCAGGTTGCATCAGAGACCCTGAAGGAATTGTAAAGAATTTCCCTGTTTCTTTGTTCTGTTTTTGAAATTCCTTTTTAGAGTGGGTTTGAGCTGATTCTCGCTGCCATGTTTATGCCAGTCTAGACGCACTTGATTCCCTTACGGAGACATATCAATACGTAGGTTTTAAGATTCTTACTAGCCAGATCTATTCCTCTGCGGGAAATATGGGGTTTTGAGTCCCTTTCACTGAGGAAGGTGTAGGTCTTGTCTATTCCATAGTTGGTTTTTGGAACGGTACCTGTGCTTATATCAAAGTCTGGTTTGATGCATCACCCCACCTCTCCTTCCCCCTTAAGCAGGCATAAGAGTGTTTTCTAAATGTGAGACTCTGTTCTTTTGCCTAACTCAGTTCATGTGTAGCCATGTTTACAGGATCTTCCTAAGTGATATCTTATGATAAGTTTCTTTTCCTGTGTGACTTCTTTCACTTAGAATCATCGTACCTGAATCCACTCATTTTGCTGCTACTGGTCTTATGACCTTGATTTCGTGGCTGAGGGATATTCCATCGTACGTAAGTTCCACAATGTTTGGAACCATTTTTATATTTCCTGGGATATTTCAGGTGTACCCAGGTTGAGGTTCCTGCAAGCAGTGCAGCCCTCAATTTGGGGGTGGCTCTGTCTTATGGATTTTCAGTTTTCCCAAGGTATATTCCCTAGACTGGAAGTGCCCTTGGCTCTGTAGCTCTGTTGTTTACTTGTTTTAGGGGACACAATGCACTCCTCCAGTGAGGCAGTTGGCAACTTACATCCCGCCCATCAGCATAACAAGGCTCCCTGTTCTCCAGGGCCTGTCTTGCCTTTCTGGTTTTTACACATTTTGTGGATGTCCCTTTTGACCGGTGGGAAGTGATACTCCTTTGTAGTGCAGATTTGCATTGCCCGCTTGCTTGCTTGGCCAAAAAGGGCGTATGCGTTTTCTCCTGAATATATTCAGGAGAAAACGCATACGCCCTTTTTGGCCAAGTGCATCATTGTCGAAGTTGTGCCCCTCTTCCTGTGCTTTACAGGCGATTCCAACGTACCTCTTGAATTCTGTTTCCTGCTCTTCTGCCTCGCTTTCAAGTCCGCCTCGTTGCCTTCCCTCAACAGATTTTTGGACGATAGTTGGCCTTGATTACTCTGCCAGTTTGTGAATTGCTGTGCCCATGAGCTCCATTTTTCAACTCGTTTTTTGTGAGCTGAACGCAAGTCCAAACTTTTGGTTCAGGACCTCTACTGGTTCCCGGTGGGTGGCTGAGACTTTGGTTCATTCTTCTTCCTGCCGGGAAATTAGAGTGACTTGTGCCCATCCAAATGCCTAACAGCTACTCTCTCATTGGTTCTCCCTCTTCCCTTTCATCCTCTGCCAAATTGGCAACCTGTGCGAACCAGGAGCTTAAAGGGGCTGTCTCTCCAAGTTGGGAGATTGATAGGAAAGCAGTTGGAAAGTCAAACCGGAGCACCAGGAGAGGGGCTCTTCGTTGAGTTTTAGAAACCTTTCGTATTCACAGTGTGTCCATTCTCTAGGTTTCCCGTACACGTTATAGCTGTAGTAATATTCCCTTCCACCTGGAGAGCTGGGACCCATGGAATGGGTGCCATGCATTATTGCTTTAAAGGGTCTGCATTTGCTCACCCAATCTCACCAATCCTCTCAGTCCCAAGTGTCCAGCCTTATGCCACATCCAGCTGTCATTGTAGATAGGGTCATTCCAGGTTGCATCAGAGACCCTGAAGGAATTGTAAAGAATTTCCCTGTTTCTTTGTTCTGTTTTTGAAATTCCTTTTTAGAGTGGGTTTGAGCTGATTCTCGCTGCCATGTTTATGCCAGTCTAGACGCACTTGATTCCCTTACGGAGACATATCAATACGTAGGTTTTAAGATTCTTACTAGCCAGATCTATTCCTCTGCGGGAAATATGGGGTTTTGAGTCCCTTTCACTGAGGAAGGTGTAGGTCTTGTCTATTCCATAGTTGGTTTTTGGAACGGTACCTGTGCTTATATCAAAGTCTGGTTTGATGCATCACCCCACCTCTCCTTCCCCCTTAAGCAGGCATAAGAGTGTTTTCTAAATGTGAGACTCTGTTCTCTTGCCTAACTCAGTTCATGTGTAGCCATGTTTACAGGATCTTCCTAAGTGATATCTTATGATAAGTTTCTTTTCCTGTGTGACTTCTTTCACTTAGAATCATCGTACCTGAATCCACTCATTTTGCTGCTACTGGTCTTATGACATTGATTTCGTGGCTGAGGGATATTCCATCGTACGTAAGTTCCACAATGTTTGGAACCATTTTTATATTTCCTGGGATATTTCAGGTGTACCCAGGTTGAGGTTCCTGCAAGCAGTGCAGCCCTCAATTTGGGGGTGGCTCTGTCTTATGGATTTTCAGTTTTCCCAAGGTATATTCCCTAGACTGGAAGTGCCCTTGGCTCTGTAGCTCTGTTGTTTACTTGTTTTAGGGGACACAATGCACTCCTCCAGTGAGGCAGTTGGCAACTTACATCCCGCCCATCAGCATAAAAAGGCTCCCTGTTCTCCAGGGCCTGTCTTGCCTTTCTGGTTTTTACACATTTTGTGGATGTCCCTTTTGACCGGTGGGAAGTGATACTCCTTTGTAGTGCAGATTTCCATTGCCCGCTTGCTTGCTTGGCCAAAAAGGGCGTATGCGTTTTCTCCTGTATATATTCAGGATAAAACGCATACACCCTTTTTGGCCAAGTGCATCATTGTCGAAGTTGTGCCCCTCTTCCTGTGCTTTACAGGCGATTCCAACGTACCTCTTGAAATCTGTTTCCTGCTATTCTGCCTCGCTTTCAAGTCCGCCTCGTTGCCTTCCCTCAACAGATTTTTGGACGATAGTTGGCCTTGATTACTCTGCCAGTTTGTGAATTGCTGTGCCCCTGAGCTCCATTTTTCAACTCGTTTTTTGTGAGCTGAACGCAAGTCCAAACTTTTGGTTCAGGACCTCTACTGGTTCCCGGTGGGTGGCTGAGACTTTGGTTCATTCTTCTCCCTGCCGGGAAATTAGAGTGACATGTGCCCATCCAAATGCCTAACAGCTACTCTCTCATTGGTTCTCCCTCTTCCCTTTCATCCTCTGCCAAATTGGCAACCTGTGCGAACCAGGAGCTTAAAGGGGCTGTCTCTCCAAGTTGGGAGATTGATAGGAAAGCAGTTGGAAAGTCAAACCGGAGCACCAGGAGAGGGGCTCTTCGTTGAGTTTTAGAAACCTTTCGTATTCACAGTGTGTCCATTCTCTAGGTTTCCCGTACACGTTATAGCTGTAGTAATATTCCCTTCCACCTGGAGAGCTGGGACCCATGGAATGGGTGCCATGCATTATTGCTTTAAAGGGTCTGCATTTGCTCACCCAATCTCACCAATCCTCTCAGTCCCAAGTGTCCAGCCTTATGCCACATCCAGCTGTCATTGTAGATAGGGTCATTCCAGGTTGCATCAGAGACCCTGAAGGAATTGTAAAGAATTTCCCTGTTTCTTTGTTCTGTTTTTGAAATTCCTTTTTAGAGTGGGTTTGAGCTGATTCTCGCTGCCATGTTTATGCCAGTCTAGACGCACTTGATTCCCTTACGGAGACATATCAATACGTAGGTTTTAAGATTCTTACTAGCCAGATCTATTCCTCTGCGGGAAATATGGGGTTTTGAGTCCCTTTCACTGAGGAAGGTGTAGGTCTTGTCTATTCCATAGTTGGTTTTTGGAACGGTACCTGTGCTTATATCAAAGTCTGGTTTGATGCATCACCCCACCTCTCCGTCCCCCTTAAGCAGGCATAAGAGTGTTTTCTAAATGTGAGACTCTGTTCTCTTGCCTAACTCAGTTCATGTGTAGCCATGTTTACAGGATCTTCCTAAGTGATATCTTATGATAAGTTTCTTTTCCCGTGTGACTTCTTTCACTTAGAATCATCGTACCTGAATCCACTCATTTTGCTGCTACTGGTCTTATGACCTTGATTTCGTGGCTGAGGGATATTCCATCGTACGTAAGTTCCACAATGTTTGGAACCATTTTTATATTTCCTGGGATATTTCAGGTGTACCCAGGTTGAGGTTCCTGTAAGCAGTGCAGCCCTCAATTTGGGGGTGGCTCTGTCTTATGGATTTTCAGTTTTCCCAAGGTATATTCCCTAGACTGGAAGTGCCCTTGGCTCTGTAGCTCTGTTGTTTACTTGTTTTAGGGGACACAATGCACTCCTCCAGTGAGGCAGTTGGCAACTTACATCCCGCCCATCAGCATAACAAGGCTCCCTGTTCTCCAGGGCCTGTCTTGCCTTTCTGGTTTTTACACATTTTGTGGATGTCCCTTTTGACCGGTGGGAAGTGATACTCCTTTGTAGTGCAGATTTGCATTGCCCGCTTGCTTGCTTGGCCAAAAAGGGCGTATGCGTTTTCTCCTGAATATATTCAGGAGAAAACGCATACGCCCTTTTTGGCCAAGTGCATCATTGTCGAAGTTGTGCCCCTCTTCCTGTGCTTTACAGGCGATTCCAACGTACCTCTTGAAATCTGTTTCCTGCTATTCTGCCTCGCTTTCAAGTCCGCCTCGTTGCCTTCCCTCAACAGATTTTTGGACGATAGTTGGCCTTGATTACTCTGCCAGTTTGTGAATTGCTGTGCCCCTGAGCTCCATTTTTCAACTCGTTTTTTGTGAGCCGAACGCAAGTCCAAACTTTTGGTTCAGGACCTCTACTGGTTCCCGGTGGGTGGCTGAGACTTTGGTTCATTCTTCTTCCTGCCGGGAAATTAGAGTGACTTGTGCCCATCCAAATGCCTAACAGCTACTCTCTCATTGGTTCTCCCTCTTCCCTTTCATCCTCTGCCAAATTGGCAACCTGTGCGAACCAGGAGCTTAAAGGGGCTGTCTCTCCAAGTTGGGAGATTGATAGGAAAGCAGTTGGAAAGTCAAACCGGAGCACCAGGAGAGGGGCTCTTCGTTGAGTTTTAGAAACCTTTCGTATTCACAGTGTGTCCATTCTCTTGGTATCCCGTACACGTTATAGCTGTAGTAATATTCCCTTCCACCTGGAGAGCTGGGATCCATGGAATGGGTGCCATGCATTATTGCTTTAAAGGGTCTGCATTTGCTCACCCAATCTCACCAATCCTCTCAGTCCCAAGTGTCCAGCCTTATGCCACATCCAGCTGTCATTGTAGATAGGGTCATTCCAGGTTGCATCAGAGACCCTGAAGGAATTGTAAAGAATTTCCCTGTTTCTTTGTTCTGTTTTTGAAATTCCTTTTTAGAGTGGGTTTGAGCTGATTCTCGCTGCCATGTTTATGCCAGTCTAGACGCACTTGATTCCCTTACGGAGACATATCAATACGTAGGTTTTAAGATTCTTACTAGCCAGATCTATTCCTCTGCGGGAAATATGGGGTTTTGAGTCCCTTTCACTGAGGAAGGTGGAGGTCTTGTCTATTCCATAGTTGGTTTTTGGAACGGTACCTGTGCTTATATCAAAGTCTGGTTTGATGCATCACCCCACCTCTCCTTCCCCCTTAAGCAGGCATAAGAGTGTTTTCTAAATGTGAGACTCTGTTCTCTTGCCTAACTCAGTTCATGTGTAGCCATGTTTACAGGATCTTCCTAAGTGATATCTTATGATAAGTTTCTTTTCCCGTGTGACTTCTTTCACTTAGAATCATCGTACCTGAATCCACTCATTTTGCTGCTACTGGTCTTATGACATTGATTTCGTGGCTGAGGGATATTCCATCGTACGTAAGTTCCACAATGTTTGGAACCATTTTTATATTTCCTGGGATATTTCAGGTGTACCCAGGTTGAGGTTCCTGTAAGCAGTGCAGCCCTCAATTTGGGGGTGGCTCTGTCTTATGGATTTTCAGTTTTCCCAAGGTATATTCCCTAGACTGGAAGTGCCCTTGGCTCTGTAGCTCTGTTGTTTACTTGTTTTAGGGGACACAATGCACTCCTCCAGTGAGGCAGTTGGCAACTTACATCCCGCCCATCAGCATAACAAGGCTCCCTGTTCTCCAGGGCCTGTCTTGCCTTTCTGGTTTTCACACATTTTGTGGATGTCCCTTTTGACCGGTGGGAAGTGATACTCCTTTGTAGTGCAGATTTGCATTGCCCGCTTGCTTGCTTGGCCAAAAAGGGCGTATGCGTTTTCTCCTGAATATATTCAGGAGAAAACGCATACGCCCTTTTTGGCCAAGTGCATCATTGTCGAAGTTGTGCCCCTCTTCCTGTGCTTTACAGGCGATTCCAACGTACCTCTTGAATTCTGTTTCCTGCTATTCTGCCTCGCTTTCAAGTCCGCCTCGTTGCCTTCCCTCAACAGATTTTTGGACGATAGTTGGCCTTGATTACTCTGCCAGTTTGTGAATTGCTGTGCCCCTGAGCTCCATTTTTCAACTCGTTTTTTGTGAGCTGAACGCAAGTCCAAACTTTTGGTTCAGGACCTCTACTGGTTCCCGGTGGGTGGCTGAGACTTTGGTTCATTCTTCTTCCTGCCGGGAAATTAGAGTGACATGTGCCCATCCAAATGCCTAACAGCTACTCTCTCATTGGTTCTCCCTCTTCCCTTTCATCCTCTGCCAAATTGGCAACCTGTGCGAACCAGGAGCTTAAAGGGGCTGTCTCTCCAAGTTGGGAGATTGATAGGAAAGCAGTTGGAAAGTCAAACCGGAGCACCAGGAGAGGGGCTCTTCATTGAGTTTTAGAAACCTTTCGTATTCACAGTGTGTCCATTCTCTAGGTTTCCCGTACACGTTATAGCTGTAGTAATATTCCCTTCCACCTGGAGAGCTGGGACCCATGGAATGGGTGCCATGCATTATTGCTTTAAAGGGTCTGCATTTGCTCACCCAATCTCACCAATCCTCTCAGTCCCAAGTGTCCAGCCTTATGCCACATCCAGCTGTCATTGTAGATAGGGTCATTCCAGGTTGCATCAGAGACCCTGAAGGAATTGTAAAGAATTTCCCTGTTTCTTTGTTCTGTTTTTGAAATTCCTTTTTAGAGTGGGTTTGAGCTGATTCTCGCGGCCATGTTGATGCCAGTCTAGACACACTTGATTCCCTTACGGAGACATATCAATACATAGGTTTTAAGATTCTTACTAGTCAGATCTATTCCTCTGCGGGAAATATGGGGTTTTGAGTCCCTTTCACTGAGGAAGGTGTAGGTCTTGTCTATTCCATAGTTGGTTTTTGGAACGGTACCTGTGCTTATATCAAACTCGGGTTTGATGCATCACCCCACCTCTCCTTCCCCCTTAAGCAGGCATAAGAGTGTTTTCTAAATGTGAGACTCTGTTCTCTTGCCTAACTCAGTTCATGTGTAGCCATGTTTACAGGATCTTCCTAAGTGATATCTTATGATAAGTTTCTTTTCCCGTGTGACTTCTTTCACTTAGAATCATCGTACCTGAATCCACTCATTTTGCTGCTACTGGTCTTATGACCTTGATTTCGTGGCTGAGGGATATTCCATCGTACGTAAGTTCCACAATGTTTGGAACCATTTTTATATTTCCTGGGATATTTCAGGTGTACCCAGGTTGAGGTTCCTGTAAGCAGTGCAGCCCTGAATTTGGGGGTGGCTCTGTCTTATGGATTTTCAGTTTTCCCAAGGTATATTCCCTAGACTGGAAGTGCCCTTGGCTCTGTAGCTCTGTTGTTTACTTGTTTTAGGGGACACAATGCACTCCTCCAGTGAGGCAGTTGGCAACTTACATCCCGCCCATCAGCATAACAAGGCTCCCTGTTCTCCAGGGCCTGTCTTGCCTTTCTGGTTTTTACACATTTTGTGGATGTCCCTTTTGACCGGTGGGAAGTGATACTCCTTTGTAGTGCAGATTTGCATTGCCCGCTTGCTTGCTTGGCCAAAAAGGGCGTATGCGTTTTCTCCTGAATATATTCAGGAGAAAACGCATACGCCCTTTTTGGCCAAGTGCATCATTGTCGAAGTTGTGCCCCTCTTCCTGTGCTTTACAGGCGATTCCAACGTACCTCTTGAAATCTGTTTCCTGCTATTCTGCCTCGCTTTCAAGTCCGCCTCGTTGCCTTCCCTCAACAGATTTTTGGACGATAGTTGGCCTTGATTACTCTGCCAGTTTGTGAATTGCTGTGCCCCTGAGCTCCATTTTTCAACTCGTTTTTTGTGAGCTGAACGCAAGTCCAAACTTTTGGTTCAGGACGTCTACTGGTTCCCGGTGGGTGGCTGAGACTTTGGTTCATTCTTCTTCCTGCCGGGAAATTAGAGTGACATGTGCCCATCCAAATGCCTAACAGCTACTCTCTCATTGGTTCTCCCTCTTCCCTTTCATCCTCTGCCAAATTGGCAACCTGTGCGAACCAGGAGCTTAAAGGGGCTGTCTCTCCAAGTTGGGAGATTGATAGGAAAGCAGTTGGAAAGTCAAACCGGAGCACCAGGAGAGGGGCTCTTCGTTGAGTTTTAGAAACCTTTCGTATTCACAGTGTGTCCATTCTCTAGGTTTCCCGTACACGTTATAGCTGTAGTAATATTCCCTTCCACCTGGAGAGCTGGGACCCATGGAATGGGGGCCATGCATTATTGCTTTAAAGGGTCTGCATTTGCTCACCCAATCTCACCAATCCTCTCAGTCCCAAGTGTCCAGCCTTATGCCACATCCAGCTGTCATTGTAGATAGGGTCATTCCAGGTTGCATCAGAGACCCTGAAGGAATTGTAAAGAATTTCCCTGTTTCTTTGTTCTGTTTTTGAAATTCCTTTTTAGAGTGGGTTTGAGCTGATTCTCGCTGCCATGTTTATGCCAGTCTAGACGCACTTGATTCCCTTACGGAGACATATCAATACGTAGGTTTTAAGATTCTTACTAGCCAGATCTATTCCTCTGCGGGAAATATGGGGTTTTGAGTCCCTTTCACTGAGGAAGGTGGAGGTCTTGTCTATTCCATAGTTGGTTTTTGGAACGGTACCTGTGCTTATATCAAAGTCTGGTTTGATGCATCACCCCACCTCTCCTTCCCCCTTAAGCAGGCATAAGAGTGTTTTCTAAATGTGAGACTCTGTTCTCTTGCCTAACTCAGTTCATGTGTAGCCATGTTTACAGGATCTTCCTAAGTGATATCTTATGATAAGTTTCTTTTCCCGTGTGACTTCTTTCACTTAGAATCATCGTACCTGAATCCACTCATTTTGCTGCTACTGGTCTTATGACATTGATTTCGTGGCTGAGGGATATTCCATCGTACGTAAGTTCCACAATGTTTGGAACCATTTTTATATTTCCTGGGATATTTCAGGTGTACCCAGGTTGAGGTTCCTGTAAGCAGTGCAGCCCTCAATTTGGGGGTGGCTCTGTCTTATGGATTTTCAGTTTTCCCAAGGTATATTCCCTAGACTGGAAGTGCCCTTGGCTCTGTAGCTCTGTTGTTTACTTGTTTTAGGGGACACAATGCACTCCTCCAGTGAGGCAGTTGGCAACTTACATCCCGCCCATCAGCATAACAAGGCTCCCTGTTCTCCAGGGCCTGTCTTGCCTTTCTGGTTTTTACACATTTTGTGGATGTCCCTTTTGACCGGTGGGAAGTGATACTCCTTTGTAGTGCAGATTTGCATTGCCCGCTTGCTTGCTTGGCCAAAAAGGGCGTATGCGTTTTCTCCTGAATATATTCAGGAGAAAACGCATACGCCCTTTTTGGCCAAGTGCATCATTGTCGAAGTTGTGCCCCTCTTCCTGTGCTTTACAGGCGATTCCAACGTACCTCTTGAAATCTGTTTCCTGCTATTCTGCCTCGCTTTCAAGTCCGCCTCGTTGCCTTCCCTCAACAGATTTTTGGACGATAGTTGGCCTTGATTACTCTGCCAGTTTGTGAATTGCTGTGCCCCTGAGCTCCATTTTTCAACTCGTTTTTTTGAGCTGAACGCAAGTCCAAACTTTTGGTTCAGGACGTCTACTGGTTCCCGGTGGGTGGCTGAGACTTTGGTTCATTCTTCTTCCTGCCGGGAAATTAGAGTGACATGTGCCCATCCAAATGCCTAACAGCTACTCTCTCATTGGTTCTCCCTCTTCCCTTTCATCCTCTGCCAAATTGGCAACCTGTGCGAACCAGGAGCTTAAAGGGGCTGTCTCTCCAAGTTGGGAGATTGATAGGAAAGCAGTTGGAAAGTCAAACCGGAGCACCAGGAGAGGGGCTCTTCGTTGAGTTTTAGAAACCTTTCGTATTCACAGTGTGTCCATTCTCTACGTTTCCCGTACACGTTATAGCTGTAGTAATATTCCCTTCCACCTGGAGAGCTGGGACCCATGGAATGGGTGCCATGCATTATTGCTTTAAAGGGTCTGCATTTGCTCACCCAATCTCACCAATCCTCTCAGTCCCAAGTGTCCAGCCTTATGCCACATCCAGCTGTCATTGTAGATAGGGTCATTCCAGGTTGCATCAGAGACCCTGAAGGAATTGTAAAGAATTTCCCTGTTTCTTTGTTCTGTTTTTGAAATTCCTTTTTAGAGTGGGTTTGAGCTGATTCTCGCTGCCATGTTTATGCCAGTCTAGACGCACTTGATTCCCTTACGGAGACATATCAATACGTAGGTTTTAAGATTCTTACTAGCCAGATCTATTCCTCTGCGGGAAATATGGGGTTTTGAGTCCCTTTCACTGAGGAAGGTGTAGGTCTTGTCTATTCCATAGTTGGATTTTGGAACGGTACCTGTGCTTATATCAAAGTCTGGTTTGATGCATCACCCCACCTCTCCTTCCCCCTTAAGCAGGCATAAGAGTGTTTTCTAAATGTGAGACTCTGTTCTCTTGCCTAACTCAGTTCATGTGTAGCCATGTTTACAGGATCTTCCTAAGTGATATCTTATGATAAGTTTCTTTTCCCGTGTGACTTCTTTCACTTAGAATCATCGTACCTGAATCCACTCATTTTGCTGCTACTGGTCTTATGACCTTGATTTCGTGGCTGAGGGATATTCCATCGTACGTAAGTTCCACAATGTTTGGAACCATTTTTATATTTCCTGGGATATTTCAGGTGTACCCAGGTTGAGGTTCCTGTAAGCAGTGCAGCCCTCAATTTGGGGGTGGCTCTGTCTTATGGATTTTCAGTTTTCCCAAGGTATATTCCCTAGACTGGAAGTGCCCTTGGCTCTGTAGCTCTGTTGTTTACTTGTTTTAGGGGACACAATGCACTCCTCCAGTGAGGCAGTTGGCAACTTACATCCCGCCCATCAGCATAACAAGGCTCCCTGTTCTCCAGGGCCTGTCTTGCCTTTCTGGTTTTTACACATTTTGTGGATGTCCCTTTTGACCGGTGGGAAGTGATACTCCTTTGTAGTGCAGATTTGCATTGCCCGCTTGCTTGCTTGGCCAAAAAGGGCGTATGCGTTTTCTCCTGAATATATTCAGGAGAAAACGCATACGCCCTTTTTGGCCAAGTGCATCATTGTCGAAGTTGTGCCCCTCTTCCTGTGCTTTACAGGCGATTCCAACGTACCTCTTGAAATCTGTTTCCTGCTATTCTGCCTCGCTTTCAAGTCCGCCTCGTTGCCTTCCCTCAACAGATTTTTGGACGATAGTTGGCCTTGATTACTCTGCCAGTTTGTGAATTGCTGTGCCCCTGAGCTCCATTTTTCAACTCGTTTTTTGTGAGCTGAACGCAAGTCCAAACTTTTGGTTCAGGACCTCTACTGGTTCCCGGTGGGTGGCTGAGACTTTGGTTCATTCTTCTTTCTGCCGGGAAATTAGAGTGACTTGTGCCCATCCAAATGCCTAACAGCTACTCTCTCATTGGTTCTCCCTCTTCCCTTTCATCCTCTGCCAAATTGGCAACCTGTGCGAACCAGGAGCTTAAAGGGGCTGTCTCTCCAAGTTGGGAGATTGATAGGAAAACAGTTGGAAAGTCAAACCGGAGCACCAGGAGAGGGGCTCTTCGTTGAGTTTTAGAAACCTTTCGTATTCACAGTGTGTCCATTCTCTAGGTTTCCCGTACACGTTATAGCTGTAGTAATATTCCCTTCCACCTGGAGAGCTGGGACCCATGGAATGGGTGCCATGCATTATTGCTTTAAAGGGTCTGCATTTGCTCACCCAATCTCACCAATCCTCTCAGTCCCAAGTGTCCAGCCTTATGCCACATCCAGCTGTCATTGTAGATAGGGTCATTCCAGGTTGCATCAGAGACCCTGAAGGAATTGTAAAGAATTTCCCTGTTTCTTTGTTCTGTTTTTGAAATTCCTTTTTAGAGTGGGTTTGAGCTGATTCTCGCTGCCATGTTTATGCCAGTCTAGACGCACTAGATTCCCTTACGGAGACATATCAATACGTAGGTTTTAAGATTCTTACTAGCCAGATCTATTCCTCTGCGGGAAATATGGGGTTTTGAGTCCCTTTCACTGAGGAAGGTGTAGGTCTTGTCTATTCCATAGTTGGTTTTTGGAACGGTACCTGTGCTTATATCAAAGTCTGGTTTGATGCATCACCCCACCTCTCCTTCCCCCTTAAGCAGGCATAAGAGTGTTTTCTAAATGTGAGACTCTGTTCTCTTGCCTAACTCAGTTCATGTGTAGCCATGTTTACAGGATCTTCCTAAGTGATATCTTATGATAAGTTTCTTTTCCCGTGTGACTTCTTTCACTTAGAATCATCGTACCTGAATCCACTCATTTTGCTGCTACTGGTCTTATGACATTGATTTCGTGGCTGAGGGATATTCCATCGTACGTAAGTTCCACAATGTTTGGAACCATTTTTATATTTCCTGGGATATTTCAGGTGTACCCAGGTTGAGGTTCCTGCAAGCAGTGCAGCCCTGAATTTGGGGGTGGCTCTGTCTTATGGATTTTCAGTTTTCCCAAGGTATATTCCCTAGACTGGAAGTGCCCTTGGCTCTGTAGCTCTGTTGTTTACTTGTTTTAGGGGACACAATGCACTCCTCCAGTGAGGCAGTTGGCAACTTACATCCCGCCCATCAGCATAACAAGGCTCCCTGTTCTCCAGGGCCTGTCTTGCCTTTCTGGTTTTTACACATTTTGTGGATGTCCCTTTTGACCGGTGGGAAGTGATACTCCTTTGTAGTGCAGATTTGCATTGCCCGCTTGCTTGCTTGGCCAAAAAGGGCGTATGCGTTTTCTCCTGAATATATTCAGGAGAAAACGCATACGCCCTTTTTGGCCAAGTGCATCATTGTCGAAGTTGTGCCCCTCTTCCTGTGCTTTACAGGCGATTCCAACGTACCTCTTGAAATCTGTTTCCTGCTATTCTGCCTCGCTTTCAAGTCCGCCTCGTTGCCTTCCCTCAACAGATTTTTGGACGATAGTTGGCCTTGATTACTCTGCCAGTTTGTGAATTGCTGTGCCCCTGAGCTCCATTTTTCAACTCGTTTTTTGTGAGCTGAACGCAAGTCCAAACTTTTGGTTCAGGACGTCTACTGGTTCCCGGTGGGTGGCTGAGACTTTGGTTCATTCTTCTTCCTGCCGGGAAATTAGAGTGACATGTGCCCATCCAAATGCCTAACAGCTACTCTCTCATTGGTTCTCCCTCTTCCCTTTCATCCTCTGCCAAATTGGCAACCTGTGCGAACCAGGAGCTTAAAGGGGCTGTCTCTCCAAGTTGGGAGATTGATAGGAAAGCAGTTGGAAAGTCAAACCGGAGCACCAGGAGAGGGGCTCTTCGTTGAGTTTTAGAAACCTTTCGTATTCACAGTGTGTCCATTCTCTAGGTTTCCCGTACACGTTATAGCTGTAGTAATATTCCCTTCCACCTGGAGAGCTGGGACCCATGGAATGGGGGCCATGCATTATTGCTTTAAAGGGTCTGCATTTGCTCACCCAATCTCACCAATCCTCTCAGTCCCAAGTGTCCAGCCTTATGCCACATCCAGCTGTCATTGTAGATAGGGTCATTCCAGGTTGCATCAGAGACCCTGAAGGAATTGTAAAGAATTTCCCTGTTTCTTTGTTCTGTTTTTGAAATTCCTTTTTAGAGTGGGTTTGAGCTGATTCTCGCTGCCATGTTTATGCCAGTCTAGACGCACTTGATTCCCTTACGGAGACATATCAATACGTAGGTTTTAAGATTCTTACTAGCCAGATCTATTCCTCTGCGGGAAATATGGGGTTTTGAGTCCCTTTCACTGAGGAAGGTGTAGGTCTTGTCTATTCCATAGTTGGATTTTGGAACGGTACCTGTGCTTATATCAAAGTCTGGTTTGATGCATCACCCCACCTCTCCTTCCCCCTTAAGCAGGCATAAGAGTGTTTTCTAAATGTGAGACTCTGTTCTCTTGCCTAACTCAGTTCATGTGTAGCCATGTTTACAGGATCTTCCTAAGTGATATCTTATGATAAGTTTCTTTTCCCGTGTGACTTCTTTCACTTAGAATCATCGTACCTGAATCCACTCATTTTGCTGCTACTGGTCTTATGACATTGATTTCGTGGCTGAGGGATATTCCATCGTACGTAAGTTCCACAATGTTTGGAACCATTTTTATATTTCCTGGGATATTTCAGGTGTACCCAGGTTGAGGTTCCTGTAAGCAGTGCAGCCCTCAATTTGGGGGTGGCTCTGTCTTATGGATTTTCAGTTTTCCCAAGGTATATTCCCTAGACTGGAAGTGCCCTTGGCTCTGTAGCTCTGTTGTTTACTTGTTTTAGGGGACACAATGCACTCCTCCAGTGAGGCAGTTGGCAACTTACATCCCGCCCATCAGCATAACAAGGCTCCCTGTTCTCCAGGGCCTGTCTTGCCTTTCTGGTTTTTACACATTTTGTGGATGTCCCTTTTGACCGGTGGGAAGTGATACTCCTTTGTAGTGCAGATTTGCATTGCCCGCTTGCTTGCTTGGCCAAAAAGGGCGTATGCGTTTTCTCCTGAATATATTCAGGAGAAAACGCATACGCCCTTTTTGGCCAAGTGCATCATTGTCGAAGTTGTGCCCCTCTTCCTGTGCTTTACAGGCGATTCCAACGTACCTCTTGAAATCTGTTTCCTGCTATTCTGCCTCGCTTTCAAGTCCGCCTCGTTGCCTTCCCTCAACAGATTTTTGGACGATAGTTGGCCTTGATTACTCTGCCAGTTTGTGAATTGCTGTGCCCCTGAGCTCCATTTTTCAACTCGTTTTTTGTGAGCTGAACGCAAGTCCAAACTTTTGGTTCAGGACCTCTACTGGTTCCCGGTGGGTGGCTGAGACTTTGGTTCATTCTTCTCCCTGCCGGGAAATTAGAGTGACATGTGCCCATCCAAATGCCTAACAGCTACTCTCTCATTGGTTCTCCCTCTTCCCTTTCATCCTCTGCCAAATTGGCAACCTGTGCGAACCAGGAGCTTAAAGGGGCTGTCTCTCCAAGTTGGGAGATTGATAGGAAAGCAGTTGGAAAGTCAAACCGGAGCACCAGGAGAGGGGCTCTTCGTTGAGTTTTAGAAACCTTTCGTATTCACAGTGTGTCCATTCTCTAGGTTTCCCGTACACGTTATAGCTGTAGTAATATTCCCTTCCACCTGGAGAGCTGGGACCCATGGAATGGGTGCCATGCATTATTGCTTTAAAGGGTCTGCATTTGCTCACCCAATCTCACCAATCCTCTCAGTCCCAAGTGTCCAGCCTTATGCCACATCCAGCTGTCATTGTAGATAGGGTCATTCCAGGTTGCATCAGAGACCCTGAAGGAATTGTAAAGAATTTCCCTGTTTCTTTGTTCTGTTTTTGAAATTCCTTTTTAGAGTGGGTTTGAGCTGATTCTCGCTGCCATGTTTATGCCAGTCTAGACGCACTTGATTCCCTTACGGAGACATATCAATACGTAGGTTTTAAGATTCTTACTAGCCAGATCTATTCCTCTGCGGGAAATATGGGGTTTTGAGTCCCTTTCACTGAGGAAGGTGTAGGTCTTGTCTATTCCATAGTTGGTTTTTGGAACGGTACCTGTGCTTATATCAAAGTCTGGTTTGATGCATCACCCCACCTCTCCTTCCCCCTTAAGCAGGCATAAGAGTGTTTTCTAAATGTGAGACTCTGTTCTCTTGCCTAACTCAGTTCATGTGTAGCCATGTTTACAGGATCTTCCTAAGTGATATCTTATGATAAGTTTCTTTTCCCGTGTGACTTCTTTCACTTAGAATCATCGTACCTGAATCCACTCATTTTGCTGCTACTGGTCTTATGACATTGATTTCGTGGCTGAGGGATATTCCATCGTACGTAAGTTCCACAATGTTTGGAACCATTTTTATATTTCCTGGGATATTTCAGGTGTACCCAGGTTGAGGTTCCTGTAAGCAGTGCAGCCCTCAATTTGGGGGTGGCTCTGTCTTATGGATTTTCAGTTTTCCCAAGGTATATTCCCTAGACTGGAAGTGCCCTTGGCTCTGTAGCTCTGTTGTTTACTTGTTTTAGGGGACACAATGCACTCCTCCAGTGAGGCAGTTGGCAACTTACATCCCGCCCATCAGCATAACAAGGCTCCCTGTTCTCCAGGGCCTGTCTTGCCTTTCTGGTTTTTACACATTTTGTGGATGTCCCTTTTGACCGGTGGGAAGTGATACTCCTTTGTAGTGCAGATTTGCATTGCCCGCTTGCTTGCTTGGCCAAAAAGGGCGTATGCGTTTTCTCCTGAATATATTCAGGAGAAAACGCATACGCCCTTTTTGGCCAAGTGCATCATTGTCGAAGTTGTGCCCCTCTTCCTGTGCTTTACAGGCGATTCCAACGTACCTCTTGAAATCTGTTTCCTGCTATTCTGCCTCGCTTTCAAGTCCGCCTCGTTGCCTTCCCTCAACAGATTTTTGGACGATAGTTGGCCTTGATTACTCTGCCAGTTTGTGAATTGCTGTGCCCCTGAGCTCCATTTTTCAACTCGTTTTTTTGAGCTGAACGCAAGTCCAAACTTTTGGTTCAGGACGTCTACTGGTTCCCGGTGGGTGGCTGAGACTTTGGTTCATTCTTCTTCCTGCCGGGAAATTAGAGTGACATGTGCCCATCCAAATGCCTAACAGCTACTCTCTCATTGGTTCTCCCTCTTCCCTTTCATCCTCTGCCAAATTGGCAACCTGTGCGAACCAGGAGCTTAAAGGGGCTGTCTCTCCAAGTTGGGAGATTGATAGGAAAGCAGTTGGAAAGTCAAACCGGAGCACCAGGAGAGGGGCTCTTCGTTGAGTTTTAGAAACCTTTCGTATTCACAGTGTGTCCATTCTCTAGGTTTCCCGTACACGTTATAGCTGTAGTAATATTCCCTTCCACCTGGAGAGCTGGGACCCATGGAATGGGTGCCATGCATTATTGCTTTAAAGGGTCTGCATTTGCTCACCCAATCTCACCAATCCTCTCAGTCCCAAGTGTCCAGCCTTATGCCACATCCAGCTGTCATTGTAGATAGGGTCATTCCAGGTTGCATCAGAGACCCTGAAGGAATTGTAAAGAATTTCCCTGTTTCTTTGTTCTGTTTTTGAAATTCCTTTTTAGAGTGGGTTTGAGCTGATTCTCGCTGCCATGTTTATGCCAGTCTAGACGCACTTGATTCCCTTACGGAGACATATCAATACGTAGGTTTTAAGATTCTTACTAGCCAGATCTATTCCTCTGCGGGAAATATGGGGTTTTGAGTCCCTTTCACTGAGGAAGGTGTAGGTCTTGTCTATTCCATAGTTGGTTTTTGGAACGGTACCTGTGCTTATATCAAAGTCTGGTTTGATGCATCACCCCACCTCTCCTTCCCCCTTAAGCAGGCATAAGAGTGTTTTCTAAATGTGAGACTCTGTTCTCTTGCCTAACTCAGTTCATGTGTAGCCATGTTTACAGGATCTTCCTAAGTGATATCTTATGATAAGTTTCTTTTCCCGTGTGACTTCTTTCACTTAGAATCATCGTACCTGAATCCACTCATTTTGCTGCTACTGGTCTTATGACATTGATTTCGTGGCTGAGGGATATTCCATCGTACGTAAGTTCCACAATGTTTGGAACCATTTTTATATTTCCTGGGATATTTCAGGTGTACCCAGGTTGAGGTTCCTGTAAGCAGTGCAGCCCTCAATTTGGGGGTGGCTCTGTCTTATGGATTTTCAGTTTTCCCAAGGTATATTCCCTAGACTGGAAGTGCCCTTGGCTCTGTAGCTCTGTTGTTTACTTGTTTTAGGGGACACAATGCACTCCTCCAGTGAGGCAGTTGGCAACTTACATCCCGCCCATCAGCATAACAAGGCTCCCTGTTCTCCAGGGCCTGTCTTGCCTTTCTGGTTTTTACACATTTTGTGGATGTCCCTTTTGACCGGTGGGAAGTGATACTCCTTTGTAGTGCAGATTTGCATTGCCCGCTTGCTTGCTTGGCCAAAAAGGGCGTATGCGTTTTCTCCTGAATATATTCAGGAGAAAACGCATACGCCCTTTTTGGCCAAGTGCATCATTGTCGAAGTTGTGCCCCTCTTCCTGTGCTTTACAGGCAATTCCAACGTACCTCTTGAAATCTGTTTCCTGCTATTCTGCCTCGCTTTCAAGTCCGCCTCGTTGCCTTCCCTCAACAGATTTTTGGACGATAGTTGGCCTTGATTACTCTGCCAGTTTGTGAATTGCTGTGCCCCTGAGCTCCATTTTTCAACTCGTTTTTTGTGAGCTGAACGCAAGTCCAAACTTTTGGTTCAGGACGTCTACTGGTTCCCGGTGGGTGGCTGAGACTTTGGTTCATTCTTCTTCCTGCCGGGAAATTAGAGTGACATGTGCCCATCCAAATGCCTAACAGCTACTCTCTCATTGGTTCTCCCTCTTCCCTTTCATCCTCTGCCAAATTGGCAACCTGTGCGAACCAGGAGCTTAAAGGGGCTGTCTCTCCAAGTTGGGAGATTGATAGGAAAGCAGTTGGAAAGTCAAACCGGAGCACCAGGAGAGGGGCTCTTCGTTGAGTTTTAGAAACCTTTCGTATTCACAGTGTGTCCATTCTCTAGGTTTCCCGTACACGTTATAGCTGTAGTAATATTCCCTTCCACCTGGAGAGCTGGGACCCATGGAATGGGTGCCATGCATTATTGCTTTAAAGGGTCTGCATTTGCTCACCCAATCTCACCAATCCTCTCAGTCCCAAGTGTCCAGCCTTATGCCACATCCAGCTGTCATTGTAGATAGGGTCATTCCAGGTTGCATCAGAGACCCTGAAGGAATTGTAAAGAATTTCCCTGTTTCTTTGTTCTGTTTTTGAAATTCCTTTTTAGAGTGGGTTTGAGCTGATTCTCGCTGCCATGTTTATGCCAGTCTAGACGCACTTGATTCCCTTACGGAGACATAGCAATACGTAGGTTTTAAGATTCTTACTAGCCAGATCTATTCCTCTGCGGGAAATATGGGGTTTTGAGTCCCTTTCACTGAGGAAGGTGTAGGTCTTGTCTATTCCATAGTTGGTTTTTGGAACGGTACCTGTGCTTATATCAAAGTCTGGTTTGATGCATCACCCCACCTCTCCTTCCCCCTTAAGCAGGCATAAGAGTGTTTTCTAAATGTGAGACTCTGTTCTCTTGCCTAACTCAGTTCATGTGTAGCCATGTTTACAGGATCTTCCTAAGTGATATCTTATGATAAGTTTCTTTTCCCGTGTGACTTCTTTCACTTAGAATCATCGTACCTGAATCCACTCATTTTGCTGCTACTGGTCTTATGACATTGATTTCGTGGCTGAGGGATATTCCATCGTACGTAAGTTCCACAATGTTTGGAACCATTTTTATATTTCCTGGGATATTTCATGTGTACCCAGGTTGAGGTTCCTGTAAGCAGTGCAGCCCTCAATTTGGGGGTGGCTCTGTCTTATGGATTTTCAGTTTTCCCAAGGTATATTCCCTAGACTGGAAGTGCCCTTGGCTCTGTAGCTCTGTTGTTTACTTGTTTTAGGGGACACAATGCACTCCTCCAGTGAGGCAGTTGGCAACTTACATCCCGCCCATCAGCATAACAAGGCTCCCTGTTCTCCAGGGCCTGTCTTGCCTTTCTGGTTTTTACACATTTTGTGGATGTCCCTTTTGACCGGTGGGAAGTGATACTCCTTTGTAGTGCAGATTTGCATTGCCCGCTTGCTTGCTTGGCCAAAAAGGGCGTATGCGTTTTCTCCTGAATATATTCAGGAGAAAACGCATACGCCCTTTTTGGCCAAGTGCATCATTGTCGAAGTTGTGCCCCTCTTCCTGTGCTTTACAGGCAATTCCAACGTACCTCTTGAAATCTGTTTCCTGCTATTCTGCCTCGCTTTCAAGTCCGCCTCGTTGCCTTCCCTCAACAGATTTTTGGACGATAGTTGGCCTTGATTACTCTGCCAGTTTGTGAATTGCTGTGCCCCTGAGCTCCATTTTTCAACTCGTTTTTTGTGAGCTGAACGCAAGTCCAAACTTTTGGTTCAGGACGTCTACTGGTTCCCGGTGGGTGGCTGAGACTTTGGTTCATTCTTCTTCCTGCCGGGAAATTAGAGTGACATGTGCCCATCCAAATGCCTAACAGCTACTCTCTCATTGGTTCTCCCTCTTCCCTTTCATCCTCTGCCAAATTGGCAACCTGTGCGAACCAGGAGCTTAAAGGGGCTGTCTCTCCAAGTTGGGAGATTGATAGGAAAGCAGTTGGAAAGTCAAACCGGAGCACCAGGAGAGGGGCTCTTCGTTGAGTTTTAGAAACCTTTCGTATTCACAGTGTGTCCATTCTCTAGGTTTCCCGTACACGTTATAGCTGTAGTAATATTCCCTTCCACCTGGAGAGCTGGGACCCATGGAATGGGTGCCATGCATTATTGCTTTAAAGGGTCTGCATTTGCTCACCCAATCTCACCAATCCTCTCAGTCCCAAGTGTCCAGCCTTATGCCACATCCAGCTGTCATTGTAGATAGGGTCATTCCAGGTTGCATCAGAGACCCTGAAGGAATTGTAAAGAATTTCCCTGTTTCTTTGTTCTGTTTTTGAAATTCCTTTTTAGAGTGGGTTTGAGCTGATTCTCGCTGCCATGTTTATGCCAGTCTAGACGCACTTGATTCCCTTACGGAGACATATCAATACGTAGGTTTTAAGATTCTTACTAGCCAGATCTATTCCTCTGCGGGAAATATGGGGTTTTGAGTCCCTTTCACTGAGGAAGGTGTAGGTCTTGTCTATTCCATAGTTGGTTTTTGGAACGGTACCTGTGCTTATATCAAAGTCTGGTTTGATGCATCACCCCACCTCTCCTTCCCCCTTAAGCAGGCATAAGAGTGTTTTCTAAATGTGAGACTCTGTTCTCTTGCCTAACTCAGTTCATGTGTAGCCATGTTTACAGGATCTTCCTAAGTGATATCTTATGATAAGTTTCTTTTCCCGTGTGACTTCTTTCACTTAGAATCATCGTACCTGAATCCACTCATTTTGCTGCTACTGGTCTTATGACATTGATTTCGTGGCTGAGGGATATTCCATCGTACGTAAGTTCCACAATGTTTGGAACCATTTTTATATTTCCTGGGATATTTCAGGTGTACCCAGGTTGAGGTTCCTGTAAGCAGTGCAGCCCTCAATTTGGGGGTGGCTCTGTCTTATGGATTTTCAGTTTTCCCAAGGTATATTCCCTAGACTGGAAGTGCCCTTGGCTCTGTAGCTCTGTTGTTTACTTGTTTTAGGGGACACAATGCACTCCTCCAGTGAGGCAGTTGGCAACTTACATCCCGCCCATCAGCATAACAAGGCTCCCTGTTCTCCAGGGCCTGTCTTGCCTTTCTGGTTTTTACACATTTTGTGGATGTCCCTTTTGACCGGTGGGAAGTGATACTCCTTTGTAGTGCAGATTTGCATTGCCCGCTTGCTTGCTTGGCCAAAAAGGGCGTATGCGTTTTCTCCTGAATATATTCAGGAGAAAACGCATACGCCCTTTTTGGCCAAGTGCATCATTGTCGAAGTTGTGCCCCTCTTCCTGTGCTTTACAGGCGATTCCAACGTACCTCTTGAAATCTGTTTCCTGCTATTCTGCCTCGCTTTCAAGTCCGCCTCGTTGCCTTCCCTCAACAGATTTTTGGACGATAGTTGGCCTTGATTACTCTGCCAGTTTGTGAATTGCTGTGCCCCTGAGCTCCATTTTTCAACTCGTTTTTTTGAGCTGAACGCAAGTCCAAACTTTTGGTTCAGGACATCTACTGGTTCCCGGTGGGTGGCTGAGACTTTGGTTCATTCTTCTTCCTGCCGGGAAATTAGAGTGACATGTGCCCATCCAAATGCCTAACAGCTACTCTCTCATTGGTTCTCCCTCTTCCCTTTCATCCTCTGCCAAATTGGCAACCTGTGCGAACCAGGAGCTTAAAGGGGCTGTCTCTCCAAGTTGGGAGATTGATAGGAAAGCAGTTGGAAAGTCAAACCGGAGCACCAGGAGAGGGGCTCTTCATTGAGTTTTAGAAACCTTTCGTATTCACAGTGTGTCCATTCTCTACGTTTCCCGTACACGTTATAGCTGTAGTAATATTCCCTTCCACCTGGAGAGCTGGGACCCATGGAATGGGTGCCATGCATTATTGCTTTAAAGGGTCTGCATTTGCTCACCCAATCTCACCAATCCTCTCAGTCCCAAGTGTCCAGCCTTATGCCACATCCAGCTGTCATTGTAGATAGGGTCATTCCAGGTTGCATCAGAGACCCTGAAGGAATTGTAAAGAATTTCCCTGTTTCTTTGTTCTGTTTTTGAAATTCCTTTTTAGAGTGGGTTTGAGCTGATTCTCGCTGCCATGTTTATGCCAGTCTAGACGCACTTGATTCCCTTATGGAGACATATCAATACGTAGGTTTTAAGATTCTTACTAGCCAGATCTATTCCTCTGCGGGAAATATGGGGTTTTGAGTCCCTTTCACTGAGGAAGGTGTAGGTCTTGTCTATTCCATAGTTGGTTTTTGGAACGGTACCTGTGCTTATATCAAAGTCTGGTTTGATGCATCACCCCACCTCTCCTTCCCCCTTAAGCAGGCATAAGAGTGTTTTCTAAATGTGAGACTCTGTTCTCTTGCCTAACTCAGTTCATGTGTAGCCATGTTTACAGGATCTTCCTAAGTGATATCTTATGATAAGTTTCTTTTCCCGTGTGACTTCTTTCACTTAGAATCATCGTACCTGAATCCAATCATTTTGCTGCTACTGGTCTTATGACATTGATTTCGTGGCTGAGGGATATTCCATCGTACGTAAGTTCCACAATGTTTGGAACCATTTTTATATTTCCTGGGATATTTCAGGTGTACCCAGGTTGAGGTTCCTGTAAGCAGTGCAGCCCTCAATTTGGGGGTGGCTCTGTCTTATGGATTTTCAGTTTTCCCAAGGTATATTCCCTAGACTGGAAGTGCCCTTGGCTCTGTAGCTCTGTTGTTTACTTGTTTTAGGGGACACAATGCACTCCTCCAGTGAGGCAGTTGGCAACTTACATCCCGCCCATCAGCATAACAAGGCTCCCTGTTCTCCAGGGCCTGTCTTGCCTTTCTGGTTTTTACACATTTTGTGGATGTCCCTTTTGACCGGTGGGAAGTGATACTCCTTTGTAGTGCAGATTTGCATTGCCCGCTTGCTTGCTTGGCCAAAAAGGGCGTATGCGTTTTCTCCTGAATATATTCAGGAGAAAACGCATACGCCCTTTTTGGCCAAGTGCATCATTGTCGAAGTTGTGCCCCTCTTCCTGTGCTTTACAGGCGATTCCAACGTACCTCTTGAAATCTGTTTCCTGCTATTCTGCCTCGCTTTCAAGTCCGCCTCGTTGCCTTCCCTCAACAGATTTTTGGACGATAGTTGGCCTTGATTACTCTGCCAGTTTGTGAATTGCTGTGCCCCTGAGCTCCATTTTTCAACTCGTTTTTTGTGAGCTGAACGCAAGTCCAAACTTTTGGTTCAGGACCTCTACTGGTTCCCGGTGGGTGGCTGAGACTTTGGTTCATTCTTCTTCCTGCCGGGAAATTAGAGTGACTTGTGCCCATCCAAATGCCTAACAGCTACTCTCTCATTGGTTCTCCCTCTTCCCTTTCATCCTCTGCCAAATTGGCAACCTGTGCGAACCAGGAGCTTAAAGGGGCTGTCTCTCCAAGTTGGGAGATTGATAGGAAAGCAGTTGGAAAGTCAAACCGGAGCACCAGGAGAGGGGCTCTTCGTTGAGTTTTAGAAACCTTTCGTATTCACAGTGTGTCCATTCTCTAGGTTTCCCGTACACGTTATAGCTGTAGTAATATTCCCTTCCACCTGGAGAGCTGGGACCCATGGAATGGGTGCCATGCATTATTGCTTTAAAGGGTCTGCATTTGCTCACCCAATCTCACCAATCCTCTCAGTCCCAAGTGTCCAGCCTTATGCCACATCCAGCTGTCATTGTAGATAGGGTCATTCCAGGTTGCATCAGAGACCCTGAAGGAATTGTAAAGAATTTCCCTGTTTCTTTGTTCTGTTTTTGAAATTCCTTTTTAGAGTGGGTTTGAGCTGATTCTCGCTGCCATGTTTATGCCAGTCTAGACGCACTTGATTCCCTTACGGAGACATATCAATACGTAGGTTTTAAGATTCTTACTAGCCAGATCTATTCCTCTGCGGGAAATATGGGGTTTTGAGTCCCTTTCACTGAGGAAGGTGTAGGTCTTGTCTATTCCATAGTTGGTTTTTGGAACGGTACCTGTGCTTATATCAAAGTCTGGTTTGATGCATCACCCCACCTCTCCTTCCCCCTTAAGCAGGCATAAGAGTGTTTTCTAAATGTGAGACTCTGTTCTCTTGCCTAACTCAGTTCATGTGTAGCCATGTTTACAGGATCTTCCTAAGTGATATCTTATGATAAGTTTCTTTTCCCGTGTGACATCTTTCACTTAGAATCATCGTACCTGAATCCACTCATTTTGCTGCTACTGGTCTTATGACATTGATTTCGTGGCTGAGGGATATTCCATCGTACGTAAGTTCCACAATGTTTGGAACCATTTTTATATTTCCTGGGATATTTCAGGTGTACCCAGGTTGAGGTTCCTGTAAGCAGTGCACCCCTGAATTTGGGGGTGGCTCTGTCTTATGGATTTTCAGTTTTCCCAAGGTATATTCCCTAGACTGGAAGTGCCCTTGGCTCTGTAGCTCTGTTGTTTACTTGTTTTAGGGGACACAATGCACTCCTCCAGTGAGGCAGTTGGCAACTTACATCCCGCCCATCAGCATAACAAGGCTCCCTGTTCTCCAGGGCCTGTCTTGCCTTTCTGGTTTTTACACATTTTGTGGATGTCCCTTTTGACCGGTGGGAAGTGATACTCCTTTGTAGTGCAGATTTGCATTGCCCGCTTGCTTGCTTGGCCAAAAAGGGCGTATGCGTTTTCTCCTGAATATATTCAGGAGAAAACGCATACGCCCTTTTTGGCCAAGTGCATCATTGTCGAAGTTGTGCCCCTCTTCCTGTGCTTTACAGGCGATTCCAACGTACCTCTTGAAATCTGTTTCCTGCTATTCTGCCTCGCTTTCAAGTCCGCCTCGTTGCCTTCCCTCAACAGATTTTTGGACGATAGTTGGCCTTGATTACTCTGCCAGTTTGTGAATTGCTGTGCCCCTGAGCTCCATTTTTCAACTCGTTTTTTTGAGCTGAACGCAAGTCCAAACTTTTGGTTCAGGACGTCTACTGGTTCCCGGTGGGTGGCTGAGACTTTGGTTCATTCTTCTTCCTGCCGGGAAATTAGAGTGACATGTGCCCATCCAAATGCCTAACAGCTACTCTCTCATTGGTTCTCCCTCTTCCCTTTCATCCTCTGCCAAATTGGCAACCTGTGCGAACCAGGAGCTTAAAGGGGCTGTCTCTCCAAGTTGGGAGATTGATAGGAAAGCAGTTGGAAAGTCAAACCGGAGCACCAGGAGAGGGGCTCTTCGTTGAGTTTTAGAAACCTTTCGTATTCACAGTGTGTCCATTCTCTAGGTTTCCCGTACACGTTATAGCTGTAGTAATATTCCCTTCCACCTGGAGAGCTGGGACCCATGGAATGGGTGCCATGCATTATTGCTTTAAAGGGTCTGCATTTGCTCACCCAATCTCACCAATCCTCTCAGTCCCAAGTGTCCAGCCTTATGCCACATCCAGCTGTCATTGTAGATAGGGTCATTCCAGGTTGCATCAGAGACCCTGAAGGAATTGTAAAGAATTTCCCTGTTTCTTTGTTCTGTTTTTGAAATTCCTTTTTAGAGTGGGTTTGAGCTGATTCTCGCTGCCATGTTTATGCCAGTCTAGACACACTTGATTCCCTTACGGAGACATATCAATACGTAGGTTTTAAGATTCTTACTAGCCAGATCTATTCCTCTGCGGGAAATATGGGGTTTTGAGTCCCTTTCACTGAGGAAGGTGTAGGTCTTGTCTATTCCATAGTTGGTTTTTGGAACGGTACCTGTGCTTATATCAAAGTCTGGTTTGATGCATCACCCCACCTCTCCTTCCCCCTTAAGCAGGCATAAGAGTGTTTTCTAAATGTGAGACTCTGTTCTCTTGCCTAACTCAGTTCATGTGTAGCCATGTTTACAGGATCTTCCTAAGTGATATCTTATGATAAGTTTCTTTTCCCGTGTGACTTCTTTCACTTAGAATCATCGTACCTGAATCCACTCATTTTGCTGCTACTGGTCTTATGACATTGATTTCGTGGCTGAGGGATATTCCATCGTACGTAAGTTCCACAATGTTTGGAACCATTTTTATATTTCCTGGGATATTTCAGGTGTACCCAGGTTGAGGTTCCTGTAAGCAGTGCAGCCCTCAATTTGGGGGTGGCTCTGTCTTATGGATTTTCAGTTTTCCCAAGGTATATTCCCTAGACTGGAAGTGCCCTTGGCTCTGTAGCTCTGTTGTTTACTTGTTTTAGGGGACACAATGCACTCCTCCAGTGAGGCAGTTGGCAACTTACATCCCGCCCATCAGCATAACAAGGCTCCCTGTTCTCCAGGGCCTGTCTTGCCTTTCTGGTTTTTACACATTTTGTGGATGTCCCTTTTGACCGGTGGGAAGTGATACTCCTTTGTAGTGCAGATTTGCATTGCCCGCTTTCTTGCTTGGCCAAAAAGGGTGTATGCGTTTTCTCCTGAATATATTCAGGAGAAAACGCATACGCCCTTTTTGGCCAAGTGCATCATTGTCGAAGTTGTGCCCCTCTTCCTGTGCTTTACAGGCGATTCCAACGTACCTCTTGAAATCTGTTTCCTGCTATTCTGCCTCGCTTTCAAGTCCGCCTCGTTGCCTTCCCTCAACAGATTTTTGGACGATAGTTGGCCTTGATTACTCTGCCAGTTTGTGAATTGCTGTGCCCCTGAGCTCCATTTTTCAACTCGTTTTTTGTGAGCTGAACGCAAGTCCAAACTTTTGGTTCAGGACCTCTACTGGTTCCCGGTGGGTGGCTGAGACTTTGGTTCATTCTTCTTCCTGCCGGGAAATTAGAGTGACTTGTGCCCATCCAAATGCCTAACAGCTACTCTCTCATTGGTTCTCCCTCTTCCCTTTCATCCTCTGCCAAATTGGCAACCTGTGCGAACCAGGAGCTTAAAGGGGCTCTCTCTCCAAGTTGGGAGATTGATAGGAAAGCAGTTGGAAAGTCAAACCGGAGCACCAGGAGAGGGGCTCTTCGTTGAGTTTTAGAAACCTTTCGTATTCACAGTGTGTCCATTCTCTAGGTTTCCCGTACACGTTATAGCTGTAGTAATATTCCCTTCCACCTGGAGAGCTGGGACCCATGGAATGGGTGCCATGCATTATTGCTTTAAAGGGTCTGCATTTGCTCACCCAATCTCACCAATCCTCTCAGTCCCAAGTGTCCAGCCTTATGCCACATCCAGCTGTCATTGTAGATAGGGTCATTCCAGGTTGCATCAGAGACCCTGAAGGAATTGTAAAGAATTTCCCTGTTTCTTTGTTCTGTTTTTGAAATTCCTTTTTAGAGTGGGTTTGAGCTGATTCTCGCTGCCATGTTTATGCCAGTCTAGACGCACTTGATTCCCTTACGGAGACATATCAATACGTAGGTTTTAAGATTCTTACTAGCCAGATCTATTCCTCTGCGGGAAATATGGGGTTTTGAGTCCCTTTCACTGAGGAAGGTGTAGGTCTTGTCTATTCCATAGTTGGTTTTTGGAACGGTACCTGTGCTTATATCAAAGTCTGGTTTGATGCATCACCCCACCTCTCCTTCCCCCTTAAGCAGGCATAAGAGTGTTTTCTAAATGTGAGACTCTGTTCTCTTGCCTAACTCAGTTCATGTGTAGCCATGTTTACAGGATCTTCCTAAGTGATATCTTATGATAAGTTTCTTTTCCCGTGTGACTTCTTTCACTTAGAATCATCGTACCTGAATCCACTCATTTTGCTGCTACTGGTCTTATGACATTGATTTCGTGGCTGAGGGATATTCCATCGTACGTAAGTTCCACAATGTTTGGAACCATTTTTATATTTCCTGGGATATTTCAGGTGTACCCAGGTTGAGGTTCCTGTAAGCAGTGCAGCCCTGAATTTGGGGGTGGCTCTGTCTTATGGATTTTCAGTTTTCCCAAGGTATATTCCCTAGACTGGAAGTGCCCTTGGCTCTGTAGCTCTGTTGTTTACTTGTTTTAGGGGACACAATGCACTCCTCCAGTGAGGCAGTTGGCAACTTACATCCCACCCATCAGCATAACAAGGCTCCCTGTTCTCCAGGGCCTGTCTTGCCTTTCTGGTTTTTACACATTTTGTGGATGTCCCTTTTGACCGGTGGGAAGTGATACTCCTTTGTTGTGCAGATTTGCATTGCCCGCTTGCTTGCTTGGCCAAAAAGGGCATATGCGTTTTCTCCTGAATATATTCAGGAGAAAACGCATACGCCCTTTTTGGCCAAGTGCATCATTGTCGAAGTTGTGCCCCTCTTCCTGTGCTTTACAGGCGATTCCAACGTACCTCTTGAAATCTGTTTCCTGCTATTCTGCCTCGCTTTCAAGTCCGCCTCGTTGCCTTCCCTCAACAGATTTTTGGACGATAGTTGGCCTTGATTACTCTGCCAGTTTGTGAATTGCTGTGCCCCTGAGCTCCATTTTTCAACTCGTTTTTTGTGAGCTGAACGCAAGTCCAAACTTTTGGTTCAGGACCTCTACTGGTTCCCGGTGGGTGGCTGAGACTTTGGTTCATTCTTCTTCCTGCCGGGAAATTAGAGTGACTTGTGCCCATCCAAATGCCTAACAGCTACTCTCTCATTGGTTCTCCCTCTTCCCTTTCATCCTCTGCCAAATTGGCAACCTGTGCGAACCAGGAGCTTAAAGGGGCTGTCTCTCCAAGTTGGGAGATTGATAGGAAAGCAGTTGGAAAGTCAAACCGGAGCACCAGGAGAGGGGCTCTTCGTTGAGTTTTAGAAACCTTTCGTATTCACAGTGTGTCCATTCTCTAGGTTTCCCGTACACGTTATAGCTGTAGTAATATTCCCTTCCACCTGGAGAGCTGGGACCCATGGAATGGGTGCCATGCATTATTGCTTTAAAGGGTCTGCATTTGCTCACCCAATCTCACCAATCCTCTCAGTCCCAAGTGTCCAGCCTTATGCCACATCCAGCTGTCATTGTAGATAGGGTCATTCCAGGTTGCATCAGAGACCCTGAAGGAATTGTAAAGAATTTCCCTGTTTCTTTGTTCTGTTTTTGAAATTCCTTTTTAGAGTGGGTTTGAGCTGATTCTCGCTGCCATGTTTATGCCAGTCTAGACGCACTTGATTCCCTTACGGAGACATATCAATACGTAGGTTTTAAGATTCTTACTAGCCAGATCTATTCCTCTGCGGGAAATATGGGGTTTTGAGTCCCTTTCACTGAGGAAGGTGTAGGTCTTGTCTATTCCATAGTTGGTTTTTGGAACGGTACCTGTGCTTATATCAAAGTCTGGTTTGATGCATCACCCCACCTCTCCTTCCCCCTTAAGCAGGCATAAGAGTGTTTTCTAAATGTGAGACTCTGTTCTCTTGCCTAACTCAGTTCATGTGTAGCCATGTTTACAGGATCTTCCTAAGTGATATCTTATGATAAGTTTCTTTTCCCGTGTGACTTCTTTCACTTAGAATCATCGTACCTGAATCCACTCATTTTGCTGCTACTGGTCTTATGACATTGATTTCGTGGCTGAGGGATATTCCATCGTACGTAAGTTCCACAATGTTTGGAACCATTTTTATATTTCCTGGGATATTTCAGGTGTACCCAGGTTGAGGTTCCTGTAAGCAGTGCAGCCCTCAATTTGGGGGTGGCTCTGTCTTATGGATTTTCAGTTTTCCCAAGGTATATTCCCTAGACTGGAAGTGCCCTTGGCTCTGTAGCTCTGTTGTTTACTTGTTTTAGGGGACACAATGCACTCCTCCAGTGAGGCAGTTGGCAACTTACATCCCGCCCATCAGCATAACAAGGCTCCCTGTTCTCCAGGGCCTGTCTTGCCTTTCTGGTTTTTACACATTTTGTGGATGTCCCTTTTGACCGGTGGGAAGTGATACTCCTTTGTAGTGCAGATTTGCATTGCCCGCTTTCTTGCTTGGCCAAAAAGGGCGTATGCGTTTTCTCCTGAATATATTCAGGAGAAAACGCATACGCCCTTTTTGGCCAAGTGCATCATTGTCGAAGTTGTGCCCCTCTTCCTGTGCTTTACAGGCGATTCCAACGTACCTCTTGAAATCTGTTTCCTGCTATTCTGCCTCGCTTTCAAGTCCGCCTCGTTGCCTTCCCTCAACAGATTTTTGGACGATAGTTGGCCTTGATTACTCTGCCAGTTTGTGAATTGCTGTGCCCCTGAGCTCCATTTTTCAACTCGTTTTTTGTGAGCTGAACGCAAGTCCAAACTTTTGGTTCAGGACGTCTACTGGTTCCCGGTGGGTGGCTGAGACTTTGGTTCATTCTTCTTCCTGCCGGGAAATTAGAGTGACATGTGCCCATCCAAATGCCTAACAGCTACTCTCTCATTGGTTCTCCCTCTTCCCTTTCATCCTCTGCCAAATTGGCAACCTGTGCGAACCAGGAGCTTAAAGGGGCTGTCTCTCCAAGTTGGGAGATTGATAGGAAAGCAGTTGGAAAGTCAAACCGGAGCACCAGGAGAGGGGCTCTTCGTTGAGTTTTAGAAACCTTTCGTATTCACAGTGTGTCCATTCTCTAGGTTTCCCGTACACGTTATAGCTGTAGTAATATTCCCTTCCACCTGGAGAGCTGGGACCCATGGAATGGGTGCCATGCATTATTGCTTTAAAGGGTCTGCATTTGCTCACCCAATCTCACCAATCCTCTCAGTCCCAAGTGTCCAGCCTTATGCCACATCCAGCTGTCATTGTAGATAGGGTCATTCCAGGTTGCATCAGAGACCCTGAAGGAATTGTAAAGAATTTCCCTGTTTCTTTGTTCTGTTTTTGAAATTCCTTTTTAGAGTGGGTTTGAGCTGATTCTCGCTGCCATGTTTATGCCAGTCTAGACGCACTTGATTCCCTTACGGAGACATATCAATACGTAGGTTTTAAGATTCTTACTAGCCAGATCTATTCCTCTGCGGGAAATATGGGGTTTTGAGTCCCTTTCACTGAGGAAGGTGTAGGTCTTGTCTATTCCATAGTTGGTTTTTGGAACGGTACCTGTGCTTATATCAAAGTCTGGTTTGATGCATCACCCCACCTCTCCTTCCCCCTTAAGCAGGCATAAGAGTGTTTTCTAAATGTGAGACTCTGTTCTCTTGCCTAACTCAGTTCATGTGTAGCCATGTTTACAGGATCTTCCTAAGTGATATCTTATGATAAGTTTCTTTTCCCGTGTGACTTCTTTCACTTAGAATCATCGTACCTGAATCCACTCATTTTGCTGCTACTGGTCTTATGACATTGATTTCGTGGCTGAGGGATATTCCATCGTACGTAAGTTCCACAATGTTTGGAACCATTTTTATATTTCCTGGGATATTTCAGGTGTACCCAGGTTGAGGTTCCTGTAAGCAGTGCAGCCCTCAATTTGGGGGTGGCTCTGTCTTATGGATTTTCAGTTTTCCCAAGGTATATTCCCTAGACTGGAAGTGCCCTTGGCTCTGTAGCTCTGTTGTTTACTTGTTTTAGGGGACACAATGCACTCCTCCAGTGAGGCAGTTGGCAACTTACATCCCGCCCATCAGCATAACAAGGCTCCCTGTTCTCCAGGGCCTGTCTTGCCTTTCTGGTTTTTACACATTTTGTGGATGTCCCTTTTGACCGGTGGGAAGTGATACTCCTTTGTAGTGCAGATTTGCATTGCCCGCTTGCTTGCTTGGCCAAAAAGGGCGTATGCGTTTTCTCCTGAATATATTCAGGAGAAAACGCATACGCCCTTTTTGGCCAAGTGCATCATTGTCGAAGTTGTGCCCCTCTTCCTGTGCTTTACAGGCGATTCCAACGTACCTCTTGAAATCTGTTTCCTGCTATTCTGCCTCGCTTTCAAGTCCGCCTCGTTGCCTTCCCTCAACAGATTTTTGGACGATAGTTGGCCTTGATTACTCTGCCAGTTTGTGAATTGCTGTGCCCCTGAGCTCCATTTTTCAACTCGTTTTTTGTGAGCTGAACGCAAGTCCAAACTTTTGGTTCAGGACGTCTACTGGTTCCCGGTGGGTGGCTGAGACTTTGGTTCATTCTTCTTCCTGCCGGGAAATTAGAGTGACATGTGCCCATCCAAATGCCTAACAGCTACTCTCTCATTGGTTCTCCCTCTTCCCTTTCATCCTCTGCCAAATTGGCAACCTGTGCGAACCAGGAGCTTAAAGGGGCTGTCTCTCCAAGTTGGGAGATTGATAGGAAAGCAGTTGGAAAGTCAAACCGGAGCACCAGGAGAGGGGCTCTTCGTTGAGTTTTAGAAACCTTTCGTATTCACAGTGTGTCCATTCTCTAGGTTTCCCGTACACGTTATAGCTGTAGTAATATTCCCTTCCACCTGGAGAGCTGGGACCCATGGAATGGGTGCCATGCATTATTGCTTTAAAGGGTCTGCATTTGCTCACCCAATCTCACCAATCCTCTCAGTCCCAAGTGTCCAGCCTTATGCCACATCCAGCTGTCATTGTAGATAGGGTCATTCCAGGTTGCATCAGAGACCCTGAAGGAATTGTAAAGAATTTCCCTGTTTCTTTGTTCTGTTTTTGAAATTCCTTTTTAGAGTGGGTTTGAGCTGATTCTCGCTGCCATGTTTATGCCAGTCTAGACGCACTTGATTCCCTTACGGAGACATATCAATACGTAGGTTTTAAGATTCTTACTAGCCAGATCTATTCCTCTGCGGGAAATATGGGGTTTTGAGTCCCTTTCACTGAGGAAGGTGTAGGTCTTGTCTATTCCATAGTTGGTTTTTGGAACGGTACCTGTGCTTATATCAAAGTCTGGTTTGATGCATCACCCCACCTCTCCTTCCCCCTTAAGCAGGCATAAGAGTGTTTTCTAAATGTGAGACTCTGTTCTCTTGCCTAACTCAGTTCATGTGTAGCCATGTTTACAGGATCTTCCTAAGTGATATCTTATGATAAGTTTCTTTTCCCGTGTGACTTCTTTCACTTAGAATCATCGTACCTGAATCCACTCATTTTGCTGCTACTGGTCTTATGACCTTGATTTCGTGGCTGAGGGATATTCCATCGTACGTAAGTTCCACAATGTTTGGAACCATTTTTATATTTCCTGGGATATTTCAGGTGTACCCAGGTTGAGGTTCCTGTAAGCAGTGCAGCCCTCAATTTGGGGGTGGCTCTGTCTTATGGATTTTCAGTTTTCCCAAGGTATATTCCCTAGACTGGAAGTGCCCTTGGCTCTGTAGCTCTGTTGTTTACTTGTTTTAGGGGACACAATGCACTCCTCCAGTGAGGCAGTTGGCAACTTACATCCCGCCCATCAGCATAACAAGGCTCCCTGTTCTCCAGGGCCTGTCTTGCCTTTCTGGTTTTTACACATTTTGTGGATGTCCCTTTTGACCGGTGGGAAGTGATACTCCTTTGTAGTGCAGATTTGCATTGCCCGCTTGCTTGCTTGGCCAAAAAGGGCGTATGCGTTTTCTCCTGAATATATTCAGGAGAAAACGCATACGCCCTTTTTGGCCAAGTGCATCATTGTCGAAGTTGTGCCCCTCTTCCTGTGCTTTACAGGCGATTCCAACGTACCTCTTGAAATCTGTTTCCTGCTATTCTGCCTCGCTTTCAAGTCCGCCTCGTTGCCTTCCCTCAACAGATTTTTGGACGATAGTTGGCCTTGATTACTCTGCCAGTTTGTGAATTGCTGTGCCCCTGAGCTCCATTTTTCAACTCGTTTTTTGTGAGCTGAACGCAAGTCCAAACTTTTGGTTCAGGACGTCTACTGGTTCCCGGTGGGTGGCTGAGACTTTGGTTCATTCTTCTTCCTGCCGGGAAATTAGAGTGACATGTGCCCATCCAAATGCCTAACAGCTACTCTCTCATTGGTTCTCCCTCTTCCCTTTCATCCTCTGCCAAATTGGCAACCTGTGCGAACCAGGAGCTTAAAGGGGCTGTCTCTCCAAGTTGGGAGATTGATAGGAAAGCAGTTGGAAAGTCAAACCGGAGCACCAGGAGAGGGGCTCTTCGTTGAGTTTTAGAAACCTTTCGTATTCACAGTGTGTCCATTCTCTAGGTTTCCCGTACACGTTATAGCTGTAGTAATATTCCCTTCCACCTGGAGAGCTGGGACCCATGGAATGGGTGCCATGCATTATTGCTTTAAAGGGTCTGCATTTGCTCACCCAATCTCACCAATCCTCTCAGTCCCAAGTGTCCAGCCTTATGCCACATCCAGCTGTCATTGTAGATAGGGTCATTCCAGGTTGCATCAGAGACCCTGAAGGAATTGTAAAGAATTTCCCTGTTTCTTTGTTCTGTTTTTGAAATTCCTTTTTAGAGTGGGTTTGAGCTGATTCTCGCTGCCATGTTTATGCCAGTCTAGACGCACTTGATTCCCTTACGGAGACATATCAATACGTAGGTTTTAAGATTCTTACTAGCCAGATCTATTCCTCTGCGGGAAATATGGGGTTTTGAGTCCCTTTCACTGAGGAAGGTGTAGGTCTTGTCTATTCCATAGTTGGTTTTTGGAACGGTACCTGTGCTTATATCAAAGTCTGGTTTGATGCATCACCCCACCTCTCCTTCCCCCTTAAGCAGGCATAAGAGTGTTTTCTAAATGTGAGACTCTGTTCTCTTGCCTAACTCAGTTCATGTGTAGCCATGTTTACAGGATCTTCCTAAGTGATATCTTATGATAAGTTTCTTTTCCCGTGTGACTTCTTTCACTTAGAATCATCGTACCTGAATCCACTCATTTTGCTGCTACTGGTCTTATGACATTGATTTCGTGGCTGAGGGATATTCCATCGTACGTAAGTTCCACAATGTTTGGAACCATTTTTATATTTCCTGGGATATTTCAGGTGTACCCAGGTTGAGGTTCCTGTAAGCAGTGCAGCCCTCAATTTGGGGGTGGCTCTGTCTTATGGATTTTCAGTTTTCCCAAGGTATATTCCCTAGACTGGAAGTGCCCTTGGCTCTGTAGCTCTGTTGTTTACTTGTTTTAGGGGACACAATGCACTCCTCCAGTGAGGCAGTTGGCAACTTACATCCCGCCCATCAGCATAACAAGGCTCCCTGTTCTCCAGGGCCTGTCTTGCCTTTCTGGTTTTTACACATTTTGTGGATGTCCCTTTTGACCGGTGGGAAGTGATACTCCTTTGTAGTGCAGATTTGCATTGCCCGCTTGCTTGCTTGGCCAAAAAGGGCGTATGCGTTTTCTCCTGAATATATTCAGGAGAAAACGCATACGCCCTTTTTGGCCAAGTGCATCATTGTCGAAGTTGTGCCCCTCTTCCTGTGCTTTACAGGCGATTCCAACGTACCTCTTGAAATCTGTTTCCTGCTATTCTGCCTCGCTTTCAAGTCCGCCTCGTTGCCTTCCCTCAACAGATTTTTGGACGATAGTTGGCCTTGATTACTCTGCCAGTTTGTGAATTGCTGTGCCCCTGAGCTCCATTTTTCAACTCGTTTTTTGTGAGCTGAACGCAAGTCCAAACTTTTGGTTCAGGACGTCTACTGGTTCCCGGTGGGTGGCTGAGACTTTGGTTCATTCTTCTTCCTGCCGGGAAATTAGAGTGACATGTGCCCATCCAAATGCCTAACAGCTACTCTCTCATTGGTTCTCCCTCTTCCCTTTCATCCTCTGCCAAATTGGCAACCTGTGCGAACCAGGAGCTTAAAGGGGCTGTCTCTCCAAGTTGGGAGATTGATAGGAAAGCAGTTGGAAAGTCAAACCGGAGCACCAGGAGAGGGGCTCTTCGTTGAGTTTTAGAAACCTTTCGTATTCACAGTGTGTCCATTCTCTAGGTTTCCCGTACACGTTATAGCTGTAGTAATATTCCCTTCCACCTGGAGAGCTGGGACCCATGGAATGGGTGCCATGCATTATTGCTTTAAAGGGTCTGCATTTGCTCACCCAATCTCACCAATCCTCTCAGTCCCAAGTGTCCAGCCTTATGCCACATCCAGCTGTCATTGTAGATAGGGTCATTCCAGGTTGCATCAGAGACCCTGAAGGAATTGTAAAGAATTTCCCTGTTTCTTTGTTCTGTTTTTGAAATTCCTTTTTAGAGTGGGTTTGAGCTGATTCTCGCTGCCATGTTTATGCCAGTCTAGACGCACTTGATTCCCTTACGGAGACATATCAATACGTAGGTTTTAAGATTCTTACTAGCCAGATCTATTCCTCTGCGGGAAATATGGGGTTTTGAGTCCCTTTCACTGAGGAAGGTGTAGGTCTTGTCTATTCCATAGTTGGTTTTTGGAACGGTACCTGTGCTTATATCAAAGTCTGGTTTGATGCATCACCCCACCTCTCCTTCCCCCTTAAGCAGGCATAAGAGTGTTTTCTAAATGTGAGACTCTGTTCTCTTGCCTAACTCAGTTCATGTGTAGCCATGTTTACAGGATCTTCCTAAGTGATATCTTATGATAAGTTTCTTTTCCCGTGTGACTTCTTTCACTTAGAATCATCGTACCTGAATCCACTCATTTTGCTGCTACTGGTCTTATGACCTTGATTTCGTGGCTGAGGGATATTCCATCGTACGTAAGTTCCACAATGTTTGGAACCATTTTTATATTTCCTGGGATATTTCAGGTGTACCCAGGTTGAGGTTCCTGTAAGCAGTGCAGCCCTCAATTTGGGGGTGGCTCTGTCTTATGGATTTTCAGTTTTCCCAAGGTATATTCCCTAGACTGGAAGTGCCCTTGGCTCTGTAGCTCTGTTGTTTACTTGTTTTAGGGGACACAATGCACTCCTCCAGTGAGGCAGTTGGCAACTTACATCCCGCCCATCAGCATAACAAGGCTCCCTGTTCTCCAGGGCCTGTCTTGCCTTTCTGGTTTTTACACATTTTGTGGATGTCCCTTTTGACCGGTGGGAAGTGATACTCCTTTGTAGTGCAGATTTGCATTGCCCGCTTGCTTGCTTGGCCAAAAAGGGCGTATGCGTTTTCTCCTGAATATATTCAGGAGAAAACGCATACGCCCTTTTTGGCCAAGTGCATCATTGTCGAAGTTGTGCCCCTCTTCCTGTGCTTTACAGGCGATTCCAACGTACCTCTTGAAATCTGTTTCCTGCTATTCTGCCTCGCTTTCAAGTCCGCCTCGTTGCCTTCCCTCAACAGATTTTTGGACGATAGTTGGCCTTGATTACTCTGCCAGTTTGTGAATTGCTGTGCCCCTGAGCTCCATTTTTCAACTCGTTTTTTTGAGCTGAACGCAAGTCCAAACTTTTGGTTCAGGACGTCTACTGGATCCCGGTGGGTGGCTGAGACTTTGGTTCATTCTTCTTCCTGCCGGGAAATTAGAGTGACATGTGCCCATCCAAATGCCTAACAGCTACTCTCTCATTGGTTCTCCCTCTTCCCTTTCATCCTCTGCCAAATTGGCAACCTGTGCGAACCAGGAGCTTAAAGGGGCTGTCTCTCCAAGTTGGGAGATTGATAGGAAAGCAGTTGGAAAGTCAAACCGGAGCACCAGGAGAGGGGCTCTTCGTTGAGTTTTAGAAACCTTTCGTATTCACAGTGTGTCCATTCTCTAGGTTTCCCGTACACGTTATAGCTGTAGTAATATTCCCTTCCACCTGGAGAGCTGGGACCCATGGAATGGGTGCCATGCATTATTGCTTTAAAGGGTCTGCATTTGCTCACCCAATCTCACCAATCCTCTCAGTCCCAAGTGTCCAGCCTTATGCCACATCCAGCTGTCATTGTAGATAGGGTCATTCCAGGTTGCATCAGAGACCCTGAAGGAATTGTAAAGAATTTCCCTGTTTCTTTGTTCTGTTTTTGAAATTCCTTTTTAGAGTGGGTTTGAGCTGATTCTCGCTGCCATGTTTATGCCAGTCTAGACGCACTTGATTCCCTTACGGAGACATATCAATACGTAGGTTTTAAGATTCTTACTAGCCAGATCTATTCCTCTGCGGGAAATATGGGGTTTTGAGTCCCTTTCACTGAGGAAGGTGTAGGTCTTGTCTATTCCATAGTTGGTTTTTGGAACGGTACCTGTGCTTATATCAAAGTCTGGTTTGATGCATCACCCCACCTCTCCTTCCCCCTTAAGCAGGCATAAGAGTGTTTTCTAAATGTGAGACTCTGTTCTCTTGCCTAACTCAGTTCATGTGTAGCCATGTTTACAGGATCTTCCTAAGTGATATCTTATGATAAGTTTCTTTTCCCGTGTGACTTCTTTCACTTAGAATCATCGTACCTGAATCCACTCATTTTGCTGCTACTGGTCTTATGACATTGATTTCGTGGCTGAGGGATATTCCATCGTACGTAAGTTCCACAATGTTTGGAACCATTTTTATATTTCCTGGGATATTTCAGGTGTACCCAGGTTGAGGTTCCTGTAAGCAGTGCAGCCCTCAATTTGGGGGTGGCTCTGTCTTATGGATTTTCAGTTTTCCCAAGGTATATTCCCTAGACTGGAAGTGCCCTTGGCTCTGTAGCTCTGTTGTTTACTTGTTTTAGGGGACACAATGCACTCCTCCAGTGAGGCAGTTGGCAACTTACATCCCGCCCATCAGCATAACAAGGCTCCCTGTTCTCCAGGGCCTGTCTTGCCTTTCTGGTTTTTACACATTTTGTGGATGTCCCTTTTGACCGGTGGGAAGTGATACTCCTTTGTAGTGCAGATTTGCATTGCCCGCTTGCTTGCTTGGCCAAAAAGGGCGTATGCGTTTTCTCCTGAATATATTCAGGAGAAAACGCATACGCCCTTTTTGGCCAAGTGCATCATTGTCGAAGTTGTGCCCCTCTTCCTGTGCTTTACAGGCGATTCCAACGTACCTCTTGAAATCTGTTTCCTGCTATTCTGCCTCGCTTTCAAGTCCGCCTCGTTGCCTTCCCTCAACAGATTTTTGGACGATAGTTGGCCTTGATTACTCTGCCAGTTTGTGAATTGCTGTGCCCCTGAGCTCCATTTTTCAACTCGTTTTTTGTGAGCTGAACGCAAGTCCAAACTTTTGGTTCAGGACCTCTACTGGTTCCCGGTGGGTGGCTGAGACTTTGGTTCATTCTTCTTCCTGCCGGGAAATTAGAGTGACTTGTGCCCATCCAAATGCCTAACAGCTACTCTCTCATTGGTTCTCCCTCTTCCCTTTCATCCTCTGCCAAATTGGCAACCTGTGCGAACCAGGAGCTTGAAGGGGCTGTCTCTCCAAGTTGGGAGATTGATAGGAAAGCAGTTGGAAAGTCAAACCGGAGCACCAGGAGAGGGGCTCTTCGTTGAGTTTTAGAAACCTTTCGTATTCACAGTGTGTCCATTCTCTAGGTTTCCCGTACACGTTATAGCTGTAGTAATATTCCCTTCCACCTGGAGAGCTGGGACCCATGGAATGGGTGCCATGCATTATTGCTTTAAAGGGTCTGCATTTGCTCACCCAATCTCACCAATCCTCTCAGTCCCAAGTGTCCAGCCTTATGCCACATCCAGCTGTCATTGTAGATAGGGTCATTCCAGGTTGCATCAGAGACCCTGAAGGAATTGTAAAGAATTTCCCTGTTTCTTTGTTCTGTTTTTGAAATTCCTTTTTAGAGTGGGTTTGAGCTGATTCTCGCTGCCATGTTTATGCCAGTCTAGACGCACTTGATTCCCTTACGGAGACATATCAATACGTAGGTTTTAAGATTCTTACTAGCCAGATCTATTCCTCTGCGGGAAATATGGGGTTTTGAGTCCCTTTCACTGAGGAAGGTGTAGGTCTTGTCTATTCCATAGTTGGTTTTTGGAACGGTACCTGTGCTTATATCAAAGTCTGGTTTGATGCATCACCCCACCTCTCCTTCCCCCTTAAGCAGGCATAAGAGTGTTTTCTAAATGTGAGACTCTGTTCTCTTGCCTAACTCAGTTCATGTGTAGCCATGTTTACAGGATCTTCCTAAGTGATATCTTATGATAAGTTTCTTTCCCCGTGTGACTTCTTTCACTTAGAATCATCGTACCTGAATCCAATCATTTTGCTGCTACTGGTCTTATGACATTGATTTCGTGGCTGAGGGATATTCCATCGTACGTAAGTTCCACAATGTTTGGAACCATTTTTATATTTCCTGGGATATTTCAGGTGTACCCAGGTTGAGGTTCCTGTAAGCAGTGCAGCCCTCAATTTGGGGGTGGCTCTGTCTTATGGATTTTCAGTTTTCCCAAGGTATATTCCCTAGACTGGAAGTGCACTTGGCTCTGTAGCTCTGCTGTTTACTTGTTTTAGGGGACACAATGCACTCCTCCAGTGAGGCAGTTGGCAACTTACATCCCGCCCATCAGCATAACAAGGCTCCCTGTTCTCCAGGGCCTGTCTTGCCTTTCTGGTTTTTACACATTTTGTGGATGTCCCTTTTGACCGGTGGGAAGTGATACTCCTTTGTTGTGCAGATTTGCATTGCCTGCTTGCTTGCTTGGCCAAAAAGGGCGTATGCGTTTTCTCCTGAATATATTCAGGAGAAAACGCATACGCCCTTTTTGGCCAAGTGCATCATTGTCGAAGTTGTGCCCCTCTTCCTGTGCTTTACAGGCGATTCCAACGTACCTCTTGAAATCTGTTTCCTGCTATTCTGCCTCGCTTTCAAGTCCGCCTCGTTGCCTTCTCTCAACAGATTTTTGGACGATAGTTGGCCTTGATTACTCTGCCAGTTTGTGAATTGCTGTGCCCCTGAGCTCCATTTTTCAACTCGTTTTTTGTGAGCTGAACGCAAGTCCAAACTTTTGGTTCAGGACCTCTACTGGTTCCCGGTGGGTGGCTGAGACTTTGGTTCATTCTTCTTCCTGCCGGGAAATTAGAGTGATTTGTGCCCATCCAAATGCCTAACAGCTACTCTCTCATTGGTTGTCCCTCTTCCCTTTCATCCTCTGCCAAATTGGCAACCTGTGCGAACCAGGAGCTTAAAGGGGCTGTCTCTCCAAGTTGGGAGATTGATAGGAAAGCAGTTGGAAAGTCAAACCGGAGCACCAGGAGAGGGGCTCTTCGTTGAGTTTTAGAAACCTTTCGTATTCACAGTGTGTCCATTCTCTAGGTTTCCCGTACACGTTATAGCTGTAGTAATATTCCCTTCCACCTGGAGAGCTGGGACCCATGGAATGGGTGCCATGCATTATTGCTTTAAAGGGTCTGCATTTGCTCACCCAATCTCACCAATCCTCTCAGTCCCAAGTGTCCAGCCTTATGCCACATCCAGCTGTCATTGTAGATAGGGTCATTCCAGGTTGCATCAGAGACCCTGAAGGAATTGTAAAGAATTTCCCTGTTTCTTTGTTCTGTTTTTGAAATTCCTTTTTAGAGTGGGTTTGAGCTGATTCTCGCTGCCATGTTTATGCCAGTCTAGACGCACTTGATTCCCTTACGGAGACATATCAATACGTAGGTTTTAAGATTCTTACTAGCCAGATCTATTCCTCTGCGGGAAATATGGGGTTTTGAGTCCCTTTCACTGAGGAAGGTGTAGGTCTTGTCTATTCCATAGTTGGTTTTTAGAACGGTACCTGTGCTTATATCAAACTCTGGTTTGATGCATCACCCCACCTCTCCTTCCCCCTTAAGCAGGCATAAGAGTGTTTTCTAAATGTGAGACTCTGTTCTCTTGCCTAACTCAGTTCATGTGTAGCCATGTTTACAGGATCTTCCTAAGTGATATCTTATGATAAGTTTCTTTTCCCGTGTGACTTCTTTCACTTAGAATCATCGTACCTGAATCCACTCATTTTGCTGCTACTGGTCTTATGACATTGATTTCGTGGCTGAGGGATATTCCATCGTACGTAAGTTCCACAATGTTTGGAACCATTTTATATTTCCTGGGATATTTCAGGTGTACCCAGGTTGAGGTTCCTGCAAGCAGTGCAGCCCTCAATTTGGGGGTGGCTAAGTCTTATGGATTTTCAGTTTTCCCAAGGTATATTCCCTAGACTGGAAGTGCCCTTGGCTCTGTAGCTCTGTTGTTTACTTGTTTTAGGGGACACAATGCACTCCTCCAGTGAGGCAGTTGGCAACTTACATCCCGCCCATCAGCATAACAAGGCTCCCTGTTCTCCAGGGCCTGTCTTGCCTTTCTGGTTTTTACACATTTTGTGGATGTCCCTTTTGACCGGTGGGAAGTGATACTCCTTTGTAGTGCAGATTTGCATTGCCCGCTTGCTTGCTTGGCCAAAAAGGGCGTATGCGTTTTCTCCTGAATATATTCAGGAGAAAACACATACGCCCTTTTTGGCCAAGTGCATCATTGTCGAAGTTGTGCCCCTCTTCCTGTGCTTTACAGGCGATTCCAACGTACCTCTTGAATTCTGTTTCCTGCTCTTCTGCCTCGCTTTCAAGTCCGCCTCGTTGCCTTCCCTCAACAGATTTTTGGACGATAGTTGGCCTTGATTACTCTGCCAGTTTGTGAATTGCTGTGCCCCTGAGCTCCATTTTTCAACTCGTTTTTTGTGAGCTGAACGCAAGTCCAAACTTTTGGTTCAGGACCTCTACTGGTTCCCGGTGGGTGGCTGAGACTTTGGTTCATTCTTCTTCCTGCCGGGAAATTAGAGTGACATGTGCCCATCCAAATGCCTAACAGCTACTCTCTCATTGGTTCTCCCTCTTCCCTTTCATCCTCTGCCAAATTGGCAACCTGTGCGAACCAGGAGCTTAAAGGGGCTGTCTCTCCAAGTTGGGAGATTGATAGGAAAGCAGTTGGAAAGTCAAACCGGAGCACCAGGAGAGGGGCTCTTCATTGAGTTTTAGAAACCTTTCGTATTCACAGTGTGTCCATTCTCTAGGTTTCCCGTACACGTTATAGCTGTAGTAATATTCCCTTCCACCTGGAGAGCTGGGACCCATGGAATGGGTGCCATGCATTATTGCTTTAAAGGGTCTGCATTTGCTCACCCAATCTCACCAATCCTCTCAGTCCCAAGTGTCCAGCCTTATGCCACATCCAGCTGTCATTGTAGATAGGGTCATTCCAGGTTGCATCAGAGACCCTGAAGGAATTGTAAAGAATTTCCCTGTTTCTTTGTTCTGTTTTTGAAATTCCTTTTTAGAGTGGGTTTGAGCTGATTCTCGCGGCCATGTTTATGCCAGTCTAGACACACTTGATTCCCTTACGGAGACATATCAATACATAGGTTTTAAGATTCTTACTAGTCAGATCTATTCCTCTGCGGGAAATATGGGGTTTTGAGTCCCTTTCACTGAGGAAGGTGTAGGTCTTGTCTATTCCATAGTTGGTTTTTGGAACGGTACCTGTGCTTATATCAAAGTCTGGTTTGATGCATCACCCCACCTCTCCTTCCCCCTTAAGCAGGCATAAGTGTGTTTTCTAAATGTGAGACTCTGTTCTCTTGCCTAACTCAGTTCATGTGTAGCCATGTTTACAGGATCTTCCTAAGTGATATCTTATGATAAGTTTCTTTTCCCGTGTGACTTCTTTCACTTAGAATCATCGTACCTGAATCCAATCATTTTGCTGCTACTGGTCTTATGACCTTGATTTCGTGGCTGAGGGATATTCCATCGTACGTAAGTTCCACAATGTTTGGAACCCTTTTTATATTTCCTGGGATATTTCAGGTGTACCCAGGTTGAGGTTCCTGTAAGCAGTGCAGCCCTCAATTTGGGGGTGGCTCTGTCTTATGGATTTTCAGTTTTCCCAAGGTATATTCCCTAGACTGGAAGTGCCCTTGGCTCTGTAGCTCTGTTGTTTACTTGTTTTAGGGGACACAATGCACTCCTCCAGTGAGGCAGTTGGCAACTTACATCCCGCCCATCAGCATAACAAGGCTCCCTGTTCTCCAGGGCCTGTCTTGCCTTTCTGGTTTTTACACATTTTGTGGATGTCCCTTTTGACCGGTGGGAAGTGATACTCCTTTGTAGTGCAGATTTGCATTGCCCGCTTGCTTGCTTGGCCAAAAAGGGCGTATGCGTTTTCTCCTGAATATATTCAGGAGAAAACGCATACGCCCTTTTTGGCCAAGTGCATCATTGTCGAAGTTGTGCCCCTCTTCCTGTGCTTTACAGGCGATTCCAACGTACCTCTTGAAATCTGTTTCCTGCTATTCTGCCTCGCTTTCAAGTCCGCCTCGTTGCCTTCCCTCAACAGATTTTTGGACGATAGTTGGCCTTGATTACTCTGCCAGTTTGTGAATTGCTGTGCCCCTGAGCTCCATTTTTCAACTCGTTTTTTGTGAGCCGAACGCAAGTCCAAACTTTTGGTTCAGGTTCTCTACTGGTTCCCGGTGGGTGGCTGAGACTTTGGTTCATTCTTCTTCCTGCCGGGAAATTAGAGTGACTTGTGCCCATCCAAATGCCTAACAGCTACTCTCTCATTGGTTCTCCCTCTTCCCTTTCATCCTCTGCCAAATTGGCAACCTGTGCGAACCAGGAGCTTAAAGGGGCTGTCTCTCCAAGTTGGGAGATTGATAGGAAAACAGTTGGAAAGTCAAACCGGAGCACCAGGAGAGGGGCTCTTCGTTGAGTTTTAGAAAGCTTTCATATTCACAGTGTGTCCATTCTCTAGGTATCCCGTACACGTTATAGCTGTAGTAATATTCCCTTCCACCTGGAGAGCTGGGACCCATGGAATGGGTGCCATGCATTATTGCTTTAAAGGGTCTGCATTTGCTCACCCAATCTCACCAATCCTCTCAGTCCCAAGTGTCCAGCCTTATGCCACATCCAGCTGTCATTGTAGATAGGGTCATTCCAGGTTGCATCAGAGACCCTGAAGGAATTGTAAAGAATTTCCCTGTTTCTTTGTTCTGTTTTTGAAATTCCTTTTTAGAGTGGGTTTGAGCTGATTCTCGCTGCCATGTTTATGCCAGTCTAGACGCACTTGATTCCCTTACGGAGACATATCAATACGTAGGTTTTAAGATTCTTACTAGTCAGATCTATTCCTCTGCGGGAAATATGGGGTTTTGAGTCCCTTTCACTGAGGAAGGTGTAGGTCTTGTCTATTCCATAGTTGGTTTTTGGAACGGTACCTGTGCTTATATCAAAGTCTGGTTTGATGCATCACCCCACCTCTCCTTCCCCCTTAAGCAGGCATAAGAGTGTTTTCTAAATGTGAGACTCTGTTCTCTTGCCTAACTCAGTTCATGTGTAGCCATGTTTACAGGATCTTCCTAAGTGATATCTTATGATAAGTTTCTTTTCCTGTGTGACTTCTTTCACTTAGAATCATCGTACCTGAATCCACTCATTTTGCTGCTACTGGTCTTATGTCATTGATTTCATGGCTGAGGGATATTCCATCGTACGTATGTTCCACAATGTTTGGAACCATTTTTATATTTCCTGGGATATTTCAGGTGTACCCAGGTTGAGGTTCTTGTAAGCAGTGCAGCCCTCAATTTGGGGGTGGCTCTGTCTTATGGATTTTCAGTTTTCCCAAGGTATATTCCCTAAACAGGAAGTGCCCTTGGCTCTGTAGCTCTGTTGTTTACTTGTTTTAGGGAACACAATGCACTCCTCCAGTGAGGCAGTTGGCAACTTACATCCCGCCCATCAGCATAACAAGGCTCCCTGTTCTCCAGGGCCTGTCTTGCCTTTCTGGTTTTTACACATTTTGTGGATGTCCCTTTTGACCGGTGGGAAGTGATACTCCTTTGTAGTGCAGATTTGCATTGCCCGCTTGCTTGCTTGTCCAAAAAGGGCGTATGCGTTTTCTCCTGAATATATTCAGGAGAAAACGCATACGCCCTTTTTGGACAAGTGCATCATTGTCGAAGTTGTGCCCCTCTTCCTGTGCTTTACAGGCGATTCCAACGTACCTCTTGAATTCTGTTTCCTGCTATTCTGCCTCGCTTTCAAGTCCGCCTCGTTGCCTTCCCTCAACAGATTTTTGGACGATAGTTGGCCTTGATTACTCTGCCAGTTTGTGAATTGCTGTGCCCCTGAGCTCCATTTTTCAACTCGTTTTTTGTGAGCTGAACGCAAGTCCAAACTTTTGGTTCAGGACCTCTACTGGTTCCCGGTGGGTGGCTGAGACTTTGGTTCATTCTTCTTCCTGCCGGGAAATTAGAGTGACATGTGCCCATCCAAATGCCTAACAGCTACTCTCTCATTGGTTCTCCCTCTTCCCTTTCATCCTCTGCCAAATTGGCAACCTGTGCGAACCAGGAGCTTAAAGGGGCTGTCTCTCCAAGTTGGGAGATTGATAGGAAAGCAGTTGGAAAGTCAAACCGGAGCACCAGGAGAGGGGCTCTTCATTGAGTTTTAGAAACCTTTCGTATTCACAGTGTGTCCATTCTCTAGGTTTCCCGTACACGTTATAGCTGTAGTAATATTCCCTTCCACCTGGAGAGCTGGGACCCATGGAATGGGTGCCATGCATTATTGCTTTAAAGGGTCTGCATTTGCTCACCCAATCTCACCAATCCTCTCAGTCCCAAGTGTCCAGCCTTATGCCACATCCAGCTGTCATTGTAGATAGGGTCATTCCAGGTTGCATCAGAGACCCTGAAGGAATTGTAAAGAATTTCCCTGTTTCTTTGTTCTGTTTTTGAAATTCCTTTTTAGAGTGGGTTTGAGCTGATTCTCGCGGCCATGTTTATGCCAGTCTAGACGCACTTGATTCCCTTACGGAGACATATCTATACGTAGGTTTTAAGATTCTTACTAGCCAGATCTATTCCTCTGCGGGAAATATGGGATTTTGAGTCCCTTTCACTGAGGAAGGTGGAGGTCTTGTCTATTCCATAGTTGGTTTTTGGAACGGTACCTGTGCTTATATCAAAGTCTGGTTTGATGCATCACCCCACCTCTCCTTCCCCCTTAAGCAGGCATAAGAGTGTTTTCTAAATGTGAGACTCTGTTCTCTTGCCTAACTCAGTTCATGTGTAGCCATGTTTACAGGATCTTCCTAAGTGATATCTTATGATAAGTTTCTTTTCCCGTGTGACTTCTTTCACTTAGAATCATCGTACCTGAATCCACTCATTTTGCTGCTACTGGTCTTATGACCTTGATTTCGTGGCTGAGGGATATTCCATCGTACGTAAGTTCCACAATGTTTGGAACCATTTTTATATTTCCTGGGATATTTCAGGTGTACCCAGGTTGAGGTTCCTGTAAGCAGTGCAGCCCTCAATTTGGGGTTGGCTCTGTCTTATGGATTTTCAGTTTTCCCAAGGTATATTCCCTAGACTGGAAGTGCCCTTGGCTCTGTAGCTCTGTTGTTTACTTGTTTTAGGGGACACAATGCACTCCTCCAGTGAGGCAGTTGGCAACTTACATCCCGCCCATCAGCATAACAAGGCTCCCTGTTCTCCAGGGCCTGTCTTGCCTTTCTGGTTTTTACACATTTTGTGGATGTCCCTTTTGACCAGTGGGAAGTGATACTCCTTTGTAGTGCAGATTTGCATTGCCCGCTTGCTTGCTTGGCCAAAAAGGGCGTATGCGTTTTCTCCTGAATATATTCAGGAGAAAACGCATACGCCCTTTTTGGCCAAGTGCATCATTGTCGAAGTTGTGCCCCTCTTCCTGTGCTTTACAGGCGATTCCAACGTACCTCTTGAAATCTGTTTCCTGCTATTCTGCCTCGCTTTCAAGTCCGCCTCGTTGCCTTCCCTCAACAGATTTTTGGACGATAGTTGGCCTTGATTACTCTGCCAGTTTGTGAATTGCTGTGCCCCTGAGCTCCATTTTTCAACTCGTTTTTTGTGAGCTGAACGCAAGTCCAAACTTTTGGTTCAGGACCTCTACTGGTTCCCGGTGGGTGGCTGAGACTTTGGTTCATTCTTCTCCCTGCCGGGAAATTAGAGTGACATGTGCCCATCCAAATGCCTAACAGCTACTCTCTCATTGGTTCTCCCTCTTCCCTTTCATCCTCTGCCAAATTGGCAACCTGTGCGAACCAGGAGCTTAAAGGGGCTGTCTCTCCAAGTTGGGAGATTGATAGGAAAGCAGTTGGAAAGTCAAACCGGAGCACCAGGAGAGGGGCTCTTCGTTGAGTTTTAGAAACCTTTCGTATTCACAGTGTGTCCATTCTCTAGGTTTCCCGTACACGTTATAGCTGTAGTAATATTCCCTTCCACCTGGAGAGCTGGGACCCATGGAATGGGTGCCATGCATTATTGCTTTAAAGGGTCTGCATTTGCTCACCCAATCTCACCAATCCTCTCAGTCCCAAGTGTCCAGCCTTATGCCACATCCAGCTGTCATTGTAGATAGGGTCATTCCAGGTTGCATCAGAGACCCTGAAGGAATTGTAAAGAATTTCCCTGTTTCTTTGTTCTGTTTTTGAAATTCCTTTTTAGAGTGGGTTTGAGCTGATTCTCGCTGCCATGTTTATGCCAGTCTAGACGCACTTGATTCCCTTACGGAGACATATCAATACGTAGGTTTTAAGATTCTTACTAGCCAGATCTATTCCTCTGCGGGAAATATGGGGTTTTGAGTCCCTTTCACTGAGGAAGGTGTAGGTCTTGTCTATTCCATAGTTGGTTTTTGGAATGGTACCTGTGCTTATATCAAACTCGGGTTTGATGCATCACCCCACCTCTCCTTCCCCCTTAAGCAGGCATAAGAGTGTTTTCTAAATGTGAGACTCTGTTCTCTTGCCTAACTCAGTTCATGTGTAGCCATGTTTACAGGATCTTCCTAAGTGATATCTTATGATAAGTTTCTTTTCCCGTGTGACTTCTTTCACTTAGAATCATCGTACCTGAATCCACTCATTTTGCTGCTACTGGTCTTATGACCTTGATTTCGTGGCTGAGGGATATTCCATCGTACGTAAGTTCCACAATGTTTGGAACCATTTTTATATTTCCTGGGATATTTCAGGTGTACCCAGGTTGAGGTTCCTGCAAGCAGTGCAGCCCTCAATTTGGGGGTGGCTCTGTCTTATGGATTTTCAGTTTTCCCAAGGTATATTCCCTAGACTGGAAGTGCCCTTGGCTCTGTAGCTCTGTTGTTTACTTGTTTTAGGGGACACAATGCACTCCTCCAGTGAGGCAGTTGGCAACTTACATCCCGCCCATCAGCATAACAAGGCTCCCTGTTCTCCAGGGCCTGTCTTGCCTTTCTGGTTTTTACACATTTTGTGGATGTCCCTTTTGACCGGTGGGAAGTGATACTCCTTTGTAGTGCAGATTTGCATTGCCCGCTTGCTTGCTTGGCCAAAAAGGGCGTATGCGTTTTCTCCTGAATATATTCAGGAGAAAACGCATACACCCTTTTTGGCCAAGTGCATCATTGTCGAAGTTGTGCCCCTCTTCCTGTGCTTTACAGGCGATTCCAACGTACCTCTTGAAATCTGTTTCCTGCTATTCTGCCTCGCTTTCAAGTCCGCCTCGTTGCCTTCCCTCAACAGATTTTTGGACGATAGTTGGCCTTGATTACTCTGCCAGTTTGTGAATTGCTGTGCCCCTGAGCTCCATTTTTCAACTCGTTTTTTGTGAGCTGAACGCAAGTCCAAACTTTTGGTTCAGGACCTCTACTGGTTCCCGGTGGGTGGCTGAGACTTTGGTTCATTCTTCTCCCTGCCGGGAAATTAGAGTGACATGTGCCCATCCAAATGCCTAACAGCTACTCTCTCATTGGTTCTCCCTCTTCCCTTTCATCCTCTGCCAAATTGGCAACCTGTGTGAACCAGGAGCTTAAAGGGGCTGTCTCTCCAAGTTGGGAGATTGATAGGAAAGCAGTTGGAAAGTCAAACCGGAGCACCAGGAGAGGGGCTCTTCGTTGAGTTTTAGAAACCTTTCGTATTCACAGTGTGTCCATTCTCTAGGTTTCCCGTACACGTTATAGCTGTAGTAATATTCCCTTCCACCTGGAGAGCTGGGACCCATGGAATGGGTGCCATGCATTATTGCTTTAAAGGGTCTGCATTTGCTCACCCAATCTCACCAATCCTCTCAGTCCCAAGTGTCCAGCCTTATGCCACATCCAGCTGTCATTGTAGATAGGGTCATTCCAGGTTGCATCAGAGACCCTGAAGGAATTGTAAAGAATTTCCCTGTTTCTTTGTTCTGTTTTTGAAATTCCTTTTTAGAGTGGGTTTGAGCTGATTCTCGCTGCCATGTTTATGCCAGTCTAGACGCACTTGATTCCCTTACGGAGACATATCAATACGTAGGTTTTAAGATTCTTACTAGCCAGATCTATTCCTCTGCGGGAAATATGGGGTTTTGAGTCCCTTTCACTGAGGAAGGTGTAGGTCTTGTCTATTCCATAGTTGGTTTTTGGAACGGTACCTGTGCTTATATCAAAGTCTGGTTTGATGCATCACCCCACCTCTCCTTCCCCCTTAAGCAGGCATAAGAGTGTTTTCTAAATGTGAGACTCTGTTCAATTGCCTAACTCAGTTCATGTGTAGCCATGTTTACAGGATCTTCCTAAGTGATATCTTATGATAAGTTTCTTTTCCCGTGTGACTTCTTTCACTTAGAATCATCGTACCTGAATCCACTCATTTTGCTGCTACTGGTCTTATGACCTTGATTTCGTGGCTGAGGGATATTCCATCGTACGTAAGTTCCACAATGTTTGGAACCATTTTTATATTTCCTGGGATATTTCAGGTGTACCCAGGTTGAGGTTCCTGTAAGCAGTGCAGCCCTCAATTTGGGGGTGGCTCTGTCTTATGGATTTTCAGTTTTCCCAAGGTATATTCCCTAGACTGGAAGTGCCCTTGGCTCTGTAGCTCTGTTGTTTACTTGTTTTAGGGGACACAATGCACTCCTCCAGTGAGGCAGTTGGCAACTTACATCCCGCCCATCAGCATAACAAGGCTCCCTGTTCTCCAGGGCCTGTCTTGCCTTTCTGGTTTTTACACATTTTGTGGATGTCCCTTTTGACCGGTGGGAAGTGATACTCCTTTGTAGTGCAGATTTGCATTGCCCGCTTGCTTGCTTGGCCAAAAAGGGCGTATGCGTTTTCTCCTGAATATATTCAGGAGAAAACGCATACGCCCTTTTTGGCCAAGTGCATCATTGTCGAAGTTGTGCCCCTCTTCCTGTGCTTTACAGGCGATTCCAACGTACCTCTTGAAATCTGTTTCCTGCTATTCTGCCTCGCTTTCAAGTCCGCCTCGTTGCCTTCCCTCAACAGATTTTTGGACGATAGTTGGCCTTGATTACTCTGCCAGTTTGTGAATTGCTGTGCCCCTGAGCTCCATTTTTCAACTCGTTTTTTGTGAGCTGAACGCAAGTCCAAACTTTTGGTTCAGGACCTCTACTGGTTCCCGGTGGGTGGCTGAGACTTTGGTTCATTCTTCTTCCTGCCGGGAAATTAGAGTGACTTGTGCCCATCCAAATGCCTAACAGCTACTCTCTCATTGGTTCTCCCTCTTCCCTTTCATCCTCTGCCAAATTGGCAACCTGTGCGAACCAGGAGCTTAAAGGGGCTGTCTCTCCAAGTTGGGAGATTGATAGGAAAGCAGTTGGAAAGTCAAACCGGAGCACCAGGAGAGGGGCTCTTCGTTGAGTTTTAGAAACCTTTCGTATTCACAGTGTGTCCATTCTCTAGGTTTCCCGTACACGTTATAGCTGTAGTAATATTCCCTTCCACCTGGAGAGCTGGGACCCATGGAATGGGTGCCATGCATTATTGCTTTAAAGGGTCTGCATTTGCTCACCCAATCTCACCAATCCTCTCAGTCCCAAGTGTCCAGCCTTATGCCACATCCAGCTGTCATTGTAGATAGGGTCATTCCAGGTTGCATCAGAGACCCTGAAGGAATTGTAAAGAATTTCCCTGTTTCTTTGTTCTGTTTTTGAAATTCCTTTTTAGAGTGGGTTTGAGCTGATTCTCGCTGCCATGTTTATGCCAGTCTAGACGCACTTGATTCCCTTACGGAGACATATCAATACGTAGGTTTTAAGATTCTTACTAGCCAGATCTATTCCTCTGCGGGAAATATGGGGTTTTGAGTCCCTTTCACTGAGGAAGGTGTAGGTCTTGTCTATTCCATAGTTGGTTTTTGGAACGGTACCTGTGCTTATATCAAAGTCTGGTTTGATGCATCACCCCACCTCTCCTTCCCCCTTAAGCAGGCATAAGAGTGTTTTCTAAATGTGAGACTCTGTTCTCTTGCCTAACTCAGTTCATGTGTAGCCATGTTTACAGGATCTTCCTAAGTGATATCTTATGATAAGTTTCTTTTCCCGTGTGACTTCTTTCACTTAGAATCATCGTACCTGAATCCACTCATTTTGCTGCTACTGGTCTTATGACATTGATTTCGTGGCTGAGGGATATTCCATCGTACGTAAGTTCCACAATGTTTGGAACCATTTTTATATTTCCTGGGATATTTCAGGTGTACCCAGGTTGAGGTTCCTGTAAGCAGTGCAGCCCTCAATTTGGGGGTGGCTCTGTCTTATGGATTTTCAGTTTTCCCAAGGTATATTCCCTAGACTGGAAGTGCCCTTGGCTCTGTAGCTCTGTTGTTTACTTGTTTTAGGGGACACAATGCACTCCTCCAGTGAGGCAGTTGGCAACTTACATCCCGCCCATCAGCATAACAAGGCTCCCTGTTCTCCAGGGCCTGTCTTGCCTTTCTGGTTTTTACACATTTTGTGGATGTCCCTTTTGACCGGTGGGAAGTGATACTCCTTTGTAGTGCAGATTTGCATTGCCCGCTTGCTTGCTTGGCCAAAAAGGGCGTATGCGTTTTCTCCTGAATATATTCAGGAGAAAACGCATACGCCCTTTTTGGCCAAGTGCATCATTGTCGAAGTTGTGCCCCTCTTCCTGTGCTTTACAGGCGATTCCAACGTACCTCTTGAAATCTGTTTCCTGCTATTCTGCCTCGCTTTCAAGTCCGCCTCGTTGCCTTCCCTCAACAGATTTTTGGACGATAGTTGGCCTTGATTACTCTGCCAGTTTGTGAATTGCTGTGCCCCTGAGCTCCATTTTTCAACTCGTTTTTTGTGAGCTGAACGCAAGTCCAAACTTTTGGTTCAGGACCTCTACTGGTTCCCGGTGGGTGGCTGAGACTTTGGTTCATTCTTCTTCCTGCCGGGAAATTAGAGTGACTTGTGCCCATCCAAATGCCTAACAGCTACTCTCTCATTGGTTCTCCCTCTTCCCTTTCATCCTCTGCCAAATTGGCAACCTGTGCAAACCAGGAGCTTAAAGGGGCTGTCTCTCCAAGTTGGGAGATTGATAGGAAAGCAATTGGAATGTCAAACCGGAGCACCAGGAGAGGGGCTCTTCGTTGAGTTTTAGAAACCTTTCGTATTCACAGTGTGTCCATTCTCTAGGTATCCCGTACACGTTATAGCTGTAGTAATATTCCCTTCCACCTGGAGAGCTGGGACCCATGGAATGGGTGCCATGCATTATTGCTTTAAAGGGTCTGCATTTGCTCACCCAATCTCACCAATCCTCTCAGTCCCAAGTGTCCAGCCTTATGCCACATCCAGCTGTCATTGTAGATAGGGTCATTCCAGGTTGCATCAGAGACCCTGAAGGAATTGTAAAGAATTTCCCTGTTTCTTTGTTCTGTTTTTGAAATTCCTTTTTAGAGTGGGTTTGAGCTGATTCTCGCTGCCATGTTTATGCCAGTCTAGACGCACTTGATTCCCTTACGGAGACATATCAATACGTAGGTTTTAAGATTCTTACTAGTCAGATCTATTCCTCTGCGGGAAATATGGGGTTTTGAGTCCCTTTCACTGAGGAAGGTGTAGGTCTTGTCTATTCCATAGTTGGTTTTTGGAACGGTACCTGTGCTTATATCAAAGTCTGGTTTGATGCATCACCCCACCTCTCCTTCCCCCTTAAGCAGGCATAAGAGTGTTTTCTAAATGTGAGACTCTGTTCTCGTGCCTAACTCAGTTCATGTGTAGCCATGTTTACAGGATCTTCCTAAGTGATATCTTATGATAAGTTTCTTTTCCCGTGTGACTTCTTTCACTTAGAATCATCGTACCTGAATCCACTCATTTTGCTGCTACTGGTCTTATGACCTTGATTTCGTGGCTGAGGGATATTCCATCGTACGTAAGTTCCACAATGTTTGGAACCATTTTTATATTTCCTGGGATATTTCAGGTGTACCCAGGTTGAGGTTCCTGCAAGCAGTGCAGCCCTCAATTTGGGGGTGGCTCTGTCTTATGGATTTTCAGTTTTCCCAAGGTATATTCCCTAGACTGGAAGTGCCCTTGGCTCTGTAGCTCTGTTGTTTACTTGTTTTAGGGGACACAATGCACTCCTCCAGTGAGGCAGTTGGCAACTTACATCCCGCCCATCAGCATAACAAGGCTCCCTGTTCTCCAGGGCCTGTCTTGCCTTTCTGGTTTTTACACATTTTGTGGATGTCCCTTTTGACCGGTGGGAAGTGATACTCCTTTGTAGTGCAGATTTGCATTGCCCGCTTGCTTGCTTGGCCAAAAAGGGCGTATGCGTTTTCTCCTGAATATATTCAGGAGAAAACGCATACGCCCTTTTTGGCCAAGTGCATCATTGTCGAAGTTGTGCCCCTCTTCCTGTGCTTTACAGGCGATTCCAACGTACCTCTTGAATTCTGTTTCCTGCTATTCTGCCTCGCTTTCAAGTCCGCCTCGTTGCCTTCCCTCAACAGATTTTTGGACGATAGTTGGCCTTGATTACTCTGCCAGTTTGTGAATTGCTGTGCCCCTGAGCTCCATTTTTCAACTCGTTTTTTGTGAGCTGAACGCAAGTCCAAACTTTTGGTTCAGGACCTCTACTGGTTCCCGGTGGGTGGCTGAGACTTTGGTTCATTCTTCTTCCTGCCGGGAAATTAGAGTGACATGTGCCCATCCAAATGCCTAACAGCTACTCTCTCATTGGTTCTCCCTCTTCCCTTTCATCCTCTGCCAAATTGGCAACCTGTGCGAACCAGGAGCTTAAAGGGGCTGTCTCTCCAAGTTGGGAGATTGATAGGAAAGCAGTTGGAAAGTCAAACCGGAGCACCAGGAGAGGGGCTCTTCATTGAGTTTTAGAAACCTTTCGTATTCACAGTGTGTCCATTCTCTAGGTTTCCCGTACACGTTATAGCTGTAGTAATATTCCCTTCCACCTGGAGAGCTGGGACCCATGGAATGGGTGCCATGCATTATTGCTTTAAAGGGTCTGCATTTGCTCACCCAATCTCACCAATCCTCTCAGTCCCAAGTGTCCAGCCTTATGCCACATCCAGCTGTCATTGTAGATAGGGTCATTCCAGGTTGCATCAGAGACCCTGAAGGAATTGTAAAGAATTTCCCTGTTTCTTTGTTCTGTTTCTGAAATTCCTTTTTATAGTGGGTTTGAGCTGATTCTCGCGGCCATGTTTATGCCAGTCTAGACACACTTGATTCCCTTACGGAGACATATCAATACATAGGTTTTAAGATTCTTACTAGTCAGATCTATTCCTCTGCGGGAAATATGGGGTTTTGAGTCCCTTTCACTGAGGAAGGTGTAGGTCTTTTCTATTCCATAGTTGGTTTTTGGAACGGTACCTGTGCTTATATCAAAGTCTGGTTTGATGCATCACCCCACCTCTCCTTCCCCCTTAAGCAGGCATAAGTGTGTTTTCTAAATGTGAGACTCTGTTCTCTTGCCTAACTCAGTTCATGTGTAGCCATGTTTACAGGATCTTCCTAAGTGATATCTTATGATAAGTTTCTTTCCCCGTGTGACTTCTTTCACTTAGAATCATCGTACCTGAATCCAATCATTTTGCTGCTACTGGTCTTATGACCTTGATTTCGTGGCTGAGGGATATTCCATCGTACGTAAGTTCCACAATGTTTGGAACCATTTTTATATTTCCTGGGATATTTCAGGTGTACCCAGGTTGAGGTTCCTGTAAGCAGTGCAGCCCTCAATTTGGGGGTGGCTCTGTCTTATGGATTTTCAGTTTTCCCAAGGTATATTCCCTAGACTGGAAGTGCCCTTGGCTCTGTAGCTCTGTTGTTTACTTGTTTTAGGGGACACAATGCACTCCTCCAGTGAGGCAGTTGGCAACTTACATCCCGCCCATCAGCATAACAAGGCTCCCTGTTCTCCAGGGCCTGTCTTGCCTTTCTGGTTTTTACACATTTTGTGGATGTCCCTTTTGACCGGTGGGAAGTGATACTCCTTTGTAGTGCAGATTTGCATTGCCCGCTTGCTTGCTTGGCCAAAAAGGGCGTATGCGTTTTCTCCTGAATATATTCAGGAGAAAACGCATACGCCCTTTTTGGCCAAGTGCATCATTGTCGAAGTTGTGCCCCTCTTCCTGTGCTTTACAGGCGATTCCAACGTACCTCTTGAAATCTGTTTCCTGCTATTCTGCCTCGCTTTCAAGTCCACCTCGTTGCCTTCCCTCAACAGATTTTTGGACGATAGTTGGCCTTGATTACTCTGCCAGTTTGTGAATTGCTGTGCCCCTGAGCTCCATTTTTCAACTCGTTTTTTGTGAGCTGAACGCAAGTCCAAACTTTTGGTTCAGGACCTCTACTGGTTCCCGGTGGGTGGCTGAGACTTTGGTTCATTCTTCTTCCTGCCGGGAAATTAGAGTGACTTGTGCCCATCCAAATGCCTAACAGCTACTCTCTCATTGGTTCTCCCTCTTCCCTTTCATCCTCTGCCAAATTGGCAACCTGTGCGAACCAGGAGCTTAAAGGGGCTGTCTCTCCAAGTTGGGAGATTGATAGGAAAGCAGTTGGAAAGTCAAACCGGAGCACCAGGAGAGGGGCTCTTCGTTGAGTTTTAGAAACCTTTCGTATTCACAGTGTGTCCATTCTCTAGGTTTCCCGTACACGTTATAGCTGTAGTAATATTCCCTTCCACCTGGAGAGCTGGGACCCATGGAATGGGTGCCATGCATTATTGCTTTAAAGGGTCTGCATTTGCTCACCCAATCTCACCAATCCTCTCAGTCCCAAGTGTCCAGCCTTATGCCACATCCAGCTGTCATTGTAGATAGGGTCATTCCAGGTTGCATCAGAGACCCTGAAGGAATTGTAAAGAATTTCCCTGTTTCTTTGTTCTGTTTTTGAAATTCCTTTTTAGAGTGGGTTTGAGCTGATTCTCGCTGCCATGTTTATGCCAGTCTAGACGCACTTGATTCCCTTACGGAGACATATCAATACGTAGGTTTTAAGATTCTTACTAGCCAGATCTATTCCTCTGCGGGAAATATGGGGTTTTGAGTCCCTTTCACTGAGGAAGGTGTAGGTCTTGTCTATTCCATAGTTGGTTTTTGGAACGGTACCTGTGCTTATATCAAAGTCTGGTTTGATGCATCACCCCACCTCTCCTTCCCCCTTAAGCAGGCATAAGAGTGTATTCTAAATGTGAGTCTCTGTTCTCTTGCCTATCTCAGTTCATGTGTAGCCATGTTTACAGGATCTTCCTAAGTGATATCTTATGATAAGTTTCTTTTCCTGTGTGACTTCTTTCACTTAGAATCATCGTACCTGAATCCACTCATTTTGCTGCTACTGGTCTTATGACATTGATTTCGTGGCTGAGGGATATTCCATCGTACGTAAGTTCCACAATGTTTGGAACCATTTTTATATTTCCTGGGATATTTCAGGTGTACCCAGGTTGAGGTTCCTGCAAGCAGTGCAGCCCTCAATTTGGGGGTGGCTCTGTCTTATGGATTTTCAGTTTTCCCAAGGTATATTCCCTAGACTGGAAGTGCCCTTGGCTCTGTAGCTCTGTTGTTTACTTGTTTTAGGGGACACAATGCACTCCTCCAGTGAGGCAGTTGGCAACTTACATCCCGCCCATCAGCATAACAAGGCTCCCTGTTCTCCAGGGCCTGTCTTGCCTTTCTGGTTTTTACACATTTTGTGGATGTCCCTTTTGACCGGTGGGAAGTGATACTCCTTTGTAGTGCAGATTTGCATTGCCCGCTTGCTTGCTTGGCCAAAAAGGGCGTATGCGTTTTCTCCTGTATATATTCAGGAGAAAACGCATACACCCTTTTTGGCCAAGTGCATCATTGTCGAAGTTGTGCCCCTCTTCCTGTGCTTTACAGGCGATTCCAACGTACCTCTTGAAATCTGTTTCCTGCTATTCTGCCTCGCTTTCAAGTCCGCCTCGTTGCCTTCCCTCAACAGATTTTTGGACGATAGTTGGCCTTGATTACTCTGCCAGTTTGTGAATTGCTGTGCCCCTGAGCTCCATTTTTCAACTCGTTTTTTGTGAGCTGAACGCAAGTCCAAACTTTTGGTTCAGGACCTCTACTGGTTCCCGGTGGGTGGCTGAGACTTTGGTTCATTCTTCTCCCTGCCGGGAAATTAGAGTGACATGTGCCCATCCAAATGCCTAACAGCTACTCTCTCATTGGTTCTCCCTCTTCCCTTTCATCCTCTGCCAAATTGGCAACCTGTGCGAACCAGGAGCTTAAAGGGGCTGTCTCTCCAAGTTGGGAGATTGATAGGAAAGCAGTTGGAAAGTCAAACCGGAGCACCAGGAGAGGGGCTCTTCGTTGAGTTTTAGAAACCTTTCGTATTCACAGTGTGTCCATTCTCTAGGTTTCCCGTACACGTTATAGCTGTAGTAATATTCCCTTCCACCTGGAGAGCTGGGACCCATGGAATGGGTGCCATGCATTATTGCTTTAAAGGGTCTGCATTTGCTCACCCAATCTCACCAATCCTCTCAGTCCCAAGTGTCCAGCCTTATGCCACATCCAGCTGTCATTGTAGATAGGGTCATTCCAGGTTGCATCAGAGACCCTGAAGGAATTGTAAAGAATTTCCCTGTTTCTTTGTTCTGTTTTTGAAATTCCTTTTTAGAGTGGGTTTGAGCTGATTCTCGCTGCCATGTTTATGCCAGTCTAGACGCACTTGATTCCCTTACGGAGACATATCAATACGTAGGTTTTAAGATTCTTACTAGCCAGATCTATTCCTCTGCGGGAAATATGGGGTTTTGAGTCCCTTTCACTGAGGAAGGTGTAGGTCTTGTCTATTCCATAGTTGGTTTTTGGAACGGTACCTGTGCTTATATCAAAGTCTGGTTTGATGCATCACCCCACCTCTCCGTCCCCCTTAAGCAGGCATAAGAGTGTTTTCTAAATGTGAGACTCTGTTCTCTTGCCTAACTCAGTTCATGTGTAGCCATGTTTACAGGATCTTCCTAAGTGATATCTTATGATAAGTTTCTTTTCCCGTGTGACTTCTTTCACTTAGAATCATCGTACCTGAATCCACTCATTTTGCTGCTACTGGTCTTATGACCTTGATTTCGTGGCTGAGGGATATTCCATCGTACGTAAGTTCCACAATGTTTGGAACCATTTTTATATTTCCTGGGATATTTCAGGTGTACCCAGGTTGAGGTTCCTGTAAGCAGTGCAGCCCTGAATTTGGGGGTGGCTCTGTCTTATGGATTTTCAGTTTTCCCAAGGTATATTCCCTAGACTGGAAGTGCCCTTGGCTCTGTAGCTCTGTTGTTTACTTGTTTTAGGGGACACAATGCACTCCTCCAGTGAGGCAGTTGGCAACTTACATCCCGCCCATCAGCATAACAAGGCTCCCTGTTCTCCAGGGCCTGTCTTGCCTTTCTGGTTTTTACACATTTTGTGGATGTCCCTTTTGACCGGTGGGAAGTGATACTCCTTTGTAGTGCAGATTTGCATTGCCCGCTTGCTTGCTTGGCCAAAAAGGGCGTATGCGTTTTCTCCTGAATATATTCAGGAGAAAACGCATACGCCCTTTTTGGCCAAGTGCATCATTGTCGAAGTTGTGCCCCTCTTCCTGTGCTTTACAGGCGATTCCAACGTACCTCTTGAAATCTGTTTCCTGCTATTCTGCCTCGCTTTCAAGTCCACCTCGTTGCCTTCCCTCAACAGATTTTTGGACGATAGTTGGCCTTGATTACTCTGCCAGTTTGTGAATTGCTGTGCCCCTGAGCTCCATTTTTCAACTCGTTTTTTGTGAGCTGAACGCAAGTCCAAACTTTTGGTTCAGGACCTCTACTGGTTCCCGGTGGGTGGCTGAGACTTTGGTTCATTCTTCTTCCTGCCGGGAAATTAGAGTGACTTGTGCCCATCCAAATGCCTAACAGCTACTCTCTCATTGGTTCTCCCTCTTCCCTTTCATCCTCTGCCAAATTGGCAACCTGTGCGAACCAGGAGCTTAAAGGGGCTGTCTCTCCAAGTTGGGAGATTGATAGGAAAGCAGTTGGAAAGTCAAACCGGAGCACCAGGAGAGGGGCTCTTCGTTGAGTTTTAGAAACCTTTCGTATTCACAGTGTGTCCATTCTCTAGGTTTCCCGTACACGTTATAGCTGTAGTAATATTCCCTTCCACCTGGAGAGCTGGGACCCATGGAATGGGTGCCATGCATTATTGCTTTAAAGGGTCTGCATTTGCTCACCCAATCTCACCAATCCTCTCAGTCCCAAGTGTCCAGCCTTATGCCACATCCAGCTGTCATTGTAGATAGGGTCATTCCAGGTTGCATCAGAGACCCTGAAGGAATTGTAAAGAATTTCCCTGTTTCTTTGTTCTGTTTTTGAAATTCCTTTTTAGAGTGGGTTTGAGCTGATTCTCGCTGCCATGTTTATGCCAGTCTAGACGCACTTGATTCCCTTATGGAGACATATCAATACGTAGGTTTTAAGATTCTTACTAGCCAGATCTATTCCTCTGCGGGAAATATGGGGTTTTGAGTCCCTTTCACTGAGGAAGGTGTAGGTCTTGTCTATTCCATAGTTGGTTTTTGGAACGGTACCTGTGCTTATATCAAAGTCTGGTTTGATGCATCACCCCACCTCTCCTTCCCCCTTAAGCAGGCATAAGAGTGTTTTCTAAATGTGAGACTCTGTTCTCTTGCCTAACTCAGTTCATGTGTAGCCATGTTTACAGGATCTTCCTAAGTGATATCTTATGATAAGTTTCTTTTCCCGTGTGACTTCTTTCACTTAGAATCATCGTACCTGAGTCCACTCATTTTGCTGCTACTGGTCTTATGACATTGATTTCGTGGCTGAGGGATATTCCATCGTACGTAAGTTCCACAATGTTTGGAACCATTTTTATATTTCCTGGGATATTTCAGGTGTACCCAGGTTGAGGTTCCTGCAAGCAGTGCAGCCCTCAATTTGGGGGTGGCTCTGTCTTATGGATTTTCAGTTTTCCCAAGGTATATTCCCTAGACTGGAAGTGCCCTTGGCTCTGTAGCTCTGTTGTTTACTTGTTTTAGGGGACACAATGCACTCCTCCAGTGAGGCAGTTGGCAACTTACATCCCGCCCATCAGCATAACAAGGCTCCCTGTTCTCCAGGGCCTGTCTTGCCTTTCTGGTTTTTACACATTTTGTGGATGTCCCTTTTGACCGGTGGGAAGTGATACTCCTTTGTAGTGCAGATTTGCATTGCCCGCTTGCTTGCTTGGCCAAAAAGGGCGTATGCGTTTTCTCCTGAATATATTCAGGAGAAAACGCATACGCCCTTTTTGGCCAAGTGCATCATTGTCGAAGTTGTGCCCCTCTTCCTGTGCTTTACAGGCGATTCCAACGTACCTCTTGAAATCTGTTTCCTGCTATTCTGCCTCGCTTTCCAGTCCGCCTCGTTGCCTTCCCTCAACAGATTTTTGGACGATAGTTGGCCTTGATTACTCTGCCAGTTTGTGAATTGCTGTGCCCCTGAGCTCCATTTTTCAACTCGTTTTTTGTGAGCTGAACGCAAGTCCAAACTTTTGGTTCAGGACCTCTACTGGTTCCCGGTGGGTGGCTGAGACTTTGGTTCATTCTTCTTCCTGCCGGGAAATTAGAGTGACTTGTGCCCATCCAAATGCCTAACAGCTACTCTCTCATTGGTTCTCCCTCTTCCCTTTCATCCTCTGCCAAATTGGCAACCTGTGCGAACCAGGAGCTTAAAGGGGCTGCCTCTCCAAGTTGGGAGATTGATAGGAAAGCAGTTGGAAAGTCAAACCGGAGCACCAGGAGAGGGGCTCTTCGTTGAGTTTTAGAAACCTTTCGTATTCACAGTGTGTCCATTCTCTAGGTTTCCCGTACACGTTATAGCTGTAGTAATATTCCCTTCCACCTGGAGAGCTGGGACCCATGGAATGGGTGCCATGCATTATTGCTTTAAAGGGTCTGCATTTGCTCACCCAATCTCACCAATCCTCTCAGTCCCAAGTGTCCAGCCTTATGCCACATCCAGCTGTCATTGTAGATAGGGTCATTCCAGGTTGCATCAGAGACCCTGAAGGAATTGTAAAGAATTTCCCTGTTTCTTTGTTCTGTTTTTGAAATTCCTTTTTAGAGTGGGTTTGAGCTGATTCTCGCTGCCATGTTTATGCCAGTCTAGACGCACTTGATTCCCTTACGGAGACATATCAATACGTAGGTTTTAAGATTCTTACTAGCCAGATCTATTCCTCTGCGGGAAATATGGGGTTTTGAGTCCCTTTCACTGAGGAAGGTGTAGGTCTTGTCTATTCCATAGTTGGTTTTTGGAACGGTACCTGTGCTTATATCAAAGTCTGGTTTGATGCGTCACCCCACCTCTCCTTCCCCCTTAAGCAGGCATAAGAGTGTTTTCTAAATGTGAGACTCTGTTCTCTTGCCTAACTCAGTTCATGTGTAGCCATGTTTACAGGATCTTCCTAAGTGATATCTTATGATAAGTTTCTTTTCCCGTGTGACTTCTTTCACTTAGAATCATCGTACCTGAATCCACTCATTTTGCTGCTACTGGTCTTATGACCTTGATTTCGTGGCTGAGGGATATTCCATCGTACGTAAGTTCCACAATGTTTGGAACCATTTTTATATTTCCTGGGATATTTCAGGTGTACCCAGGTTGAGGTTCCTGTAAGCAGTGCAGCCCTCAATTTGGGGGTGGCTCTGTCTTATGGATTTTCAGTTTTCCCAAGGTATATTCCCTAGACTGGAAGTGCCCTTGGCTCTGTAGCTCTGTTGTTTACTTGTTTTAGGGGACACAATGCACTCCTCCAGTGAGGCAGTTGGCAACTTACATCCCGCCCATCAGCATAACAAGGCTCCCTGTTCTCCAGGGCCTGTCTTGCCTTTCTGGTTTTTACACATTTTGTGGATGTCCCTTTTGACCGGTGGGAAGTGATACTCCTTTGTAGTGCAGATTTGCATTGCCCGCTTGCTTGCTTGGCCAAAAAGGGCGTATGCGTTTTCTCCTGAATATATTCAGGAGAAAACGCATACGCCCTTTTTGGCCAAGTGCATCATTGTCGAAGTTGTGCCCCTCTTCCTGTGCTTTACAGGCGATTCCAACGTACCTCTTGAAATCTGTTTCCTGCTATTCTGCCTCGCTTTCCAGTCCGCCTCGTTGCCTTCCCTCAACAGATTTTTGGACGATAGTTGGCCTTGATTACTCTGCCAGTTTGTGAATTGCTGTGCCCCTGAGCTCCATTTTTCAACTCGTTTTTTGTGAGCTGAACGCAAGTCCAAACTTTTGGTTCAGGACCTCTACTGGTTCCCGGTGGGTGGCTGAGACTTTGGTTCATTCTTCTTCCTGCCGGGAAATTAGAGTGACTTGTGCCCATCCAAATGCCTAACAGCTACTCTCTCATTGGTTCTCCCTCTTCCCTTTGATCCTCTGCCAAATTGGCAACCTGTGCGAACCAGGAGCTTAAAGGGGCTGTCTCTCCAAGTTGGGAGATTGATAGGAAAGCAGTTGGAAAGTCAAACCGGAGCACCAGGAGAGGGGCTCTTCGTTGAGTTTTAGAAACCTTTCGTATTCACAGTGTGTCCATTCTCTAGGTTTCCCGTACACGTTATAGCTGTAGTAATATTCCCTTCCACCTGGAGAGCTGGGACCCATGGAATGGGTGCCATGCATTATTGCTTTAAAGGGTCTGCATTTGCTCACCCAATCTCACCAATCCTCTCAGTCCCAAGTGTCCAGCCTTATGCCACATCCAGCTGTCATTGTAGATAGGGTCATTCCAGGTTGCATCAGAGACCCTGAAGGAATTGTAAAGAATTTCCCTGTTTCTTTGTTCTGTTTTTGAAATTCCTTTTTAGAGTGGGTTTGAGCTGATTCTCGCTGCCATGTTTATGCCAGTCTAGACGCACTTGATTCCCTTACGGAGACATATCAATACGTAGGTTTTAAGATTCTTACTAGCCAGATCTATTCCTCTGCGGGAAATATGGGGTTTTGAGTCCCTTTCACTGAGGAAGGTGTAGGTCTTGTCTATTCCATAGTTGGTTTTTGGAACGGTACCTGTGCTTATATCAAAGTCTGGTTTGATGCGTCACCCCACCTCTCCTTCCCCCTTAAGCAGGCATAAGAGTGTTTTCTAAATGTGAGACTCTGTTCTCTTGCCTAACTCAGTTCATGTGTAGCCATGTTTACAGGATCTTCCTAAGTGATATCTTATGATAAGTTTCTTTTCCCGTGTGACTTCTTTCACTTAGAATCATCGTACCTGAATCCACTCATTTTGCTGCTACTGGTCTTATGACATTGATTTCGTGGCTGAGGGATATTCCATCGTACGTAAGTTCCACAATGTTTGGAACCATTTTTATATTTCCTGGGATATTTCAGGTGTACCCAGGTTGAGGTTCCTGTAAGCAGTGCAGCCCTGAATTTGGGGGTGGCTCTGTCTTATGGATTTTCAGTTTTCCCAAGGTATATTCCCTAGACTGGAAGTGCCCTTGGCTCTGTAGCTCTGTTGTTTACTTGTTTTAGGGGACACAATGCACTCCTCCAGTGAGGCAGTTGGCAACTTACATCCCGCCCATCAGCATAACAAGGCTCCCTGTTCTCCAGGGCCTGTCTTGCCTTTCTGGTTTTTACACATTTTGTGGATGTCCCTTTTGACCGGTGGGAAGTGATACTCCTTTGTAGTGCAGATTTGCATTGCCCGCTTGCTTGCTTGGCCAAAAAGGGCGTATGCGTTTTCTCCTGAATATATTCAGGAGAAAACGCATACGCCCTTTTTGGCCAAGTGCATCATTGTCGAAGTTGTGCCCCTCTTCCTGTGCTTTACAGGCGATTCCAACGTACCTCTTGAAATCTGTTTCCTGCTATTCTGCCTCGCTTTCAAGTCCGCCTCGTTGCCTTCCCTCAACAGATTTTTGGACGATAGTTGGCCTTGATTACTCTGCCAGTTTGTGAATTGCTGTGCCCCTGAGCTCCATTTTTCAACTCGTTTTTTGTGAGCTGAACGCAAGTCCAAACTTTTGGTTCAGGACCTCTACTGGTTCCCGGTGGGTGGCTGAGACTTTGGTTCATTCTTCTTCCTGCCGGGAAATTAGAGTGACTTGTGCCCATCCAAATGCCTAACAGCTACTCTCTCATTGGTTCTCCCTCTTCCCTTTCATCCTCTGCCAAATTGGCAACCTGTGCGAACCAGGAGCTTAAAGGGGCTGTCTCTCCAAGTTGGGAGATTGATAGGAAAGCAGTTGGAAAGTCAAACCGGAGCACCAGGAGAGGGGCTCTTCGTTGAGTTTTAGAAACCTTTCGTATTCACAGTGTGTCCATTCTCTAGGTTTCCCGTACACGTTATAGCTGTAGTAATATTCCCTTCCACCTGGAGAGCTGGGACCCATGGAATGGGTGCCATGCATTATTGCTTTAAAGGGTCTGCATTTGCTCACCCAATCTCACCAATCCTCTCAGTCCCAAGTGTCCAGCCTTATGCCACATCCAGCTGTCATTGTAGATAGGGTCATTCCAGGTTGCATCAGAGACCCTGAAGGAATTGTAAAGAATTTCCCTGTTTCTTTGTTCTGTTTTTGAAATTCCTTTTTAGAGTGGGTTTGAGCTGATTCTCGCTGCCATGTTTATGCCAGTCTAGACGCACTTGATTCCCTTACGGAGACATATCAATACGTAGGTTTTAAGATTCTTACTAGCCAGATCTATTCCTCTGCGGGAAATATGGGGTTTTGAGTCCCTTTCACTGAGGAAGGTGTAGGTCGTGTCTATTCCATAGTTGGTTTTTGGAACGGTACCTGTGCTTATATCAAAGTCTGGTTTGATGCGTCACCCCACCTCTCCTTCCCCCTTAAGCAGGCATAAGAGTGTTTTCTAAATGTGAGACTCTGTTCTCTTGCCTAACTCAGTTCATGTGTAGCCATGTTTACAGGATCTTCCTAAGTGATACCTTATGATAAGTTTCTTTCCCCGTGTGACTTCTTTCACTTAGAATCATCGTACCTGAATCCACTCATTTTGCTGCTACTGGTCTTATGACCTTGATTTCGTGGCTGAGGGATATTCCATCGTACGTAAGTTCCACAATGTTTGGAACCATTTTTATATTTCCTGGGATATTTCAGGTGTACCCAGGTTGAGGTTCCTGTAAGCAGTGCAGCCCTCAATTTGGGGGTGGCTCTGTCTTATGGATTTTCAGTTTTCCCAAGGTATATTCCCTAGACTGGAAGTGCCCTTGGCTCTGTAGCTCTGTTGTTTACTTGTTTTAGGGGACACAATGCACTCCTCCAGTGAGGCAGTTGGCAACTTACATCCCGCCCATCAGCATAACAAGGCTCCCTGTTCTCCAGGGCCTGTCTTGCCTTTCTGGTTTTTACACATTTTGTGGATGTCCCTTTTGACCGGTGGGAAGTGATACTCCTTTGTAGTGCAGATTTGCATTGCCCGCTTGCTTGCTTGGCCAAAAAGGGCGTATGCGTTTTCTCCTGAATATATTCAGGAGAAAACGCATACGCCCTTTTTGGCCAAGTGCATCATTGTCGAAGTTGTGCCCCTCTTCCTGTGCTTTACAGGCGATTCCAACGTACCTCTTGAAATCTGTTTCCTGCTATTCTGCCTCGCTTTCCAGTCCGCCTCGTTGCCTTCCCTCAACAGATTTTTGGACGATAGTTGGCCTTGATTACTCTGCCAGTTTGTGAATTGCTGTGCCCCTGAGCTCCATTTTTCAACTCGTTTTTTGTGAGCTGAACGCAAGTCCAAACTTTTGGTTCAGGACCTCTACTGGTTCCCGGTGGGTGGCTGAGACTTTGGTTCATTCTTCTTCCTGCCGGGAAATTAGAGTGACTTGTGCCCATCCAAATGCCTAACAGCTACTCTCTCATTGGTTCTCCCTCTTCCCTTTGATCCTCTGCCAAATTGGCAACCTGTGCGAACCAGGAGCTTAAAGGGGCTGTCTCTCCAAGTTGGGAGATTGATAGGAAAGCAGTTGGAAAGTCAAACCGGAGCACCAGGAGAGGGGCTCTTCGTTGAGTTTTAGAAACCTTTCGTATTCACAGTGTGTCCATTCTCTAGGTTTCCCGTACACGTTATAGCTGTAGTAATATTCCCTTCCACCTGGAGAGCTGGGACCCATGGAATGGGTGCCATGCATTATTGCTTTAAAGGGTCTGCATTTGCTCACCCAATCTCACCAATCCTCTCAGTCCCAAGTGTCCAGCCTTATGCCACATCCAGCTGTCATTGTAGATAGGGTCATTCCAGGTTGCATCAGAGACCCTGAAGGAATTGTAAAGAATTTCCCTGTTTCTTTGTTCTGTTTTTGAAATTCCTTTTTAGAGTGGGTTTGAGCTGATTCTCGCTGCCATGTTTATGCCAGTCTAGACGCACTTGATTCCCTTACGGAGACATATCAATACGTAGGTTTTAAGATTCTTACTAGCCAGATCTATTCCTCTGCGGGAAATATGGGGTTTTGAGTCCCTTTCACTGAGGAAGGTGTAGGTCTTGTCTATTCCATAGTTGGTTTTTGGAACGGTACCTGTGCTTATATCAAAGTCTGGTTTGATGCGTCACCCCACCTCTCCTTCCCCCTTAAGCAGGCATAAGAGTGTTTTCTAAATGTGAGACTCTGTTCTCTTGCCTAACTCAGTTCATGTGTAGCCATGTTTACAGGATCTTCCTAAGTGATATCTTATGATAAGTTTCTTTTCCCGTGTGACTTCTTTCACTTAGAATCATCGTACCTGAATCCACTCATTTTGCTGCTACTGGTCTTATGACATTGATTTCGTGGCTGAGGGATATTCCATCGTACGTAAGTTCCACAATGTTTGGAACCATTTTTATATTTCCTGGGATATTTCAGGTGTACCCAGGTTGAGGTTCCTGTAAGCAGTGCAGCCCTGAATTTGGGGGTGGCTCTGTCTTATGGATTTTCAGTTTTCCCAAGGTATATTCCCTAGACTGGAAGTGCCCTTGGCTCTGTAGCTCTGTTGTTTACTTGTTTTAGGGGACACAATGCACTCCTCCAGTGAGGCAGTTGGCAACTTACATCCCGCCCATCAGCATAACAAGGCTCCCTGTTCTCCAGGGCCTGTCTTGCCTTTCTGGTTTTTACACATTTTGTGGATGTCCCTTTTGACCGGTGGGAAGTGATACTCCTTTGTAGTGCAGATTTGCATTGCCCGCTTGCTTGCTTGGCCAAAAAGGGCGTATGCGTTTTCTCCTGAATATATTCAGGAGAAAACGCATACGCCCTTTTTGGCCAAGTGCATCATTGTCGAAGTTGTGCCCCTCTTCCTGTGCTTTACAGGCGATTCCAACGTACCTCTTGAAATCTGTTTCCTGCTATTCTGCCTCGCTTTCAAGTCCGCCTCGTTGCCTTCCCTCAACAGATTTTTGGACGATAGTTGGCCTTGATTACTCTGCCAGTTTGTGAATTGCTGTGCCCCTGAGCTCCATTTTTCAACTCGTTTTTTGTGAGCCGAACGCAAGTCCAAACTTTTGGTTCAGGATCTCTACTGGTTCCCGGTGGGTGGCTGAGACTTTGGTTCATTCTTCTTCCTGCCGGGAAATTAGAGTGACTTGTGCCCATCCAAATGCCTAACAGCTACTCTCTCATTGGTTCTCCCTCTTCCCTTTCATCCTCTGCCAAATTGGCAACCTGTGCGAACCAGGAGCTTAAAGGGGCTGTCTCTCCAAGTTGGGAGATTGATAGGAAAGCAGTTGGAAAGTCAAACCGGAGCACCAGGAGAGGGGCTCTTCGTTGAGTTTTAGAAACCTTTCGTATTCACAGTGTGTCCATTCTCTAGGTATCCCGTACACGTTATAGCTGTAGTAATATTCCCTTCCACCTGGAGAGCTGGGACCCATGGAATGGGTGCCATGCATTATTGCTTTAAAGGGTCTGCATTTGCTCACCCAATCTCACCAATCCTCTCAGTCCCAAGTGTCCAGCCTTATGCCACATCCAGCTGTCATTGTAGATAGGGTCATTCCAGGTTGCATCAGAGACCCTGAAGGAATTGTAAAGAATTTCCCTGTTTCTTTGTTCTGTTTTTGAAATTCCTTTTTAGAGTGGGTTTGAGCTGATTCTCGCTGCCATGTTTATGCCAGTCTAGACGTACTTGATTCCCTTACGGAGACATATCAATACGTAGGTTTTAAGATTCTTACTAGTAAGATCTATTCCTCTGCGGGAAATATGGGGTTTTGAGTCCCTTTCACTGAGGAAGGTGTAGGTCTTGTCTATTCCATAGTTGGTTTTTGGAACGGTACCTGTGCTTATATCAAAGTCTGGTTTGATGCATCACCCCACCTCTCCTTCCCCCTTAAGCAGGCATAAGAGTGTTTTCTAAATGTGAGACTCTGTTCTCTTGCCTAACTCAGTTCATGTGTAGCCATGTTTACAGGATCTTCCTAAGTGATATCTTATGATAAGTTTCTTTTCCTGTGTGACTTCTTTCACTTAGAATCATCGTACCTGAATCCACTCATTTTGCTGCTACTGGTCTTATGACCTTGATTTCGTGGCTGAGGGATATTCCATCGTACGTAAGTTCCACAATGTTTGGAACCATTTTTATATTTCCTGGGATATTTCAGGTGTACCCAGGTTGAGGTTCCTGCAAGCAGTGCAGCCCTCAATTTGGGGGTGGCTCTGTCTTATGGATTTTCAGTTTTCCCAAGGTATATTCCCTAGACTGGAAGTGCCCTTGGCTCTGTAGCTCTGTTGTTTACTTGTTTTAGGGGACACAATGCACTCCTCCAGTGAGGCAGTTGGCAACTTACATCCCACCCATCAGCATAACAAGGCTCCCTGTTCTCCAGGGCCTGTCTTGCCTTTCTGGTTTTTACACATTTTGTGGATGTCCCTTTTGACCGGTGGGAAGTGATACTCCTTTGTAGTGCAGATTTGCATTGCCCGCTTGCTTGCTTGGCCAAAAAGGGCGTATGCGTTTTCTCCTGAATATATTCAGGAGAAAACGCATACGCCCTTTTTGGCCAAGTGCATCATTGTCGAAGTTGTGCCCCTCTTCCTGTGCTTTACAGGCGATTCCAACGTACCTCTTGAATTCTGTTTCCTGCTATTCTGCCTCGCTTTCAAGTCCGCCTCGTTGCCTTCCCTCAACAGATTTTTGGACGATAGTTGGCCTTGATTACTCTGCCAGTTTGTGAATTGCTGTGCCCATGAGCTCCATTTTTCAACTCGTTTTTTGTGAGCTGAACGCAAGTCCAAACTTTTGGTTCAGGACCTCTACTGGTTCCCGGTGGGTGGCTGAGACTTTGGTTCATTCTTCTTCCTGCCGGGAAATTAGAGTGACATGTGCCCATCCAAATGCCTAACAGCTACTCTCTCATTGGTTCTCCCTCTTCCCTTTCATCCTCTGCCAAATTGGCAACCTGTGCGAACCAGGAGCTTAAAGGGGCTGTCTCTCCAAGTTGGGAGATTGATAGGAAAGCAGTTGGAAAGTCAAACCGGAGCACCAGGAGAGGGGCTCTTCATTGAGTTTTAGAAACCTTTCGTATTCACAGTGTGTCCATTCTCTAGGTTTCCCGTACACGTTATAGCTGTAGTAATATTCCCTTCCACCTGGAGAGCTGGGACCCATGGAATGGGTGCCATGCATTATTGCTTTAAAGGGTCTGCATTTGCTCACCCAATCTCACCAATCCTCTCAGTCCCAAGTGTCCAGCCTTATGCCACATCCAGCTGTCATTGTAGATAGGGTCATTCCAGGTTGCATCAGAGACCCTGAAGGAATTGTAAAGAATTTCCCTGTTTCTTTGTTCTGTTTTTGAAATTCCTTTTTAGAGTGGGTTTGAGCTGATTCTCGCGGCCATGTTTATGCCAGTCTAGACACACTTGATTCCCTTACGGAGACATATCAATACATAGGTTTTAAGATTCTTACTAGTCAGATCTATTCCTCTGCAGGAAATATGGGGTTTTGAGTCCCTTTCACTGAGGAAGGTGTAGGTCTTGTCTATTCCATAGTTGGTTTTTGGAACGGTACCTGTGCTTATATCAAACTCGGGTTTGATGCATCACCCCACCTCTCCTTCCCCCTTAAGCAGGCATAAGAGTGTTTTCTAAATGTGAGACTCTGTTCTCTTGCCTAACTCAGTTCAGGTGTAGCCATGTTTACAGGATCTTCCTAAGTGATATCTTATGATAAGTTTCTTTTCCCGTGTGACTTCTTTCACTTAGAATCATCGTACCTGAATCCAATCATTTTGCTGCTACTGGTCTTATGACCTTGATTTCGTGGCTGAGGGATATTCCATCGTACGTAAGTTCCACAATGTTTGGAACCATTTTTATATTTCCTGGGATATTTCAGGTGTACCCAGGTTGAGGTTCCTGTAAGCAGTGCAGCCCTCAATTTGGGGGTGGCTCTGTCTTATGGATTTTCAGTTTTCCCAAGGTATATTCCCTAGACTGGAAGTGCCCTTGGCTCTGTAGCTCTGTTGTTTACTTGTTTTAGGGGACACAATGCACTCCTCCAGTGAGGCAGTTGGCAACTTACATCCCGCCCATCAGCATAACAAGGCTCCCTGTTCTCCAGGGCCTGTCTTGCCTTTCTGGTTTTTACACATTTTGTGGATGTCCCTTTTGACCGGTGGGAAGTGATACTCCTTTGTAGTGCAGATTTGCATTGCCCGCTTGCTTGCTTGGCCAAAAAGGGCGTATGCGTTTTCTCCTGAATATATTCAGGAGAAAACGCATACGCCCTTTTTGGCCAAGTGCATCATTGTCGAAGTTGTGCCCCTCTTCCTGTGCTTTACAGGCGATTCCAACGTACCTCTTGAAATCTGTTTCCTGCTATTCTGCCTCGCTTTCAAGTCCGCCTCGTTGCCTTCCCTCAACAGATTTTTGGACGATAGTTGGCCTTGATTACTCTGCCAGTTTGTGAATTGCTGTGCCCCTGAGCTCCATTTTTCAACTCGTTTTTTGTGAGCTGAACGCAAGTCCAAACTTTTGGTTCAGGACCTCTACTGGTTCCCGGTGGGTGGCTGAGACTTTTGTTCATTCTTCTCCCTGCCGGGAAATTAGAGTGACATGTGCCCATCCAAATGCCTAACAGCTACTCTCTCATTGGTTCTCCCTCTTCCCTTTCATCCTCTGCCAAATTGGCAACCTGTGCGAACCAGGAGCTTAAAGGGGCTGTCTCTCCAAGTTGGGAGATTGATAGGAAAGCAGTTGGAAAGTCAAACCGGAGCACCAGGAGAGGGGCTCTTCGTTGAGTTTTAGAAACCTTTCGTATTCACAGTGTGTCCATTCTCTAGGTTTCCCGTACACGTTATAGCTGTAGTAATATTCCCTTCCACCTGGAGAGCTGGGACCCATGGAATGGGTGCCATGCATTATTGCTTTAAAGGGTCTGCATTTGCTCACCCAATCTCACCAATCCTCTCAGTCCCAAGTGTCCAGCCTTATGCCACATCCAGCTGTCATTGTAGATAGGGTCATTCCAGGTTGCATCAGAGACCCTGAAGGAATTGTAAAGAATTTCCCTGTTTCTTTGTTCTGTTTTTGAAATTCCTTTTTAGAGTGGGTTTGAGCTGATTCTCGCTGCCATGTTTATGCCAGTCTAGACGCACTTGATTCCCTTACGGAGACATATCAATACGTAGGTTTTAAGATTCTTACTAGCCAGATCTATTCCTCTGCGGGAAATATGGGGTTTTGAGTCCCTTTCACTGAGGAAGGTGGAGGTCTTGTCTATTCTATAGTTGGTTTTTGGAACGGTACCTGTGCTTATATCAAAGTCTGGTTTGATGCATCACCCCACCTCTCCTTCCCCCTTAAGCAGGCATAAGAGTGTTTTCTAAATGTGAGACTCTGTTCTCTTGCCTAACTCAGTTCATGTGTAGCCATGTTTACAGGATCTTCCTAAGTGATATCTTATGATAAGTTTCTTTTCCCGTGTGACTTCTTTCACTTAGAATCATCGTACCTGAATCCACTCATTTTGCTGCTACTGGTCTTATGACCTTGATTTCGTGGCTGAGGGATATTCCATCGTACGTAAGTTCCACAATGTTTGGAACCATTTTTATATTTCCTGGGATATTTCAGGTGTACCCAGGTTGAGGTTCCTGTAAGCAGTGCAGCCCTCAATTTGGGGGTGGCTCTGTCTTATGGATTTTCAGTTTTCCCAAGGTATATTCCCTAGACTGGAAGTGCCCTTGGCTCTGTAGCTCTGTTGTTTACTTGTTTTAGGGGACACAATGCACTCCTCCAGTGAGGCAGTTGGCAACTTACATCCCGCCCATCAGCATAACAAGGCTCCCTGTTCTCCAGGGCCTGTCTTGCCTTTCTGGTTTTTACACATTTTGTGGATGTCCCTTTTGACCGGTGGGAAGTGATACTCCTTTGTAGTGCAGATTTGCATTGCCCGCTTGCTTGCTTGGCCAAAAAGGGCGTATGCGTTTTCTCCTGAATATATTCAGGAGAAAACGCATACGCCCTTTTTGGCCAAGTGCATCATTGTCGAAGTTGTGCCCCTCTTCCTGTGCTTTACAGGCGATTCCAACGTACCTCTTGAAATCTGTTTCCTGCTATTCTGCCTCGCTTTCAAGTCCGCCTCGCTGCCTTCCCTCAACAGATTTTTGGACGATAGTTGGCCTTGATTACTCTGCCAGTTTGTGAATTGCTGTGCCCCTGAGCTCCATTTTTCAACTCGTTTTTTGTGAGCTGAACGCAAGTCCAAACTTTTGGTTCAGGATCTCTACTGGTTCCCGGTGGGTGGCTGAGACTTTGGTTCATTCTTCTTCCTGCCGGGAAATTAGAGTGACTTGTGCCCATCCAAATGCCTAACAGCTACTCTCTCATTGGTTCTCCCTCTTCCCTTTCATCCTCTGCCAAATTGGCAACCTGTGCGAACCAGGAGCTTAAAGGGGCTGTCTCTCCAAGTTGGGAGATTGATAGGAAAGCAGTTGGAAAGTCAAACCGGAGCACCAGGAGAGGGGCTCTTCGTTGAGTTTTAGAAACCTTTCGTATTCACAGTGTGTCCATTCTCTAGGTTTCCCGTACAAGTTATAGCTGTAGTAATATTCCCTTCCACCTGGAGAGCTGGGACCCATGGAATGGGTGCCATGCATTATTGCTTTAAAGGGTCTGCATTTGCTCACCCAATCTCACCAATCCTCTCAGTCCCAAGTGTCCAGCCTTATGCCACATCCAGCTGTCATTGTAGATAGGGTCATTCCAGGTTGCATCAGAGACCCTGAAGGAATTGTAAAGAATTTCCCTGTTTCTTTGTTCTGTTTTTGAAATTCCTTTTTAGAGTGGGTTTGAGCTGATTCTCGCTGCCATGTTTATGCCAGTCTAGACGCACTAGATTCCCTTACGGAGACATATCAATACGTAGGTTTTAAGATTCTTACTAGCCAGATCTATTCCTCTGCGGGAAATATGGGGTTTTGAGTCCCTTTCACTGAGGAAGGTGTAGGTCTTGTCTATTCCATAGTTGGTTTTTGGAACGGTACCTGTGCTTATATCAAAGTCTGGTTTGATGCATCACCCCACCTCTCCTTCCCCCTTAAGCAGGCATAAGAGTGTTTTCTAAATGTGAGACTCTGTTCTCTTGCCTAACTCAGTTCATGTGTAGCCATGTTTACAGGATCTTCCTAAGTGATATCTTATGATAAGTTTCTTTTCCCGTGTGACTTCTTTCACTTAGAATCATCGTACCTGAATCCACTCATTTTGCTGCTACTGGTCTTATGACCTTGATTTCGTGGCTGAGGGATATTCCATCGTACGTAAGTTCCACAATGTTTGGAACCATTTTTATATTTCCTGGGATATTTCAGGTGTACCCAGGTTGAGGTTCCTGCAAGCAGTGCAGCCCTCAATTTGGGGGTGGCTCTGTCTTATGGATTTTCAGTTTTCCCAAGGTATATTCCCTAGACTGGAAGTGCCCTTGGCTCTGTAGCTCTGTTGTTTACTTGTTTTAGGGGACACAATGCACTCCTCCAGTGAGGCAGTTGGCAACTTACATCCCGCCCATCAGCATAACAAGGCTCCCTGTTCTCCAGGGCCTGTCTTGCCTTTCTGGTTTTTACACATTTTGTGGATGTCCCTTTTGACCGGTGGGAAGTGATACTCCTTTGTAGTGCAGATTTGCATTGCCCGCTTGCTTGCTTGGCCAAAAAGGGCGTATGCGTTTTCTCCTGAATATATTCAGGAGAAAACGCATACGCCCTTTTTGGCCAAGTGCATCATTGTCGAAGTTGTGCCCCTCTTCCTGTGCTTTACAGGCGATTCCAACGTACCTCTTGAATTCTGTTTCCTGCTATTCTGCCTCGCTTTCAAGTCCGCCTCGTTGCCTTCCCTCAACAGATTTTTGGACGATAGTTGGCCTTGATTACTCTGCCAGTTTGTGAATTGCTGTGCCCATGAGCTCCATTTTTCAACTCGTTTTTTGTGAGCTGAACGCAAGTCCAAACTTTTGGTTCAGGACCTCTACTGGTTCCCGGTGGGTGGCTGAGACTTTGGTTCATTCTTCTTCCTGCCGGGAAATTAGAGTGACTTGTGCCCATCCAAATGCCTAACAGCTACTCTCTCATTGGTTCTCCCTCTTCCCTTTCATCCTCTGCCAAATTGGCAACCTGTGCGAACCAGGAGCTTAAAGGGGCTGTCTCTCCAAGTTGGGAGATTGATAGGAAAGCAGTTGGAAAGTCAAACCGGAGCACCAGGAGATGGGCTCTTCGTTGAGTTTTAGAAACCTTTCGTATTCACAGTGTGTCCATTCTCTAGGTTTCCCGTACAAGTTATAGCTGTAGTAATATTCCCTTCCACCTGGAGAGCTGGGACCCATGGAATGGGTGCCATGCATTATTGCTTTAAAGGGTCTGCATTTGCTCACCCAATCTCACCAATCCTCTCAGTCCCAAGTGTCCAGCCTTATGCCACATCCAGCTGTCATTGTAGATAGGGTCATTCCAGGTTGCATCAGAGACCCTGAAGGAATTGTAAAGAATTTCCCTGTTTCTTTGTTCTGTTTTTGAAATTCCTTTTTAGAGTGGGTTTGAGCTGATTCTCGCTGCCATGTTTATGCCAGTCTAGACGCACTTGATTCCCTTACGGAGACATATCAATACGTAGGTTTTAAGATTCTTACTAGCCAGATCTATTCCTCTGCGGGAAATATGGGGTTTTGAGTCCCTTTCACTGAGGAAGGTGTAGGTCTTGTCTATTCCATAGTTGGTTTTTGGAACGGTACCTGTGCTTATATCAAAGTCTGGTTTGATGCATCACCCCACCTCTCCTTCCCCCTTAAGCAGGCATAAGAGTGTTTTCTAAATGTGAGACTCTGTTCTCTTGCCTAACTCAGTTCATGTGTAGCCATGTTTACAGGATCTTCCTAAGTGATATCTTATGATAAGTTTCTTTTCCCGTGTGACTTCTTTCACTTAGAATCATCGTACCTGAATCCACTCATTTTGCTGCTACTGGTCTTATGACATTGATTTCGTGGCTGAGGGATATTCCATCGTACGTAAGTTCCACAATGTTTGGAACCATTTTTATATTTCCTGGGATATTTCAGGTGTACCCAGGTTGAGGTTCCTGCAAGCAGTGCAGCCCTCAATTTGGGGGTGGCTCTGTCTTATGGATTTTCAGTTTTCCCAAGGTATATTCCCTAGACTGGAAGTGCCCTTGGCTCTGTAGCTCTGTTGTTTACTTGTTTTAGGGGACACAATGCACTCCTCCAGTGAGGCAGTTGGCAACTTACATCCCGCCCATCAGCATAACAAGGCTCCCTGTTCTCCAGGGCCTGTCTTGCCTTTCTGGTTTTTACACATTTTGTGGATGTCCCTTTTGACCGGTGGGAAGTGATACTCCTTTGTAGTGCAGATTTGCATTGCCCGCTTGCTTGCTTGGCCAAAAAGGGCGTATGCGTTTTCTCCTGAATATATTCAGGAGAAAACGCATACGCCCTTTTTGGCCAAGTGCATCATTGTCGAAGTTGTGCCCCTCTTCCTGTGCTTTACAGGCGATTCCAACGTACCTCTTGAAATCTGTTTCCTGCTATTCTGCCTCGCTTTCAAGTCCGCCTCGTTGCCTTCCCTCAACAGATTTTTGGACGATAGTTGGCCTTGATTACTCTGCCAGTTTGTGAATTGCTGTGCCCCTGAGCTCCATTTTTCAACTCGTTTTTTTGAGCTGAACGCAAGTCCAAACTTTTGGTTCAGGACCTCTACTGGTTCCCGGTGGGTGGCTGAGACTTTGGTTCATTCTTCTTCCTGCCGGGAAATTAGAGTGACATGTGCCCATCCAAATGCCTAACAGCTACTCTCTCATTGGTTCTCCCTCTTCCCTTTCATCCTCTGCCAAATTGGCAACCTGTGCGAACCAGGAGCTTAAAGGGGCTGTCTCTCCAAGTTGGGAGATTGATAGGAAAGCAGTTGGAAAGTCAAACCGGAGCACCAGGAGAGGGGCTCTTCGTTGAGTTTTAGAAACCTTTCGTATTCACAGTGTGTCCATTCTCTAGGTTTCCCGTACACGTTATAGCTGTAGTAATATTCCCTTCCACCTGGAGAGCTGGGACCCATGGAATGGGTGCCATGCATTATTGCTTTAAAGGGTCTGCATTTGCTCACCCAATCTCACCAATCCTCTCAGTCCCAAGTGTCCAGCCTTATGCCACATCCAGCTGTCATTGTAGATAGGGTCATTCCAGGTTGCATCAGAGACCCTGAAGGAATTGTAAAGAATTTCCCTGTTTCTTTGTTCTGTTTTTGAAATTCCTTTTTAGAGTGGGTTTGAGCTGATTCTCGCTGCCATGTTTATGCCAGTCTAGACGCACTTGATTCCCTTACGGAGACATATCAATACGTAGGTTTTAAGATTCTTACTAGCCAGATCTATTCCTCTGCGGGAAATATGGGGTTTTGAGTCCCTTTCACTGAGGAAGGTGTAGGTCTTGTCTATTCCATAGTTGGTTTTTGGAACGGTACCTGTGCTTATATCAAAGTCTGGTTTGATGCATCACCCCACCTCTCCTTCCCCCTTAAGCAGGCATAAGAGTGTTTTCTAAATGTGAGACTCTGTTCTCTTGCCTAACTCAGTTCATGTGTAGCCATGTTTACAGGATCTTCCTAAGGATATCTTATGATAAGTTTCTTTTCCCGTGTGACTTCTTTCACTTAGAATCATCGTACCTGAATCCACTCATTTTGCTGCTACTGGTCTTATGACATTGATTTCGTGGCTGAGGGATATTCCATCGTACGTAAGTTCCACAATGTTTGGAACCATTTTTATATTTCCTGGGATATTTCAGGTGTACCCAGGTTGAGGTTCCTGTAAGCAGTGCAGCCCTCAATTTGGGGGTGGCTCTGTCTTATGGATTTTCAGTTTTCCCAAGGTATATTCCCTAGACTGGAAGTGCCCTTGGCTCTGTAGCTCTGTTGTTTACTTGTTTTAGGGGACACAATGCACTCCTCCAGTGAGGCAGTTGGCAACTTACATCCCGCCCATCAGCATAACAAGGCTCCCTGTTCTCCAGGGCCTGTCTTGCCTTTCTGGTTTTTACACATTTTGTGGATGTCCCTTTTGACCGGTGGGAAGTGATACTCCTTTGTAGTGCAGATTTGCATTGCCCGCTTGCTTGCTTGGCCAAAAAGGGCGTATGCGTTTTCTCCTGAATATATTCAGGAGAAAACGCATACGCCCTTTTTGGCCAAGTGCATCATTGTCGAAGTTGTGCCCCTCTTCCTGTGCTTTACAGGCGATTCCAACGTACCTCTTGAAATCTGTTTCCTGCTATTCTGCCTCGCTTTCAAGTCCGCCTCGTTGCCTTCCCTCAACAGATTTTTGGACGATAGTTGGCCTTGATTACTCTGCCAGTTTGTGAATTGCTGTGCCCCTGAGCTCCATTTTTCAACTCGTTTTTTGTGAGCTGAACGCAAGTCCAAACTTTTGGTTCAGGACGTCTACTGGTTCCCGGTGGGTGGCTGAGACTTTGGTTCATTCTTCTTCCTGCCGGGAAATTAGAGTGACATGTGCCCATCCAAATGCCTAACAGCTACTCTCTCATTGGTTCTCCCTCTTCCCTTTCATCCTCTGCCAAATTGGCAACCTGTGCGAACCAGGAGCTTAAAGGGGCTGTCTCTCCAAGTTGGGAGATTGATAGGAAAGCAGTTGGAAAGTCAAACCGGAGCACCAGGAGAGGGGCTCTTCGTTGAGTTTTAGAAACCTTTCGTATTCACAGTGTGTCCATTCTCTAGGTTTCCCGTACACGTTATAGCTGTAGTAATATTCCCTTCCACCTGGAGAGCTGGGACCCATGGAATGGGTGCCATGCATTATTGCTTTAAAGGGTCTGCATTTGCTCACCCAATCTCACCAATCCTCTCAGTCCCAAGTGTCCAGCCTTATGCCACATCCAGCTGTCATTGTAGATAGGGTCATTCCAGGTTGCATCAGAGACCCTGAAGGAATTGTAAAGAATTTCCCTGTTTCTTTGTTCTGTTTTTGAAATTCCTTTTTAGAGTGGGTTTGAGCTGATTCTCGCTGCCATGTTTATGCCAGTCTAGACGCACTTGATTCCCTTACGGAGACATATCAATACGTAGGTTTTAAGATTCTTACTAGCCAGATCTATTCCTCTGCGGGAAATATGGGGTTTTGAGTCCCTTTCACTGAGGAAGGTGTAGGTCTTGTCTATTCCATAGTTGGTTTTTGGAACGGTACCTGTGCTTATATCAAAGTCTGGTTTGATGCATCACCCCACCTCTCCTTCCCCCTTAAGCAGGCATAAGAGTGTTTTCTAAATGTGAGACTCTGTTCTCTTGCCTAACTCAGTTCATGTGTAGCCATGTTTACAGGATCTTCCTAAGTGATATCTTATGATAAGTTTCTTTTCCCGTGTGACTTCTTTCACTTAGAATCATCGTACCTGAATCCACTCATTTTGCTGCTACTGGTCTTATGACATTGATTTCGTGGCTGAGGGATATTCCATCGTACGTAAGTTCCACAATGTTTGGAACCATTTTTATATTTCCTGGGATATTTCAGGTGTACCCAGGTTGAGGTTCCTGTAAGCAGTGCAGCCCTCAATTTGGGGGTGGCTCTGTCTTATGGATTTTCAGTTTTCCCAAGGTATATTCCCTAGACTGGAAGTGCCCTTGGCTCTGTAGCTCTGTTGTTTACTTGTTTTAGGGGACACAATGCACTCCTCCAGTGAGGCAGTTGGCAACTTACATCCCGCCCATCAGCATAACAAGGCTCCCTGTTCTCCAGGGCCTGTCTTGCCTTTCTGGCTTTTACACATTTTGTGGATGTCCCTTTTGACCGGTGGGAAGTGATACTCCTTTGTAGTGCAGATTTGCATTGCCCGCTTGCTTGCTTGGCCAAAAAGGGCGTATGCGTTTTCTCCTGAATATATTCAGGAGAAAACGCATACGCCCTTTTTGGCCAAGTGCATCATTGTCGAAGTTGTGCCCCTCTTCCTGTGCTTTACAGGCGATTCCAACGTACCTCTTGAAATCTGTTTCCTGCTATTCTGCCTCGCTTTCAAGTCCGCCTCGTTGCCTTCCCTCAACAGATTTTTGGACGATAGTTGGCCTTGATTACTCTGCCAGTTTGTGAATTGCTGTGCCCCTGAGCTCCATTTTTCAACTCGTTTCTTGTGAGCTGAACGCAAGTCCAAACTTTTGGTTCAGAACCTATACTGGTTCCCGGTGGGTGGCTGAGACTTTGGTTCATTCTTCTTCCTGCCGGGAAATTAGAGTGACATGTGCCCATCCAAATGCCTAACAGCTACTCTCTCATTGGTTCTCCCTCTTCCCTTTCATCCTCTGCCAAATTGGCAACCTGTGCGAACCAGGAGCTTAAAGGGGCTGTCTCTCCAAGTTGGGAGATTGATAGGAAAGCAGTTGGAAAGTCAAACCGGAGCACCAGGAGAGGGGCTCTTCGTTGAGTTTTAGAAACCTTTCGTATTCACAGTGTGTCCATTCTCTACGTTTCCCGTACACGTTATAGCTGTAGTAATATTCCCTTCCACCTGGAGAGCTGGGACCCATGGAATGGGTGCCATGCATTATTGCTTTAAAGGGTCTGCATTTGCTCACCCAATCTCACCAATCCTCTCAGTCCCAAGTGTCCAGCCTTATGCCACATCCAGCTGTCATTGTAGATAGGGTCATTCCAGGTTGCATCAGAGACCCTGAAGGAATTGTAAAGAATTTCCCTGTTTCTTTGTTCTGTTTTTGAAATTCCTTTTTAGAGTGGGTTTGAGCTGATTCTCGCTGCCATGTTTATGCCAGTCTAGACGCACTTGATTCCCTTACGGAGACATATCAATACGTAGGTTTTAAGATTCTTACTAGCCAGATCTATTCCTCTGCGGGAAATATGGGGTTTTGAGTCCCTTTCACTGAGGAAGGTGTAGGTCTTGTCTATTCCATAGTTGGTTTTTGGAACGGTACCTGTGCTTATATCAAAGTCTGGTTTGATGCATCACCCCACCTCTCCTTCCCCCTTAAGCAGGCATAAGAGTGTTTTCTAAATGTGAGACTCTGTTCTCTTGCCTAACTCAGTTCATGTGTAGCCATGTTTACAGGATCTTCCTAAGTGATATCTTATGATAAGTTTCTTTTCCCGTGTGACTTCTTTCACTTAGAATCATCGTACCTGAATCCACTCATTTTGCTGCTACTGGTCTTATGACCTTGATTTCGTGGCTGAGGGATATTCCATCGTACGTAAGTTCCACAATGTTTGGAACCATTTTTATATTTCCTGGGATATTTCAGGTGTACCCAGGTTGAGGTTCCTGTAAGCAGTGCAGCCCTGAATTTGGGGGTGGCTCTGTCTTATGGATTTTCAGTTTTCCCAAGGTATATTCCCTAGACTGGAAGTGCCCTTGGCTCTGTAGCTCTGTTGTTTACTTGTTTTAGGGGACACAATGCACTCCTCCAGTGAGGCAGTTGGCAACTTACATCCCGCCCATCAGCATAACAAGGCTCCCTGTTCTCCAGGGCCTGTCTTGCCTTTCTGGTTTTTACACATTTTGTGGATGTCCCTTTTGACCGGTGGGAAGTGATACTCCTTTGTAGTGCAGATTTGCATTGCCCGCTTGCTTGCTTGGCCAAAAAGGGCGTATGCGTTTTCTCCTGAATATATTCAGGAGAAAACGCATACGCCCTTTTTGGCCAAGTGCATCATTGTCGAAGTTGTGCCCCTCTTCCTGTGCTTTACAGGCGATTCCAACGTACCTCTTGAAATCTGTTACCTGCTATTCTGCCTCGCTTTCAAGTCCGCCTCGTTGCCTTCCCTCAACAGATTTTTGGACGATAGTTGGCCTTGATTACTCTGCCAGTTTGTGAATTGCTGTGCCCCTGAGCTCCATTTTTCAACTCGTTTTTTTGAGCTGAACGCAAGTCCAAACTTTTGGTTCAGGACGTCTACTGGTTCCCGGTGGGTGGCTGAGACTTTGGTTCATTCTTCTTCCTGCCGGGAAATTAGAGTGACATGTGCCCATCCAAATGCCTAACAGCTACTCTCTCATTGGTTCTCCCTCTTCCCTTTCATCCTCTGCCAAATTGGCAACCTGTGCGAACCAGGAGCTTAAAGGGGCTGTCTCTCCAAGTTGGGAGATTGATAGGAAAGCAGTTGGAAAGTCAAACCGGAGCACCAGGAGAGGGGCTCTTCGTTGAGTTTTAGAAACCTTTCGTATTCACAGTGTGTCCATTCTCTAGGTTTCCCGTACACGTTATAGCTGTAGTAATATTCCCTTCCACCTGGAGAGCTGGGACCCATGGAATGGGTGCCATGCATTATTGCTTTAAAGGGTCTGCATTTGCTCACCCAATCTCACCAATCCTCTCAGTCCCAAGTGTCCAGCCTTATGCCACATCCAGCTGTCATTGTAGATAGGGTCATTCCAGGTTGCATCAGAGACCCTGAAGGAATTGTAAAGAATTTCCCTGTTTCTTTGTTCTGTTTTTGAAATTCCTTTTTAGAGTGGGTTTGAGCTGATTCTCGCTGCCATGTTTATGCCAGTCTAGACGCACTTGATTCCCTTACGGAGACATATCAATACGTAGGTTTTAAGATTCTTACTAGCCAGATCTATTCCTCTGCGGGAAATATGGGGTTTTGAGTCCCTTTCACTGAGGAAGGTGTAGGTCTTGTCTATTCCATAGTTGGTTTTTGGAACGGTACCTGTGCTTATATCAAAGTCTGGTTTGATGCATCACCCTACCTCTCCTTCCCCCTTAAGCAGGCATAAGAGTGTTTTCTAAATGTGAGACTCTGTTCTCTTGCCTAACTCAGTTCATGTGTAGCCATGTTTACAGGATCTTCCTAAGTGATATCTTATGATAAGTTTCTTTCCCCGTGTGACTTCTTTCACTTAGAATCATCGTACCTGAATCCACTCATTTTGCTGCTACTGGTCTTATGACCTTGATTTCGTGGCTGAGGGATATTCCATCGTACGTAAGTTCCACAATGTTTGGAACCATTTTTATATTTCCTGGGATATTTCAGGTGTACCCAGGTTGAGGTTCCTGTAAGCAGTGCAGCCCTCAATTTGGGGGTGGCTCTGTCTTATGGATTTTCAGTTTTCCCAAGGTATATTCCCTAGACTGGAAGTGCACTTGGCTCTGTAGCTCTGTTGTTTACTTGTTTTAGGGGACACAATGCACTCCTCCAGTGAGGCAGTTGGCAACTTACATCCCGCCCATCAGCATAACAAGGCTCCCTGTTCTCCAGGGCCTGTCTTGCCTTTCTGGTTTTTACACATTTTGTGGATGTCCCTTTTGACCGGTGGGAAGTGATACTCCTTTGTTGTGCAGATTTGCATTGCCTGCTTGCTTGCTTGGCCAAAAAGGGCATATGCGTTTTCTCCTGAATATATTCAGGAGAAAACGCATACGCCCTTTTTGGCCAAGTGCATCATTGTCGAAGTTGTGCCCCTCTTCCTGTGCTTTACAGGCGATTCCAACGTACCTCTTGAAATCTGTTTCCTGCTATTCTGCCTCGCTTTCAAGTCCGCCTCGTTGCCTTCCCTCAACAGATTTTTGGACGATAGTTGGCCTTGATTACTCTGCCAGTTTGTGAATTGCTGTGCCCCTGAGCTCCATTTTTCAACTCGTTTTTTGTGAGCTGAACGCAAGTCCAAACTTTTGGTTCAGGACCTCTACTGGTTCCCGGTGGGTGGCTGAGACTTTGGTTCATTCTTCTTCCTGCCGGGAAATTAGAGTGACTTGTGCCCATCCAAATGCCTAACAGCTACTCTCTCATTGGTTCTCCCTCTTCCCTTTCATCCTCTGCCAAATTGGCAACCTGTGCGAACCAGGAGCTTAAAGGGGCTGTCTCTCCAAGTTGGGAGATTGATAGGAAAGCAGTTGGAAAGTCAAACCGGAGCACCAGGAGAGGGGCTCTTCGTTGAGTTTTAGAAACCTTTCGTATTCACAGTGTGTCCATTCTCTAGGTTTCCCGTACACGTTATAGCTGTAGTAATATTCCCTTCCACCTGGAGAGCTGGGACCCATGGAATGGGTGCCATGCATTATTGCTTTAAAGGGTCTGCATTTGCTCACCCAATCTCACCAATCCTCTCAGTCCCAAGTGTCCAGCCTTATGCCACATCCAGCTGTCATTGTAGATAGGGTCATTCCAGGTTGCATCAGAGACCCTGAAGGAATTGTAAAGAATTTCCCTGTTTCTTTGTTCTGTTTTTGAAATTCCTTTTTAGAGTGGGTTTGAGCTGATTCTCGCTGCCATGTTTATGCCAGTCTAGACGCACTTGATTCCCTTACGGAGACATATCAATACGTAGGTTTTAAGATTCTTACTAGCCAGATCTATTCCTCTGCGGGAAATATGGGGTTTTGAGTCCCTTTCACTGAGGAAGGTGTAGGTCTTGTCTATTCCATAGTTGGTTTTTGGAACGGTACCTGTGCTTATATCAAAGTCTGGTTTGATGCATCACCCCACCTCTCCTTCCCCCTTAAGCAGGCATAAGAGTGTTTTCTAAATGTGAGACTCTGTTCTCTTGCCTAACTCAGTTCATGTGTAGCCATGTTTACAGGATCTTCCTAAGTGATATCTTATGATAAGTTTCTTTTCCCGTGTGACTTCTTTCACTTAGAATCATCGTACCTGAATCCACTCATTTTGCTGCTACTGGTCTTATGACCTTGATTTCGTGGCTGAGGGATATTCCATCGTACGTAAGTTCCACAATGTTTGGAACCATTTTTATATTTCCTGGGATATTTCAGGTGTACCCAGGTTGAGGTTCCTGTAAGCAGTGCAGCCCTCAATTTGGGGGTGGCTCTGTCTTATGGATTTTCAGTTTTCCCAAGGTATATTCCCTAGACTGGAAGTGCCCTTGGCTCTGTAGCTCTGTTGTTTACTTGTTTTAGGGGACACAATGCACTCCTCCAGTGAGGCAGTTGGCAACTTACATCCCGCCCATCAGCATAACAAGGCTCCCTGTTCTCCAGGGCCTGTCTTGCCTTTCTGGTTTTTACACATTTTGTGGATGTCCCTTTTGACCGGTGGGAAGTGATACTCCTTTGTAGTGCAGATTTGCATTGCCCGCTTGCTTGCTTGGCCAAAAAGGGCGTATGCGTTTTCTCCTGAATATATTCAGGAGAAAACGCATACGCCCTTTTTGGCCAAGTGCATCATTGTCGAAGTTGTGCCCCTCTTCCTGTGCTTTACAGGCGATTCCAACGTACCTCTTGAAATCTGTTTCCTGCTATTCTGCCTCGCTTTCAAGTCCGCCTCGTTGCCTTCCCTCAACAGATTTTTGGACGATAGTTGGCCTTGATTACTCTGCCAGTTTGTGAATTGCTGTGCCCCTGAGCTCCATTTTTCAACTCGTTTTTTGTGAGCTGAACGCAAGTCCAAACTTTTGGTTCAGGACCTCTACTGGTTCCCGGTGGGTGGCTGAGACTTTGGTTCATTCTTCTTCCTGCCGGGAAATTAGAGTGACTTGTGCCCATCCAAATGCCTAACAGCTACTCTCTCATTGGTTCTCCCTCTTCCCTTTCATCCTCTGCCAAATTGGCAACCTGTGCGAACCAGGAGCTTAAAGGGGCTGTCTCTCCAAGTTGGGAGATTGATAGGAAAGCAGTTGGAAAGTCAAACCGGAGCACCAGGAGAGGGGCTCTTCGTTGAGTTTTAGAAACCTTTCGTATTCACAGTGTGTCCATTCTCTAGGTTTCCCGTACACGTTATAGCTGTAGTAATATTCCCTTCCACCTGGAGAGCTGGGACCCATGGAATGGGTGCCATGCATTATTGCTTTAAAGGGTCTGCATTTGCTCACCCAATCTCACCAATCCTCTCAGTCCCAAGTGTCCAGCCTTATGCCACATCCAGCTGTCATTGTAGATAGGGTCATTCCAGGTTGCATCAGAGACCCTGAAGGAATTGTAAAGAATTTCCCTGTTTCTTTGTTCTGTTTTTGAAATTCCTTTTTAGAGTGGGTTTGAGCTGATTCTCGCTGCCATGTTTATGCCAGTCTAGACGCACTTGATTCCCTTACGGAGACATATCAATACGTAGGTTTTAAGATTCATACTAGCCAGATCTATTCCTCTGCGGGAAATATGGGGTTTTGAGTCCCTTTCACTGAGGAAGGTGTAGGTCTTGTCTATTCCATAGTTGGTTTTTGGAACGGTACCTGTGCTTATATCAAACTCGGGTTTGATGCATCACCCCACCTCTCCTTCCCCCTTAAGCAGGCATAAGAGTGTTTTCTAAATGTGAGACTCTGTTCTCTTGCCTAACTCAGTTCATGTGTAGCCATGTTTACATTATCTTCCTAAGTGATATCTTATGATAAGTTTCTTTTCCCGTGTGACTTCTTTCACTTAGAATCATCGTACCTGAATCCACTCATTTTGCTGCTACTGGTCTTATGACATTGATTTCGTGGCTGAGGGATATTCCATCGTACGTAAGTTCCACAATGTTTGGAACCATTTTTATATTTCCTGGGATATTTCAGGTGTACCCAGGTTGAGGTTCCTGTAAGCAGTGCAGCCCTCAATTTGGGGGTGGCTCTGTCTTATGGATTTTCAGTTTTCCCAAGGTATATTCCCTAGACTGGAAGTGCCCTTGGCTCTGTAGCTCTGTTGTTTACTTGTTTTAGGGGACACAATGCACTCCTCCAGTGAGGCAGTTGGCAACTTACATCCCGCCCATCAGCATAACAAGGCTCCCTGTTCTCCAGGGCCTGTCTTGCCTTTCTGGTTTTTACACATTTTGTGGATGTCCCTTTTGACCGGTGGGAAGTGATACTCCTTTGTAGTGCAGATTTGCATTGCCCGCTTGCTTGCTTGGCCAAAAAGGGCGTATGCGTTTTCTCCTGAATATATTCAGGAGAAAACGCATACGCCCTTTTTGGCCAAGTGCATCATTGTCGAAGTTGTGCCCCTCTTCCTGTGCTTTACAGGCGATTCCAACGTACCTCTTGAAATCTGTTTCCTGCTATTCTGCCTCGCTTTCAAGTCCGCCTCGTTGCCTTCCCTCAACAGATTTTTGGACGATAGTTGGCCTTGATTACTCTGCCAGTTTGTGAATTGCTGTGCCCCTGAGCTCCATTTTTCAACTCGTTTTTTGTGAGCTGAACGCAAGTCCAAACTTTTGGTTCAGGACCTCTACTGGTTCCCGGTGGGTGGCTGAGACTTTGGTTCATTCTTCTTCCTGCCGGGAAATTAGAGTGACTTGTGCCCATCCAAATGCCTAACAGCTACTCTCTCATTGGTTCTCCCTCTTCCCTTTCATCCTCTGCCAAATTGGCCACCTGTGCGAACCAGGAGCTTAAAGGGGCTGTCTCTCCAAGTTGGGAGATTGATAGGAAAGCAGTTGGAAAGTCAAACCGGAGCACCAGGAGAGGGGCTCTTCGTTGAGTTTTAGAAACCTTTCGTATTCACAGTGTGTCCATTCTCTAGGTTTCCCGTACACGTTATAGCTGTAGTAATATTCCCTTCCACCTGGAGAGCTGGGACCCATGGAATGGGTGCCATGCATTATTGCTTTAAAGGGTCTGCATTTGCTCACCCAATCTCACCAATCCTCTCAGTCCCAAGTGTCCAGCCTTATGCCACATCCATCTTCATTGTAGATAGGGTCATTCCAGGTTGCATCAGAGACCCTGAAGGAATTGTAAAGAATTTCCCTGTTTCTTTGTTCTGTTTTTGAAATTCCTTTTTAGAGTGGGTTTGAGCCGATTCTCGCTGCCATGTTTATGCCAGTCTAGACGCACTTGATTCCCTTACGGAGACATATCAATACGTAGGTTTTAAGATTCTTACTAGCCAGATCTATTCCTCTGCGGGAAATATGGGGTTTTGAGTCCCTTTCACTGAGGAAGGTGTAGGTCTTGTCTATTCCATAGTTGGTTTTTGGAACGGTACCTGTGCTTATATCAAACTCTGGTTTGATGCATCACCCCACCTCTCCTTCCCCCTTAAGCAGGCATAAGAGTGTTTTCTAAATGTGAGACTCTGTTCTCTTGCCTAACTCAGTTCATGTGTAGCCATGTTTACAGGATCTTCCTAAGTGATAACTTATGATAAGTTTCTTTTCCCGTGTGACTTCTTTCACTTAGAATCATCGTACCTGAATCCACTCATTTTGCTGCTACTGGTCTTATGACATTGATTTCGTGGCTGAGGGATATTCCATCGTACGTAAGTTCCACAATGTTTGGAACCATTTTTATATTTCCTGGGATATTTCAGGTGTACCCAGGTTGAGGTTCCTGTAAGCAGTGCAGCCCTCAATTTGGGGGTGGCTCTGTCTTATGGATTTTCAGTTTTCCCAAGGTATATTCCCTAGACTGGAAGTGCCCTTGGCTCTGTAGCTCTGTTGTTTACTTGTTTTAGGGGACACAATGCACTCCTCCAGTGAGGCAGTTGGCAACTTACATCCCGCCCATCAGCATAACAAGGCTCCCTGTTCTCCAGGGCCTGTCTTGCCTTTCTGGTTTTTACACATTTTGTGGATGTCCCTTTTGACCGGTGGGAAGTGATACTCCTTTGTAGTGCAGATTTGCATTGCCCGCTTGCTTGCTTGGCCAAAAAGGGCGTATGCGTTTTCTCCTGAATATATTCAGGAGAAAACGCATACGCCCTTTTTGGCCAAGTGCATCATTGTCGAAGTTGTGCCCCTCTTCCTGTGCTTTACAGGCGATTCCAACGTACCTCTTGAAATCTGTTTCCTGCTATTCTGCCTCGCTTTCAAGTCCGCCTCGTTGCCTTCCCTCAACAGATTTTTGGACGATAGTTGGCCTTGATTACTCTGCCAGTTTGTGAATTGCTGTGCCCCTGAGCTCCATTTTTCAACTCGTTTTTTGTGAGCTGAACGCAAGTCCAAACTTTTGGTTCAGGACCTCTACTGGTTCCCGGTGGGTGGCTGAGACTTTGGTTCATTCTTCGTCCTGCCGGGAAATTAGAGTGACATGTGCCCATCCAAATGCCTAACAGCTACTCTCTCATTGGTTCTCCCTCTTCCCTTTCATCCTCTGCCAAATTGGCAACCTGTGCGAACCAGGAGCTTAAAGGGGCTGTCTCTCCAAGTTGGGAGATTGATAGGAAAGCAGTTGGAAAGTCAAACCGGAGCACCAGGAGAGGGGCTCTTCGTTGAGTTTTAGAAACCTTTCGTATTCACAGTGTGTCCATTTTCTAGGTTTCCCGTACACGTTATAGCTGTAGTAATATTCCCTTCCACCTGGAGAGCTGGGACCCATGGAATGGGTGCCATGCATTATTGCTTTAAAGGGTCTGCATTTGCTCACCCAATCTCACCAATCCTCTCAGTCCCAAGTGTCCAGCCTTATGCCACATCCAGCTGTCATTGTAGATAGGGTCATTCCAGGTTGCATCAGAGACCCTGAAGGAATTGTAAAGAATTTCCCTGTTTCTTTGTTCTGTTTTTGAAATTCCTTTTTAGAGTGGGTTTGAGCCGATTCTCGCTGCCATGTTTATGCCAGTCTAGACGCACTTGATTCCCTTACGGAGACATATCAATACGTAGGTTTTAAGATTCTTACTAGCCAGATCTATTCCTCTGCGGGAAATATGGGGTTTTGAGTCCCTTTCACTGAGGAAGGTGTAGGTCTTGTCTATTCCATAGTTGGTTTTTGGAACGGTACCTGTGCTTATATCAAAGTCTGGTTTGATGCATCACCCCACCTCTCCTTCCCCCTTAAGCAGGCATAAGAGTGTTTTCTAAATGTGAGACTCTGTTCTCTTGCCTAACTCAGTTCATGTGTAGCCATGTTTACAGGATCTTCCTAAGTGATATCTTATGATAAGTTTCTTTTCCCGTGTGACTTCTTTCACTTAGAATCATCGTACCTGAATCCACTCATTTTGCTGCTACTGGTCTTATGACATTGATTTCGTGGCTGAGGGATATTCCATCGTACGTAAGTTCCACAATGTTTGGAACCATTTTTATATTTCCTGGGATATTTCAGGTGTACCCAGGTTGAGGTTCCTGTAAGCAGTGCAGCCCTCAATTTGGGGGTGGCTCTGTCTTATGGATTTTCAGTTTTCCCAAGGTATATTCCCTAGACTGGAAGTGCCCTTGGCTCTGTAGCTCTGTTGTTTACTTGTTTTAGGGGACACAATGCACTCCTCCAGTGAGGCAGTTGGCAACTTACATCCCGCCCATCAGCATAACAAGGCTCCCTGTTCTCCAGGGCCTGTCTTGCCTTTCTGGTTTTTACACATTTTGTGGATGTCCCTTTTGACCGGTGGGAAGTGATACTCCTTTGTAGTGCAGATTTGCATTGCCCGCTTGCTTGCTTGGCCAAAAAGGGCGTATGCGTTTTCTCCTGAATATATTCAGGAGAAAACGCATACGCCCTTTTTGGCCAAGTGCATCATTGTCGAAGTTGTGCCCCTCTTCCTGTGCTTTACAGGCGATTCCAACGTACCTCTTGAAATCTGTTTCCTGCTATTCTGCCTCGCTTTCAAGTCCGCCTCGTTGCCTTCCCTCAACAGATTTTTGGACGATAGTTGGCCTTGATTACTCTGCCAGTTTGTGAATTGCTGTGCCCCTGAGCTCCATTTTTCAACTCGTTTTTTGTGAGCTGAACGCAAGTCCAAACTTTTGGTTCAGGACCTCTACTGGTTCCCGGTGGGTGGCTGAGACTTTGGTTCATTCTTCTTCCTGCCGGGAAATTAGAGTGACTTGTGCCCATCCAAATGCCTAACAGCTACTCTCTCATTGGTTCTCCCTCTTCCCTTTCATCCTCTGCCAAATTGGCAACCTGTGCGAACCAGGAGCTTAAAGGGGCTGTCTCTCCAAGTTGGGAGATTGATAGGAAAGCAGTTGGAAAGTCAAACCGGAGCACCAGGAGAGGGGCTCTTCGTTGAGTTTTAGAAACCTTTCGTATTCACAGTGTGTCCATTCTCTAGGTTTCCCGTACACGTTATAGCTGTAGTAATATTCCCTTCCACCTGGAGAGCTGGGACCCATGGAATGGGTGCCATGCATTATTGCTTTAAAGGGTCTGCATTTGCTCACCCAATCTCACCAATCCTCTCAGTCCCAAGTGTCCAGCCTTATGCCACATCCAGCTTCATTGTAGATAGTGTCATTCCAGGTTGCATCAGAGACCCTGAAGGAATTGTAAAGAATTTCCCTGTTTCTTTGTTCTGTTTTTGAAATTCCTTTTTAGAGTGGGTTTGAGCCGATTCTCGCTGCCATGTTTATGCCAGTCTAGACGCACTTGATTCCCTTACGGAGACATATCAATACGTAGGTTTTAAGATTCTTACTAGCCAGATCTATTCCTCTGCGGGAAATATGGGGTTTTGAGTCCCTTTCACTGAGGAAGGTGTAGGTCTTGTCTATTCCATAGTTGGTTTTTGGAACGGTACCTGTGCTTATATCAAACTCTGGTTTGATGCATCACCCCACCTCTCCTTCCCCCTTAAGCAGGCATAAGAGTGTTTTCTAAATGTGAGACTCTGTTCTCTTGCCTAACTCAGTTCATGTGTAGCCATGTTTACAGGATCTTCCTAAGTGATATCTTATGATAAGTTTCTTTTCCCGTGTGACTTCTTTCACTTAGAATCATCGTACCTGAATCCACTCATTTTGCTGCTACTGGTCTTATGACATTGATTTCGTGGCTGAGGGATATTCCATCGTACGTAAGTTCCACAATGTTTGGAACCATTTTTATATTTCCTGGGATATTTCAGGTGTACCCAGGTTGAGGTTCCTGTAAGCAGTGCAGCCCTCAATTTGGGGGTGGCTCTGTCTTATGGATTTTCAGTTTTCCCAAGGTATATTCCCTAGACTGGAAGTGCCCTTGGCTCTGTAGCTCTGTTGTTTACTTGTTTTAGGGGACACAATGCACTCCTCCAGTGAGGCAGTTGGCAACTTACATCCCGCCCATCAGCATAACAAGGCTCCCTGTTCTCCAGGGCCTGTCTTGCCTTTCTGGTTTTTACACATTTTGTGGATGTCCCTTTTGACCGGTGGGAAGTGATACTCCTTTGTAGTGCAGATTTGCATTGCCCGCTTGCTTGCTTGGCCAAAAAGGGCGTATGCGTTTTCTCCTGAATATATTCAGGAGAAAACGCATACGCCCTTTTTGGCCAAGTGCATCATTGTCGAAGTTGTGCCCCTCTTCCTGTGCTTTACAGGCGATTCCAACGTACCTCTTGAAATCTGTTACCTGCTATTCTGCCTCGCTTTCAAGTCCGCCTCGTTGCCTTCCCTCAACAGATTTTTGGACGATAGTTGGCCTTGATTACTCTGCCAGTTTGTGAATTGCTGTGCCCCTGAGCTCCATTTTTCAACTCGTTTTTTTGAGCTGAACGCAAGTCCAAACTTTTGGTTCAGGACGTCTACTGGTTCCCGGTGGGTGGCTGAGACTTTGGTTCATTCTTCTTCCTGCCGGGAAATTAGAGTGACTTGTGCCCATCCAAATGCCTAACAGCTACTCTCTCATTGGTTCTCCCTCTTCCCTTTCATCCTCTGCCAAATTGGCAACCTGTGCGAACCAGGAGCTTAAAGGGGCTGTCTCTCCAAGTTGGGAGATTGATAGGAAAGCAGTTGGAAAGTCAAACCGGAGCACCAGGAGAGGGGCTCTTCGTTGAGTTTTAGAAACCTTTCGTATTCACAGTGTGTCCATTCTCTAGGTTTCCCGTACACGTTATAGCTGTAGTAATATTCCCTTCCACCTGGAGAGCTGGGACCCATGGAATGGGTGCCATGCATTATTGCTTTAAAGGGTCTGCATTTGCTCACCCAATCTCACCAATCCTCTCAGTCCCAAGTGTCCAGCCTTATGCCACATCCAGCTGTCATTGTAGATAGGGTCATTCCAGGTTGCATCAGAGACCCTGAAGGAATTGTAAAGAATTTCCCTGTTTCTTTGTTCTGTTTTTGAAATTCCTTTTTAGAGTGGGTTTGAGCTGATTCTCGCTGCCATGTTTATGCCAGTCTAGACGCACTTGATTCCCTTACGGAGACATATCAATACGTAGGTTTTAAGATTCTTACTAGCCAGATCTATTCCTCTGCGGGAAATATGGGGTTTTGAGTCCCTTTCACTGAGGAAGGTGTAGGTCTTGTCTATTCCATAGTTGGTTTTTGGAACGGTACCTGTGCTTATATCAAAGTCTGGTTTGATGCATCACCCCACCTCTCCTTCCCCCTTAAGCAGGCATAAGAGTGTTTTCTAAATGTGAGACTCTGTTCTCTTGCCTAACTCAGTTCATGTGTAGCCATGTTTACAGGATCTTCCTAAGTGATATCTTATGATAAGTTTCTTTTCCCGTGTGACTTCTTTCACTTAGAATCATCGTACCTGAATCCACTCATTTTGCTGCTACTGGTCTTATGACATTGATTTCGTGGCTGAGGGATATTCCATCGTACGTAAGTTCCACAATGTTTGGAACCATTTTTATATTTCCTGGGATATTTCAGGTGTACCCAGGTTGAGGTTCCTGTAAGCAGTGCAGCCCTCAATTTGGGGGTGGCTCTGTCTTATGGATTTTCAGTTTTCCCAAGGTATATTCCCTAGACTGGAAGTGCCCTTGGCTCTGTAGCTCTGTTGTTTACTTGTTTTAGGGGACACAATGCACTCCTCCAGTGAGGCAGTTGGCAACTTACATCCCGCCCATCAGCATAACAAGGCTCCCTGTTCTCCAGGGCCTGTCTTGCCTTTCTGGTTTTTACACATTTTGTGGATGTCCCTTTTGACCGGTGGGAAGTGATACTCCTTTGTAGTGCAGATTTGCATTGCCCGCTTGCTTGCTTGGCCAAAAAGGGCGTATGCGTTTTCTCCTGAATATATTCAGGAGAAAACGCATACGCCCTTTTTGGCCAAGTGCATCATTGTCGAAGTTGTGCCCCTCTTCCTGTGCTTTACAGGCGATTCCAACGTACCTCTTGAAATCTGTTTCCTGCTATTCTGCCTCGCTTTCAAGTCCGCCTCGTTGCCTTCCCTCAACAGATTTTTGGACGATAGTTGGCCTTGATTACTCTGCCAGTTTGTGAATTGCTGTGCCCCTGAGCTCCATTTTTCAACTCGTTTTTTGTGAGCTGAACGCAAGTCCAAACTTTTGGTTCAGGACCTCTACTGGTTCCCGGTGGGTGGCTGAGACTTTGGTTCATTCTTCGTCCTGCCGGGAAAGTAGAGTGACATGTGCCCATCCAAATGCCTAACAGCTACTCTCTCATTGGTTCTCCCTCTTCCCTTTCATCCTCTGCCAAATTGGCAACCTGTGCGAACCAGGAGCTTAAAGGGGCTGTCTCTCCAAGTTGGGAGATTGATAGGAAAGCAGTTGGAAAGTCAAACCGGAGCACCAGGAGAGGGGCTCTTCGTTGAGTTTTAGAAACCTTTCGTATTCACAGTGTGTCCATTTTCTAGGTTTCCCGTACACGTTATAGCTGTAGTAATATTCCCTTCCACCTGGAGAGCTGGGACCCATGGAATGGGTGCCATGCATTATTGCTTTAAAGGGTCTGCATTTGCTCACCCAATCTCACCAATCCTCTCAGTCCCAAGTGTCCAGCCTTATGCCACATCCAGCTGTCATTGTAGATAGGGTCATTCCAGGTTGCATCAGAGACCCTGAAGGAATTGTAAAGAATTTCCCTGTTTCTTTGTTCTGTTTTTGAAATTCCTTTTTAGAGTGGGTTTGAGCCGATTCTCGCTGCCATGTTTATGCCAGTCTAGACGCACTTGATTCCCTTACGGAGACATATCAATACGTAGGTTTTAAGATTCTTACTAGCCAGATCTATTCCTCTGCGGGAAATATGGGGTTTTGAGTCCCTTTCACTGAGGAAGGTGTAGGTCTTGTCTATTCCATAGTTGGTTTTTGGAACGGTACCTGTGCTTATATCAAAGTCTGGTTTGATGCATCACCCCACCTCTCCTTCCCCCTTAAGCAGGCATAAGAGTGTTTTCTAAATGTGAGACTCTGTTCTCTTGCCTAACTCAGTTCATGTGTAGCCATGTTTACAGGATCTTCCTAAGTGATATCTTATGATAAGTTTCTTTTCCCGTGTGACTTCTTTCACTTAGAATCATCGTACCTGAATCCACTCATTTTGCTGCTACTGGTCTTATGACATTGATTTCGTGGCTGAGGGATATTCCATCGTACGTAAGTTCCACAATGTTTGGAACCATTTTTATATTTCCTGGGATATTTCAGGTGTACCCAGGTTGAGGTTCCTGTAAGCAGTGCAGCCCTCAATTTGGGGGTGGCTCTGTCTTATGGATTTTCAGTTTTCCCAAGGTATATTCCCTAGACTGGAAGTGCCCTTGGCTCTGTAGCTCTGTTGTTTACTTGTTTTAGGGGACACAATGCACTCCTCCAGTGAGGCAGTTGGCAACTTACATCCCGCCCATCAGCATAACAAGGCTCCCTGTTCTCCAGGGCCTGTCTTGCCTTTCTGGTTTTTACACATTTTGTGGATGTCCCTTTTGACCGGTGGGAAGTGATACTCCTTTGTAGTGCAGATTTGCATTGCCCGCTTGCTTGCTTGGCCAAAAAGGGCGTATGCGTTTTCTCCTGAATATATTCAGGAGAAAACGCATACGCCCTTTTTGGCCAAGTGCATCATTGTCGAAGTTGTGCCCCTCTTCCTGTGCTTTACAGGCGATTCCAACGTACCTCTTGAAATCTGTTTCCTGCTATTCTGCCTCGCTTTCAAGTCCGCCTCGTTGCCTTCCCTCAACAGATTTTTGGACGATAGTTGGCCTTGATTACTCTGCCAGTTTGTGAATTGCTGTGCCCCTGAGCTCCATTTTTCAACTCGTTTTTTGTGAGCTGAACGCAAGTCCAAACTTTTGGTTCAGGACCTCTACTGGTTCCCGGTGGGTGGCTGAGACTTTGGTTCATTCTTCTTCCTGCCGGGAAATTAGAGTGACTTGTGCCCATCCAAATGCCTAACAGCTACTCTCTCATTGGTTCTCCCTCTTCCCTTTCATCCTCTGCCAAATTGGCAACCTGTGCGAACCAGGAGCTTAAAGGGGCTGTCTCTCCAAGTTGGGAGATTGATAGGAAAGCAGTTGGAAAGTCAAACCGGAGCACCAGGAGAGGGGCTCTTCGTTGAGTTTTAGAAACCTTTCGTATTCACAGTGTGTCCATTCTCTAGGTTTCCCGTACACGTTATAGCTGTAGTAATATTCCCTTCCACCTGGAGAGCTGGGACCCATGGAATGGGTGCCATGCATTATTGCTTTAAAGGGTCTGCATTTGCTCACCCAATCTCACCAATCCTCTCAGTCCCAAGTGTCCAGCCTTATGCCACATCCAGCTTCATTGTAGATAGTGTCATTCCAGGTTGCATCAGAGACCCTGAAGGAATTGTAAAGAATTTCCCTGTTTCTTTGTTCTGTTTTTGAAATTCCTTTTTAGAGTGGGTTTGAGCCGATTCTCGCTGCCATGTTTATGCCAGTCTAGACGCACTTGATTCCCTTACGGAGACATATCAATACGTAGGTTTTAAGATTCTTACTAGCCAGATCTATTCCTCTGCGGGAAATATGGGGTTTTGAGTCCCTTTCACTGAGGAAGGTGTAGGTCTTGTCTATTCCATAGTTGGTTTTTGGAACGGTACCTGTGCTTATATCAAACTCTGGTTTGATGCATCACCCCACCTCTCCTTCCCCCTTAAGCAGGCATAAGAGTGTTTTCTAAATGTGAGACTCTGTTCTCTTGCCTAACTCAGTTCATGTGTAGCCATGTTTACAGGATCTTCCTAAGTGATATCTTATGATAAGTTTCTTTTCCCGTGTGACTTCTTTCACTTAGAATCATCGTACCTGAATCCACTCATTTTGCTGCTACTGGTCTTATGACATTGATTTCGTGGCTGAGGGATATTCCATCGTACGTAAGTTCCACAATGTTTGGAACCATTTTTATATTTCCTGGGATATTTCAGGTGTACCCAGGTTGAGGTTCCTGTAAGCAGTGCAGCCCTCAATTTGGGGGTGGCTCTGTCTTATGGATTTTCAGTTTTCCCAAGGTATATTCCCTAGACTGGAAGTGCCCTTGGCTCTGTAGCTCTGTTGTTTACTTGTTTTAGGGGACACAATGCACTCCTCCAGTGAGGCAGTTGGCAACTTACATCCCGCCCATCAGCATAACAAGGCTCCCTGTTCTCCAGGGCCTGTCTTGCCTTTCTGGTTTTTACACATTTTGTGGATGTCCCTTTTGACCGGTGGGAAGTGATACTCCTTTGTAGTGCAGATTTGCATTGCCCGCTTGCTTGCTTGGCCAAAAAGGGCGTATGCGTTTTCTCCTGAATATATTCAGGAGAAAACGCATACGCCCTTTTTGGCCAAGTGCATCATTGTCGAAGTTGTGCCCCTCTTCCTGTGCTTTACAGGCGATTCCAACGTACCTCTTGAAATCTGTTACCTGCTATTCTGCCTCGCTTTCAAGTCCGCCTCGTTGCCTTCCCTCAACAGATTTTTGGACGATAGTTGGCCTTGATTACTCTGCCAGTTTGTGAATTGCTGTGCCCCTGAGCTCCATTTTTCAACTCGTTTTTTTGAGCTGAACGCAAGTCCAAACTTTTGGTTCAGGACGTCTACTGGTTCCCGGTGGGTGGCTGAGACTTTGGTTCATTCTTCTTCCTGCCGGGAAATTAGAGTGACTTGTGCCCATCCAAATGCCTAACAGCTACTCTCTCATTGGTTCTCCCTCTTCCCTTTCATCCTCTGCCAAATTGGCAACCTGTGCGAACCAGGAGCTTAAAGGGGCTGTCTCTCCAAGTTGGGAGATTGATAGGAAAGCAGTTGGAAAGTCAAACCGGAGCACCAGGAGAGGGGCTCTTCGTTGAGTTTTAGAAACCTTTCGTATTCACAGTGTGTCCATTCTCTAGGTTTCCCGTACACGTTATAGCTGTAGTAATATTCCCTTCCACCTGGAGAGCTGGGACCCATGGAATGGGTGCCATGCATTATTGCTTTAAAGGGTCTGCATTTGCTCACCCAATCTCACCAATCCTCTCAGTCCCAAGTGTCCAGCCTTATGCCACATCCAGCTGTCATTGTAGATAGGGTCATTCCAGGTTGCATCAGAGACCCTGAAGGAATTGTAAAGAATTTCCCTGTTTCTTTGTTCTGTTTTTGAAATTCCTTTTTAGAGTGGGTTTGAGCTGATTCTCGCTGCCATGTTTATGCCAGTCTAGACGCACTTGATTCCCTTACGGAGACATATCAATACGTAGGTTTTAAGATTCTTACTAGCCAGATCTATTCCTCTGCGGGAAATATGGGGTTTTGAGTCCCTTTCACTGAGGAAGGTGTAGGTCTTGTCTATTCCATAGTTGGTTTTTGGAACGGTACCTGTGCTTATATCAAAGTCTGGTTTGATGCATCACCCCACCTCTCCTTCCCCCTTAAGCAGGCATAAGAGTGTTTTCTAAATGTGAGACTCTGTTCTCTTGCCTAACTCAGTTCATGTGTAGCCATGTTTACAGGATCTTCCTAAGTGATATCTTATGATAAGTTTCTTTTCCCGTGTGACTTCTTTCACTTAGAATCATCGTACCTGAATCCACTCATTTTGCTGCTACTGGTCTTATGACATTGATTTCGTGGCTGAGGGATATTCCATCGTACGTAAGTTCCACAATGTTTGGAACCATTTTTATATTTCCTGGGATATTTCAGGTGTACCCAGGTTGAGGTTCCTGTAAGCAGTGCAGCCCTCAATTTGGGGGTGGCTCTGTCTTATGGATTTTCAGTTTTCCCAAGGTATATTCCCTAGACTGGAAGTGCCCTTGGCTCTGTAGCTCTGTTGTTTACTTGTTTTAGGGGACACAATGCACTCCTCCAGTGAGGCAGTTGGCAACTTACATCCCGCCCATCAGCATAACAAGGCTCCCTGTTCTCCAGGGCCTGTCTTGCCTTTCTGGTTTTTACACATTTTGTGGATGTCCCTTTTGACCGGTGGGAAGTGATACTCCTTTGTAGTGCAGATTTGCATTGCCCGCTTGCTTGCTTGGCCAAAAAGGGCGTATGCGTTTTCTCCTGAATATATTCAGGAGAAAACGCATACGCCCTTTTTGGCCAAGTGCATCATTGTCGAAGTTGTGCCCCTCTTCCTGTGCTTTACAGGCGATTCCAACGTACCTCTTGAAATCTGTTTCCTGCTATTCTGCCTCGCTTTCAAGTCCGCCTCGTTGCCTTCCCTCAACAGATTTTTGGACGATAGTTGGCCTTGATTACTCTGCCAGTTTGTGAATTGCTGTGCCCCTGAGCTCCATTTTTCAACTCGTTTTTTGTGAGCTGAACGCAAGTCCAAACTTTTGGTTCAGGACCTCTACTGGTTCCCGGTGGGTGGCTGAGACTTTGGTTCATTCTTCTTCCTGCCGGGAAATTAGAGTGACTTGTGCCCATCCAAATGCCTAACAGCTACTCTCTCATTGGTTCTCCCTCTTCCCTTTCATCCTCTGCCAAATTGGCAACCTGTGCGAACCAGGAGCTTAAAGGGGCTGTCTCTCCAAGTTGGGAGATTGATAGGAAAGCAGTTGGAAAGTCAAACCGGAGCACCAGGAGAGGGGCTCTTCGTTGAGTTTTAGAAACCTTTCGTATTCACAGTGTGTCCATTCTCTAGGTTTCCCGTACACATTATAGCTGTAGTAATATTCCCTTCCACCTGGAGAGCTGGGACCCATGGAATGGGTGCCATGCATTATTGCTTTAAAGGGTCTGCATTTGCTCACCCAATCTCACCAATCCTCTCAGTCCCAAGTGTCCAGCCTTATGCCACATCCAGCTGTCATTGTAGATAGGGTCATTCCAGGTTGCATCAGAGACCCTGAAGGAATTGTAAAGAATTTCCCTGTTTCTTTGTTCTGTTTTTGAAATTCCTTTTTAGAGTGGGTTTGAGCTGATTCTCGCTGCCATGTTTATGCCAGTCTAGACGCACTTGATTCCCTTACGGAGACATATCAATACGTAGGTTTTAAGATTCTTACTAGCCAGATCTATTCCTCTGCGGGAAATATGGGGTTTTGAGTCCCTTTCACTGAGGAAGGTGTAGGTCTTGTCTATTCCATAGTTGGTTTTTGGAACGGTACCTGTGCTTATATCAAAGTCTGGTTTGATGCATCACCCCACCTCTCCTTCCCCCTTAAGCAGGCATAAGAGTGTTTTCTAAATGTGAGACTCTGTTCTCTTGCCTAACTCAGTTCATGTGTAGCCATGTTTACAGGATCTTCCTAAGTGATATCTTATGATAAGTTTCTTTCCCCGTGTGACTTCTTTCACTTAGAATCATCGTACCTGAATCCACTCATTTTGCTGCTACTGGTCTTATGACCTTGATTTCGTGGCTGAGGGATATTCCATCGTACGTAAGTTCCACAATGTTTGGAACCATTTTTATATTTCCTGGGATATTTCAGGTGTACCCAGGTTGAGGTTCCTGTAAGCAGTGCAGCCCTCAATTTGGGGGTGGCTCTGTCTTATGGATTTTCAGTTTTCCCAAGGTATATTCCCTAGACTGGAAGTGCACTTGGCTCTGTAGCTCTGTTGTTTACTTGTTTTAGGGGACACAATGCACTCCTCCAGTGAGGCAGTTGGCAACTTACATCCCGCCCATCAGCATAACAAGGCTCCCTGTTCTCCAGGGCCTGTCTTGCCTTTCTGGTTTTTACACATTTTGTGGATGTCCCTTTTGACCGGTGGGAAGTGATACTCCTTTGTTGTGCAGATTTGCATTGCCTGCTTGCTTGCTTGGCCAAAAAGGGCATATGCGTTTTCTCCTGAATATATTCAGGAGAAAACGCATACGCCCTTTTTGGCCAAGTGCATCATTGTCGAAGTTGTGCCCCTCTTCCTGTGCTTTACAGGCGATTCCAACGTACCTCTTGAAATCTGTTTCCTGCTATTCTGCCTCGCTTTCAAGTCCGCCTCGTTGCCTTCCCTCAACAGATTTTTGGACGATAGTTGGCCTTGATTACTCTGCCAGTTTGTGAATTGCTGTGCCCCTGAGCTCCATTTTTCAACTCGTTTTTTGTGAGCTGAACGCAAGTCCAAACTTTTGGTTCAGGACCTCTACTGGTTCCCGGTGGGTGGCTGAGACTTTGGTTCATTCTTCTTCCTGCCGGGAAATTAGAGTGACTTGTGCCCATCCAAATGCCTAACAGCTACTCTCTCATTGGTTCTCCCTCTTCCCTTTCATCCTCTGCCAAATTGGCAACCTGTGCGAACCAGGAGCTTAAAGGGGCTGTCTCTCCAAGTTGGGAGATTGATAGGAAAGCAGTTGGAAAGTCAAACCGGAGCACCAGGAGAGGGGCTCTTCGTTGAGTTTTAGAAACCTTTCGTATTCACAGTGTGTCCATTCTCTAGGTTTCCCGTACACGTTATAGCTGTAGTAATATTCCCTTCCACCTGGAGAGCTGGGACCCATGGAATGGGTGCCATGCATTATTGCTTTAAAGGGTCTGCATTTGCTCACCCAATCTCACCAATCCTCTCAGTCCCAAGTGTCCAGCCTTATGCCACATCCAGCTGTCATTGTAGATAGGGTCATTCCAGGTTGCATCAGAGACCCTGAAGGAATTGTAAAGAATTTCCCTGTTTCTTTGTTCTGTTTTTGAAATTCCTTTTTAGAGTGGGTTTGAGCCGATTCTCGCTGCCATGTTTATGCCAGTCTAGACGCACTTGATTCCCTTACGGAGACATATCAATACGTAGGTTTTAAGATTCTTACTAGCCAGATCTATTCCTCTGCGGGAAATATGGGGTTTTGAGTCCCTTTCACTGAGGAAGGTGTAGGTCTTGTCTATTCCATAGTTGGTTTTTGGAACGGTACCTGTGCTTATATCAAACTCTGGTTTGATGCATCACCCCACCTCTCCTTCCCCCTTAAGCAGGCATAAGAGTGTTTTCTAAATGTGAGACTCTGTTCTCTTGCCTAACTCAGTTCATGTGTAGCCATGTTTACAGGATCTTCCTAAGTGATATCTTATGATAAGTTTCTTTTCCCGTGTGACTTCTTTCACTTAGAATCATCGTACCTGAATCCACTCATTTTGCTGCTACTGGTCTTATGACCTTGATTTCGTGGCTGAGGGATATTCCATCGTACGTAAGTTCCACAATGTTTGGAACCATTTTTATATTTCCTGGGATATTTCAGGTGTACCCAGGTTGAGGTTCCTGTAAGCAGTGCAGCCCTGAATTTGGGGGTGGCTCTGTCTTATGGATTTTCAGTTTTCCCAAGGTATATTCCCTAGACTGGAAGTGCCCTTGGCTCTGTAGCTCTGTTGTTTACTTGTTTTAGGGGACACAATGCACTCCTCCAGTGAGGCAGTTGGCAACTTACATCCCGCCCATCAGCATAACAAGGCTCCCTGTTCTCCAGGGCCTGTCTTGCCTTTCTGGTTTTTACACATTTTGTGGATGTCCCTTTTGACCGGTGGGAAGTGATACTCCTTTGTAGTGCAGATTTGCATTGCCCGCTTGCTTGCTTGGCCAAAAAGGGCGTATGCGTTTTCTCCTGAATATATTCAGGAGAAAACGCATACGCCCTTTTTGGCCAAGTGCATCATTGTCGAAGTTGTGCCCCTCTTCCTGTGCTTTACAGGCGATTCCAACGTACCTCTTGAAATCTGTTACCTGCTATTCTGCCTCGCTTTCAAGTCCGCCTCGTTGCCTTCCCTCAACAGATTTTTGGACGATAGTTGGCCTTGATTACTCTGCCAGTTTGTGAATTGCTGTGCCCCTGAGCTCCATTTTTCAACTCGTTTTTTTGAGCTGAACGCAAGTCCAAACTTTTGGTTCAGGACGTCTACTGGTTCCCGGTGGGTGGCTGAGACTTTGGTTCATTCTTCTTCCTGCCGGGAAATTAGAGTGACTTGTGCCCATCCAAATGCCTAACAGCTACTCTCTCATTGGTTCTCCCTCTTCCCTTTCATCCTCTGCCAAATTGGCAACCTGTGCGAACCAGGAGCTTAAAGGGGCTGTCTCTCCAAGTTGGGAGATTGATAGGAAAGCAGTTGGAAAGTCAAACCGGAGCACCAGGAGAGGGGCTCTTCGTTGAGTTTTAGAAACCTTTCGTATTCACAGTGTGTCCATTCTCTAGGTTTCCCGTACACGTTATAGCTGTAGTAATATTCCCTTCCACCTGGAGAGCTGGGACCCATGGAATGGGTGCCATGCATTATTGCTTTAAAGGGTCTGCATTTGCTCACCCAATCTCACCAATCCTCTCAGTCCCAAGTGTCCAGCCTTATGCCACATCCAGCTGTCATTGTAGATAGGGTCATTCCAGGTTGCATCAGAGACCCTGAAGGAATTGTAAAGAATTTCCCTGTTTCTTTGTTCTGTTTTTGAAATTCCTTTTTAGAGTGGGTTTGAGCCGATTCTCGCTGCCATGTTTATGCCAGTCTAGACGCACTTGATTCCCTTACGGAGACATATCAATACGTAGGTTTTAAGATTCTTACTAGCCAGATCTATTCCTCTGCGGGAAATATGGGGTTTTGAGTCCCTTTCACTGAGGAAGGTGTAGGTCTTGTCTATTCCATAGTTGGTTTTTGGAACGGTACCTGTGCTTATATCAAAGTCTGGTTTGATGCATCACCCCACCTCTCCTTCCCCCTTAAGCAGGCATAAGAGTGTTTTCTAAATGTGAGACTCTGTTCTCTTGCCTAACTCAGTTCATGTGTAGCCATGTTTACAGGATCTTCCTAAGTGATATCTTATGATAAGTTTCTTTTCCCGTGTGACTTCTTTCACTTAGAATCATCGTACCTGAATCCACTCATTTTGCTGCTACTGGTCTTATGACATTGATTTCGTGGCTGAGGGATATTCCATCGTACGTAAGTTCCACAATGTTTGGAACCATTTTTATATTTCCTGGGATATTTCAGGTGTACCCAGGTTGAGGTTCCTGTAAGCAGTGCAGCCCTCAATTTGGGGGTGGCTCTGTCTTATGGATTTTCAGTTTTCCCAAGGTATATTCCCTAGACTGGAAGTGCCCTTGGCTCTGTAGCTCTGTTGTTTACTTGTTTTAGGGGACACAATGCACTCCTCCAGTGAGGCAGTTGGCAACTTACATCCCGCCCATCAGCATAACAAGGCTCCCTGTTCTCCAGGGCCTGTCTTGCCTTTCTGGTTTTTACACATTTTGTGGATGTCCCTTTTGACCGGTGGGAAGTGATACTCCTTTGTAGTGCAGATTTGCATTGCCCGCTTGCTTGCTTGGCCAAAAAGGGCGTATGCGTTTTCTCCTGAATATATTCAGGAGAAAACGCATACGCCCTTTTTGGCCAAGTGCATCATTGTCGAAGTTGTGCCCCTCTTCCTGTGCTTTACAGGCGATTCCAACGTACCTCTTGAAATCTGTTTCCTGCTATTCTGCCTCGCTTTCAAGTCCGCCTCGTTGCCTTCCCTCAACAGATTTTTGGACGATAGTTGGCCTTGATTACTCTGCCAGTTTGTGAATTGCTGTGCCCCTGAGCTCCATTTTTCAACTCGTTTTTTGTGAGCTGAACGCAAGTCCAAACTTTTGGTTCAGGACCTCTACTGGTTCCCGGTGGGTGGCTGAGACTTTGGTTCATTCTTCTTCCTGCCGGGAAATTAGAGTGACTTGTGCCCATCCAAATGCCTAACAGCTACTCTCTCATTGGTTCTCCCTCTTCCCTTTCATCCTCTGCCAAATTGGCAACCTGTGCGAACCAGGAGCTTAAAGGGGCTGTCTCTCCAAGTTGGGAGATTGATAGGAAAGCAGTTGGAAAGTCAAACCGGAGCACCAGGAGAGGGGCTCTTCGTTGAGTTTTAGAAACCTTTCGTATTCACAGTGTGTCCATTCTCTAGGTTTCCCGTACACATTATAGCTGTAGTAATATTCCCTTCCACCTGGAGAGCTGGGACCCATGGAATGGGTGCCATGCATTATTGCTTTAAAGGGTCTGCATTTGCTCACCCAATCTCACCAATCCTCTCAGTCCCAAGTGTCCAGCCTTATGCCACATCCAGCTGTCATTGTAGATAGGGTCATTCCAGGTTGCATCAGAGACCCTGAAGGAATTGTAAAGAATTTCCCTGTTTCTTTGTTCTGTTTTTGAAATTCCTTTTTAGAGTGGGTTTGAGCTGATTCTCGCTGCCATGTTTATGCCAGTCTAGACGCACTTGATTCCCTTACGGAGACATATCAATACGTAGGTTTTAAGATTCTTACTAGCCAGATCTATTCCTCTGCGGGAAATATGGGGTTTTGAGTCCCTTTCACTGAGGAAGGTGTAGGTCTTGTCTATTCCATAGTTGGTTTTTGGAACGGTACCTGTGCTTATATCAAAGTCTGGTTTGATGCATCACCCCACCTCTCCTTCCCCCTTAAGCAGGCATAAGAGTGTTTTCTAAATGTGAGACTCTGTTCTCTTGCCTAACTCAGTTCATGTGTAGCCATGTTTACAGGATCTTCCTAAGTGATATCTTATGATAAGTTTCTTTCCCCGTGTGACTTCTTTCACTTAGAATCATCGTACCTGAATCCACTCATTTTGCTGCTACTGGTCTTATGACCTTGATTTCGTGGCTGAGGGATATTCCATCGTACGTAAGTTCCACAATGTTTGGAACCATTTTTATATTTCCTGGGATATTTCAGGTGTACCCAGGTTGAGGTTCCTGTAAGCAGTGCAGCCCTCAATTTGGGGGTGGCTCTGTCTTATGGATTTTCAGTTTTCCCAAGGTATATTCCCTAGACTGGAAGTGCACTTGGCTCTGTAGCTCTGTTGTTTACTTGTTTTAGGGGACACAATGCACTCCTCCAGTGAGGCAGTTGGCAACTTACATCCCGCCCATCAGCATAACAAGGCTCCCTGTTCTCCAGGGCCTGTCTTGCCTTTCTGGTTTTTACACATTTTGTGGATGTCCCTTTTGACCGGTGGGAAGTGATACTCCTTTGTTGTGCAGATTTGCATTGCCTGCTTGCTTGCTTGGCCAAAAAGGGCATATGCGTTTTCTCCTGAATATATTCAGGAGAAAACGCATACGCCCTTTTTGGCCAAGTGCATCATTGTCGAAGTTGTGCCCCTCTTCCTGTGCTTTACAGGCGATTCCAATGTACCTCTTGAAATCTGTTTCCTGCTATTCTGCCTCGCTTTCAAGTCCGCCTCGTTGCCTTCCCTCAACAGATTTTTGGACGATAGTTGGCCTTGATTACTCTGCCAGTTTGTGAATTGCTGTGCCCCTGAGCTCCATTTTTCAACTCGTTTTTTGTGAGCTGAACGCAAGTCCAAACTTTTGGTTCAGGACCTCTACTGGTTCCCGGTGGGTGGCTGAGACTTTGGTTCATTCTTCTTCCTGCCGGGAAATTAGAGTGACTTGTGCCCATCCAAATGCCTAACAGCTACTCTCTCATTGGTTCTCCCTCTTCCCTTTCATCCTCTGCCAAATTGGCAACCTGTGCGAACCAGGAGCTTAAAGGGGCTGTCTCTCCAAGTTGGGAGATTGATAGGAAAGCAGTTGGAAAGTCAAACCGGAGCACCAGGAGAGGGGCTCTTCGTTGAGTTTTAGAAACCTTTCGTATTCACAGTGTGTCCATTCTCTAGGTTTCCCGTACACGTTATAGCTGTAGTAATATTCCCTTCCACCTGGAGAGCTGGGACCCATGGAATGGGTGCCATGCATTATTGCTTTAAAGGGTCTGCATTTGCTCACCCAATCTCACCAATCCTCTCAGTCCCAAGTGTCCAGCCTTATGCCACATCCAGCTGTCATTGTAGATAGGGTCATTCCAGGTTGCATCAGAGACCCTGAAGGAATTGTAAAGAATTTCCCTGTTTCTTTGTTCTGTTTTTGAAATTCCTTTTTAGAGTGGGTTTGAGCCGATTCTCGCTGCCATGTTTATGCCAGTCTAGACGCACTTGATTCCCTTACGGAGACATATCAATACGTAGGTTTTAAGATTCTTACTAGCCAGATCTATTCCTCTGCGGGAAATATGGGGTTTTGAGTCCCTTTCACTGAGGAAGGTGTAGGTCTTGTCTATTCCATAGTTGGTTTTTGGAACGGTACCTGTGCTTATATCAAACTCTGGTTTGATGCATCACCCCACCTCTCCTTCCCCCTTAAGCAGGCATAAGAGTGTTTTCTAAATGTGAGACTCTGTTCTCTTGCCTAACTCAGTTCATGTGTAGCCATGTTTACAGGATCTTCCTAAGTGATATCTTATGATAAGTTTCTTTTCCCGTGTGACTTCTTTCACTTAGAATCATCGTACCTGAATCCACTCATTTTGCTGCTACTGGTCTTATGACATTGATTTCGTGGCTGAGGGATATTCCATCGTACGTAAGTTCCACAATGTTTGGAACCATTTTTATATTTCCTGGGATATTTCAGGTGTACCCAGGTTGAGGTTCCTGTAAGCAGTGCAGCCCTCAATTTGGGGGTGGCTCTGTCTTATGGATTTTCAGTTTTCCCAAGGTATATTCCCTAGACTGGAAGTGCCCTTGGCTCTGTAGCTCTGTTGTTTACTTGTTTTAGGGGACACAATGCACTCCTCCAGTGAGGCAGTTGGCAACTTACATCCCGCCCATCAGCATAACAAGGCTCCCTGTTCTCCAGGGCCTGTCTTGCCTTTCTGGTTTTTACACATTTTGTGGATGTCCCTTTTGACCGGTGGGAAGTGATACTCCTTTGTAGTGCAGATTTGCATTGCCCGCTTGCTTGCTTGGCCAAAAAGGGCGTATGCGTTTTCTCCTGAATATATTCAGGAGAAAACGCATACGCCCTTTTTGGCCAAGTGCATCATTGTCGAAGTTGTGCCCCCCTTCCTGTGCTTTACAGGCGATTCCAACGTACCTCTTGAAATCTGTTTCCTGCTATTCTGCCTCGCTTTCAAGTCCGCCTCGTTGCCTTCCCTCAACAGATTTTTGGACGATAGTTGGCCTTGATTACTCTGCCAGTTTGTGAATTGCTGTGCCCCTGAGCTCCATTTTTCAACTCGTTTTTTGTGAGCTGAACGCAAGTCCAAACTTTTGGTTCAGGACCTCTACTGGTTCCCGGTGGGTGGCTGAGACTTTGGTTAATTCTTCTTCCTGCCGGGAAATTAGAGTGACATGTGCCCATCCAAATGCCTAACAGCTACTCTCTCATTGGTTCTCCCTCTTCCCTTTCATCCTCTGCCAAATTGGCAACCTGTGCGAACCAGGAGCTTAAAGGGGCTGTCTCTCCAAGTTGGGAGATTGATAGGAAAGCAGTTGGAAAGTCAAACCGGAGCACCAGGAGAGGGGCTCTTCGTTGAGTTTTAGAAACCTTTCGTATTCACAGTGTGTCCATTCTCTAGGTTTCCCGTACACGTTATAGCTGTAGTAATATTCCCTTCCACCTGGAGAGCTGGGACCCATGGAATGGGTGCCATGCATTATTGCTTTAAAGGGTCTGCATTTGCTCACCCAATCTCACCAATCCTCTCAGTCCCAAGTGTCCAGCCTTATGCCACATCCAGCTGTCATTGTAGATAGGGTCATTCCAGGTTGCATCAGAGACCCTGAAGGAATTGTAAAGAATTTCCCTGTTTCTTTGTTCTGTTTTTGAAATTCCTTTTTAGAGTGGGTTTGAGCTGATTCTCGCTGCCATGTTTATGCCAGTCTAGACGCACTTGATTCCCTTACGGAGACATATCAATACGTAGGTTTTAAGATTCTTACTAGCCAGATCTATTCCTCTGCGGGAAATATGGGGTTTTGAGTCCCTTTCACTGAGGAAGGTGTAGGTCTTGTCTATTCCATAGTTGGTTTTTGGAACGGTACCTGTGCTTATATCAAAGTCTGGTTTGATGCATCACCCCACCTCTCCTTCCCCCTTAAGCAGGCATAAGAGTGTTTTCTAAATGTGAGACTCTGTTCTCTTGCCTAACTCAGTTCATGTGTAGCCATGTTTACAGGATCTTCCTAAGTGATATCTTATGATAAGTTTCTTTTCCCGTGTGACTTCTTTCACTTAGAATCATCGTACCTGAATCCACTCATTTTGCTGCTACTGGTCTTATGACCTTGATTTCGTGGCTGAGGGATATTCCATCGTACGTAAGTTCCACAATGTTTGGAACCATTTTTATATTTCCTGGGATATTTCAGGTGTACCCAGGTTGAGGTTCCTGTAAGCAGTGCAGCCCTCAATTTGGGGGTGGCTCTGTCTTATGGATTTTCAGTTTTCCCAAGGTATATTCCCTAGACTGGAAGTGCCCTTGGCTCTGTAGCTCTGTTGTTTACTTGTTTTAGGGGACACAATGCACTCCTCCAGTGAGGCAGTTGGCAACTTACATCCCGCCCATCAGCATAACAAGGCTCCCTGTTCTCCAGGGCCTGTCTTGCCTTTCTGGTTTTTACACATTTTGTGGATGTCCCTTTTGACCGGTGGGAAGTGATACTCCTTTGTAGTGCAGATTTGCATTGCCCGCTTGCTTGCTTGGCCAAAAAGGGCGTATGCGTTTTCTCCTGAATATATTCAGGAGAAAACGCATACGCCCTTTTTGGCCAAGTGCATCATTGTCGAAGTTGTGCCCCTCTTCCTGTGCTTTACAGGCGATTCCAACGTACCTCTTGAAATCTGTTTCCTGCTATTCTGCCTCGCTTTCCAGTCCGCCTCGTTGCCTTCCCTCAACAGATTTTTGGACGATAGTTGGCCTTGATTACTCTGCCAGTTTGTGAATTGCTGTGCCCCTGAGCTCCATTTTTCAACTCGTTTTTTGTGAGCTGAACGCAAGTCCAAACTTTTGGTTCAGGACCTCTACTGGTTCCCGGTGGGTGGCTGAGACTTTGGTTCATTCTTCTTCCTGCCGGGAAATTAGAGTGACTTGTGCCCATCCAAATGCCTAACAGCTACTCTCTCATTGGTTCTCCCTCTTCCCTTTGATCCTCTGCCAAATTGGCAACCTGTGCGAACCAGGAGCTTAAAGGGGCTGTCTCTCCAAGTTGGGAGATTGATAGGAAAGCAGTTGGAAAGTCAAACCGGAGCACCAGGAGAGGGGCTCTTCGTTGAGTTTTAGAAACCTTTCGTATTCACAGTGTGTCCATTCTCTAGGTTTCCCGTACACGTTATAGCTGTAGTAATATTCCCTTCCACCTGGAGAGCTGGGACCCATGGAATGGGTGCCATGCATTATTGCTTTAAAGGGTCTGCATTTGCTCACCCAATCTCACCAATCCTCTCAGTCCCAAGTGTCCAGCCTTATGCCACATCCAGCTGTCATTGTAGATAGGGTCATTCCAGGTTGCATCAGAGACCCTGAAGGAATTGTAAAGAATTTCCCTGTTTCTTTGTTCTGTTTTTGAAATTCCTTTTTAGAGTGGGTTTGAGCTGATTCTCGCTGCCATGTTTATGCCAGTCTAGACGCACTTGATTCCCTTACGGAGACATATCAATACGTAGGTTTTAAGATTCTTACTAGCCAGATCTATTCCTCTGCGGGAAATATGGGGTTTTGAGTCCCTTTCACTGAGGAAGGTGTAGGTCTTGTCTATTCCATAGTTGGTTTTTGGAACGGTACCTGTGCTTATATCAAAGTCTGGTTTGATGCATCACCCCACCTCTCCTTCCCCCTTAAGCAGGCATAAGAGTGTTTTCTAAATGTGAGACTCTGTTCTCTTGCCTAACTCAGTTCATGTGTAGCCATGTTTACAGGATCTTCCTAAGTGATATCTTATGATAAGTTTCTTTTCCCGTGTGACTTCTTTCACTTAGAATCATCGTACCTGAATCCACTCATTTTGCTGCTACTGGTCTTATGACATTGATTTCGTGGCTGAGGGATATTCCATCGTACGTAAGTTCCACAATGTTTGGAACCATTTTTATATTTCCTGGGATATTTCAGGTGTACCCAGGTTGAGGTTCCTGTAAGCAGTGCAGCCCTCAATTTGGGGGTGGCTCTGTCTTATGGATTTTCAGTTTTCCCAAGGTATATTCCCTAGACTGGAAGTGCCCTTGGCTCTGTAGCTCTGTTGTTTACTTGTTTTAGGGGACACAATGCACTCCTCCAGTGAGGCAGTTGGCAACTTACATCCCGCCCATCAGCATAACAAGGCTCCCTGTTCTCCAGGGCCTGTCTTGCCTTTCTGGTTTTTACACATTTTGTGGATGTCCCTTTTGACCGGTGGGAAGTGATACTCCTTTGTAGTGCAGATTTGCATTGCCCGCTTGCTTGCTTGGCCAAAAAGGGCGTATGCGTTTTCTCCTGAATATATTCAGGAGAAAACGCATACGCCCTTTTTGGCCAAGTGCATCATTGTCGAAGTTGTGCCCCTCTTCCTGTGCTTTACAGGCGATTCCAACGTACCTCTTGAAATCTGTTTCCTGCTATTCTGCCTCGCTTTCAAGTGCGCCTCGTTGCCTTCCCTCAACAGATTTTTGGACGATAGTTGGCCTTGATTACTCTGCCAGTTTGTGAATTGCTGTGCCCCTGAGCTCCATTTTTCAACTCGTTTTTTGTGAGCTGAACGCAAGTCCAAACTTTTGGTTCAGGACCTCTACTGGTTCCCGGTGGGTGGCTGAGACTTTGGTTCATTCTTCTTCCTGCCGGGAAATTAGAGTGACTTGTGCCCATCCAAATGCCTAACAGCTACTCTCTCATTGGTTCTCCCTCTTCCCTTTCATCCTCTGCCAAATTGGCAACCTGTGCGAACCAGGAGCTTAAAGGGGCTGTCTCTCCAAGTTGGGAGATTGATAGGAAAGCAGTTGGAAAGTCAAACCGGAGCACCAGGAGAGGGGCTCTTCGTTGAGTTTTAGAAACCTTTCGTATTCACAGTGTGTCCATTCTCTAGGTTTCCCGTACACGTTATAGCTGTAGTAATATTCCCTTCCACCTGGAGAGCTGGGACCCATGGAATGGGTGCCATGCATTATTGCTTTAAAGGGTCTGCATTTGCTCACCCAATCTCACCAATCCTCTCAGTCCCAAGTGTCCAGCCTTATGCCACATCCAGCTTCATTGTAGATAGGGTCATTCCAGGTTGCATCAGAGACCCTGAAGGAATTGTAAAGAATTTCCCTGTTTCTTTGTTCTGTTTTTGAAATTCCTTTTTAGAGTGGGTTTGAGCCGATTCTCGCTGCCATGTTTATGCCAGTCTAGACGCACTTGATTCCGTTACGGAGACATATCAATACGTAGGTTTTAAGATTCTTACTAGCCAGATCTATTCCTCTGCGGGAAATATGGGGTTTTGAGTCCCTTTCACTGAGGAAGGTGTAGGTCTTGTCTATTCCATAGTTGGTTTTTGGAACGGTACCTGTGCTTATATCAAAGTCTGGTTTGATGCATCACCCCACCTCTCCTTCCCCCTTAAGCAGGCATAAGAGTGTTTTCTAAATGTGAGACTCTGTTCTCTTGCCTAACTCAGTTCATGTGTAGCCATGTTTACAGGATCTTCCTAAGTGATATCTTATGATAAGTTTCTTTTCCCGTGTGACTTCTTTCACTTAGAATCATCGTACCTGAATCCACTCATTTTGCTGCTACTGGTCTTATGACCTTGATTTCGTGGCTGAGGGATATTCCATCGTACGTAAGTTCCACAATGTTTGGAACCATTTTTATATTTCCTGGGATATTTCAGGTGTACCCAGGTTGAGGTTCCTGTAAGCAGTGCAGCCCTCAATTTGGGGGTGGCTCTGTCTTATGGATTTTCAGTTTTCCCAAGGTATATTCCCTAGACTGGAAATGCCCTTGGCTCTGTAGCTCTGTTGTTTACTTGTTTTAGGGGACACAATGCACTCCTCCAGTGAGGCAGTTGGCAACTTACATCCCGCCCATCAGCATAACAAGGCTCCCTGTTCTCCAGGGCCTGTCTTGCCTTTCTGGTTTTTACACATTTTGTGGATGTCCCTTTTGACCGGTGGGAAGTGATACTCCTTTGTAGTGCAGATTTGCATTGCCCGCTTGCTTGCTTGGCCAAAAAGGGCGTATGCGTTTTCTCCTGAATATATTCAGGAGAAAACGCATACGCCCTTTTTGGCCAAGTGCATCATTGTCGAAGTTGTGCCCCCCTTCCTGTGCTTTACAGGCGATTCCAACGTACCTCTTGAAATCTGTTTCCTGCTATTCTGCCTCGCTTTCAAGTCCGCCTCGTTGCCTTCCCTCAACAGATTTTTGGACGATAGTTGGCCTTGATTACTCTGCCAGTTTGTGAATTGCTGTGCCCCTGAGCTCCATTTTTCAACTCGTTTTTTGTGAGCTGAACGCAAGTCCAAACTTTTGGTTCAGGACCTCTACTGGTTCCCGGTGGGTGGCTGAGACTTTGGTTAATTCTTCTTCCTGCCGGGAAATTAGAGTGACATGTGCCCATCCAAATGCCTAACAGCTACTCTCTCATTGGTTCTCCCTCTTCCCTTTCATCCTCTGCCAAATTGGCAACCTGTGCGAACCAGGAGCTTAAAGGGGCTGTCTCTCCAAGTTGGGAGATTGATAGGAAAGCAGTTGGAAAGTCAAACCGGAGCACCAGGAGAGGGGCTCTTCGTTGAGTTTTAGAAACCTTTCGTATTCACAGTGTGTCCATTCTCTAGGTTTCCCGTACACGTTATAGCTGTAGTAATATTCCCTTCCACCTGGAGAGCTGGGACCCATGGAATGGGTGCCATGCATTATTGCTTTAAAGGGTCTGCATTTGCTCACCCAATCTCACCAATCCTCTCAGTCCCAAGTGTCCAGCCTTATGCCACATCCAGCTGTCATTGTAGATAGGGTCATTCCAGGTTGCATCAGAGACCCTGAAGGAATTGTAAAGAATTTCCCTGTTTCTTTGTTCTGTTTTTGAAATTCCTTTTTAGAGTGGGTTTGAGCTGATTCTCGCTGCCATGTTTATGCCAGTCTAGACGCACTTGATTCCCTTACGGAGACATATCAATACGTAGGTTTTAAGATTCTTACTAGCCAGATCTATTCCTCTGCGGGAAATATGGGGTTTTGAGTCCCTTTCACTGAGGAAGGTGTAGGTCTTGTCTATTCCATAGTTGGTTTTTGGAACGGTACCTGTGCTTATATCAAAGTCTGGTTTGATGCATCACCCCACCTCTCCTTCCCCCTTAAGCAGGCATAAGAGTGTTTTCTAAATGTGAGACTCTGTTCTCTTGCCTAACTCAGTTCATGTGTAGCCATGTTTACAGGATCTTCCTAAGTGATATCTTATGATAAGTTTCTTTTCCCGTGTGACTTCTTTCACTTAGAATCATCGTACCTGAATCCACTCATTTTGCTGCTACTGGTCTTATGACCTTGATTTCGTGGCTGAGGGATATTCCATCGTACGTAAGTTCCACAATGTTTGGAACCATTTTTATATTTCCTGGGATATTTCAGGTGTACCCAGGTTGAGGTTCCTGTAAGCAGTGCAGCCCTCAATTTGGGGGTGGCTCTGTCTTATGGATTTTCAGTTTTCCCAAGGTATATTCCCTAGACTGGAAGTGCCCTTGGCTCTGTAGCTCTGTTGTTTACTTGTTTTAGGGGACACAATGCACTCCTCCAGTGAGGCAGTTGGCAACTTACATCCCGCCCATCAGCATAACAAGGCTCCCTGTTCTCCAGGGCCTGTCTTGCCTTTCTGGTTTTTACACATTTTGTGGATGTCCCTTTTGACCGGTGGGAAGTGATACTCCTTTGTAGTGCAGATTTGCATTGCCCGCTTGCTTGCTTGGCCAAAAAGGGCGTATGCGTTTTCTCCTGAATATATTCAGGAGAAAACGCATACGCCCTTTTTGGCCAAGTGCATCATTGTCGAAGTTGTGCCCCTCTTCCTGTGCTTTACAGGCGATTCCAACGTACCTCTTGAAATCTGTTTCCTGCTATTCTGCCTCGCTTTCAAGTCCGCCTCGTTGCCTTCCCTCAACTGATTTTTGGACGATAGTTGGCCTTGATTACTCTGCCAGTTTGTGAATTGCTGTGCCCCTGAGCTCCATTTTTCAACTCGTTTTTTGTGAGCTGAACGCAAGTCCAAACTTTTGGTTCAGGACCTCTACTGGTTCCCGGTGGGTGGCTGAGACTTTGGTTCATTCTTCTTCCTGCCGGGAAATTAGAGTGACTTGTGCCCATCCAAATGCCTAACAGCTACTCTCTCATTGGTTCTCCCTCTTCCCTTTCATCCTCTGCCAAATTGGCAACCTGTGCGAACCAGGAGCTTAAAGGGGCTGTCTCTCCAAGTTGGGAGATTGATAGGAAAGCAGTTGGAAAGTCAAACCGGAGCACCAGGAGAGGGGCTCTTCGTTGAGTTTTAGAAACCTTTCGTATTCACAGTGTGTCCATTCTCTAGGTTTCCCGTACACGTTATAGCTGTAGTAATATTCCCTTCCACCTGGAGAGCTGGGACCCATGGAATGGGTGCCATGCATTATTGCTTTAAAGGGTCTGCATTTGCTCACCCAATCTCACCAATCCTCTCAGTCCCAAGTGTCCAGCCTTATGCCACATCCAGCTGTCATTGTAGATAGGGTCATTCCAGGTTGCATCAGAGACCCTGAAGGAATTGTAAAGAATTTCCCTGTTTCTTTGTTCTGTTTTTGAAATTCCTTTTTAGAGTGGGTTTGAGCTGATTCTCGCTGCCATGTTTATGCCAGTCTAGACGCACTTGATTCCCTTACGGAGACATATCAATACGTAGGTTTTAAGATTCATACTAGCCAGATCTATTCCTCTGCGGGAAATATGGGGTTTTGAGTCCCTTTCACTGAGGAAGGTGTAGGTCTTGTCTATTCCATAGTTGGTTTTTGGAACGGTACCTGTGCTTATATCAAACTCGGGTTTGATGCATCACCCCACCTCTCCTTCCCCCTTAAGCAGGCATAAGAGTGTTTTCTAAATGTGAGACTCTGTTCTCTTGCCTAACTCAGTTCATGTGTAGCCATGTTTACAGGATCTTCCTAAGTGATATCTTATGATAAGTTTCTTTTCCCGTGTGACTTCTTTCACTTAGAATCATCGTACCTGAATCCACTCATTTTGCTGCTACTGGTCTTATGACATTGATTTCGTGGCTGAGGGATATTCCATCGTACGTAAGTTCCACAATGTTTGGAACCATTTTTATATTTCCTGGGATATTTCAGGTGTACCCAGGTTGAGGTTCCTGTAAGCAGTGCAGCCCTCAATTTGGGGGTGGCTCTGTCTTATGGATTTTCAGTTTTCCCAAGGTATATTCCCTAGACTGGAAGTGCCCTTGGCTCTGTAGCTCTGTTGTTTACTTGTTTTAGGGGACACAATGCACTCCTCCAGTGAGGCAGTTGGCAACTTACATCCCGCCCATCAGCATAACAAGGCTCCCTGTTCTCCAGGGCCTGTCTTGCCTTTCTGGTTTTTACACATTTTGTGGATGTCCCTTTTGACCGGTGGGAAGTGATACTCCTTTGTAGTGCAGATTTGCATTGCCCGCTTGCTTGCTTGGCCAAAAAGGGCGTATGCGTTTTCTCCTGAATATATTCAGGAGAAAACGCATACGCCCTTTTTGGCCAAGTGCATCATTGTCGAAGTTGTGCCCCTCTTCCTGTGCTTTACAGGCGATTCCAACGTACCTCTTGAAATCTGTTTCCTGCTATTCTGCCTCGCTTTCAAGTGCGCCTCGTTGCCTTCCCTCAACAGATTTTTGGACGATAGTTGGCCTTGATTACTCTGCCAGTTTGTGAATTGCTGTGCCCCTGAGCTCCATTTTTCAACTCGTTTTTTGTGAGCTGAACGCAAGTCCAAACTTTTGGTTCAGGACCTCTACTGGTTCCCGGTGGGTGGCTGAGACTTTGGTTCATTCTTCTTCCTGCCGGGAAATTAGAGTGACTTGTGCCCATCCAAATGCCTAACAGCTACTCTCTCATTGGTTCTCCCTCTTCCCTTTCATCCTCTGCCAAATTGGCAACCTGTGCGAACCAGGAGCTTAAAGGGGCTGTCTCTCCAAGTTGGGAGATTGATAGGAAAGCAGTTGGAAAGTCAAACCGGAGCACCAGGAGAGGGGCTCTTCGTTGAGTTTTAGAAACCTTTCGTATTCACAGTGTGTCCATTCTCTAGGTTTCCCGTACACGTTATAGCTGTAGTAATATTCCCTTCCACCTGGAGAGCTGGGACCCATGGAATGGGTGCCATGCATTATTGCTTTAAAGGGTCTGCATTTGCTCACCCAATCTCACCAATCCTCTCAGTCCCAAGTGTCCAGCCTTATGCCACATCCAGCTTCATTGTAGATAGGGTCATTCCAGGTTGCATCAGAGACCCTGAAGGAATTGTAAAGAATTTCCCTGTTTCTTTGTTCTGTTTTTGAAATTCCTTTTTAGAGTGGGTTTGAGCCGATTCTCGCTGCCATGTTTATGCCAGTCTAGACGCACTTGATTCCCTTACGGAGACATATCAATACGTAGGTTTTAAGATTCTTACTAGCCAGATCTATTCCTCTGCGGGAAATATGGGGTTTTGAGTCCCTTTCACTGAGGAAGGTGTAGGTCTTGTCTATTCCATAGTTGGTTTTTGGAACGGTACCTGTGCTTATATCAAACTCTGGTTTGATGCATCACCCCACCTCTCCTTCCCCCTTAAGCAGGCATAAGAGTGTTTTCTAAATGTGAGACTCTGTTCTCTTGCCTAACTCAGTTCATGTGTAGCCATGTTTACAGGATCTTCCTAAGTGATAACTTATGATAAGTTTCTTTTCCCGTGTGACTTCTTTCACTTAGAATCATCGTACCTGAATCCACTCATTTTGCTGCTACTGGTCTTATGACATTGATTTCGTGGCTGAGGGATATTCCATCGTACGTAAGTTCCACAATGTTTGGAACCATTTTTATATTTCCTGGGATATTTCAGGTGTACCCAGGTTGAGGTTCCTGTAAGCAGTGCAGCCCTCAATTTGGGGGTGGCTCTGTCTTACGGATTTTCAGTTTTCCCAAGGTATATTCCCTAGACTGGAAGTGCCCTTGGCTCTGTAGCTCTGTTGTTTACTTGTTTTAGGGGACACAATGCACTCCTCCAGTGAGGCAGTTGGCAACTTACATCCCGCCCATCAGCATAACAAGGCTCCCTGTTCTCCAGGGCCTGTCTTGCCTTTCTGGTTTTTACACATTTTGTGGATGTCCCTTTTGACCGGTGGGAAGTGATACTCCTTTGTAGTGCAGATTTGCATTGCCCGCTTGCTTGCTTGGCCAAAAAGGGCGTATGCGTTTTCTCCTGAATATATTCAGGAGAAAACGCATACGCCCTTTTTGGCCAAGTGCATCATTGTCGAAGTTGTGCCCCTCTTCCTGTGCTTTACAGGCGATTCCAACGTACCTCTTGAAATCTGTTTCCTGCTATTCTGCCTCGCTTTCAAGTCCGCCTCGTTGCCTTCCCTCAACAGATTTTTGGACGATAGTTGGCCTTGATTACTCTGCCAGTTTGTGAATTGCTGTGCCCCTGAGCTCCATTTTTCAACTCGTTTTTTGTGAGCTGAACGCAAGTCCAAACTTTTGGTTCAGGACCTCTACTGGTTCCCGGTGGGTGGCTGAGACTTTGGTTCATTCTTCGTCCTGCCGGGAAATTAGAGTGACATGTGCCCATCCAAATGCCTAACAGCTAGTCTCTCATTGGTTCTCCCTCTTCCCTTTCATCCTCTGCCAAATTGGCAACCTGTGCGAACCAGGAGCTTAAAGGGGCTGTCTCTCCAAGTTGGGAGATTGATAGGAAAGCAGTTGGAAAGTCAAACCGGAGCACCAGGAGAGGGGCTCTTCGTTGAGTTTTAGAAACCTTTCGTATTCACAGTGTGTCCATTTTCTAGGTTTCCCGTACACGTTATAGCTGTAGTAATATTCCCTTCCACCTGGAGAGCTGGGACCCATGGAATGGGTGCCATGCATTATTGCTTTAAAGGGTCTGCATTTGCTCACCCAATCTCACCAATCCTCTCAGTCCCAAGTGTCCAGCCTTATGCCACATCCAGCTGTCATTGTAGATAGGGTCATTCCAGGTTGCATCAGAGACCCTGAAGGAATTGTAAAGAATTTCCCTGTTTCTTTGTTCTGTTTTTGAAATTCCTTTTTAGAGTGGGTTTGAGCCGATTCTCGTTGCCATGTTTATGCCAGTCTAGACGCACTTGATTCCCTTACGGAGACATATCAATACGTAGGTTTTAAGATTCTTACTAGCCAGATCTATTCCTCTGCGGGAAATATGGGGTTTTGAGTCCCTTTCACTGAGGAAGGTGTAGGTCTTGTCTATTCCATAGTTGGTTTTTGGAACGGTACCTGTGCTTATATCAAAGTCTGGTTTGATGCATCACCCCACCTCTCCTTCCCCCTTAAGCAGGCATAAGAGTGTTTTCTAAATGTGAGACTCTGTTCTCTTGCCTAACTCAGTTCATGTGTAGCCATGTTTACAGGATCTTCCTAAGTGATATCTTATGATAAGTTTCTTTTCCCGTGTGACTTCTTTCACTTAGAATCATCGTACCTGAATCCACTCATTTTGCTGCTACTGGTCTTATGACATTGATTTCGTGGCTGAGGGATATTCCATCGTACGTAAGTTCCACAATGTTTGGAACCATTTTTATATTTCCTGGGATATTTCAGGTGTACCCAGGTTGAGGTTCCTGTAAGCAGTGCAGCCCTCAATTTGGGGGTGGCTCTGTCTTATGGATTTTCAGTTTTCCCAAGGTATATTCCCTAGACTGGAAGTGCCCTTGGCTCTGTAGCTCTGTTGTTTACTTGTTTTAGGGGACACAATGCACTCCTCCAGTGAGGCAGTTGGCAACTTACATCCCGCCCATCAGCATAACAAGGCTCCCTGTTCTCCAGGGCCTGTCTTGCCTTTCTGGTTTTTACACATTTTGTGGATGTCCCTTTTGACCGGTGGGAAGTGATACTCCTTTGTAGTGCAGATTTGCATTGCCCGCTTGCTTGCTTGGCCAAAAAGGGCGTATGCGTTTTCTCCTGAATATATTCAGGAGAAAACGCATACGCCCTTTTTGGCCAAGTGCATCATTGTCGAAGTTGTGCCCCTCTTCCTGTGCTTTACAGGCGATTCCAACGTACCTCTTGAAATCTGTTTCCTGCTATTCTGCCTCGCTTTCAAGTCCGCCTCGTTGCCTTCCCTCAACAGATTTTTGGACGATAGTTGGCCTTGATTACTCTGCCAGTTTGTGAATTGCTGTGCCCCTGAGCTCCATTTTTCAACTCGTTTTTTGTGAGCTGAACGCAAGTCCAAACTTTTGGTTCAGGACCTCTACTGGTTCCCGGTGGGTGGCTGAGACTTTGGTTCATTCTTCTTCCTGCCGGGAAATTAGAGTGACTTGTGCCCATCCAAATGCCTAACAGCTACTCTCTCATTGGTTCTCCCTCTTCCCTTTGATCCTCTGCCAAATTGGCAACCTGTGCGAACCAGGAGCTTAAAGGGGCTGTCTCTCCAAGTTGGGAGATTGATAGGAAAGCAGTTGGAAAGTCAAACCGGAGCACCAGGAGAGGGGCTCTTCGTTGAGTTTTAGAAACCTTTCGTATTCACAGTGTGTCCATTCTCTAGGTTTCCCGTACACGTTATAGCTGTAGTAATATTCCCTTCCACCTGGAGAGCTGGGACCCATGGAATGGGTGCCATGCATTATTGCTTTAAAGGGTCTGCATTTGCTCACCCAATCTCACCAATCCTCTCAGTCCCAAGTGTCCAGCCTTATGCCACATCCAGCTTCATTGTAGATAGGGTCATTCCAGGTTGCATCAGAGACCCTGAAGGAATTGTAAAGAATTTCCCTGTTTCTTTGTTCTGTTTTTGAAATTCCTTTTTAGAGTGGGTTTGAGCCGATTCTCGCTGCCATGTTTATGCCAGTCTAGACGCACTTGATTCCCTTACGGAGACATATCAATACGTAGGTTTTAAGATTCTTACTAGCCAGATCTATTCCTCTGCGGGAAATATGGGGTTTTGAGTCCCTTTCACTGAGGAAGGTGTAGGTCTTGTCTATTCCATAGTTGGTTTTTGGAACGGTACCTGTGCTTATATCAAACTCTGGTTTGATGCATCACCCCACCTCTCCTTCCCCCTTAAGCAGGCATAAGAGTGTTTTCTAAATGTGAGACTCTGTTCTCTTGCCTAACTCAGTTCATGTGTAGCCATGTTTACAGGATCTTCCTAAGTGATATCTTATGATAAGTTTCTTTTCCCGTGTGACTTCTTTCACTTAGAATCATCGTACCTGAATCCACTCATTTTGCTGCTACTGGTCTTATGACATTGATTTCGTGGCTGAGGGATATTCCATCGTACGTAAGTTCCACAATGTTTGGAACCATTTTTATATTTCCTGGGATATTTCAGGTGTACCCAGGTTGAGGTTCCTGTAAGCAGTGCAGCCCTCAATTTGGGGGTGGCTCTGTCTTATGGATTTTCAGTTTTCCCAAGGTATATTCCCTAGACTGGAAGTGCCCTTGGCTCTGTAGCTCTGTTGTTTACTTGTTTTAGGGGACACAATGCACTCCTCCAGTGAGGCAGTTGGCAACTTACATCCCGCCCATCAGCATAACAAGGCTCCCTGTTCTCCAGGGCCTGTCTTGCCTTTCTGGTTTTTACACATTTTGTGGATGTCCCTTTTGACCGGTGGGAAGTGATACTCCTTTGTAGTGCAGATTTGCATTGCCCGCTTGCTTGCTTGGCCAAAAAGGGCGTATGCGTTTTCTCCTGAATATATTCAGGAGAAAACGCATACGCCCTTTTTGGCCAAGTGCATCATTGTCGAAGTTGTGCCCCTCTTCCTGTGCTTTACAGGCGATTCCAACGTACCTCTTGAAATCTGTTTCCTGCTATTCTGCCTCGCTTTCAAGTCCGCCTCGTTGCCTTCCCTCAACAGATTTTTGGACGATAGTTGGCCTTGATTACTCTGCCAGTTTGTGAATTGCTGTGCCCCTGAGCTCCATTTTTCAACTCGTTTTTTGTGAGCTGAACGCAAGTCCAAACTTTTGGTTCAGGACCTCTACTGGTTCCCGGTGGGTGGCTGAGACTTTGGTTCATTCTTCTTCCTGCCGGGAAATTAGAGTGACTTGTGCCCATCCAAATGCCTAACAGCTACTCTCTCATTGGTTCTCCCTCTTCCCTTTGATCCTCTGCCAAATTGGCAACCTGTGCGAACCAGGAGCTTAAAGGGGCTGTCTCTCCAAGTTGGGAGATTGATAGGAAAGCAGTTGGAAAGTCAAACCGGAGCACCAGGAGAGGGGCTCTTCGTTGAGTTTTAGAAACCTTTCGTATTCACAGTGTGTCCATTCTCTAGGTTTCCCGTACACGTTATAGCTGTAGTAATATTCCCTTCCACCTGGAGAGCTGGGACCCATGGAATGGGTGCCATGCATTATTGCTTTAAAGGGTCTGCATTTGCTCACCCAATCTCACCAATCCTCTCAGTCCCAAGTGTCCAGCCTTATGCCACATCCAGCTTCATTGTAGATAGGGTCATTCCAGGTTGCATCAGAGACCCTGAAGGAATTGTAAAGAATTTCCCTGTTTCTTTGTTCTGTTTTTGAAATTCCTTTTTAGAGTGGGTTTGAGCCGATTCTCGCTGCCATGTTTATGCCAGTCTAGACGCACTTGATTCCCTTACGGAGACATATCAATACGTAGGTTTTAAGATTCTTACTAGCCAGATCTATTCCTCTGCGGGAAATATGGGGTTTTGAGTCCCTTTCACTGAGGAAGGTGTAGGTCTTGTCTATTCCATAGTTGGTTTTTGGAACGGTACCTGTGCTTATATCAAACTCTGGTTTGATGCATCACCCCACCTCTCCTTCCCCCTTAAGCAGGCATAAGAGTGTTTTCTAAATGTGAGACTCTGTTCTCTTGCCTAACTCAGTTCATGTGTAGCCATGTTTACAGGATCTTCCTAAGTGATATCTTATGATAAGTTTCTTTTCCCGTGTGACTTCTTTCACTTAGAATCATCGTACCTGAATCCACTCATTTTGCTGCTACTGGTCTTATGACATTGATTTCGTGGCTGAGGGATATTCCATCGTACGTAAGTTCCACAATGTTTGGAACCATTTTTATATTTCCTGGGATATTTCAGGTGTACCCAGGTTGAGGTTCCTGTAAGCAGTGCAGCCCTCAATTTGGGGGTTGCTCTGTCTTATGGATTTTCAGTTTTCCCAAGGTATATTCCCTAGACTGGAAGTGCCCTTGGCTCTGTAGCTCTGTTGTTTACTTGTTTTAGGGGACACAATGCACTCCTCCAGTGAGGCAGTTGGCAACTTACATCCCGCCCATCAGCATAACAAGGCTCCCTGTTCTCCAGGGCCTGTCTTGCCTTTCTGGTTTTTACACATTTTGTGGATGTCCCTTTTGACCGGTGGGAAGTGATACTCCTTTGTAGTGCAGATTTGCATTGCCCGCTTGCTTGCTTGGCCAAAAAGGGCGTATGCGTTTTCTCCTGAATATATTCAGGAGAAAACGCATACGCCCTTTTTGGCCAAGTGCATCATTGTCGAAGTTGTGCCCCTCTTCCTGTGCTTTACAGGCGATTCCAACGTACCTCTTGAAATCTGTTTCCTGCTATTCTGCCTCGCTTTCAAGTCCGCCTCGTTGCCTTCCCTCAACAGATTTTTGGACGATAGTTGGCCTTGATTACTCTGTCAGTTTGTGAATTGCTGTGCCCCTGAGCTCCATTTTTCAACTCGTTTTTTGTGAGCTGAACGCAAGTCCAAACTTTTGGTTCAGGACCTCTACTGGTTCCCGGTGGGTGGCTGAGACTTTGGTTCATTCTTCTTCCTGCCGGGAAATTAGAGTGACTTGTGCCCATCCAAATGCCTAACAGCTACTCTCTCATTGGTTCTCCCTCTTCCCTTTCATCCTCTGCCAAATTGGCAACCTGTGCGAACCAGGAGCTTAAAGGGGCTGTCTCTCCAAGTTGGGAGATTGATAGGAAAGCAGTTGGAAAGTCAAACCGGAGCACCAGGAGAGGGGCTCTTCGTTGAGTTTTAGAAACCTTTCGTATTCACAGTGTGTCCATTCTCTAGGTTTCCCGTACACGTTATAGCTGTAGTAATATTCCCTTCCACCTGGAGAGCTGGGACCCATGGAATGGGTGCCATGCATTATTGCTTTAAAGGGTCTGCATTTGCTCACCCAATCTCACCAATCCTCTCAGTCCCAAGTGTCCAGCCTTATGCCACATCCAGCTTCATTGTAGATAGGGTCATTCCAGGTTGCATCAGAGACCCTGAAGGAATTGTAAAGAATTTCCCTGTTTCTTTGTTCTGTTTTTGAAATTCCTTTTTAGAGTGGGTTTGAGCCGATTCTCGCTGCCATGTTTATGCCAGTCTAGACGCACTTGATTCCCTTACGGAGACATATCAATACGTAGGTTTTAAGATTCTTACTAGCCAGATCTATTCCTCTGCGGGAAATATGGGGTTTTGAGTCCCTTTCACTGAGGAAGGTGTAGGTCTTGTCTATTCCATAGTTGGTTTTTGGAACGGTACCTGTGCTTATATCAAAGTCTGGTTTGATGCATCACCCCACCTCTCCTTCCCCCTTAAGCAGGCATAAGAGTGTTTTCTAAATGTGAGACTCTGTTCTCTTGCCTAACTCAGTTCATGTGTAGCCATGTTTACAGGATCTTCCTAAGTGATATCTTATGATAAGTTTCTTTTCCCGTGTGACTTCTTTCACTTAGAATCATCGTACCTGAATCCACTCATTTTGCTGCTACTGGTCTTATGACATTGATTTCGTGGCTGAGGGATATTCCATCGTACGTAAGTTCCACAATGTTTGGAACCATTTTTATATTTCCTGGGATATTTCAGGTGTACCCAGGTTGAGGTTCCTGTAAGCAGTGCAGCCCTCAATTTGGGGGTGGCTCTGTCTTATGGATTTTCAGTTTTCCCAAGGTATATTCCCTAGACTGGAAGTGCCCTTGGCTCTGTAGCTCTGTTGTTTACTTGTTTTAGGGGACACAATGCACTCCTCCAGTGAGGCAGTTGGCAACTTACATCCCGCCCATCAGCATAACAAGGCTCCCTGTTCTCCAGGGCCTGTCTTGCCTTTCTGGTTTTTACACATTTTGTGGATGTCCCTTTTGACCGGTGGGAAGTGATACTCCTTTGTAGTGCAGATTTGCATTGCCCGCTTGCTTGCTTGGCCAAAAAGGGCGTATGCGTTTTCTCCTGAATATATTCAGGAGAAAACGCATACGCCCTTTTTGGCCAAGTGCATCATTGTCGAAGTTGTGCCCCTCTTCCTGTGCTTTACAGGCGATTCCAACGTACCTCTTGAAATCTGTTTCCTGCTATTCTGCCTCGCTTTCAAGTCCGCCTCGTTGCCTTCCCTCAACAGATTTTTGGACGATAGTTGGCCTTGATTACTCTGCCAGTTTGTGAATTGCTGTGCCCCTGAGCTCCATTTTTCAACTCGTTTTTTGTGAGCTGAACGCAAGTCCAAACTTTTGGTTCAGGACCTCTACTGGTTCCCGGTGGGTGGCTGAGACTTTGGTTCATTCTTCTTCCTGCCGGGAAATTAGAGTGACTTGTGCCCATCCAAATGCCTAACAGCTACTCTCTCATTGGTTCTCCCTCTTCCCTTTCATCCTCTGCCAAATTGGCAACCTGTGCGAACCAGGAGCTTAAAGGGGCTGTCTCTCCAAGTTGGGAGATTGATAGGAAAGCAGTTGGAAAGTCAAACCGGAGCACCAGGAGAGGGGCTCTTCGTTGAGTTTTAGAAACCTTTCATATTCACAGTGTGTCCATTCTCTAGGTTTCCCGTACACGTTATAGCTGTAGTAATATTCCCTTCCACCTGGAGAGCTGGGACCCATGGAATGGGTGCCATGCATTATTGCTTTAAAGGGTCTGCATTTGCTCACCCAATCTCACCAATCCTCTCAGTCCCAAGTGTCCAGCCTTATGCCACATCCAGCTGTCATTGTAGATAGGGTCATTCCAGGTTGCATCAGAGACCCTGAAGGAATTGTAAAGAATTTCCCTGTTTCTTTGTTCTGTTTTTGAAATTCCTTTTTAGAGTGGGTTTGAGCTGATTCTCGCTGCCATGTTTATGCCAGTCTAGACGCACTTGATTCCCTTACGGAGACATATCAATACGTAGGTTTTAAGATTCTTACTAGCCAGATCTATTCCTCTGCGGGAAATATGGGGTTTTGAGTCCCTTTCACTGAGGAAGGTGTAGGTCTTGTCTATTCCATAGTTGGTTTTTGGAACGGTACCTGTGCTTATATCAAAGTCTGGTTTGATGCATCACCCCACCTCTCCTTCCCCCTTAAGCAGGCATAAGAGTGTTTTCTAAATGTGAGACTCTGTTCTCTTGCCTAACTCAGTTCATGTGTAGCCATGTTTACAGGATCTTCCTAAGTGATATCTTATGATAAGTTTCTTTTCCCGTGTGACTTCTTTCACTTAGAATCATCGTACCTGAATCCACTCATTTTGCTGCTACTGGTCTTATGACCTTGATTTCGTGGCTGAGGGATATTCCATCGTACGTAAGTTCCACAATGTTTGGAACCATTTTTATATTTCCTGGGATATTTCAGGTGTACCCAGGTTGAGGTTCCTGTAAGCAGTGCAGCCCTCAATTTGGGGGTGGCTCTGTCTTATGGATTTTCAGTTTTCCCAAGGTATATTCCCTAGACTGGAAGTGCCCTTGGCTCTGTAGCTCTGTTGTTTACTTGTTTTAGGGGACACAATGCACTCCTCCAGTGAGGCAGTTGGCAACTTACATCCCGCCCATCAGCATAACAAGGCTCCCTGTTCTCCAGGGCCTGTCTTGCCTTTCTGGTTTTTACACATTTTGTGGATGTCCCTTTTGACCGGTGGGAAGTGATACTCCTTTGTAGTGCAGATTTGCATTGCCCGCTTGCTTGCTTGGCCAAAAAGGGCGTATGCGTTTTCTCCTGAATATATTCAGGAGAAAACGCATACGCCCTTTTTGGCCAAGTGCATCATTGTCGAAGTTGTGCCCCTCTTCCTGTGCTTTACAGGCGATTCCAACGTACCTCTTGAAATCTGTTTCCTGCTATTCTGCCTCGCTTTCAAGTCCGCCTCGTTGCCTTCCCTCAACAGATTTTTGGACGATAGTTGGCCTTGATTACTCTGCCAGTTTGTGAATTGCTGTGCCCCTGAGCTCCATTTTTCAACTCGTTTTTTGTGAGCTGAACGCAAGTCCAAACTTTTGGTTCAGGACCTCTACTGGTTCCCGGTGGGTGGCTGAGACTTTGGTTCATTCTTCTTCCTGCCGGGAAATTAGAGTGACTTGTGCCCATCCAAATGCCTAACAGCTACTCTCTCATTGGTTCTCCCTCTTCCCTTTGATCCTCTGCCAAATTGGCAACCTGTGCGAACCAGGAGCTTAAAGGGGCTGTCTCTCCAAGTTGGGAGATTGATAGGAAAGCAGTTGGAAAGTCAAACCGGAGCACCAGGAGAGGGGCTCTTCGTTGAGTTTTAGAAACCTTTCGTATTCACAGTGTGTCCATTCTCTAGGTTTCCCGTACACGTTATAGCTGTAGTAATATTCCCTTCCACCTGGAGAGCTGGGACCCATGGAATGGGTGCCATGCATTATTGCTTTAAAGGGTCTGCATTTGCTCACCCAATCTCACCAATCCTCTCAGTCCCAAGTGTCCAGCCTTATGCCACATCCAGGTGTCATTGTAGATAGGGTCATTCCAGGTTGCATCAGAGACCCTGAAAGAATTGTAAAGAATTTCCCTGTTTCTTTGTTCTGTTTTTGAAATTCCTTTTTAGAGTGGGTTTGAGCTGATTCTCGCTGCCATGTTTATGCCAGTCTAGACGCACTTGATTCCCTTACGGAGACATATCAATACGTAGGTTTTAAGATTCTTACTAGCCAGATCTATTCCTCTGCGGGAAATATGGGGTTTTGAGTCCCTTTCACTGAGGAAGGTGTAGGTCTTGTCTATTCCATAGTTGGTTTTTGGAACGGTACCTGTGCTTATATCAAAGTCTGGTTTGATGCGTCACCCCACCTCTCCTTCCCCCTTAAGCAGGCATAAGAGTGTTTTCTAAATGTGAGACTCTGTTCTCTTGCCTAACTCAGTTCATGTGTAGCCATGTTTACAGGATCTTCCTAAGTGATATCTTATGATAAGTTTCTTTTCCCGTGTGACTTCTTTCACTTAGAATCATCGTACCTGAATCCACTCATTTTGCTGCTACTGGTCTTATGACATTGATTTCGTGGCTGAGGGATATTCCATCGTACGTAAGTTCCACAATGTTTGGAACCATTTTTATATTTCCTGGGATATTTCAGGTGTACCCAGGTTGAGGTTCCTGTAAGCAGTGCAGCCCTCAATTTGGGGGTGGCTCTGTCTTATGGATTTTCAGTTTTCCCAAGGTATATTTCCTAGACTGGAAGTGCCCTTGGCTCTGTAGCTCTGTTGTTTACTTGTTTTAGGGGACACAATGCACTCCTCCAGTGAGGCAGTTGGCAACTTACATCCCGCCCATCAGCATAACAAGGCTCCCTGTTCTCCAGGGCCTGTCTTGCCTTTCTGGTTTTTACACATTTTGTGGATGTCCCTTTTGACCGGTGGGAAGTGATACTCCTTTGTAGTGCAGATTTGCATTGCCCGCTTGCTTGCTTGGCCAAAAAGGGCGTATGCGTTTTCTCCTGAATATATTCAGGAGAAAACGCATACGCCCTTTTTGGCCAAGTGCATCATTGTCGAAGTTGTGCCCCTCTTCCTGTGCTTTACAGGCGATTCCAACGTACCTCTTGAAATCTGTTTCCTGCTATTCTGCCTCGCTTTCAAGTCCGCCTCGTTGCCTTCCCTCAACAGATTTTTGGACGATAGTTGGCCTTGATTACTCTGCCAGTTTGTGAATTGCTGTGCCCCTGAGCTCCATTTTTCAACTCGTTTTTTGTGAGCTGAACGCAAGTCCAAACTTTTGGTTCAGGACCTCTACTGGTTCCCGGTGGGTGGCTGAGACTTTGGTTCATTCTTCTTCCTGCCGGGAAATTAGAGTGACATGTGCCCATCCAAATGCCTAACAGCTACTCTCTCATTGGTTCTCCCTCTTCCCTTTCATCCTCTGCCAAATTGGCAACCTGTGCGAACCAGGAGCTTAAAGGGGCTGTCTCTCCAAGTTGGGAGATTGATAGGAAAGCAGTTGGAAAGTCAAACCGGAGCACCAGGAGAGGGGCTCTTCGTTGAGTTTTAGAAACCTTTCGTATTCACAGTGTGTCCATTGTCTAGGTTTCCCGTACACGTTATAGCTGTAGTAATATTCCCTTCAACCTGGAGAGCTGGGACCCATGGAATGGGTGCCATGCATTATTGCTTTAAAGGGTCTGCATTTGCTCACCCAATCTCACCAATCCTCTCAGTCCCAAGTGTCCAGCCTTATGCCACATCCAGCTGTCATTGTAGATAGGGTCATTCCAGGTTGCATCAGAGACCCTGAAGGAATTGTAAAGAATTTCCCTGTTTCTTTGTTCTGTTTTTGAAATTCCTTTTTAGAGTGGGTTTGAGCTGATTCTCGCTGCCATGTTTATGCCAGTCTAGACGCACTTGATTCCCTTACGGAGACATATCAATACGTAGGTTTTAAGATTCTTACTAGTCAGATCTATTCCTCTGCGGGAAATATGGGGTTTTGAGTCCCTTTGACTGAGGAAGGTGTAGGTCTTGTCTATTCCATAGTTGGTTTTTGGAACGGTACCTGTGCTTATATCAAAGTCTGGTTTGATGCATCACCCCACCTCTCCTTCCCCCTTAAGCAGGCATAAGAGTGTTTTCTAAATGTGAGACTCTGTTCTCTTGCCTAACTCAGTTCATGTGTAGCCATGTTTACAGGATCTTCCTAAGTGATATCTTATGATAAGTTTCTTTTCCCGTGTGACTTCTTTCACTTAGAATCATCGTACCTGAATCCACTCATTTTGCTGCTACTGGTCTTATGACATTGATTTCGTGGCTGAGGGATATTCCATCGTACGTAAGTTCCACAATGTTTGGAACCATTTTTATATTTCCTGGGATATTTCAGGTGTACCCAGGTTGAGGTTCCTGTAAGCAGTGCAGCCCTCAATTTGGGGGTGGCTCTGTCTTATGGATTTTCAGTTTTCCCAAGGTATATTCCCTAGACTGGAAGTGCCCTTGGCTCTGTAGCTCTGTTGTTTACTTGTTTTAGGGGACACAATGCACTCCTCCAGTGAGGCAGTTGGCAACTTACATCCCGCCCATCAGCATAACAAGGCTCCCTGTTCTCCAGGGCCTGTCTTGCCTTTCTGGTTTTTACACATTTTGTGGATGTCCCTTTTGACCGGTGGGAAGTGATACTCCTTTGTAGTGCAGATTTGCATTGCCCGCTTGCTTGCTTGGCCAAAAAGGGCGTATGCGTTTTCTCCTGAATATATTCAGGAGAAAACGCATACGCCCTTTTTGGCCAAGTGCATCATTGTCGAAGTTGTGCCCCTCTTCCTGTGCTTTACAGGCGATTCCAACGTACCTCTTGAAATCTGTTTCCTGCTATTCTGCCTCGCTTTCAAGTCCGCCTCGTTGCCTTCCCTCAACAGATTTTTGGACGATAGTTGGCCTTGATTACTCTGCCAGTTTGTGAATTGCTGTGCCCCTGAGCTCCATTTTTCAACTCGTTTTTTGTGAGCTGAACGCAAGTCCAAACTTTTGGTTCAGGACGTCTACTGGTTCCCGGTGGGTGGCTGAGACTTTGGTTCATTCTTCTTCCTGCCGGGAAATTAGAGTGACTTGTGCCCATCCAAATGCCTAACAGCTACTCTCTCATTGGTTCTCCCTCTTCCCTTTCATCCTCTGCCAAATTGGCAACCTGTGCGAACCAGGAGCTTAAAGGGGCTGTCTCTCCAAGTTGGGAGCTTGATAGGAAAGCAGTTGGAAAGTCAAACCGGAGCACCAGGAGAGGGGCTCTTCGTTGAGTTTTAGAAACCTTTCGTATTCACAGTGTGTCCATTCTCTAGGTTTCCCGTACACGTTATAGCTGTAGTAATATTCCCTTCCACCTGGAGAGCTGGGACCCATGGAATGGGTGCCATGCATTATTGCTTTAAAGGGTCTGCATTTGCTCACCCAATCTCACCAATCCTCTCAGTCCCAAGTGTCCAGCCTTATGCCACATCCAGCTGTCATTGTAGATAGGGTCATTCCAGGTTGCATCAGAGACCCTGAAGGAATTGTAAAGAATTTCCCTGTTTCTTTGTTCTGTTTTTGAAATTCCTTTTTAGAGTGGGTTTGAGCTGATTCTCGCTGCCATGTTTATGCCAGTCTAGACGCACTTGATTCCCTTACGGAGACATATCAATACGTAGGTTTTAAGATTCTTACTAGCCAGATCTATTCCTCTGCGGGAAATATGGGGTTTTGAGTCCCTTTCACTGAGGAAGGTGTAGGTCTTGTCTATTCCATAGTTGGTTTTTGGAACGGTACCTGTGCTTATATCAAAGTCTGGTTTGATGCGTCACCCCACCTCTCCTTCCCCCTTAAGCAGGCATAAGAGTGTTTTCTAAATGTGAGACTCTGTTCTCTTGCCTAACTCAGTTCATGTGTAGCCATGTTTACAGGATCTTCCTAAGTGATATCTTATGATAAGTTTCTTTTCCCGTGTGACTTCTTTCACTTAGAATCATCGTACCTGAATCCACTCATTTTGCTGCTACTGGTCTTATGACATTGATTTCGTGGCTGAGGGATATTCCATCGTACGTAAGTTCCACAATGTTTGGAACCATTTTTATATTTCCTGGGATATTTCAGGTGTACCCAGGTTGAGGTTCCTGTAAGCAGTGCAGCCCTCAATTTGGGGGTGGCTCTGTCTTATGGATTTTCAGTTTTCCCAAGGTATATTCCCTAGACTGGAAGTGCCCTTGGCTCTGTAGCTCTGTTGTTTACTTGTTTTAGGGGACACAATGCACTCCTCCAGTGAGGCAGTTGGCAACTTACATCCCGCCCATCAGCATAACAAGGCTCCCTGTTCTCCAGGGCCTGTCTTGCCTTTCTGGTTTTTACACATTTTGTGGATGTCCCTTTTGACCGGTGGGAAGTGATACTCCTTTGTAGTGCAGATTTGCATTGCCCGCTTGCTTGCTTGGCCAAAAAGGGCGTATGCGTTTTCTCCTGAATATATTCAGGAGAAAACGCATACGCCCTTTTTGGCCAAGTGCATCATTGTCGAAGTTGTGCCCCTCTTCCTGTGCTTTACAGGCGATTCCAACGTACCTCTTGAAATCTGTTTCCTGCTATTCTGCCTCGCTTTCAAGTCCGCCTCGTTGCCTTCCCTCAACAGATTTTTGGACGATAGTTGGCCTTGATTACTCTGCCAGTTTGTGAATTGCTGTGCCCCTGAGCTCCATTTTTCAACTCGTTTTTTGTGAGCTGAACGCAAGTCCAAACTTTTGGTTCAGGACCTCTACTGGTTCCCGGTGGGTGGCTGAGACTTTGGTTCATTCTTCTTCCTGCCGGGAAATTAGAGTGACTTGTGCCCATCCAAATGCCTAACAGCTACTCTCTCATTGGTTCTCCCTCTTCCCTTTCATCCTCTGCCAAATTGGCAACCTGTGCGAACCAGGAGCTTAAAGGGGCTGTCTCTCCAAGTTGGGAGATTGATAGGAAAGCAGTTGGAAAGTCAAACCGGAGCACCAGGAGAGGGGCTCTTCGTTGAGTTTTAGAAACCTTTCGTATTCACAGTGTGTCCATTCTCTAGGTTTCCCGTACACGTTATAGCTGTAGTAATATTCCCTTCCACCTGGAGAGCTGGGACCCATGGAATGGGTGCCATGCATTATTGCTTTAAAGGGTCTGCATTTGCTCACCCAATCTCACCAATCCTCTCAGTCCCAAGTGTCCAGCCTTATGCCACATCCAGCTGTCATTGTAGATAGGGTCATTCCAGGTTGCATCAGAGACCCTGAAGGAATTGTAAAGAATTTCCCTGTTTCTTTGTTCTGTTTTTGAAATTCCTTTTTAGAGTGGGTTTGAGCTGATTCTCGCTGCCATGTTTATGCCAGTCTAGACGCACTTGATTCCCTTACGGAGACATATCAATACGTAGGTTTTAAGATTCTTACTAGCCAGATCTATTCCTCTGCGGGAAATATGGGGTTTTGAGTCCCTTTCACTGAGGAAGGTGTAGGTCTTGTCTATTCCATAGTTGGTTTTTGGAACGGTACCTGTGCTTATATCAAAGTCTGGTTTGATGCGTCACCCCACCTCTCCTTCCCCCTTAAGCAGGCATAAGAGTGTTTTCTAAATGTGAGACTCTGTTCTCTTGCCTAACTCAGTTCATGTGTAGCCATGTTTACAGGATCTTCCTAAGTGATATCTTATGATAAGTTTCTTTTCCCGTGTGACTTCTTTCACTTAGAATCATCGTACCTGAATCCACTCATTTTGCTGCTACTGGTCTTATGACATTGATTTCGTGGCTGAGGGATATTCCATCGTACGTAAGTTCCACAATGTTTGGAACCATTTTTATATTTCCTGGGATATTTCAGGTGTACCCAGGTTGAGGTTCCTGTAAGCAGTGCAGCCCTCAATTTGGGGGTGGCTCTGTCTTATGGATTTTCAGTTTTCCCAAGGTATATTCCCTAGACTGGAAGTGCCCTTGGCTCTGTAGCTCTGTTGTTTACTTGTTTTAGGGGACACAATGCACTCCTCCAGTGAGGCAGTTGGCAACTTACATCCCGCCCATCAGCATAACAAGGCTCCCTGTTCTCCAGGGCCTGTCTTGCCTTTCTGGTTTTTACACATTTTGTGGATGTCCCTTTTGACTGGTGGGAAGTGATACTCCTTTGTAGTGCAGATTTGCATTGCCCGCTTGCTTGCTTGGCCAAAAAGGGCGTATGCGTTTTCTCCTGAATATATTCAGGAGAAAACGCATACGCCCTTTTTGGCCAAGTGCATCATTGTCGAAGTTGTGCCCCTCTTCCTGTGCTTTACAGGCGATTCCAACGTACCTCTTGAAATCTGTTTCCTGCTATTCTGCCTCGCTTTCAAGTCCGCCTCGTTGCCTTCCCTCAACAGATTTTTGGACGATAGTTGGCCTTGATTACTCTGCCAGTTTGTGAATTGCTGTGCCCCTGAGCTCCATTTTTCAACTCGTTTTTTGTGAGCTGAACGCAAGTCCAAACTTTTGGTTCAGGACCTCTACTGGTTCCCGGTGGGTGGCTGAGACTTTGGTTCATTCTTCTTCCTGCCGGGAAATTAGAGTGACATGTGCCCATCCAAATGCCTAACAGCTACTCTCTCATTGGTTCTCCCTCTTCCCTTTCATCCTCTGCCAAATTGGCAACCTGTGCGAACCAGGAGCTTAAAGGGGCTGTCTCTCCAAGTTGGGAGATTGATAGGAAAGCAGTTGGAAAGTCAAACCGGAGCACCAGGAGAGGGGCTCTTCGTTGAGTTTTAGAAACCTTTCGTATTCACAGTGTGTCCATTGTCTAGGTTTCCCGTACACGTTATAGCTGTAGTAATATTCCCTTCAACCTGGAGAGCTGGGACCCATGGAATGGGTGCCATGCATTATTGCTTTAAAGGGTCTGCATTTGCTCACCCAATCTCACCAATCCTCTCAGTCCCAAGTGTCCAGCCTTATGCCACATCCAGCTGTCATTGTAGATAGGGTCATTCCAGGTTGCATCAGAGACCCTGAAGGAATTGTAAAGAATTTCCCTGTTTCTTTGTTCTGTTTTTGAAATTCCTTTTTAGAGTGGGTTTGAGCTGATTCTCGCTGCCATGTTTATGCCAGTCTAGACGCACTTGATTCCCTTACGGAGACATATCAATACGTAGGTTTTAAGATTCTTAGTAGCCAGATCTATTCCTCTGCGGGAAATATGGGGTTTTGAGTCCCTTTCACTGAGGAAGGTGTAGGTCTTGTCTATTCCATAGTTGGTTTTTGGAACGGTACCTGTGCTTATATCAAAGTCTGGTTTGATGCATCACCCCACCTCTCCTTCCCCCTTAAGCAGGCATAAGAGTGTTTTCTAAATGTGAGACTCTGTTCTCTTGCCTAACTCAGTTCATGTGTAGCCATGTTTACAGGATCTTCCTAAGTGATATCTTATGATAAGTTTCTTTTCCCGTGTGACTTCTTTCACTTAGAATCATCGTACCTGAATCCACTCATTTTGCTGCTACTGGTCTTATGACATTGATTTCGTGGCTGAGGGATATTCCATCGTACGTAAGTTCCACAATGTTTGGAACCATTTTTATATTTCCTGGGATATTTCAGGTGTACCCAGGTTGAGGTTCCTGTAAGCAGTGCAGCCCTCAATTTGGGGGTGGCTCTGTCTTATGGATTTTCAGTTTTCCCAAGGTATATTCCCTAGACTGGAAGTGCCCTTGGCTCTGTAGCTCTGTTGTTTACTTGTTTTAGGGGACACAATGCACTCCTCCAGTGAGGCAGTTGGCAACTTACATCCCGCCCATCAGCATAACAAGGCTCCCTGTTCTCCAGGGCCTGTCTTGCCTTTCTGGTTTTTACACATTTTGTGGATGTCCCTTTTGACCGGTGGGAAGTGATACTCCTTTGTAGTGCAGATTTGCATTGCCCGCTTGCTTGCTTGGCCAAAAAGGGCGTATGCGTTTTCTCCTGAATATATTCAGGAGAAAACGCATACGCCCTTTTTGGCCAAGTGCATCATTGTCGAAGTTGTGCCCCTCTTCCTGTGCTTTACAGGCGATTCCAACGTACCTCTTGAAATCTGTTTCCTGCTATTCTGCCTCGCTTTCAAGTCCGCCTCGTTGCCTTCCCTCAACAGATTTTTGGACGATAGTTGGCCTTGATTACTCTGCCAGTTTGTGAATTGCTGTGCCCCTGAGCTCCATTTTTCAACTCGTTTTTTGTGAGCTGAACGCAAGTCCAAACTTTTGGTTCAGGACCTCTACTGGTTCCCGGTGGGTGGCTGAGACTTTGGTTCATTCTTCTTCCTGCCGGGAAATTAGAGTGACTTGTGCCCATCCAAATGCCTAACAGCTACTCTCTCATTGGTTCTCCCTCTTCCCTTTCATCCTCTGCCAAATTGGCAACCTGTGCGAACCAGGAGCTTAAAGGGGCTGTCTCTCCAAGTTGGGAGATTGATAGGAAAGCAGTTGGAAAGTCAAACCGGAGCACCAGGAGAGGGGCTCTTCGTTGAGTTTTAGAAACCTTTCGTATTCACAGTGTGTCCATTCTCTAGGTTTCCCGTACACGTTATAGCTGTAGTAATATTCCCTTCCACCTGGAGAGCTGGGACCCATGGAATGGGTGCCATGCATTATTGCTTTAAAGGGTCTGCATTTGCTCACCCAATCTCACCAATCCTCTCAGTCCCAAGTGTCCAGCCTTATGCCACATCCAGCTGTCATTGTAGATAGGGTCATTCCAGGTTGCATCAGAGACCCTGAAGGAATTGTAAAGAATTTCCCTGTTTCTTTGTTCTGTTTTTGAAATTCCTTTTTAGAGTGGGTTTGAGCTGATTCTCGCTGCCATGTTTATGCCAGTCTAGACGCACTTGATTCCCTTACGGAGACATATCAATACGTAGGTTTTAAGATTCTTACTAGCCAGATCTATTCCTCTGCGGGAAATATGGGGTTTTGAGTCCCTTTCACTGAGGAAGGTGTAGGTCTTGTCTATTCCATAGTTGGTTTTTGGAACGGTACCTGTGCTTATATCAAAGTCTGGTTTGATGCGTCACCCCACCTCTCCTTCCCCCTTAAGCAGGCATAAGAGTGTTTTCTAAATGTGAGACTCTGTTCTCTTGCCTAACTCAGTTCATGTGTAGCCATGTTTACAGGATCTTCCTAAGTGATATCTTATGATAAGTTTCTTTTCCCGTGTGACTTCTTTCACTTAGAATCATCGTACCTGAATCCACTCATTTTGCTGCTACTGGTCTTATGACATTGATTTCGTGGCTGAGGGATATTCCATCGTACGTAAGTTCCACAATGTTTGGAACCATTTTTATATTTCCTGGGATATTTCAGGTGTACCCAGGTTGAGGTTCCTGTAAGCAGTGCAGCCCTCAATTTGGGGGTGGCTCTGTCTTATGGATTTTCAGTTTTCCCAAGGTATATTCCCTAGACTGGAAGTGCCCTTGGCTCTGTAGCTCTGTTGTTTACTTGTTTTAGGGGACACAATGCACTCCTCCAGTGAGGCAGTTGGCAACTTACATCCCGCCCATCAGCATAACAAGGCTCCCTGTTCTCCAGGGCCTGTCTTGCCTTTCTGGTTTTTACACATTTTGTGGATGTCCCTTTTGACCGGTGGGAAGTGATACTCCTTTGTAGTGCAGATTTGCATTGCCCGCTTGCTTGCTTGGCCAAAAAGGGCGTATGCGTTTTCTCCTGAATATATTCAGGAGAAAACGCATACGCCCTTTTTGGCCAAGTGCATCATTGTCGAAGTTGTGCCCCTCTTCCTGTGCTTTACAGGCGATTCCAACGTACCTCTTGAAATCTGTTTCCTGCTATTCTGCCTCGATTTCAAGTGCGTCTCGTTGCCTTCCCTCAACAGATTTTTGGACGATAGTTGGCCTTGATTACTCTGCCAGTTTGTGAATTGCTGTGCCCCTGAGCTCCATTTTTCAACTCGTTTTTTGTGAGCTGAACGCAAGTCCAAACTTTTGGTTCAGGACCTCTACTGGTTCCCGGTGGGTGGCTGAGACTTTGGTTCATTCTTCTTCCTGCCGGGAAATTAGAGTGACATGTGCCCATCCAAATGCCTAGCAGCTACTCTCTCATTGGTTCTCCCTCTTCCCTTTCATCCTCTGCCAAATTGGCAACCTGTGCGAACCAGGAGCTTAAAGGGGCTGTCTCTCCAAGTTGGGAGATTGATAGGAAAGCAGTTGGAAAGTCAAACCGGAGCACCAGGAGAGGGGCTCTTCGTTGAGTTTTAGAAACCTTTCGTATTCACAGTGTGTCCATTCTCTAGGTTTCCCGTACACGTTATAGCTGTAGTAATATTCCCTTCCACCTGGAGAGCTGGGACCCATGGAATGGGTGCCATGCATTATTGCTTTAAAGGGTCTGCATTTGCTCACCCAATCTCACCAATCCTCTCAGTCCCAAGTGTCCAGCCTTATGCCACATCCAGCTTCATTGTAGATAGGGTCATTCCAGGTTGCATCAGAGACCCTGAAGGAATTGTAAAGAATTTCCCTGTTTCTTTGTTCTGTTTTTGAAATTCCTTTTTAGAGTGGGTTTGAGCTGATTCTCGCTGCCATGTTTATGCCAGTCTAGACGCACTTGATTCCCTTACGGAGACATATCAATACGTAGGTTTTAAGATTCTTACTAGCCAGATCTATTCCTCTGCGGGAAATATGGGGTTTTGAGTCCCTTTCACTGAGGAAGGTGTAGGTCTTGTCTATTCCATAGTTGGTTTTTGGAACGGTACCTGTGCTTATATCAAAGTCTGGTTTGATGCATCACCCCACCTCTCCTTCCCCCTTAAGCAGGCATAAGAGTGTTTTCTAAATGTGAGACTCTGTTCTCTTGCCTAACTCAGTTCATGTGTAGCCATGTTTACAGGATCTTCCTAAGTGATATCTTATGATAAGTTTCTTTTCCCGTGTGACTTCTTTCACTTAGAATCATCGTACCTGAATCCACTCATTTTGCTGCTACTGGTCTTATGACATTGATTTCGTGGCTGAGGGATATTCCATCGTACGTAAGTTCCACAATGTTTGGAACCATTTTTATATTTCCTGGGATATTTCAGGTGTACCCAGGTTGAGGTTCCTGTAAGCAGTGCAGCCCTCAATTTGGGGGTGGCTCTGTCTTATGGATTTTCAGTTTTCCCAAGGTATATTCCCTAGACTGGAAGTGCCCTTGGCTCTGTAGCTCTGTTGTTTACTTGTTTTAGGGGACACAATGCACTCCTCCAGTGAGGCAGTTGGCAACTTACATCCCGCCCATCAGCATAACAAGGCTCCCTGTTCTCCAGGGCCTGTCTTGCCTTTCTGGTTTTTACACATTTTGTGGATGTCACTTTTGACCGGTGGGAAGTGATACTCCTTTGTAGTGCAGATTTGCATTGCCCGCTTGCTTGCTTGGCCAAAAAGGGCGTATGCGTTTTCTCCTGAATATATTCAGGAGAAAACGCATACGCCCTTTTTGGCCAAGTGCATCATTGTCGAAGTTGTGCCCCTCTTCCTGTGCTTTACAGGCGATTCCAACGTACCTCTTGAAATCTGTTTCCTGCTATTCTGCCTCGCTTTCAAGTCCGCCTCGTTGCCTTCCCTCAACAGATTTTTCGACGATAGTTGGCCTTGATTACTCTGCCAGTTTGTGAATTGCTGTGCCCCTGAGCTCCATTTTTCAACTCGTTTTTTGTGAGCTGAACGCAAGTCCAAACTTTTGGTTCAGGACCTCTACTGGTTCCCGGTGGGTGGCTGAGACTTTGGTTCATTCTTCTTCCTGCCGGGAAATTAGAGTGACTTGTGCCCATCCAAATGCCTAACAGCTACTCTCTCATTGGTTCTCCCTCTTCCCTTTCATCCTCTGCCAAATTGGCAACCTGTGCGAACCAGGAGCTTAAAGGGGCTGTCTCTCCAAGTTGGGAGATTGATAGGAAAGCAGTTGGAAAGTCAAACCGGAGCACCAGGAGAGGGGCTCTTCGTTGAGTTTTAGAAACCTTTCGTATTCACAGTGTGTCCATTCTCTAGGTTTCCCGTACACGTTATAGCTGTAGTAATATTCCCTTCCACCTGGAGAGCTGGGACCCATGGAATGGGTGCCATGCATTATTGCTTTAAAGGGTCTGCATTTGCTCACCCAATCTCACCAATCCTCTCAGTCCCAAGTGTCCAGCCTTATGCCACATCCAGCTGTCATTGTAGATAGGGTCATTCCAGGTTGCATCAGAGACCCTGAAGGAATTGTAAAGAATTTCCCTGTTTCTTTGTTCTGTTTTTGAAATTCCTTTTTAGAGTGGGTTTGAGCTGATTCTCGCTGCCATGTTTATGCCAGTCTAGACGCACTTGATTCCCTTACGGAGACATATCAATACGTAGGTTTTAAGATTCTTACTAGCCAGATCTATTCCTCTGCGGGAAATATGGGGTTTTGAGTCCCTTTCACTGAGGAAGGTGTAGGTCTTGTCTATTCCATAGTTGGTTTTTGGAACGGTACCTGTGCTTATATCAAACTCGGGTTTGATGCATCACCCCACCTCTCCTTCCCCCTTAAGCAGGCATAAGAGTGTTTTCTAAATGTGAGACTCTGTTCTCTTGCCTAACTCAGTTCATGTGTAGCCATGTTTACAGGATCTTCCTAAGTGATATCTTATGATAAGTTTCTTTTCCCGTGTGACTTCTTTCACTTAGAATCATCGTACCTGAATCCACTCATTTTGCTGCTACTGGTCTTATGACCTTGATTTCGTGGCTGAGGGATATTCCATCGTACGTAAGTTCCACAATGTTTGGAACCATTTTTATATTTCCTGGGATATTTCAGGTGTACCCAGGTTGAGGTTCCTGTAAGCAGTGCAGCCCTCAATTTGGGGGTGGCTCTGTCTTATGGATTTTCAGTTTTCCCAAGGTATATTCCCTAGACTGGAAGTGCCCTTGGCTCTGTAGCTCTGTTGTTTACTTGTTTTAGGGAACACAATGCACTCCTCCAGTGAGGCAGTTGGCAACTTACATCCCGCCCATCAGCATAACAAGGCTCCCTGTTCTCCAGGGCCTGTCTTGCCTTTCTGGTTTTTACACATTTTGTGGATGTCCCTTTTGACCGGTGGGAAGTGATACTCCTTTGTAGTGCAGATTTGCATTGCCCGCTTGCTTGCTTGGCCAAAAAGGGCGTATGCGTTTTCTCCTGAATATATTCAGGAGAAAACGCATACGCCCTTTTTGGCCAAGTGCATCATTGTCGAAGTTGTGCCCCTCTTCCTGTGCTTTACAGGCGATTCCAACGTACCTCTTGAAATCTGTTTCCTGCTATTCTGCCTCGCTTTCAAGTCCGCCTCGTTGCCTTCCCTCAACAGATTTTTGGACGATAGTTGGCCTTGATTACTCTGCCAGTTTGTGAATTGCTGTGCCCCTGAGCTCCATTTTTCAACTCGTTTTTTGTGAGCTGAACGCAAGTCCAAACTTTTGGTTCAGGACCTCTACTGGTTCCCGGTGGGTGGCTGAGACTTTGGTTCATTCTTCTTCCTGCCGGGAAATTAGAGTGACTTGTGCCCATCCAAATGCCTAACAGCTACTCTCTCATTGGTTCTCCCTCTTCCCTTTCATCCTCTGCCAAATTGGCAACCTGTGCGAACCAGGAGCTTAAAGGGGCTGTCTCTCCAAGTTGGGAGATTGATAGGAAAGCAGTTGGAAAGTCAAACCGGAGCACCAGGAGAGGGGCTCTTCGTTGAGTTTTAGAAACCTTTCGTATTCACAGTGTGTCCATTTTCTAGGTTTCCCGTACACGTTATAGCTGTAGTAATATTCCCTTCCACCTGGAGAGCTGGGACCCATGGAATGGGTGCCATGCATTATTGCTTTAAAGGGTCTGCATTTGCTCACCCAATCTCACCAATCCTCTCAGTCCCAAGTGTCCAGCCTTATGCCACATCCAGCTGTCATTGTAGATAGGGTCATTCCAGGTTGCATCAGAGACCCTGAAGGAATTGTAAAGAATTTCCCTGTTTCTTTGTTCTGTTTTTGAAATTCCTTTTTAGAGTGGGTTTGAGCTGATTCTCGCTGCCATGTTTATGCCAGTCTAGACGCACTTGATTCCCTTACGGAGACATATCAATACGTAGGTTTTAAGATTCTTACTAGCCAGATCTATTCCTCTGCGGGAAATATGGGGTTTTGAGTCCCTTTCACTGAGGAAGGTGTAGGTCTTGTCTATTCCATAGTTGGTTTTTGGAACGGTACCTGTGCTTATATCAAAGTCTGGTTTGATGCATCACCCCACCTCTCCTTCCCCCTTAAGCAGGCATAAGAGTGTTTTCTAAATGTGAGACTCTGTTCTCTTGCCTAACTCAGTTCATGTGTAGCCATGTTTACAGGATCTTCCTAAGTGATATCTTATGATAAGTTTCTTTTCCCGTGTGACTTCTTTCACTTAGAATCATCGTACCTGAATCCACTCATTTTGCTGCTACTGGTCTTATGACCTTGATTTCGTGGCTGAGGGATATTCCATCGTACGTAAGTTCCACAATGTTTGGAACCATTTTTATATTTCCTGGGATATTTCAGGTGTACCCAGGTTGAGGTTCCTGTAAGCAGTGCAGCCCTCAATTTGGGGGTGGCTCTGTCTTATGGATTTTCAGTTTTCCCAAGGTATATTCCCTAGACTGGAAGTGCCCTTGGCTCTGTAGCTCTGTTGTTTACTTGTTTTAGGGGACACAATGCACTCCTCCAGTGAGGCAGTTGGCAACTTACATCCCGCCCATCAGCATAACAAGGCTCCCTGTTCTCCAGGGCCTGTCTTGCCTTTCTGGTTTTTACACATTTTGTGGATGTCCCTTTTGACCGGTGGGAAGTGATACTCCTTTGTAGTGCAGATTTGCATTGCCCGCTTGCTTGCTTGGCCAAAAAGGGCGTATGCGTTTTCTCCTGAATATATTCAGGAGAAAACGCATACGCCCTTTTTGGCCAAGTGCATCATTGTCGAAGTTGTGCCCCTCTTCCTGTGCTTTACAGGCGATTCCAACGTACCTCTTGAAATCTGTTTCCTGCTATTCTGCCTCGCTTTCAAGTCCGCCTCGTTGCCTTCCCTCAACAGATTTTTGGACGATAGTTGGCCTTGATTACTCTGCCAGTTTGTGAATTGCTGTGCCCCTGAGCTCCATTTTTCAACTCGTTTTTTGTGAGCTGAACGCAAGTCCAAACTTTTGGTTCAGGACCTCTACTGGTTCCCGGTGGGTGGCTGAGACTTTGGTTCATTCTTCTTCCTGCCGGGAAATTAGAGTGACTTGTGCCCATCCAAATGCCTAACAGCTACTCTCTCATTGGTTCTCCCTATTCCCTTTCATCCTCTGCCAAATTGGCAACCTGTGCGAACCAGGAGCTTAAAGGGGCTGTCTCTCCAAGTTGGGAGATTGATAGGAAAGCAGTTGGAAAGTCAAACCGGAGCACCAGGAGAGGGGCTCTTCGTTGAGTTTTAGAAACCTTTCGTATTCACAGTGTGTCCATTTTCTAGGTTTCCCGTACACGTTATAGCTGTAGTAATATTCCCTTCAACCTGGAGAGCTGGGACCCATGGAATGGGTGCCATGCATTATTGCTTTAAAGGGTCTGCATTTGCTCACCCAATCTCACCAATCCTCTCAGTCCCAAGTGTCCAGCCTTATGCCACATCCAGCTGTCATTGTAGATAGGGTCATTCCAGGTTGCATCAGAGACCCTGAAGGAATTGTAAAGAATTTCCCTGTTTCTTTGTTCTGTTTTTGAAATTCCTTTTTAGAGTGGGTTTGAGCTGATTCTCGCTGCCATGTTTATGCCAGTCTAGACGCACTTGATTCCCTTACGGAGACATATCAATACGTAGGTTTTAAGATTCTTACTAGCCAGATCTATTCCTCTGCGGGAAATATGGGGTTTTGAGTCCCTTTCACTGAGGAAGGTGTAGGTCTTGTCTATTCCATAGTTGGTTTTTGGAACGGTACCTGTGCTTATATCAAACTCTGGTTTGATGCATCACCCCACCTCTCCTTCCCCCTTAAGCAGGCATAAGAGTGTTTTCTAAATGTGAGACTCTGTTCTCTTGCCTAACTCAGTTCATGTGTAGCCATGTTTACAGGATCTTCCTAAGTGATATCTTATGATAAGTTTCTTTTCCCGTGTGACTTCTTTCACTTAGAATCATCGTACCTGAATCCACTCATTTTGCTGCTACTGGTCTTATGACATTGATTTCGTGGCTGAGGGATATTCCATCGTACGTAAGTTCCACAATGTTTGGAACCATTTTTATATTTCCTGGGATATTTCAGGTGTACCCAGGTTGAGGTTCCTGTAAGCAGTGCAGCCCTCAATTTGGGGGTGGCTCTGTCTTATGGATTTTCAGTTTTCCCAAGGTATATTCCCTAGACTGGAAGTGCCCTTGGCTCTGTAGCTCTGTTGTTTACTTGTTTTAGGGGACACAATGCACTCCTCCAGTGAGGCAGTTGGCAACTTACATCCCGCCCATCAGCATAACAAGGCTCCCTGTTCTCCAGGGCCTGTCTTGCCTTTCTGGTTTTTACACATTTTGTGGATGTCCCTTTTGACCGGTGGGAAGTGATACTCCTTTGTAGTGCAGATTTGCATTGCCCGCTTGCTTGCTTGGCCAAAAAGGGCGTATGCGTTTTCTCCTGAATATATTCAGGAGAAAACGCATACGCCCTTTTTGGCCAAGTGCATCATTGTCGAAGTTGTGCCCCTCTTCCTGTGCTTTACAGGCGATTCCAACGTACCTCTTGAAATCTGTTTCCTGCTATTCTGCCTCGCTTTCAAGTCCGCCTCGTTGCCTTCCCTCAACAGATTTTTGGACGATAGTTGGCCTTGATTACTCTGCCAGTTTGTGAATTGCTGTGCCCCTGAGCTCCATTTTTCAACTCGTTTTTTGTGAGCTGAACGCAAGTCCAAACTTTTGGTTCAGGACCTCTACTGGTTCCCGGTGGGTGGCTGAGACTTTGGTTCATTCTTCTTCCTGCCGGGAAATTAGAGTGACTTGTGCCCATCCAAATGCCTAACAGCTACTCTCTCATTGGTTCTCCCTCTTCCCTTTCATCCTCTGCCAAATTGGCAACCTGTGTGAACCAGGAGCTTAAAGGGGCTGTCTCTCCAAGTTGGGAGATTGATAGGAAAGCAGTTGGAAAGTCAAACCGGAGCACCAGGAGAGGGGCTCTTCGTTGAGTTTTAGAAACCTTTCGTATTCACAGTGTGTCCATTCTCTAGGTTTCCCGTACACGTTATAGCTGTAGTAATATTCCCTTCCACCTGGAGAGCTGGGACCCATGGAATGGGTGCCATGCATTATTGCTTTAAAGGGTCTGCATTTGCTCACCCAATCTCACCAATCCTCTCAGTCCCAAGTGTCCAGCCTTATGCCACATCCAGCTGTCATTGTAGATAGGGTCATTCCAGGTTGCATCAGAGACCCTGAAGGAATTGTAAAGAATTTCCCTGTTTCTTTGTTCTGTTTTTGAAATTCCTTTTTAGAGTGGGTTTGAGCTGATTCTCGCTGCCATGTTTATGCCAGTCTAGACGCACTTGATTCCCTTACGGAGACATATCAATACGTAGGTTTTAAGATTCTTACTAGCCAGATCTATTCCTCTGCGGGAAATATGGGGTTTTGAGTCCCTTTCACTGAGGAAGGTGTAGGTCTTGTCTATTCCATAGTTGGTTTTTGGAACGGTACCTGTGCTTATATCAAAGTCTGGTTTGATGCATCACCCCACCTCTCCTTCCCCCTTAAGCAGGCATAAGAGTGTTTTCTAAATGTGAGACTCTGTTCTCTTGCCTAACTCAGTTCATGTGTAGCCATGTTTACAGGATCTTCCTAAGTGATATCTTATGATAAGTTTCTTTCCCCGTGTGACTTCTTTCACTTAGAATCATCGTACCTGAATCCACTCATTTTGCTGCTACTGGTCTTATGACCTTGATTTCGTGGCTGAGGGATATTCCATCGTACGTAAGTTCCACAATGTTTGGAACCATTTTTATATTTCCTGGGATATTTCAGGTGTACCCAGGTTGAGGTTCCTGTAAGCAGTGCAGCCCTCAATTTGGGGGTGGCTCTGTCTTATGGATTTTCAGTTTTCCCAAGGTATATTCCCTAGACTGGAAGTGCCCTTGGCTCTGTAGCTCTGTTGTTTACTTGTTTTAGGGGACACAATGCACTCCTCCAGTGAGGCAGTTGGCAACTTACATCCCGCCCATCAGCATAACAAGGCTCCCTGTTCTCCAGGGCCTGTCTTGCCTTTCTGGTTTTTACACATTTTGTGGATGTCCCTTTTGACCGGTGGGAAGTGATACTCCTTTGTAGTGCAGATTTGCATTGCCCGCTTGCTTGCTTGGCCAAAAAGGGCGTATGCGTTTTCTCCTGAATATATTCAGGAGAAAACGCATACGCCCTTTTTGGCCAAGTGCATCATTATCGAAGTTGTGCCCCTCTTCCTGTGCTTTACAGGCGATTCCAACGTACCTCTTGAAATCTGTTTCCTGCTATTCTGCCTCGCTTTCCAGTCCGCCTCGTTGCCTTCCCTCAACAGATTTTTGGACGATAGTTGGCCTTGATTACTCTGCCAGTTTGTGAATTGCTGTGCCCCTGAGCTCCATTTTTCAACTCGTTTTTTGTGAGCTGAACGCAAGTCCAAACTTTTGGTTCAGGACCTCTACTGGTTCCCGGTGGGTGGCTGAGACTTTGGTTCATTCTTCTTCCTGCCGGGAAATTAGAGTGACTTGTGCCCATCCAAATGCCTAACAGCTACTCTCTCATTGGTTCTCCCTCTTCCCTTTCATCCTCTGCCAAATTGGCAACCTGTGCGAACCAGGAGCTTAAAGGGGCTGCCTCTCCAAGTTGGGAGATTGATAGGAAAGCAGTTGGAAAGTCAAACCGGAGCACCAGGAGAGGGGCTCTTCGTTGAGTTTTAGAAACCTTTCGTATTCACAGTGTGTCCATTCTCTAGGTTTCCCGTACACGTTATAGCTGTAGTAATATTCCCTTCCACCTGGAGAGCTGGGACCCATGGAATGGGTGCCATGCATTATTGCTTTAAAGGGTCTGCATTTGCTCACCCAATCTCACCAATCCTCTCAGTCCCAAGTGTCCAGCCTTATGCCACATCCAGCTGTCATTGTAGATAGGGTCATTCCAGGTTGCATCAGAGACCCTGAAGGAATTGTAAAGAATTTCCCTGTTTCTTTGTTCTGTTTTTGAAATTCCTTTTTAGAGTGGGTTTGAGCTGATTCTCGCTGCCATGTTTATGCCAGTCTAGACGCACTTGATTCCCTTACGGAGACATATCAATACGTAGGTTTTAAGATTCTTACTAGCCAGATCTATTCCTCTGCGGGAAATATGGGGTTTTGAGTCCCTTTCACTGAGGAAGGTGTAGGTCTTGTCTATTCCATAGTTGGTTTTTGGAACGGTACCTGTGCTTATATCAAACTCTGGTTTGATGCATCACCCCACCTCTCCTTCCCCCTTAAGCAGGCATAAGAGTGTTTTCTAAATGTGAGACTCTGTTCTCTTGCCTAACTCAGTTCATGTGTAGCCATGTTTACAGGATCTTCCTAAGTGATATCTTATGATAAGTTTCTTTTCCCGTGTGACTTCTTTCACTTAGAATCATCGTACCTGAATCCACTCATTTTGCTGCTACTGGTCTTATGACATTGATTTCGTGGCTGAGGGATATTCCATCGTACGTAAGTTCCACAATGTTTGGAACCATTTTTATATTTCCTGGGATATTTCAGGTGTACCCAGGTTGAGGTTCCTGTAAGCAGTGCAGCCCTCAATTTGGGGGTGGCTCTGTCTTATGGATTTTCAGTTTTCCCAAGGTATATTCCCTAGACTGGAAGTGCCCTTGGCTCTGTAGCTCTGTTGTTTACTTGTTTTAGGGGACACAATGCACTCCTCCAGTGAGGCAGTTGGCAACTTACATCCCGCCCATCAGCATAACAAGGCTCCCTGTTCTCCAGGGCCTGTCTTGCCTTTCTGGTTTTTACACATTTTGTGGATGTCCCTTTTGACCGGTGGGAAGTGATACTCCTTTGTAGTGCAGATTTGCATTGCCCGCTTGCTTGCTTGGCCAAAAAGGGCGTATGCGTTTTCTCCTGAATATATTCAGGAGAAAACGCATACGCCCTTTTTGGCCAAGTGCATCATTGTCGAAGTTGTGCCCCTCTTCCTGTGCTTTACAGGCGATTCCAACGTACCTCTTGAAATCTGTTTCCTGCTATTCTGCCTCGCTTTCAAGTCCGCCTCGTTGCCTTCCCTCAACAGATTTTTGGACGATAGTTGGCCTTGATTACTCTGCCAGTTTGTGAATTGCTGTGCCCCTGAGCTCCATTTTTCAACTCGTTTTTTGTGAGCTGAACGCAAGTCCAAACTTTTGGTTCAGGACCTCTACTGGTTCCCGGTGGGTGGCTGAGACTTTGGTTCATTCTTCTTCCTGCCGGGAAATTAGAGTGACTTGTGCCCATCCAAATGCCTAACAGCTACTCTCTCATTGGTTCTCCCTCTTCCCTTTCATCCTCTGCCAAATTGGCAACCTGTGCGAACCAGGAGCTTAAAGGGGCTGTCTCTCCAAGTTGGGAGATTGATAGGAAAGCAGTTGGAAAGTCAAACCGGAGCACCAGGAGAGGGGCTCTTCGTTGAGTTTTAGAAACCTTTCGTATTCACAGTGTGTCCATTCTCTAGGTTTCCCGTACACGTTATAGCTGTAGTAATATTCCCTTCCACCTGGAGAGCTGGGACCCATGGAATGGGTGCCATGCATTATTGCTTTAAAGGGTCTGCATTTGCTCACCCAATCTCACCAATCCTCTCAGTCCCAAGTGTCCAGCCTTATGCCACATCCAGCTGTCATTGTAGATAGGGTCATTCCAGGTTGCATCAGAGACCCTGAAGGAATTGTAAAGAATTTCCCTGTTTCTTTGTTCTGTTTTTGAAATTCCTTTTTAGAGTGGGTTTGAGCTGATTCTCGCTGCCATGTTTATGCCAGTCTAGACGCACTTGATTCCCTTACGGAGACATATCAATACGTAGGTTTTAAGATTCTTACTAGCCAGATCTATTCCTCTGCGGGAAATATGGGGTTTTGAGTCCCTTTCACTGAGGAAGGTGTAGGTCTTGTCTATTCCATAGTTGGTTTTTGGAACGGTACCTGTGCTTATATCAAACTCTGGTTTGATGCATCACCCCACCTCTCCTTCCCCCTTAAGCAGGCATAAGAGTGTTTTCTAAATGTGAGACTCTGTTCTCTTGCCTAACTCAGTTCATGTGTAGCCATGTTTACAGGATCTTCCTAAGTGATATCTTATGATAAGTTTCTTTTCCCGTGTGACTTCTTTCACTTAGAATCATCGTACCTGAATCCACTCATTTTGCTGCTACTGGTCTTATGACATTGATTTCGTGGCTGAGGGATATTCCATCGTACGTAAGTTCCACAATGTTTGGAACCATTTTTATATTTCCTGGGATATTTCAGGTGTACCCAGGTTGAGGTTCCTGTAAGCAGTGCAGCCCTCAATTTGGGGGTGGCTCTGTCTTATGGATTTTCAGTTTTCCCAAGGTATATTCCCTAGACTGGAAGTGCCCTTGGCTCTGTAGCTCTGTTGTTTACTTGTTTTAGGGGACACAATGCACTCCTCCAGTGAGGCAGTTGGCAACTTACATCCCGCCCATCAGCATAACAAGGCTCCCTGTTCTCCAGGGCCTGTCTTGCCTTTCTGGTTTTTACACATTTTGTGGATGTCCCTTTTGACCGGTGGGAAGTGATACTCCTTTGTAGTGCAGATTTGCATTGCCCGCTTGCTTGCTTGGCCAAAAAGGGCGTATGCGTTTTCTCCTGAATATATTCAGGAGAAAACGCATACGCCCTTTTTGGCCAAGTGCATCATTGTCGAAGTTGTGCCCCTCTTCCTGTGCTTTACAGGCGATTCCAACGTACCTCTTGAAATCTGTTTCCTGCTATTCTGCCTCGCTTTCCAGTCCGCCTCGTTGCCTTCCCTCAACAGATTTTTGGACGATAGTTGGCCTTGATTACTCTGCCAGTTTGTGAATTGCTGTGCCCCTGAGCTCCATTTTTCAACTCGTTTTTTGTGAGCTGAACGCAAGTCCAAACTTTTGGTTCAGGACCTCTACTGGTTCCCGGTGGGTGGCTGAGACTTTGGTTCATTCTTCTTCCTGCCGGGAAATTAGAGTGACTTGTGCCCATCCAAATGCCTAACAGCTACTCTCTCATTGGTTCTCCCTCTTCCCTTTCATCCTCTGCCAAATTGGCAACCTGTGCGAACCAGGAGCTTAAAGGGGCTGCCTCTCCAAGTTGGGAGATTGATAGGAAAGCAGTTGGAAAGTCAAACCGGAGCACCAGGAGAGGGGCTCTTCGTTGAGTTTTAGAAACCTTTCGTATTCACAGTGTGTCCATTCTCTAGGTTTCCCGTACACGTTATAGCTGTAGTAATATTCCCTTCCACCTGGAGAGCTGGGACCCATGGAATGGGTGCCATGCATTATTGCTTTAAAGGGTCTGCATTTGCTCACCCAATCTCACCAATCCTCTCAGTCCCAAGTGTCCAGCCTTATGCCACATCCAGCTGTCATTGTAGATAGGGTCATTCCAGGTTGCATCAGAGACCCTGAAGGAATTGTAAAGAATTTCCCTGTTTCTTTGTTCTGTTTTTGAAATTCCTTTTTAGAGTGGGTTTGAGCTGATTCTCGCTGCCATGTTTATGCCAGTCTAGACGCACTTGATTCCCTTACGGAGACATATCAATACGTAGGTTTTAAGATTCTTACTAGCCAGATCTATTCCTCTGCGGGAAATATGGGGTTTTGAGTCCCTTTCACTGAGGAAGGTGTAGGTCTTGTCTATTCCATAGTTGGTTTTTGGAACGGTACCTGTGCTTATATCAAAGTCTGGTTTGATGCGTCACCCCACCTCTCCTTCCCCCTTAAGCAGGCATAAGAGTGTTTTCTAAATGTGAGACTCTGTTCTCTTGCCTAACTCAGTTCATGTGTAGCCATGTTTACAGGATCTTCCTAAGTGATATCTTATGATAAGTTTCTTTTCCCGTGTGACTTCTTTCACTTAGAATCATCGTACCTGAATCCACTCATTTTGCTGCTACTGGTCTTATGACCTTGATTTCGTGGCTGAGGGATATTCCATCGTACGTAAGTTCCACAATGTTTGGAACCATTTTTATATTTCCTGGGATATTTCAGGTGTACCCAGGTTGAGGTTCCTGTAAGCAGTGCAGCCCTCAATTTGGGGGTGGCTCTGTCTTATGGATTTTCAGTTTTCCCAAGGTATATTCCCTAGACTGGAAGTGCCCTTGGCTCTGTAGCTCTGTTGTTTACTTGTTTTAGGGGACACAATGCACTCCTCCAGTGAGGCAGTTGGCAACTTACATCCCGCCCATCAGCATAACAAGGCTCCCTGTTCTCCAGGGCCTGTCTTGCCTTTCTGGTTTTTACACATTTTGTGGATGTCCCTTTTGACCGGTGGGAAGTGATACTCCTTTGTAGTGCAGATTTGCATTGCCCGCTTGCTTGCTTGGCCAAAAAGGGCGTATGCGTTTTCTCCTGAATATATTCAGGAGAAAACGCATACGCCCTTTTTGGCCAAGTGCATCATTGTCGAAGTTGTGCCCCTCTTCCTGTGCTTTACAGGCGATTCCAACGTACCTCTTGAAATCTGTTTCCTGCTATTCTGCCTCGCTTTCCAGTCCGCCTCGTTGCCTTCCCTCAACAGATTTTTGGACGATAGTTGGCCTTGATTACTCTGCCAGTTTGTGAATTGCTGTGCCCCTGAGCTCCATTTTTCAACTCGTTTTTTGTGAGCTGAACGCAAGTCCAAACTTTTGGTTCAGGACCTCTACTGGTTCCCGGTGGGTGGCTGAGACTTTGGTTCATTCTTCTTCCTGCCGGGAAATTAGAGTGACTTGTGCCCATCCAAATGCCTAACAGCTACTCTCTCATTGGTTCTCCCTCTTCCCTTTGATCCTCTGCCAAATTGGCAACCTGTGCGAACCAGGAGCTTAAAGGGGCTGTCTCTCCAAGTTGGGAGATTGATAGGAAAGCAGTTGGAAAGTCAAACCGGAGCACCAGGAGAGGGGCTCTTCGTTGAGTTTTAGAAACCTTTCGTATTCACAGTGTGTCCATTCTCTAGGTTTCCCGTACACGTTATAGCTGTAGTAATATTCCCTTCCACCTGGAGAGCTGGGACCCATGGAATGGGTGCCATGCATTATTGCTTTAAAGGGTCTGCATTTGCTCACCCAATCTCACCAATCCTCTCAGTCCCAAGTGTCCAGCCTTATGCCACATCCAGCTGTCATTGTAGATAGGGTCATTCCAGGTTGCATCAGAGACCCTGAAGGAATTGTAAAGAATTTCCCTGTTTCTTTGTTCTGTTTTTGAAATTCCTTTTTAGAGTGGGTTTGAGCTGATTCTCGCTGCCATGTTTATGCCAGTCTAGACGCACTTGATTCCCTTACGGAGACATATCAATACGTAGGTTTTAAGATTCTTACTAGCCAGATCTATTCCTCTGCGGGAAATATGGGGTTTTGAGTCCCTTTCACTGAGGAAGGTGTAGGTCTTGTCTATTCCATAGTTGGTTTTTGGAACGGTACCTGTGCTTATATCAAACTCTGGTTTGATGCATCACCCCACCTCTCCTTCCCCCTTAAGCAGGCATAAGAGTGTTTTCTAAATGTGAGACTCTGTTCTCTTGCCTAACTCAGTTCATGTGTAGCCATGTTTACAGGATCTTCCTAAGTGATATCTTATGATAAGTTTCTTTTCCCGTGTGACTTCTTTCACTTAGAATCATCGTACCTGAATCCACTCATTTTGCTGCTACTGGTCTTATGACATTGATTTCGTGGCTGAGGGATATTCCATCGTACGTAAGTTCCACAATGTTTGGAACCATTTTTATATTTCCTGGGATATTTCAGGTGTACCCAGGTTGAGGTTCCTGTAAGCAGTGCAGCCCTCAATTTGGGGGTGGCTCTGTCTTATGGATTTTCAGTTTTCCCAAGGTATATTCCCTAGACTGGAAGTGCCCTTGGCTCTGTAGCTCTGTTGTTTACTTGTTTTAGGGGACACAATGCACTCCTCCAGTGAGGCAGTTGGCAACTTACATCCCGCCCATCAGCATAACAAGGCTCCCTGTTCTCCAGGGCCTGTCTTGCCTTTCTGGTTTTTACACATTTTGTGGATGTCCCTTTTGACCGGTGGGAAGTGATACTCCTTTGTAGTGCAGATTTGCATTGCCCGCTTGCTTGCTTGGCCAAAAAGGGCGTATGCGTTTTCTCCTGAATATATTCAGGAGAAAACGCATACGCCCTTTTTGGCCAAGTGCATCATTGTCGAAGTTGTGCCCCTCTTCCTGTGCTTTACAGGCGATTCCAACGTACCTCTTGAAATCTGTTTCCTGCTATTCTGCCTCGCTTTCAAGTCCGCCTCGTTGCCTTCCCTCAACAGATTTTTGGACGATAGTTGGCCTTGATTACTCTGCCAGTTTGTGAATTGCTGTGCCCCTGAGCTCCATTTTTCAACTCGTTTTTTGTGAGCTGAACGCAAGTCCAAACTTTTGGTTCAGGACCTCTACTGGTTCCCGGTGGGTGGCTGAGACTTTGGTTCATTCTTCTTCCTGCCGGGAAATTAGAGTGACTTGTGCCCATCCAAATGCCTAACAGCTACTCTCTCATTGGTTCTCCCTCTTCCCTTTCATCCTCTGCCAAATTGGCAACCTGTGCGAACCAGGAGCTTAAAGGGGCTGTCTCTCCAAGTTGGGAGATTGATAGGAAAGCAGTTGGAAAGTCAAACCGGAGCACCAGGAGAGGGGCTCTTCGTTGAGTTTTAGAAACCTTTCGTATTCACAGTGTGTCCATTCTCTAGGTTTCCCGTACACGTTATAGCTGTAGTAATATTCCCTTCCACCTGGAGAGCTGGGACCCATGGAATGGGTGCCATGCATTATTGCTTTAAAGGGTCTGCATTTGCTCACCCAATCTCACCAATCCTCTCAGTCCCAAGTGTCCAGCCTTATGCCACATCCAGCTGTCATTGTAGATAGGGTCATTCCAGGTTGCATCAGAGACCCTGAAGGAATTGTAAAGAATTTCCCTGTTTCTTTGTTCTGTTTTTGAAATTCCTTTTTAGAGTGGGTTTGAGCTGATTCTCGCTGCCATGTTTATGCCAGTCTAGACGCACTTGATTCCCTTACGGAGACATATCAATACGTAGGTTTTAAGATTCTTACTAGCCAGATCTATTCCTCTGCGGGAAATATGGGGTTTTGAGTCCCTTTCACTGAGGAAGGTGTAGGTCGTGTCTATTCCATAGTTGGTTTTTGGAACGGTACCTGTGCTTATATCAAAGTCTGGTTTGATGCGTCACCCCACCTCTCCTTCCCCCTTAAGCAGGCATAAGAGTGTTTTCTAAATGTGAGACTCTGTTCTCTTGCCTAACTCAGTTCATGTGTAGCCATGTTTACAGGATCTTCCTAAGTGATACCTTATGATAAGTTTCTTTCCCCGTGTGACTTCTTTCACTTAGAATCATCGTACCTGAATCCACTCATTTTGCTGCTACTGGTCTTATGACCTTGATTTCGTGGCTGAGGGATATTCCATCGTACGTAAGTTCCACAATGTTTGGAACCATTTTTATATTTCCTGGGATATTTCAGGTGTACCCAGGTTGAGGTTCCTGTAAGCAGTGCAGCCCTCAATTTGGGGGTGGCTCTGTCTTATGGATTTTCAGTTTTCCCAAGGTATATTCCCTAGACTGGAAGTGCCCTTGGCTCTGTAGCTCTGTTGTTTACTTGTTTTAGGGGACACAATGCACTCCTCCAGTGAGGCAGTTGGCAACTTACATCCCGCCCATCAGCATAACAAGGCTCCCTGTTCTCCAGGGCCTGTCTTGCCTTTCTGGTTTTTACACATTTTGTGGATGTCCCTTTTGACCGGTGGGAAGTGATACTCCTTTGTAGTGCAGATTTGCATTGCCCGCTTGCTTGCTTGGCCAAAAAGGGCGTATGCGTTTTCTCCTGAATATATTCAGGAGAAAACGCATACGCCCTTTTTGGCCAAGTGCATCATTGTCGAAGTTGTGCCCCTCTTCCTGTGCTTTACAGGCGATTCCAACGTACCTCTTGAAATCTGTTTCCTGCTATTCTGCCTCGCTTTCCAGTCCGCCTCGTTGCCTTCCCTCAACAGATTTTTGGACGATAGTTGGCCTTGATTACTCTGCCAGTTTGTGAATTGCTGTGCCCCTGAGCTCCATTTTTCAACTCGTTTTTTGTGAGCTGAACGCAAGTCCAAACTTTTGGTTCAGGACCTCTACTGGTTCCCGGTGGGTGGCTGAGACTTTGGTTCATTCTTCTTCCTGCCGGGAAATTAGAGTGACTTGTGCCCATCCAAATGCCTAACAGCTACTCTCTCATTGGTTCTCCCTCTTCCCTTTGATCCTCTGCCAAATTGGCAACCTGTGCGAACCAGGAGCTTAAAGGGGCTGTCTCTCCAAGTTGGGAGATTGATAGGAAAGCAGTTGGAAAGTCAAACCGGAGCACCAGGAGAGGGGCTCTTCGTTGAGTTTTAGAAACCTTTCGTATTCACAGTGTGTCCATTCTCTAGGTTTCCCGTACACGTTATAGCTGTAGTAATATTCCCTTCCACCTGGAGAGCTGGGACCCATGGAATGGGTGCCATGCATTATTGCTTTAAAGGGTCTGCATTTGCTCACCCAATCTCACCAATCCTCTCAGTCCCAAGTGTCCAGCCTTATGCCACATCCAGCTGTCATTGTAGATAGGGTCATTCCAGGTTGCATCAGAGACCCTGAAGGAATTGTAAAGAATTTCCCTGTTTCTTTGTTCTGTTTTTGAAATTCCTTTTTAGAGTGGGTTTGAGCTGATTCTCGCTGCCATGTTTATGCCAGTCTAGACGCACTTGATTCCCTTACGGAGACATATCAATACGTAGGTTTTAAGATTCTTACTAGCCAGATCTATTCCTCTGCGGGAAATATGGGGTTTTGAGTCCCTTTCACTGAGGAAGGTGTAGGTCTTGTCTATTCCATAGTTGGTTTTTGGAACGGTACCTGTGCTTATATCAAACTCTGGTTTGATGCGTCACCCCACCTCTCCTTCCCCCTTAAGCAGGCATAAGAGTGTTTTCTAAATGTGAGACTCTGTTCTCTTGCCTAACTCAGTTCATGTGTAGCCATGTTTACAGGATCTTCCTAAGTGATATCTTATGATAAGTTTCTTTTCCCGTGTGACTTCTTTCACTTAGAATCATCGTACCTGAATCCACTCATTTTGCTGCTACTGGTCTTATGACATTGATTTCGTGGCTGAGGGATATTCCATCGTACGTAAGTTCCACAATGTTTGGAACCATTTTTATATTTCCTGGGATATTTCAGGTGTACCCAGGTTGAGGTTCCTGTAAGCAGTGCAGCCCTCAATTTGGGGGTGGCTCTGTCTTATGGATTTTCAGTTTTCCCAAGGTATATTCCCTAGACTGGAAGTGCCCTTGGCTCTGTAGCTCTGTTGTTTACTTGTTTTAGGGGACACAATGCACTCCTCCAGTGAGGCAGTTGGCAACTTACATCCCGCCCATCAGCATAACAAGGCTCCCTGTTCTCCAGGGCCTGTCTTGCCTTTCTGGTTTTTACACATTTTGTGGATGTCCCTTTTGACCGGTGGGAAGTGATACTCCTTTGTAGTGCAGATTTGCATTGCCCGCTTGCTTGCTTGGCCAAAAAGGGCGTATGCGTTTTCTCCTGAATATATTCAGGAGAAAACGCATACGCCCTTTTTGGCCAAGTGCATCATTGTCGAAGTTGTGCCCCTCTTCCTGTGCTTTACAGGCGATTCCAACGTACCTCTTGAAATCTGTTTCCTGCTATTCTGCCTCGCTTTCAAGTCCGCCTCGTTGCCTTCCCTCAACAGATTTTTGGACGATAGTTGGCCTTGATTACTCTGCCAGTTTGTGAATTGCTGTGCCCCTGAGCTCCATTTTTCAACTCGTTTTTTGTGAGCTGAACGCAAGTCCAAACTTTTGGTTCAGGACCTCTACTGGTTCCCGGTGGGTGGCTGAGACTTTGGTTCATTCTTCTTCCTGCCGGGAAATTAGAGTGACTTGTGCCCATCCAAATGCCTAACAGCTACTCTCTCATTGGTTCTCCCTCTTCCCTTTGATCCTCTGCCAAATTGGCAACCTGTGCGAACCAGGAGCTTAAAGGGGCTGTCTCTCCAAGTTGGGAGATTGATAGGAAAGCAGTTGGAAAGTCAAACCGGAGCACCAGGAGAGGGGCTCTTCGTTGAGTTTTAGAAACCTTTCGTATTCACAGTGTGTCCATTCTCTAGGTTTCCCGTACACGTTATAGCTGTAGTAATATTCCCTTCCACCTGGAGAGCTGGGACCCATGGAATGGGTGCCATGCATTATTGCTTTAAAGGGTCTGCATTTGCTCACCCAATCTCACCAATCCTCTCAGTCCCAAGTGTCCAGCCTTATGCCACATCCAGCTGTCATTGTAGATAGGGTCATTCCAGGTTGCATCAGAGACCCTGAAGGAATTGTAAAGAATTTCCCTGTTTCTTTGTTCTGTTTTTGAAATTCCTTTTTAGAGTGGGTTTGAGCTGATTCTCGCTGCCATGTTTATGCCAGTCTAGACGCACTTGATTCCCTTACGGAGACATATCAATACGTAGGTTTTAAGATTCTTACTAGCCAGATCTATTCCTCTGCGGGAAATATGGGGTTTTGAGTCCCTTTCACTGAGGAAGGTGTAGGTCGTGTCTATTCCATAGTTGGTTTTTGGAACGGTACCTGTGCTTATATCAAAGTCTGGTTTGATGCATCACCCCACCTCTCCTTCCCCCTTAAGCAGGCATAAGAGTGTTTTCTAAATGTGAGACTCTGTTCTCTTGCCTAACTCAGTTCATGTGTAGCCATGTTTACAGGATCTTCCTAAGTGATACCTTATGATAAGTTTCTTTCCCCGTGTGACTTCTTTCACTTAGAATCATCGTACCTGAATCCACTCATTTTGCTGCTACTGGTCTTATGACCTTGATTTCGTGGCTGAGGGATATTCCATCGTACGTAAGTTCCACAATGTTTGGAACCATTTTTATATTTCCTGGGATATTTCAGGTGTACCCAGGTTGAGGTTCCTGTAAGCAGTGCAGCCCTCAATTTGGGGGTGGCTCTGTCTTATGGATTTTCAGTTTTCCCAAGGTATATTCCCTAGACTGGAAGTGCCCTTGGCTCTGTAGCTCTGTTGTTTACTTGTTTTAGGGGACACAATGCACTCCTCCAGTGAGGCAGTTGGCAACTTACATCCCGCCCATCAGCATAACAAGGCTCCCTGTTCTCCAGGGCCTGTCTTGCCTTTCTGGTTTTTACACATTTTGTGGATGTCCCTTTTGACCGGTGGGAAGTGATACTCCTTTGTAGTGCAGATTTGCATTGCCCGCTTGCTTGCTTGGCCAAAAAGGGCGTATGCGTTTTCTCCTGAATATATTCAGGAGAAAACGCATACGCCCTTTTTGGCCAAGTGCATCATTGTCGAAGTTGTGCCCCTCTTCCTGTGCTTTACAGGCGATTCCAACGTACCTCTTGAAATCTGTTTCCTGCTATTCTGCCTCGCTTTCAAGTCCGCCTCGTTGCCTTCCCTCAACAGATTTTTGGACGATAGTTGGCCTTGATTACTCTGCCAGTTTGTGAATTGCTGTGCCCCTGAGCTCCATTTTTCAACTCGTTTTTTGTGAGCTGAACGCAAGTCCAAACTTTTGGTTCAGGACCTCTACTGGTTCCCGGTGGGTGGCTGAGACTTTGGTTCATTCTTCTTCCTGCCGGGAAATTAGAGTGACTTGTGCCCATCCAAATGCCTAACAGCTACTCTCTCATTGGTTCTCCCTCTTCCCTTTCATCCTCTGCCAAATTGGCAACCTGTGCGAACCAGGAGCTTAAAGGGGCTGTCTCTCCAAGTTGGGAGATTGATAGGAAAGCAGTTGGAAAGTCAAACCGGAGCACCAGGAGAGGGGCTCTTCGTTGAGTTTTAGAAACCTTTCGTATTCACAGTGTGTCCATTCTCTAGGTTTCCCGTACACGTTATAGCTGTAGTAATATTCCCTTCCACCTGGAGAGCTGGGACCCATGGAATGCGTGCCATGCATTATTGCTTTAAAGGGTCTGCATTTGCTCACCCAATCTCACCAATCCTCTCAGTCCCAAGTGTCCAGCCTTATGCCACATCCAGCTGTCATTGTAGATAGGGTCATTCCAGGTTGCATCAGAGACCCTGAAGGAATTGTAAAGAATTTCCCTGTTTCTTTGTTCTGTTTTTGAAATTCCTTTTTAGAGTGGGTTTGAGCTGATTCTCGCTGCCATGTTTATGCCAGTCTAGACGCACTTGATTCCCTTACGGAGACATATCAATACGTAGGTTTTAAGATTCTTACTAGCCAGATCTATTCCTCTGCGGGAAATATGGGGTTTTGAGTCCCTTTCACTGAGGAAGGTGTAGGTCTTGTCTATTCCATAGTTGGTTTTTGGAACGGTACCTGTGCTTATATCAAAGTCTGGTTTGATGCGTCACCCCACCTCTCCTTCCCCCTTAAGCAGGCATAAGAGTGTTTTCTAAATGTGAGACTCTGTTCTCTTGCCTAACTCAGTTCATGTGTAGCCATGTTTACAGGATCTTCCTAAGTGATATCTTATGATAAGTTTCTTTTCCCGTGTGACTTCTTTCACTTAGAATCATCGTACCTGAATCCACTCATTTTGCTGCTACTGGTCTTATGACATTGATTTCGTGGCTGAGGGATATTCCATCGTACGTAAGTTCCACAATGTTTGGAACCATTTTTATATTTCCTGGGATATTTCAGGTGTACCCAGGTTGAGGTTCCTGTAAGCAGTGCAGCCCTCAATTTGGGGGTGGCTCTGTCTTATGGATTTTCAGTTTTCCCAAGGTATATTCCCTAGACTGGAAGTGCCCTTGGCTCTGTAGCTCTGTTGTTTACTTGTTTTAGGGGACACAATGCACTCCTCCAGTGAGGCAGTTGGCAACTTACATCCCGCCCATCAGCATAACAAGGCTCCCTGTTCTCCAGGGCCTGTCTTGCCTTTCTGGTTTTTACACATTTTGTGGATGTCCCTTTTGACCGGTGGGAAGTGATACTCCTTTGTAGTGCAGATTTGCATTGCCCGCTTTCTTGCTTGGCCAAAAAGGGCGTATGCGTTTTCTCCTGAATATATTCAGGAGAAAACGCATACGCCCTTTTTGGCCAAGTGCATCATTGTCGAAGTTGTGCCCCTCTTCCTGTGCTTTACAGGCGATTCCAACGTACCTCTTGAAATCTGTTTCCTGCTATTCTGCCTCGCTTTCAAGTCCGCCTCGTTGCCTTCCCTCAACAGATTTTTGGACGATAGTTGGCCTTGATTACTCTGCCAGTTTGTGAATTGCTGTGCCCCTGAGCTCCATTTTTCAACTCGTTTTTTGTGAGCTGAACGCAAGTCCAAACTTTTGGTTCAGGACCTCTACTGGTTCCCGGTGGGTGGCTGAGACTTTGGTTCATTCTTCTTCCTGCCGGGAAATTAGAGTGACTTGTGCCCATCCAAATGCCTAACAGCTACTCTCTCATTGGTTCTCCCTCTTCCCTTTCATCCTCTGCCAAATTGGCAACCTGTGCGAACCAGGAGCTTAAAGGGGCTGTCTCTCCAAGTTGGGAGATTGATAGGAAAGCAGTTGGAAAGTCAAACCGGAGCACCAGGAGAGGGGCTCTTCGTTGAGTTTTAGAAACCTTTCGTATTCACAGTGTGTCCATTCTCTAGGTTTCCCGTACACGTTATAGCTGTAGTAATATTCCCTTCCACCTGGAGAGCTGGGACCCATGGAATGGGTGCCATGCATTATTGCTTTAAAGGGTCTGCATTTGCTCACCCAATCTCACCAATCCTCTCAGTCCCAAGTGTCCAGCCTTATGCCACATCCAGCTGTCATTGTAGATAGGGTCATTCCAGGTTGCATCAGAGACCCTGAAGGAATTGTAAAGAATTTCCCTGTTTCTTTGTTCTGTTTTTGAAATTCCTTTTTAGAGTGGGTTTGAGCTGATTCTCGCTGCCATGTTTATGCCAGTCTAGACGCACTTGATTCCCTTACGGAGACATATCAATACGTAGGTTTTAAGATTCTTACTAGCCAGATCTATTCCTCTGCGGGAAATATGGGGTTTTGAGTCCCTTTCACTGAGGAAGGTGTAGGTCGTGTCTATTCCATAGTTGGTTTTTGGAACGGTACCTGTGCTTATATCAAAGTCTGGTTTGATGCATCACCCCACCTCTCCTTCCCCCTTAAGCAGGCATAAGAGTGTTTTCTAAATGTGAGACTCTGTTCTCTTGCCTAACTCAGTTCATGTGTAGCCATGTTTACAGGATCTTCCTAAGTGATATCTTATGATAAGTTTCTTTTCCCGTGTGACTTCTTTCACTTAGAATCATCGTACCTGAATCCACTCATTTTGCTGCTACTGGTCTTATGACATTGATTTCGTGGCTGAGGGATATTCCATCGTACGTAAGTTCCACAATGTTTGGAACCATTTTTATATTTCCTGGGATATTTCAGGTGTACCCAGGTTGAGGTTCCTGTAAGCAGTGCAGCCCTCAATTTGGGGGTGGCTCTGTCTTATGGATTTTCAGTTTTCCCAAGGTATATTCCCTAGACTGGAAGTGCCCTTGGCTCTGTAGCTCTGTTGTTTACTTGTTTTAGGGGACACAATGCACTCCTCCAGTGAGGCATTTGGCAACTTACATCCCGCCCATCAGCATAACAAGGCTCCCTGTTCTCCAGGGCCTGTCTTGCCTTTCTGGTTTTACACATTTTGTGGATGTCCCTTTTGACTGGTGGGAAGTGATACTCCTTTGTAGTGCAGATTTGCATTGCCCGCTTGCTTGCTTGGCCAAAAAGGGCGTATGCGTTTTCTCCTGAATATATTCAGGAGAAAACGCATACGCCCTTTTTGGCCAAGTGCATCATTGTCGAAGTTGTGCCCCTCTTCCTGTGCTTTACAGGCGATTCCAACGTACCTCTTGAAATCTGTTTCCTGCTATTCTGCCTCGCTTTCAAGTCCGCCTCGTTGCCTTCCCTCAACAGATTTTTGGACGATAGTTGGCCTTGATTACTCTGCCAGTTTGTGAATTGCTGTGCCCCTGAGCTCCATTTTTCAACTCGTTTTTTGTGAGCTGAACGCAAGTCCAAACTTTTGGTTCAGGACCTCTACTGGTTCCCGGTGGGTGGCTGAGACTTTGGTTCATTCTTCTTCCTGCCGGGAAATTAGAGTGACTTGTGCCCATCCAAATGCCTAACAGCTACTCTCTCATTGGTTCTCCCTCTTCCCTTTCATCCTCTGCCAAATTGGCAACCTGTGCGAACCAGGAGCTTAAAGGGGCTGTCTCTCCAAGTTGGGAGATTGATAGGAAAGCAGTTGGAAAGTCAAACCGGAGCACCAGGAGAGGGGCTCTTCGTTGAGTTTTAGAAACCTTTCGTATTCACAGTGTGTCCATTCTCTAGGTTTCCCGTACACGTTATAGCTGTAGTAATATTCCCTTCCACCTGGAGAGCTGGGACCCATGGAATGGGTGCCATGCATTATTGCTTTAAAGGGTCTGCATTTGCTCACCCAATCTCACCAATCCTCTCAGTCCCAAGTGTCCAGCCTTATGCCACATCCAGCTGTCATTGTAGATAGGGTCATTCCAGGTTGCATCAGAGACCCTGAAGGAATTGTAAAGAATTTCCCTGTTTCTTTGTTCTGTTTTTGAAATTCCTTTTTAGAGTGGGTTTGAGCTGATTCTCGCTGCCATGTTTATGCCAGTCTAGACGCACTTGATTCCCTTACGGAGACATATCAATACGTAGGTTTTAAGATTCTTACTAGCCAGATCTATTCCTCTGCGGGAAATATGGGGTTTTGAGTCCCTTTCACTGAGGAAGGTGTAGGTCTTGTCTATTCCATAGTTGGTTTTTGGAACGGTACCTGTGCTTATATCAAAGTCTGGTTTGATGCATCACCCCACCTCTCCTTCCCCCTTAAGCAGGCATAAGAGTGTTTTCTAAATGTGAGACTCTGTTCTCTTGCCTAACTCAGTTCATGTGTAGCCATGTTTACAGGATCTTCCTAAGTGATATCTTATGATAAGTTTCTTTTCCCGTGTGACTTCTTTCACTTAGAATCATCGTACCTGAATCCACTCATTTTGCTGCTACTGGTCTTATGACATTGATTTCGTGGCTGAGGGATATTCCATCGTACGTAAGTTCCACAATGTTTGGAACCATTTTTATATTTCCTGGGATATTTCAGGTGTACCCAGGTTGAGGTTCCTGTAAGCAGTGCAGCCCTCAATTTGGGGGTGGCTCTGTCTTATGGATTTTCAGTTTTCCCAAGGTATATTCCCTAGACTGGAAGTGCCCTTGGCTCTGTAGCTCTGTTGTTTACTTGTTTTAGGGGACACAATGCACTCCTCCAGTGAGGCATTTGGCAACTTACATCCCACCCATCAGCATAACAAGGCTCCCTGTTCTCCAGGGCCTGTCTTGCCTTTCTGGTTTTACACATTTTGTGGATGTCCCTTTTGACTGGTGGGAAGTGATACTCCTTTGTAGTGCAGATTTGCATTGCCCGCTTGCTTGCTTGGCCAAAAGGGGCATATGCGTTTTCTCCTGAATATATTCAGGAGAAAACGCATACGCCCTTTTTGGCCAAGTGCATCATTGTCGAAGTTGTGCCCCTCTTCCTGTGCTTTACAGGCGATTCCAACGTACCTCTTGAAATCTGTTTCCTGCTATTCTGCCTCGCTTTCAAGTCCGCCTCGTTGCCTTCCCTCAACAGATTTTTGGACGATAGTTGGCCTTGATTACTCTGCCAGTTTGTGAATTGCTGTGCCCCTGAGCTCCATTTTTCAACTCGTTTTTTGTGAGCTGAACGCAAGTCCAAACTTTTGGTTCAGGACCTCTACTGGTTCCCGGTGGGTGGCTGAGACTTTGGTTCATTCTTCTTCCTGCCGGGAAATTAGAGTGACTTGTGCCCATCCAAATGCCTAACAGCTACTCTCTCATTGGTTCTCCCTCTTCCCTTTCATCCTCTGCCAAATTGGCAACCTGTGCGAACCAGGAGCTTAAAGGGGCTGTCTCTCCAAGTTGGGAGATTGATAGGAAAGCATTTGGAAAGTCAAACCGGAGCACCAGGAGAGGGGCTCTTCGTTGAGTTTTAGAAACCTTTCGTATTCACAGTGTGTCCATTCTCTAGGTTTCCCGTACACGTTATAGCTGTAGTAATATTCCCTTCCACCTGGAGAGCTGGGACCCATGGAATGGGTGCCATGCATTATTGCTTTAAAGGGTCTGCATTTGCTCACCCAATCTCACCAATCCTCTCAGTCCCAAGTGTCCAGCCTTATGCCACATCCAGCTGTCATTGTAGATAGGGTCATTCCAGGTTGCATCAGAGACCCTGAAGGAATTGTAAAGAATTTCCCTGTTTCTTTGTTCTGTTTTTGAAATTCCTTTTTAGAGTGGGTTTGAGCTGATTCTCGCTGCCATGTTTATGCCAGTCTAGACGCACTTGATTCCCTTACGGAGACATATCAATACGTAGGTTTTAAGATTCTTACTAGCCAGATCTATTCCTCTGCGGGAAATATGGGGTTTTGAGTCCCTTTCACTGAGGAAGGTGTAGGTCGTGTCTATTCCATAGTTGGTTTTTGGAACGGTACCTGTGCTTATATCAAAGTCTGGTTTGATGCATCACCCCACCTCTCCTTCCCCCTTAAGCAGGCATAAGAGTGTTTTCTAAATGTGAGACTCTGTTCTCTTGCCTAACTCAGTTCATGTGTAGCCATGTTTACAGGATCTTCCTAAGTGATATCTTATGATAAGTTTCTTTCCCCGTGTGACTTCTTTCACTTAGAATCATCGTACCTGAATCCACTCATTTTGCTGCTACTGGTCTTATGACCTTGATTTCGTGGCTGAGGGATATTCCATCGTACGTAAGTTCCACAATGTTTGGAACCATTTTTATATTTCCTGGGATATTTCAGGTGTACCCAGGTTGAGGTTCCTGTAAGCAGTGCAGCCCTCAATTTGGGGGTGGCTCTGTCTTATGGATTTTCAGTTTTCTCAAGGTATATTCCCTAGACTGGAAGTGCCCTTGGCTCTGTAGCTCTGTTGTTTACTTGTTTTAGGGGACACAATGCACTCCTCCAGTGAGGCAGTTGGCAACTTACATCCCGCCCATCAGCATAACAAGGCTCCCTGTTCTCCAGGGCCTGTCTTGCCTTTCTGGTTTTTACACATTTTGTGGATGTCCCTTTCGACCGGTGGGAAGTGATACTCCTTTGTAGTGCAGATTTGCATTGCCCGCTTGCTTGCTTGGCCAAAAAGGGCGTATGCGTTTTCTCCTGAATATATTCAGGAGAAAACGCATACGCCCTTTTTGGCCAAGTGCATCATTGTCGAAGTTGTGCCCCTCTTCCTGTGCTTTACAGGCGATTCCAACGTACCTCTTGAAATCTGTTTCCTGCTATTCTGCCTCGCTTTCAAGTCCGCCTCGTTGCCTTCCCTCAACAGATTTTTGGACGATAGTTGGCCTTGATTACTCTGCCAGTTTGTGAATTGCTGTGCCCCTGAGCTCCATTTTTCAACTCGTTTTTTGTGAGCTGAACGCAAGTCCAAACTTTTGGTTCAGGACCTCTACTGGTTCCCGGTGGGTGGCTGAGACTTTGGTTCATTCTTCTTCCTGCCGGGAAATTAGAGTGACTTGTGCCCATCCAAATGCCTAACAGCTACTCTCTCATTGGTTCTCCCTCTTCCCTTTCATCCTCTGCCAAATTGGCAACCTGTGCGAACCAGGAGCTTAAAGGGGCTGTCTCTCCAAGTTGGGAGATTGATAGGAAAGCAGTTGGAAAGTCAAACCGGAGCACCAGGAGAGGGGCTCTTCGTTGAGTTTTAGAAACCTTTCGTATTCACAGTGTGTCCATTCTCTAGGTTTCCCGTACACGTTATAGCTGTAGTAATATTCCCTTCCACCTGGAGAGCTGGGACCCATGGAATGGGTGCCATGCATTATTGCTTTAAAGGGTCTGCATTTGCTCACCCAATCTCACCAATCCTCTCAGTCCCAAGTGTCCAGCCTTATGCCACATCCAGCTGTCATTGTAGATAGGGTCATTCCAGGTTGCATCCGAGACCCTGAAGGAATTGTAAAGAATTTCCCTGTTTCTTTGTTCTGTTTTTGAAATTCCTTTTTAGAGTGGGTTTGAGCTGATTCTCGCTGCCATGTTTATGCCAGTCTAGACGCACTTGATTCCCTTACGGAGACATATCAATACGTAGGTTTTAAGATTCTTACTAGCCAGATCTATTCCTCTGCGGGAAATATGGGGTTTTGAGTCCCTTTCACTGAGGAAGGTGTAGGTCTTGTCTATTCCATAGTTGGTTTTTGGAACGGTACCTGTGCTTATATCAAAGTCTGGTTTGATGCATCACCCCACCTCTCCTTCCCCCTTAAGCAGGCATAAGAGTGTTTTCTAAATGTGAGACTCTGTTCTCTTGCCTAACTCAGTTCATGTGTAGCCATGTTTACAGGATCTTCCTAAGTGATATCTTATGATATGTTTCTTTTCCCGTGTGACTTCTTTCACTTAGAATCATCGTACCTGAATCCACTCATTTTGCTGCTACTGGTCTTATGACATTGATTTCGTGGCTGAGGGATATTCCATCGTACGTAAGTTCCACAATGTTTGGAACCATTTTTATATTTCCTGGGATATTTCAGGTGTACCCAGGTTGAGGTTCCTGTAAGCAGTGCAGCCCTCAATTTGGGGGTGGCTCTGTTTTATGGATTTTCAGTTTTCCCAAGGTATATTCCCTAGACTGGAAGTGCCCTTGGCTCTGTAGCTCTGTTGTTTACTTGTTTTAGGGGACACAATGCACTCCTCCAGTGAGGCAGTTGGCAACTTACATCCCGCCCATCAGCATAACAAGGCTCCCTGTTCTCCAGGGCCTGTCTTGCCTTTCTGGTTTTTACACATTTTGTGGATGTCCCTTTCGACCGGTGGGAAGTGATACTCCTTTGTAGTGCAGATTTGCATTGCCCGCTTGCTTGCTTGGCCAAAAAGGGCGTATGCGTTTTCTCCTGAATATATTCAGGAGAAAACGCATACGCCCTTTTTGGCCAAGTGCATCATTGTCGAAGTTGTGCCCCTCTTCCTGTGCTTTACAGGCGATTCCAACGTACCTCTTGAAATCTGTTTCCTGCTATTCTGCCTCGCTTTCAAGTCCGCCTCGTTGCCTTCCCTCAACAGATTTTTGGACGATAGTTGGCCTTGATTACTCTGCCAGTTTGTGAATTGCTGTGCCCCTGAGCTCCATTTTTCAACTCGTTTTTTGTGAGCTGAACGCAAGTCCAAACTTTTGGTTCAGGACCTCTAATGGTTCCCGGTGGGTGGCTGAGACTTTGGTTCATTCTTCTTCCTGCCGGGAAATTAGAGTGACTTGTGCCCATCCAAATGCCTAACAGCTACTCTCTCATTGGTTCTCCCTCTTCCCTTTCATCCTCTGCCAAATTGGCAACCTGTGCGAACCAGGAGCTTAAAGGGGCTGTCTCTCCAAGTTGGGAGATTGATAGGAAAGCAGTTGGAAAGTCAAACCGGAGCACCAGGAGAGGGGCTCTTCGTTGAGTTTTAGAAACCTTTCGTATTCACAGTGTGTCCATTCTCTAGGTTTCCCGTACACGTTATAGCTGTAGTAATATTCCCTTCCACCTGGAGAGCTGGGACCCATGGAATGGGTGCCATGCATTATTGCTTTAAAGGGTCTGCATTTGCTCACCCAATCTCACCAATCCTCTCAGTCCCAAGTGTCCAGCCTTATGCCACATCCAGCTGTCATTGTAGATAGGGTCATTCCAGGTTGCATCAGAGACCCTGAAGGAATTGTAAAGAATTTCCCTGTTTCTTTGTTCTGTTTTTGAAATTCCTTTTTAGAGTGGGTTTGAGCTGATTCTCGCTGCCATGTTTATGCCAGTCTAGACGCACTTGATTCCCTTACGGAGACATATCAATACGTAGGTTTTAAGATTCTTACTAGCCAGATCTATTCCTCTGCGGGAAATATGGGGTTTTGAGTCCCTTTCACTGAGGAAGGTGTAGGTCGTGTCTATTCCATAGTTGGTTTTTGGAACGGTACCTGTGCTTATATCAAAGTCTGGTTTGATGCATCACCCCACCTCTCCTTCCCCCTTAAGCAGGCATAAGAGTGTTTTCTAAATGTGAGACTCTGTTCTCTTGCCTAACTCAGTTCATGTGTAGCCATGTTTACAGGATCTTCCTAAGTGATATCTTATGATAAGTTTCTTTCCCCGTGTGACTTCTTTCACTTAGAATCATCGTACCTGAATCCACTCATTTTGCTGCTACTGGTCTTATGACCTTGATTTCTTGGCTGAGGGATATTCCAACGTACGTAAGTTCCACAATGTTTGGAACCATTTTTATATTTCCTGGGATATTTCAGGTGTACCCAGGTTGAGGTTCCTGTAAGCAGTGCAGCCCTCAATTTGGGGGTGGCTCTGTCTTATGGATTTTCAGTTTTCCCAAGGTATATTCCCTAGACTGGAAGTGCCCTTGGCTCTGTAGCTCTGTTGTTTACTTGTTTTAGGGGACACAATGCACTCCTCCAGTGAGGCAGTTGGCAACTTACATCCCGCCCATCAGCATAACAAGGCTCCCTGTTCTCCAGGGCCTGTCTTGCCTTTCTGGTTTTTACACATTTTGTGGATGTCCCTTTCGACCGGTGGGAAGTGATACTCCTTTGTAGTGCAGATTTGCATTGCCCGCTTGCTTGCTTGGCCAAAAAGGGCGTATGCGTTTTCTCCTGAATATATTCAGGAGAAAACGCATACGCCCTTTTTGGCCAAGTGCATCATTGTCGAAGTTGTGCCCCTCTTCCTGTGCTTTACAGGCGATTCCAACGTACCTCTTGAAATCTGTTTCCTGCTATTCTGCCTCGCTTTCAAGTCCGCCTCGTTGCCTTCCCTCAACAGATTTTTGGACGATAGTTGGCCTTGATTACTCTGCCAGTTTGTGAATTGCTGTGCCCCTGAGCTCCATTTTTCAACTCGTTTTTTGTGAGCTGAACGCAAGTCCAAACTTTTGGTTCAGGACCTCTACTGGTTCCCGGTGGGTGGCTGAGACTTTGGTTCATTCTTCTTCCTGCCGGGAAATTAGAGTGACTTGTGCCCATCCAAATGCCTAACAGCTACTCTCTCATTGGTTCTCCCTCTTCCCTTTCATCCTCTGCCAAATTGGCAACCTGTGCGAACCAGGAGCTTAAAGGGGCTGTCTCTCCAAGTTGGGAGATTGATAGGAAAGCAGTTGGAAAGTCAAACCGGAGCACCAGGAGAGGGGCTCTTCGTTGAGTTTTAGAAACCTTTCGTATTCACAGTGTGTCCATTCTCTAGGTTTCCCGTACACGTTATAGCTGTAGTAATATTCCCTTCCACCTGGAGAGCTGGGACCCATGGAATGGGTGCCATGCATTATTGCTTTAAAGGGTCTGCATTTGCTCACCCAATCTCACCAATCCTCTCAGTCCCAAGTGTCCAGCCTTATGCCACATCCAGCTGTCATTGTAGATAGGGTCATTCCAGGTTGCATCCGAGACCCTGAAGGAATTGTAAAGAATTTCCCTGTTTCTTTGTTCTGTTTTTGAAATTCCTTTTTAGAGTGGGTTTGAGCTGATTCTCGCTGCCATGTTTATGCCAGTCTAGACGCACTTGATTCCCTTACGGAGACATATCAATACGTAGGTTTTAAGATTCTTACTAGCCAGATCTATTCCTCTGCGGGAAATATGGGGTTTTGAGTCCCTTTCACTGAGGAAGGTGTAGGTCTTGTCTATTCCATAGTTGGTTTTTGGAACGGTACCTGTGCTTATATCAAAGTCTGGTTTGATGCATCACCCCACCTCTCCTTCCCCCTTAAGCAGGCATAAGAGTGTTTTCTAAATGTGAGACTCTGTTCTCTTGCCTAACTCAGTTCATGTGTAGCCATGTTTACAGGATCTTCCTAAGTGATATCTTATGATATGTTTCTTTTCCCGTGTGACTTCTTTCACTTAGAATCATCGTACCTGAATCCACTCATTTTGCTGCTACTGGTCTTATGACATTGATTTCGTGGCTGAGGGATATTCCATCGTACGTAAGTTCCACAATGTTTGGAACCATTTTTATATTTCCTGGGATATTTCAGGTGTACCCAGGTTGAGGTTCCTGTAAGCAGTGCAGCCCTCAATTTGGGGGTGGCTCTGTTTTATGGATTTTCAGTTTTCCCAAGGTATATTCCCTAGACTGGAAGTGCCCTTGGCTCTGTAGCTCTGTTGTTTACTTGTTTTAGGGGACACAATGCACTCCTCCAGTGAGGCAGTTGGCAACTTACATCCCGCCCATCAGCATAACAAGGCTCCCTGTTCTCCAGGGCCTGTCTTGCCTTTCTGGTTTTTACACATTTTGTGGATGTCCCTTTCGACCGGTGGGAAGTGATACTCCTTTGTAGTGCAGATTTGCATTGCCCGCTTGCTTGCTTGGCCAAAAAGGGCGTATGCGTTTTCTCCTGAATATATTCAGGAGAAAACGCATACGCCCTTTTTGGCCAAGTGCATCATTGTCGAAGTTGTGCCCCTCTTCCTGTGCTTTACAGGCGATTCCAACGTACCTCTTGAAATCTGTTTCCTGCTATTCTGCCTCGCTTTCAAGTCCGCCTCGTTGCCTTCCCTCAACAGATTTTTGGACGATAGTTGGCCTTGATTACTCTGCCAGTTTGTGAATTGCTGTGCCCCTGAGCTCCATTTTTCAACTCGTTTTTTGTGAGCTGAACGCAAGTCCAAACTTTTGGTTCAGGACCTCTAATGGTTCCCGGTGGGTGGCTGAGACTTTGGTTCATTCTTCTTCCTGCCGGGAAATTAGAGTGACTTGTGCCCATCCAAATGCCTAACAGCTACTCTCTCATTGGTTCTCCCTCTTCCCTTTCATCCTCTGCCAAATTGGCAACCTGTGCGAACCAGGAGCTTAAAGGGGCTGTCTCTCCAAGTTGGGAGATTGATAGGAAAGCAGTTGGAAAGTCAAACCGGAGCACCAGGAGAGGGGCTCTTCGTTGAGTTTTAGAAACCTTTCGTATTCACAGTGTGTCCATTCTCTAGGTTTCCCGTACACGTTATAGCTGTAGTAATATTCCCTTCCACCTGGAGAGCTGGGACCCATGGAATGGGTGCCATGCATTATTGCTTTAAAGGGTCTGCATTTGCTCACCCAATCTCACCAATCCTCTCAGTCCCAAGTGTCCAGCCTTATGCCACATCCAGCTGTCATTGTAGATAGGGTCATTCCAGGTTGCATCAGAGACCCTGAAGGAATTGTAAAGAATTTCCCTGTTTCTTTGTTCTGTTTTTGAAATTCCTTTTTAGAGTGGGTTTGAGCTGATTCTCGCTGCCATGTTTATGCCAGTCTAGACGCACTTGATTCCCTTACGGAGACATATCAATACGTAGGTTTTAAGATTCTTACTAGCCAGATCTATTCCTCTGCGGGAAATATGGGGTTTTGAGTCCCTTTCACTGAGGAAGGTGTAGGTCGTGTCTATTCCATAGTTGGTTTTTGGAACGGTACCTGTGCTTATATCAAAGTCTGGTTTGATGCATCACCCCACCTCTCCTTCCCCCTTAAGCAGGCATAAGAGTGTTTTCTAAATGTGAGACTCTGTTCTCTTGCCTAACTCAGTTCATGTGTAGCCATGTTTACAGGATCTTCCTAAGTGATATCTTATGATAAGTTTCTTTCCCCGTGTGACTTCTTTCACTTAGAATCATCGTACCTGAATCCACTCATTTTGCTGCTACTGGTCTTATGACCTTGATTTCTTGGCTGAGGGATATTCCAACGTACGTAAGTTCCACAATGTTTGGAACCATTTTTATATTTCCTGGGATATTTCAGGTGTACCCAGGTTGAGGTTCCTGTAAGCAGTGCAGCCCTCAATTTGGGGGTGGCTCTGTCTTATGGATTTTCAGTTTTCCCAAGGTATATTCCCTAGACTGGAAGTGCCCTTGGCTCTGTAGCTCTGTTGTTTACTTGTTTTAGGGGACACAATGCACTCCTCCAGTGAGGCAGTTGGCAACTTACATCCCGCCCATCAGCATAACAAGGCTCCCTGTTCTCCAGGGCCTGTCTTGCCTTTCTGGTTTTTACACATTTTGTGGATGTCCCTTTCGACCGGTGGGAAGTGATACTCCTTTGTAGTGCAGATTTGCATTGCCCGCTTGCTTGCTTGGCCAAAAAGGGCGTATGCGTTTTCTCCTGAATATATTCAGGAGAAAACGCATACGCCCTTTTTGGCCAAGTGCATCATTGTCGAAGTTGTGCCCCTCTTCCTGTGCTTTACAGGCGATTCCAACGTACCTCTTGAAATCTGTTTCCTGCTATTCTGCCTCGCTTTCAAGTCCGCCTCGTTGCCTTCCCTCAACAGATTTTTGGACGATAGTTGGCCTTGATTACTCTGCCAGTTTGTGAATTGCTGTGCCCCTGAGCTCCATTTTTCAACTCGTTTTTTGTGAGCTGAACGCAAGTCCAAACTTTTGGTTCAGGACCTCTACTGGTTCCCGGTGGGTGGCTGAGACTTTGGTTCATTCTTCTTCCTGCCGGGAAATTAGAGTGACTTGTGCCCATCCAAATGCCTAACAGCTACTCTCTCATTGGTTCTCCCTCTTCCCTTTCATCCTCTGCCAAATTGGCAACCTGTGCGAACCAGGAGCTTAAAGGGGCTGTCTCTCCAAGTTGGGAGATTGATAGGAAAGCAGTTGGAAAGTCAAACCGGAGCACCAGGAGAGGGGCTCTTCGTTGAGTTTTAGAAACCTTTCGTATTCACAGTGTGTCCATTCTCTAGGTTTCCCGTACACGTTATAGCTGTAGTAATATTCCCTTCCACCTGGAGAGCTGGGACCCATGGAATGGGTGCCATGCATTATTGCTTTAAAGGGTCTGCATTTGCTCACCCAATCTCACCAATCCTCTCAGTCCCAAGTGTCCAGCCTTATGCCACATCCAGCTGTCATTGTAGATAGGGTCATTCCAGGTTGCATCAGAGACCCTGAAGGAATTGTAAAGAATTTCCCTGTTTCTTTGTTCTGTTTTTGAAATTCCTTTTTAGAGTGGGTTTGAGCTGATTCTCGCTGCCATGTTTATGCCAGTCTAGACGCACTTGATTCCCTTACGGAGACATATCAATACGTAGGTTTTAAGATTCTTACTAGCCAGATCTATTCCTCTGCGGGAAATATGGGGTTTTGAGTCCCTTTCACTGAGGAAGGTGTAGGTCTTGTCTATTCCATAGTTGGTTTTTGGAACGGTACCTGTGCTTATATCAAAGTCTGGTTTGATGCATCACCCCACCTCTCCTTCCCCCTTAAGCAGGCATAAGAGTGTTTTCTAAATGTGAGACTCTGTTCTCTTGCCTAACTCAGTTCATGTGTAGCCATGTTTACAGGATCTTCCTAAGTGATATCTTATGATAAGTTTCTTTCCCCGTGTGACTTCTTTCACTTAGAATCATCGTACCTGAATCCACTCATTTTGCTGCTACTGGTCTTATGACCTTGATTTCGTGGCTGAGGGATATTCCATCGTACGTAAGTTCCACAATGTTTGGAACCATTTTTATATTTCCTGGGATATTTCAGGTGTACCCAGGTTGAGGTTCCTGTAAGCAGTGCAGCCCTCAATTTGGGGGTGGCTCTGTCTTATGGATTTTCAGTTTTCCCAAGGTATATTCCCTAGACTGGAAGTGCCCTTGGCTCTGTAGCTCTGTTGTTTACTTGTTTTAGGGGACACAATGCACTCCTCCAGTGAGGCAGTTGGCAACTTACATCCCGCCCATCAGCATAACAAGGCTCCCTGTTCTCCAGGGCCTGTCTTGCCTTTCTGGTTTTTACACATTTTGTGGATGTCCCTTTCGACCGGTGGGAAGTGATACTCCTTTGTAGTGCAGATTTGCATTGCCCGCTTGCTTGCTTGGCCAAAAAGGGCGTATGCGTTTTCTCCTGAATATATTCAGGAGAAAACGCATACGCCCTTTTTGGCCAAGTGCATCATTGTCGAAGTTGTGCCCCTCTTCCTGTGCTTTACAGGCGATTCCAACGTACCTCTTGAAATCTGTTTCCTGCTATTCTGCCTCGCTTTCAAGTCCGCCTCGTTGCCTTCCCTCAACAGATTTTTGGACGATAGTTGGCCTTGATTACTCTGCCAGTTTGTGAATTGCTGTGCCCCTGAGCTCCATTTTTCAACTCGTTTTTTGTGAGCTGAACGCAAGTCCAAACTTTTGGTTCAGGACCTCTACTGGTTCCCGGTGGGTGGCTGAGACTTTGGTTCATTCTTCTTCCTGCCGGGAAATTAGAGTGACTTGTGCCCATCCAAATGCCTAACAGCTACTCTCTCATTGGTTCTCCCTCTTCCCTTTCATCCTCTGCCAAATTGGCAACCTGTGCGAACCAGGAGCTTAAAGGGGCTGTCTCTCCAAGTTGGGAGATTGATAGGAAAGCAGTTGGAAAGTCAAACCAGAGCACCAGGAGAGGGGCTCTTCGTTGAGTTTTAGAAACCTTTCGTATTCACAGTGTGTCCATTCTCTAGGTTTCCCGTACACGTTATAGCTGTAGTAATATTCCCTTCCACCTGGAGAGCTGGGACCCATGGAATGGGTGCCATGCATTATTGCTTTAAAGGGTCTGCATTTGCTCACCCAATCTCACCAATCCTCTCAGTCCCAAGTGTCCAGCCTTATGCCACATCCAGCTGTCATTGTAGATAGGGTCATTCCAGGTTGCATCAGAGACCCTGAAGGAATTGTAAAGAATTTCCCTGTTTCTTTGTTCTGTTTTTGAAATTCCTTTTTAGAGTGGGTTTGAGCTGATTCTCGCTGCCATGTTTATGCCAGTCTAGACGCACTTGATTCCCTTACGGAGACATATCAATACGTAGGTTTTAAGATTTTTACTAGCCAGATCTATTCCTCTGCGGGAAATATGGGGTTTTGAGTCCCTTTCACTGAGGAAGGTGTAGGTCTTGTCTATTCCATAGTTGGTTTTTGGAACGGTACCTGTGCTTATATCAAAGTCTGGTTTGATGCATCACCCCACCACTCCTTCCCCCTTAAGCAGGCATAAGAGTGTTTTCTAAATGTGAGACTCTGTTCTCTTGCCTAACTCAGTTCATGTGTAGCCATGTTTACAGGATCTTCCTAAGTGATATCTTATGATAAGTTTCTTTTCCCGTGTGACTTCTTTCACTTAGAATCATCGTACCTGAATCCACTCATTTTGCTGCTACTGGTCTTATGACATTGATTTCGTGGCTGAGGGATATTCCATCGTACGTAAGTTCCACAATGTTTGGAACCATTTTTATATTGCCTGGGATATTTCAGGTGTACCCAGGTTGAGGTTCCTGTAAGCAGTGCAGCCCTCAATTTGGGGGTGGCTCTGTCTTATGGATTTTCAGTTTTCCCAAGGTATATTCCCTAGACTGGAAGTGCCCTTGGCTCTGTAGCTCTGTTGTTTACTTGTTTTAGGGGACACAATGCACTCCTCCAGTGAGGCAGTTGGCAACTTACATCCCGCCCATCAGCATAACAAGGCTCCCTGTTCTCCAGGGCCTGTCTTGCCTTTCTGGTTTTTACACATTTTGTGGATGTCCCTTTCGACCGGTGGGAAGTGATACTCCTTTGTAGTGCAGATTTGCATTGCCCGCTTGCTTGCTTGGCCAAAAAGGGCGTATGCGTTTTCTCCTGAATATATTCAGGAGAAAACGCTTACACCCTTTTTGGCCAAGTGCATCATTGTCGAAGTTGTGCCCCTCTTCCTGTGCTTTACAGGTGATTCCAACGTACCTCTTGAAATCTGTTTCCTGCTATTCTGCCTCGCTTTCAAGTCCGCCTCGTTGCCTTCCCTCAACAGATTTTTGGACGATAGTTGGCCTTGATTACTCTGCCAGTTTGTGAATTGCTGTGCCCCTGAGCTCCATTTTTCAACTCGTTTTTTGTGAGCTGAACGCAAGTCCAAACTTTTGGTTCAGGACCTCTACTGGTTCCCGGTGGGTGGCTGAGACTTTGGTTCATTCTTCTTCCTGCCGGGAAATTAGAGTGACATGTGCCCATCCAAATGCCTAACAGCTACTCTCTCATTGGTTCTCCCTCTTCCCTTTCATCCTCTGCCAAATTGGCAACCTGTGCGAACCAGGAGCTTAAAGGGGCTGTCTCTCCAAGTTGGGAGATTGATAGGAAAGCAGTTGGAAAGTCAAACCGGAGCACCAGGAGAGGGGCTCTTCGTTGAGTTTTAGAAACCTTTCGTATTCACAGTGTGTCCATTCTCTAGGTTTCCCGTACACGTTATAGCTGTAGTAATATTCCCTTCCACCTGGAGAGCTGGGACCCATGGAATGGGTGCCATGCATTATTGCTTTAAAGGGTCTGCATTTGCTCACCCAATCTCACCAATCCTCTCAGTCCCAAGTGTCCAGCCTTATGCCACATCCAGCTGTCATTGTAGATAGGGTCATTCCAGGTTGCATCAGAGACCCTGAAGGAATTGTAAAGAATTTCCCTGTTTCTTTGTTCTGTTTTTGAAATTCCTTTTTAGAGTGGGTTTGAGCTGATTCTCGCTGCCATGTTTATGCCAGTCTAGACGCACTTGATTCCCTTACGGAGACATATCAATACGTAGGTTTTAAGATTCTTACTAGCCAGATCTATTCCTCTGCGGGAAATATGGGGTTTTGAGTCCCTTTCACTGAGGAAGGTGTAGGTCTTGTCTATTCCATAGTTGGTTTTTGGAACGGTACCTGTGCTTATATCAAACTCGGGTTTGATGCATCACCCCACCTCTCCTTCCCCCTTAAGCAGGCATAAGAGTGTTTTCTAAATGTGAGACTCTGTTCTCTTGCCTAACTCAGTTCATGTGTAGCCATGTTTACAGGATCTTCCTAAGTGATATCTTATGATAAGTTTCTTTTCCCGTGTGACTTCTTTCACTTAGAATCATCGTACCTGAATCCACTCATTTTGCTGCTACTGGTCTTATGACATTGATTTCGTGGCTGAGGGATATTCCATCGTACGTAAGTTCCACAATGTTTGGAACCATTTTTATATTTCCTGGGATATTTCAGGTGTACCCAGGTTGAGGTTCCTGTAAGCAGTGCAGCCCTCAATTTGGGGGTGGCTCTGTCTTATGGATTTTCAGTTTTCCCAAGGTATATTCCCTAGACTGGAAGTGCCCTTGGCTCTGTAGCTCTGTTGTTTACTTGTTTTAGGGGACACAATGCACTCCTCCAGTGAGGCAGTTGGCAACTTACATCCCGCCCATCAGCATAACAAGGCTCCCTGTTCTCCAGGGCCTGTCTTGCCTTTCTGGTTTTTACACATTTTGTGGATGTCCCTTTCGACCGGTGGGAAGTGATACTCCTTTGTAGTGCAGATTTGCATTGCCCGCTTGCTTGCTTGGCCAAAAAGGGCGTATGCGTTTTCTCCTGAATATATTCAGGAGAAAACGCTTACGCCCTTTTTGGCCAAGTGCATCATTGTCGAAGTTGTGCCCCTCTTCCTGTGCTTTACAGGCGATTCCAACGTACCTCTTGAAATCTGTTTCCTGCTATTCTGCCTCGCTTTCAAGTCCGCCTCGTTGCCTTCCCTCAACAGATTTTTGGACGATAGTTGGCCTTGATTACTCTGCCAGTTTGTGAATTGCTGTGCCCCTGAGCTCCATTTTTCAACTCGTTTTTTGTGAGCTGAACGCAAGTCCAAACTTTTGGTTCAGGACCTCTACTGGTTCCCGGTGGGTGGCTGAGACTTTGGTTCATTCTTCTTCCTGCCGGGAAATTAGAGTGACATGTGCCCATCCAAATGCCTAACAGCTACTCTCTCATTGGTTCTCCCTCTTCCCTTTCATCCTCTGCCAAATTGGCAACCTGTGCGAACCAGGAGCTTAAAGGGGCTGTCTCTCCAAGTTGGGAGATTGATAGGAAAGCAGTTGGAAAGTCAAACCGGAGCACCAGGAGAGGGGCTCTTCGTTGAGTTTTAGAAACCTTTCGTATTCACAGTGTGTCCATTCTCTAGGTTTCCCGTACACGTTATAGCTGTAGTAATATTCCCTTCCACCTGGAGAGCTGGGACCCATGGAATGGGTGCCATGCATTATTGCTTTAAAGGGTCTGCATTTGCTCACCCAATCTCACCAATCCTCTCAGTCCCAAGTGTCCAGCCTTATGCCACATCCAGCTGTCATTGTAGATAGGGTCATTCCAGGTTGCATCAGAGACCCTGAAGGAATTGTAAAGAATTTCCCTGTTTCTTTGTTCTGTTTCTGAAATTCCTTTTTAGAGTGGGTTTGAGCTGATTCTCGCTGCCATGTTTATGCCAGTCTAGACGCACTTGATTCCCTTACGGAGACATATCAATACGTAGGTTTTAAGATTCTTACTAGCCAGATCTATTCCTCTGCGGGAAATATGGGGTTTTGAGTCCCTTTCACTGAGGAAGGTGTAGGTCTTGTCTATTCCATAGTTGGTTTTTGGAACGGTACCTGTGCTTATATCAAACTCGGGTTTGATGCATCACCCCACCTCTCCTTCCCCCTTAAGCAGGCATAAGAGTGTTTTCTAAATGTGAGACTCTGTTCTCTTGCCTAACTCAGTTCATGTGTAGCCATGTTTACAGGATCTTCCTAAGTGATATCTTATGATAAGTTTCTTTTCCCGTGTGACTTCTTTCACTTAGAATCATCGTACCTGAATCCACTCATTTTGCTGCTACTGGTCTTATGACATTGATTTCGTGGCTGAGGGATATTCCATCGTACGTAAGTTCCACAATGTTTGGAACCATTTTTATATTTCCTGGGATATTTCAGGTGTACCCAGGTTGAGGTTCCTGTAAGCAGTGCAGCCCTCAATTTGGGGGTGGCTCTGTCTTATGGATTTTCAGTTTTCCCAAGGTATATTCCCTAGACTGGAAGTGCCCTTGGCTCTGTAGCTCTGTTGTTTACTTGTTTTAGGGGACACAATGCACTCCTCCAGTGAGGCAGTTGGCAACTTACATCCCGCCCATCAGCATAACAAGGCTCCCTGTTCTCCAGGGCCTGTCTTGCCTTTCTGGTTTTTACACATTTTGTGGATGTCCCTTTCGACCGGTGGGAAGTGATACTCCTTTGTAGTGCAGATTTGCATTGCCCGCTTGCTTGCTTGGCCAAAAAGGGCGTATGCGTTTTCTCCTGAATATATTCAGGAGAAAACGCTTACGCCCTTTTTGGCCAAGTGCATCATTGTCGAAGTTGTGCCCCTCTTCCTGTGCTTTACAGGCGATTCCAACGTACCTCTTGAAATCTGTTTCCTGCTATTCTGCCTCGCTTTCAAGTCCGCCTCGTTGCCTTCCCTCAACAGATTTTTGGACGATAGTTGGCCTTGATTACTCTGCCAGTTTGTGAATTGCTGTGCCCCTGAGCTCCATTTTTCAACTCGTTTTTTGTGAGCTGAACGCAAGTCCAAACTTTTGGTTCAGGACCTCTACTGGTTCCCGGTGGGTGGCTGAGACTTTGGTTCATTCTTCTTCCTGCCGGGAAATTAGAGTGACATGTGCCCATCCAAATGCCTAACAGCTACTCTCTCATTGGTTCTCCCTCTTCCCTTTCATCCTCTGCCAAATTGGCAACCTGTGCGAACCAGGAGCTTAAAGGGGCTGTCTCTCCAAGTTGGGAGATTGATAGGAAAGCAGTTGGAAAGTCAAACCGGAGCACCAGGAGAGGGGCTCTTCGTTGAGTTTTAGAAACCTTTCGTATTCACAGTGTGTCCATTCTCTAGGTTTCCCGTACACGTTATAGCTGTAGTAATATTCCCTTCCACCTGGAGAGCTGGGACCCATGGAATGGGTGCCATGCATTATTGCTTTAAAGGGTCTGCATTTGCTCACCCAATCTCACCAATCCTCTCAGTCCCAAGTGTCCAGCCTTATGCCACATCCAGCTGTCATTGTAGATAGGGTCATTCCAGGTTGCATCAGAGACCCTGAAGGAATTGTAAAGAATTTCCCTGTTTCTTTGTTCTGTTTTTGAAATTCCTTTTTAGAGTGGGTTTGAGCTGATTCTCGCTGCCATGTTTATGCCAGTCTAGACGCACTTGATTCCCTTACGGAGACATATCAATACGTAGGTTTTAAGATTCTTACTAGTCAGATCTATTCCTCTGCGGGAAATATGGGGTTTTGAGTCCCTTTCACTGAGGAAGGTGTAGGTCTTGTCTATTCCATAGTTGGTTTTTGGAAAGGTACCTGTGCTTATATCAAAGTCTGGTTTGATGCATCACCCCACCTCTCCTTCCCCCTTAAGCAGGCATAAGAGTGTTTTCTAAATGTGAGACTCTGTTCTCTTGCCTAACTCAGTTCATGTGTAGCCATGTTTACAGGATCTTCCTAAGTGATATCTTATGATAAGTTTCTTTTCCCGTGTGACTTCTTTCACTTAGAATCATCGTACCTGAATCCACTCATTTTGCTGCTACTGGTCTTATGACCTTGATTTCGTGGCTGAGGGATATTCCATCGTACGTAAGTTCCACAATGTTTGGAACCATTTTTATATTTCCTGGGATATTTCAGGTGTACCCAGGTTGAGGTTCCTGTAAGCAGTGCAGCCCTCAATTTGGGGGTGGCTCTGTCTTATGGATTTTCAGTTTTCCCAAGGTATATTCCCTAGACTGGAAGTGCCCTTGGCTCTGTAGCTCTGTTGTTTACTTGTTTTAAGGGACACAATGCACTCCTCCAGTGAGGCAGTTGGCAACTTACATCCCGCCCATCAGCATAACAAGGCTCCCTGTTCTCCAGGGCCTGTCTTGCCTTTCTGGTTTTTACACATTTTGTGGATGTCCCTTTTGACCGGTGGGAAGTGATACTCCTTTGTAGTGCAGATTTGCATTGCCCGCTTGCTTGCTTGGCCAAAAAGGGCGTATGCGTTTTCTCCTGAATATATTCAGGAGAAAACGCATACGCCCTTTTTGGCCAAGTGCATCATTGTCGAAGTTGTGCCCCTCTTCCTGTGCTTTACAGGCGATTCCAACGTACCTCTTGAAATCTGTTTCCTGCTATTCTGCCTCGCTTTCAAGTCCGCCTCGTTGCCTTCCCTCAACAGATTTTTGGACGATAGTTGGCCTTGATTACTCTGCCAGTTTGTGAATTGCTGTGCCCCTGAGCTCCATTTTTCAACTCGTTTTTTGTGAGCTGAACGCAAGTCCAAACTTTTGGTTCAGGACCTCTACTGGTTCCCGGTGGGTGGCTGAGACTTTGGTTCATTCTTCTTCCTGCCGGGAAATTAGAGTGACTTGTGCCCATCCAAATGCCTAACAGCTACTCTCTCATTGGTTCTCCCTCTTCCCTTTCATCCTCTGCCAAATTGGCAACCTGTGCGAACCAGGAGCTTAAAGGGGCTGTCTCTCCAAGTTGGGAGATTGATAGGAAAGCAGTTGGAAAGTCAAACCGGAGCACCAGGAGAGGGGCTCTTCGTTGAGTTTTAGAAACCTTTCGTATTCACAGTGTGTCCATTCTCTAGGTTTCCCGTACACGTTATAGCTGTAGTAATATTCCCTTCCACCTGGAGAGCTGGGACCCATGGAATGGGTGCCATGCATTATTGCTTTAAAGGGTCTGCATTTGCTCACCCAATCTCACCAATCCTCTCAGTCCCAAGTGTCCAGCCTTATGCCACATCCAGCTGTCATTGTAGATAGGGTCATTCCAGGTTGCATCAGAGACCCTGAAGGAATTGTAAAGAATTTCCCTGTTTCTTTGTTCTGTTTTTGAAATTCCTTTTTAGAGTGGGTTTGAGCTGATTCTCGCGGCCATGTTTATGCCAGTCTAGATGCACTTGATTCCCTTACGGAGACATATCAATACGTAGGTTTTAAGATTCTTACTAGCCAGATCTATTCCTCTGCGGGAAATATGGGGTTTTGAGTCCCTTTCACTGAGGAAGGTGTAGGTCTTGTCTATTCCATAGTTGGTTTTTGGAACGGTACCTGTGCTTATATCAAACTCGGGTTTGATGCATCACCCCACCTCTCCTTCCCCCTTAAGCAGGCATAAGAGTGTTTTCTAAATGTGAGACTCTGTTCTCTTGCATAACTCAGTTCATGTGTAGCCATGTTTACAGGATCTTCCTAAGTGATATCTTATGATAAGTTTCTTTTCCCGTGTGACTTCTTTCACTTAGAATCATCGTACCTGAATCCACTCATTTTGCTGCTACTGGTCTTATGACATTGATTTCGTGGCTGAGGGATATTCCATCGTACGTAAGTTCCACAATGTTTGGAACCATTTTTATATTTCCTGGGATATTTCAGGTGTACCCAGGTTGAGGTTCCTGTAAGCAGTGCAGCCCTCAATTTGGGGGTGGCTCTGTCTTATGGATTTTCAGTTTTCCCAAGGTATATTCCCTAGACTGGAAGTGCCCTTGGCTCTGTAGCTCTGTTGTTTACTTGTTTTAGGGGACACAATGCACTCCTCCAGTGAGGCAGTTGGCAACTTACATCCCGCCCATCAGCATAACAAGGCTCCCTGTTCTCCAGGGCCTGTCTTGCCTTTCTGGTTTTTACACATTTTGTGGATGTCCCTTTCGACCGGTGGGAAGTGATACTCCTTTGTAGTGCAGATTTGCATTGCCCGCTTGCTTGCTTGGCCAAAAAGGGCGTATGCGTTTTCTCCTGAATATATTCAGGAGAAAACGCTTACGCCCTTTTTGGCCAAGTGCATCATTGTCGAAGTTGTGCCCCTCTTCCTGTGCTTTACAGGCGATTCCAACGTACCTCTTGAAATCTGTTTCCTGCTATTCTGCCTCGCTTTCAAGTCCGCCTCGTTGCCTTCCCTCAACAGATTTTTGGACGATAGTTGGCCTTGATTACTCTGCCAGTTTGTGAATTGCTGTGCCCCTGAGCTCCATTTTTCAACTCGTTTTTTGTGAGCTGAACGCAAGTCCAAACTTTTGGTTCAGGACCTCTACTGGTTCCCGGTGGGTGGCTGAGACTTTGGTTCATTCTTCTTCCTGCCGGGAAATTAGAGTGACATGTGCCCATCCAAATGCCTAACAGCTACTCTCTCATTGGTTCTCCCTCTTCCCTTTCATCCTCTGCCAAATTGGCAACCTGTGCGAACCAGGAGCTTAAAGGGGCTGTCTCTCCAAGTTGGGAGATTGATAGGAAAGCAGTTGGAAAGTCAAACCGGAGCACCAGGAGAGGGGCTCTTCGTTGAGTTTTAGAAACCTTTCGTATTCACAGTGTGTCCATTCTCTAGGTTTCCCGTACACGTTATAGCTGTAGTAATATTCCCTTCCACCTGGAGAGCTGGGACCCATGGAATGGGTGCCATGCATTATTGCTTTAAAGGGTCTGCATTTGCTCACCCAATCTCACCAATCCTCTCAGTCCCAAGTGTCCAGCCTTATGCCACATCCAGCTGTCATTGTAGATAGGGTCATTCCAGGTTGCATCAGAGACCCTGAAGGAATTGTAAAGAATTTCCCTGTTTCTTTGTTCTGTTTTTGAAATTCCTTTTTAGAGTGGGTTTGAGCTGATTCTCGCTGCCATGTTTATGCCAGTCTAGACGCACTTGATTCCCTTACGGAGACATATCAATACGTAGGTTTTAAGATTCTTACTAGGCAGATCTATTCCTCTGCGGGAAATATGGGGTTTTGAGTCCCTTTCACTGAGGAAGGTGTAGGTCTTGTCTATTCCATAGTTGGTTTTTGGAAAGGTACCTGTGCTTATATCAAAGTCTGGTTTGATGCATCACCCCACCTCTCCTTCCCCCTTAAGCAGGCATAAGAGTGTTTTCTAAATGTGAGACTCTGTTCTCTTGCCTAACTCAGTTCATGTGTAGCCATGTTTACAGGATCTTCCTAAGTGATATCTTATGATAAGTTTCTTTTCCCGTGTGACTTCTTTCACTTAGAATCATCGTACCTGAATCCACTCATTTTGCTGCTACTGGTCTTATGACATTGATTTCGTGGCTGAGGGATATTCCATCGTACGTAAGTTCCACAATGTTTGGAACCATTTTTATATTGCCTGGGATATTTCAGGTGTACCCAGGTTGAGGTTCCTGTAAGCAGTGCAGCCCTCAATTTGGGGGTGGCTCTGTCTTATGGATTTTCAGTTTTCCCAAGGTATATTCCCTAGACTGGAAGTGCCCTTGGCTCTGTAGCTCTGTTGTTTACTTGTTTTAAGGGACACAATGCACTCCTCCAGTGAGGCAGTTGGCAACTTACATCCCGCCCATCAGCATAACAAGGCTCCCTGTTCTCCAGGGCCTGTCTTGCCTTTCTGGTTTTTACACATTTTGTGGATGTCCCTTTTGACCGGTGGGAAGTGATACTCCTTTGTAGTGCAGATTTGCATTGCCCGCTTGCTTGCTTGGCCAAAAAGGGCGTATGCGTTTTCTCCTGAATATATTCAGGAGAAAACGCATACGCCCTTTTTGGCCAAGTGCATCATTGTCGAAGTTGTGCCCCTCTTCCTGTGCTTTACAGGCGATTCCAACGTACCTCTTGAAATCTGTTTCCTGCTATTCTGCCTCGCTTTCAAGTCCGCCTCGTTGCCTTCCCTCAACAGATTTTTGGACGATAGTTGGCCTTGATTACTCTGCCAGTTTGTGAATTGCTGTGCCCCTGAGCTCCATTTTTCAACTCGTTTTTTGTGAGCTGAACGCAAGTCCAAACTTTTGGTTCAGGACCTCTACTGGTTCCCGGTGGGTGGCTGAGACTTTGGTTCATTCTTCGTCCTGCCGGGAAATTAGAGTGACATGTGCCCATCCAAATGCCTAACAGCTACTCTCTCATTGGTTCTCCCTCTTCCCTTTCATCCTCTGCCAAATTGGCAACCTGTGCGAACCAGGAGCTTAAAGGGGCTGTCTCTCCAAGTTGGGAGATTGATAGGAAAGCAGTTGGAAAGTCAAACCGGAGCACCAGGAGAGGGGCTCTTCGTTGAGTTTTAGAAACCTTTCGTATTCACAGTGTGTCCATTCTCTAGGTTTCCCGTACACGTTATAGCTGTAGTAATATTCCCTTCCACCTGGAGAGCTGGGACCCATGGAATGGGTGCCATGCATTATTGCTTTAAAGGGTCTGCATTTGCTCACCCAATCTCACCAATCCTCTCAGTCCCAAGTGTCCAGCCTTATGCCACATCCAGCTGTCATTGTAGATAGGGTCATTCCAGGTTGCATCAGAGACCCTGAAGGAATTGTAAAGAATTTCCCTGTTTCTTTGTTCTGTTTTTGAAATTCCTTTTTAGAGTGGGTTTGAGCTGATTCTCGCTGCCATGTTTATGCCAGTCTAGACGCACTTGATTCCCTTACGGAGACATATCAATACGTAGGTTTTAAGATTCTTACTAGCCAGATCTATTCCTCTGCGGGAAATATGGGGTTTTGAGTCCCTTTCACTGAGGAAGGTGTAGGTCTTGTCTATTCCATAGTTGGTTTTTGGAACGGTACCTGTGCTTATATCAAACTCGGGTTTGATGCATCACCCCACCTCTCCTTCCCCCTTAAGCAGGCATAAGAGTGTTTTCTAAATGTGAGACTCTGTTCTCTTGCCTAACTCAGTTCATGTGTAGCCATGTTTACAGGATCTTCCTAAGTGATATCTTATGATAAGTTTCTTTTCCCGTGTGACTTCTTTCACTTAGAATCATCGTACCTGAATCCACTCATTTTGCTGCTACTGGTCTTATGACATTGATTTCGTGGCTGAGGGATATTCCATCGTACGTAAGTTCCACAATGTTTGGAACCATTTTTATATTTCCTGGGATATTTCAGGTGTACCCAGGTTGAGGTTCCTGTAAGCAGTGCAGCCCTCAATTTGGGGGTGGCTCTGTCTTATGGATTTTCAGTTTTCCCAAGGTATATTCCCTAGACTGGAAGTGCCCTTGGCTCTGTAGCTCTGTTGTTTACTTGTTTTAGGGGACACAATGCACTCCTCCAGTGAGGCAGTTGGCAACTTACATCCCGCCCATCAGCATAACAAGGCTCCCTGTTCTCCAGGGCCTGTCTTGCCTTTCTGGTTTTTACACATTTTGTGGATGTCCCTTTCGACCGGTGGGAAGTGATACTCCTTTGTAGTGCAGATTTGCATTGCCCGCTTGCTTGCTTGGCCAAAAAGGGCGTATGCGTTTTCTCCTGAATATATTCAGGAGAAAACGCTTACGCCCTTTTTGGCCAAGTGCATCATTGTCGAAGTTGTGCCCCTCTTCCTGTGCTTTACAGGCGATTCCAACGTACCTCTTGAAATCTGTTTCCTGCTATTCTGCCTCGCTTTCAAGTCCGCCTCGTTGCCTTCCCTCAACAGATTTTTGGACGATAGTTGGCCTTGATTACTCTGCCAGTTTGTGAATTGCTGTGCCCCTGAGCTCCATTTTTCAACTCGTTTTTTGTGAGCTGAACGCAAGTCCAAACTTTTGGTTCAGGACCTCTACTGGTTCCCGGTGGGTGGCTGAGACTTTGGTTCATTCTTCTTCCTGCCGGGAAATTAGAGTGACTTGTGCCCATCCAAATGCCTAACAGCTACTCTCTCATTGGTTCTCCCTCTTCCCTTTCATCCTCTGCCAAATTGGCAACCTGTGCGAACCAGGAGCTTAAAGGGGCTGTCTCTCCAAGTTGGGAGATTGATAGGAAAGCAGTTGGAAAGTCAATCCGGAGCACCAGGAGAGGGGCTCTTCGTTGAGTTTTAGAAACCTTTCGTATTCACAGTGTGTCCATTCTCTAGGTTTCCCGTACACGTTATAGCTCTAGTAATATTCCCTTCCACCTGGAGAGCTGGGACCCATGGAATGGGTGCCATGCATTATTGCTTTAAAGGGTCTGCATTTGCTCACCCAATCTCACCAATCCTCTCAGTCCCAAGTGTCCAGCCTTATGCCACATCCAGCTGTCATTGTAGATAGGGTCATTCCAGGTTGCATCAGAGACCCTGAAGGAATTGTAAAGAATTTCCCTGTTTCTTTGTTCTGTTTTTGAAATTCCTTTTTAGAGTGGGTTTGAGCTGATTCTCGCTGCCATGTTTATGCCAGTCTAGACACACTTGATTCCCTTACGGAGACATATCAATACGTAGGTTTTAAGATTCTTACTAGTCAGATCTATTCCTCTGCGGGAAATATGGGGTTTTGAGTCCCTTTCACTGAGGAAGGTGTAGGTCTTGTCTATTCCATAGTTGGTTTTTGGAACGGTACCTGTGCTTATATCAAAGTCTGGTTTGATGCATCACCCCACCTCTCCTTCCCCCTTAAGCAGGCATAAGAGTGTTTTCTAAATGTGAGACTCTGTTCTCTTGCCTAACTCAGTTCATGTGTAGCCATGTTTACAGGATCTTCCTAAGTGATATCTTATGATAAGTTTCTTTTCCCGTGTGACTTCTTTCACTTAGAATCATCGTACCTGAATCCACTCATTTTGCTGCTACTGGTCTTATGACATTGATTTCGTGGCTGAGGGATATTCCATCGTACGTAAGTTCCACAATGTTTGGAACCATTTTTATATTTCCTGGGATATTTCAGGTGTACCCAGGTTGAGGTTCCTGTAAGCAGTGCAGCCCTCAATTTGGGGGTGGCTCTGTCTTATGGATTTTCAGTTTTCCCAAGGTATATTCCCTAGACTGGAAGTGCCCTTGGCTCTGTAGCTCTGTTGTTTACTTGTTTTAGGGGACACAATGCACTCCTCCAGTGAGGCAGTTGGCAACTTACATCCCGCCCATCAGCATAACAAGGCTCCCTGTTCTCCAGGGCCTGTCTTGCCTTTCTGGTTTTTACACATTTTGTGGATGTCCCTTTTGACCGGTGGGAAGTGATACTCCTTTGTAGTGCAGATTTGCATTGCCCGCTTGCTTGCTTGGCCAAAAAGGGCGTATGCGTTTTCTCCTGAATATATTCAGGAGAAAACGCATACGCCCTTTTTGGCCAAGTGCATCATTGTCGAAGTTGTGCCCCTCTTCCTGTGCTTTACAGGCGATTCCAACGTACCTCTTGAAATCTGTTTCCTGCTATTCTGCCTCGCTTTCAAGTCCGCCTCGTTGCCTTCCCTCAACAGATTTTTGGACGATAGTTGGCCTTGATTACTCTGCCAGTTTGTGAATTGCTGTGCCCCTGAGCTCCATTTTTCAACTCGTTTTTTGTGAGCTGAACGCAAGTCCAAACTTTTGGTTCAGGACCTCTACTGGTTCCCGGTGGGTGGCTGAGACTTTGGTTCATTCTTCTTCCTGCCGGGAAATTAGAGTGACTTGTGCCCATCCAAATGCCTAACAGCTACTCTCTCATTGGTTCTCCCTCTTCCCTTTCATCCTCTGCCAAATTGGCAAACTGTGCGAACCAGGAGCTTAAAGGGGCTGTCTCTCCAAGTTGGGAGATTGATAGGAAAGCAGTTGGAAAGTCAATCCGGAGCACCAGGAGAGGGGCTCTTCGTTGAGTTTTAGAAACCTTTCGTATTCACAGTGTGTCCATTCTCTAGGTTTCCCGTACACGTTATAGCTGTAGTAATATTCCCTTCCACCTGGAGAGCTGGGACCCATGGAATGGGTGCCATGCATTATTGCTTTAAAGGGTCTGCATTTGCTCACCCAATCTCACCAATCCTCTCAGTCCCAAGTGTCCAGCCTTATGCCACATCCAGCTGTCATTGTAGATAGGGTCATTCCAGGTTGCATCAGAGACCCTGAAGGAATTGTAAAGAATTTCCCTGTTTCTTTGTTCTGTTTTTGAAATTCCTTTTTAGAGTGGGTTTGAGCTGATTCTCGCTGCCATGTTTATGCCAGTCTAGACGCACTTGATTCCCTTACGGAGACATATCAATACGTAGGTTTTAAGATTCTTACTAGCCAGATCTATTCCTCTGCGGGAAATATGGGGTTTTGAGTCCCTTTCACTGAGGAAGGTGTAGGTCTTGTCTATTCCATAGTTGGTTTTTGGAACGGTACCTGTGCTTATATCAAACTCGGGTTTGATGCATCACCCCACCTCTCCTTCCCCCTTAAGCAGGCATAAGAGTGTTTTCTAAATGTGAGACTCTGTTCTCTTGCCTAACTCAGTTCATGTGTAGCCATGTTTACAGGATCTTCCTAAGTGATATCTTATGATAAGTTTCTTTTCCTGTGTGACTTCTTTCACTTAGAATCATCGTACCTGAATCCACTCATTTTGCTGCTACTGGTCTTATGACATTGATTTCGTGGCTGAGGGATATTCCATCGTACGTAAGTTCCACAATGTTTGGAACCATTTTTATATTTCCTGGGATATTTCAGGTGTACCCAGGTTGAGGTTCCTGTAAGCAGTGCAGCCCTCAATTTGGGGGTGGCTCTGTCTTATGGATTTTCAGTTTTCCCAAGGTATATTCCCTAGACTGGAAGTGCCGTTGGCTCTGTAGCTCTGTTGTTTACTTGTTTTAGGGGACACAATGCACTCCTCCAGTGAGGCAGTTGGCAACTTATATCCCGCCCATCAGCATAACAAGGCTCCCTGTTCTCCAGGGCCTGTCTTGCCTTTCTGGTTTTTACACATTTTGTGGATGTCCCTTTTGACCGGTGGGAAGTGATACTCCTTTGTAGTGCAGATTTGCATTGCCCGCTTGCTTGGTTGGCCAAAAAGGGCGTATGCGTTTTCTCCTGAATATATTCAGGAGAAAACGCATACGCCCTTTTTGGCCAAGTGCATCATTGTCGAAGTTGTGCCCCTCTTCCTGTGCTTTACAGGCGATTCCAACGTACCTCTTGAAATCTGTTTCCTGCTATTCTGCCTCGCTTTCAAGTCCGCCTCGTTGCCTTCCCTCAACAGATTTTTGGACGATAGTTGGCCTTGATTACTCTGCCAGTTTGTGAATTGCTGTGCCCCTGAGCTCCATTTTTCAACTCGTTTTTTGTGAGCTGAACGCAAGTCCAAACTTTTGGTTCAGGACCTCTACTGGTTCCCGGTGGGTGGCTGAGACTTTGGTTCATTCTTCTTCCTGCCGGGAAATTAGAGTGACTTGTGCCCATCCAAATGCCTAACAGCTACTCTCTCATTGGTTCTCCCTCTTCCCTTTCATCCTCTGCCAAATTGGCAACCTGTGCGAACCAGGAGCTTAAAGGGGCTGTCTCTCCAAGTTGGGAGATTGATAGGAAAGCAGTTGGAAAGTCAAACCGGAGCACCAGGAGAGGGGCTCTTCGTTGAGTTTTAGAAACCTTTCGTATTCACAGTGTGTCCATTCTCTAGGTTTCCCGTACACGTTATAGCTGTAGTAATATTCCCTTCCACCTGGAGAGCTGGGACCCATGGAATGGGTGCCATGCATTATTGCTTTAAAGGGTCTGCATTTGCTCACCCAATCTCACCAATCCTCTCAGTCCCAAGTGTCCAGCCTTATGCCACATCCAGCTGTCATTGTAGATAGGGTCATTCCAGGTTGCATCAGAGACCCTGAAGGAATTGTAAAGAATTTCCCTGTTTCTTTGTTCTGTTTTTGAAATTCCTTTTTAGAGTGGGTTTGAGCTGATTCTCGCTGCCATGTTTATGCCAGTCTAGACGCACTTGATTCCCTTACGGAGACATATCAATACGTAGGTTTTAAGATTCTTACTAGCCAGATCTATTCCTCTGCGGGAAATATGGGGTTTTGAGTCCCTTTCACTGAGGAAGGTGTAGGTCTTGTCTATTCCATAGTTGGTTTTTGGAACGGTACCTGTGCTTATATCAAACTCGGGTTTGATGCATCACCCCACCTCTCCTTCCCCCTTAAGCAGGCATAAGAGTGTTTTCTAAATGTGAGACTCTGTTCTCTTGCCTAACTCAGTTCATGTGTAGCCATGTTTACAGGATCTTCCTAAGTGATATCTTATGATAAGTTTCTTTTCCCGTGTGACTTCTTTCACTTAGAATCATCGTACCTGAATCCACTCATTTTGCTGCTACTGGTCTTATGACATTGATTTCGTGGCTGAGGGATATTCCATCGTACGTAAGTTCCACAATGTTTGGAACCATTTTTATATTTCCTGGGATATTTCAGGTGTACCCAGGTTGAGGTTCCTGTAAGCAGTGCAGCCCTCAATTTGGGGGTGGCTCTGTCTTATGGATTTTCAGTTTTCCCAAGGTATATTCCCTAGACTGGAAGTGCCCTTGGCTCTGTAGCTCTGATGTTTACTTGTTTTAGGGGACACAATGCACTCCTCCAGTGAGGCAGTTGGCAACTTACATCCCGCCCATCAGCATAACAAGGCTCCCTGTTCTCCAGGGCCTGTCTTGCCTTTCTGGTTTTTACACATTTTGTGGATGTCCCTTTCGACCGGTGGGAAGTGATACTCCTTTGTAGTGCAGATTTGCATTGCCCGCTTGCTTGCTTGGCCAAAAAGGGCGTATGCGTTTTCTCCTGAATATATTCAGGAGAAAACACATACGCCCTTTTTGGCCAAGTGCATCATTGTCGAAGTTGTGCCCCTCTTCCTGTGCTTTACAGGCGATTCCAACGTACCTCTTGAAATCTGTTTCCTGCTATTCTGCCTCGCTTTCAAGTCCGCCTCGTTGCCTTCCCTCAACAGATTTTTGGACGATAGTTGGCCTTGATTACTCTGCCAGTTTGTGAATTGCTGTGCCCCTGAGCTCCATTTTTCAACTCGTTTTTTGTGAGCTGAACGCAAGTCCAAACTTTTGGTTCAGGACCTCTACTGGTTCCCGGTGGGTGGCTGAGACTTTGGTTCATTCTTCTTCCTGCCGGGAAATTAGAGTGACATGTGCCCATCCAAATGCCTAACAGCTACTCTCTCATTGGTTCTCCCTCTTCCCTTTCATCCTCTGCCAAATTGGCAACCTGTGCGAACCAGGAGCTTAAAGGGGCTGTCTCTCCAAGTTGGGAGATTGATAGGAAAGCAGTTGGAAAGTCAAACCGGAGCACCAGGAGAGGGGCTCTTCGTTGAGTTTTAGAAACCTTTCGTATTCACAGTGTGTCCATTCTCTTGGTTTCCCGTACACGTTATAGCTGTAGTAATATTCCCTTCCACCTGGAGAGCTGGGACCCATGGAATGGGTGCCATGCATTATTGCTTTAAAGGGTCTGCATTTGCTCACCCAATCTCACCAATCCTCTCAGTCCCAAGTGTCCAGCCTTATGCCACATCCAGCTGTCACTGTAGATAGGGTCATTCCAGGTTGCATCAGAGACCCTGAAGGAATTGTAAAGAAATTCCCTGTTTCTTTGTTCTGTTTTTGAAATTCCTTTTTAGAGTGGGTTTGAGCTGATTCTCGCTGCCATGTTTATGCCAGTCTAGACACACTTGATTCCCTTACGGAGACATATCAACACATAGGTTTTAAGATTCTTACTAGTCAGATCTATTCCTCTGCGGGAAATATGGGGTTTTGAGTCCCTTTCACTGAGGAAGGTGTAGGTCTTGTCTATTTCATAGTTGGTTTTTGGAACGGTACCTGTGCTTATATCAAACTCGGGTTTGATGCATCACCCCACCTCTCCTTCCCCCTTAAGCAGGCATAAGTGTGTTTTCTAAATGTGAGACTCTGTTCTCTTGCCTAACTCAGTTCATGTGTAGCCATGTTTACAGGATCTTCCTAAGTGATATCTTATGATAAGTTTCTTTTTCTGTGTGACTTCTTTCACTTAGAATCATCGTACCTGAATCCACTCATTTTGCTGCTACTGGTCTTATGACATTGATTTCATGGCTGAGGGATATTCCATCGTACGTAAGTTCCACAATGTTTGGAACCATTTTTATATTTCCTGGGATATTTCAGGTGTACCCAGGTTGAGGTTCTTGTAAGCAGTGCAGCCCTCAATTTGGGGGTGGCTCTGTCTTATGGATTTTCAGTTTTCCCAAGGTATATTCCCTAGACCGGAAGTGCCCTTGGCTCTGTAGCTCTGTTGTTTAATTGTATTAGGGAACACAATGCACTCCTCCAGTGAGGCAGTTGGCAACTTACATCCCGCCCATCAGCATAACAAGGCTCCCTGTTCTCCAGGGCCTGTCTTGCCTTTCTGGTTTTTACACATTTTGTGGATGTCCCTTTTGACCGGTGGGAATTGATACTTCTTTGTAGTGCAGATTTGCATTGCCCGCTTGCTTGCTTGGCCAAAAAGGGTGTATGCGTTTTCTCCTGAATATATTCAGGAGAAAACGCATACGCCCTTTTTGGCCAAGTGCATCATTGTCGAAGTTGTGCCCCTCTTCCTGTGCTTTACAGGCGATTCCAACGTACCTCTTGAAATCTGTTTCCTGCTATTCTGCCTCGCTTTCAAGTCCGCCTCGTTGCCTTCCCTCAACAGATTTTTGGACGATAGTTGGCCTTGATTACTCTGCCAGTTTGTGAATTGCTGTGCCCCTGAGCTCCATTTTTCAACTCGTTTTTTGTGAGCTGAACGCAAGTCCAAACTTTTGGTTCAGGACCTCTACTGGTTCCCGGTGGGTGGCTGAGACTTTGGTTCATTCTTCTTCCTGCCGGGAAATTAGAGTGACTTGTGCCCATCCAAATGCCTTACAGCTACTCTCTCATTGGTTCTCCCTCTTCCCTTTCATCCTCTGCCAAATTGGCAACCTGTGCGAACCAGGAGCTTAAAGGGGCTGTCTCTCCAAGTTGGGAGATTGATAGGAAAGCAGTTGGAAAGTCAAACCGGAGCACCAGGAGAGGGGCTCTTCGTTGAGTTTTAGAAACCTTTCGTATTCACAGTGTGTCCATTCTCTAGGTTTCCCGTACACGTTATAGCTGTAGTAATATTCCCTTCCACCTGGAGAGCTGGGACCCATGGAATGGGTGCCATGCATTATTGCTTTAAAGGGTCTGCATTTGCTCACCCAATCTCACCAATCCTCTCAGTCCCAAGTGTCCAGCCTTATGCCACATCCAGCTGTCATTGTAGATAGGGTCATTCCAGGTTGCATCAGAGACCCTGAAGGAATTGTAAAGAATTTCCCTGTTTCTTTGTTCTGTTTTTGAAATTCCTTTTTAGAGTGGGTTTGAGCTGATTCTCGCGGCCATGTTTATGCCAGTCTAGACACACTTGATTCCCTTATGGAGACATATCAATACATAGGTTTTAAGATTCTTACTAGTCAGATCTATTCCTCTGCGGGAAATATGGAGTTTTGAGTCCCTTTCACTGAGGAAGGTGTAGGTCTTGTCTATTCCATAGTTGGTTTTTGGAACGGTACCTATGCTTATATCAAACTCTGGTTTGATGCATCACCCCACCTCTCCTTCCCCCTTAAGCAGGCATAAGAGTGTTTTCTAAATGTGACACTCTGTTCTCTTGCCTAACTCAGTTCATGTGTAGCCATGTTTACAGGATCTTCCTAAGTGATATCTTATGATAAGTTTCTTTTCCTGTGTGACTTCTTTCACTTAGAATCATCGTACCTGAATCCACTCATTTAGCTGCTACTGGTCTTATGACGTTGATTTCGTGGCTGAGGGATATTCCATCGTACGTAAGTTCCACAATGTTTGGAACCATTTTTATATTTCCTGGGATATTTCAGGTGTACCCAGGTTGAGGTTCCTGTAAGCAGTGCAGCCCTCAATTTGGGGGTGGCTCTGTCTTATGGATTTTCAGTTTTCCCAAGGTATATTCCCTAGACTGGACGTGCCCTTGGCTCTGGAGCTCTGTTGTTTACTTGTTTTAGGGAACACAATGCACTCCTCCAGTGAGGCAGTTGGCAAGTTACATCCCGCCCATCAGCATAACAAGGCTCCCTGTTCTCCAGGGCCTGTCTTGCCTTTCTGGTTTTTACACATTTTGTGGATGTCCCTTTTGACCGGTGGGAAGTGATACTTCTTTGTAGTGCAGATTTGCATTGCCCGCTTGCTTGCTTGGCCAAAAAGGGCGTATGCGTTTTCTCCTGAATATATTCAGGAGAAAACGCATACGCCCTTTTTGGCCAAGTGCATCATTGTCGAAGTTGTGCCCCTCTTCCTGTGCTTTACAGGCGATTCCAACGTACCTCTTGAAATCTGTTTCCTGCTATTCTGCCTCGCTTTCAAGTGCGCCTCGTTGCCTTCCCTCAACAGATTTTTGGACGATAGTTGGCCTTGATTACTCTGCCAGTTTGTGAATTGCTGTGTCCCTGAGCTCCATTTTTCAACTCGTTCTTTGTGAGCTGAACGCAAGTCCAAACTTTTGGTTCAGGACCTCTACTGGTTCCCGGTGTGTGGATGAGACTTTGGTTCATTCTTCTTCCTGCCGGGAAATTAGAGTGACATGTGCCCATCCAAATGCCTAACAGCTACTCTCTCACTGGTTCTCCATCTTCCCTTTCATCCTCTGCCAAATTGGCAACCTGTGCGAACCAGGAGCTTAAAGGGGCTGTCTCTCCAAGTTGGGAGATTGATAGGAAAGCAGTTGGAAAGTCAAACCGGAGCACCAGGTGAGGGGCTCTTCGTTGAGTTTTAGAAACCTTTCGTATTCACAGTGTGTCCATTGTCTAGGTTTCCCGTACACGTTATAGCTGTAATAATATTCCCTTCCACCTGGAGAGCTGGGACCCATGGAATGGGTGCCATGCATTATTGCTTTAAAGGGTCTGCATTTGCTCACCCAATCTCACCAATCCTCTCAGTCCCAAGTGTCCAGCCTTATGCCACATCCAGCTGTCATTGTAGATAGGGTCATTCCAGGTTGCATCAGAGACCCTGAAGGAATTGTAAAGAAATTCCCTGTTTCTTTGTTCTGTTTTTGAAATTCCTTTTTAGAGTGGGTTTGAGCTGATTCTCGCGGCCATGTTTATGCCAGTCTAGACACACTTGATTCCCTTACGGAGACATATCAATACATAGGTTTTAAGATTCTTACTAGTCAGATCTATTCCTCTGCGGGAAATATGGAGTTTTGAGTCCCTTTCACTGAGGAAGGTGTAGGTCTTGTCTATTCCATAGTTGGTTTTTGGAACGGTACCTGTGCTTATATCAAACTCTGGTTTGATGCATCACCCCACCTCTCCTTCCCCCTTAAGCAGGCATAAGTGTGTTTTCTAAATGTGAGACTCTGTTCTCTTGCCTAACTCAGTTCATGTGTAGCCATGTTTACAGGATCTTCCTAAGTGATATCTTATGATAAGTTTCTTTTCCTGTGTGACTTCTTTCACTTAGAATCATCGTACCTGAATCCACTCATTTTGCTGCTACTGGTCTTATGACATTGATTTCGTGGCTGAGGGATATTCCATCGTACGTAAGTTCCACAATGTTTGGAACCATTTTTATATTTCCTGGGATATTTCAGGTGTACCCAGGTTGAGGTTCCTGTAAGCAGTGCAGCCCTCAATTTGGGGGTGGCTCTGTCTTATGGATTTTCAGTTTTCCCAAGGTATATTCCCTAGACTGGACGTGCCCTTGGCTCTGGAGCTCTGTTGTTTACTTGTTTTAGGGAACACAATGCACTCCTCCAGTGAGGCAGTTGGCAACTTACATCCCGCCCATCAGCATAACAAGGCTCCCTGTTCTCCAGGGCCTGTCTTGCCTTTCTGGTTTTTACACATTTTGTGGATGTCCCTTTTGACCGGTGGGAAGTGATACTTCTTTGTAGTGCAGATTTGCATTGCCCGCTTGCTTGCTTGGCCAAAAAGGGCGTATGCGTTTTCTCCTGAATATATTCAGGAGAAAACGCATACGCCCTTTTTGGCCAAGTGCATCATTGTCGAAGTTGTGCCCCTCTTCCTGTGCTTTACAGGCGATTCCAACGTACCTCTTGAGATCTGTTTCCTGCTATTCTGCCTCGCTTTCAAGTCCGCCTCGTTGCCTTCCCTCAACAGATTTTTGGACGATAGTTGGCCTTGATTACTCTGCCAGTTTGTGAATTGCTGTGCCCCTGAGCTCCATTTATCAACTCGTTTTTTGTGAGCTGAACGCAAGTCCAAACTTTTGGTTCAGGACCTCTACTGGTTCCCGGTGGGTGGCTGAGACTTTGGTTCATTCTTCTTCCTGCCGGGAAATTAGAGTGACATGTGCCCATCCAAATGCCTAACAGCTACTCTCTCATTTGTTCTCCCTCTTCCCTTTCATCCTCTGCCAAATTGGCAACCTGTGCGAACCAGGAGCTTAAAGGGGCTGTCTCTCCAAGTTGGGAGATTGATAGGAAAGCAGTTGGAAAGTCAAACCGGAGCACCAGGAGAGGGGCTCTTCGTTGAGTTTTAGAAACCTTTCGTATTCACAGTGTGTCCATTGTCTAGGTTTCCCGTACACGTTATAGCTGTAGTAATATTCCCTTCAACCTGGAGAGCTGGGACCCATGGAATGGGTGCCATGCATTATTGCTTTATAGGGTCTGCATTTGCTCACCCAATCTCACCAATCCTCTCAGTCCCAAGTGTCCAGCCTTATGCCACATCCAGCTGTCATTGTAGATAGGGTCATTCCAGGTTGCATCAGAGACCCTGAAGGAATTGTAAAGAATTTCCCTGTTTCTTTGTTCTGTTTTTGAAATTCCTTTTTAGAGTGGGTTTGAGCTGATTCTCGCGGCCATGTTTATGCCAGTCTAGACACACTTGATTCCCTTACGGAGACATATCAATACATAGGTTTTAAGATTCTTACTAGTCAGATCTATTCCTCTGCGGGAAATATGGGGTTTTGAGTCCCTTTCACTGAGGAAGGTGTAGGTCTTGTCTATTCAATAGTTGGTTTTTGGAACGGTACCTGTGCTTATATCAAACTCGGGTTTGATGCATCACCCCACCTCTCCTTCCCCCTTAAGCAGGCATAAGAGTGTTTTCTAAATGTGAGACTCTGTTCTCTTGCCTAACTCAGTTCATGTGTAGCCATGTTTACAGGATCTTCCTAAGTGATATCTTATGATAAGTTTCTTTTCCTGTGTGACTTCTTTCACTTAGAATCATCGTACCTGAATCCACTCATTTTGCTGCTACTGGTCTTATGACATTGATTTCGTGGCTGAGGAATATTCCATCGTACGTAAGTTCCACAATGTTTGGAACCATTTTTGTATTTCCTGGGATATTTCAGGTGTACCCAGGTTGAGGTTCTTGTAAGCAGTGCAGCCCTCAATTTGGGGGTGGCTCTGTCTTATGGATTTTCAGTTTTCCCAAGGTATATTCCCTAGACCGGAAGTGCCCTTGGCTCTGTAGCTCTGTTGTTTACTTCTTTTAGGGAACACAATGCACTCCTCCAGTGAGGCAGTTGGCAACTTACATCCCGCCCATCAGCATAACAAGGCTCCCTGTTCTCCAGGGCCTGTCTTGCCTTTCTGGTTTTTACACATTTTGTGGATGTCCCTTTTGACCGGTGGGAAGTGATACTTCTTTGTAGTGCAGATTTGCATTGCCCGCTTGCTTGCTTGGCCAAAAAGGGCGTATGCGTTTTCTCCTGAATATATTCAGGAGAAAACGCATACGCCCTTTTTGGCCAAGTGCATCATTGTCGAAGTTGTGCCCCTCTTCCTGTGCTTTACAGGCGATTCCAACGTACCTCTTGAAATCTGTTTCCTGCTATTCTGCCTCGCTTTCAAGTGCGCCTCGTTGCCTTCCCTCAACAGATTTTTGGACGATAGTTGGCCTTGATTACTCTGCCAGTTTGTGAATTGCTGTGCCCCTGAGCTCCATTTTTCAACTCGTTTTTTTGTGAGCTGAACGCAAGTCCAAACTTTTGGTTCAGGACCTATACTGGTTCCCGGTGGGTGGCTAAGACTTTGGTTAATTCTTCTTCCTGCCGGGAAATTAGAGTGACATGTGCCCATCCAAATGCCTAACAGCTACTCTCTCATTGGTTCTCCCTCTTCCCTTTCATCCTCTGCCAAATTGGCAACCTGTTCGAACCAGGAGCTTAAAGGGGCTGTCTCTCCAAGTTGGGAGATTGATAGGAAAGCAGTTGGAAAGTCAAACCGGAGCACCAGGAGAGGGACTCTTCGTTGAGTTTTAGAAACCTTTCGTATTCACAGTGTGTCCATTCTCTAGGTTTCCCGTACATGTTATAGCTGTAGTAATATTCCCTTCAACCTGGAGAGCTGGGACCCATGGAATGGGTGCCATGCATTGTTGCTTTAAAGGGTCTGCATTTGCTCACCCAATCTCACCAATCCTCTCAGTCCCAAGTGTCCAGCCTCATGCCACATCCAGCTGTCATTGTAGATAGGGTCATTCCAGGTTGCATCCGAGACCCTGAAGGAATTGTAAAGAATTTCCCTGTTTCTTTGTTTTGTTTTTGAAATTCCTTTTTGGAGTGGGTTTGAGCTGATTCTCGCTGCCATGTTTATGCCAGTCTAGACACACTTGATTCCCTTACGGAGACATATCAATACATAGGTTTTAAGATTCTTACTAGTCAGATCTATTCCTCTGCGGGAAATATGGGGTTTTGAGTCCCTTTCACTGAGGAAGGTGTAGGTCTTGTGTATTCCATAGTTGGTTTTTGGAACGGTACCTGTGCTTATATCAAACTCTGGTTTGATGCATCACCCCACCTCTCCTTCCCCCTTAAGCAGGCATAAGAGTGTTTTCTAAATGTGAGACTCTGTTCTCTTGCCTAACTCAGTTCATGTGTAGCCATGTTTACAGGATCTTCCTAAGTGATATCTTATGATAAGTTTCTTTTTCTGTGTGACTTCTTTCACTTAGAATCATCGTACCTGAATCCACTCATTTTGCTGCTACTGGTCTTATGACATTGATTTCATGGCTGAGGGATATTCCATCGTACGTAAGTTCCACAATGTTTGGAACCATTTTTATATTTCCTGGGATATTTCAGGTGTACCCATGTTGAGGTTCTTGTAAGCAGTGCAGCCCTCAATTTGGGGGTGGTTCTCTCTTATGGATTTTCAATTTTCCCAAGGTATATTCCCTAGACAGGAAGTGCCCTTGGCTCTGTTGCTCTGTTGATTACTCGTTTTAGGGAACACAATGCACTCCTCCAGTGAGGCAGTTGGCAACTTACATCCCGCCCATCAGCATAACAAGGCTCCCTGTTCTCCAGGGCCTGTCTTGCCTTTCTGGTTTTTACACATTTTGTGGATGTCCCTTTTGACCGGTGGGAAGTGATACTTCTTTGTAGTGCAGATTTGCATTGCCCGCTTGCTTGCTTGGCCAAAAAGGGCGTATGCGTTTTCTCCTGAATATATTCAGGAGAAAACGCATACGCCCTTTTTGGCCAAGTGCATCATTGTCGAAGTTGTGACCCTCTTCCTGTGCTTTACAGGCGAGTCCAACGTACCTGTTGAAATCTGTTTCCAGCTATTCTGCCTCGCTTTCAAATGCGCCTCGTTGCCTTCCCTCAACAGATTTTTGGACGATAGTTGGCCTTGATTACTCTGCCAGTTTGTGAATTGCTGTGCCCCTGAGCTCCATTTTTCAACTCGTTTTTTTGTGAGCTGAACGCAAGTCCAAACTTTTGGTTCAGGACCTATACTGGTTCCCGGTGGGTGGCTGAGACTTTGGTTAATTCTTCTTCCTGCCGGGAAATTAGAGTGACATGTGCCCATCCAAATGCCTAACAGCTACTCTCTCATTGGTTCTCCCTCTTCCCTTTGATCCTCTGCCAAATTGGCAACCTGTGCGAACCAGGAGCTTAAAGGGGCTGTCTCTCCCAGTTGGGAGATTGATAGGAAAGCAGTTGGAAAGTCAAACCAGAGCACCAGGAGAGGGACTCTTCGTTGAGTTTTAGAAACCTTTCGTATTCACAGTGTGTCCATTCTCTAGGTTTCCCGTACATGTTATAGCTGTAGTAATATGCCCTTCAACCTGGAGAGCTGGGACACATGGAATGGGTGCCATGCATTATTGCTTTAAAGGGTCTGCATTTGCTCACCCAATCTCACCAATCTTCTCAGTCCCAAGTGTCCAGCCTCATGCCACATCCAGCTGTCATTGTAGATAGGGTCATTCCAGGTTGCATCAGAGACCGTGAAGGAATTGTAAAGAATTTCCCTGTTTCTTTGTTCTGTTTTCGAAATTCCTTTTTAGAGTGGGTTTGAGCTGATTCTCGCTGCCATGTTAATACCAGTCTAGACACACTTGATTCCCTTACGGAGATATATCAATACATAGGTTTTAAGATTCTTACTAGTCAGATCTATTCCTCTGCGGGAAATATGGGGTTTTGAGTCCCTTTCACTGAGGAAGGTGTAAGTCTTGTCTATTCCATAGTTGGTTTTTGGAACGGTACCTGTGCTTATATCAAACTCTGGTTTGATGCATCTCCCCACCTCTCCTTCCCCCTTAAGCAGGCATAAGAGTGTTTTCTAAATGTGAGACTCTGTTCTCTTGCCTAACTCAGTTCATGTGTAGCCATGTTTACAGGATCTTCCTAAGTGATATCTTATGATAAGTTTCTTTTTCTGTGTGACTTCTTTCACTTAGAATCATCGTACCTGAATCCACTCATTTTGCTGCTACTGGTCTTATGACATTGATTTCATGGCTGAGGGATATTCCATCGTACGTAAGTTCCACAATGTTTGGAACCATTTTTATATTTCCTGGGATATTTCAGGTGTACCCATGTTGAGGTTCTTGTAAGCAGTGCAGCCCTCAATTTGGGGGTGGTTCTCTCTTATGGATTTTCAATTTTCCCAAGGTATATTCCCTAGACAGGAAGTGCCCTTGGCTCTGTTGCTCTGTTGATTACTCGTTTTAGGGAACACAATGCACTCCTCCAGTGAGGCAGTTGGCAACTTACATCCCGCCCATCAGCATAACAAGGCTCCCTGTTCTCCAGGGCCTGTCTTGCCTTTCTGGTTTTTACACATTTTGTGGATGTCCCTTTTGACCGGTGGGAAGTGATACTTCTTTGTAGTGCAGATTTGCATTGCCCGCTTGCTTGCTTGGCCAAAAAGGGCGTATGCGTTTTCTCCTGAATATATTCAGGAGAAAACGCATACGCCCTTTTTGGCCAAGTGCATCATTGTCGAAGTTGTGACCCTCTTCCTGTGCTTTACAGGCGAGTCCAACGTACCTGTTGAAATCTGTTTCCAGCTATTCTGCCTCGCTTTCAAATGCGCCTCGTTGCCTTCCCTCAACAGATTTTTGGACGATAGTTGGCCTTGATTACTCTGCCAGTTTGTGAATTGCTGTGCCCCTGAGCTCCATTTTTCAACTCGTTTTTTTGTGAGCTGAACGCAAGTCCAAACTTTTGGTTCAGGACCTATACTGGTTCCCGGTGGGTGGCTGAGACTTTGGTTAATTCTTCTTCCTGCCGGGAAATTAGAGTGACATGTGCCCATCCAAATGCCTAACAGCTACTCTCTCATTGGTTCTCCCTCTTCCCTTTGATCCTCTGCCAAATTGGCAACCTGTGCGAACCAGGAGCTTAAAGGGGCTGTCTCTCCAAGTTGGGAGATTGATAGGAAAGCAGTTGGAAAGTCAAACCAGAGCACCAGGAGAGGGACTCTTCGTTGAGTTTTAGAAACCTTTCGTATTCACAGTGTGTCCATTCTCTAGGTTTCCCGTACATGTTATAGCTGTAGTAATATGCCCTTCAACCTGGAGAGCTGGGACACATGGAATGGGTGCCATGCATTATTGCTTTAAAGGGTCTGCATTTGCTCACCCAATCTCACCAATCTTCTCAGTCCCAAGTGTCCAGCCTCATGCCACATCCAGCTGTCATTGTAGATAGGGTCATTCCAGGTTGCATCAGAGACCGTGAAGGAATTGTAAAGAATTTCCCTGTTTCTTTGTTCTGTTTTCGAAATTCCTTTTTAGAGTGGGTTTGAGCTGATTCTCGCTGCCATGTTAATACCAGTCTAGACACACTTGATTCCCTTACGGAGATATATCAATACATAGGTTTTAAGATTCTTACTAGTCAGATCTATTCCTCTGCGGGAAATATGGGGTTTTGAGTCCCTTTCACTGAGGAAGGTGTAAGTCTTGTCTATTCCATAGTTGGTTTTTGGAACGGTACCTGTGCTTATATCAAACTCTGGTTTGATGCATCTCCCCACCTCTCCTTCCCCCTTAAGCAGGCATAAGAGTGTTTTCTAAATGTGAGACTCTGTTCTCTTGCCTAATTCAGTTCATGTGTACCCATGTTTACAGGATCTTCCTAAGTGATATCTTATGATAAGTTTCTTTTTCTGTGTGACTTCTTTCACTTAGAATCATCGTACCTGAATCCACTGATTTTGCTGCTACATGTCTTATGACATTGATTTCATGGCTGAGGGATATTCCATCGTACGTAAGTTCCACAATGTTTGGAACCATTTTTGTATTTCCTGTGATATTTCAGGTGTACCCAGGTTGAGGTTCTTGTAAGCAGTGCAGCCCTCAATTTGGGGGTGGCTCTGTCTTATGGATTTTCAGTTTTCCCATGGTATATTCCCTAGACCGGAAGTGCACTTGGCTCTGTAGCTCTGTTGTTTACTTGTTTTAGGGAACACAATGCACTCCTCCAGTGAGGCAGTTGGCAACTTACATCCCGCCCATCAGCATAACAAGGCTCCCTGTTCTCCAGGGCCTGTCTTGCCTTTCTGGTTTTTACACATTTTGTGGATGTCCCTTTTGACCGGTGGGAAGTGATACTTCTTTGTAGTGCAGATTTGCATTGCCCGCTTGCTTGCTTGGCCAAAAAGGGCGTATGCGTTTTCTCCTGAATATATTCAGGAGAAAACGCATACGCCCTTTTTGGCCAAGTGCATCATTGTCGAAGTTGTGCCCCTCTTCCTGTGCTTTACAGGCGAGTCCAACGTACCTGTTGAAATCTGTTTCCAGCTATTCTGCCTCGCTTTCAAGTGCGCCTCGTTGCCTTCCCTCAACAGATTTTTGGACGATAGTTGGCCTTGATTACTCTGCCAGTTTGTGAATTGCTGTGCCCCTGAGCTCCATTTTTCAACTCGTTTTTTTGTGAGCTGAACGCAAGTCCAAACTTTTGGTTCAGGACCTCTACTGGTTCCCGGTGGGTGGCTGAGACTTTGGTTCATTCTTCTTCCTGCCGGGAAATTAGAGTGACATGTGCCCATCCAAATGCCTAACAGCTACTCTCTCATTGGTTCTCCCTCTTCCCTTTGATCCTCTGCCAAATTGGCAACCTGTGCGAACCAGGAGCTTAAAGGGGCTGTCTCTCCAAGTTGGGAGATTGATAGGAAAGCAGTTGGAAAGTCAAACCAGAGCACCAGGAGAGGGACTCTTCGTTGAGTTTTAGAAACCTTTCGTATTCACAGTGTGTCCATTCTCTAGGTTTCCCGTACATGTTATAGCTGTAGTAATATGCCCTTCAACCTGGAGAGCTGTGACACATGGAATGGGTGCCATGCATTATTGCTTTAAAGGGTCTGCATTTGCTCACCCAATCTCACCAATCTTCTCAGTCCCAAGTGTCCAGCCTCATGCCACATCCAGCTGTCATTGTAGATAGGGTCATTCCAGGTTGCATCAGAGACCGTGAAGGAATTGTAAAGAATTTCCCTGTTTCTTTGTTCTGTTTTCGAAATTCCTTTTTAGAGTGGGTTTGAGCTGATTCTCGCTGCCATGTTAATACCAGTCTAGACACACTTGATTCCCTTACGGAGATATATCAATACATAGGTTTTAAGATTCTTACTAGTCAGATCTATTCCTCTGCGGGAAATATGGGGTTTTGAGTCCCTTTCACTGAGGAAGGTGTAGGTCTTGTCTATTCCATAGTTGGTTTTTGGAACGGTACCTGTGCTTATATCAAACTCTGGTTTGATGCATCTCCCCACCTCTCCTTCCCCCTTAAGCAGGCATAAGAGTGTTTTCTAAATGTGAGAATCTGTTCTCTTGCCTAATTCAGTTCATGTGTAGCCATGTTTACAGGATCTTCCTAAGTGATATCTTATGATAAGTTTCTTTTTCTGTGTGACTTCTTTCACTTAGAATCATCGTACCTGAATCCACTGATTTTGCTGCTACATGTCTTATGACATTGATTTCATGGCTGAGGGATATTCCATCGTACGTAAGTTCCACAATGTTTGGAACCATTTTTGTATTTCCTGTGATATTTCAGGTGTACCCAGGTTGAGGTTCTTGTAAGCAGTGCAGCCCTCAATTTGGGGGTGGCTCTGTCTTATGGATTTTCAGTTTTCCCATGGTATATTCCCTAGACCGGAAGTGCCCTTGGCTCTGTAGCTCTGTTGTTTACTTGTTTTAGGGAACACAATGCACTCCTCCAGTGAGGCAGTTGGCAACTTACATCCCGCCCATCAGCATAACAAGGCTCCCTGTTCTCCAGGGCCTGTCTTCGCTTTCTGGTTTTTACACATTTTGTGGATGTCCCTTTTGACCGGTGGGAAGTGATACTTCTTTGTAATGCAGATTTGCATTGCCCGCTTGCTTGCTTGGCCAAAAAGGTCGTATGCGTTTTCTCCTGAATATATTCAGGAGAAAACGCATACGCCCTTTTTGGCCAAGTGCATCATTGTCGAAGTTGTGCCCCTCTTCCTGTGCTTTACAGGCGATTCCAACGTACCTCTTGAAATCTGTTTCCTGCTATTCTGCCTCGCTTTCAAGTGCGCCTCGTTGCCTTCCCTCAACAGATTTTTGGACGATAGTTGGCCTTGATTACTCTGCCAGTTTGTGAATTGCTGTGCCCCTGACCTCCATTATTCAATTCGTTTTTTTGTGAGCTGAACTCAAGTCCAAACTTTTGGTTCAGGACCTATACTGGTTCCAGGTGGGTGGCTGAGACTTTGGTTAATTCTTCTTCCTGCCGGGAAATTAGAGTGACATGTGCCCATCCAAATGCCTAACAGCTACTCTCTCATTGGTTCTCCCTCTTCCCTTTGATCCTCTGCCAAATTGGCAACCTGTGCGAACCAGGAGCTTAAAGGGGCTGTCTCTCCAAGTTGGGAGATTGATAGGAAAGCTGTTGGAAAGTCAAACCGGAGCACCAGGAGGGGGACTCTTCGTTGAGATTTAGAAACCTTTCGTATTCAGAGTGTGTCCATTCTCTAGGTTTCCCGTACATGTTATAGCTGTAGTAATATGCCCTTCAACCTGGAGAGCTGGGACACATGGAATGGGTGCCATGCATTATTGCTTTGAAGGGTCTGCATTTGCTCACCCAATCTCACCAATCTTCTCAGTCCCAAGTGTCCAGCCTTATGCCACATCCAGCTGTCATTGTAGATAGGGTCATTCCAGGTTGCATCAGAGACCCTGAAGGAATTGTAAAGAATTTCCCTGTTTCTTTGTTCTGTTTTTGAAATTCCTTTTTAGAGTGGGTTTGAGCTGATTCTCGCTGCCATGTTTATGCCAGTCTAGACACACTTGATTCCCTTACGCAGACATATCTATACATAGGTTTTATGATTGTTACTAGTCAGATCGATTCCTCTGCGGGAAATATGGGGTTTTGAGTCCCTTTGACTGAGGAAGGTGTAGGTCTTGTCTATTCCATAGTTGGTTTTTGGAACGGTACCTGTGCTTATATCAAACTCTGGTTTGATGCATCACCCCACCTCTCCTTCCCCCTTAAGCAGGCATAAGAGTGTTTTCTAAATGTGAGACTCTGTTCTCTTGCCTAACTCAGTTCATGTGTAGCCATGTTTACAGGATCTTCCTAAGTGATATCTTATGATAAGTTTCTTTTCCTGTGTGACTTCTTTCACTTAGAATCATCGTACCTGAATCCACTCATTTTGCTGCTACTGGTCTTATGACATTGATTTCGTGGCTGAGGGATATTCCATCGTACGTAAGTTCCACAACGTTTGGAACCATTTTTATATTTCCTGGAATATTTCAGGTGTACCCAGGTTGAGGTTCTTGTAAGCAGTGCAGCCCTCAATTTGGGGGTGGCTCTGTCTTATGGATTTTCAGTTTTCCCAAGGTATATTCCCTAGACAGGAAGTGCCCTTGGCTCTGTAGCTCTGTTGTTTACTTGTTTTAGGGAACACAATGCACTCCTCCAGTGAGGCAGTTGGCAACTTACATCCCGCCCATCAGCATAACAAGGCTTCCTGTTCTCCAGGGCATGTCTTGCCTTTCTGGTTTTTACACATTTTGTGGATGTCCCTTTTGACCGGTGGGAAGTGATACTTCTTTGTAGTGCAGATTTGCATTGCCCGCTTGCTTGCTTGGCCAAAAAGGGCGTATGCGTTTTCTCCTGAATATATTCAGGAGAAAACGCATACGCCCTTTTTGGCCAAGTGCATCATTGTCGAAATTGTGCCCCTCTTCCTGTGCTTTACAGGCGATTCCAACGTACCTCTTGAAATCTGTTTCCTGCTATTCTGCCTCGCTTTCAAGTCCGCCTCGTTGCCTTCCCTCAACAGATTTTTGGACGATAGTTGGCCTTGATTACTCTGCCAGTTTGTGAATTGCTGTGCCCCTGAGCTCCATTTTTCAACTCGTTTTTTGTGAGCTGAACGCAAGACCAAACTTTTGGTTCAGGACCTATACTGGTTCCCGGTGGGTGGCTGAGACTTTGGTTCATTCTTCTTCCTGCCGGGAAATTAGAGTGACATGTGCCCATCCAAATGCCTAACAGCTATTCTCTCATTGGTTCTCCCTCTTCCCTTTCATCCTCTGCCAAATTGGCAACCTGTGCGAACCAGGAGCTTAAAGGGGCTGTCTCTCCAACTTGGGAGATTAATAGGAAAGCAGTTGGAAAGTCAAACCGGAGCACCAGGAGAGGGGCTCTTCGTTGAGTTTTAGAAACATTTCGTATTCACAGTGTGTCCATTCTCTAGGTTTCCCGTACACGTTATAGCTGTAGTAATATTCCCTTCAACCTGGAGAGCTGGGACCCATGGAATGGGTGCCATGCATTATTGCTTTAAAGGGTCTGCATTTGCTCACCCAATCTCACCAATCCTCTCAGTCCCAAGTGTCCAGCCTTATGCCACATCCAGCTGTCATTGTAGATAGGGTCATTCCAGGTTGCATCCGAGACCCTGAAGGAATTGTAAAGAATTTCCCTGTTTCTTTGTTCTGTTTTTGAAATTCCTTTTTAGAGTGGGTTTGAGCTGATTCTCGCTGCCATGTTTATGCCAGTCTAGACACACTTGATTCCCTTACGCAGACATATCAACACATAGGTTTTAAGATTCTTACTAGTCAGATCGATTCCTCTGCGGGAAATATGGGGTTTTGAGTCCCTTTCACTGAGGAAGGTGTAGGTCTTGTCTATTCCATAGTTGGTTTTTGGAACGGTACCTGTGCTTATATCAAACTCTGGTTTGATGCATCACCCCACCTCTCCTTCCCCCTTAAGCAGGCATAAGAGTGTTTTCTAAATGTGAGACTCTGTTCTCTTGCCTAACTCAGTTCATGTGTAGCCATGTTTACAGGATCTTCCTAAGTGATATCTTATGATAAGTTTCTTTTCCTGTGTGACTTCTTTCACTTAGAATCATCGTACCTGAATCCACTCATTTTGCTGCTACTGGTCTTATGACATTGATTTCATGGCTGAGGGATATTCCATCGTACGTAAGTTCCACAATGTTTGGAACCATTTTTATATTTCCTGGGATATTTCAGGTGTACCCAGGTTGAGGTTCTTGTAAGCAGTGCAGCCCTCAATTTGGGGGTGGCTCTGTCTTATGGATTTTCAGTTTTCCCAAGGTATATTCCCTAGACAGGAAGTGCCCTTGGCTCTGTAGCTCTGTTGTTTACTTGTTTTAGGGAACACAATGCACTCCTCCAGTGAGGCAGTTGGCAACTTACATCCCGCCCATCAGCATAACAAGGCTCCCTGTTCTCCAGGGCCTGTCTTGCCTTTCTGGTTTTTACACATTTTGTGGATGTCCCTTTTGACCGGTGGGAAGTGATACTTCTTTGTAGTGCAGATTTGCATTGCCCGCTTGCTTGCTTGGCCAAAAAGGGCGTATGCGTTTTCTCCTGAATATATTCAGGAGAAAACGCATACGCCCTTTTTGGCCAAGTGCATCATTGTCGAAGTTGTGCCCCTCTTCCTGTGCTTTACAGGCGATTCCAACATACCTCTTGAAATCTGTTTCCTGCAATTCTGCCTCGCTTTCAAGTCCGCCTCGTTGCCTTCCCTCAACAGACTTTTGGACGATAATTGGCCTTGATTACTCTGCCAGTTTGTGAATTGCTGTGCCCCTGAGCTCCATTTTTCAAATCGTGTTTTGTGAGCTGAACGCAAGTCCAAACTTTTGGTTCAGGACCTCTACTGGTTCCCGGTGGGTGGCTGAGACTTTGGTTCATTCTTCTTCCTGCCGGGAAATTAGAGTGACATGTGCCCATCCAAATGCCTAACAGCTACTCTCTCATTGGTTCTCCCTCTTCCCTTTCATCCTCTGCCAAATTGGCAACCTGTGCGAACCAGGAGCTTAAAGGGGCTGTCTCTCCAAGTTGGGAGATTGATAGGAAAGCAGTTGGAAAGTCAAACCGGAGCACCAGGAGAGGGGCTCTTCGTTGAGTTTTAGAAACCTTTCGTATTCACAGTGTGTCCATTCTCTAGGTTTCCCGTACACGTTATAGCTGTAGTAATATTCCCTTCCACCTGGAGAGCTGGGACCCATGGAATGGGTGCCATGCATTATTGCTTTAAAGGGTCTGCATTTGCTCACCCAATCTCACCAATCCTCTCAGTCCCAAGTGTCCAGCCTTATGCCACATCCAGCTGTCATTGTAGATAGGGTCATTCCAGGTTGCATCAGAGACCCTGAAGGAATTGTAAAGAATTTCCCTGTTTCTTTGTTCTGTGTTTGAAATTCCTTTTTAGAGTGGGTTTGAGCTGATTCTCGCTGCCATGTTTATGCCAGTCTAGACGCACTAGATTCCCTTACGGAGACATATCAATACGTAGGTTTTAAGATTCTTACTAGCCAGATCTATTCCTCTGCGGGAAATATGGGGTTTTGAGTCCCTTTCACTGAGGAAGGTGTAGGTCTTGTCTATTCCATAGTTGGTTTTTGGAACGGTACCTGTGCTTATATCAAACTCTGGTTTGATGCATCACCCCACCTCTCCTTCCCCCTTAAGCAGGCATAAGAGTGTTTTCTAAATGTGAGACTCTGTTCTCTTGCCTAACTCAGTTCATGTGTAGCCACGTTTACAGGATCTTCCTAAGTGATATCTTATGATAAGTTTCTTTTCCCGTGTGACTTCTTTCACTTAGAATCATCGTACCTGAATCCACTCATTTTGCTGCTACTGGTCTTATGACATTGATTTCGTGGCTGAGGGATATTCCATCGTACGTAAGTTCCACAATGTTTGGAACCATTTTTATATTTCCTGGGATATTTCAGGTGTACCCAGGTTGAGGTTCCTGCAAGCAGTGCAGCCCTCAATTTGGGGGTGGCTCTGTCTTATGGATTTTCAGTTTTCCCAAGGTATATTCCCTAGACTGGAAGTGCCCTTGGCTCTGTAGCTCTGTTGTTTACTTGTTTTAGGGGACACAATGCACTCCTCCAGTGAGGCAGTTGGCAACTTACATCCCGCCCATCAGCATAACAAGGCTCCCTGTTCTCCAGGGCCTGTCTTGCCTTTCTGGTTTTTACACATTTTGTGGATGTCCCTTTTGACCGGTGGGAAGTGATACTCCTTTGTAGTGCAGATTTGCATTGCCCGCTTGCTTGCTTGGCCAAAAAGGGCGTATGCGTTTTCTCCTGAATATATTCAGGAGAAAACGCATACGCCCTTTTTGGCCAAGTGCATCATTGTCGAAGTTGTGCCCCTCTTCCTGTGCTTTACAGGCGATTCCAACGTACCTCTTGAAATCTGTTTCCTGCTATTCTGCCTCGCTTTCAAGTCCGCCTCGTTGCCTTCCCTCAACAGATTTTTGGACGATAGTTGGCCTTGATTTCTCTGCCAGTTTGTGAATTGCTGTGCCCCTGAGCTCCATTTTTCAACTCGTTTTTTGTGAGCTGAACGCAAGTCCAAACTTTTGGTTCAGGACGTCTACTGGTTCCCGGTGGGTGGCTGAGACTTTGGTTCATTCTTCTTCCTGCCGGGAAATTAGAGTGACATGTGCCCATCCAAATGCCTAACAGCTACTCTCTCATTGGTTCTCCCTCTTCCCTTTCATCCTCTGCCAAATTGGCAACCTGTGCGAACCAGGAGCTTAAAGGGGCTGTCTCTCCAAGTTGGGAGATTGATAGGAAAGCAGTTGGAAAGTCAAACCGGAGCACCAGGAGAGGGGCTCTTCGTTGAGTTTTAGAAACCTTTCGTATTCACAGTGTGTCCATTCTCTAGGTTTCCCGTACACGTTATAGCTGTAGTAATATTCCCTTCCACCTGGAGAGCTGGGACCCATGGAATGGGTGCCATGCATTATTGCTTTAAAGGGTCTGCATTTGCTCACCCAATCTCACCAATCCTCTCAGTCCCAAGTGTCCAGCCTTATGCCACATCCAGCTGTCATTGTAGATAGGGTCATTCCAGGTTGCATCAGAGACCCTGAAGGAATTGTAAAGAATTTCCCTGTTTCTTTGTTCTGTTTTTGAAATTCCTTTTTAGAGTGGGTTTGAGCTGATTCTCGCTGCCATGTTTATGCCAGTCTAGACGCACTTGATTCCCTTACGGAGACATATCAATACGTAGGTTTTAAGATTCTTACTAGCCAGATCTATTCCTCTGCGGGAAATATGGGGTTTTGAGTCCCTTTCACTGAGGAAGGTGTAGGTCTTGTCTATTCCATAGTTGGTTTTTGGAACGGTACCTGTGCTTATATCAAAGTCTGGTTTGATGCATCACCCCACCTCTCCTTCCCCCTTAAGCAGGCATAAGAGAGTTTTCTAAATGTGAGACTCTGTTCTCTTGCCTAACTCAGTTCATGTGTAGCCATGTTTACAGGATCTTCCTAAGTGATATCTTATGATAAGTTTCTTTTCCCGTGTGACTTTTTTCAATTAGAATCATCGTACCTGAATCCACTAATTTTGCTGCTACTGGTCTTATGACATTGATTTCGTGGCTGAGGGATATTCCATCGTACGTAAGTTCCACAATGTTTGGAACCATTTTTATATTTCCTGGGATATTTCAGGTGTACCCAGGTTGAGGTTCCTGTAAGCAGTGCAGCCCTGAATTTGGGGGTGGCTCTGTCTTATGGATTTTCAGTTTTCCCAAGGTATATTCCCTAGACTGGAAGTGCCCTTGGCTCTGTAGCTCTGTTGTTTACTTGTTTTAGGGGACACAATGCACTCCTCCAGTGAGGCAGTTGGCAACTTACATCCCGCCCATCAGCATAACAAGGCTCCCTGTTCTCCAGGGCCTGTCTTGCCTTTCTGGTTTTTACACATTTTGTGGATGTCCCTTTTGACCGGTGGGAAGTGATACTCCTTTGTAGTGCAGATTTGCATTGCCCGCTTGCTTGCTTGGCCAAAAAGGGCGTATGCGTTTTCTCCTGAATATATTCAGGAGAAAACGCATACGCCCTTTTTGGCCAAGTGCATCATTGTCGAAGTTGTGCCCCTCTTCCTGTGCTTTACAGGCGATTCCAACGTACCTCTTGAAATCTGTTTCCTGCTATTCTGCCTCGCTTTCAAGTCCGCCTCGTTGCCTTCCCTCAACAGATTTTTGGACGATAGTTGGCCTTGATTACTCTGCCAGTTTGTGAATTGCTGTGCCCCTGAGCTCCATTTTTCAACTCGTTTTTTGTGAGCTGAACGCAAGTCCAAACTTTTGGTTCAGGACCTCTACTGGTTCCCGGTGGGTGGCTGAGACTTTGGTTCATTCTTCTTCCTGCCGGGAAATTAGAGTGACTTGTGCCCATCCAAATGCCTAACAGCTACTCTCTCATTGGTTCTCCCTCTTCCCTTTCATCCTCTGCCAAATTGGCCACCTGTGCGAACCAGGAGCTTAAAGGGGCTGTCTCTCCAAGTTGGGAGATTGATAGGAAAGCAGTTGGAAAGTCAAACCGGAGCACCAGGAGAGGGGCTCTTCGTTGAGTTTTAGAAACCTTTCGTATTCACAGTGTGTCCATTCTCTAGGTTTCCCGTACACGTTATATCTGTAGTAATATTCCCTTCCACCTGGAGAGCTGGGACCCATGGAATGGGTGCCATGCATTATTGCTTTAAAGGGTCTGCATTTGCTCACCCAATCTCACCAATCCTCTCAGTCCCAAGTGTCCAGCCTTATGCCACATCCAGCTGTCATTGTAGATAGGGTCATTCCAGGTTGCATCAGAGACCCTGAAGGAATTGTAAAGAATTTCCCTGTTTCTTTGTTCTGTTTTTGAAATTCCTTTTTAGAGTGGGTTTGAGCTGATTCTCGCTGCCATGTTTATGCCAGTCTAGACGCACTTGATTCCCTTACGGAGACATATCAATACGTAGGTTTTAAGATTCTTACTAGCCAGATCTATTCCTCTGCGGGAAATATGGGGTTTTGAGTCCCTTTCACTGAGGAAGGTGTAGGTCTTGTCTATTCCATAGTTGGTTTTTGGAACGGTACCTGTGCTTATATCAAAGTCTGGTTTGATGCATCACCCCACCTCTCCTTCCCCCTTAAGCAGGCATAAGAGTGTTTTCTAAATGTGAGACTCTGTTCTCTTGCCTAACTCAGTTCATGTGTAGCCATGTTTACAGGATCTTCCTAAGTGATATCTTATGATAAGTTTCTTTTCCCGTGTGACTTCTTTCACTTAGAATCATCGTACCTGAATCCACTCATTTTGCTGCTACTGGTCTTATGACATTGATTTCGTGGCTGAGGGATATTCCATCGTACGTAAGTTCCACAATGTTTGGAACCATTTTTATATTTCCTGGGATATTTCAGGTGTACCCAGGTTGAGGTTCCTGTAAGCAGTGCAGCCCTCAATTTGGGGGTGGCTCTGTCTTATGGATTTTCAGTTTTCCCAAGGTATATTCCCTAGACTGGAAGTGCCCTTGGCTCTGTAGCTCTGTTGTTTACTTGTTTTAGGGGACACAATGCACTCCTCCAGTGAGGCAGTTGGCAACTTACATCCCGCCCATCAGCATAACAAGGCTCCCTGTTCTCCAGGGCCTGTCTTGCCTTTCTGGTTTTTACACATTTTGTGGATGTCCCTTTTGACCGGTGGGAAGTGATACTCCTTTGTAGTGCAGATTTGCATTGCCCGCTTGCTTGCTTGGCCAAAAAGGGCGTATGCGTTTTCTCCTGAATATATTCAGGAGAAAACGCATACGCCCTTTTTGGCCAAGTGCATCATTGTCGAAGTTGTGCCCCTCTTCCTGTGCTTTACAGGCGATTCCAACGTACCTCTTGAAATCTGTTTCCTGCTATTCTGCCTCGCTTTCAAGTCCGCCTCGTTGCCTTCCCTCAACAGATTTTTGGACGATAGTTGGCCTTGATTACTCTGCCAGTTTCTGAATTGCTGTGCCCCTGAGCTCCATTTTTCAACTCGTTTTTTGTGAGCTGAACGCAAGTCCAAACTTTTGGTTCAGGACCTCTACTGGTTCCCGGTGGGTGGCTGAGACTTTGGTTCATTCTTCTTCCTGCCGGGAAATTAGAGTGACTTGTGCCCATCCAAATGCCTAACAGCTACTCTCTCATTGGTTCTCCCTCTTCCCTTTCATCCTCTGCCAAATTGGCAACCTGTGCGAACCAGGAGCTTAAAGGGGCTGTCTCTCCAAGTTGGGAGATTGATAGGAAAGCAGTTGGAAAGTCAAACCGGAGCACCAGGAGAGGGGCTCTTCGTTGAGTTTTAGAAACCTTTCGTATTCACAGTGTGTCCATTCTCTAGGTTTCCCGTACACGTTATAGCTGTAGTAATATTCCCTTCCACCTGGAGAGCTGGGACCCATGGAATGGGTGCCATGCATTATTGCTTTAAAGGGTCTGCATTTGCTCACCCAATCTCACCAATCCTCTCAGTCCCAAGTGTCCAGCCTTATGCCACATCCAGCTGTCATTGTAGATAGGGTCATTCCAGGTTGCATCAGAGACCCTGAAGGAATTGTAAAGAATTTCCCTGTTTCTTTGTTCTGTTTTTGAAATTCCTTTTTAGAGTGGGTTTGAGCTGATTCTCGCTGCCATGTTTATGCCAGTCTAGACGCACTTGATTCCCTTACGGAGACATATCAATACGTAGGTTTTAAGATTCTTACTAGCCAGATCTATTCCTCTGCGGGAAATATGGGGTTTTGAGTCCCTTTCACTGAGGAAGGTGTAGGTCTTGTCTATTCCATAGTTGGTTTTTGGAACGGTACCTGTGCTTATATCAAAGTCTGGTTTGATGCATCACCCCACCTCTCCTTCCCCCTTAAGCAGGCATAAGAGTGTTTTCTAAATGTGAGACTCTGTTCTCTTGCCTAACTCAGTTCATGTGTAGCCATGTTTACAGGATCTTCCTAAGTGATATCTTATGATAAGTTTCTTTTCCCGTGTGACTTCTTTCACTTAGAATCATCGTACCTGAATCCACTCATTTTGCTGCTACTGGTCTTATGACATTGATTTCGTGGCTGAGGGATATTCCATCGTACGTAAGTTCCACAATGTTTGGAACCATTTTTATATTTCCTGGGATATTTCAGGTGTACCCAGGTTGAGGTTCCTGTAAGCAGTGCAGCCCTCAATTTGGGGGTGGCTCTGTCTTATGGATTTTCAGTTTTCCCAAGGTATATTCCCTAGACTGGAAGTGCCCTTGGCTCTGTAGCTCTGTTGTTTACTTGTTTTAGGGGACACAATGCACTCCTCCAGTGAGGCAGTTGGCAACTTACATCCCGCCCATCAGCATAACAAGGCTCCCTGTTCTCCAGGGCCTGTCTTGCCTTTCTGGTTTTTACACATTTTGTGGATGTCCCTTTTGACCGGTGGGAAGTGATACTCCTTTGTAGTGCAGATTTGCATTGCCCGCTTGCTTGCTTGGCCAAAAAGGGCGTATGCGTTTTCTCCTGAATATATTCAGGAGAAAACGCATACGCCCTTTTTGGCCAAGTGCATCATTGTCGAAGTTGTGCCCCTCTTCCTGTGCTTTACAGGCGATTCCAACGTACCTCTTGAAATCTGTTTCCTGCTATTCTGCCTCGCTTTCAAGTCCGCCTCGTTGCCTTCCCTCAACAGATTTTTGGACGATAGTTGGCCTTGATTACTCTGCCAGTTTGTGAATTGCTGTGCCCCTGAGCTCCATTTTTCAACTCGTTTTTTGTGAGCTGAACGCAAGTCCAAACTTTTGGTTCAGGACCTCTACTGGTTCCCGGTGGGTGGCTGAGACTTTGGTTCATTCTTCTTCCTGCCGGGAAATTAGAGTGACATGTGCCCATCCAAATGCCTAACAGCTACTCTCTCATTGGTTCTCCCTCTTCCCTTTCATCCTCTGCCAAATTGGCAACCTGTGCGAACCAGGAGCTTAAAGGGGCTGTCTCTCCAAGTTGGGAGATTGATAGGAAAGCAGTTGGAAAGTCAAACCGGAGCACCAGGAGAGGGGCTCTTCGTTGAGTTTTAGAAACCTTTCGTATTCACAGTGTGTCCATTCTCTAGGTTTCCCGTACACGTTATAGCTGTAGTAATATTCCCTTCCACCTGGAGAGCTGGGACCCATGGAATGGGTGCCATGCATTATTGCTTTAAAGGGTCTGCATTTGCTCACCCAATCTCACCAATCCTCTCAGTCCCAAGTGTCCAGCCTTATGCCACATCCAGCTGTCATTGTAGATAGGGTCATTCCAGGTTGCATCAGAGACCCTGAAGGAATTGTAAAGAATTTCCCTGTTTCTTTGTTCTGTTTTTGAAATTCCTTTTTAGAGTGGGTTTGAGCTGATTCTCGCTGCCATGTTTATGCCAGTCTAGACGCACTTGATTCCCTTACGGAGACATATCAATACGTAGGTTTTAAGATTCTTACTAGCCAGATCTATTCCTCTGCGGGAAATATGGGGTTTTGAGTCCCTTTCACTGAGGAAGGTGTAGGTCTTGTCTATTCCATAGTTGGTTTTTGGAACGGTACCTGTGCTTATATCAAAGTCTGGTTTGATGCATCACCCCACCTCTCCTTCCCCCTTAAGCAGGCATAAGAGTGTTTTCTAAATGTGAGACTCTGTTCTCTTGCCTAACTCAGTTCATGTGTAGCCATGTTTACAGGATCTTCCTAAGTGATATCTTATGATAAGTTTCTTTTCCCGTGTGACTTCTTTCACTTAGAATCATCGTACCTGAATCCACTCATTTTGCTGCTACTGGTCTTATGACATTGATTTCGTGGCTGAGGGATATTCCATCGTACGTAAGTTCCACAATGTTTGGAACCATTTTTATATTTCCTGGGATATTTCAGGTGTACCCAGGTTGAGGTTCCTGTAAGCAGTGCAGCCCTCAATTTGGGGGTGGCTCTGTCTTATGGATTTTCAGTTTTCCCAAGGTATATTCCCTAGACTGGAAGTGCCCTTGGCTCTGTAGCTCTGTTGTTTACTTGTTTTAGGGGACACAATGCACTCCTCCAGTGAGGCAGTTGGCAACTTACATCCCGCCCATCAGCATAACAAGGCTCCCTGTTCTCCAGGGCCTGTCTTGCCTTTCTGGTTTTTACACATTTTGTGGATGTCCCTTTTGACCGGTGGGAAGTGATACTCCTTTGTAGTGCAGATTTGCATTGCCCGCTTGCTTGCTTGGCCAAAAAGGGCGTATGCGTTTTCTCCTGAATATATTCAGGAGAAAACGCATACGCCCTTTTTGGCCAAGTGCATCATTGTCGAAGTTGTGCCCCTCTTCCTGTGCTTTACAGGCGATTCCAACGTACCTCTTGAAATCTGTTTCCTTCTATTCTGCCTCGCTTTCAAGTCCGCCTCGTTGCCTTCCCTCAACAGATTTTTGGACGATAGTTGGCCTTGATTACTCTGCCAGTTTGTGAATTGCTGTGCCCCTGAGCTCCATTTTTCAACTCGTTTTTTGTGAGCTGAACGCAAGTCCAAACTTTTGGTTCAGGACCTCTACTGGTTCCCGGTGGGTGGCTGAGACTTTGGTTCATTCTTCTTCCTGCCGGGAAATTAGAGTGACTTGTGCCCATCCAAATGCCTAACAGCTACTCTCTCATTGGTTCTCCCTCTTCCCTTTCATCCTCTGCCAAATTGGCAACCTGTGCGAACCAGGAGGTTAAAGGGGCTGTCTCTCCAAGTTGGGAGATTGATAGGAAAGCAGTTGGAAAGTCAAACCGGAGCACCAGGAGAGGGGCTCTTCGTTGAGTTTTAGAAACCTTTCGTATTCACAGTGTGTCCATTCTCTAGGTTTCCCGTACACGTTATAGCTGTAGTAATATTCCCTTCCACCTGGAGAGCTGGGACCCATGGAATGGGTGCCATGCATTATTGCTTTAAAGGGTCTGCATTTGCTCACCCAATCTCACCAATCCTCTCAGTCCCAAGTGTCCAGCCTTATGCCACATCCAGCTGTCATTGTAGATAGGGTCATTCCAGGTTGCATCAGAGACCCTGAAGGAATTGTAAAGAATTTCCCTGTTTCTTTGTTCTGTTTTTGAAATTCCTTTTTAGAGTGGGTTTGAGCTGATTCTCGCTGCCATGTTTATGCCAGTCTAGACGCACTTGATTCCCTTACGGAGACATATCAATACGTAGGTTTTAAGATTCTTAGTAGCCAGATCTATTCCTCTGCGGGAAATATGGGGTTTTGAGTCCCTTTCACTGAGGAAGGTGTAGGTCTTGTCTATTCCATAGTTGGTTTTTGGAACGGTACCTGTGCTTATATCAAAGTCTGGTTTGATGCATCACCCCACCTCTCCTTCCCCCTTAAGCAGGCATAAGAGTGTTTTCTAAATGTGAGACTCTGTTCTCTTGCCTAACTCAGTTCATGTGTAGCCATGTTTACAGGATCTTCCTAAGTGATATCTTATGATAAGTTTCTTTTCCCGTGTGACTTCTTTCACTTAGAATCATCGTACCTGAATCCACTCATTTTGCTGCTACTGGTCTTATGACATTGATTTCGTGGCTGAGGGATATTCCATCGTACGTAAGTTCCACAATGTTTGGAACCATTTTTATATTTCCTGGGATATTTCAGGTGTACCCAGGTTGAGGTTCCTGTAAGCAGTGCAGCCCTCAATTTGGGGGTGGCTCTGTCTTATGGATTTTCAGTTTTCCCAAGGTATATTCCCTAGACTGGAAGTGCCCTTGGCTCTGTAGCTCTGTTGTTTACTTGTTTTAGGGGACACAATGCACTCCTCCAGTGAGGCAGTTGGCAACTTACATCCCGCCCATCAGCATAACAAGGCTCCCTGTTCTCCAGGGCCTGTCTTGCCTTTCTGGTTTTTACACATTTTGTGGATGTCCCTTTTGACCGGTGGGAAGTGATACTCCTTTGTTGTGCAGATTTGCATTGCCCGCTTGCTTGCTTGGCCAAAAAGGGCATATGCGTTTTCTCCTGAATATATTCAGGAGAAAACGCATACGCCCTTTTTGGCCAAGTGCATCATTGTCGAAGTTGTGCCCCTCTTCCTGTGCTTTACAGGCGATTCCAACGTACCTCTTGAAATCTGTTTCCTGCTATTCTGCCTCGCTTTCAAGTCCGCCTCGTTGCCTTCCCTCAACAGATTTTTGGACGATAGTTGGCCTTGATTACTCTGCCAGTTTGTGAATTGCTGTGCCCCTGAGCTCCATTTTTCAACTCGTTTTTTGTGAGCTGAACGCAAGTCCAAACTTTTGGTTCAGGACCTCTACTGGTTCCCGGTGGGTGGCTGAGACTTTGGTTCATTCTTCTTCCTGCCGGGAAATTAGAGTGACTTGTGCCCATCCAAATGCCTAACAGCTACTCTCTCATTGGTTCTCCCTCTTCCCTTTCATCCTCTGCCAAATTGGCAACCTGTGCGAACCAGGAGCTTAAAGGGGCTGTCTCTCCAAGTTGGGAGATTGATAGGAAAGCAGTTGGAAAGTCAAACCGGAGCACCAGGAGAGGGGCTCTTCGTTGAGTTTTAGAAACCTTTCGTATTCACAGTGTGTCCATTCTCTAGGTTTCCCGTACACGTTATAGCTGTAGTAATATTCCCTTCCACCTGGAGAGCTGGGACCCATGGAATGGGTGCCATGCATTATTGCTTTAAAGGGTCTGCATTTGCTCACCCAATCTCACCAACCCTCTCAGTCCCAAGTGTCCAGCCTTATGCCACATCCAGCTGTCATTGTAGATAGGGTCATTCCAGGTTGCATCAGAGACCCTGAAGGAATTGTAAAGAATTTCCCTGTTTCTTTGTTCTGTTTTTGAAATTCCTTTTTAGAGTGGGTTTGAGCTGATTCTCGCTGCCATGTTTATGCCAGTCTAGACGCACTTGATTCCCTTACGGAGACATATCAATACGTAGGTTTTAAGATTCTTACTAGCCAGATCTATTCCTCTGCGGGAAATATGGGGTTTTGAGTCCCTTTCACTGAGGAAGGTGTAGGTCTTGTCTATTCCATAGTTGGTTTTTGGAACGGTACCTGTGCTTATATCAAAGTCTGGTTTGATGCATCACCCCACCTCTCCTTCCCCCTTAAGCAGGCATAAGAGTGTTTTCTAAATGTGAGACTCTGTTCTCTTGCCTAACTCAGTTCATGTGTAGCCATGTTTACAGGATCTTCCTAAGTGATATCTTATGATAAGTTTCTTTTCCCGTGTGACTTCTTTCACTTAGAATCATCGTACCTGAATCCACTCATTTTGCTGCTACTGGTCTTATGACATTGATTTCGTGGCTGAGGGATATTCCATCGTACGTAAGTTCCACAATGTTTGGAACCATTTTTATATTTCCTGGGATATTTCAGGTGTACCCAGGTTGAGGTTCCTGTAAGCAGTGCAGCCCTCAATTTGGGGGTGGCTCTGTCTTATGGATTTTCAGTTTTCCCAAGGTATATTCCCTAGACTGGAAGTGCCCTTGGCTCTGTAGCTCTGTTGTTTACTTGTTTTAGGGGACACAATGCACTCCTCCAGTGAGGCAGTTGGCAACTTACATCCCGCCCATCAGCATAACAAGGCTCCCTGTTCTCCAGGGCCTGTCTTGCCTTTCTGGTTTTTACACATTTTGTGGATGTCCCTTTTGACCGGTGGGAAGTGATACTCCTTTGTAGTGCAGATTTGCATTGCCCGCTTGCTTGCTTGGCCAAAAAGGGCGTATGCGTTTTCTCCTGAATATATTCAGGAGAAAACGCATACGCCCTTTTTGGCCAAGTGCATCATTGTCGAAGTTGTGCCCCTCTTCCTGTGCTTTACAGGCGATTCCAACGTACCTCTTGAAATCTGTTTCCTGCTATTCTGCCTCGCTTTCAAGTCCGCCTCGTTGCCTTCCCTCAACAGATTTTTGGACGATAGTTGGCCTTGATTACTCTGCCAGTTTGTGAATTGCTGTGCCCCTGAGCTCCATTTTTCAACTCGTTTTTTGTGAGCTGAACGCAAGTCCAAACTTTTGGTTCAGGACGTCTACTGGTTCCCGGTGGGTGGCTGAGACTTTGGTTCATTCTTCTTCCTGCCGGGAAATTAGAGTGACATGTGCCCATCCAAATGCCTAACAGCTACTCTCTCATTGGTTCTCCCTCTTCCCTTTCATCCTCTGCCAAATTGGCAACCTGTGCGAACCAGGAGCTTAAAGGGGCTGTCTCTCCAAGTTGGGAGATTGATAGGAAAGCAGTTGGAAAGTCAAACCGGAGCACCAGGAGAGGGGCTCTTCGTTGAGTTTTAGAAACCTTTCGTATTCACAGTGTGTCCATTCTCTAGGTTTCCCGTACACGTTATAGCTGTAGTAATATTCCCTTCCACCTGGAGAGCTGGGACCCATGGAATGGGTGCCATGCATTATTGCTTTAAAGGGTCTGCATTTGCTCACCCAATCTCACCAATCCTCTCAGTCCCAAGTGTCCAGCCTTATGCCACATCCAGCTGTCATTGTAGATAGGGTCATTCCAGGTTGCATCAGAGACCCTGAAGGAATTGTAAAGAATTTCCCTGTTTCTTTGTTCTGTTTTTGAAATTCCTTTTTAGAGTGGGTTTGAGCTGATTCTCGCTGCCATGTTTATGCCAGTCTAGACGCACTTGATTCCCTTACGGAGACATATCAATACGTAGGTTTTAAGATTCTTACTAGCCAGATCTATTCCTCTGCGGGAAATATGGGGTTTTGAGTCCCTTTCACTGAGGAAGGTGTAGGTCTTGTCTATTCCATAGTTGGTTTTTGGAACGGTACCTGTGCTTATATCAAAGTCTGGTTTGATGCATCACCCCACCTCTCCTTCCCCCTTAAGCAGGCATAAGAGTGTTTTCTAAATGTGAGACTCTGTTCTCTTGCCTAACTCAGTTCATGTGTAGCCATGTTTACAGGATCTTCCTAAGTGATATCTTATGATAAGTTTCTTTTCCCGTGTGACTTCTTTCACTTAGAATCATCGTACCTGAATCCACTCATTTTGCTGCTACTGGTCTTATGACATTGATTTCGTGGCTGAGGGATATTCCATCGTACGTAAGTTCCACAATGTTTGGAACCATTTTTATATTTCCTGGGATATTTCAGGTGTACCCAGGTTGAGGTTCCTGTAAGCAGTGCAGCCCTCAATTTGGGGGTGGCTCTGTCTTATGGATTTTCAGTTTTCCCAAGGTATATTCCCTAGACTGGAAGTGCCCTTGGCTCTGTAGCTCTGTTGTTTACTTGTTTTAGGGGACACAATGCACTCCTCCAGTGAGGCAGTTGGCAACTTACATCCCGCCCATCAGCATAACAAGGCTCCCTGTTCTCCAGGGCCTGTCTTGCCTTTCTGGTTTTTACACATTTTGTGGATGTCCCTTTTGACCGGTGGGAAGTGATACTCCTTTGTAGTGCAGATTTGCATTGCCCGCTTGCTTGCTTGGCCAAAAAGGGCGTATGCGTTTTCTCCTGAATATATTCAGGAGAAAACGCATACGCCCTTTTTGGCCAAGTGCATCATTGTCGAAGTTGTGCCCCTCTTCCTGTGCTTTACAGGCGATTCCAACGTACCTCTTGAAATCTGTTTCCTTCTATTCTGCCTCGCTTTCAAGTCCGCCTCGTTGCCTTCCCTCAACAGATTTTTGGACGATAGTTGGCCTTGATTACTCTGCCAGTTTCTGAATTGCTGTGCCCCTGAGCTCCATTTTTCAACTCGTTTTTTGTGAGCTGAACGCAAGTCCAAACTTTTGGTTCAGGACCTCTACTGGTTCCCGGTGGGTGGCTGAGACTTTGGTTCATTCTTCTTCCTGCCGGGAAATTAGAGTGACTTGTGCCCATCCAAATGCCTAACAGCTACTCTCTCATTGGTTCTCCCTCTTCCCTTTCATCCTCTGCCAAATTGGCAACCTGTGCGAACCAGGAGGTTAAAGGGGCTGTCTCTCCAAGTTGGGAGATTGATAGGAAAGCAGTTGGAAAGTCAAACCGGAGCACCAGGAGAGGGGCTCTTCGTTGAGTTTTAGAAACCTTTCGTATTCACAGTGTGTCCATTCTCTAGGTTTCCCGTACACGTTATAGCTGTAGTAATATTCCCTTCCACCTGGAGAGCTGGGACCCATGGAATGGGTGCCATGCATTATTGCTTTAAAGGGTCTGCATTTGCTCACCCAATCTCACCAATCCTCTCAGTCCCAAGTGTCCAGCCTTATGCCACATCCAGCTGTCATTGTAGATAGGGTCATTCCAGGTTGCATCAGAGACCCTGAAGGAATTGTAAAGAATTTCCCTGTTTCTTTGTTCTGTTTTTGAAATTCCTTTTTAGAGTGGGTTTGAGCTGATTCTCGCTGCCATGTTTATGCCAGTCTAGACGCACTTGATTCCCTTACGGAGACATATCAATACGTAGGTTTTAAGATTCTTAGTAGCCAGATCTATTCCTCTGCGGGAAATATGGGGTTTTGAGTCCCTTTCACTGAGGAAGGTGTAGGTCTTGTCTATTCCATAGTTGGTTTTTGGAACGGTACCTGTGCTTATATCAAAGTCTGGTTTGATGCATCACCCCACCTCTCCTTCCCCCTTAAGCAGGCATAAGAGTGTTTTCTAAATGTGAGACTCTGTTCTCTTGCCTAACTCAGTTCATGTGTAGCCATGTTTACAGGATCTTCCTAAGTGATATCTTATGATAAGTTTCTTTTCCCGTGTGACTTCTTTCACTTAGAATCATCGTACCTGAATCCACTCATTTTGCTGCTACTGGTCTTATGACATTGATTTCGTGGCTGAGGGATATTCCATCGTACGTAAGTTCCACAATGTTTGGAACCATTTTTATATTTCCTGGGATATTTCAGGTGTACCCAGGTTGAGGTTCCTGTAAGCAGTGCAGCCCTCAATTTGGGGGTGGCTCTGTCTTATGGATTTTCAGTTTTCCCAAGGTATATTCCCTAGACTGGAAGTGCCCTTGGCTCTGTAGCTCTGTTGTTTACTTGTTTTAGGGGACACAATGCACTCCTCCAGTGAGGCAGTTGGCAACTTACATCCCGCCCATCAGCATAACAAGGCTCCCTGTTCTCCAGGGCCTGTCTTGCCTTTCTGGTTTTTACACATTTTGTGGATGTCCCTTTTGACCGGTGGGAAGTGATACTCCTTTGTTGTGCAGATTTGCATTGCCCGCTTGCTTGCTTGGCCAAAAAGGGCATATGCGTTTTCTCCTGAATATATTCAGGAGAAAACGCATACGCCCTTTTTGGCCAAGTGCATCATTGTCGAAGTTGTGCCCCTCTTCCTGTGCTTTACAGGCGATTCCAACGTACCTCTTGAAATCTGTTTCCTGCTATTCTGCCTCGCTTTCAAGTCCGCCTCGTTGCCTTCCCTCAACAGATTTTTGGACGATAGTTGGCCTTGATTACTCTGCCAGTTTGTGAATTGCTGTGCCCCTGAGCTCCATTTTTCAACTCGTTTTTTGTGAGCTGAACGCAAGTCCAAACTTTTGGTTCAGGACCTCTACTGGTTCCCGGTGGGTGGCTGAGACTTTGGTTCATTCTTCTTCCTGCCGGGAAATTAGAGTGACTTGTGCCCATCCAAATGCCTAACAGCTACTCTCTCATTGGTTCTCCCTCTTCCCTTTCATCCTCTGCCAAATTGGCAACCTGTGCGAACCAGGAGCTTAAAGGGGCTGTCTCTCCAAGTTGGGAGATTGATAGGAAAGCAGTTGGAAAGTCAAACCGGAGCACCAGGAGAGGGGCTCTTCGTTGAGTTTTAGAAACCTTTCGTATTCACAGTGTGTCCATTCTCTAGGTTTCCCGTACACGTTATAGCTGTAGTAATATTCCCTTCCACCTGGAGAGCTGGGACCCATGGAATGGGTGCCATGCATTATTGCTTTAAAGGGTCTGCATTTGCTCACCCAATCTCACCAACCCTCTCAGTCCCAAGTGTCCAGCCTTATGCCACATCCAGCTGTCATTGTAGATAGGGTCATTCCAGGTTGCATCAGAGACCCTGAAGGAATTGTAAAGAATTTCCCTGTTTCTTTGTTCTGTTTTTGAAATTCCTTTTTAGAGTGGGTTTGAGCTGATTCTCGCTGCCATGTTTATGCCAGTCTAGACGCACTTGATTCCCTTACGGAGACATATCAATACGTAGGTTTTAAGATTCTTACTAGCCAGATCTATTCCTCTGCGGGAAATATGGGGTTTTGAGTCCCTTTCACTGAGGAAGGTGTAGGTCTTGTCTATTCCATAGTTGGTTTTTGGAACGGTACCTGTGCTTATATCAAAGTCTGGTTTGATGCATCACCCCACCTCTCCTTCCCCCTTAAGCAGGCATAAGAGTGTTTTCTAAATGTGAGACTCTGTTCTCTTGCCTAACTCAGTTCATGTGTAGCCATGTTTACAGGATCTTCCTAAGTGATATCTTATGATAAGTTTCTTTTCCCGTGTGACTTCTTTCACTTAGAATCATCGTACCTGAATCCACTCATTTTGCTGCTACTGGTCTTATGACATTGATTTCGTGGCTGAGGGATATTCCATCGTACGTAAGTTCCACAATGTTTGGAACCATTTTTATATTTCCTGGGATATTTCAGGTGTACCCAGGTTGAGGTTCCTGTAAGCAGTGCAGCCCTCAATTTGGGGGTGGCTCTGTCTTATGGATTTTCAGTTTTCCCAAGGTATATTCCCTAGACTGGAAGTGCCCTTGGCTCTGTAGCTCTGTTGTTTACTTGTTTTAGGGGACACAATGCACTCCTCCAGTGAGGCAGTTGGCAACTTACATCCCGCCCATCAGCATAACAAGGCTCCCTGTTCTCCAGGGCCTGTCTTGCCTTTCTGGTTTTTACACATTTTGTGGATGTCCCTTTTGACCGGTGGGAAGTGATACTCCTTTGTAGTGCAGATTTGCATTGCCCGCTTGCTTGCTTGGCCAAAAAGGGCGTATGCGTTTTCTCCTGAATATATTCAGGAGAAAACGCATACGCCCTTTTTGGCCAAGTGCATCATTGTCGAAGTTGTGCCCCTCTTCCTGTGCTTTACAGGCGATTCCAACGTACCTCTTGAAATCTGTTTCCTGCTATTCTGCCTCGCTTTCAAGTCCGCCTCGTTGCCTTCCCTCAACAGATTTTTGGACGATAGTTGGCCTTGATTACTCTGCCAGTTTGTGAATTGCTGTGCCCCTGAGCTCCATTTTTCAACTCGTTTTTTGTGAGCTGAACGCAAGTCCAAACTTTTGGTTCAGGACGTCTACTGGTTCCCGGTGGGTGGCTGAGACTTTGGTTCATTCTTCTTCCTGCCGGGAAATTAGAGTGACATGTGCCCATCCAAATGCCTAACAGCTACTCTCTCATTGGTTCTCCCTCTTCCCTTTCATCCTCTGCCAAATTGGCAACCTGTGCGAACCAGGAGCTTAAAGGGGCTGTCTCTCCAAGTTGGGAGATTGATAGGAAAGCAGTTGGAAAGTCAAACCGGAGCACCAGGAGAGGGGCTCTTCGTTGAGTTTTAGAAACCTTTCGTATTCACAGTGTGTCCATTCTCTAGGTTTCCCGTACACGTTATAGCTGTAGTAATATTCCCTTCCACCTGGAGAGCTGGGACCCATGGAATGGGTGCCATGCATTATTGCTTTAAAGGGTCTGCATTTGCTCACCCAATCTCACCAATCCTCTCAGTCCCAAGTGTCCAGCCTTATGCCACATCCAGCTGTCATTGTAGATAGGGTCATTCCAGGTTGCATCAGAGACCCTGAAGGAATTGTAAAGAATTTCCCTGTTTCTTTGTTCTGTTTTTGAAATTCCTTTTTAGAGTGGGTTTGAGCTGATTCTCGCTGCCATGTTTATGCCAGTCTAGACGCACTTGATTCCCTTACGGAGACATATCAATACGTAGGTTTTAAGATTCTTACTAGCCAGATCTATTCCTCTGCGGGAAATATGGGGTTTTGAGTCCCTTTCACTGAGGAAGGTGTAGGTCTTGTCTATTCCATAGTTGGTTTTTGGAACGGTACCTGTGCTTATATCAAAGTCTGGTTTGATGCATCACCCCACCTCTCCTTCCCCCTTAAGCAGGCATAAGAGTGTTTTCTAAATGTGAGACTCTGTTCTCTTGCCTAACTCAGTTCATGTGTAGCCATGTTTACAGGATCTTCCTAAGTGATATCTTATGATAAGTTTCTTTTCCCGTGTGACTTCTTTCACTTAGAATCATCGTACCTGAATCCACTCATTTTGCTGCTACTGGTCTTATGACATTGATTTCGTGGCTGAGGGATATTCCATCGTACGTAAGTTCCACAATGTTTGGAACCATTTTTATATTTCCTGGGATATTTCAGGTGTACCCAGGTTGAGGTTCCTGTAAGCAGTGCAGCCCTCAATTTGGGGGTGGCTCTGTCTTATGGATTTTCAGTTTTCCCAAGGTATATTCCCTAGACTGGAAGTGCCCTTGGCTCTGTAGCTCTGTTGTTTACTTGTTTTAGGGGACACAATGCACTCCTCCAGTGAGGCAGTTGGCAACTTACATCCCGCCCATCAGCATAACAAGGCTCCCTGTTCTCCAGGGCCTGTCTTGCCTTTCTGGTTTTTACACATTTTGTGGATGTCCCTTTTGACCGGTGGGAAGTGATACTCCTTTGTTGTGCAGATTTGCATTGCCCGCTTGCTTGCTTGGCCAAAAAGGGCATATGCGTTTTCTCCTGAATATATTCAGGAGAAAACGCATACGCCCTTTTTGGCCAAGTGCATCATTGTCGAAGTTGTGCCCCTCTTCCTGTGCTTTACAGGCGATTCCAACGTACCTCTTGAAATCTGTTTCCTGCTATTCTGCCTCGCTTTCAAGTCCGCCTCGTTGCCTTCCCTCAACAGATTTTTGGACGATAGTTGGCCTTGATTACTCTGCCAGTTTGTGAATTGCTGTGCCCCTGAGCTCCATTTTTCAACTCGTTTTTTGTGAGCTGAACGCAAGTCCAAACTTTTGGTTCAGGACCTCTACTGGTTCCCGGTGGGTGGCTGAGACTTTGGTTCATTCTTCTTCCTGCCGGGAAATTAGAGTGACTTGTGCCCATCCAAATGCCTAACAGCTACTCTCTCATTGGTTCTCCCTCTTCCCTTTCATCCTCTGCCAAATTGGCAACCTGTGCGAACCAGGAGCTTAAAGGGGCTGTCTCTCCAAGTTGGGAGATTGATAGGAAAGCAGTTGGAAAGTCAAACCGGAGCACCAGGAGAGGGGCTCTTCGTTGAGTTTTAGAAACCTTTCGTATTCACAGTGTGTCCATTCTCTAGGTTTCCCGTACACGTTATAGCTGTAGTAATATTCCCTTCCACCTGGAGAGCTGGGACCCATGGAATGGGTGCCATGCATTATTGCTTTAAAGGGTCTGCATTTGCTCACCCAATCTCACCAATCCTCTCAGTCCCAAGTGTCCAGCCTTATGCCACATCCAGCTGTCATTGTAGATAGGGTCATTCCAGGTTGCATCAGAGACCCTGAAGGAATTGTAAAGAATTTCCCTGTTTCTTTGTTCTGTTTTTGAAATTCCTTTTTAGAGTGGGTTTGAGCTGATTCTCGCTGCCATGTTTATGCCAGTCTAGACGCACTTGATTCCCTTACGGAGACATATCAATACGTAGGTTTTAAGATTCTTACTAGCCAGATCTATTCCTCTGCGGGAAATATGGGGTTTTGAGTCCCTTTCACTGAGGAAGGTGTAGGTCTTGTCTATTCCATAGTTGGTTTTTGGAACGGTACCTGTGCTTATATCAAAGTCTGGTTTGATGCATCACCCCACCTCTCCTTCCCCCTTAAGCAGGCATAAGAGTGTTTTCTAAATGTGAGACTCTGTTCTCTTGCCTAACTCAGTTCATGTGTAGCCATGTTTACAGGATCTTCCTAAGTGATATCTTATGATAAGTTTCTTTTCCCGTGTGACTTCTTTCACTTAGAATCATCGTACCTGAATCCACTCATTTTGCTGCTACTGGTCTTATGACATTGATTTCGTGGCTGAGGGATATTCCATCGTACGTAAGTTCCACAATGTTTGGAACCATTTTTATATTTCCTGGGATATTTCAGGTGTACCCAGGTTGAGGTTCCTGTAAGCAGTGCAGCCCTCAATTTGGGGGTGGCTCTGTCTTATGGATTTTCAGTTTTCCCAAGGTATATTCCCTAGACTGGAAGTGCCCTTGGCTCTGTAGCTCTGTTGTTTACTTGTTTTAGGGGACACAATGCACTCCTCCAGTGAGGCAGTTGGCAACTTACATCCCGCCCATCAGCATAACAAGGCTCCCTGTTCTCCAGGGCCTGTCTTGCCTTTCTGGTTTTTACACATTTTGTGGATGTCCCTTTTGACCGGTGGGAAGTGATACTCCTTTGTAGTGCAGATTTGCATTGCCCGCTTGCTTGCTTGGCCAAAAAGGGCGTATGCGTTTTCTCCTGAATATATTCAGGAGAAAACGCATACGCCCTTTTTGGCCAAGTGCATCATTGTCGAAGTTGTGCCCCTCTTCCTGTGCTTTACAGGCGATTCCAACGTACCTCTTGAAATCTGTTTCCTGCTATTCTGCCTCGCTTTCAAGTCCGCCTCGTTGCCTTCCCTCAACAGATTTTTGGACGATAGTTGGCCTTGATTACTCTGCCAGTTTGTGAATTGCTGTGCCCCTGAGCTCCATTTTTCAACTCGTTTTTTGTGAGCTGAACGCAAGTCCAAACTTTTGGTTCAGGACGTCTACTGGTTCCCGGTGGGTGGCTGAGACTTTGGTTCATTCTTCTTCCTGCCGGGAAATTAGAGTGACATGTGCCCATCCAAATGCCTAACAGCTACTCTCTCATTGGTTCTCCCTCTTCCCTTTCATCCTCTGCCAAATTGGCAACCTGTGCGAACCAGGAGCTTAAAGGGGCTGTCTCTCCAAGTTGGGAGATTGATAGGAAAGCAGTTGGAAAGTCAAACCGGAGCACCAGGAGAGGGGCTCTTCGTTGAGTTTTAGAAACCTTTCGTATTCACAGTGTGTCCATTCTCTAGGTTTCCCGTACACGTTATAGCTGTAGTAATATTCCCTTCCACCTGGAGAGCTGGGACCCATGGAATGGGTGCCATGCATTATTGCTTTAAAGGGTCTGCATTTGCTCACCCAATCTCACCAATCCTCTCAGTCCCAAGTGTCCAGCCTTATGCCACATCCAGCTGTCATTGTAGATAGGGTCATTCCAGGTTGCATCAGAGACCCTGAAGGAATTGTAAAGAATTTCCCTGTTTCTTTGTTCTGTTTTTGAAATTCCTTTTTAGAGTGGGTTTGAGCTGATTCTCGCTGCCATGTTTATGCCAGTCTAGACGCACTTGATTCCCTTACGGAGACATATCAATACGTAGGTTTTAAGATTCTTACTAGCCAGATCTATTCCTCTGCGGGAAATATGGGGTTTTGAGTCCCTTTCACTGAGGAAGGTGTAGGTCTTGTCTATTCCATAGTTGGTTTTTGGAACGGTACCTGTGCTTATATCAAAGTCTGGTTTGATGCATCACCCCACCTCTCCTTCCCCCTTAAGCAGGCATAAGAGTGTTTTCTAAATGTGAGACTCTGTTCTCTTGCCTAACTCAGTTCATGTGTAGCCATGTTTACAGGATCTTCCTAAGTGATATCTTATGATAAGTTTCTTTTCCCGTGTGACTTCTTTCACTTAGAATCATCGTACCTGAATCCACTCATTTTGCTGCTACTGGTCTTATGACATTGATTTCGTGGCTGAGGGATATTCCATCGTACGTAAGTTCCACAATGTTTGGAACCATTTTTATATTTCCTGGGATATTTCAGGTGTACCCAGGTTGAGGTTCCTGTAAGCAGTGCAGCCCTCAATTTGGGGGTGGCTCTGTCTTATGGATTTTCAGTTTTCCCAAGGTATATTCCCTAGACTGGAAGTGCCCTTGGCTCTGTAGCTCTGTTGTTTACTTGTTTTAGGGGACACAATGCACTCCTCCAGTGAGGCAGTTGGCAACTTACATCCCGCCCATCAGCATAACAAGGCTCCCTGTTCTCCAGGGCCTGTCTTGCCTTTCTGGTTTTTACACATTTTGTGGATGTCCCTTTTGACCGGTGGGAAGTGATACTCCTTTGTAGTGCAGATTTGCATTGCCCGCTTGCTTGCTTGGCCAAAAAGGGCGTATGCGTTTTCTCCTGAATATATTCAGGAGAAAACGCATACGCCCTTTTTGGCCAAGTGCATCATTGTCGAAGTTGTGCCCCTCTTCCTGTGCTTTACAGGCGATTCCAACGTACCTCTTGAAATCTGTTTCCTGCTATTCTGCCTCGCTTTCAAGTCCGCCTCGTTGCCTTCCCTCAACAGATTTTTGGACGATAGTTGGCCTTGATTACTCTGCCAGTTTGTGAATTGCTGTGCCCCTGAGCTCCATTTTTCAACTCGTTTTTTTGAGCTGAACGCAAGTCCAAACTTTTGGTTCAGGACGTCTACTGGTTCCCGGTGGGTGGCTGAGACTTTGGTTCATTCTTCTTCCTGCCGGGAAATTAGAGTGACATGTGCCCATCCAAATGCCTAACAGCTACTCTCTCATTGGTTCTCCCTCTTCCCTTTCATCCTCTGCCAAATTGGCAACCTGTGCGAACCAGGAGCTTAAAGGGGCTGTCTCTCCAAGTTGGGAGATTGATAGGAAAGCAGTTGGAAAGTCAAACCGGAGCACCAGGAGAGGGGCTCTTCGTTGAGTTTTAGAAACCTTTCGTATTCACAGTGTGTCCATTCTCTAGGTTTCCCGTACACGTTATAGCTGTAGTAATATTCCCTTCCACCTGGAGAGCTGGGACCCATGGAATGGGTGCCATGCATTATTGCTTTAAAGGGTCTGCATTTGCTCACCCAATCTCACCAATCCTCTCAGTCCCAAGTGTCCAGCCTTATGCCACATCCAGCTGTCATTGTAGATAGGGTCATTCCAGGTTGCATCAGAGACCCTGAAGGAATTGTAAAGAATTTCCCTGTTTCTTTGTTCTGTTTTTGAAATTCCTTTTTAGAGTGGGTTTGAGCTGATTCTCGCTGCCATGTTTATGCCAGTCTAGACGCACTTGATTCCCTTACGGAGACATATCAATACGTAGGTTTTAAGATTCTTACTAGCCAGATCTATTCCTCTGCGGGAAATATGGGGTTTTGAGTCCCTTTCACTGAGGAAGGTGTAGGTCTTGTCTATTCCATAGTTGGTTTTTGGAACGGTACCTGTGCTTATATCAAAGTCTGGTTTGATGCATCACCCCACCTCTCCTTCCCCCTTAAGCAGGCATAAGAGTGTTTTCTAAATGTGAGACTCTGTTCTCTTGCCTAACTCAGTTCATGTGTAGCCATGTTTACAGGATCTTCCTAAGTGATATCTTATGATAAGTTTCTTTTCCCGTGTGACTTCTTTCACTTAGAATCATCGTACCTGAATCCACTCATTTTGCTGCTACTGGTCTTATGACATTGATTTCGTGGCTGAGGGATATTCCATCGTACGTAAGTTCCACAATGTTTGGAACCATTTTTATATTTCCTGGGATATTTCAGGTGTACCCAGGTTGAGGTTCCTGTAAGCAGTGCAGCCCTCAATTTGGGGGTGGCTCTGTCTTATGGATTTTCAGTTTTCCCAAGGTATATTCCCTAGACTGGAAGTGCCCTTGGCTCTGTAGCTCTGTTGTTTACTTGTTTTAGGGGACACAATGCACTCCTCCAGTGAGGCAGTTGGCAACTTACATCCCGCCCATCAGCATAACAAGGCTCCCTGTTCTCCAGGGCCTGTCTTGCCTTTCTGGTTTTTACACATTTTGTGGATGTCCCTTTTGACCGGTGGGAAGTGATACTCCTTTGTAGTGCAGATTTGCATTGCCCGCTTGCTTGCTTGGCCAAAAAGGGCGTATGCGTTTTCTCCTGAATATATTCAGGAGAAAACGCATACGCCCTTTTTGGCCAAGTGCATCATTGTCGAAGTTGTGCCCCTCTTCCTGTGCTTTACAGGCGATTCCAACGTACCTCTTGAAATCTGTTTCCTGCTATTCTGCCTCGCTTTCAAGTCCGCCTCGTTGCCTTCCCTCAACAGATTTTTGGACGATAGTTGGCCTTGATTACTCTGCCAGTTTGTGAATTGCTGTGCCCCTGAGCTCCATTTTTCAACTCGTTTTTTGTGAGCTGAACGCAAGTCCAAACTTTTGGTTCAGGACGTCTACTGGTTCCCGGTGGGTGGCTGAGACTTTGGTTCATTCTTCTTCCTGCCGGGAAATTAGAGTGACATGTGCCCATCCAAATGCCTAACAGCTACTCTCTCATTGGTTCTCCCTCTTCCCTTTCATCCTCTGCCAAATTGGCAACCTGTGCGAACCAGGAGCTTAAAGGGGCTGTCTCTCCAAGTTGGGAGATTGATAGGAAAGCAGTTGGAAAGTCAAACCGGAGCACCAGGAGAGGGGCTCTTCGTTGAGTTTTAGAAACCTTTCGTATTCACAGTGTGTCCATTCTCTAGGTTTTCCGTACACGTTATAGCTGTAGTAATATTCCCTTCCACCTGGAGAGCTGGGACCCATGGAATGGGTGCCATGCATTATTGCTTTAAAGGGTCTGCATTTGCTCACCCAATCTCACCAATCCTCTCAGTCCCAAGTGTCCAGCCTTATGCCACATCCAGCTGTCATTGTAGATAGGGTCATTCCAGGTTGCATCAGAGACCCTGAAGGAATTGTAAAGAATTTCCCTGTTTCTTTGTTCTGTTTTTGAAATTCCTTTTTAGAGTGGGTTTGGGCTGATTCTCGCTGCCATGTTTATGCCAGTCTAGACGCACTTGATTCCCTTACGGAGACATATCAATACGTAGGTTTTAAGATTCTTACTAGCCAGATCTATTCCTCTGCGGGAAATATGGGGTTTTGAGTCCCTTTCACTGAGGAAGGTGTAGGTCTTGTCTATTCCATAGTTGGTTTTTGGAACGGTACCTGTGCTTATATCAAAGTCTGGTTTGATGCATCACCCCACCTCTCCTTCCCCCTTAAGCAGGCATAAGAGTGTTTTCTAAATGTGAGACTCTGTTCTCTTGCCTAACTCAGTTCATGTGTAGCCATGTTTACAGGATCTTCCTAAGTGATATCTTATGATAAGTTTCTTTTCCCGTGTGACTTCTTTCACTTAGAATCATCGTACCTGAATCCACTCATTTTGCTGCTACTGGTCTTATGACATTGATTTCGTGGCTGAGGGATATTCCATCGTACGTAAGTTCCACAATGTTTGGAACCATTTTTATATTTCCTGGGATATTTCAGGTGTACCCAGGTTGAGGTTCCTGTAAGCAGTGCAGCCCTCAATTTGGGGGTGGCTCTGTCTTATGGATTTTCAGTTTTCCCAAGGTATATTCCCTAGACTGGAAGTGCCCTTGGCTCTGTAGCTCTGTTGTTTACTTGTTTTAGGGGACACAATGCACTCCTCCAGTGAGGCAGTTGGCAACTTACATCCCGCCCATCAGCATAACAAGGCTCCCTGTTCTCCAGGGCCTGTCTTGCCTTTCTGGTTTTTACACATTTTGTGGATGTCCCTTTTGACCGGTGGGAAGTGATACTCCTTTGTAGTGCAGATTTGCATTGCCCGCTTGCTTGCTTGGCCAAAAAGGGCGTATGCGTTTTCTCCTGAATATATTCAGGAGAAAACGCATACGCCCTTTTTGGCCAAGTGCATCATTGTCGAAGTTGTGCCCCTCTTCCTGTGCTTTACAGGCGATTCCAACGTACCTCTTGAAATCTGTTTCCTGCTATTCTGCCTCGCTTTCAAGTCCGCCTCGTTGCCTTCCCTCAACAGATTTTTGGACGATAGTTGGCCTTGATTACTCTGCCAGTTTGTGAATTGCTGTGCCCCTGAGCTCCATTTTTCAACTCGTTTTTTGTGAGCTGAACGCAAGTCCAAACTTTTGGTTCAGGACCTCTACTGGTTCCCGGTGGGTGGCTGAGACTTTGGTTCATTCTTCTTCCTGCCGGGAAATTAGAGTGACTTGTGCCCATCCAAATGCCTAACAGCTACTCTCTCATTGGTTCTCCCTCTTCCCTTTCATCCTCTGCCAAATTGGCCACCTGTGCGAACCAGGAGCTTAAAGGGGCTGTCTCTCCAAGTTGGGAGATTGATAGGAAAGCAGTTGGAAAGTCAAACCGGAGCACCAGGAGAGGGGCTCTTCGTTGAGTTTTAGAAACCTTTCGTATTCACAGTGTGTCCATTCTCTAGGTTTCCCGTACACGTTATAGCTGTAGTAATATTCCCTTCCACCTGGAGAGCTGGGACCCATGGAATGGGTGCCATGCATTATTGCTTTAAAGGGTCTGCATTTGCTCACCCAATCTCACCAATCCTCTCAGTCCCAAGTGTCCAGCCTTATGCCACATCCAGCTGTCATTGTAGATAGGGTCATTCCAGGTTGCATCAGAGACCCTGAAGGAATTGTAAAGAATTTCCCTGTTTCTTTGTTCTGTTTTTGAAATTCCTTTTTAGAGTGGGTTTGAGCTGATTCTCGCTGCCATGTTTATGCCAGTCTAGACGCACTTGATTCCCTTACGGAGACATATCAATACGTAGGTTTTAAGATTCTTACTAGCCAGATCTATTCCTCTGCGGGAAATATGGGGTTTTGAGTCCCTTTCACTGAGGAAGGTGTAGGTCTTGTCTATTCCATAGTTGGTTTTTGGAACGGTACCTGTGCTTATATCAAAGTCTGGTTTGATGCATCACCCCACCTCTCCTTCCCCCTTAAGCAGGCATAAGAGTGTTTTCTAAATGTGAGACTCTGTTCTCTTGCCTAACTCAGTTCATGTGTAGCCATGTTTACAGGATCTTCCTAAGTGATATCTTATGATAAGTTTCTTTTCCCGTGTGACTTCTTTCACTTAGAATCATCGTACCTGAATCCACTCATTTTGCTGCTACTGGTCTTATGACATTGATTTCGTGGCTGAGGGATATTCCATCGTACGTAAGTTCCACAATGTTTGGAACCATTTTTATATTTCCTGGGATATTTCAGGTGTACCCAGGTTGAGGTTCCTGTAAGCAGTGCAGCCCTCAATTTGGGGGTGGCTCTGTCTTATGGATTTTCAGTTTTCCCAAGGTATATTCCCTAGACTGGAAGTGCCCTTGGCTCTGTAGCTCTGTTGTTTACTTGTTTTAGGGGACACAATGCACTCCTCCAGTGAGGCAGTTGGCAACTTACATCCCGCCCATCAGCATAACAAGGCTCCCTGTTCTCCAGGGCCTGTCTTGCCTTTCTGGTTTTTACACATTTTGTGGATGTCCCTTTTGACCGGTGGGAAGTGATACTCCTTTGTAGTGCAGATTTGCATTGCCCGCTTGCTTGCTTGGCCAAAAAGGGCGTATGCGTTTTCTCCTGAATATATTCAGGAGAAAACGCATACGCCCTTTTTGGCCAAGTGCATCATTGTCGAAGTTGTGCCCCTCTTCCTGTGCTTTACAGGCGATTCCAACGTACCTCTTGAAATCTGTTTCCTGCTATTCTGCCTCGCTTTCAAGTCCGCCTCGTTGCCTTCCCTCAACAGATTTTTGGACGATAGTTGGCCTTGATTACTCTGCCAGTTTGTGAATTGCTGTGCCCCTGAGCTCCATTTTTCAACTCGTTTTTTGTGAGCTGAACGCAAGTCCAAACTTTTGGTTCAGGACGTCTACTGGTTCCCGGTGGGTGGCTGAGACTTTGGTTCATTCTTCTTCCTGCCGGGAAATTAGAGTGACTTGTGCCCATCCAAATGCCTAACAGCTACTCTCTCATTGGTTCTCCCTCTTCCCTTTCATCCTCTGCCAAATTGGCAACCTGTGCGAACCAGGAGCTTAAAGGGGCTGTCTCTCCAAGTTGGGAGATTGATAGGAAAGCAGTTGGAAAGTCAAACCGGAGCACCAGGAGAGGGGCTCTTCGTTGAGTTTTAGAAACCTTTCGTATTCACAGTGTGTCCATTCTCTAGGTTTCCCGTACACGTTATAGCTGTAGTAATATTCCCTTCCACCTGGAGAGCTGGGACCCATGGAATGGGTGCCATGCATTATTGCTTTAAAGGGTCTGCATTTGCTCACCCAATCTCACCAATCCTCTCAGTCCCAAGTGTCCAGCCTTATGCCACATCCAGCTGTCATTGTAGATAGGGTCATTCCAGGTTGCATCAGAGACCCTGAAGGAATTGTAAAGAATTTCCCTGTTTCATTGTTCTCTTTTTGAAATTCCTTTTTAGAGTGGGTTTGAGCTGATTCTCGCTGCCATGTTTATGCCAGTCTAGACGCACTTGATTCCCTTACGGAGACATATCAATACGTAGGTTTTAAGATTCTTACTAGCCAGATCTATTCCTCTGTGGGAAATATGGGGTTTTGAGTCCCTTTCACTGAGGAAGGTGTAGGTCTTGTCTATTCCATAGTTGGTTTTTGGAACGGTACCTGTGCTTATATCAAAGTCTGGTTTGATGCATCACCCCACCTCTCCTTCCCCCTTAAGCAGGCATAAGAGTGTTTTCTAAATGTGAGACTCTGTTCTCTTGCCTAACTCAGTTCATGTGTAGCCATGTTTACAGGATCTTCCTAAGTGATATCTTATGATAAGTTTCTTTTCCCGTGTGACTTCTTTCACTTAGAATCATCGTACCTGAATCCACTCATTTTGCTGCTACTGGTCTTATGACATTGATTTCGTGGCTGAGGGATATTCCATCGTACGTAAGTTCCACAATGTTTGGAACCATTTTTATATTTCCTGGGATATTTCAGGTGTACCCAGGTTGAGGTTCCTGTAAGCAGTGCAGCCCTCAATTTGGGGGTGGCTCTGTCTTATGGATTTTCAGTTTTCCCAAGGTATATTCCCTAGACTGGAAGTGCACTTGGCTCTGTAGCTCTGTTGTTTACTTGTTTTAGGGGACACAATGCACTCCTCCAGTGAGGCAGTTGGCAACTTACATCCCGCCCATCAGCATAACAAGGCTCCCTGTTCTCCAGGGCCTGTCTTGCCTTTCTGGTTTTTACACATTTTGTGGATGTCCCTTTTGACCGGTGGGAAGTGATACTCCTTTGTTGTGCAGATTTGCATTGCCCGCTTGCTTGCTTGGCCAAAAAGGGCATATGCGTTTTCTCCTGAATATATTCAGGAGAAAACGCATACGCCCTTTTTGGCCAAGTGCATCATTGTCGAAGTTGTGCCCCTCTTCCTGTGCTTTACAGGCGATTCCAACGTACCTCTTGAAATCTGTTTCCTGCTATTCTGCCTCGCTTTCAAGTCCGCCTCGTTGCCTTCCCTCAACAGATTTTTGGACGATAGTTGGCCTTGATTACTCTGCCAGTTTGTGAATTGCTGTGCCCCTGAGCTCCATTTTTCAACTCGTTTTTTGTGAGCTGAACGCAAGTCCAAACTTTTGGTTCAGGACCTCTACTGGTTCCCGGTGGGTGGCTGAGACTTTGGTTCATTCTTCTTCCTGCCGGGAAATTAGAGTGATTTGTGCCCATCCAAATGCCTAACAGCTACTCTCTCATTGGTTCTCCCTCTTCCCTTTCATCCTCTGCCAAATTGGCAACCTGTGCGAACCAGGAGCTTAAAGGGGCTGTCTCTCCAAGTTGGGAGATTGATAGGAAAGCAGTTGGAAAGTCAAACCGGAGCACCAGGAGAGGGGCTCTTCGTTGAGTTTTAGAAACCTTTCGTATTCACAGTTTGTCCATTCTCTAGGTTTCCCGTACACGTTATAGCTGTAGTAATATTCCCTTCCACCTGGAGAGCTGGGACCCATGGAATGGGTGCCATGCATTATTGCTTTAAAGGGTCTGCATTTGCTCACCCAATCTGACCAATCCTCTCAGTCCCAAGTGTCCAGCCTTATGCCACATCCAGCTGTCATTGTAGATAGGGTCATTCCAGGTTGCATCAGAGACCCTGAAGGAATTGTAAAGAATTTCCCTGTTTCTTTGTTCTGTTTTTGAAATTCCTTTTTAGAGTGGGTTTGAGCTGATTCTCGCTGCCATGTTTATGCCAGTCTAGACGCACTTTATTCCCTTACGGAGACATATCAATACGTAGGTTTTAAGATTCTTACTAGCCAGATCTATTCCTCTGCGGGAAATATGGGGTTTTGAGTCCCTTTCACTGAGGAAGGTGTAGGTCTTGTCTATTCCATAGTTGGTTTTTAGAACGGTACCTGTGCTTATATCAAACTCTGGTTTGATGCATCACCCCACCTCTCCTTCCCCCTTAAGCAGGCATAAGAGTGTTTTCTAAATGTGAGACTCTGTTCTCTTGCCTAACTCAGTTCATGTGTAGCCATGTTTACAGGATCTTCCTAAGTGATATCTTATGATAAGTTTCTTTTCCCGTGTGACTTCTTTCACTTAGAATCATCGTACCTGAATCCACTCATTTTGCTGCTACTGGTCTTATGACCTTGATTTCGTGGCTGAGGGATATTCCATCGTACGTAAGTTCCACAATGTTTGGAACCATTTTTATATTTCCTGGGATATTTCAGGTGTACCCAGGTTGAGGTTCCTGTAAGCAGTGCAGCCCTCAATTTGGGGGTGGCTCTGTCTTATGGATTTTCAGTTTTCCCAAGGTATATTCCCTAGACTGGAAATGCCCTTGGCTCTGTAGCTCTGTTGTTTACTTGTTTTAGGGGACACAATGCACTCCTCCAGTGAGGCAGTTGGCAACTTACATCCCGCCCATCAGCATAACAAGGCTCCCTGTTCTCCAGGGCCTGTCTTGCCTTTCTGGTTTTTACACATTTTGTGGATGTCCCTTTTGACCGGTGGGAAGTGATACTCCTTTGTAGTGCAGATTTGCATTGCCTGCTTGCTTGCTTGGCCAAAAAGGGCGTATGCGTTTTCTCCTGAATATATTCAGGAGAAAACGCATACGCCCTTTTTGGCCAAGTGCATCATTGTCGAAGTTGTGCCCCCCTTCCTGTGCTTTACAGGCGATTCCAACGTACCTCTTGAAATCAGTTTCCTGCTATTCTGCCTCGCTTTCAAGTCCGCCTCGTTGCCTTCCCTCAACAGATTTTTGGACGATAGTTGGCCTTGATTACTCTGCCAGTTTGTGAATTGCTGTGCCCCTGAGCTCCATTTTTCAACTCGTTTTTTGTGAGCTGAACGCAAGTCCAAACTTTTGGTTCAGGACCTCTACTGGTTCCCGGTGGGTGGCTGAGACTTTGGTTCATTCTTCTTCCTGCCGGGAAATTAGAGTGACATGTGCCCATCCAAATGCCTAACAGCTACTCTCTCATTGGTTCTCCCTCTTCCCTTTCATCCTCTGCCAAATTGGCAACCTGTGCGAACCAGGAGCTTAAAGGGGCTGTCTCTCCAAGTTGGGAGATTGATAGGAAAGCAGTTGGAAAGTCAAACCGGAGCACCAGGAGAGGGGCTCTTCGTTGAGTTTTAGAAACCTTTCGTATTCACAGTGTGTCCATTTTCTAGGTTTCCCGTACACGTTATAGCTGTAGTAATATTCCCTTCCACCTGGAGAGCTGGGACCCATGGAATGGGTGCCATGCATTATTGCTTTAAAGGGTCTGCATTTGCTCACCCAATCTCACCAATCCTCTCAGTCCCAAGTGTCCAGCCTTATGCCACATCCAGCTGTCATTGTAGATAGGGTCATTCCAGGTTGCATCAGAGACCCTGAAGGAATTGTAAAGAATTTCCCTGTTTCTTTGTTCTGTTTTTGAAATTCCTTTTTAGAGTGGGTTTGAGCTGATTCTCGCTGCCATGTTTATGCCAGTCTAGACGCACTTGATTCCCTTATGGAGACATATCAATACGTAGGTTTTAAGATTCTTAGTAGCCAGATCTATTCCTCTGCGGGAAATATGGGGTTTTGAGTCCCTTTCACTGAGGAAGGTGTAGGTCTTGTCTATTCCATAGTTGGTTTTTGGAACGGTACCTGTGCTTATATCAAAGTCTGGTTTGATGCATCACCCCACCTCTCCTTCCCCCTTAAGCAGGCATAAGAGTGTTTTCTAAATGTGAGACTCTGTTCTCTTGCCTAACTCAGTTCATGTGTAGCCATGTTTACAGGATCTTCCTAAGTGATATCTTATGATAAGTTTCTTTTCCCGTGTGACTTCTTTCACTTAGAATCATCGTACCTGAATCCACTCATTTTGCTGCTACTGGTCTTATGACCTTGATTTAGTGGCTGAGGGATATTCCATCGTACGTAAGTTCCACAATGTTTGGAACCATTTTTATATTTCCTGGGATATTTCAGGTGTACCCAGGTTGAGGTTCCTGTAAGCAGTGCAGCCCTGAATTTGGGGGTGGCTCTGTCTTATGGATTTTCAGTTTTCCCAAGGTATATTCCCTAGACTGGAAGTGCCCTTGGCTCTGTAGCTCTGTTGTTTACTTGTTTTAGGGGACACAATGCACTCCTCCAGTGAGGCAGTTGGCAGCTTACATCCCGCCCATCAGCATAACAAGGCTCCCTATTCTCCAGGGCCTGTCTTGCCTTTCTGGTTTTTACACATTTTGTGGATGTCCCTTTTGACCGGTGGGAAGTGATACTCCTTTGTAGTGCAGATTTGCATTGCCCGCTTGCTTGCTTGGCCAAAAAGGGCGTATGCGTTTTCTCCTGAATATATTCAGGAGAAAACGCATACGCCCTTTTTGGCCAAGTGCATCATTGTCGAAGTTGTGCCCCTCTTCCTGTGCTTTACAGGCGATTCCAACGTACCTCTTGAAATCTGTTTCCTGCTATTCTGCCTCGCTTTCAAGTCCGCCTCGTTGCCTTCCCTCAACAGATTTTTGGACGATAGTTGGCCTTGATTACTCTGCCAGTTTGTGAATTGCTGTGCCCCTGAGCTCCATTTTTCAACTCGTTTTTTGTGAGCTGAACGCAAGTCCAAACTTTTGGTTCAGGACCTCTACTGGTTCCCGGAGGGTGGCTGAGACTTTGGTTCATTCTTCTTCCTGCCGGGAAATTAGAGTGACTTGTGCCCATCCAAATGCCTAACAGCTACTCTCTCATTGGTTCTCCCTCTTCCCTTTCATCCTCTGCCAAATTGGCAACCTGTGCGAACCAGGAGCTTAAAGGGGCTGTCTCTCCAAGTTGGGAGATTGATAGGAAAGCAGTTGGAAAGTCAAACCGGAGCACCAGGAGAGGGGCTCTTCGTTGAGTTTTAGAAACCTTTCGTATTCACAGTGTGTCCATTCTCTAGGTTTCCCGTACACGTTATAGCTGTAGTAATATTCCCTTCCACCTGGAGAGCTGGGACCCATGGAATGGGTGCCATGCATTATTGCTTTAAAGGGTCTGCATTTGCTCACCCAATCTCACCAATCCTCTCAGTCCCAAGTGTCCAGCCTTATGCCACATCCAGCTGTCATTGTAGATAGGGTCATTCCAGGTTGCATCAGAGACCCTGAAGGAATTGTAAAGAATTTCCCTGTTTCTTTGTTCTGTTTTTGAAATTCCTTTTTAGAGTGGGTTTGAGCTGATTCTCGCTGCCATGTTTATGCCAGTCTAGACGCACTTGATTCCCTTACGGAGACATATCAATACGTAGGTTTTAAGATTCTTACTAGCCAGATCTATTCCTCTGCGGGAAATATGGGGTTTTGAGTCCCTTTCACTGAGGAAGGTGTAGGTCGTGTCTATTCCATAGTTGGTTTTTGGAACGGTACCTGTGCTTATATCAAAGTCTGGTTTGATGCATCACCCCACCTCTCCTTCCCCCTTAAGCAGGCATAAGAGTGTTTTCTAAATGTGAGACTCTGTTCTCTTGCCTAACTCAGTTCATGTGTAGCCATGTTTACAGGATCTTCCTAAGTGATATCTTATGATAAGTTTCTTTTCCCGTGTGACTTCTTTCACTTAGAATCATCGTACCTGAATCCACTCATTTTGCTGCTACTGGTCTTATGACATTGATTTCGTGGCTGAGGGATATTCCATCGTACGTAAGTTCCACAATGTTTGGAACCATTTTTATATTTCCTGGGATATTTCAGGTGTACCCAGGTTGAGGTTCCTGTAAGCAGTGCAGCCCTCAATTTGGGGGTGGCTCTGTCTTATGGATTTTCAGTTTTCCCAAGGTATATTCCCTAGACTGGAAGTGCACTTGGCTCTGTAGCTCTGTTGTTTACTTGTTTTAGGGGACACAATGCACTCCTCCAGTGAGGCAGTTGGCAACTTACATCCCGCCCATCAGCATAACAAGGCTCCCTGTTCTCCAGGGCCTGTCTTGCCTTTCTGGTTTTTACACATTTTGTGGATGTCCCTTTTGACCGGTGGGAAGTGATACTCCTTTGTTGTGCAGATTTGCATTGCCTGCTTGCTTGCTTGGCCAAAAAGGGCATATGCGTTTTCTCCTGAATATATTCAGGAGAAAACGCATACGCCCTTTTTGGCCAAGTGCATCATTGTCGAAGTTGTGCCCCCCTTCCTGTGCTTTACAGGCGATTCCAACGTACCTCTTGAAATCTGTTTCCTGCTATTCTGCCTCGCTTTCAAGTCCGCCTCGTTGCCTTCCCTCAACAGATTTTTGGACGATAGTTGGCCTTGATTACTCTGCCAGTTTGTGAATTGCTGTGCCCCTGAGCTCCATTTTTCAACTCGTTTTTTGTGAGCTGAACGCAAGTCCAAACTTTTGGTTCAGGACCTCTACTGGTTCCCGGTGGGTGGCTGAGACTTTGGTTCATTCTTCTTCCTGCCGGGAAATTAGAGTGATTTGTGCCCATCCAAATGCCTAACAGCTACTCTCTCATTGGTTCTCCCTCTTCCCTTTCATCCTCTGCCAAATTGGCAACCTGTGCGAACCAGGAGCTTAAAGGGGCTGTCTCTCCAAGTTGGGAGATTGATAGGAAAGCAGTTGGAAAGTCAAACCGGAGCACCAGGAGAGGGGCTCTTCGTTGAGTTTTAGAAACCTTTCGTATTCACAGTGTGTCCATTCTCTAGGTTTCCCGTACACGTTATAGCTGTAGTAATATTCCCTTCCACCTGGAGAGCTGGGACCCATGGAATGGGTGCCATGCATTATTGCTTTAAAGGGTCTGCATTTGCTCACCCAATCTGACGAATCCTCTCAGTCCCAAGTGTCCAGCCTTATGCCACATCCAGCTGTCATTGTAGATAGGGTCATTCCAGGTTGCATCAGAGACCCTGAAGGAATTGTAAAGAATTTCCCTGTTTCTTTGTTCTGTTTTTGAAATTCCTTTTTAGAGTGGGTTTGAGCTGATTCTCGCTGCCATGTTTATGCCAGTCTAGACGCACTTTATTCCCTTACGGAGACATATCAATACGTAGGTTTTAAGATTCTTACTAGCCAGATCTATTCCTCTGCGGGAAATATGGGGTTTTGAGTCCCTTTCACTGAGGAAGGTGTAGGTCTTGTCTATTCCATAGTTGGTTTTTAGAACGGTACCTGTGCTTATATCAAACTCTGGTTTGATGCATCACCCCACCTCTCCTTCCCCCTTAAGCAGGCATAAGAGTGTTTTCTAAATGTGAGACTCTGTTCTCTTGCCTAACTCAGTTCATGTGTAGCCATGTTTACAGGATCTTCCTAAGTGATATCTTATGATAAGTTTCTTTTCCCGTGTGACTTCTTTCACTTAGAATCATCGTACCTGAATCCACTCATTTTGCTGCTACTGGTCTTATGACCTTGATTTCGTGGCTGAGGGATATTCCATCGTACGTAAGTTCCACAATGTTTGGAACCATTTTTATATTTCCTGGGATATTTCAGGTGTACCCAGGTTGAGGTTCCTGTAAGCAGTGCAGCCCTCAATTTGGGGGTGGCTCTGTCTAATGGATTTTCAGTTTTCCCAAGGTATATTTCCTAGACTGGAAATGCCCTTGGCTCTGTAGCTCTGTTGTTTACTTGTTTTAGGGGACACAATGCACTCCTCCAGTGAGGCAGTTGGCAACTTACATCCCGCCCATCAGCATAACAAGGCTCCCTGTTCTCCAGGGCCTGTCTTGCCTTTCTGGTTTTTACACATTTTGTGGATGTCCCTTTTGACCGGTGGGAAGTGATACTCCTTTGTAGTGCAGATTTGCATTGCCCGCTTGCTTGCTTGGCCAAAAAGGGCGTATGCGTTTTCTCCTGAATATATTCAGGAGAAAACGCATACGCACTTTTTGGCCAAGTGCATCATTGTCGAAGTTGTGCCCCCCTTCCTGTGCTTTACAGGCGATTCCAACGTACCTCTTGAAATCTGTTTCCTGCTATTCTGCCTCGCTTTCAAGTCCGCCTCGTTGCCTTCCCTCAACAGATTTTTGGACGATAGTTGGCCTTGATTACTCTGCCAGTTTGTGAATTGCTGTGCCCCTGAGCTCCATTTTTCAACTCGTTTTTTGTGAGCTGAACGCAAGTCCAAACTTTTGGTTCAGGACCTCTACTGGTTCCCGGTCGGTGGCTGAGACTTTGGTTAATTCTTCTTCCTGCCGGGAAATTAGAGTGACATGTGCCCATCCAAATGCCTAACAGCTACTCTCTCATTGGTTCTCCCTCTTCCCTTTCATCCTCTGCCAAATTGGCAACCTGTGCGAACCAGGAGCTTAAAGGGGCTGTCTCTCCAAGTTGGGAGATTGATAGGAAAGCAGTTGGAAAGTCAAACCGGAGCACCAGGAGAGGGGCTCTTCGTTGAGTTTTAGAAACCTTTCGTATTCACAGTGTGTCCATTTTCTAGGTTTCCCGTACACGTTATAGCTGTAGTAATATTCCCTTCCACCTGGAGAGCTGGGACCCATGGAATGGGTGCCATGCATTATTGCTTTAAAGGGTCTGCATTTGCTCACCCAATCTCACCAATCCTCTCAGTCCCAAGTGTCCAGCCTTATGCCACATCCAGCTGTCATAGTAGATAGGGTCATTCCAGGTTGCATCAGAGACCCTGAAGGAATTGTAAAGAATTTCCCTGTTTCTTTGTTCTGTTTTTGAAATTCCTTTTTAGAGTGGGTTTGAGCTGATTCTCGCTGCCATGTTTATGCCAGTCTAGACGCACTTGATTCCCTTATGGAGACATATCAATACGTAGGTTTTAAGATTCTTAGTAGCCAGATCTATTCCTCTGCGGGAAATATGGGGTTTTGAGTCCCTTTCACTGAGGAAGGTGTAGGTCTTGTCTATTCCATAGTTGGTTTTTGGAACGGTACCTGTGCTTATATCAAAGTCTGGTTTGATGCATCACCCCACCTCTCCTTCCCCCTTAAGCAGGCATAAGAGTGTTTTCTAAATGTGAGACTCTGTTCTCTTGCCTAACTCAGTTCATGTGTAGCCATGTTTACAGGATCTTCCTAAGTGATATCTTATGATAAGTTTCTTTTCCCGTGTGACTTCTATCACTTAGAATCATCGTACCTGAATCCACTCATTTTGCTGCTACTGGTCTTATGACCTTGATTTAGTGGCTGAGGGATATTCCATCGTACGTAAGTTCCACAATGTTTGGAACCATTTTTATATTTCCTGGGATATTTCAGGTGTACCCAGGTTGAGGTTCCTGTAAGCAGTGCAGCCCTGAATTTGGGGGTGGCTCTGTCTTATGGATTTTCAGTTTTCCCAAGGTATATTCCCTAGACTGGAAGTGCCCTTGGCTCTGTAGCTCTGTTGTTTACTTGTTTTAGGGGACACAATGCACTCCTCCAGTGAGGCAGTTGGCAGCTTACATCCCGCCCATCAGCATAACAAGGCTCCCTATTCTCCAGGGCCTGTCTTGCCTTTCTGGTTTTTACACATTTTGTGGATGTCCCTTTTGACCGGTGGGAAGTGATACTCCTTTGTAGTGCAGATTTGCATTGCCCGCTTGCTTGCTTGGCCAAAAAGGGCGTATGCGTTTTCTCCTGAATATATTCAGGAGAAAACGCATACGCCCTTTTTGGCCAAGTGCATCATTGTCGAAGTTGTGCCCCTCTTCCTGTGCTTTACAGGCGATTCCAACGTACCTCTTGAAATCTGTTTCCTGCTATTCTGCCTCGCTTTCAAGTCCGCCTCGTTGCCTTCCCTCAACAGATTTTTGGACGATAGTTGGCCTTGATTACTCTGCCAGTTTGTGAATTGCTGTGCCCCTGAGCTCCATTTTTCAACTCGTTTTTTGTGAGCTGAACGCAAGTCCAAACTTTTGGTTCAGGACCTCTACTGGTTCCCGGAGGGTGGCTGAGACTTTGGTTCATTCTTCTTCCTGCCGGGAAATTAGAGTGACTTGTGCCCATCCAAATGCCTAACAGCTACTCTCTCATTGGTTCTCCCTCTTCCCTTTCATCCTCTGCCAAATTGGCAACCTGTGCGAACCAGGAGCTTAAAGGGGCTGTCTCTCCAAGTTGGGAGATTGATAGGAAAGCAGTTGGAAAGTCAAACCGGAGCACCAGGAGAGGGGCTCTTCGTTGAGTTTTAGAAACCTTTCGTATTCACAGTGTGTCCATTCTCTAGGTTTCCTGTACACGTTATAGCTGTAGTAATATTCCCTTCCACCTGGAGAGCTGGGACCCATGGAATGGGTGCCATGCATTATTGCTTTAAAGGGTCTGCATTTGCTCACCCAATCTCACCAATCCTCTCAGTCCCAAGTGTCCAGCCTTATGCCACATCCAGCTGTCATTGTAGATAGGGTCATTCCAGGTTGCATCAGAGACCCTGAAGGAATTGTAAAGAATTTCCCTGTTTCTTTGTTCTGTTTTTGAAATTCCTTTTTAGAGTGGGTTTGAGCTGATTCTCGCTGCCATGTTTATGCCAGTCTAGACGCACTTGATTCCCTTACGGAGACATATCAATACGTAGGTTTTAAGATTCTTACTAGCCAGATCTATTCCTCTGCGGGAAATATGGGGTTTTGAGTCCCTTTCACTGAGGAAGGTGTAGGTCTTGTCTATTCCATAGTTGGTTTTTGGAACGGTACCTGTGCTTATATCAAAGTCTGGTTTGATGCATCACCCCACCTCTCCTTCCCCCTTAAGCAGGCATAAGAGTGTTTTCTAAATGTGAGACTCTGTTCTCTTGCCTAACTCAGTTCATGTGTAGCCATGTTTACAGGATCTTCCTAAGTGATATCTTATGATAAGTTTCTTTTCCCGTGTGACTTCTTTCACTTAGAATCATCGTACCTGAATCCACTCATTTTGCTGCTACTGGTCTTATGACATTGATTTCGTGGCTGAGGGATATTCCATCGTACGTAAGTTCCACAATGTTTGGAACCATTTTTATATTTCCTGGGATATTTCAGGTGTACCCAGGTTGAGGTTCCTGTAAGCAGTGCAGCCCTCAATTTGGGGGTGGCTCTGTCTTGTGGATTTTCAGTTTTCCCAAGGTATATTCCCTAGACTGGAAGTGCCCTAGGCTCTGTAGCTCTGTTGTTTACTTGTTTTAGGGGACACAATGCACTCCTCCAGTGAGGCAGTTGGCAACTTACATCCCGCCCATCAGCATAACAAGGCTCCCTGTTCTCCAGGGCCTGTCTTGCCTTTCTGGTTTTTACACATTTTGTGGATGTCCCTTTTGACCGGTGGGAAGTGATACTCCTTTGTAGTGCAGATTTGCATTGCCCGCTTGCTTGCTTGGCCAAAAAGGGCGTATGCGTTTTCTCCTGAATATATTCAGGAGAAAACGCATACGCCCTTTTTGGCCAAGTGCATCATTGTCGAAGTTGTGCCCCTCTTCCTGTGCTTTACAGGCGATTCCAACGTACCTCTTGAAATCTGTTTCCTGCTATTCTGCCTCGCTTTCAAGTCCGCCTCGTTGCCTTCCCTCAACAGATTTTTGGACGATAGTTGGCCTTGATTACTCTGCCAGTTTGTGAATTGCTGTGCCCCTGAGCTCCATTTTTCAACTCGTTTTTTGTGAGCTGAACGCAAGTCCAAACTTTTGGTTCAGGACCTCTACTGGTTCCCGGTGGGTGGCTGAGACTTTGGTTCATTCTTCTTCCTGCCGGGAAATTAGAGTGACTTGTGCCCATCCAAATGCCTAACAGCTACTCTCTCATTGGTTCTCCCTCTTCCCTTTCATCCTCTGCCAAATTGGCAACCTGTGCGAACCAGGAGCTTAAAGGGGCTGTCTCTCCAAGTTGGGAGATTGATAGGAAAGCAGTTGGAAAGTCAAACCGGAGCACCAGGAGAGGGGCTCTTCGTTGAGTTTTAGAAACCTTTCGTATTCACAGTGTGTCCATTCTCTAGGTTTCCCGTACACGTTATAGCTGTAGTAATATTCCCTTCCACCTGGAGAGCTGGGACCCATGGAATGGGTGCCATGCATTATTGCTTTAAAGGGTCTGCATTTGCTCACCCAATCTCACCAATCCTCTCAGTCCCAAGTGTCCAGCCTTATGCCACATCCAGCTTCATTGTAGATAGGGTCATTCCAGGTTGCATCAGAGACCCTGAAGGAATTGTAAAGAATTTCCCTGTTTCTTTGTTCTGTTTTTGAAATTCCTTTTTAGAGTGGGTTTGAGCCGATTCTCGCTGCCATGTTTATGCCAGTCTAGACGCACTTGATTCCCTTACGGAGACATATCAATACGTAGGTTTTAAGATTCTTACTAGCCAGATCTATTCCTCTGCGGGAAATATGGGGTTTTGAGTCCCTTTCACTGAGGAAGGTGTAGGTCTTGTCTATTCCATAGTTGGTTTTTGGAACGGTACCTGTGCTTATATCAAACTCGGGTTTGATGCATCACCCCACCTCTCCTTCCCCCTTAAGCAGGCATAAGAGTGTTTTCTAAATGTGAGACTCTGTTCTCTTGCCTAACTCAGTTCATGTGTAGCCATGTTTACAGGATCTTCCTAAGTGATAACTTATGATAAGTTTCTTTTCCCGTGTGACTTCTTTCACTTAGAATCATCGTACCTGAATCCACTCATTTTGCTGCTACTGGTCTTATGACATTGATTTCGTGGCTGAGGGATATTCCATCGTACGTAAGTTCCACAATGTTTGGAACCATTTTTATATTTCCTGGGATATTTCAGGTGTACCCAGGTTGAGGTTCCTGTAAGCAGTGCAGCCCTCAATTTGGGGGTGGCTCTGTCTTATGGATTTTCAGTTTTCCCAAGGTATATTCCCTAGACTGGAAGTGCCCTTGGCTCTGTAGCTCTGTTGTTTACTTGTTTTAGGGGACACAATGCACTCCTCCAGTGAGGCAGTTGGCAACTTACATCCCGCCCATCAGCATAACAAGGCTCCCTGTTCTCCAGGGCCTGTCTTGCCTTTCTGGTTTTTACACATTTTGTGGATGTCCCTTTTGACCGGTGGGAAGTGATACTCCTTTGTAGTGCAGATTTGCATTGCCCGCTTGCTTGCTTGGCCAAAAAGGGCGTATGCGTTTTCTCCTGAATATATTCAGGAGAAAACGCATACGCCCTTTTTGGCCAAGTGCATCATTGTCGAAGTTGTGCCCCTCTTCCTGTGCTTTACAGGCGATTCCAACGTACCTCTTGAAATCTGTTTCCTGCTATTCTGCCTCGCTTTCAAGTCCGCCTCGTTGCCTTCCCTCAACAGATTTTTGGACGATAGTTGGCCTTGATTACTCTGCCAGTTTGTGAATTGCTGTGCCCCTGAGCTCCATTTTTCAACTCGTTTTTTGTGAGCTGAACGCAAGTCCAAACTTTTGGTTCAGGACCTCTACTGGTTCCCGGTGGGTGGCTGAGACTTTGGTTCATTCTTCGTCCTGCCGGGAAATTAGAGTGACATGTGCCCATCCAAATGCCTAACAGCTACTCTCTCATTGGTTCTCCCTCTTCCCTTTCATCCTCTGCCAAATTGGCAACCTGTGCGAACCAGGAGCTTAAAGGGGCTGTCTCTCCAAGTTGGGAGATTGATAGGAAAGCAGTTGGAAAGTCAAACCGGAGCACCAGGAGAGGGGCTCTTCGTTGAGTTTTAGAAACCTTTCGTATTCACAGTGTGTCCATTCTCTAGGTTTCCCGTACACGTTATAGCTGTAGTAATATTCCCTTCCACCTGGAGAGCTGGGACCCATGGAATGGGTGCCATGCATTATTGCTTTAAAGGGTCTGCATTTGCTCACCCAATCTCACCAATCCTCTCAGTCCCAAGTGTCCAGCCTTATGCCACATCCAGCTGTCATTGTAGATAGGGTCATTCCAGGTTGCATCAGAGACCCTGAAGGAATTGTAAAGAATTTCCCTGTTTCTTTGTTCTGTTTTTGAAATTCCTTTTTAGAGTGGGTTTGAGCTGATTCTCGCTGCCATGTTTATGCCAGTCTAGACGCACTTGATTCCCTTACGGAGACATATCAATACGTAGGTTTTAAGATTCTTACTAGCCAGATCTATTCCTCTGCGGGAAATATGGGGTTTTGAGTCCCTTTCACTGAGGAAGGTGTAGGTCTTGTCTATTCCATAGTTGGTTTTTAGAACGGTACCTGTGCTTATATCAAACTCTGGTTTGATGCATCACCCCACCTCTCCTTCCCCCTTAAGCAGGCATAAGAGTGTTTTCTAAATGTGAGACTCTGTTCTCTTGCCTAACTCAGTTCATGTGTAGCCATGTTTACAGGATCTTCCTAAGTGATATCTTATGATAAGTTTCTTTTCCCGTGTGACTTCTTTCACTTAGAATCATCGTACCTGAATCCACTCATTTTGCTGCTACTGGTCTTATGACATTGATTTCGTGGCTGAGGGATATTCCATCGTACGTAAGTTCCACAATGTTTGGAACCATTTTTATATTTCCTGGGATATTTCAGGTGTACCCAGGTTGAGGTTCCTATAAGCAGTGCAGCCCTCAATTTGGGGGTGGCTCTGTCTTATGGATTTTCAGTTTTCCCAAGGTATATTCCCTAGACTGGAAGTGCCCTTGGCTCTGTAGCTCTGTTGTTTACTTGTTTTAGGGGACACAATGCACTCCTCCAGTGAGGCAGTTGGCAACTTACATCCCGCCCATCAGCATAACAAGGCTCCCTGTTCTCCAGGGCCTGTCTTGCCTTTCTGGTTTTTACACATTTTGTGGATGTCCCTTTTGACCGGTGGGAAGTGATACTCCTTTGTAGTGCAGATTTGCATTGCCCGCTTGCTTGCTTGGCCAAAAAGGGCGTATGCGTTTTCTCCTGTATATATTCAGGAGAAAACGCATACGCCCTTTTTGGCCAAGTGCATCATTGTCGAAGTTGTGCCCCTCTTCCTGTGCTTTACAGGCGATTCCAACGTACCTCTTGAAATCTGTTTCCTGCTATTCTGCCTCGCTTTCAAGTCCGCCTCGTTGCCTTCCCTCAACAGATTTTTGGACGATAGTTGGCCTTGATTACTCTGCCAGTTTGTGAATTGCTGTGCCCCTGAGCTCCATTTTTCAACTCGTTTTTTGTGAGCTGAACGCAAGTCCAAACTTTTGGTTCAGGACCTCTACTGGTTCCCGGTGGGTGGCTGAGACTTTGGTTCATTCTTCTTCCTGCCGGGAAATTAGAGTGACTTGTGCCCATCCAAATGCCTAACAGCTACTCTCTCATTGGTTCTCCCTCTTCCCTTTGATCCTCTGCCAAATTGGCAACCTGTGCGAACCAGGAGCTTAAAGGGGCTGTCTCTCCAAGTTGGGAGATTGATAGGAAAGCAGTTGGAAAGTCAAACCGGAGCACCAGGAGAGGGGCTCTTCGTTGAGTTTTAGAAACCTTTCGTATTCACAGTGTGTCCATTCTCTAGGTTTCCCGTACACGTTATAGCTGTAGTAATATTCCCTTCCACCTGGAGAGCTGGGACCCATGGAATGGGTGCCATGCATTATTGCTTTAAAGGGTCTGCATTTGCTCACCCAATCTCACCAATCCTCTCAGTCCCAAGTGTCCAGCCTTATGCCACATCCAGCTGTCATTGTAGATAGGGTCATTCCAGGTTGCATCAGAGACCCTGAAGGAATTGTAAAGAATTTCCCTGTTTCTTTGTTCTGTTTTTGAAATTCCTTTTTAGAGTGGGTTTGAGCTGATTCTCGCTGCCATGTTTATGCCAGTCTAGACGCACTTGATTCCCTTACGGAGACATATCAATACGTAGGTTTTAAGATTCTTACTAGCCAGATCTATTCCTCTGCGGGAAATATGGCGTTTTGAGTCCCTTTCACTGAGGAAGGTGTAGGTCTTGTCTATTCCATAGTTGGTTTTTAGAACGGTACCTGTGCTTATATCAAAGTCTGGTTTGATGCATCACCCCACCTCTCCTTCCCCCTTAAGCAGGCATAAGAGTGTTTTCTAAATGTGAGACTCTGTTCTCTTGCCTAACTCAGTTCATGTGTAGCCATGTTTACAGGATCTTCCTAAGTGATATCTTATGATAAGTTTCTTTTCCCGTGTGACTTCTTTCACTTAGAATCATCGTACCTGAATCCACTCATTTTGCTGCTACTGGTCTTATGACATTGATTTCGTGGCTGAGGGATATTCCATCGTACGTAAGTTCCACAATGTTTGGAACCATTTTTATATTTCCTGGGATATTTCAGGTGTACCCAGGTTGAGGTTCCTGTAAGCAGTGCAGCCCTCAATTTGGGGGTGGCTCTGTCTTATGGATTTTCAGTTTTCCCAAGGTATATTCCCTAGACTGGAAGTGCCCTTGGCTCTGTAGCTCTGTTGTTTACTTGTTTTAGGGGACACAATGCACTCCTCCAGTGAGGCAGTTGGCAACTTACATCCCGCCCATCAGCATAACAAGGCTCCCTGTTCTCCAGGGCCTGTCTTGCCTTTCTGGTTTTTACACATTTTGTGGATGTCCCTTTTGACCGGTGGGAAGTGATACTCCTTTGTAGTGCAGATTTGCATTGCCCGCTTGCTTGCTTGGCCAAAAAGGGCGTATGCGTTTTCTCCTGAATATATTCAGGAGAAAACGCATACGCCCTTTTTGGCCAAGTGCATCATTGTCGAAGTTGTGCCCCTCTTCCTGTGCTTTACAGGCGATTCCAACGTACCTCTTGAAATCTGTTTCCTGCTATTCTGCCTCGCTTTCAAGTCCGCCTCGTTGCCTTCCCTCAACAGATTTTTGGACGATAGTTGGCCTTGATTACTCTGCCAGTTTGTGAATTGCTGTGCCCCTGAGCTCCATTTTTCAACTCGTTTTTTGTGAGCTGAACGCAAGTCCAAACTTTTGGTTCAGGACCTCTACTGGTTCCCGGTGGGTGGCTGAGACTTTGGTTCATTCTTCTTCCTGCCGGGAAATTAGAGTGACTTGTGCCCATCCAAATGCCTAACAGCTACTCTCTCATTGGTTCTCCCTCTTCCCTTTGATCCTCTGCCAAATTGGCAACCTGTGCGAACCAGGAGCTTAAAGGGGCTGTCTCTCCAAGTTGGGAGATTGATAGGAAAGCATTTGGAAAGTCAAACCGGAGCACCAGGAGAGGGGCTCTTCGTTGAGTTTTAGAAACCTTTCGTATTCACAGTGTGTCCATTCTCTAGGTTTCCCGTACACGTTATAGCTGTAGTAATATTCCCTTCCACCTGGAGAGCTGGGACCCATGGAATGGGTGCCATGCATTATTGCTTTAAAGGGTCTGCATTTGCTCACCCAATCTCACCAATCCTCTCAGTCCCAAGTGTCCAGCCTTATGCCACATCCAGCTGTCATTGTAGATAGGGTCATTCCAGGTTGCATCAGAGACCCTGAAGGAATTGTAAAGAATTTCCCTGTTTCTTTGTTCTGTTTTTGAAATTCCTTTTTAGAGTGGGTTTGAGCTGATTCTCGCTGCCATGTTTATGCCAGTCTAGACGCACTTGATTCCCTTACGGAGACATATCAATACGTAGGTTTTAAGATTCTTACTAGCCAGATCTATTCCTCTGCGGGAAATATGGGGTTTTGAGTCCCTTTCACTGAGGAAGGTGTAGGTCTTGTCTATTCCATAGTTGGTTTTTGGAACGGTACCTGTGCTTATATCAAACTCTGGTTTGATGCATCACCCCACCTCTCCTTCCCCCTTAAGCAGGCATAAGAGTGTTTTCTAAATGTGAGACTCTGTTCTCTTGCCTAACTCAGTTCATGTGTAGCCATGTTTACAGGATCTTCCTAAGTGATATCTTATGATAAGTTTCTTTTCCCGTGTGACTTCTTTCACTTAGAATCATCGTACCTGAATCCACTCATTTTGCTGCTACTGGTCTTATGACATTGATTTCGTGGCTGAGGGATATTCCATCGTACGTAAGTTCCACAATGTTTGGAACCATTTTTATATTTCCTGGGATATTTCAGGTGTACCCAGGTTGAGGTTCCTGTAAGCAGTGCAGCCCTCAATTTGGGGGTGGCTCTGTCTTATGGATTTTCAGTTTTCCCAAGGTATATTCCCTAGACTGGAAGTGCCCTTGGCTCTGTAGCTCTGTTGTTTACTTGTTTTAGGGGACACAATGCACTCCTCCAGTGAGGCAGTTGGCAACTTACATCCCGCCCATCAGCATAACAAGGCTCCCTGTTCTCCAGGGCCTGTCTTGCCTTTCTGGTTTTTACACATTTTGTGGATGTCCCTTTTGACCGGTGGGAAGTGATACTCCTTTGTAGTGCAGATTTGCATTGCCCGCTTGCTTGCTTGGCCAAAAAGGGCGTATGCGTTTTCTCCTGAATATATTCAGGAGAAAACGCATACGCCCTTTTTGGCCAAGTGCATCATTGTCGAAGTTGTGCCCCTCTTCCTGTGCTTTACAGGCGATTCCAACGTACCTCTTGAAATCTGTTTCCTGCTATTCTGCCTCGCTTTCAAGTCCGCCTCGTTGCCTTCCCTCAACAGATTTTTGGACGATAGTTGGCCTTGATTACTCTGCCAGTTTGTGAATTGCTGTGCCCCTGAGCTCCATTTTTCAACTCGTTTTTTGTGAGCTGAACGCAAGTCCAAACTTTTGGTTCAGGACCTCTACTGGTTCCCGGTGGGTGGCTGAGACTTTGGTTCATTCTTCTTCCTGCCGGGAAATTAGAGTGACTTGTGCCCATCCAAATGCCTAACAGCTACTCTCTCATTGGTTCTCCCTCTTCCCTTTCATCCTCTGCCAAATTGGCAACCTGTGCGAACCAGGAGCTTAAAGGGGCTGTCTCTCCAAGTTGGGAGATTGATAGGAAAGCAGTTGGAAAGTCAAACCGGAGCACCAGGAGAGGGGCTCTTCGTTGAGTTTTAGAAACCTTTCGTATTCACAGTGTGTCCATTCTCTAGGTTTCCCGTACACGTTATAGCTGTAGTAATATTCCCTTCCACCTGGAGAGCTGGGACCCATGGAATGGGTGCCATGCATTATTGCTTTAAAGGGTCTGCATTTGCTCACCCAATCTCACCAATCCTCTCAGTCCCAAGTGTCCAGCCTTATGCCACATCCAGCTGTCATTGTAGATAGGGTCATTCCAGGTTGCATCAGAGACCCTGAAGGAATTGTAAAGAATTTCCCTGTTTCTTTGTTCTGTTTTTGAAATTCCTTTTTAGAGTGGGTTTGAGCTGATTCTCGCTGCCATGTTTATGCCAGTCTAGACGCACTTGATTCCCTTACGGAGACATATCAATACGTAGGTTTTAAGATTCTTACTAGCCAGATCTATTCCTCTGCGGGAAATATGGGGTTTTGAGTCCCTTTCACTGAGGAAGGTGTAGGTCTTGTCTATTCCATAGTTGGTTTTTGGAACGGTACCTGTGCTTATATCAAAGTCTGGTTTGATGCATCACCCCACCTCTCCTTCCCCCTTAAGCAGGCATAAGAGTGTTTTCTAAATGTGAGACTCTGTTCTCTTGCCTAACTCAGTTCATGTGTAGCCATGTTTACAGGATCTTCCTAAGTGATATCTTATGATAAGTTTCTTTTCCCGTGTGACTTCTTTCACTTAGAATCATCGTACCTGAATCCACTCATTTTGCTGCTACTGGTCTTATGACATTGATTTCGTGGCTGAGGGATATTCCATCGTACGTAAGTTCCACAATGTTTGGAACCATTTTTATATTTCCTGGGATATTTCAGGTGTACCCAGGTTGAGGTTCCTGTAAGCAGTGCAGCCCTCAATTTGGGGGTGGCTCTGTCTTATGGATTTTCAGTTTTCCCAAGGTATATTCCCTAGACTGGAAGTGCCCTTGGCTCTGTAGCTCTGTTGTTTACTTGTTTTAGGGGACACAATGCACTCCTCCAGTGAGGCAGTTGGCAACTTACATCCCGCCCATCAGCATAACAAGGCTCCCTGTTCTCCAGGGCCTGTCTTGCCTTTCTGGTTTTTACACATTTTGTGGATGTCCCTTTTGACCGGTGGGAAGTGATACTCCTTTGTAGTGCAGATTTGCATTGCCCGCTTGCTTGCTTGGCCAAAAAGGGCGTATGCGTTTTCTCCTGAATATATTCAGGAGAAAACGCATACGCCCTTTTTGGCCAAGTGCATCATTGTCGAAGTTGTGCCCCTCTTCCTGTGCTTTACAGGCGATTCCAACGTACCTCTTGAAATCTGTTTCCTGCTATTCTGCCTCGCTTTCAAGTCCGCCTCGTTGCCTTCCCTCAACAGATTTTTGGACGATAGTTGGCCTTGATTACTCTGCCAGTTTGTGAATTGCTGTGCCCCTGAGCTCCATTTTTCAACTCGTTTTTTGTGAGCTGAACGCAAGTCCAAACTTTTGGTTCAGGACCTCTACTGGTTCCCGGTGGGTGGCTGAGACTTTGGTTCATTCTTCTTCCTGCCGGGAAATTAGAGTGACTTGTGCCCATCCAAATGCCTAACAGCTACTCTCTCATTGGTTCTCCCTCTTCCCTTTCATCCTCTGCCAAATTGGCAACCTGTGCGAACCAGGAGCTTAAAGGGGCTGTCTCTCCAAGTTGGGAGATTGATAGGAAAGCAGTTGGAAAGTCAAACCGGAGCACCAGGAGAGGGGCTCTTCGTTGAGTTTTAGAAACCTTTCGTATTCACAGTGTGTCCATTCTCTAGGTTTCCCGTACACGTTATAGCTGTAGTAATATTCCCTTCCACCTGGAGAGCTGGGACCCATGGAATGGGTGCCATGCATTATTGCTTTAAAGGGTCTGCATTTGCTCACCCAATCTCACCAATCCTCTCAGTCCCAAGTGTCCAGCCTTATGCCACATCCAGCTGTCATTGTAGATAGGGTCATTCCAGGTTGCATCAGAGACCCTGAAGGAATTGTAAAGAATTTCCCTGTTTCTTTGTTCTGTTTTTGAAATTCCTTTTTAGAGTGGGTTTGAGCTGATTCTCGCTGCCATGTTTATGCCAGTCTAGACGCACTTGATTCCCTTACGGAGACATATCAATACGTAGGTTTTAAGATTCTTACTAGCCAGATCTATTCCTCTGCGGGAAATATGGGGTTTTGAGTCCCTTTCACTGAGGAAGGTGTAGGTCTTGTCTATTCCATAGTTGGTTTTTGGAACGGTACCTGTGCTTATATCAAAGTCTGGTTTGATGCATCACCCCACCTCTCCTTCCCCCTTAAGCAGGCATAAGAGTGTTTTCTAAATGTGAGACTCTGTTCTCTTGCCTAACTCAGTTCATGTGTAGCCATGTTTACAGGATCTTCCTAAGTGATATCTTATGATAAGTTTCTTTTCCCGTGTGACTTCTTTCACTTAGAATCATCGTACCTGAATCCACTCATTTTGCTGCTACTGGTCTTATGACATTGATTTCGTGGCTGAGGGATATTCCATCGTACGTAAGTTCCACAATGTTTGGAACCATTTTTATATTTCCTGGGATATTTCAGGTGTACCCAGGTTGAGGTTCCTGTAAGCAGTGCAGCCCTCAATTTGGGGGTGGCTCTGTCTTATGGATTTTCAGTTTTCCCAAGGTATATTCCCTAGACTGGAAGTGCCCTTGGCTCTGTAGCTCTGTTGTTTACTTGTTTTAGGGGACACAATGCACTCCTCCAGTGAGGCAGTTGGCAACTTACATCCCGCCCATCAGCATAACAAGGCTCCCTGTTCTCCAGGGCCTGTCTTGCCTTTCTGGTTTTTACACATTTTGTGGATGTCCCTTTTGACCGGTGGGAAGTGATACTCCTTTGTAGTGCAGATTTGCATTGCCCGCTTGCTTGCTTGGCCAAAAAGGGCGTATGCGTTTTCTCCTGAATATATTCAGGAGAAAACGCATACGCCCTTTTTGGCCAAGTGCATCATTGTCGAAGTTGTGCCCCTCTTCCTGTGCTTTACAGGCGATTCCAACGTACCTCTTGAAATCTGTTTCCTGCTATTCTGCCTCGCTTTCAAGTCCGCCTCGTTGACTTCCCTCAACAGATTTTTGGACGATAGTTGGCCTTGATTACTCTGCCAGTTTGTGAATTGCTGTGCCCCTGAGCTCCATTTTTCAACTCGTTTTTTGTGAGCTGAACGCAAGTCCAAACTTTTGGTTCAGGACCTCTACTGGTTCCCGGTGGGTGGCTGAGACTTTGGTTCATTCTTCTTCCTGCCGGGAAATTAGAGTGACTTGTGCCCATCCAAATGCCTAACAGCTACTCTCTCATTGGTTCTCCCTCTTCCCTTTCATCCTCTGCCAAATTGGCAACCTGTGCGAACCAGGAGCTTAAAGGGGCTGTCTCTCCAAGTTGGGAGATTGATAGGAAAGCAGTTGGAAAGTCAAACCGGAGCACCAGGAGAGGGGCTCTTCGTTGAGTTTTAGAAACCTTTCGTATTCACAGTGTGTCCATTCTCTAGGTTTCCCGTACACGTTATAGCTGTAGTAATATTCCCTTCCACCTGGAGAGCTGGGACCCATGGAATGGGTGCCATGCATTATTGCTTTAAAGGGTCTGCATTTGCTCACCCAATCTCACCAATCCTCTCAGTCCCAAGTGTCCAGCCTTATGCCACATCCAGCTGTCATTGTAGATAGGGTCATTCCAGGTTGCATCAGAGACCCTGAAGGAATTGTAAAGAATTTCCCTGTTTCTTTGTTCTGTTTTTGAAATTCCTTTTTAGAGTGGGTTTGAGCTGATTCTCGCTGCCATGTTTATGCCAGTCTAGACGCACTTGATTCCCTTACGGAGACATATCAATACGTAGGTTTTAAGATTCTTACTAGCCAGATCTATTCCTCTGCGGGAAATATGGGGTTTTGAGTCCCTTTCACTGAGGAAGGTGTAGGTCTTGTCTATTCCATAGTTGGTTTTTGGAACGGTACCTGTGCTTATATCAAAGTCTGGTTTGATGCATCACCCCACCTCTCCTTCCCCCTTAAGCAGGCATAAGAGTGTTTTCTAAATGTGAGACTCTGTTCTCTTGCCTAACTCAGTTCATGTGTAGCCATGTTTACAGGATCTTCCTAAGTGATATCTTATGATAAGTTTCTTTTCCCGTGTGACTTCTTTCACTTAGAATCATCGTACCTGAATCCACTCATTTTGCTGCTACTGGTCTTATGACATTGATTTCGTGGCTGAGGGATATTCCATCGTACGTAAGTTCCACAATGTTTGGAACCATTTTTATATTTCCTGGGATATTTCAGGTGTACCCAGGTTGAGGTTCCTGTAAGCAGTGCAGCCCTCAATTTGGGGGTGGCTCTGTCTTATGGATTTTCAGTTTTCCCAAGGTATATTCCCTAGACTGGAAGTGCCCTTGGCTCTGTAGCTCTGTTGTTTACTTGTTTTAGGGGACACAATGCACTCCTCCAGTGAGGCAGTTGGCAACTTACATCCCGCCCATCAGCATAACAAGGCTCCCTGTTCTCCAGGGCCTGTCTTGCCTTTCTGGTTTTTACACATTTTGTGGATGTCCCTTTTGACCGGTGGGAAGTGATACTCCTTTGTAGTGCAGATTTGCATTGCCCGCTTGCTTGCTTGGCCAAAAAGGGCGTATGCGTTTTCTCCTGAATATATTCAGGAGAAAACGCATACGCCCTTTTTGGCCAAGTGCATCATTGTCGAAGTTGTGCCCCTCTTCCTGTGCTTTACAGGCGATTCCAACGTACCTCTTGAAATCTGTTTCCTGCTATTCTGCCTCGCTTTCAAGTCCGCCTCGTTGCCTTCCCTCAACAGATTTTTGGACGATAGTTGGCCTTGATTACTCTGCCAGTTTGTGAATTGCTGTGCCCCTGAGCTCCATTTTTCAACTCGTTTTTTGTGAGCTGAACGCAAGTCCAAACTTTTGGTTCAGGACCTCTACTGGTTCCCGGTGGGTGGCTGAGACTTTGGTTCATTCTTCTTCCTGCCGGGAAATTAGAGTGACTTGTGCCCATCCAAATGCCTAACAGCTACTCTCTCATTGGTTCTCCCTCTTCCCTTTCATCCTCTGCCAAATTGGCAACCTGTGCGAACCAGGAGCTTAAAGGGGCTGTCTCTCCAAGTTGGGAGATTGATAGGAAAGCAGTTGGAAAGTCAAACCGGAGCACCAGGAGAGGGGCTCTTCGTTGAGTTTTAGAAACCTTTCGTATTCACAGTGTGTCCATTCTCTAGGTTTCCCGTACACGTTATAGCTGTAGTAATATTCCCTTCCACCTGGAGAGCTGGGACCCATGGAATGGGTGCCATGCATTATTGCTTTAAAGGGTCTGCATTTGCTCACCCAATCTCACCAATCCTCTCAGTCCCAAGTGTCCAGCCTTATGCCACATCCAGCTGTCATTGTAGATAGGGTCATTCCAGGTTGCATCAGAGACCCTGAAGGAATTGTAAAGAATTTCCCTGTTTCTTTGTTCTCTTTTTGAAATTCCTTTTTAGAGTGGGTTTGAGCTGATTCTCGCTGCCATGTTTATGCCAGTCTAGACGCACTTGATTCCCTTACGGAGACATATCAATACGTAGGTTTTAAGATTCTTACTAGCCAGATCTATTCCTCTGCGGGAAATATGGGGTTTTGAGTCCCTTTCACTGAGGAAGGTGTAGGTCTTGTCTATTCCATAGTTGGTTTTTGGAACGGTACCTGTGCTTATATCAAAGTCTGGTTTGATGCATCACCCCACCTCTCCTTCCCCCTTAAGCAGGCATAAGAGTGTTTTCTAAATGTGAGACTCTGTTCTCTTGCCTAACTCAGTTCATGTGTAGCCATGTTTACAGGATCTTCCTAAGTGATATCTTATGATAAGTTTCTTTTCCCGTGTGACTTCTTTCACTTAGAATCATCGTACCTGAATCCACTCATTTTGCTGCTACTGGTCTTATGACATTGATTTCGTGGCTGAGGGATATTCCATCGTACGTAAGTTCCACAATGTTTGGAACCATTTTTATATTTCCTGGGATATTTCAGGTGTACCCAGGTTGAGGTTCCTGTAAGCAGTGCAGCCCTCAATTTGGGGGTGGCTCTGTCTTATGGATTTTCAGTTTTCCCAAGGTATATTCCCTAGACTGGAAGTGCCCTTGGCTCTGTAGCTCTGTTGTTTACTTGTTTTAGGGGACACAATGCACTCCTCCAGTGAGGCAGTTGGCAACTTACATCCCGCCCATCAGCATAACAAGGCTCCCTGTTCTCCAGGGCCTGTCTTGCCTTTCTGGTTTTTACACATTTTGTGGATGTCCCTTTTGACCGGTGGGAAGTGATACTCCTTTGTAGTGCAGATTTGCATTGCCCGCTTGCTTGCTTGGCCAAAAAGGGCGTATGCGTTTTCTCCTGAATATATTCAGGAGAAAACGCATACGCCCTTTTTGGCCAAGTGCATCATTGTCGAAGTTGTGCCCCTCTTCCTGTGCTTTACAGGCGATTCCAACGTACCTCTTGAAATCTGTTTCCTGCTATTCTGCCTCGCTTTCAAGTCCGCCTCGTTGCCTTCCCTCAACAGATTTTTGGACGATAGTTGGCCTTGATTACTCTGCCAGTTTGTGAATTGCTGTGCCCCTGAGCTCCATTTTTCAACTCGTTTTTTGTGAGCTGAACGCAAGTCCAAACTTTTGGTTCAGGACCTCTACTGGTTCCCGGTGGGTGGCTGAGACTTTGGTTCATTCTTCTTCCTGCCGGGAAATTAGAGTGACTTGTGCCCATCCAAATGCCTAACAGCTACTCTCTCATTGGTTCTCCCTCTTCCCTTTCATCCTCTGCCAAATTGGCAACCTGTGCGAACCAGGAGCTTAAAGGGGCTGTCTCTCCAAGTTGGGAGATTGATAGGAAAGCAGTTGGAAAGTCAAACCGGAGCACCAGGAGAGGGGCTCTTCCTTGAGTTTTAGAAACCTGTCGTATTCACAGTGTGTCCATTCTCTAGGTTTCCCGTACACGTTATAGCTGTAGTAATATTCCCTTCCACCTGGAGAGCTGGGACCCATGGAATGGGTGCCATGCATTATTGCTTTAAAGGGTCTGCATTTGCTCACCCAATCTCACCAATCCTCTCAGTCCCAAGTGTCCAGCCTTATGCCACATCCAGCTGTCATTGTAGATAGGGTCATTCCAGGTTGCATCAGAGACCCTGAAGGAATTGTAAAGAATTTCCCTGTTTCTTTGTTCTGTTTTTGAAATTCCTTTTTAGAGTGGGTTTGAACTGATTCTCGCTGCCATGTTTATGCCAGTCTAGACGCACTTGATTCCCTTACGGAGACATATCAATACGTAGGTTTTAAGATTCTTACTAGCCAGATCTATTCCTCTGCGGGAAATATGGGGTTTTGAGTCCCTTTCACTGAGGAAGGTGTAGGTCTTGTCTATTCCATAGTTGGTTTTTGGAACGGTACCTGTGCTTATATCAAAGTCTGGTTTGATGCATCACCCCACCTCTCCTTCCCCCTTAAGCAGGCATAAGAGTGTTTTCTAAATGTGAGACTCTGTTCTCTTGCCTAACTCAGTTCATCTGTAGCCATGTTTACAGGATCTTCCTAAGTGATATCTTATGATAAGTTTCTTTTCCCGTGTGACTTCTTTCACTTAGAATCATCGTACCTGAATCCACTCATTTTGCTGCTACTGGTCTTATGACATTGATTTCGTGGCTGAGGGATATTCCATCGTACGTAAGTTCCACAATGTTTGGAACCATTTTTATATTTCCTGGGATATTTCAGGTGTACCCAGGTTGAGGTTCCTGTAAGCAGTGCAGCCCTCAATTTGGGGGTGGCTCTGTCTTATGGATTTTCAGTTTTCCCAAGGTATATTCCCTAGACTGGAAGTGCCCTTGGCTCTGTAGCTCTGTTGTTTACTTGTTTTAGGGGACACAATGCACTCCTCCAGTGAGGCAGTTGGCAACTTACATCCCGCCCATCAGCATAACAAGGCTCCCTGTTCTCCAGGGCCTGTCTTGCCTTTCTGGTTTTTACACATTTTGTGGATGTCCCTTTTGACCGGTGGGAAGTGATACTCCTTTGTAGTGCAGATTTGCATTGCCCGCTTGCTTGCTTGGCCAAAAAGGGCGTATGCGTTTTCTCCTGAATATATTCAGGAGAAAACGCATACGCCCTTTTTGGCCAAGTGCATCATTGTCGAAGTTGTGCCCCTCTTCCTGTGCTTTACAGGCGATTCCAACGTACCTCTTGAAATCTGTTTCCTGCTATTCTGCCTCGCTTTCAAGTCCGCCTCGTTGCCTTCCCTCAACAGATTTTTGGACGATAGTTGGCCTTGATTACTCTGCCAGTTTGTGAATTGCTGTGCCCCTGAGCTCCATTTTTCAACTCGTTTCTTGTGAGCTGAACGCAAGTCCAAACTTTTGGTTCAGGACATCTACTGGTTCCCGGTGGGTGGCTGAGACTTTGGTTCATTCTTCTTCCTGCCGGGAAATTAGAGTGACTTGTGCCCATCCAAATGCCTAACAGCTACTCTCTCATTGGTTCTCCCTCTTCCCTTTCATCCTCTGCCAAATTGGCAACCTGTGCGAACCAGGAGCTTAAAGGGGCTGTCTCTCCAAGTTGGGAGATTGATAGGAAAGCAGTTGGAAAGTCAAACCGGAGCACCAGGAGAGGGGCTCTTCGTTGAGTTTTAGAAACCTTTCGTATTCACAGTGTGTCCATTCTCTAGGTTTCCCGTACACGTTATAGCTGTAGTAATATTCCCTTCCACCTGGAGAGCTGGGACCCATGGAATGGGTGCCATGCATTATTGCTTTAAAGGGTCTGCATTTGCTCACCCAATCTCACCAATCCTCTCAGTCCCAAGTGTCCAGCCTTATGCCACATCCAGCTTCATTGTAGATAGGGTCATTCCAGGTTGCATCAGAGACCCTGAAGGAATTGTAAAGAATTTCCCTGTTTCTTTGTTCTGTTTTTGAAATTCCTTTTTAGAGTGGGTTTGAGCTGATTCTCGCTGCCATGTTTATGCCAGTCTAGACACACTTGATTCCCTTACGGAGACATATCAATACATAGGTTTTAAGATTCTTACTAGTCAGATCTATTCCTCTGCGGGAAATATGGGGTTTTGAGTCCCTTTCACTGAGGAAGGTGTAGGTCTTGTCTATTCCATAGTTGGTTTTTGGAACGGTACCTGTGCTTATATCAAAGTCTGGTTTGATGCATCACCCCACCTCTCCTTCCCCCTTAAGCAGGCATAAGAGTGTTTTCTAAATGTGAGACTCTGTTCTCTTGCCTAACTCAGTTCATGTGTAGCCATGTTTACAGGATCTTCCTAAGTGATATCTTATGATAAGTTTCTTTTCCCGTGTGACTTCTTTCACTTAGAATCATCGTACCTGAATCCACTCATTTTGCTGCTACTGGTCTTATGACATTGATTTCGTGGCTGAGGGATATTCCATCGTACGTAAGTTCCACAATGTTTGGAACCATTTTTATATTTCCTGGGATATTTCAGGTGTACCCAGGTTGAGGTTCCTGTAAGCAGTGCAGCCCTCAATTTGGGGGTGGCTCTGTCTTATGGATTTTCAGTTTTCCCAAGGTATATTCCCTAGACTGGAAGTGCCCTTGGCTCTGTAGCTCTGTTGTTTACTTGTTTTAGGGGACACAATGCACTCCTCCAGTGAGGCAGTTGGCAACTTACATCCCGCCCATCAGCATAACAAGGCTCCCTGTTCTCCAGGGCCTGTCTTGCCTTTCTGGTTTTTACACATTTTGTGGATGTCCCTTTTGACCGGTGGGAAGTGATACTCCTTTGTAGTGCAGATTTGCATTGCCCGCTTGCTTGCTTGGCCAAAAAGGGCGTATGCGTTTTCTCCTGAATATATTCAGGAGAAAACGCATACGCCCTTTTTGGCCAAGTGCATCATTGTCGAAGTTGTGCCCCTCTTCCTGTGCTTTACAGGCGATTCCAACGTACCTCTTGAAATCTGTTTCCTGCTATTCTGCCTCGCTTTCAAGTCCGCCTCGTTGCCTTCCCTCAACAGATTTTTGGACGATAGTTGGCCTTGATTACTCTGCCAGTTTGTGAATTGCTGTGCCCCTGAGCTCCATTTTTCAACTCGTTTTTTGTGAGCTGAACGCAAGTCCAAACTTTTGGTTCAGGACCTCTACTGGTTCCCGGTGGGTGGCTGAGACTTTGGTTCATTCTTCTTCCTGCCGTGAAATTAGAGTGACATGTGCCCATCCAAATGCCTAACAGCTACTCTCTCGTTGGTTCTCCCTCTTCCCTTTCATCCTCTGCCAAATTGGCAACCTGTGCGAACCAGGAGCTTAAAGGGGCTGTCTCTCCAAGTTGGGAGATTGATAGGAAAGCAGTTGGAAAGTCAAACCGGAGCACCAGGAGAGGGGCTCTTCGTTGAGTTTTAGAAACCTTTCGTATTCACAGTGTGTCCATTGTCTAGGTTTCCCGTACACGTTATAGCTGTAGTAATATTCCCTTCAACCTGGAGAGCTGGGACCCATGGAATGGGTGCCATGCATTATTGCTTTAAAGGGTCTGCATTTGCTCACCCAATCTCACCAATCCTCTCAGTCCCAAGTGTCCAGCCTTATGCCACATCCAGCTGTCATTGTAGATAGGGTCATTCCAGGTTGCATCAGAGACCCTGAAGGAATTGTAAAGAATTTCCCTGTTTCTTTGTTCTGTTTTTGAAATTCCTTTTTAGAGTGGGTTTGAGCTGATTCTCGCTGCCATGTTTATGCCAGTCTAGACGCACTTGATTCCCTTACGGAGACATATCAATACGTAGGTTTTAAGATTCTTACTAGCCAGATCTATTCCTCTGCGGGAAATATGGGGTTTTGAGTCCCTTTCACTGAGGAAGGTGTAGGTCTTGTCTATTCCATAGTTGGTTTTTGGAACGGTACCTGTGCTTATATCAAAGTCTGGTTTGATGCATCACCCCACCTCTCCTTCCCCCTTAAGCAGGCATAAGAGTGTTTTCTAAATGTGAGACTCTGTTCTCTTGCCTAACTCAGTTCATGTGTAGCCATGTTTACAGGATCTTCCTAAGTGATATCTTATGATAAGTTTCTTTTCCCGTGTGACTTCTTTCACTTAGAATCATCGTACCTGAATCCACTCATTTTGCTGCTACTGGTCTTATGACATTGATTTCGTGGCTGAGGGATATTCCATCGTACGTAAGTTCCACAATGTTTGGAACCATTTTTATATTTCCTGGGATATTTCAGGTGTACCCAGGTTGAGGTTCCTGTAAGCAGTGCAGCCCTCAATTTGGGGGTGGCTCTGTCTTATGGATTTTCAGTTTTCCCAAGGTATATTCCCTAGACTGGAAGTGCCCTTGGCTCTGTAGCTCTGTTGTTTACTTGTTTTAGGGGACACAATGCACTCCTCCAGTGAGGCAGTTGGCAACTTACATCCCGCCCATCAGCATAACAAGGCTCCCTGTTCTCCAGGGCCTGTCTTGCCTTTCTGGTTTTTACACATTTTGTGGATGTCCCTTTTGACCGGTGGGAAGTGATACTCCTTTGTAGTGCAGATTTGCATTGCCCGCTTGCTTGCTTGGCCAAAAAGGGCGTATGCGTTTTCTCCTGAATATATTCAGGAGAAAACGCATACGCCCTTTTTGGCCAAGTGCATCATTGTCGAAGTTGTGCCCCTCTTCCTGTGCTTTACAGGCGATTCCAACGTACCTCTTGAAATCTGTTTCCTGCTATTCTGCCTCGCTTTCAAGTCCGCCTCGTTGCCTTCCCTCAACAGATTTTTGGACGATAGTTGGCCTTGATTACTCTGCCAGTTTGTGAATTGCTGTGCCCCTGAGCTCCATTTTTCAACTCGTTTTTTGTGAGCTGAACGCAAGTCCAAACTTTTGGTTCAGGACCTCTACTGGTTCCCGGTGGGTGGCTGAGACTTTGGTTCATTCTTCTTCCTGCCGGGAAATTAGAGTGACTTGTGCCCATCCAAATGCCTAACAGCTACTCTCTCATTGGTTCTCCCTCTTCCCTTTCATCCTCTGCCAAATTGGCAACCTGTGCGAACCAGGAGCTTAAAGGGGCTGTCTCTCCAAGTTGGGAGATTGATAGGAAAGCAGTTGGAAAGTCAAACCGGAGCACCAGGAGAGGGGCTCTTCGTTGAGTTTTAGAAACCTTTCGTATTCACAGTGTGTCCATTCTCTAGGTTTCCCGTACACGTTATAGCTGTAGTAATATTCCCTTCCACCTGGAGAGCTGGGACCCATGGAATGGGTGCCATGCATTATTGCTTTAAAGGGTCTGCATTTGCTCACCCAATCTCACCAATCCTCTCAGTCCCAAGTGTCCAGCCTTATGCCACATCCAGCTGTCATTGTAGATAGGGTCATTCCAGGTTGCATCAGAGACCCTGAAGGAATTGTAAAGAATTTCCCTGTTTCTTTGTTCTCTTTTTGAAATTCCTTTTTAGAGTGGGTTTGAGCTGATTCTCGCTGCCATGTTTATGCCAGTCTAGACGCACTTGATTCCCTTACGGAGACATATCAATACGTAGGTTTTAAGATTCTTACTAGCCAGATCTATTCCTCTGCGGGAAATATGGGGTTTTGAGTCCCTTTCACTGAGGAAGGTGTAGGTCTTGTCTATTCCATAGTTGGTTTTTGGAACGGTACCTGTGCTTATATCAAAGTCTGGTTTGATGCATCACCCCACCTCTCCTTCCCCCTTAAGCAGGCATAAGAGTGTTTTCTAAATGTGAGACTCTGTTCTCTTGCCTAACTCAGTTCATGTGTAGCCATGTTTACAGGATCTTCCTAAGTGATATCTTATGATAAGTTTCTTTTCCCGTGTGACTTCTTTCACTTAGAATCATCGTACCTGAATCCACTCATTTTGCTGCTACTGGTCTTATGACATTGATTTCGTGGCTGAGGGATATTCCATCGTACGTAAGTTCCACAATGTTTGGAACCATTTTTATATTTCCTGGGATATTTCAGGTGTACCCAGGTTGAGGTTCCTGTAAGCAGTGCAGCCCTCAATTTGGGGGTGGCTCTGTCTTATGGATTTTCAGTTTTCCCAAGGTATATTCCCTAGACTGGAAGTGCCCTTGGCTCTGTAGCTCTGTTGTTTACTTGTTTTAGGGGACACAATGCACTCCTCCAGTGAGGCAGTTGGCAACTTACATCCCGCCCATCAGCATAACAAGGCTCCCTGTTCTCCAGGGCCTGTCTTGCCTTTCTGGTTTTTACACATTTTGTGGATGTCCCTTTTGACCGGTGGGAAGTGATACTCCTTTGTAGTGCAGATTTGCATTGCCCGCTTGCTTGCTTGGCCAAAAAGGGCGTATGCGTTTTCTCCTGAATATATTCAGGAGAAAACGCATACGCCCTTTTTGGCCAAGTGCATCATTGTCGAAGTTGTGCCCCTCTTCCTGTGCTTTACAGGCGATTCCAACGTACCTCTTGAAATCTGTTTCCTGCTATTCTGCCTCGCTTTCAAGTCCGCCTCGTTGCCTTCCCTCAACAGATTTTTGGACGATAGTTGGCCTTGATTACTCTGCCAGTTTGTGAATTGCTGTGCCCCTGAGCTCCATTTTTCAACTCGTTTTTTGTGAGCTGAACGCAAGTCCAAACTTTTGGTTCAGGACCTCTACTGGTTCCCGGTGGGTGGCTGAGACTTTGGTTCATTCTTCTTCCTGCCGGGAAATTAGAGTGACTTGTGCCCATCCAAATGCCTAACAGCTACTCTCTCATTGGTTCTCCCTCTTCCCTTTCATCCTCTGCCAAATTGGCAACCTGTGCGAACCAGGAGCTTAAAGGGGCTGTCTCTCCAAGTTGGGAGATTGATAGGAAAGCAGTTGGAAAGTCAAACCGGAGCACCAGGAGAGGGGCTCTTCCTTGAGTTTTAGAAACCTGTCGTATTCACAGTGTGTCCATTCTCTAGGTTTCCCGTACACGTTATAGCTGTAGTAATATTCCCTTCCACCTGGAGAGCTGGGACCCATGGAATGGGTGCCATGCATTATTGCTTTAAAGGGTCTGCATTTGCTCACCCAATCTCACCAATCCTCTCAGTCCCAAGTGTCCAGCCTTATGCCACATCCAGCTGTCATTGTAGATAGGGTCATTCCAGGTTGCATCAGAGACCCTGAAGGAATTGTAAAGAATTTCCCTGTTTCTTTGTTCTGTTTTTGAAATTCCTTTTTAGAGTGGGTTTGAGCTGATTCTCGCTGCCATGTTTATGCCAGTCTAGACGCACTTGATTCCCTTACGGAGACATATCAATACGTAGGTTTTAAGATTCTTACTAGCCAGATCTATTCCTCTGCGGGAAATATGGGGTTTTGAGTCCCTTTCACTGAGGAAGGTGTAGGTCTTGTCTATTCCATAGTTGGTTTTTGGAACGGTACCTGTGCTTATATCAAAGTCTGGTTTGATGCATCACCCCACCTCTCCTTCCCCCTTAAGCAGGCATAAGAGTGTTTTCTAAATGTGAGACTCTGTTCTCTTGCCTAACTCAGTTCATCTGTAGCCATGTTTACAGGATCTTCCTAAGTGATATCTTATGATAAGTTTCTTTTCCCGTGTGACTTCTTTCACTTAGAATCATCGTACCTGAATCCACTCATTTTGCTGCTACTGGTCTTATGACATTGATTTCGTGGCTGAGGGATATTCCATCGTACGTAAGTTCCACAATGTTTGGAACCATTTTTATATTTCCTGGGATATTTCAGGTGTACCCAGGTTGAGGTTCCTGTAAGCAGTGCAGCCCTCAATTTGGGGGTGGCTCTGTCTTATGGATTTTCAGTTTTCCCAAGGTATATTCCCTAGACTGGAAGTGCCCTTGGCTCTGTAGCTCTGTTGTTTACTTGTTTTAGGGGACACAATGCACTCCTCCAGTGAGGCAGTTGGCAACTTACATCCCGCCCATCAGCATAACAAGGCTCCCTGTTCTCCAGGGCCTGTCTTGCCTTTCTGGTTTTTACACATTTTGTGGATGTCCCTTTTGACCGGTGGGAAGTGATACTCCTTTGTAGTGCAGATTTGCATTGCCCGCTTGCTTGCTTGGCCAAAAAGGGCGTATGCGTTTTCTCCTGAATATATTCAGGAGAAAACGCATACGCCCTTTTTGGCCAAGTGCATCATTGTCGAAGTTGTGCCCCTCTTCCTGTGCTTTACAGGCGATTCCAACGTACCTCTTGAAATCTGTTTCCTGCTATTCTGCCTCGCTTTCAAGTCCGCCTCGTTGCCTTCCCTCAACAGATTTTTGGACGATAGTTGGCCTTGATTACTCTGCCAGTTTGTGAATTGCTGTGCCCCTGAGCTCCATTTTTCAACTCGTTTCTTGTGAGCTGAACGCAAGTCCAAACTTTTGGTTCAGGACATCTACTGGTTCCCGGTGGGTGGCTGAGACTTTGGTTCATTCTTCTTCCTGCCGGGAAATTAGAGTGACTTGTGCCCATCCAAATGCCTAACAGCTACTCTCTCATTGGTTCTCCCTCTTCCCTTTCATCCTCTGCCAAATTGGCAACCTGTGCGAACCAGGAGCTTAAAGGGGCTGTCTCTCCAAGTTGGGAGATTGATAGGAAAGCAGTTGGAAAGTCAAACCGGAGCACCAGGAGAGGGGCTCTTCGTTGAGTTTTAGAAACCTTTCGTATTCACAGTGTGTCCATTCTCTAGGTTTCCCGTACACGTTATAGCTGTAGTAATATTCCCTTCCACCTGGAGAGCTGGGACCCATGGAATGGGTGCCATGCATTATTGCTTTAAAGGGTCTGCATTTGCTCACCCAATCTCACCAATCCTCTCAGTCCCAAGTGTCCAGCCTTATGCCACATCCAGCTTCATTGTAGATAGGGTCATTCCAGGTTGCATCAGAGACCCTGAAGGAATTGTAAAGAATTTCCCTGTTTCTTTGTTCTGTTTTTGAAATTCCTTTTTAGAGTGGGTTTGAGCTGATTCTCGCTGCCATGTTTATGCCAGTCTAGACACACTTGATTCCCTTACGGAGACATATCAATACATAGGTTTTAAGATTCTTACTAGTCAGATCTATTCCTCTGCGGGAAATATGGGGTTTTGAGTCCCTTTCACTGAGGAAGGTGTAGGTCTTGTCTATTCCATAGTTGGTTTTTGGAACGGTACCTGTGCTTATATCAAAGTCTGGTTTGATGCATCACCCCACCTCTCCTTCCCCCTTAAGCAGGCATAAGAGTGTTTTCTAAATGTGAGACTCTGTTCTCTTGCCTAACTCAGTTCATGTGTAGCCATGTTTACAGGATCTTCCTAAGTGATATCTTATGATAAGTTTCTTTTCCCGTGTGACTTCTTTCACTTAGAATCATCGTACCTGAATCCACTCATTTTGCTGCTACTGGTCTTATGACATTGATTTCGTGGCTGAGGGATATTCCATCGTACGTAAGTTCCACAATGTTTGGAACCATTTTTATATTTCCTGGGATATTTCAGGTGTACCCAGGTTGAGGTTCCTGTAAGCAGTGCAGCCCTCAATTTGGGGGTGGCTCTGTCTTATGGATTTTCAGTTTTCCCAAGGTATATTCCCTAGACTGGAAGTGCCCTTGGCTCTGTAGCTCTGTTGTTTACTTGTTTTAGGGGACACAATGCACTCCTCCAGTGAGGCAGTTGGCAACTTACATCCCGCCCATCAGCATAACAAGGCTCCCTGTTCTCCAGGGCCTGTCTTGCCTTTCTGGTTTTTACACATTTTGTGGATGTCCCTTTTGACCGGTGGGAAGTGATACTCCTTTGTAGTGCAGATTTGCATTGCCCGCTTGCTTGCTTGGCCAAAAAGGGCGTATGCGTTTTCTCCTGAATATATTCAGGAGAAAACGCATACGCCCTTTTTGGCCAAGTGCATCATTGTCGAAGTTGTGCCCCTCTTCCTGTGCTTTACAGGCGATTCCAACGTACCTCTTGAAATCTGTTTCCTGCTATTCTGCCTCGCTTTCAAGTCCGCCTCGTTGCCTTCCCTCAACAGATTTTTGGACGATAGTTGGCCTTGATTACTCTGCCAGTTTGTGAATTGCTGTGCCCCTGAGCTCCATTTTTCAACTCGTTTTTTGTGAGCTGAACGCAAGTCCAAACTTTTGGTTCAGGACCTCTACTGGTTCCCGGTGGGTGGCTGAGACTTTGGTTCATTCTTCTTCCTGCCGGGAAATTAGAGTGACATGTGCCCATCCAAATGCCTAACAGCTACTCTCTCGTTGGTTCTCCCTCTTCCCTTTCATCCTCTGCCAAATTGGCAACCTGTGCGAACCAGGAGCTTAAAGGGGCTGTCTCTCCAAGTTGGGAGATTGATAGGAAAGCAGTTGGAAAGTCAAACCGGAGCACCAGGAGAGGGGCTCTTCGTTGAGTTTTAGAAACCTTTCGTATTCACAGTGTGTCCATTGTCTAGGTTTCCCGTACACGTTATAGCTGTAGTAATATTCCCTTCAACCTGGAGAGCTGGGACCCATGGAATGGGTGCCATGCATTATTGCTTTAAAGGGTCTGCATTTGCTCACCCAATCTCACCAATCCTCTCAGTCCCAAGTGTCCAGCCTTATGCCACATCCAGCTGTCATTGTAGATAGGGTCATTCCAGGTTGCATCAGAGACCCTGAAGGAATTGTAAAGAATTTCCCTGTTTCTTTGTTCTGTTTTTGAAATTCCTTTTTAGAGTGGGTTTGAGCTGATTCTCGCTGCCATGTTTATGCCAGTCTAGACGCACTTGATTCCCTTACGGAGACATATCAATACGTAGGTTTTAAGATTCTTACTAGCCAGATCTATTCCTCTGCGGGAAATATGGGGTTTTGAGTCCCTTTCACTGAGGAAGGTGTAGGTCTTGTCTATTCCATAGTTGGTTTTTGGAACGGTACCTGTGCTTATATCAAACTCTGGTTTGATGCATCACCCCACCTCTCCTTCCCCCTTAAGCAGGCATAAGAGTGTTTTCTAAATGTGAGACTCTGTTCTCTTGCCTAACTCAGTTCATGTGTAGCCATGTTTACAGGATCTTCCTAAGTGATATCTTATGATAAGTTTCTTTTCCCGTGTGACTTCTTTCACTTAGAATCATCGTACCTGAATCCACTCATTTTGCTGCTACTGGTCTTATGACATTGATTTCGTGGCTGAGGGATATTCCATCGTACGTAAGTTCCACAATGTTTGGAACCATTTTTATATTTCCTGGGATATTTCAGGTGTACCCAGGTTGAGGTTCCTGTAAGCAGTGCAGCCCTCAATTTGGGGGTGGCTCTGTCTTATGGATTTTCAGTTTTCCCAAGGTATATTCCCTAGACTGGAAGTGCCCTTGGCTCTGTAGCTCTGTTGTTTACTTGTTTTAGGGGACACAATGCACTCCTCCAGTGAGGCAGTTGGCAACTTACATCCCGCCCATCAGCATAACAAGGCTCCCTGTTCTCCAGGGCCTGTCTTGCCTTTCTGGTTTTTACACATTTTGTGGATGTCCCTTTTGACCGGTGGGAAGTGATACTCCTTTGTAGTGCAGATTTGCATTGCCCGCTTGCTTGCTTGGCCAAAAAGGGCGTATGCGTTTTCTCCTGAATATATTCAGGAGAAAACGCATACGCCCTTTTTGGCCAAGTGCATCATTGTCGAAGTTGTGCCCCTCTTCCTGTGCTTTACAGGCGATTCCAACGTACCTCTTGAAATCTGTTTCCTGCTATTCTGCCTCGCTTTCAAGTCCGCCTCGTTGCCTTCCCTCAACAGATTTTTGGACGATAGTTGGCCTTGATTACTCTGCCAGTTTGTGAATTGCTGTGCCCCTGAGCTCCATTTTTCAACTCGTTTTTTGTGAGCTGAACGCAAGTCCAAACTTTTGGTTCAGGACCTCTACTGGTTCCCGGTGGGTGGCTGAGACTTTGGTTCATTCTTCTTCCTGCCGGGAAATTAGAGTGACTTGTGCCCATCCAAATGCCTAACAGCTACTCTCTCATTGGTTCTCCCTCTTCCCTTTCATCCTCTGCCAAATTGGCCACCTGTGCGAACCAGGAGCTTAAAGGGGCTGTCTCTCCAAGTTGGGAGATTGATAGGAAAGCAGTTGGAAAGTCAAACCGGAGCACCAGGAGAGGGGCTCTTCGTTGAGTTTTAGAAACCTTTCGTATTCACAGTGTGTCCATTCTCTAGGTTTCCCGTACACGTTATAGCTGTAGTAATATTCCCTTCCACCTGGAGAGCTGGGACCCATGGAATGGGTGCCATGCATTATTGCTTTAAAGGGTCTGCATTTGCTCACCCAATCTCACCAATCCTCTCAGTCCCAAGTGTCCAGCCTTATGCCACATCCAGCTGTCATTGTAGATAGGGTCATTCCAGGTTGCATCAGAGACCCTGAAGGAATTGTAAAGAATTTCCCTGTTTCTTTGTTCTGTTTTTGAAATTCCTTTTTAGAGTGGGTTTGAGCTGATTCTCGCTGCCATGTTTATGCCAGTCTAGACGCACTTGATTCCCTTACGGAGACATATCAATACGTAGGTTTTAAGATTCTTACTAGCCAGATCTATTCCTCTGCGGGAAATATGGGGTTTTGAGTCCCTTTCACTGAGGAAGGTGTAGGTCTTGTCTATTCCATAGTTGGTTTTTGGAACGGTACCTGTGCTTATATCAAAGTCTGGTTTGATGCATCACCCCACCTCTCCTTCCCCCTTAAGCAGGCATAAGAGTGTTTTCTAAATGTGAGACTCTGTTCTCTTGCCTAACTCAGTTCATGTGTAGCCATGTTTACAGGATCTTCCTAAGTGATATCTTATGATAAGTTTCTTTTCCCGTGTGACTTCTTTCACTTAGAATCATCGTACCTGAATCCACTCATTTTGCTGCTACTGGTCTTATGACATTGATTTCGTGGCTGAGGGATATTCCATCGTACGTAAGTTCCACAATGTTTGGAACCATTTTTATATTTCCTGGGATATTTCAGGTGTACCCAGGTTGAGGTTCCTGTAAGCAGTGCAGCCCTCAATTTGGGGGTGGCTCTGTCTTATGGATTTTCAGTTTTCCCAAGGTATATTCCCTAGACTGGAAGTGCCCTTGGCTCTGTAGCTCTGTTGTTTACTTGTTTTAGGGGACACAATGCACTCCTCCAGTGAGGCAGTTGGCAACTTACATCCCGCCCATCAGCATAACAAGGCTCCCTGTTCTCCAGGGCCTGTCTTGCCTTTCTGGTTTTTACACATTTTGTGGATGTCCCTTTTGACCGGTGGGAAGTGATACTCCTTTGTAGTGCAGATTTGCATTGCCCGCTTGCTTGCTTGGCCAAAAAGGGCGTATGCGTTTTCTCCTGAATATATTCAGGAGAAAACGCATACGCCCTTTTTGGCCAAGTGCATCATTGTCGAAGTTGTGCCCCTCTTCCTGTGCTTTACAGGCGATTCCAACGTACCTCTTGAAATCTGTTTCCTGCTATTCTGCCTCGCTTTCAAGTCCGCCTCGTTGCCTTCCCTCAACAGATTTTTGGACGATAGTTGGCCTTGATTACTCTGCCAGTTTGTGAATTGCTGTGCCCCTGAGCTCCATTTTTCAACTCGTTTTTTGTGAGCTGAACGCAAGTCCAAACTTTTGGTTCAGGACGTCTACTGGTTCCCGGTGGGTGGCTGAGACTTTGGTTCATTCTTCTTCCTGCCGGGAAATTAGAGTGACTTGTGCCCATCCAAATGCCTAACAGCTACTCTCTCATTGGTTCTCCCTCTTCCCTTTCATCCTCTGCCAAATTGGCAACCTGTGCGAACCAGGAGCTTAAAGGGGCTGTCTCTCCAAGTTGGGAGATTGATAGGAAAGCAGTTGGAAAGTCAAACCGGAGCACCAGGAGAGGGGCTCTTCGTTGAGTTTTAGAAACCTTTCGTATTCACAGTGTGTCCATTCTCTAGGTTTCCCGTACACGTTATAGCTGTAGTAATATTCCCTTCCACCTGGAGAGCTGGGACCCATGGAATGGGTGCCATGCATTATTGCTTTAAAGGGTCTGCATTTGCTCACCCAATCTCACCAATCCTCTCAGTCCCAAGTGTCCAGCCTTATGCCACATCCAGCTTCATTGTAGATAGGGTCATTCCAGGTTGCATCAGAGACCCTGAAGGAATTGTAAAGAATTTCCCTGTTTCTTTGTTCTGTTTTTGAAATTCCTTTTTAGAGTGGGTTTGAGCTGATTCTCGCTGCCATGTTTATGCCAGTCTAGACACACTTGATTCCCTTACGGAGACATATCAATACATAGGTTTTAAGATTCTTACTAGTCAGATCTATTCCTCTGCGGGAAATATGGGGTTTTGAGTCCCTTTCACTGAGGAAGGTGTAGGTCTTGTCTATTCCATAGTTGGTTTTTGGAACGGTACCTGTGCTTATATCAAAGTCTGGTTTGATGCATCACCCCACCTCTCCTTCCCCCTTAAGCAGGCATAAGAGTGTTTTCTAAATGTGAGACTCTGTTCTCTTGCCTAACTCAGTTCATGTGTAGCCATGTTTACAGGATCTTCCTAAGTGATATCTTATGATAAGTTTCTTTTCCCGTGTGACTTCTTTCACTTAGAATCATCGTACCTGAATCCACTCATTTTGCTGCTACTGGTCTTATGACATTGATTTCGTGGCTGAGGGATATTCCATCGTACGTAAGTTCCACAATGTTTGGAACCATTTTTATATTTCCTGGGATATTTCAGGTGTACCCAGGTTGAGGTTCCTGTAAGCAGTGCAGCCCTCAATTTGGGGGTGGCTCTGTCTTATGGATTTTCAGTTTTCCCAAGGTATATTCCCTAGACTGGAAGTGCCCTTGGCTCTGTAGCTCTGTTGTTTACTTGTTTTAGGGGACACAATGCACTCCTCCAGTGAGGCAGTTGGCAACTTACATCCCGCCCATCAGCATAACAAGGCTCCCTGTTCTCCAGGGCCTGTCTTGCCTTTCTGGTTTTTACACATTTTGTGGATGTCCCTTTTGACCGGTGGGAAGTGATACTCCTTTGTAGTGCAGATTTGCATTGCCCGCTTGCTTGCTTGGCCAAAAAGGGCGTATGCGTTTTCTCCTGAATATATTCAGGAGAAAACGCATACGCCCTTTTTGGCCAAGTGCATCATTGTCGAAGTTGTGCCCCTCTTCCTGTGCTTTACAGGCGATTCCAACGTACCTCTTGAAATCTGTTTCCTGCTATTCTGCCTCGCTTTCAAGTCCGCCTCGTTGCCTTCCCTCAACAGATTTTTGGACGATAGTTGGCCTTGATTACTCTGCCAGTTTGTGAATTGCTGTGCCCCTGAGCTCCATTTTTCAACTCGTTTTTTGTGAGCAGAACGCAAGTCCAAACTTTTGGTTCAGGACCTCTACTGGTTCCCGGTGGGTGGCTGAGACTTTGGTTCATTCTTCTTCCTGCCGGGAAATTAGAGTGACATGTGCCCATCCAAATGCCTAACAGCTACTCTCTCGTTGGTTCTCCCTCTTCCCTTTCATCCTCTGCCAAATTGGCAACCTGTGCGAACCAGGAGCTTAAAGGGGCTGTCTCTCCAAGTTGGGAGATTGATAGGAAAGCAGTTGGAAAGTCAAACCGGAGCACCAGGAGAGGGGCTCTTCGTTGAGTTTTAGAAACCTTTCGTATTCACAGTGTGTCCATTGTCTAGGTTTCCCGTACACGTTATAGCTGTAGTAATATTCCCTTCAACCTGGAGAGCTGGGACCCATGGAATGGGTGCCATGCATTATTGCTTTAAAGGGTCTGCATTTGCTCACCCAATCTCACCAATCCTCTCAGTCCCAAGTGTCCAGCCTTATGCCACATCCAGCTGTCATTGTAGATAGGGTCATTCCAGGTTGCATCAGAGACCCTGAAGGAATTGTAAAGAATTTCCCTGTTTCTTTGTTCTGTTTTTGAAATTCCTTTTTAGAGTGGGTTTGAGCTGATTCTCGCTGCCATGTTTATGCCAGTCTAGACGCACTTGATTCCCTTACGGAGACATATCAATACGTAGGTTTTAAGATTCTTACTAGCCAGATCTATTCCTCTGCGGGAAATATGGGGTTTTGAGTCCCTTTCACTGAGGAAGGTGTAGGTCTTGTCTATTCCATAGTTGGTTTTTGGAACGGTACCTGTGCTTATATCAAACTCTGGTTTGATGCATCACCCCACCTCTCCTTCCCCCTTAAGCAGGCATAAGAGTGTTTTCTAAATGTGAGACTCTGTTCTCTTGCCTAACTCAGTTCATGTGTAGCCATGTTTACAGGATCTTCCTAAGTGATATCTTATGATAAGTTTCTTTTCCCGTGTGACTTCTTTCACTTAGAATCATCGTACCTGAATCCACTCATTTTGCTGCTACTGGTCTTATGACATTGATTTCGTGGCTGAGGGATATGCCATCGTACGTAAGTTCCACAATGTTTGGAACCATTTTTATATTTCCTGGGATATTTCAGGTGTACCCAGGTTGAGGTTCCTGTAAGCAGTGCAGCCCTCAATTTGGGGGTGGCTCTGTCTTATGGATTTTCAGTTTTCCCAAGGTATATTCCCTAGACTGGAAGTGCCCTTGGCTCTGTAGCTCTGTTGTTTACTTGTTTTAGGGGACACAATGCACTCCTCCAGTGAGGCAGTTGGCAACTTACATCCCGCCCATCAGCATAACAAGGCTCCCTGTTCTCCAGGGCCTGTCTTGCCTTTCTGGTTTTTACACATTTTGTGGATGTCCCTTTTGACCGGTGGGAAGTGATACTCCTTTGTAGTGCAGATTTGCATTGCCCGCTTGCTTGCTTGGCCAAAAAGGGCGTATGCGTTTTCTCCTGAATATATTCAGGAGAAAACGCATACGCCCTTTTTGGCCAAGTGCATCATTGTCGAAGTTGTGCCCCTCTTCCTGTGCTTTACAGGCGATTCCAACGTACCTCTTGAAATCTGTTTCCTGCTATTCTGCCTCGCTTTCAAGTCCGCCTCGTTGCCTTCCCTCAACAGATTTTTGGACGATAGTTGGCCTTGATTACTCTGCCAGTTTGTGAATTGCTGTGCCCCTGAGCTCCATTTTTCAACTCGTTTTTTGTGAGCTGAACGCAAGTCCAAACTTTTGGTTCAGGACCTCTACTGGTTCCCGGTGGGTGGCTGAGACTTTGGTTCATTCTTCTTCCTGCCGGGAAATTAGAGTGACTTGTGCCCATCCAAATGCCTAACAGCTACTCTCTCATTGGTTCTCCCTCTTCCCTTTCATCCTCTGCCAAATTGGCCACCTGTGCGAACCAGGAGCTTAAAGGGGCTGTCTCTCCAAGTTGGGAGATTGATAGGAAAGCAGTTGGAAAGTCAAACCGGAGCACCAGGAGAGGGGCTCTTCGTTGAGTTTTAGAAACCTTTCATATTCACAGTGTGTCCATTCTCTAGGTTTCCCGTACACGTTATAGCTGTAGTAATATTCCCTTCCACCTGGAGAGCTGGGACCCATGGAATGGGTGCCATGCATTATTGCTTTAAAGGGTCTGCATTTGCTCACCCAATCTCACCAATCCTCTCAGTCCCAAGTGTCCAGCCTTATGCCACATCCAGCTGTCATTGTAGATAGGGTCATTCCAGGTTGCATCAGAGACCCTGAAGGAATTGTAAAGAATTTCCCTGTTTCTTTGTTCTGTTTTTGAAATTCCTTTTTAGAGTGGGTTTGAGCTGATTCTCGCTGCCATGTTTATGCCAGTCTAGACGCACTTGATTCCCTTACGGAGACATATCAATACGTAGGTTTTAAGATTCTTACTAGCCAGATCTATTCCTCTGCGGGAAATATGGGGTTTTGAGTCCCTTTCACTGAGGAAGGTGTAGGTCTTGTCTATTCCATAGTTGGTTTTTGGAACGGTACCTGTGCTTATATCAAAGTCTGGTTTGATGCATCACCCCACCTCTCCTTCCCCCTTAAGCAGGCATAAGAGTGTTTTCTAAATGTGAGACTCTGTTCTCTTGCCTAACTCAGTTCATGTGTAGCCATGTTTACAGGATCTTCCTAAGTGATATCTTATGATAAGTTTCTTTTCCCGTGTGACTTCTTTCACTTAGAATCATCGTACCTGAATCCACTCATTTTGCTGCTACTGGTCTTATGACATTGATTTCGTGGCTGAGGGATATTCCATCGTACGTAAGTTCCACAATGTTTGGAACCATTTTTATATTTCCTGGGATATTTCAGGTGTACCCAGGTTGAGGTTCCTGTAAGCAGTGCAGCCCTCAATTTGGGGGTGGCTCTGTCTTATGGATTTTCAGTTTTCCCAAGGTATATTCCCTAGACTGGAAGTGCCCTTGGCTCTGTAGCTCTGTTGTTTACTTGTTTTAGGGGACACAATGCACTCCTCCAGTGAGGCAGTTGGCAACTTACATCCCGCCCATCAGCATAACAAGGCTCCCTGTTCTCCAGGGCCTGTCTTGCCTTTCTGGTTTTTACACATTTTGTGGATGTCCCTTTTGACCGGTGGGAAGTGATACTCCTTTGTAGTGCAGATTTGCATTGCCCGCTTGCTTGCTTGGCCAAAAAGGGCGTATGCGTTTTCTCCTGAATATATTCAGGAGAAAACGCATACGCCCTTTTTGGCCAAGTGCATCATTGTCGAAGTTGTGCCCCTCTTCCTGTGCTTTACAGGCGATTCCAACGTACCTCTTGAAATCTGTTTCCTGCAATTCTGCCTCGCTTTCAAGTCCGCCTCGTTGCCTTCCCTCAACAGATTTTTGGACGATAGTTGGCCTTGATTACTCTGCCAGTTTGTGAATTGCTGTGCCCCTGAGCTCCATTTTTCAACTCGTGTTTTGTGAGCTGAACGCAAGTCCAAACTTTTGGTTCAGGACCTATACTGGTTCCCGGTGGGTGGCTGAGACTTTGGTTCATTCTTCTTCCTGCCGGGAAATTAGAGTGACATGTGCCCATCCAAATGCCTAACAGCTACTCTCTCATTGGTTCTCCCTCTTCCCTTTCATCCTCTGCCAAATTGGCAACCTGTGCGAACCAGGAGCTTAAAGGGGCTGTCTCTCCAAGTTGGGAGATTGATAGGAAAGCAGTTGGAATGTCAAACCGGAGCACCAGGAGAGGGGCACTTCGTTGAGTTTTAGAAACCTTTCGTATTCACAGTGTGTCCATTCTCTAGGTTTCCCGTACACGTTATATCTGTAGTAATATTCCCTTCAACATGGAGAGCTGGGACCCATGGAATGGGTGCCATGCATTATTGCTTTAAAGGGTCTGCATTTGCTCACCCAATCTCACCAATCCTCTCAGTCCCAAGTGTCCAGCCTTATGCCACATCCAGCTGTCATTGTAGATAGGGTCATTCCAGGTTGCATCAGAGACCCTGAAGGAATTGTAAAGAATTTCCCTGTTTCTTTGTTCTCTTTTTGAAATTCCTTTTTAGAGTGGGTTTGAGCTGATTCTCGCTGCCATGTTTATGCCAGTCTAGACACACTTGATTCCCTTACGCAGACATATCAACACATAGGTTTTAAGATTCTTACTAGTCAGATCGATTCCTCTGTGGGAAATATGGGGTTTTGAGTCCCTTTGACTGAGGAAGGTGTAGGTCTTGTCTATTCCATAGTTGGTTTTTGGAACGGTACCTGTGCTTATATCAAACTCTGGTTTGATGCATCACCCCACCTCTCCTTCCCCCTTAAGCAGGCATAAGAGTGTTTTCTAAATGTGAGACTCTGTTCTCTTGCCTAACTCAGTTCATGTGTAGCCATGTTTACAGGATCTTCCTAAGTGATATCTTATGATAAGTTTCTTTTCCTGTGTGACTTCTTTCACTTAGAATCATCGTACCTGTATCCACTCATTTTGCTGCTACTGGTCTTATGACATTGATTTCATGGCTGAGGGATATTCCATCGTACGTAAGTTCCACAATGTTTGGAACCATTTTTATATTTCCTGGGATATTTCAGGTGTACCCAGGTTGAGGTTCCTGTTAGCAGTGCAGCCCTCAATTTGGGGGTGGCTCTGTCTTATGGATTTTCAGTTTTCCCAAGGTATATTCCCTAGACTGGAAGTGCCCTTGGCTCTGTAGCTCTGTTGTTTACTTGTTTTAGGGAACACAATGCACTACTCCAGTGAGGCAGTTGGCAACTTACATCCCGCCCATCAGCATAACAAGGCTCCCTGTTCTCCAGGGCCTGTCTTGCCTTTCTGGTTTTTACTCATTTTGTGGATGTCCCTTTTGACCGGTGGGAAGTGATACTTCTTTGTAGTGCAGATTTGCATTGCCCGCTTGCTTGCTTGGCCAAAAAGGGTGTATGCGTTTTCTCCTGAATATATTCAGGAGAAAACGCATACGCCCTTTTTGGCCAAGTGCATCATTGTCGAAGTTGTGCCCCACTTCCTGTGCTTTACAGGCGATTCCAACGTACCTCTTGAAATCTGTTTCCTGCTATTCTGCCTCGCTTTCAAGTCCGCCTCGTTGCCTTCCCTCAACAGATTTTTGGACGATAGTTGGCCTTGATTACTCTGCCAGTTTGTGAATTGCTGTGCCCCTGAGCTCCATTTTTCAACTCGTTTCTTGTGAGCTGAACGCAAGTCCAAACTTTTGGTTCAGGACCTATACTGGTTCCCGGTGGGTGGCTGAGACTTTGGTTAATTCTTCTTCCTGCTGGGAAATTAGAGTGACATGTGCCCATCCAAATGCCTAACAGCTACTCTCTCATTGGTTCTCCCTCTTCCCTGTCATCCTCTGCCAAATTGGCAACCTGTGCGAACCAGGAGCTTAAAGGGGCTGTCTCTCCAAGTTGGGAGATTGATAGGAAAGCAGTTGGAAAGTCAAACCGGAGCACCAGGAGAGGGGCTCTTCGTTGAGTTTTAGAAACCTTTCGTATTCACAGTGTGTCCATTCTCTAGGTTTCCCGTACACGTTATAGCTGTAGTAATATTCCCTTCAACCTGGAGAGCTGGGACCCATGGAATGGGTGCCATGCATTATTGCTTTAAAGGGTCTACATTTGCTCAACCAATCTCACCAATCCTCTCAGTCCCAAGTGTCCAGCCTTATGCCACATCCAGCTGTCATTGTAGATAGGGTCATTCCAGGTTGCATCAGAGACCCTGAAGGAATTGTAAAGAATTTCCCTGTTTCTTTGTTCTGTTTTTGAAATTCCTTTTTAGAGTGGGTTTGAGCTGATTCTCGCTGCCATGTTTATGCCAGTCTAGACACACTTGATTCCCTTACGCAGACATATCTATACATAGGTTTTATGATTGTTACTAGTCAGATCGATTCCTCTGCGGGAAATATGGGGTTTTGAGTCCCTTTGACTGAGGAAGGTGTAGGTCTTGTCTATTCCATAGTTGGTTTTTGGAACGGTACCTGTGCTTATATCAAACTCTGGTTTGATGCATCACCCCACCTCTCCTTCCCCCTTAAGCAGGCATAAGAGTGTTTTCTAAATGTGAGACTCTGTTCTCTTGCCTAACTCAGTTCATGTGTAGCCATGTTTACAGGATCTTCCTAAGTGATATCTTATGATAAGTTTCTTTTCCTGTGTGACTTCTTTCACTTAGAATCATCGTACCTGAATCCACTCATTTTGCTGCTACTGGTCTTATGACATTGATTTCGTGGCTGAGGGATATTCCATCGTACGTAAGTTCCACAATGTTTGGAACCATTTTTATATTTCCTGGGATATTTCAGGTGTACCCAGGTTGAGGTTCTTGTAAGCAGTGCAGCCCTCAATTTGGGGGTGGCTCTGTCTTATGGATTTTCAGTTTTCCCAAGGTATATTCCCTAGACTGGAAGTGCCCTTGGCTCTGTAGCTCTGTTGTTTACTTGTTTTAGGGAACACAATGCACTACCCCAGTGAGGCAGTTGGCAACTTACATCCCGCCCATCAGCATAACAAGGCTCCCTGTTCTCCAGGGCCTGTCTTGCCTTTCTGGTTTTTACTCATTTTGTGGATGTCCCTTTTGACCGGTGGGAAGTGATACTTCTTTGTAGTGCAGATTTGCATTGCCCGCTTGCTTGCTTGGCCAAAAAGGGTGTATGCGTTTTCTCCTGAATATATTCAGGAGAAAACGCATACGCCCTTTTTGGCCAAGTGCATCATTGTCGAAGTTGTGCCCCTCTTCCTGTGCTTTACAGGCGATTCCAACGTACCTCTTGAAATCTGTTTCCTGCTATTCTGCCTCGCTTTCAAGTCCGCCTCGTTGCCTTCCCTCAACAGATTTTTGGACGATAGTTGGCCTTGATTACTCTGCCAGTTTGTGAATTGCTGTGCCCCTGAGCTCCATTTTTCAACTCGTTTCTTGTGAGCTGAACGCAAGTCCAAACTTTTGGTTCAGGACCTATACTGGTTCCCGGTGGGTGGCTGAGACTTTGGTTAATTCTTCTTCCTGCTGGGAAATTAGAGTGACATGTGCCCATCCAAATGCCTAGCAGCTACTCTCTCATTGGTTCTCCCTCTTCCCTGTCATCCTCTGCCAAATTGGCAACCTGTGCGAACCAGGAGCTTAAAGGGGCTGTCTCTCCAAGTTGGGAGATTGATAGGAAAGCAGTTGGAAAGTCAAACCGGAGCACCAGGAGAGGGGCTCTTCGTTGAGTTTTAGAAACCTTTCGTATTCACAGTGTGTCCATTCTCTAGGTTTCCCGTACACGTTATAGCTGTAGTAATATTCCCTTCAACCTGGAGAGCTGGGACCCATGGAATGGGTGCCATGCATTATTGCTTTAAAGGGTCTGCATTTGCTCAACCAATCTCACCAATCCTCTCAGTCCCAAGTGTCCAGCCTTATGCCACATCCAGCTGTCATTGTAGATAGGGTCATTCCAGGTTGCATCAGAGACCCTGAAGGAATTGTAAAGAATTTCCCTGTTTCTTTGTTCTGTTTTTGAAATTCCTTTTTAGAGTGGGTTTGAGCTGATTCTCGCTGCCATGTTTATGCCAGTCTAGACACACTTGATTCCCTTACGCAGACATATCTATACATAGGTTTTATGATTGTTACTAGTCAGATCGATTCCTCTGCGGGAAATATGGGGTTTTGAGTCCCTTTCACTGAGGAAGGTGTAGGTCTTGTCTATTCCATAGTTGGTTTTTGGAACGGTACCTGTGCTTATATCAAACTCTGGTTTGATGCATCACCCCACCTCTCCTTCCCCCTTAAGCAGGCATAAGAGTGTTTTCTAAATGTGAGACTCTGTTCTCTTGCCTAACTCAGTTCATGTGTAGCCATGTTTACAGGATCTTCCTAAGTGATATCTTATGATAAGTTTCTTTTCCCGTGTGACTTCTTTCACTTAGAATCATCGTACCTGAATCCACTCATTTTGCTGCTACTGGTCTTATGACATTGATTTCGTGGCTGAGGGATATTCCATCGTACGTAAGTTCCACAATGTTTGGAACCATTTTTATATTTCCTGGGATATTTCAGGTGTACCCAGGTTGAGGTTCTTGTAAGCAGTGCAGCCCTCAATTTGGGGGTGGCTCTGTCTTATGGATTTTCAGTTTTCCCAAGGTATATTCCCTAGACTGGAAGTGCCCTTGGCTCTGTAGCTCTGTTGTTTACTTGTTTTAGGGAACACAATGCACTCCTCCAGTGAGGCAGTTGGCAACTTACATCCCGCCCATCAGCATAACAAGGCTTCCTGTTCTCCAGGGCATGTCTTGCCTTTCTGGTTTTTACACATTTTGTGGATGTCCCTTTTGACCGGTGGGAAGTGATACTTCTTTGTAGTGCAGATTTGCATTGCCCGCTTGCTTGCTTGGCCAAAAAGGGCGTATGCGTTTTCTCCTGAATATATTCAGGAGAAAACGCATACGCCCTTTTTGGCCAAGTGCATCATTGTCGAAATTGTGCCCCTCTTCCTGTGCTTTACAGGCGATTCCAACGTACATCTTGAAATCTGTTTCCTGCTATTCTGCCTCGCTTTCAAGTCCGCCTCGTTGCCTTCCCTCAACAGATTTTTGGACGATAGTTGGCCTTGATTACTCTGCCAGTTTGTGAATTGCTGTGCCCCTGAGCTCCATTTTTCAACTCGTTTTTTGTGAGCTGAACGCAAGACCAAACTTTTGGTTCAGGACCTATACTGGTTCCCGGTGGGTGGCTGAGACTTTGGTTCATTCTTCTTCCTGCCAGGAAATTAGAGTGACATGTGCCCATCCAAATGCCTAACAGCTATTCTCTCATTGGTTCTCCCTCTTCCCTTTCATCCTCTGCCAAATTGGCAACCTGTGCGAACCAGGAGCTTAAAGGGGCTGTCTCTCCAACTTGGGAGATTAATAGGAAAGCAGTTGGAAAGTCAAACCGGAGCACCAGGATAGGGGCTCTTCGTTGAGTTTTAGAAACCTTTCGTATTCACAGTGTGTCCATTCTCTAGGTTTCCCGTACACGTTATAGCTGTAGTAATATTCCCTTCAACCTGGAGAGCTGGGAACCATGGAATGGGTGCCATGCATTATTGCTTTAAAGGGTCTGCATTTGCTCACCCAATCTCACCAATCCTCTCAGTCCCAAGTGTCCAGCCTTATGCCACATCCAGCTGTCATTGTAGATAGGGTCATTCCAGGTTGCATCCGAGACCCTGAAGGAATTGTAAAGAATTTCCCTGTTTCTTTGTTCTGTTTTTGAAATTCCTTTTTAGAGTGGGTTTGAGCTGATTCTCGCTGCCATGTTTATGCCAGTCTAGACACACTTGATTCCCTTACGCAGACATATCAACACGTAGGTTTTAAGATTCTTACTAGTCAGATTGATTCCTCTGCGGGAAATATGGGGTTTTGAGTCCCTTTCACTGAGGAAGGTGTAGGTCTTGTCTATTCCATAGTTGGTTTTTGGAACGGTACCTGTGCTTATATCAAACTCTGGTTTGATGCATCACCCCACCTCTCCTTCCCCCTTAAGCAGGCATAAGAGTGTTTTCTAAATGTGAGACTCTGTTCTCTTGCCTAACTCAGTTCATGTGTAGCCATGTTTACAGGATCTTCCTAAGTGATATCTTATGATAAGTTTCTTTTCCTGTGTGACTTCTTTCACTTAGAATCATCGTACCTGAATCCACTCATTTTGCTGCTACTGGTCTTATGACATTGATTTCATGGCTGAGGGATATTCCATCGTACGTAAGTTCCACAATGTTTGGAACCATTTTTATATTTCCTGGGATATTTCAGGTGTACCCAGGTTGAGGTTCTTGTAAGCAGTGCAGCCCTCAATTTGGGGGTGGCTCTGTCTTATGGATTTTCAGTTTTCCCAAGGTATATTCCCTAGACAGGAAGAGCCCTTGGCTCTGTAGCTCTGTTGTTTACTTGTTTTAGGGAACACAATGCACTCCTCCAGTGAGGCAGTTGGCAACTTACATCCCGCCCATCAGCATAACAAGGCTCCCTGTTCTCCAGGGCCTGTCTTGCCTTTCTGGTTTTTACACATTTTGTGGATGTCCCTTTTGACCGGTGGGAAGTGATACTTCTTTGTAGTGCAGATTTGCATTGCCCGCTTGCTTGCTTGGCCAAAAAGGGCGTATGCGTTTTCTCCTGAATATATTCAGGAGAAAACGCATACGCCCTTTTTGGCCAAGTGCATCATTGTCGAAGTTGTGCCCCTCTTCCTGTGCTTTACAGGCGATTCCAACATACCTCTTGAAATCTGTTTCCTGCAATTCTGCCTCGCTTTCAAGTCCGCCTCGTTGCCTTCCCTCAACAGACTTTTGGACGATAATTGGCCTTGATTACTCTGCCAGTTTGTGAATTGCTGTGCCCCTGAGCTCCATTTTTCAAATCGTGTTTTGTGAGCTGAACGCAAGTCCAAACTTTTGGTTCAGGACCTATACTGGTTCCCGGTGGGTGGCTGAGACTTTGGTTCATTCTTCTTCCTGCCGGGAAATTAGAGTGACATGTGCCCATCCAAATGCCTAACAGCTACTCTCTCATTGGTTCTCCCTCTTCCCTTTCATCCTCTGCCAAATTGGCAACCTGTGCGAACCAGGAGCTTAAAGGGGCTGTCTCTCCAAGTTGGGAGATTGATAGGAAAGCAGTTGGAAAGTCAAACCGGAGCACCAGGAGAGGGGCTCTTCGTTGAGTTTTAGAAACCTTTCGTATTCACAGTGTGTCCATTCTCTAGGTTTCCCGTACACTTTATAGCTGTAGTAATATTCCCTTCAACCTGGAGAGCTGGGACCCATGGAATGGGTGCCATGCATTATTGCTTTAAAGGGTCTGCATTTGCTCAACCAATCTCACCAATCCTCTCAGTCCCAAGTGTCCAGCCTTATGCCACATCCAGCTGTCATTGTAGATAGGGTCATTCCAGGTTGCATCAGAGACCCTGAAGGAATTGTAAAGAATTTCCCTGTTTCTTTGTTCTGTTTTTGAAATTCCTTTTTAGAGTGGGTTTGAGCTGATTCTCGCTGCCATGTTTATGCCAGTCTAGACACACTTGATTCCCTTACGCAGACATATCTATACATAGGTTTTATGATTGTTACTAGTCAGATCGATTCCTCTGCGGGAAATATGGGGTTTTGAGTCCCTTTGACTGAGGAAGGTGTAGGTCTTGTCTATTCCATAGTTGGTTTTTGGAACGGTACCTGTGCTTATATCAAACTCTGGTTTGATGCATCACCCCACCTCTCCTTCCCCCTTAAGCAGGCATAAGAGTGTTTTCTAAATGTGAGACTCTGTTCTCTTGCCTAACTCAGTTCATGTGTAGCCATGTTTACAGGATCTTCCTAAGTGATATCTTATGATAAGTTTCTTTTCCTGTGTGACTTCTTTCACTTAGAATCATCGTACCTGAATCCACTCATTTTGCTGCTACTGGTCTTATGACATTGATTTCGTGGCTGAGGGATATTCCATCGTACGTAAGTTCCACAATGTTTGGAACCATTTTTATATTTCCTGGGATATTTCAGGTGTACCCAGGTTGAGGTTCTTGTAAGCAGTGCAGCCCTCAATTTGGGGGTGGCTCTGTCTTATGGATTTTCAGTTTTCCCAAGGTATATTCCCTAGACTGGAAGTGCCCTTGGCTCTGTAGCTCTGTTGTTTACTTGTTTTAGGGAACACAATGCACTACTCCAGTGAGGCAGTTGGCAACTTACATCCCGCCCATCAGCATAACAAGGCTCCCTGTTCTCCAGGGCCTGTCTTGCCTTTCTGGTTTTTACTCATTTTGTGGATGTCCCTTTTGACCGGTGGGAAGTGATACTTCTTTGTAGTGCAGATTTGCATTGCCCGCTTGCTTGCTTGGCCAAAAAGGGTGTATGCGTTTTCTCCTGAATATATTCAGGAGAAAACGCATACGCCCTTTTTGGCCAAGTGCATCATTGTCGAAGTTGTGCCCCTCTTCCTGTGCTTTACAGGCGATTCCAACGTACCTCTTGAAATCTGTTTCCTGCTATTCTGCCTCGCTTTCAAGTCCGCCTCGTTGCCTTCCCTCAACAGATTTTTGGACGATAGTTGGCCTTGATTACTCTGCCAGTTTGTGAATTGCTGTGCCCCTGAGCTCCATTTTTCAACTCGTTTCTTGTGAGCTGAACGCAAGTCCAAACTTTTGGTTCAGGACCTATACTGGTTCCCGGTGGGTGGCTGAGACTTTGGTTAATTCTTCTTCCTGCTGGGAAATTAGAGTGACATGTGCCCATCCAAATGCCTAGCAGCTACTCTCTCATTGGTTCTCCCTCTTCCCTGTCATCCTCTGCCAAATTGGCAACCTGTGCGAACCAGGAGCTTAAAGGGGCTGTCTCTCCAAGTTGGGAGATTGATAGGAAAGCAGTTGGAAAGTCAAACCGGAGCACCAGGAGAGGGGCTCTTCGTTGAGTTTTAGAAACCTTTCGTATTCACAGTGTGTCCATTCTCTAGGTTTCCCGTACACGTTATAGCTGTAGTAATATTCCCTTCAACCTGGAGAGCTGGGACCCATGGAATGGGTGCCATGCATTATTGCTTTAAAGGGTCTGCATTTGCTCAACCAATCTCACCAATCCTCTCAGTCCCAAGTGTCCAGCCTTATGCCACATCCAGCTGTCATTGTAGATAGGGTCATTCCAGGTTGCATCCGAGACCCTGAAGGAATTGTAAAGAATTTCCCTGTTTCTTTGTTCTGTTTTTGAAATTCCTTTTTAGAGTGGGTTTGAGCTGATTCTCGCTGCCATGTTTATGCCAGTCTAGACACACTTGATTCCCTTACGCAGACATATCAACACATAGGTTTTAAGATTCTTACTAGTCAGATCGATTCCTCTGCGGGAAATATGGGGTTTTGAGTCCCTTTCACTGAGGAAGGTGTAGGTCTTGTCTATTCCATAGTTGGTTTTTGGAACGGTACCTGTGCTTATATCAAACTCTGGTTTGATGCATCACCCCACCTCTCCTTCCCCCTTAAGCAGGCATAAGAGTGTTTTCTAAATGTGAGACTCTGTTCTCTTGCCTAACTCAGTTCATGTGTAGCCATGTTTACAGGATCTTCCTAAGTGATATCTTATGATAAGTTTCTTTTCCTGTGTGACTTCTTTCACTTAGAATCATCGTACCTGAATCCACTCATTTTGCTGCTACTGGTCTTATGACATTGATTTCATGGCTGAGGGATATTCCATCGTACGTAAGTTCCACAATGTTTGGAACCATTTTTATATTTCCTGGGATATTTCAGGTGTACCCAGGTTGAGGTTCTTGTAAGCAGTGCAGCCCTCAATTTGGGGGTGGCTCTGTCTTATGGATTTTCAGTTTTCCCAAGGTATATTCCCTAGACAGGAAGTGCCCTTGGCTCTGTAGCTCTGTTGTTTACTTGTTTTAGGGAACACAATGCACTCCTCCAGTGAGGCAGTTGGCAACTTACATCCCGCCCATCAGCATAACAAGGCTCCCTGTTCTCCAGGGCCTGTCTTGCCTTTCTGGTTTTTACACATTTTGTGGATGTCCCTTTTGACCGGTGGGAAGTGATACTTCTTTGTAGTGCAGATTTGCATTGCCCGCTTGCTTGCTTGGCCAAAAAGGGCGTATGCGTTTTCTCCTGAATATATTCAGGAGAAAACGCATACGCCCTTTTTGGCCAAGTGCATCATTGTCGAAGTTGTGCCCCTCTTCCTGTGCTTTACAGGCGATTCCAACATACCTCTTGAAATCTGTTTCCTGCAATTCTGCCTCGCTTTCAAGTCCGCCTCGTTGCCTTCCCTCAACAGACTTTTGGACGATAATTGGCCTTGATTACTCTGCCAGTTTGTGAATTGCTGTGCCCCTGAGCTCCATTTTTCAAATCGTGTTTTGTGAGCTGAACGCAAGTCCAAACTTTTGGTTCAGGACCTATACTGGTTCCCGGTGGGTGGCTGAGACTTTGGTTCATTCTTCTTCCTGCCGGGAAATTAGAGTGACATGTGCCCATCCAAATGCCTAACAGCTACTCTCTCATTGGTTCTCCCTCTTCCCTTTCATCCTCTGCCAAATTGGCAACCTGTGCGAACCAGGAGCTTAAAGGGGCTGTCTCTCCAAGTTGGGAGATTGATAGGAAAGCAGTTGGAAAGTCAAACCGGAGCACCAGGAGAGGGGCTCTTCGTTGAGTTTTAGAAACCTTTCGTATTCACAGTGTGTCCATTCTCTAGGTTTCCCGTACACGTTATAGCTGTAGTAATATTCCCTTCCACCTGGAGAGCTGGGACCCATGGAATGGGTGCCATGCATTATTGCTTTAAAGGGTCTGCATTTGCTCACCCAATCTCACCAATCCTCTCAGTCCCAAGTGTCCAGCCTTATGCCACATCCAGCTGTCATTGTAGATAGGGTCATTCCAGGTTGCATCAGAGACCCTGAAGGAATTGTAAAGAATTTCCCTGTTTCTTTGTTCTGTTTTTGAAATTCCTTTTTAGAGTGGGTTTGAGCTGATTCTCGCTGCCATGTTTATGCCAGTCTAGACGCACTTGATTCCCTTACGGAGACATATCAATACGTAGGTTTTAAGATTCTTACTAGCCAGATCTATTCCTCTGCGGGAAATATGGGGTTTTGAGTCCCTTTCACTGAGGAAGGTGTAGGTCTTGTCTATTCCATAGTTGGTTTTTGGAACGGTACCTGTGCTTATATCAAAGTCTGGTTTGATGCATCACCCCACCTCTCCTTCCCCCTTAAGCAGGCATAAGAGTGTTTTCTAAATGTGAGACTCTGTTCTCTTGCCTAACTCAGTTCATGTGTAGCCATGTTTACAGGATCTTCCTAAGTGATATCTTATGATAAGTTTCTTTTCCCGTGTGACTTCTTTCACTTAGAATCATCGTACCTGAATCCACTCATTTTGCTGCTACTGGTCTTATGACATTGATTTCGTGGCTGAGGGATATTCCATCGTACGTAAGTTCCACAATGTTTGGAACCATTTTTATATTTCCTGGGATATTTCAGGTGTACCCAGGTTGAGGTTCCTGTAAGCAGTGCAGCCCTCAATTTGGGGGTGGCTCTGTCTTATGGATTTTCAGTTTTCCCAAGGTATATTCCCTAGACTGGAAGTGCCCTTGGCTCTGTAGCTCTGTTGTTTACTTGTTTTAGGGGACACAATGCACTCCTCCAGTGAGGCAGTTGGCAACTTACATCCCGCCCATCAGCATAACAAGGCTCCCTGTTCTCCAGGGCCTGTCTTGCCTTTCTGGTTTTTACACATTTTGTGGATGTCCCTTTTGACCGGTGGGAAGTGATACTTCTTTGTAGTGCAGATTTGCATTGCCCGCTTGCTTGCTTGGCCAAAAAGGGCGTATGCGTTTTCTCCTGAATATATTCAGGAGAAAACGCATACGCCCTTTTTGGCCAAGTGCATCATTGTCGAAGTTGTGCCCCTCTTCCTGTGCTTTACAGGCGATTCCAACGTACCTCTTGAAATCTGTTTCCTGCAATTCTGCCTCGCTTTCAAGTCCGCCTCGTTGCCTTCCCTCAACAGATTTTTGGACGATAGTTGGCCTTGATTACTCTGCCAGTTTGTGAATTGCTGTGCCCCTGAGCTCCATTTTTCAACTCGTGTTTTGTGAGCTGAACGCAAGTCCAAACTTTTGGTTCAGGACCTCTACTGGTTCCCGGTGGGTGGCTGAGACTTTGGTTCATTCTTCTTCCTGCCGGGAAATTAGAGTGACATGTGCCCATCCAAATGCCTAACAGCTACTCTCTCATTGGTTCTCCCTCTTCCCTTTCATCCTCTGCCAAATTGGCAACCTGTGCGAACCAGGAGCTTAAAGGGGCTGTCTCTCCAAGTTGGGAGATTGATAGGAAAGCAGTTGGAATGTCAAACCGGAGCACCAGGAGAGGGGCACTTCGTTGAGTTTTAGAAACCTTTCGTATTCACAGTGTGTCCATTCTCTAGGTTTCCCGTACACATTATATCTGTAGTAATATTCCCTTCAACATGGAGAGCTGGGACCCATGGAATGGGTGCCATGCATTATTGCTTTAAAGGGTCTGCATTTGCTCACCCAATCTCACCAATCCTCTCAGTCCCAAGTGTCCAGCCTTATGCCACATCCAGCTGTCATTGTAGATAGGGTCATTCCAGGTTGCATCAGAGACCCTGAAGGAATTGTAAAGAATTTCCCTGTTTCTTTGTTCTCTTTTTGAAATTCCTTTTTAGAGTGGGTTTGAGCTGATTCTCGCTGCCATGTTTATGCCAGTCTAGACACACTTGATTCCCTTACGCAGACATATCAACACATAGGTTTTAAGATTCTTACTAGTCAGATCGATTCCTCTGTGGGAAATATGGGGTTTTGAGTCCCTTTGACTGAGGAAGGTGTAGGTCTTGTCTATTCCATAGTTGGTTTTTGGAACGGTACCTGTGCTTATATCAAACTCTGGTTTGATGCATCACCCCACCTCTCCTTCCCCCTTAAGCAGGCATAAGAGTGTTTTCTAAATGTGAGACTCTGTTCTCTTGCCTAACTCAGTTCATGTGTAGCCATGTTTACAGGATCTTCCTAAGTGATATCTTATGATAAGTTTCTTTTCCTGTGTGACTTCTTTCACTTAGAATCATCGTACCTGTATCCACTCATTTTGCTGCTACTGGTCTTATGACATTGATTTCATGGCTGAGGGATATTCCATCGTACGTAAGTTCCACAATGTTTGGAACCATTTTTATATTTCCTGGGATATTTCAGGTGTACCCAGGTTGAGGTTCCTGTTAGCAGTGCAGCCCTCAATTTGGGGGTGGCTCTGTCTTATGGATTTTCAGTTTTCCCAAGGTATATTCCCTAGACTGGAAGTGCCCTTGGCTCTGTAGCTCTGTTGTTTACTTGTTTTAGGGAACACAATGCACTCCTCCAGTGAGGCAGTTGGCAACTTACATCCCGCCCATCAGCATAACAAGGCTCCCTGTTCTCCAGGGCCTGTCTTGCCTTTCTGGTTTTTACTCATTTTGTGGATGTCCCTTTTGACCGGTGGGAAGTGATACTTCTTTGTAGTGCAGATTTGCATTGCCCGCTTGCTTGCTTGGCCAAAAAGGGTGTATGCGTTTTCTCCTGAATATATTCAGGAGAAAACGCATACGCCCTTTTTGGCCAAGTGCATCATTGTCGAAGTTGTGCCCCTCTTCCTGTGCTTTACAGGCGATTCCAACGTACCTCTTGAAATCTGTTTCCTGCTATTCTGCCTCGCTTTCAAGTCCGCCTCGTTGCCTTCCCTCAACAGATTTTTGGACGATAGTTGGCCTTGATTACTCTGCCAGTTTGTGAATTGCTGTGCCCCTGAGCTCCATTTTTCAACTCGTTTCTTGTGAGCTGAACGCAAGTCCAAACTTTTGGTTCAGGACCTATACTGGTTCCCGGTGGGTGGCTGAGACTTTGGTTAATTCTTCTTCCTGCTGGGAAATTAGAGTGACATGTGCCCACCCAAATGCCTAACAGCTACTCTCTCATTGGTTCTCCCTCTTCCCTGTCATCCTCTGCCAAATTGGCAACCTGTGCGAACCAGGAGCTTAAAGGGGCTGTCTCTCCAAGTTGGGAGATTGATAGGAAAGCAGTTGGAAAGTCAAACCGGAGCACCAGGAGAGGGGCTCTTCGTTGAGTTTTAGAAACCTTTCGTATTCACAGTGTGTCCATTCTCTAGGTTTCCCGTACACGTTATAGCTGTAGTAATATTCCCTTCAACCTGGAGAGCTGGGACCCATGGAATGGGTGCCATGCATTATTGCTTTAAAGGGTCTGCATTTGCTCAACCAATCTCACCAATCCTCTCAGTCCCAAGTGTCCAGCCTTATGCCACATCCAGCTGTCATTGTAGATAGGGTCATTCCAGGTTGCATCAGAGACCCTGAAGGAATTGTAAAGAATTTCCCTGTTTCTTTGTTCTCTTTTTGAAATTCCTTTTTAGAGTGGGTTTGAGCTGATTCTCGCTGCCATGTTTATGCCAGTCTAGACACACTTGATTCCCTTACGCAGACATATCTATACATAGGTTTTATGATTGTTACTAGTCAGATCGATTCCTCTGCGGGAAATATGGGGTTTTGAGTCCCTTTGACTGAGGAAGGTGTAGGTCTTGTCTATTCCATAGTTGGTTTTTGGAACGGTACCTGTGCTTATATCAAACTCTGGTTTGATGCATCACCCCACCTCTCCTTCCCCCTTAAGCAGGCATAAGAGTGTTTTCTAAATGTGAGACTCTGTTCTCTTGCCTAACTCAGTTCATGTGTAGCCATGTTTACATGATCTTCCTAAGTGATATCTTATGATAAGTTTCTTTTCCTGTGTGACTTCTTTCACTTAGAATCATCGTACCTGAATCCACTCATTTTGCTGCTACTGGTCTTATGACATTGATTTCGTGGCTGAGGGATATTCCATCGTACGTAAGTTCCACAATGTTTGGAACCATTTTTATATTTCCTGGGATATTTCAGGTGTACCCAGGTTGAGGTTCTTGTAAGCAGTGCAGCCCTCAATTTGGGGGTGGCTCTGTCTTATGGATTTTCAGTTTTCCCAAGGTATATTCCCTAGACTGGAAGTGCCCTTGGCTCTGTAGCTCTGTTGTTTACTTGTTTTAGGGAACACAATGCACTCCTCCAGTGAGGCAGTTGGCAACTTACATCCCGCCCATCAGCATAACAAGGCTTCCTGTTCTCCAGGGCATGTCTTGCCTTTCTGGTTTTTACACATTTTGTGGATGTCCCTTTTGACCGGTGGGAAGTGATACTTCTTTGTAGTGCAGATTTGCATTGCCCGCTTGCTTGCTTGGCCAAAAAGGGCGTATGCGTTTTCTCCTGAATATATTCAGGAGAAAACGCATACGCCCTTTTTGGCCAAGTGCATCATTGTCGAAATTGTGCCCCTCTTCCTGTGCTTTACAGGCGATTCCAACGTACCTCTTGAAATCTGTTTCCTGCTATTCTGCCTCGCTTTCAAGTCCGCCTCGTTGCCTTCCCTCAACAGATTTTTGGACGATAGTTGGCCTTGAATACTCTGCCAGTTTGTGAATTGCTGTGCCCCTGAGCTCCATTTTTCAACTCGTTTTTTGTGAGCTGAACGCAAGACCAAACTTTTGGTTCAGGACCTATACTGGTTCCCGGTGGGTGGCTGAGACTTTGGTTCATTCTTCTTCCTGCCGGGAAATTAGAGTGACATGTGCCCATCCAAATGCCTAACAGCTATTCTCTCATTGGTTCTCCCTCTTCCCTTTCATCCTCTGCCAAATTGGCAACCTGTGCGAACCAGGAGCTTAAAGGGGCTGTCTCTCCAACTTGGGAGATTAATAGGAAAGCAGTTGGAAAGTCAAACCGGAGCACCAGGAGAGGGGCTCTTCGTTGAGTTTTAGAAACCTTTCGTATTCACAGTGTGTCCATTCTCTAGGTTTCCCGTACACGTTATAGCTGTAGTAATATTCCCTTCAACCTGGAGAGCTGGGAACCATGGAATGGGTGCCATGCATTATTGCTTTAAAGGGTCTGCATTTGCTCACCCAATCTCACCAATCCTCTCAGTCCCAAGTGTCCAGCCTTATGCCACATCCAGCTGTCATTGTAGATAGGGTCATTCCAGGTTGCATCCGAGACCCTGAAGGAATTGTAAAGAATTTCCCTGTTTCTTTGTTCTGTTTTTGAAATTCCTTTTTAGAGTGGGTTTGGGCTGATTCTCGCTGCCATGTTTATGCCAGTCTAGACACACTTGATTCCCTTACGCAGACATATCAACACATAGGTTTTAAGATTCTTACTAGTCAGATCGATTCCTCTGCGGGAAATATGGGGTTTTGAGTCCCTTTCACTGAGGAAGGTGTAGGTCTTGTCTATTCCATAGTTGGTTTTTGGAACGGTACCTGTGCTTATATCAAACTCTGGTTTGATGCATCACCCCACCTCTCCTTCCCCCTTAAGCAGGCATAAGAGTGTTTTCTAAATGTGAGACTCTGTTCTCTTGCCTAACTCAGTTCATGTGTAGCCATGTTTACAGGATCTTCCTAAGTGATATCTTATGATAAGTTTCTTTTCCTGTGTGACTTCTTTCACTTAGAATCATCGTACCTGAATCCACTCATTTTGCTGCTACTGGTCTTATGACATTGATTTCATGGCTGAGGGATATTCCATCGTACGTAAGTTCCACAATGTTTGGAACCATTTTTATATTTCCTGGGATATTTCAGGTGTACCCAGGTTGAGGTTCCTGTAAGCAGTGCAGCCCTCAATTTGGGGGTGGCTCTGTCTTATGGATTTTCAGTTTTCCCAAGGTATATTCCCTAGACAGGAAGTGCCCTTGGCTCTGTAGCTCTGTTGTTTACTTGTTTTAGGGAACACAATGCACTCCTCCAGTGAGGCAGTTGGCAACTTACATCCCGCCCATCAGCATAACAAGGCTCCCTGTTCTCCAGGGCCTGTCTTGCCTTTCTGGTTTTTACACATTTTGTGGATGTCCCTTTTGACCGGTGGGAAGTGATACTTCTTTGTAGTGCAGATTTGCATTGCCCGCTTGCTTGCTTGGCCAAAAAGGGCGTATGCGTTTTCTCCTGAATATATTCAGGAGAAAACGCATACGCCCTTTTTGGCCAAGTGCATCATTGTCGAAGTTGTGCCCCTCTTCCTGTGCTTTACAGGCGATTCCAACATACCTCTTGAAATCTGTTTCCTGCAATTCTGCCTCGCTTTCAAGTCCGCCTCGTTGCCTTCCCTCAACAGACTTTTGGACGATAATTGGCCTTGATTACTCTGCCAGTTTGTGAATTGCTGTGCCCCTGAACTCCATTTTTCAAATCGTGTTTTGTGAGCTGAACGCAAGTCCAAACTTTTGGTTCAGGACCTATACTGGTTCCCGGTGGGTGGCTGAGACTTTGGTTCATTCTTCTTCCTGCCTGGAAATTAGAGTGACATGTGCCCATCCAAATGCCTAACAGCTACTCTCTCATTGGTTCTCCCTCTTCCCTTTCATCCTCTGCCAAATTGGCAACCTGTGCGAACCAGGAGCTTAAAGGGGCTGTCTCTCCAAGTTGGGAGATTGATAGGAAAGCAGTTGGAAAGTCAAACCGGAGCACCAGGAGAGGGGCTCTTCGTTGAGTTTTAGAAACCTTTCGTATTCACAGTGTGTCCATTCTCTAGGTTTCCCGTACACGTTATAGCTGTAGTAATATTCCCTTCCACCTGGAGAGCTGGGACCCATGGAATGGGTGCCATGCATTATTGCTTTAAAGGGTCTGCATTTGCTCACCCAATCTCACCAATCCTCTCAGTCCCAAGTGTCCAGCCTTATGCCACATCCAGCTGTCATTGTAGATAGGGTCATTCCAGGTTGCATCAGAGACCCTGAAGGAATTGTAAAGAATTTCCCTGTTTCTTTGTTCTGTTTTTGAAATTCCTTTTTAGAGTGGGTTTGAGCTGATTCTCGCTGCCATGTTTATGCCAGTCTAGACGCACTTGATTCCCTTATGGAGACATATCAATACGTAGGTTTTAAGATTCTTACTAGCCAGATCTATTCCTCTGCGGGAAATATGGGGTTTTGAGTCCCTTTCACTGAGGAAGGTGTAGGTCTTGTCTATTCCATAGTTGGTTTTTGGAACGGTACCTGTGCTTATATCAAAGTCTGGTTTGATGCATCACCCCACCTCTCCTTCCCCCTTAAGCAGGCATAAGAGTGTTTTCTAAATGTGAGACTCTGTTCTCTTGCCTAACTCAGTTCATGTGTAGCCATGTTTACAGGATCTTCCTAAGTGATATCTTATGATAAGTTTCTTTTCCCGTGTGACTTCTTTCACTTAGAATCATCGTACCTGAATCCACTCATTTTGCTGCTACTGGTCTTATGACCTTGATTTCGTGGCTGAGGGATATTCCATCGTACGTAAGTTCCACAATGTTTGGAACCATTTTTATATTTCCTGGGATATTTCAGGTGTACCCAGGTTGAGGTTCCTGTAAGCAGTGCAGCCCTCAATTTGGGGGTGGCTCTGTCTTATGGATTTTCAGTTTTCCCAAGGTATATTCCCTAGACTGGAAGTGCCCTTGGCTCTGTAGCTCTGTTGTTTACTTGTTTTAGGGGACACAATGCACTCCTCCAGTGAGGCAGTTGGCAACTTACATCCCGCCCATCAGCATAACAAGGCTCCCTGTTCTCCAGGGCCTGTCTTGCCTTTCTGGTTTTTACACATTTTGTGGATGTCCCTTTTGACCGGTGGGAAGTGATACTTCTTTGTAGTGCAGATTTGCATTGCCCGCTTGCTTGCTTGGCCAAAAAGGGCGTATGCGTTTTCTCCTGAATATATTCAGGAGAAAACGCATACGCCCTTTTTGGCCAAGTGCATCATTGTCGAAGTTGTGCCCCTCTTCCTGTGCTTTACAGGCGATTCCAACGTACCTCTTGAAATCTGTTTCCTGCAATTCTGCCTCGCTTTCAAGTCCGCCTCGTTGCCTTCCCTCAACAGATTTTTGGACGATAGTTGGCCTTGATTACTCTGCCAGTTTGTGAATTGCTGTGCCCCTGAGCTCCATTTTTCAACTCGTGTTTTGTGAGCTGAACGCAAGTCCAAACTTTTGGTTCAGGACCTATACTGGTTCCCGGTGGGTGGCTGAGACTTTGGTTCATTCTTCTTCCTGCCGGGAAATTAGAGTGACATGTGCCCATCCAAATGCCTAACAGCTACTCTCTCATTGGTTCTCCCTCTTCCCTTTCATCCTCTGCCAAATTGGCAACCTGTGCGAACCAGGAGCTTAAAGGGGCTGTCTCTCCAAGTTGGGAGATTGATAGGAAAGCAGTTGGAATGTCAAACCGGAGCACCAGGAGAGGGGCACTTCGTTGAGTTTTAGAAACCTTTCGTATTCACAGTGTGTCCATTCTCTAGGTTTCCCGTACACATTATATCTGTAGTAATATACCCTTCAACATGGAGAGCTGGGACCCATGGAATGGGTGCCATGCATTATTGCTTTAAAGGGTCTGCATTTGCTCACCCAATCTCACCAATCCTCTCAGTCCCAAGTGTCCAGCCTTATGCCACATCCAGCTGTCATTGTAGATAGGGTCATTCCAGGTTGCATCAGAGACCCTGAAGGAATTGTAAAGAATTTCCCTGTTTCTTTGTTCTCTTTTTGAAATTCCTTTTTAGAGTGGGTTTGAGCTGATTCTCGCTGCCATGTTTATGCCAGTCTAGACACACTTGATTCCCTTATGCAGACATATCAACACATAGGTTTTAAGATTCTTACTAGTCAGATCGATTCCTCTGTGGGAAATATGGGGTTTTGAGTCCCTTTGACTGAGGAAGGTGTAGGTCTTGTCTATTCCATAGTTGGTTTTTGGAACGGTACCTGTGCTTATATCAAACTCTGGTTTGATGCATCACCCCACCTCTCCTTCCCCCTTAAGCAGGCATAAGAGTGTTTTCTAAATGTGAGACTCTGTTCTCTTGCCTAACTCAGTTCATGTGTAGCCATGTTTACAGGATCTTCCTAAGTGATATCTTATGATAAGTTTCTTTTCCTGTGTGACTTCTTTCACTTAGAATCATCGTACCTGTATCCACTCATTTTGCTGCTACTGGTCTTATGACATTGATTTCATGGCTGAGGGATATTCCATCGTACGTAAGTTCCACAATGTTTGGAACCATTTTTATATTTCCTGGGATATTTCAGGTGTACCCAGGTTGAGGTTCCTGTTAGCAGTGCAGCCCTCAATTTGGGGGTGGCTCTGTCTTATGGATTTTCAGTTTTCCCAAGGTATATTCCCTAGACTGGAAGTGCCCTTGGCTCTGTAGCTCTGTTGTTTACTTGTTTTAGGGAACACAATGCACTCCTCCAGTGAGGCAGTTGGCAACTTACATCCCGCCCATCAGCATAACAAGGCTCCCTGTTCTCCAGGGCCTGTCTTGCCTTTCTGGTTTTTACTCATTTTGTGGATGTCCCTTTTGACCGGTGGGAAGTGATACTTCTTTGTAGTGCAGATTTGCATTGCCCGCTTGCTTGCTTGGCCAAAAAGGGTGTATGCGTTTTCTCCTGAATATATTCAGGAGAAAACGCATACGCCCTTTTTGGCCAAGTGCATCATTGTCGAAGTTGTGCCCCTCTTCCTGTGCTTTACAGGCGATTCCAACGTACCTCTTGAAATCTGTTTCCTGCTATTCTGCCTCGCTTTCAAGTCCGCCTCGTTGCCTTCCCTCAACAGATTTTTGGACGATAGTTGGCCTTGATTACTCTGCCAGTTTGTGAATTGCTGTGCCCCTGAGCTCCATTTTTCAACTCGTTTCTTGTGAGCTGAACGCAAGTCCATACTTTTGGTTCAGGACCTATACTGGTTCCCGGTGGGTGGCTGAGACTTTGGTTAATTCTTCTTCCTGCTGGGAAATTAGAGTGACATGTGCCCATCCAAATGCCTAACAGCTACTCTCTCATTGGTTCTCCCTCTTCCCTGTCATCCTCTGCCAAATTGGCAACCTGTGCGAACCAGGAGCTTAAAGGGGCTGTCTCTCCAAGTTGGGAGATTGATAGGAAAGCAGTTGGAAAGTCAAACCGGAGCACCAGGAGAGGGGCTCTTCGTTGAGTTTTAGAAACCTTTCGTATTCACAGTGTGTCCATTCTCTAGGTTTCCCGTACACGTTATAGCTGTAGTAATATTCCCTTCAACCTGGAGAGCTGGGACCCATGGAATGGGTGCCATGCATTATTGCTTTAAAGGGTCTGCATTTGCTCAACCAATCTCACCAATCCTCTCAGTCCCAAGTGTCCAGCCTTATGCCACATCCAGCTGTCATTGTAGATAGGGTCATTCCAGGTTGCATCAGAGACCCTGAAGGAATTGTAAAGAATTTCCCTGTTTCTTTGTTCTGTTTTTGAAATTCCTTTTTAGAGTGGGTTTGAGCTGATTCTCGCTGCCATGTTTATGCCAGTCTAGACACACTTGATTCCCTTACGCACACATATCTATACATAGGTTTTATGATTGTTACTAGACAGATCGATTCCTCTGCGGGAAATATGGGGTTTTGAGTCCCTTTGACTGAGGAAGGTGTAGGTCTTGTCTATTCCATAGTTGGTTTTTGGAACGGTACCTGTGCTTATATCAAACTCTGGTTTGATGCATCACCCCACCTCTCCTTCCCCCTTAAGCAGGCATAAGAGTGTTTTCTAAATGTGAGACTCTGTTCTCTTGCCTAACTCAGTTCATGTGTAGCCATGTTTACAGGATCTTCCTAAGTGATATCTTATGATAAGTTTCTTTTCCTGTGTGACTTCTTTCACTTAGAATCATCGTACCTGAATCCACTCATTTTGCTGCTACTGGTCTTATGACATTGATTTCGTGGCTGAGGGATATTCCATCGTACGTAAGTTCCACAATGTTTGGAACCATTTTTATATTTCCTGGGATATTTCAGGTGTACCCAGGTTGAGGTTCTTGTAAGCAGTGCAGCCCTCAATTTGGGGGTGGCTCTGTCTTATGGATTTTCAGTTTTCCCAAGGTATATTCCCTAGACTGGAAGTGCCCTTGGCTCTGTAGCTCTGTTGTTTACTTGTTTTAGGGAACACAATGCACTACTCCAGTGAGGCAGTTGGCAACTTACATCCCGCCCATCAGCATAACAAGGCTCCCTGTTCTCCAGGGCCTGTCTTGCCTTTCTGGTTTTTACACATTTTGTGGATGTCCCTTTTGACCGGTGGGAAGTGATACTTCTTTGTAGTGCAGATTTGCATTGCCCGCTTGCTTGCTTGGCCAAAAAGGGCGTATGCGTTTTCTCCTGAATATATTCAGGAGAAAACGCATACGCCCTTTTTGGCCAAGTGCATCATTGTCGAAGTTGTGCCCCTCTTCCTGTGCTTTACAGGCGATTCCAACATACCTCTTGAAATCTGTTTCCTGCAATTCTGCCTCGCTTTCAAGTCCGCCTCGTTGCCTTCCCTCAACAGACTTTTGGACGATAATTGGCCTTGATTACTCTGCCAGTTTGTGAATTGCTGTGCCCCTGAGCTCCATTTTTCAAATCGTGTTTTGTGAGCTGAACGCAAGTCCAAACTTTTGGTTCAGGACCTATACTGGTTCCCGGTGGGTGGCTGAGACTTTGGTTCATTCTTCTTCCTGCCGGGAAATTAGAGTGACATGTGCCCATCCAAATGCCTAACAGCTACTCTCTCATTGGTTCTCCCTCTTCCCTTTCATCCTCTGCCAAATTGGCAACCTGTGCGAACCAGGAGCTTAAAGGGGCTGTCTCTCCAAGTTGGGAGATTGATAGGAAAGCAGTTGGAAAGTCAAACCGGAGCACCAGGAGAGGGGCTCTTCGTTGAGTTTTAGAAACCTTTCGTATTCACAGTGTGTCCATTCTCTAGGTTTCCCGTACACGTTATAGCTGTAGTAATATTCCCTTCCACCTGGAGAGCTGGGACCCATGGAATGGGTGCCATGCATTATTGCTTTAAAGGGTCTGCATTTGCTCACCCAATCTCACCAATCCTCTCAGTCCCAAGTGTCCAGACTTATGCCACATCCAGCTGTCATTGTAGATAGGGTCATTCCAGGTTGCATCAGAGACCCTGAAGGAATTGTAAAGAATTTCCCTGTTTCTTTGTTCTGTTTTTGAAATTCCTTTTTAGAGTGGGTTTGAGCTGATTCTCGCTGCCATGTTTATGCCAGTCTAGACGCACTAGATTCCCTTACGGAGACATATCAATACGTAGGTTTTAAGATTCTTACTAGCCAGATCTATTACTCTGCGGGAAATATGGGGTTTTGAGTCCCTTTCACTGAGGAAGGTGTAGGTCTTGTCTATTCCATAGTTGGTTTTTGGAACGGTACCTGTGCTTATATCAAACTCTGGTTTGATGCATCACCCCACCTCTCCTTCCCCCTTAAGCAGGCATAAGAGTGTTTTCTAAATGTGAGACTCTGTTCTCTTGCCTAACTCAGTTCATGTGTAGCCATGTTTACAGGATCTTCCTAAGTGATATCTTATGATAAGTTTCTTTTCCCGTGTGACTTCTTTCACTTAGAATCATCGTACCTGAATCCACTCATTTTGCTGCTACTGGTCTTATGACATTGATTTCGTGGCTGAGGGATATTCCATCGTACGTAAGTTCCACAATGTTTGGAACCATTTTTATATTTCCTGGGATATTTCAGGTGTACCCAGGTTGAGGTTCCTGCAAGCAGTGCAGCCCTGAATTTGGGGGTGGCTCTGTCTTATGGATTTTCAGTTTTCCCAAGGTATATTCCCTAGACTGGAAGTGCCCTTGGCTCTGTAGCTCTGTTGTTTACTTGTTTTAGGGGACACAATGCACTCCTCCAGTGAGGCAGTTGGCAACTTACATCCCGCCCATCAGCATAACAAGGCTCCCTGTTCTCCAGGGCCTGTCTTGCCTTTCTGGTTTTTACACATTTTGTGGATGTCCCTTTTGACCGGTGGGAAGTGATACTCCTTTGTAGTGCAGATTTGCATTGCCCGCTTGCTTGCTTGGCCAAAAAGGGCGTATGCGTTTTCTCCTGAATATATTCAGGAGAAAACGCATACGCCCTTTTTGGCCAAGTGCATCATTGTCGAAGTTGTGCCCCTCTTCCTGTGCTTTACAGGCGATTCCAACGTACCTCTTGAAATCTGTTTCCTGCTATTCTGACTCGCTTTCAAGTCCGCCTCGTTGCCTTCCCTCAACAGATTTTTGGACGATAGTTGGCCTTGATTACTCTGCCAGTTTGTGAATTGCTGTGCCCCTGAGCTCCATTTTTCAACTCGTTTTTTTGAGCTGAACGCAAGTCCAAACTTTTGGTTCAGGACCTATACTGGTTCCCGGTGGGTGGCTGAGACTTTGGTTCATTCTTCTTCCTGCCGGGAAATTAGAGTGACATGTGCCCATCCAAATGCCTAACAGCTACTCTCTCATTGGTTCTCCCTCTTCCCTTTCATCCTCTGCCAAATTGGCAACCTGTGCGAACCAGGAGCTTAAAGGGGCTGTCTCTCCAAGTTGGGAGATTGATAGGAAAGCAGTTGGAAAGTCAAACCGGAGCACCAGGAGAGGGGCTCTTCGTTGAGTTTTAGAAACCTTTCGTATTCACAGTGTGTCCATTCTCTAGGTTTCCCGTACACGTTATAGCTGTAGTAATATTCCCTTCCACCTGGAGAGCTGGGACCCATGGAATGGGTGCCATGCATTATTGCTTTAAAGGGTCTGCATTTGCTCACCCAATCTCACCAATCCTCTCAGTCCCAAGTGTCCAGCCTTATGCCACATCCAGCTGTCATTGTAGATAGGGTCATTCCAGGTTGCATCAGAGACCCTGAAGGAATTGTAAAGAATTTCCCTGTTTCTTTGTTCTGTTTTTGAAATTCCTTTTTAGAGTGGGTTTGAGCTGATTCTCGCTGCCATGTTTATGCCAGTCTAGACGCACTTGATTCCCTTACAGAGACATATCAATACGTAGGTTTTAAGATTCTTACTAGCCAGATCTATTCCTCTGCGGGAAATATGGGGTTTTGAGTCCCTTTCACTGAGGAAGGTGTAGGTCTTGTCTATTCCATAGTTGGTTTTTGGAACGGAACCTGTGCTTATATCAAAGTCTGGTTTGATGCATCACCCCACCTCTCCTTCCCCCTTAAGCAGGCATAAGAGTGTTTTCTAAATGTGAGACTCTGTTCTCTTGCCTAACTCAGTTCATGTGTAGCCATGTTTACAGGATCTTCCTAAGTGATATCTTATGATAAGTTTCTTTTCCCGTGTGACTTCTTTCACTTAGAATCATCGTACCTGAATCCACTCATTTTGCTGCTACTGGTCTTATGACATTGATTTCGTGGCTGAGGGATATTCCATCGTACGTAAGTTCCACAATGTTTGGAACCATTTTTATATTTCCTGGGATATTTCAGGTGTACCCAGGTTGAGGTTCCTGTAAGCAGTGCAGCCCTCAATTTGGGGGTGGCTCTGTCTTATGGATTTTCAGTTTTCCCAAGGTATATTCCCTAGACTGGAAGTGCCCTTGGCTCTGTAGCTCTGTTCTTTACTTGTTTTAGGGGACACAATGCACTCCTCCAGTGAGGCAGTTGGCAACTTACATCCCGCCCATCAGCATAACAAGGCTCCCTGTTCTCCAGGGCCTGTCTTGCCTTTCTGGTTTTTACACATTTTGTGGATGTCCCTTTTGACCGGTGGGAAGTGATACTCCTTTGTAGTGCAGATTTGCATTGCCCGCTTGCTTGCTTGGCCAAAAAGGGCGTATGCGTTTTCTCCTGAATATATTCAGGAGAAAACGCATACGCCCTTTTTGGCCAAGTGCATCATTGTCGAAGTTGTGCCCCTCTTCCTGTGCTTTACAGGCGATTCCAACGTACCTCTTGAAATCTGTTTCCTGCTATTCTGCCTCGCTTTCAAGTCCGCCTCGTTGCCTTCCCTCAACAGATTTTTGGACGATAGTTGGCCTTGATTACTCTGCCAGTTTGTGAATTGCTGTGCCCCTGAGCTCCATTTTTCAACTCGTTTTTTGTGAGCTGAACGCAAGTCCAAACTTTTGGTTCAGGACCTCTACTGGTTCCCGGTGGGTGGCTGAGACTTTGGTTCATTCTTCTTCCTGCCGGGAAATTAGAGTGACTTGTGCCCATCCAAATGCCTAACAGCTACTCTCTCATTGGTTCTCCCTCTTCCCTTTCATCCTCTGCCAAATTGGCAACCTGTGCGAACCAGGAGCTTAAAGGGGCTGTCTCTCCAAGTTGGGAGATTGATAGGAAAGCAGTTGGAAAGTCAAACCGGAGCACCAGGAGAGGGGCTCTTCGTTGAGTTTTAGAAACCTTTCGTATTCACAGTGTGTCCATTCTCTAGGTTTCCCGTACACGTTATAGCTGTAGTAATATTCCCTTCCACCTGGAGAGCTGGGACCCATGGAATGGGTGCCATGCATTATTGCTTTAAAGGGTCTGCATTTGCTCACCCAATCTCACCAATCCTCTCAGTCCCAAGTGTCCAGCCTTATGCCACATCCAGCTGTCATTGTAGATAGGGTCATTCCAGGTTGCATCAGAGACCCTGAAGGAATTGTAAAGAATTTCCCTGTTTCTTTGTTCTGTTTTTGAAATTCCTTTTTAGAGTGGGTTTGAGCTGATTCTCGCTGCCATGTTTATGCCAGTCTAGACGCACTTGATTCCCTTACGGAGACATATCAATACGTAGGTTTTAAGATTCTTACTAGCCAGATCTATTCCTCTGTGGGAAATATGGGGTTTTGAGTCCCTTTCACTGAGGAAGGTGTAGGTCTTGTCTATTCCATAGTTGGTTTTTGGAACGGTACCTGTGCTTATATCAAAGTCTGGTTTGATGCATCACCCCACCTCTCCTTCCCCCTTAAGCAGGCATAAGAGTGTTTTCTAAATGTGAGACTCTGTTCTCTTGCCTAACTCAGTTCATGTGTAGCCATGTTTACAGGATCTTCCTAAGTGATATCTTATGATAAGTTTCTTTTCCCGTGTGACTTCTTTCACTTAGAATCATCGTACCTGAATCCACTCATTTTGCTGCTACTGGTCTTATGACATTGATTTCGTGGCTGAGGGATATTCCATCGTACGTAAGTTCCACAATGTTTGGAACCATTTTTATATTTCCTGGGATATTTCAGGTGTACCCAGGTTGAGGTTCCTGTAAGCAGTGCAGCCCTCAATTTGGGGGTGGCTCTGTCTTATGGATTTTCAGTTTTCCCAAGGTATATTCCCTAGACTGGAAGTGCCCTTGGCTCTGTAGCTCTGTTGTTTACTTGTTTTAGGGGACACAATGCACTCCTCCAGTGAGGCAGTTGGCAACTTACATCCCGCCCATCAGCATAACAAGGCTCCCTGTTCTCCAGGGCCTGTCTTGCCTTTCTGGTTTTTACACATTTTGTGGATGTCCCTTTTGACCGGTGGGAAGTGATACTCCTTTGTAGTGCAGATTTGCATTGCCCGCTTGCTTGCTTGGCCAAAAAGGGCGTATGCGTTTTCTCCTGAATATATTCAGGAGAAAACGCATACGCCCTTTTTGGCCAAGTGCATCATTGTCGAAGTTGTGCCCCTCTTCCTGTGCTTTACAGGCGATTCCAACGTACCTCTTGAAATCTGTTTCCTGCTATTCTGCCTCGCTTTCAAGTCCGCCTCGTTGCCTTCCCTCAACAGATTTTTGGACGATAGTTGGCCTTGATTACTCTGCCAGTTTGTGAATTGCTGTGCCCCTGAGCTCCATTTTTCAACTCGTTTTTTGTGAGCTGAACGCAAGTCCAAACTTTTGGTTCAGGACGTCTACTGGTTCCCGGTGGGTGGCTGAGACTTTGGTTCATTCTTCTTCCTGCCGGGAAATTAGAGTGACATGTGCCCATCCAAATGCCTAACAGCTACTCTCTCATTGGTTCTCCCTCTTCCCTTTCATCCTCTGCCAAATTGGCAACCTGTGCGAACCAGGAGCTTAAAGGGGCTGTCTCTCCAAGTTGGGAGATTGATAGGAAAGCAGTTGGAAAGTCAAACCGGAGCACCAGGAGAGGGGCTCTTCGTTGAGTTTTAGAAACCTTTCGTATTCACAGTGTGTCCATTCTCTAGGTTTCCCGTACACGTTATAGCTGTAGTAATATTCCCTTCCACCTGGAGAGCTGGGACCCATGGAATGGGTGCCATGCATTATTGCTTTAAAGGGTCTGCATTTGCTCACCCAATCTCACCAATCCTCTCAGTCCCAAGTGTCCAGCCTTATGCCACATCCAGCTGTCATTGTAGATAGGGTCATTCCAGGTTGCATCAGAGACCCTGAAGGAATTGTAAAGAATTTCCCTGTTTCTTTGTTCTGTTTTTGAAATTCCTTTTTAGAGTGGGTTTGAGCTGATTCTCGCTGCCATGTTTATGCCAGTCTAGACGCACTTGATTCCCTTACGGAGACATATCAATACGTAGGTTTTAAGATTCTTACTAGCCAGATCTATTCCTCTGCGGGAAATATGGGGTTTTGAGTCCCTTTCACTGAGGAAGGTGTAGGTCTTGTCTATTCCATAGTTGGTTTTTGGAACGGTACCTGTGCTTATATCAAAGTCTGGTTTGATGCATCACCCCACCTCTCCTTCCCCCTTAAGCAGGCATAAGAGTGTTTTCTAAATGTGAGACTCTGTTCTCTTGCCTAACTCAGTTCATGTGTAGCCATGTTTACAGGATCTTCCTAAGTGATATCTTATGATAAGTTTCTTTTCCCGTGTGACTTCTTTCACTTAGAATCATCGTACCTGAATCCACTCATTTTGCTGCTACTGGTCTTATGACATTGATTTCGTGGCTGAGGGATATTCCATCGTACGTAAGTTCCACAATGTTTGGAACCATTTTTATATTTCCTGGGATATTTCAGGTGTACCCAGGTTGAGGTTCCTGTAAGCAGTGCAGCCCTCAATTTGGGGGTGGCTCTGTCTTATGGATTTTCAGTTTTCCCAAGGTATATTCCCTAGACTGGAAGTGCCCTTGGCTCTGTAGCTCTGTTGTTTACTTGTTTTAGGGGACACAATGCACTCCTCCAGTGAGGCAGTTGGCAACTTACATCCCGCCCATCAGCATAACAAGGCTCCCTGTTCTCCAGGGCCTGTCTTGCCTTTCTGGTTTTTACACATTTTGTGGATGTCCCTTTTGACCGGTGGGAAGTGATACTCCTTTGTAGTGCAGATTTGCATTGCCCGCTTGCTTGCTTGGCCAAAAAGGGCGTATGCGTTTTCTCCTGAATATATTCAGGAGAAAACGCATACGCCCTTTTTGGCCAAGTGCATCATTGTCGAAGTTGTGCCCCTCTTCCTGTGCTTTACAGGCGATTCCAACGTACCTCTTGAAATCTGTTTCCTGCTATTCTGCCTCGCTTTCAAGTCCGCCTCGTTGCCTTCCCTCAACAGATTTTTGGACGATAGTTGGCCTTGATTACTCTGCCAGTTTGTGAATTGCTGTGCCCCTGAGCTCCATTTTTCAACTCGTTTTTTGTGAGCTGAACGCAAGTCCAAACTTTTGGTTCAGGACGTCTACTGGTTCCCGGTGGGTGGCTGAGACTTTGGTTCATTCTTCTTCCTGCCGGGAAATTAGAGTGACATGTGCCCATCCAAATGCCTAACAGCTACTCTCTCATTGATTCTCCCTCTTCCCTTTCATCCTCTGCCAAATTGGCAACCTGTGCGAACCAGGAGCTTAAAGGGGCTGTCTCTCCAAGTTGGGAGATTGATAGGAAAGCAGTTGGAAAGTCAAACCGGAGCACCAGGAGAGGGGCTCTTCGTTGAGTTTTAGAAACCTTTCGTATTCACAGTGTGTCCATTCTCTAGGTTTCCCGTACACGTTATAGCTGTAGTAATATTCCCTTCCACCTGGAGAGCTGGGACCCATGGAATGGGTGCCATGCATTATTGCTTTAAAGGGTCTGCATTTGCTCACCCAATCTCACCAATCCTCTCAGTCCCAAGTGTCCAGCCTTATGCCACATCCAGCTGTCATTGTAGATAGGGTCATTCCAGGTTGCATCAGAGACCCTGAAGGAATTGTAAAGAATTTCCCTGTTTCTTTGTTCTGTTTTTGAAATTCCTTTTTAGAGTGGGTTTGAGCTGATTCTCGCTGCCATGTTTATGCCAGTCTAGACGCACTTGATTCCCTTACGGAGACATATCAATACGTAGGTTTTAAGATTCTTACTAGCCAGATCTATTCCTCTGCGGGAAATATGGGGTTTTGAGTCCCTTTCACTGAGGAAGGTGTAGGTCTTGTCTATTCCATAGTTGGTTTTTGGAACGGTACCTGTGCTTATATCAAAGTCTGGTTTGATGCATCACCCCACCTCTCCTTCCCCCTTAAGCAGGCATAAGAGTGTTTTCTAAATGTGAGACTCTGTTCTCTTGCCTAACTCAGTTCATGTGTAGCCATGTTTACAGGATCTTCCTAAGTGATATCTTATGATAAGTTTCTTTTCCCGTGTGACTTCTTTCACTTAGAATCATCGTACCTGAATCCACTCATTTTGCTGCTACTGGTCTTATGACATTGATTTCGTGGCTGAGGGATATTCCATCGTACGTAAGTTCCACAATGTTTGGAACCATTTTTATATTTCCTGGGATATTTCAGGTGTACCCAGGTTGAGGTTCCTGTAAGCAGTGCAGCCCTCAATTTGGGGGTGGCTCTGTCTTATGGATTTTCAGTTTTCCCAAGGTATATTCCCTAGACTGGAAGTGCCCTTGGCTCTGTAGCTCTGTTGTTTACTTGTTTTAGGGGACACAATGCACTCCTCCAGTGAGGCAGTTGGCAACTTACATCCCGCCCATCAGCATAACAAGGCTCCCTGTTCTCCAGGGCCTGTCTTGCCTTTCTGGTTTTTACACATTTTGTGGATGTCCCTTTTGACCGGTGGGAAGTGATACTCCTTTGTAGTGCAGATTTGCATTGCCCGCTTGCTTGCTTGGCCAAAAAGGGCGTATGCGTTTTCTCCTGAATATATTCAGGAGAAAACGCATACGCCCTTTTTGGCCAAGTGCATCATTGTCGAAGTTGTGCCCCTCTTCCTGTGCTTTACAGGCGATTCCAACGTACCTCTTGAAATCTGTTTCCTTCTATTCTGCCTCGCTTTCAAGTCCGCCTCGTTGCCTTCCCTCAACAGATTTTTGGACGATAGTTGGCCTTGATTACTCTGCCAGTTTGTGAATTGCTGTGCCCCTGAGCTCCATTTTTCAACTCGTTTTTTGTGAGCTGAACGCAAGTCCAAACTTTTGGTTCAGGACCTCTACTGGTTCCCGGTGGGTGGCTGAGACTTTGGTTCATTCTTCTTCCTGCCGGGAAATTAGAGTGACTTGTGCCCATCCAAATGCCTAACAGCTACTCTCTCATTGGTTCTCCCTCTTCCCTTTCATCCTCTGCCAAATTGGCAACCTGTGCGAACCAGGAGCTTAAAGGGGCTGTCTCTCCAAGTTGGGAGATTGATAGGAAAGCAGTTGGAAAGTCAAACCGGAGCACCAGGAGAGGGGCTCTTCGTTGAGTTTTAGAAACCTTTCGTATTCACAGTGTGTCCATTCTCTAGGTTTCCCGTACACGTTATAGCTGTAGTAATATTCCCTTCCACCTGGAGAGCTGGGACCCATGGAATGGGTGCCATGCATTATTGCTTTAAAGGGTCTGCATTTGCTCACCCAATCTCACCAATCCTCTCAGTCCCAAGTGTCCAGCCTTATGCCACATCCAGCTGTCATTGTAGATAGGGTCATTCCAGGTTGCATCAGAGACCCTGAAGGAATTGTAAAGAATTTCCCTGTTTCTTTGTTCTGTTTTTGAAATTCCTTTTTAGAGTGGGTTTGAGCTGATTCTCGCTGCCATGTTTATGCCAGTCTAGACGCACTTGATTCCCTTACGGAGACATATCAATACGTAGGTTTTAAGATTCTTACTAGCCAGATCTATTCCTCTGCGGGAAATATGGGGTTTTGAGTCCCTTTCACTGAGGAAGGTGTAGGTCTTGTCTATTCCATAGTTGGTTTTTGGAACGGTACCTGTGCTTATATCAAAGTCTGGTTTGATGCATCACCCCACCTCTCCTTCCCCCTTAAGCAGGCATAAGAGTGTTTTCTAAATTTGAGACTCTGTTCTCTTGCCTAACTCAGTTCATGTGTAGCCATGTTTACAGGATCTTCCTAAGTGATATCTTATGATAAGTTTCTTTTCCCGTGTGACTTCTTTCACTTAGAATCATCGTACCTGAAACCACTCATTTTGCTGCTACTGGTCTTATGACATTGATTTCGTGGCTGAGGGATATTCCATCATACGTAAGTTCCACAATGTTTGGAACCATTTTTATATTTCCTGGGATATTTCAGGTGTACCCAGGTTGAGGTTCCTGTAAGCAGTGCAGCCCTCAATTTGGGGGTGGCTCTGTCTTATGGATTTTCAGTTTTCCCAAGGTATATTCCCTAGACTGGAAGTGCACTTGGCTCTGTAGCTCTGTTGTTTACTTGTTTTAGGGGACACAATGCACTCCTCCAGTGAGGCAGTTGGCAACTTACATCCCGCCCATCAGCATAACAAGGCTCCCTGTTCTCCAGGGCCTGTCTTGCCTTTCTGGTTTATACTCATTTTGTGGATGTCCCTTTTGACCGGTGGGAAGTGATACTCCTTTGTTGTGCAGATTTGCATTGCCCGCTTGCTTGCTTGGCCAAAAAGGGCATATGCGTTTTCTCCTGAATATATTCAGGAGAAAACGCATACGCCCTTTTTGGCCAAGTGCATCATTGTCGAAGTTGTGCCCCTCTTCCTGTGCTTTACAGGCGATTCCAACGTACCTCTTGAAATCTGTTTCCTGCTATTCTGCCTCGCTTTCAAGTCCGCCTCGTTGCCTTCCCTCAACAGATTTTTGGACGATAGTTGGCCTTGATTACTCTGCCAGTTTGTGAATTGCTGTGCCCCTGAGCTCCATTTTTCAACTCGTTTTTTGTGAGCTGAACGCAAGTCCAAACTTTTGGTTCAGGACCTCTACTGGTTCCCGGTGGGTGGCTGAGACTTTGGTTCATTCTTCTTCCTGCCGGGAAATTAGAGTGACTTGTGCCCATCCAAATGCCTAACAGCTACTCTCTCATTGGTTCTCCCTCTTCCCTTTCATCCTCTGCCAAATTGGCAACCTGTGCGAACCAGGAGCTTAAAGGGGCTGTCTCTCCAAGTTGGGAGATTGATAGGAAAGCAGTTGGAAAGTCAAACCGGAGCACCAGGAGAGGGGCTCTTCGTTGAGTTTTAGAAACCTTTCGTATTCACAGTGTGTCCATTCTCTAGGTTTCCCGTACACGTTATAGCTGTAGTAATATTCCCTTCCACCTGGAGAGCTGGGACCCATGGAATGGGTGCCATGCATTATTGCTTTAAAGGGTCTGCATTTGCTCACCCAATCTCACCAATCCTCTCAGTCCCAAGTGTCCAGCCTTATGCCACATCCAGCTGTCATTGTAGATAGGGTCATTCCAGGTTGCATCAGAGACCCTGAAGGAATTGTAAAGAATTTCCCTGTTTCTTTGTTCTGTTTTTGAAATTCCTTTTTAGAGTGGGTTTGAGCTGATTCTCGCTGCCATGTTTATGCCAGTCTAGACGCACTTGATTCCCTTACGGAGACATATCAATACGTAGGTTTTAAGATTCTTACTAGCCAGATCTATTCCTCTGCGGGAAATATGGGGTTTTGAGTCCCTTTCACTGAGGAAGGTGTAGGTCTTGTCTATTCCATAGTTGGTTTTTGGAACGGTACCTGTGCTTATATCAAAGTCTGGTTTGATGCATCACCCCACCTCTCCTTCCCCCTTAAGCAGGCATAAGAGTGTTTTCTAAATGTGAGACTCTGTTCTCTTGCCTAACTCAGTTCATGTGTAGCCATGTTTACAGGATCTTCCTAAGTGATATCTTATGATAAGTTTCTTTTCCCGTGTGACTTCTTTCACTTAGAATCATCGTACCTGAATCCACTCATTTTGCTGCTACTGGTCTTATGACATTGATTTCGTGGCTGAGGGATATTCCATCGTACGTAAGTTCCACAATGTTTGGAACCATTTTTATATTTCCTGGGATATTTCAGGTGTACCCAGGTTGAGGTTCCTGTAAGCAGTGCAGCCCTGAATTTGGGGGTGGCTCTGTCTTATGGATTTTCATTTTTCCCAAGGTATATTCCCTAGACTGGAAGTGCCCTTGGCTCTGTAGCTCTGTTGTTTACTTGTTTTAGGGGACACAATGCACTCCTCCAGTGAGGCAGTTGGCAACTTACATCCCGCCCATCAGCATAACAAGGCTCCCTGTTCTCCAGGGCCTGTCTTGCCTTTCTGGTTTTTACACATTTTGTGGATGTCCCTTTTGACCGGTGGGAAGTGATACTCCTTTGTAGTGCAGATTTGCATTGCCCGCTTGCTTGCTTGGCCAAAAAGGGCGTATGCGTTTTCTCCTGAATATATTCAGGAGAAAACGCATACGCCCTTTTTGGCCAAGTGCATCATTGTCGAAGTTGTGCCCCTCTTCCTGTGCTTTACAGGCGATTCCAACGTACCTCTTGAAATCTGTTTCCTGCTATTCTGCCTCGCTTTCAAGTCCGCCTCGTTGCCTTCCCTCAACAGATTTTTGGACGATAGTTGGCCTTGATTACTCTGCCAGTTTGTGAATTGCTGTGCCCCTGAGCTCCATTTTTCAACTCGTTTTTTGTGAGCTGAACGCAAGTCCAAACTTTTGGTTCAGGACATCTACTGGTTCCCGGTGGGTGGCTGAGACTTTGGTTCATTCTTCTTCCTGCCGGAATATTAGAGTGACATGTGCCCATCCAAATGCCTAACAGCTACTCTCTCATTGGTTCTCCCTCTTCCCTTTCATCCTCTGCCAAATTGGCAACCTGTGCGAACCAGGAGCTTAAAGGGGCTGTCTCTCCAAGTTGGGAGATTGATAGGAAAGCAGTTGGAAAGTCAAACCGGAGCACCAGGAGAGGGGCTCTTCGTTGAGTTTTAGAAACCTTTCGTATTCACAGTGTGTCCATTCTCTAGGTTTCCCGTACACGTTATAGCTGTAGTAATATTCCCTTCCACCTGGAGAGCTGGGACCCATGGAATGGGTGCCATGCATTATTGCTTTAAAGGGTCTGCATTTGCTCACCCAATCTCACCAATCCTCTCAGTCCCAAGTGTCCAGCCTTATGCCACATCCAGCTGTCATTGTAGATAGGGTCATTCCAGGTTGCATCAGAGACCCTGAAGGAATTGTAAAGAATTTCCCTGTTTCTTTGTTCTGTTTTTGAAATTCCTTTTTAGAGTGGGTTTGAGCTGATTCTCGCTGCCATGTTTATGCCAGTCTAGACGCACTTGATTCCCTTACGGAGACATATCAATACGTAGGTTTTAAGATTCTTACTAGCCAGATCTATTCCTCTGCGGGAAATATGGGGTTTTGAGTCCCTTTCACTGAGGAAGGTGTAGGTCTTGTCTATTCCATAGTTGGTTTTTGGAACGGTACCTGTGCTTATATCAAAGTCTGGTTTGATGCATCACCCCACCTCTCCTTCCCCCTTAAGCAGGCATAAGAGTGTTTTCTAAATGTGAGACTCTGTTCTCTTGCCTAACTCAGTTCATGTGTAGCCATGTTTACAGGATCTTCCTAAGTGATATCTTATGATAAGTTTCTTTTCCCGTGTGACTTCTTTCACTTAGAATCATCGTACCTGAATCCACTCATTTTGCTGCTACTGGTCTTATGACATTGATTTCGTGGCTGAGGGATATTCCATCGTACGTAAGTTCCACAATGTTTGGAACCATTTTTATATTTCCTGGGATATTTCAGGTGTACCCAGGTTGAGGTTCCTGTAAACAGTGCAGCCCTCAATTTGGGGGTGGCTCTGTCTTATGGATTTTCAGTTTTCCCAAGGTATATTCCCTAGACTGGAAGTGCCCTTGGCTCTGTAGCTCTGTTGTTTACTTGTTTTAGGGGACACAATGCACTCCTCCAGTGAGGCAGTTGGCAACTTACATCCCGCCCATCAGCATAACAAGGCTCCCTGTTCTCCAGGGCCTGTCTTGCCTTTCTGGTTTTTACACATTTTGTGGATGTCCCTTTTGACCGGTGGGAAGTGATACTCCTTTGTAGTGCAGATTTGCATTGCCCGCTTGCTTGCTTGGCCAAAAAGGGCGTATGCGTTTTCTCCTGAATATATTCAGGAGAAAACGCATACGCCCTTTTTGGCCAAGTGCATCATTGTCGAAGTTGTGCCCCTCTTCCTGTGCTTTACAGGCGATTCCAACGTACCTCTTGAAATCTGTTTCCTGCTATTCTGCCTCGCTTTCAAGTCCGCCTCGTTGCCTTCCCTCAACAGATTTTTGGACGATAGTTGGCCTTGATTACTCTGCCAGTTTGTGAATTGCTGTGCCCCTGAGCTCCATTTTTCAACTCGTTTTTTTGAGCTGAACGCAAGTCCAAACTTTTGGTTCAGGACGTCTACTGGTTCCCGGTGGGTGGCTGAGACTTTGGTTCATTCTTCTTCCTGCCGGGAAATTAGAGTGACATGTGCCCATCCAAATGCCTAACAGCTACTCTCTCATTGGTTCTCCCTCTTCCCTTTCATCCTCTGCCAAATTGGCAACCTGTGCGAACCAGGAGCTTAAAGGGGCTGTCTCTCCAAGTTGGGAGATTGATAGGAAAGCAGTTGGAAAAATCAAACCGGAGCACCAGGAGAGGGGCTCTTCGTTGAGTTTTAGAAACCTTTCGTATTCACAGTGTGTCCATTCTCTAGGTTTCCCGTACACGTTATAGCTGTAGTAATATTCCCTTCCACCTGGAGAGCTGGGACCCATGGAATGGGTGCCATGCATTATTGCTTTAAAGGGTCTGCATTTGCTCACCCAATCTCACCAATCCTCTCAGTCCCAAGTGTCCAGCCTTATGCCACATCCAGCTGTCATTGTAGATAGGGTCATTCCAGGTTGCATCAGAGACCCTGAAGGAATTGTAAAGAATTTCCCTGTTTCTTTGTTCTGTTTTTGAAATTCCTTTTTAGAGTGGGTTTGAGCTGATTCTCGCTGCCATGTTTATGCCAGTCTAGACGCACTTGATTCCCTTATGGAGACATATCAATACGTAGGTTTTAAGATTCTTACTAGCCAGATCGATTCCTCTGCGGGAAATATGGGGTTTTGAGTCCCTTTCACTGAGGAAGGTGTAGGTCTTGTCTATTCCATAGTTGGTTTTTGGAACGGTACCTGTGCTTATATCAAAGTCTGGTTTGATGCATCACCCCACCTCTCCTTCCCCCTTAAGCAGGCATAAGAGTGTTTTCTAAATGTGAGACTCTGTTCTCTTGCCTAACTCAGTTCATGTGTAGCCATGTTTACAGGATCTTCCTAAGTGATATCTTATGATAAGTTTCTTTTCCCGTGTGACTTCTTTCACTTAGAATCATCGTACCTGAATCCACTCATTTTGCTGCTACTGGTCTTATGACATTGATTTCGTGGCTGAGGGATATTCCATCGTACGTAAGTTCCACAATGTTTGGAACCATTTTTATATTTCCTGGGATATTTCAGGTGTACCCAGGTTGAGGTTTCTGTAAGCAGTGCAGCCCTCAATTTGGGGGTGGCTCTGTCTTATGGATTTTCAGTTTTCCCAAGGTATATTCCCTAGACTGGAAGTGCCCTTGGCTCTGTAGCTCTGTTGTTTACTTGTTTTAGGGGACACAATGCACTCCTCCAGTGAGGCAGTTGGCAACTTACATCCCGCCCATCAGCATAACAAGGCTCCCTGTTCTCCACGGCCTGTCTTGCCTTTCTGGTTTTTACACATTTTGTGGATGTCCCTTTTGACCGGTGGGAAGTGATACTCCTTTGTAGTGCAGATTTGCATTGCCCGCTTGCTTGCTTGGCCAAAAAGGGCGTATGCGTTTTCTCCTGAATATATTCAGGAGAAAACGCATACGCCCTTTTTGGCCAAGTGCATCATTGTCGAAGTTGTGCCCCTCTTCCTGTGCTTTACAGGCGATTCCAACGTACCTCTTGAAATCTCTTTCCTGCTATTCTGCCTCGCTTTCAAGTCCGCCTCGTTGCCTTCCCTCAACAGATTTTTGGACGATAGTTGGCCTTGATTACTCTGCCAGTTTGTGAATTGCTGTGCCCCTGAGCTCCATTTTTCAACTCGTTTTTTGTGAGCTGAACGCAAGTCCAAACTTTTGGTTCAGGACCTCTACTGGTTCCCGGTGGGTGGCTGAGACTTTGGTTCATTCTTCTTCCTGCCGGGAAATTAGAGTGACTTGTGCCCATCCAAATGCCTAACAGCTACTCTCTCATTGGTTCTCCCTCTTCCCTTTCATCCTCTGCCAAATTGGCAACCTGTGCGAACCAGGAGCTTAAAGGGGCTGTCTCTCCAAGTTGGGAGATTGATAGGAAAGCAGTTGGAAAGTCAAACCGGAGCACCAGGAGAGGGGCTCTTCGTTGAGTTTTAGAAACCTTTCGTATTCACAGTGTGTCCATTCTCTAGGTTTCCCGTACACGTTATAGCTGTAGTAATATTCCCTTCCACCTGGAGAGCTGGGACCCATGGAATGGGTGCCATGCATTATTGCTTTAAAGGGTCTGCATTTGCTCACCCAATCTCACCAATCCTCTCAGTCCCAAGTGTCCAGCCTTATGCCACATCCAGCTGTCATTGTAGATAGGGTCATTCCAGGTTGCATCAGAGACCCTGAAGGAATTGTAAAGAATTTCCCTGTTTCTTTGTTCTGTTTTTGAAATTCCTTTTTAGAGTGGGTTTGAGCTGATTCTCGCTGCCATGTTTATGCCAGTCTAGACGCACTTGATTCCCTTACGGAGACATATCAATACGTAGGTTTTAAGATTCTTACTAGCCAGATCTATTCCTCTGCGGGAAATATGGGGTTTTGAGTCCCTTTCACTGAGGAAGGTGTAGGTCTTGTCTATTCCATAGTTGGTTTTTGGAACGGTACCTGTGCTTATATCAAAGTCTGGTTTGATGCATCACCCCACCTCTCCTTCCCCCTTAAGCAGGCATAAGAGTGTTTTCTAAATGTGAGACTCTGTTCTCTTGCCTAACTCAGTTCATGTGTAGCCATGTTTACAGGATCTTCCTAAGTGATATCTTATGATAAGTTTCTTTTCCCGTGTGACTTCTTTCACTTAGAATCATCGTACCTGAATCCACTCATTTTGCTGCTACTGGTCTTATGACCTTGATTTCGTGGCTGAGGGATATTCCATCGTACGTAAGTTCCACAATGTTTGGAACCATTTTTATATTTCCTGGGATATTTCAGGTGTACCCAGGTTGAGGTTCCTGTAAGCAGTGCAGCCCTCAATTTGGGGGTGGCTCTGTCTTATGGATTTTCAGTTTTCCCAAGGTATATTCCCTAGACTGGAAATGCCCTTGGCTCTGTAGCTCTGTTGTTTACTTGTTTTAGGGGACACAATGCACTCCTCCAGTGAGGCAGTTGGCAACTTACATCCCGCCCATCAGCATAACAAGGCTCCCTGTTCTCCAGGGCCTGTCTTGCCTTTCTGGTTTTTACACATTTTGTGGATGTCCCTTTTGACCGGTGGGAAGTGATACTCCTTTGTAGTGCAGATTTGCATTGCCCGCTTGCTTGCTTGGCCAAAAAGGGCGTATGCGTTTTCTCCTGAATATATTCAGGAGAAAACGCATACGCCCTTTTTGGCCAAGTGCATCATTGTCGAAGTTGTGCCCCCCTTCCTGTGCTTTACAGGCGATTCCAACGTACCTCTTGAAATCTGTTTCCTGCTATTCTGCCTCGCTTTCAAGTCCGCCTCGTTGCCTTCCCTCAACAGATTTTTGGACGATAGTTGGCCTTGATTACTCTGCCAGTTTGTGAATTGCTGTGCCCCTGAGCTCCATTTTTCAACTCGTTTTTTGTGAGCTGAACGCAAGTCCAAACTTTTGGTTCAGGACCTCTACTGGTTCCCGGTGGGTGGCTGAGACTTTGGTTCATTCTTCTTCCTGCCGGGAAATTAGAGTGACATGTGCCCATCCAAATGCCTAACAGCTACTCTCTCATTGGTTCTCCCTCTTCCCTTTCATCCTCTGCCAAATTGGCAACCTGTGCGAACCAGGAGCTTAAAGGGGCTGTCTCTCCAAGTTGGGAGATTGATAGGAAAGCAGTTGGAAAGTCAAACCGGAGCACCAGGAGAGGGGCTCTTCGTTGAGTTTTAGAAACCTTTCGTATTCACAGTGTGTCCATTCTCTAGGTTTCCCGTACACGTTATAGCTTTAGTAATATTCCCTTCCACCTGGAGAGCTGGGACCCATGGAATGGGTGCCATGCATTATTGCTTTAAAGGGTCTGCATTTGCTCACCCAATCTCACCAATCCTCTCAGTCCCAAGTGTCCAGCCTTATGCCACATCCAGCTGTCATTGTAGATAGGGTCATTCCAGGTTGCATCAGAGACCCTGAAGGAATTGTAAAGAATTTCCCTGTTTCTTTGTTCTGTTTTTGAAATTCCTTTTTAGAGTGGGTTTGAGCTGATTCTCGCTGCCATGTTTATGCCAGTCTAGACGCACTTGATTCCCTTATGGAGACATATCAATACGTAGGTTTTAAGATTCTTAGTAGCCAGATCTATTCCTCTGCGGGAAATATGGGGTTTTGAGTCCCTTTCACTGAGGAAGGTGTAGGTCTTTTCTATTCCATAGTTGGTTTTTGGAACGGTACCTGTGCTTATATCAAAGTCTGGTTTGATGCATCACCCCACCTCTCCTTCCCCCTTAAGCAGGCATAAGAGTGTTTTCTAAATGTGAGACTCTGTTCTCTTGCCTAACTCAGTTCATGTGTAGCCATGTTTACAGGATCTTCCTAAGTGATATCTTATGATAAGTTTCTTTTCCCGTGTGACTTCTTTCACTTAGAATCATCGTACCTGAATCCACTCATTTTGCTGCTACTGGTCTTATGACCTTGATTTAGTGGCTGAGGGATATTCCATCGTACGTAAGTTCCACAATGTTTGGAACCATTTTTATATTTCCTGGGATATTTCAGGTGTACCCAGGTTGAGGTTCCTGTAAGCAGTGCAGCCCTCAATTTGGGGGTGGCTCTGTCTTATGGATTTTCAGTTTTCCCAAGGTATATTCCCTAGACTGGAAGTGCCCTTGGCTCTGTAGCTCTGTTGTTTACTTGTTTTAGGGGACACAATGCACTCCTCCAGTGAGGCAGTTGGCAGCTTACATCCCGCCCATCAGCATAACAAGGCTCCCTATTCTCCAGGGCCTGTCTTGCCTTTCTGGTTTTTACACATTTTGTGGATGTCCCTTTTGACCGGTGGGAAGTGATACTCCTTTGTAGTGCAGATTTGCATTGCCCGCTTGCTTGCTTGGCCAAAAAGGGCGTATGCGTTTTCTCCTGAATATATTCAGGAGAAAACGCATACGCCCTTTTTGGCCAAGTGCATCATTGTCGAAGTTGTGCCCCTCTTCCTGTGCTTTACAGGCGATTCCAACGTACCTCTTGAGATCTGTTTCCTGCTATTCTGCCTCGCTTTCAAGTCCGCCTCGTTGCCTTCCCTCAACAGATTTTTGGACGATAGTTGGCCTTGATTACTCTGCCAGTTTGTGAATTGCTGTGCCCCTGAGCTCCATTTTTCAACTCGTTTTTTGTGAGCTGAACGCAAGTCCAAACTTTTGGTTCAGGACCTCTACTGGTTCCCGGAGGGTGGCTGAGACTTTGGTTCATTCTTCTTCCTGCCGGGAAATTAGAGTGACTTGTGCCCATCCAAATGCCTAACAGCTACTCTCTCATTGGTTCTCCCTCTTCCCTTTCATCCTCTGCCAAATTGGCAACCTGTGCGAACCAGGAGCTTAAAGGGGCTGTCTCTCCAAGTTGGGAGATTGATAGGAAAGCAGTTGGAAAGTCAAACCGGAGCACCAGGAGAGGGGCTCTTCGTTGAGTTTTAGAAACCTTTCGTATTCACAGTGTGTCCATTCTCTAGGTTTCCTGTACACGTTACAGCTGTAGTAATATTCCCTTCCACCTGGAGAGCTGGGACCCATGGAATGGGTGCCATGCATTATTGCTTTAAAGGGTCTGCATTTGCTCACCCAATCTCACCAATCCTCTCAGTCCCAAGTGTCCAGCCTTATGCCACATCCAGCTGTCATTGTAGATAGGGTCATTCCAGGTTGCATCAGAGACCCTGAAGGAATTGTAAAAAATTTCCCTGTTTCTTTGTTCTGTTTTTGAAATTCCTTTTTAGAGTGGGTTTGAGCTGATTCTCGCTGCCATGTTTATGCCAGTCTAGACGCACTTGATTCCCTTACGGAGACATATCAATACGTAGGTTTTAAGATTCTTACTAGCCAGATCTATTCCTCTGCGGGAAATATGGGGTTTTGAGTCCCTTTCACTGAGGAAGGTGTAGGTCTTGTCTATTCCATAGTTGGTTTTTGGAACGGTACCTGTGCTTATATCAAAGTCTGGTTTGATGCATCACCCCACCTCTCCTTCCCCCTTAAGCAGGCATAAGAGTGTTTTCTAAATGTGAGACTCTGTTCTCTTGCCTAACTCAGTTCATGTGTAGCCATGTTTACAGGATCTTCCTAAGTGATATCTTATGATAAGTTTCTTTTCCCGTGTGACTTCTTTCACTTAGAATCATCGTACCTGAATCCACTCATTTTGCTGCTACTGGTCTTATGACCTTGATTTCGTGGCTGAGGGATATTCCATCGTACGTAAGTTCCACAATGTTTGGAACCATTTTTATATTTCCTGGGATATTTCAGGTGTACCCAGGTTGAGGTTCCTGTAAGCAGTGCAGCCCTCAATTTGGGGGTGGCTCTGTCTTATGGATTTTCAGTTTTCCCAAGGTATATTCCCTAGACTGGAAATGCCCTTGGCTCTGTAGCTCTGTTGTTTACTTGTTTTAGGGGACACAATGCACTCCTCCAGTGAGGCAGTTGGCAACTTACATCCCGCCCATCAGCATAACAAGGCTCCCTGTTCTCCAGGGCCTGTCTTGCCTTTCTGGTTTTTACACATTTTGTGGATGTCCCTTTTGACCGGTGGGAAGTGATACTCCTTTGTAGTGCAGATTTGCATTGCCCGCTTGCTTGCTTGGCCAAAAAGGGCGTATGCGTTTTCTCCTGAATATATTCAGGAGAAAACGCATACGCCCTTTTTGGCCAAGTGCATCATTGTCGAAGTTGTGCCCCCCTTCCTGTGCTTTACAGGCGATTCCAACGTACCTCTTGAAATCTGTTTCCTGCTATTCTGCCTCGCTTTCAAGTCCGCCTCGTTGCCTTCCCTCAACAGATTTTTGGACGATAGTTGGCCTTGATTACTCTGCCAGTTTGTGAATTGCTGTGCCCCTGAGCTCCATTTTTCAACTCGTTTTTTGTGAGCTGAACGCAAGTCCAAACTTTTGGTTCAGGACCTCTACTGGTTCCCGGTGGGTGGCTGAGACTTTGGTTCATTCTTCTTCCTGCCGGGAAATTAGAGTGACATGTGCCCATCCAAATGCCTAACAGCTACTCTCTCATTGGTTCTCCCTCTTCCCTTTCATCCTCTGCCAAATTGGCAACCTGTGCGAACCAGGAGCTTAAAGGGGCTGTCTCTCCAAGTTGGGAGATTGATAGGAAAGCAGTTGGAAAGTCAAACCGGAGCACCAGGAGAGGGGCTCTTCGTTGAGTTTTAGAAACCTTTCGTATTCACAGTGTGTCCATTCTCTAGGTTTCCTGTACACGTTATAGCTGTAGTAATATTCCCTTCCACCTGGAGAGCTGGGACCCATGGAATGGGTGCCATGCATTATTGCTTTAAAGGGTCTGCATTTGCTCACCCAATCTCACCAATCCTCTCAGTCCCAAGTGTCCAGCCTTATGCCACATCCAGCTGTCATTGTAGATAGGGTCATTCCAGGTTGCATCAGAGACCCTGAAGGAATTGTAAAGAATTTCCCTGTTTCTTTGTTCTGTTTTTGAAATTCCTTTTTAGAGTGGGTTTGAGCTGATTCTCGCTGCCATGTTTATGCCAGTCTAGACGCACTTGATTCCCTTACGGAGACATATCAATACGTAGGTTTTAAGATTCTTACTAGCCAGATCTATTCCTCTGCGGGAAATATGGGGTTTTGAGTCCCTTTCACTGAGGAAGGTGTAGGTCTTGTCTATTCCATAGTTGGTTTTTGGAACGGTACCTGTGCTTATATCAAAGTCTGGTTTGATGCATCACCCCACCTCTCCTTCCCCCTTAAGCAGGCATAAGAGTGTTTTCTAAATGTGAGACTCTGTTCTCTTGCCTAACTCAGTTCATGTGTAGCCATGTTTACAGGATCTTCCTAAGTGATATCTTATGATAAGTTTCTTTTCCCGTGTGACTTCTTTCACTTAGAATCATCGTACCTGAATCCACTCATTTTGCTGCTACTGGTCTTATGACCTTGATTTCGTGGCTGAGGGATATTCCATCGTACGTAAGTTCCACAATGTTTGGAACCATTTTTATATTTCCTGGGATATTTCAGGTGTACCCAGGTTGAGGTTCCTGTAAGCAGTGCAGCCCTCAATTTGGGGGTGGCTCTGTCTTATGGATTTTCAGTTTTCCCAAGGTATATTCCCTAGACTGGAAGTGCCCTTGGCTCTGTAGCTCTGTTGTTTACTTGTTTTAGGGGACACAATGCACTCCTCCAGTGAGGCAGTTGGCAACTTACATCCCGCCCATCAGCATAACAAGGCTCCCTGTTCTCCAGGGCCTGTCTTGCCTTTCTGGTTTTTACACATTTTGTGGATGTCCCTTTTGACCGGTGGGAAGTGATACTTCTTTGTAGTGCAGATTTGCATTGCCCGCTTGCTTGCTTGGCCAAAAAGGGCGTATGCGTTTTCTCCTGAATATATTCAGGAGAAAACGCATACGCCCTTTTTGGCCAAGTGCATCATTGTCGAAGTTGTGCCCCTCTTCCTGTGCTTTACAGGCGATTCCAACGTACCTCTTGAAATCTGTTTCCTGCTATTCTGCCTCGCTTTCAAGTCCGCCTCGTTGCCTTCCCTCAACAGATTTTTGGACGATAGTTGGCCTTGATTACTCTGCCAGTTTGTGAATTGCTGTGCCCCTGAGCTCCATTTTTCAACTCGTTTTTTGTGAGCTGAACGCAAGTCCAAACTTTTGGTTCAGGACCTCTACTGGTTCCCGGTGGGTGGCTGAGACTTTGGTTCATTCTTCTTCCTGCCGGGAAATTAGAGTGACTTGTGCCCATCCAAATGCCTAACAGCTACTCTCTCATTGGTTCTCCCTCTTCCCTTTCATCCTCTGCCAAATTGGCAACCTGTGCGAACCAGGAGCTTAAAGGGGCTGTCTCTCCAAGTTGGGAGATTGATAGGAAAGCAGTTGGAAAGTCAAACCGGAGCACCAGGAGAGGGGCTCTTCGTTGAGTTTTAGAAACCTTTCGTATTCACAGTGTGTCCATTCTCTAGGTTTCCCGTACACGTTATAGCTGTAGTAATATTCCCTTCCACCTGGAGAGCTGGGACCCATGGAATGGGTGCCATGCATTATTGCTTTAAAGGGTCTGCATTTGCTCACCCAATCTCACCAATCCTCTCAGTCCCAAGTGTCCAGCCTTATGCCACATCCAGCTGTCATTGTAGATAGGGTCATTCCAGGTTGCATCAGAGACCCTGAAGGAATTGTAAAGAATTTCCCTGTTTCTTTGTTCTGTTTTTGAAATTCCTTTTTAGAGTGGGTTTGAGCTGATTCTCGCTGCCATGTTTATGCCAGTCTAGACGCACTTGATTCCCTTACGGAGACATATCAATACGTAGGTTTTAAGATTCTTACTAGCCAGATCTATTCCTCTGCGGGAAATATGGGGTTTTGAGTCCCTTTCACTGAGGAAGGTGTAGGTCTTGTCTATTCCATAGTTGGTTTTTGGAACGGTACCTGTGCTTATATCAAAGTCTGGTTTGATGCATCACCCCACCTCTCCTTCCCCCTTAAGCAGGCATAAGAGTGTTTTCTAAATGTGAGACTCTGTTCTCTTGCCTAACTCAGTTCATGTGTAGCCATGTTTACAGGATCTTCCTAAGTGATATCTTATGATAAGTTTCTTTTCCCGTGTGACTTCTTTCACTTAGAATCATCGTACCTGAATCCACTCATTTTGCTGCTACTGGTCTTATGACCTTGATTTCGTGGCTGAGGGATATTCCATCGTACGTAAGTTCCACAATGTTTGGAACCATTTTTATATTTCCTGGGATATTTCAGGTGTACCCAGGTTGAGGTTCCTGTAAGCAGTGCAGCCCTCAATTTGGGGGTGGCTCTGTCTTATGGATTTTCAGTTTTCCCAAGGTATATTCCCTAGACTGGAAATGCCCTTGGCTCTGTAGCTCTGTTGTTTACTTGTTTTAGGGGACACAATGCACTCCTCCAGTGAGGCAGTTGGCAACTTACATCCCGCCCATCAGCATAACAAGGCTCCCTGTTCTCCAGGGCCTGTCTTGCCTTTCTGGTTTTTACACATTTTGTGGATGTCCCTTTTGACCGGTGGGAAGTGATACTCCTTTGTAGTGCAGATTTGCATTGCCCGCTTGCTTGCTTGGCCAAAAAGGGCGTATGCGTTTTCTCCTGAATATATTCAGGAGAAAACGCATACGCCCTTTTTGGCCAAGTGCATCATTGTCGAAGTTGTGCCCCCCTTCCTGTGCTTTACAGGCGATTCCAACGTACCTCTTGAAATCTGTTTCCTGCTATTCTGCCTCGCTTTCAAGTCCGCCTCGTTGCCTTCCCTCAACAGATTTTTGGACGATAGTTGGCCTTGATTACTCTGCCAGTTTGTGAATTGCTGTGCCCCTGAGCTCCATTTTTCAACTCGTTTTTTGTGAGCTGAACGCAAGTCCAAACTTTTGGTTCAGGACCTCTACTGGTTCCCGGTGGGTGGCTGAGACTTTGGTTCATTCTTCTTCCTGCCGGGAAATTAGAGTGACATGTGCCCATCCAAATGCCTAACAGCTACTCTCTCATTGGTTCTCCCTCTTCCCTTTCATCCTCTGCCAAATTGGCAACCTGTGCGAACCAGGAGCTTAAAGGGGCTGTCTCTCCAAGTTGGGAGATTGATAGGAAAGCAGTTGGAAAGTCAAACCGGAGCACCAGGAGAGGGGCTCTTCGTTGAGTTTTAGAAACCTTTCGTATTCACAGTGTGTCCATTCTCTAGGTTTCCCGTACACGTTATAGCTTTAGTAATATTCCCTTCCACCTGGAGAGCTGGGACCCATGGAATGGGTGCCATGCATTATTGCTTTAAAGGGTCTGCATTTGCTCACCCAATCTCACCAATCCTCTCAGTCCCAAGTGTCCAGCCTTATGCCACATCCAGCTGTCATTGTAGATAGGGTCATTCCAGGTTGCATCAGAGACCCTGAAGGAATTGTAAAGAATTTCCCTGTTTCTTTGTTCTGTTTTTGAAATTCCTTTTTAGAGTGGGTTTGAGCTGATTCTCGCTGCCATGTTTATGCCAGTCTAGACGCACTTGATTCCCTTATGGAGACATATCAATACGTAGGTTTTAAGATTCTTAGTAGCCAGATCTATTCCTCTGCGGGAAATATGGGGTTTTGAGTCCCTTTCACTGAGGAAGGTGTAGGTCTTTTCTATTCCATAGTTGGTTTTTGGAACGGTACCTGTGCTTATATCAAAGTCTGGTTTGATGCATCACCCCACCTCTCCTTCCCCCTTAAGCAGGCATAAGAGTGTTTTCTAAATGTGAGACTCTGTTCTCTTGCCTAACTCAGTTCATGTGTAGCCATGTTTACAGGATCTTCCTAAGTGATATCTTATGATAAGTTTCTTTTCCCGTGTGACTTCTTTCACTTAGAATCATCGTACCTGAATCCACTCATTTTGCTGCTACTGGTCTTATGACCTTGATTTAGTGGCTGAGGGATATTCCATCGTACGTAAGTTCCACAATGTTTGGAACCATTTTTATATTTCCTGGGATATTTCAGGTGTACCCAGGTTGAGGTTCCTGTAAGCAGTGCAGCCCTCAATTTGGGGGTGGCTCTGTCTTATGGATTTTCAGTTTTCCCAAGGTATATTCCCTAGACTGGAAGTGCCCTTGGCTCTGTAGCTCTGTTGTTTACTTGTTTTAGGGGACACAATGCACTCCTCCAGTGAGGCAGTTGGCAGCTTACATCCCGCCCATCAGCATAACAAGGCTCCCTATTCTCCAGGGCCTGTCTTGCCTTTCTGGTTTTTACACATTTTGTGGATGTCCCTTTTGACCGGTGGGAAGTGATACTCCTTTGTAGTGCAGATTTGCATTGCCCGCTTGCTTGCTTGGCCAAAAAGGGCGTATGCGTTTTCTCCTGAATATATTCAGGAGAAAACGCATACGCCCTTTTTGGCCAAGTGCATCATTGTCGAAGTTGTGCCCCTCTTCCTGTGCTTTACAGGCGATTCCAACGTACCTCTTGAGATCTGTTTCCTGCTATTCTGCCTCGCTTTCAAGTCCGCCTCGTTGCCTTCCCTCAACAGATTTTTGGACGATAGTTGGCCTTGATTACTCTGCCAGTTTGTGAATTGCTGTGCCCCTGAGCTCCATTTTTCAACTCGTTTTTTGTGAGCTGAACGCAAGTCCAAACTTTTGGTTCAGGACCTCTACTGGTTCCCGGAGGGTGGCTGAGACTTTGGTTCATTCTTCTTCCTGCCGGGAAATTAGAGTGACTTGTGCCCATCCAAATGCCTAACAGCTACTCTCTCATTGGTTCTCCCTCTTCCCTTTCATCCTCTGCCAAATTGGCAACCTGTGCGAACCAGGAGCTTAAAGGGGCTGTCTCTCCAAGTTGGGAGATTGATAGGAAAGCAGTTGGAAAGTCAAACCGGAGCACCAGGAGAGGGGCTCTTTGTTGAGTTTTAGAAACCTTTCGTATTCACAGTGTGTCCATTCTCTAGGTTTCCTGTACACGTTATAGCTGTAGTAATATTCCCTTCCACCTGGAGAGCTGGGACCCATGGAATGGGTGCCATGCATTATTGCTTTAAAGGGTCTGCATTTGCTCACCCAATCTCACCAATCCTCTCAGTCCCAAGTGTCCAGCCTTATGCCACATCCAGCTGTCATTGTAGATAGGGTCATTCCAGGTTGCATCAGAGACCCTGAAGGAATTGTAAAAAATTTCCCTGTTTCTTTGTTCTGTTTTTGAAATTCCTTTTTAGAGTGGGTTTGAGCTGATTCTCGCTGCCATGTTTATGCCAGTCTAGACGCACTTGATTCCCTTACGGAGACATATCAATACGTAGGTTTTAAGATTCTTACTAGCCAGATCTATTCCTCTGCGGGAAATATGGGGTTTTGAGTCCCTTTCACTGAGGAAGGTGTAGGTCTTGTCTATTCCATAGTTGGTTTTTGGAACGGTACCTGTGCTTATATCAAAGTCTGGTTTGATGCATCACCCCACCTCTCCTTCCCCCTTAAGCAGGCATAAGAGTGTTTTCTAAATGTGAGACTCTGTTCTCTTGCCTAACTCAGTTCATGTGTAGCCATGTTTACAGGATCTTCCTAAGTGATATCTTATGATAAGTTTCTTTTCCCGTGTGACTTCTTTCACTTAGAATCATCGTACCTGAATCCACTCATTTTGCTGCTACTGGTCTTATGACCTTGATTTCGTGGCTGAGGGATATTCCATCGTACGTAAGTTCCACAATGTTTGGAACCATTTTTATATTTCCTGGGATATTTCAGGTGTACCCAGGTTGAGGTTCCTGTAAGCAGTGCAGCCCTCAATTTGGGGGTGGCTCTGTCTTATGGATTTTCAGTTTTCCCAAGGTATATTCCCTAGACTGGAAATGCCCTTGGCTCTGTAGCTCTGTTGTTTACTTGTTTTAGGGGACACAATGCACTCCTCCAGTGAGGCAGTTGGCAACTTACATCCCGCCCATCAGCATAACAAGGCTCCCTGTTCTCCAGGGCCTGTCTTGCCTTTCTGGTTTTTACACATTTTGTGGATGTCCCTTTTGACCGGTGGGAAGTGATACTCCTTTGTAGTGCAGATTTGCATTGCCCGCTTGCTTGCTTGGCCAAAAAGGGCGTATGCGTTTTCTCCTGAATATATTCAGGAGAAAACGCATACGCCCTTTTTGGCCAAGTGCATCATTGTCGAAGTTGTGCCCCCCTTCCTGTGCTTTACAGGCGATTCCAACGTACCTCTTGAAATCTGTTTCCTGCTATTCTGCCTCGCTTTCAAGTCCGCCTCGTTGCCTTCCCTCAACAGATTTTTGGACGATAGTTGGCCTTGATTACTCTGCCAGTTTGTGAATTGCTGTGCCCCTGAGCTCCATTTTTCAACTCGTTTTTTGTGAGCTGAACGCAAGTCCAAACTTTTGGTTCAGGACCTCTACTGGTTCCCGGTGGGTGGCTGAGACTTTGGTTCATTCTTCTTCCTGCCGGGAAATTAGAGTGACATGTGCCCATCCAAATGCCTAACAGCTACTCTCTCATTGGTTCTCCCTCTTCCCTTTCATCCTCTGCCAAATTGGCAACCTGTGCGAACCAGGAGCTTAAAGGGGCTGTCTCTCCAAGTTGGGAGATTGATAGGAAAGCAGTTGGAAAGTCAAACCGGAGCACCAGGAGAGGGGCTCTTCGTTGAGTTTTAGAAACCTTTCGTATTCACAGTGTGTCCATTCTCTAGGTTTCCTGTACACGTTATAGCTGTAGTAATATTCCCTTCCACCTGGAGAGCTGGGACCCATGGAATGGGTGCCATGCATTATTGCTTTAAAGGGTCTGCATTTGCTCACCCAATCTCACCAATCCTCTCAGTCCCAAGTGTCCAGCCTTATGCCACATCCAGCTGTCATTGTAGATAGGGTCATTCCAGGTTGCATCAGAGACCCTGAAGGAATTGTAAAGAATTTCCCTGTTTCTTTGTTCTGTTTTTGAAATTCCTTTTTAGAGTGGGTTTGAGCTGATTCTCGCTGCCATGTTTATGCCAGTCTAGACGCACTTGATTCCCTTACGGAGACATATCAATACGTAGGTTTTAAGATTCTTACTAGCCAGATCTATTCCTCTGCGGGAAATATGGGGTTTTGAGTCCCTTTCACTGAGGAAGGTGTAGGTCTTGTCTATTCCATAGTTGGTTTTTGGAACGGTACCTGTGCTTATATCAAACTCGGGTTTGATGCATCACCCCACCTCTCCTTCCCCCTTAAGCAGGCATAAGAGTGTTTTCTAAATGTGAGACTCTGTTCTCTTGCCTAACTCAGTTCATGTGTAGCCATGTTTACAGGATCTTCCTAAGTGATATCTTATGATAAGTTTCTTTTCCCGTGTGACTTCTTTCACTTAGAATCATCGTACCTGAATCCACTCATTTTGCTGCTACTGGTCTTATGACATTGATTTCGTGGCTGAGGGATATTCCATCGTACGTAAGTTCCACAATGTTTGGAACCATTTTTATATTTCCTGGGATATTTCAGGTGTACCCAGGTTGAGGTTCCTGTAAGCAGTGCAGCCCTCAATTTGGGGGTGGCTCTGTCTTATGGATTTTCAGTTTTCCCAAGGTATATTCCCTAGACTGGAAGTGCCCTTGGCTCTGTAGCTCTGTTGTTTACTTGTTTTAGGGGACACAATGCACTCCTCCAGTGAGGCAGTTGGCAACTTACATCCCGCCCATCAGCATAACAAGGCTCCCTGTTCTCCAGGGCCTGTCTTGCCTTTCTGGTTTTTACACATTTTGTGGATGTCCCTTTTGACCGGTGGGAAGTGATACTCCTTTGTAGTGCAGATTTGCATTGCCCGCTTGCTTGCTTGGCCAAAAAGGGCGTATGCATTTTCTCCTGAATATATTCAGGAGAAAACGCATACGCCCTTTTTGGCCAAGTGCATCATTGTCGAAGTTGTGCCCCTCTTCCTGTGCTTTACAGGCGATTCCAACGTACCTCTTGAGATCTGTTTCCTGCTATTCTGCCTCGCTTTCAAGTCCGCCTCGTTGCCTTCCCTCAACAGATTTTTGGACGATAGTTGGCCTTGATTACTCTGCCAGTTTGTGAATTGCTGTGCCCCTGAGCTCCATTTTTCAACTCGTTTTTTGTGAGCTGAACGCAAGTCCAAACTTTTGGTTCAGGACCTCTACTGGTTCCCGGTGGGTGGCTGAGACTTTGGTTCATTCTTCTTCCTGCCGGGAAATTAGAGTGACTTGTGCCCATCCAAATGCCTAACAGCTACTCTCTCATTGGTTCTCCCTCTTCCCTTTCATCCTCTGCCAAATTGGCAACCTGTGCGAACCAGGAGCTTAAAGGGGCTGTCTCTCCAAGTTGGGAGATTGATAGGAAAGCAGTTGGAAAGTCAAATCGGAGCACCAGGAGAGGGGCTCTTCGTTGAGTTTTAGAAACCTTTCGTATTCACAGTGTGTCCATTCTCTAGGTTTCCCGTACACGTTATAGCTGTAGTAATATTCCCTTCCACCTGGAGAGCTGGGACCCATGGAATGGGTGCCATGCATTATTGCTTTAAAGGGTCTGCATTTGCTCACCCAATCTCACCAATCCTCTCAGTCCCAAGTGCCCAGCCTTATGCCACATCCAGCTTCATTGTAGATAGGGTCATTCCAGGTTGCATCAGAGACCCTGAAGGAATTGTAAAGAATTTCCCTGTTTCTTTGTTCTGTTTTTGAAATTCCTTTTTAGAGTGGGTTTGAGCTGATTCTCGCTGCCATGTTTATGCCAGTCTAGACACACTTGATTCCCTTACGGAGACATATCAATACATAGGTTTTAAGATTCTTACTAGTCAGATCTATTCCTCTGCGGGAAATATGGGGTTTTGAGTCCCTTTCACTGAGGAAGGTGTAGGTCGTGTCTATTCCATAGTTGGTTTTTGGAACGGTACCTGTGCTTATATCAAACTCGGGTTTGATGCATCACCCCACCTCTCCTTCCCCCTTAAGCAGGCATAAGAGTGTTTTCTAAATGTGAGACTCTGTTCTCTTGCCTAACTCAGTTCATGTGTAGCCATGTTTACAGGATCTTCCTAAGTGATATCTTATGATAAGTTTCTTTTCCCGTGTGACTTCTTTCACTTAGAATCATCGTACCTGAATCCACTCATTTTGCTGCTACTGGTCTTATGACATTGATTTCGTGGCTGAGGGATATTCCATCGTACGTAAGTTCCACAATGTTTGGAACCATTTTTATATTTCCTGGGATATTTCAGGTGTACCCAGGTTGAGGTTCCTGTAAGCAGTGCAGCCCTCAATTTGGGGGTGGCTCTGTCTTATGGATTTTCAGTTTTCCCAAGGTATATTCCCTAGACTGGAAGTGCCCTTGGCTCTGTAGCTCTGTTCTTTACTTGTTTTAGGGGACACAATGCACTCCTCCAGTGAGGCAGTTGGCAACTTACATCCCGCCCATCAGCATAACAAGGCTCCCTGTTCTCCAGGGCCTGTCTTGCCTTTCTGGTTTTTACACATTTTGTGGATGTCCCTTTTGACCGGTGGGAAGTGATACTCCTTTGTAGTGCAGATTTGCATTGCCCGCTTGCTTGCTTGGCCAAAAAGGGCGTATGCGTTTTCTCCTGAATATATTCAGGAGAAAACGCATACGCCCTTTTTGGCCAAGTGCATCATTGTCGAAGTTGTGCCCCTCTTCCTGTGCTTTACAGGCGATTCCAACGTACCTCTTGAAATCTGTTTCCTGCTATTCTGCCTCGCTTTCAAGTCCGCCTCGTTGCCTTCCCTCAACAGATTTTTGGACGATAGTTGGCCTTGATTACTCTGCCAGTTTGTGAATTGCTGTGCCCCTGAGCTCCATTTTTCAACTCGTTTTTTGTGAGCTGAACGCAAGTCCAAACTTTTGGTTCAGGACCTCTACTGGTTCCCGGTGGGTGGCTGAGACTTTGGTTCATTCTTCTTCCTGCCGGGAAATTAGAGTGACTTGTGCCCATCCAAATGCCTAACAGCTACTCTCTCATTGGTTCTCCCTCTTCCCTTTGATCCTCTGCCAAATTGGCAACCTGTGCGAACCAGGAGCTTAAAGGGGCTGTCTCTCCAAGTTGGGAGATTGATAGGAAAGCAGTTGGAAAGTCAAACCGGAGCACCAGGAGAGGGGCTCTTCGTTGAGTTTTAGAAACCTTTCGTATTCACAGTGTGTCCATTCTCTTGGTTTCCCGTACACGTTATAGCTGTAGTAATATTCCCTTCCACCTGGAGAGCTGGGACCCATGGAATGGGTGCCATGCATTATTGCTTTAAAGGGTCTGCATTTGCTCACCCAATCTCACCAATCCTCTCAGTCCCAAGTGTCCAGCCTTATGGCACATCCAGCTGTCATTGTAGATAGGGTCATTCCAGGTTGCATCAGAGACCCTGAAGGAATTGTAAAGAATTTCCCTGTTTCTTTGTTCTGTTTTTGAAATTCCTTTTTAGAGTGGGTTTGAGCTGATTCTCGCTGCCATGTTTATGCCAGTCTAGACGCACTTGATTCCCTTACGGAGACATATCAATACGTAGGTTTTAAGATTCTTACTAGCCAGATCTATTCCTCTGCGGGAAATATGGGGTTTTGAGTCCCTTTCACTGAGGAAGGTGTAGGTCTTGTCTATTCCATAGTTGGTTTTTGGAACGGTACCTGTGCTTATATCAAACTCTGGTTTGATGCATCACCCCACCTCTCCTTCCCCCTTAAGCAGGCATAAGAGTGTTTTCTAAATGTGAGACTCTGTTCTCTTGCCTAACTCAGTTCATGTGTAGCCATGTTTACAGGATCTTCCTAAGTGATATCTTATGATAAGTTTCTTTTCCCGTGTGACTTCTTTCACTTAGAATCATCGTACCTGAATCCACTCATTTTGCTGCTACTGGTCTTATGACATTGATTTCGTGGCTGAGGGATATTCCATCGTACGTAAGTTCCACAATGTTTGGAACCATTTTTATATTTCCTGGGATATTTCAGGTGTACCCAGGTTGAGGTTCCTGTAAGCAGTGCAGCCCTCAATTTGGGGGTGGCTCTGTCTTATGGATTTTCAGTTTTCCCAAGGTATATTCCCTAGACTGGAAGTGCCCTTGGCTCTGTAGCTCTGTTGTTTACTTGTTTTAGGGGACACAATGCACTCCTCCAGTGAGGCAGTTGGCAACTTACATCCCGCCCATCAGCATAACAAGGCTCCCTGTTCTCCAGGGCCTGTCTTGCCTTTCTGGTTTTTACACATTTTGTGGATGTCCCTTTTGACCGGTGGGAAGTGATACTCCTTTGTAGTGCAGATTTGCATTGCCCGCTTGCTTGCTTGGCCAAAAAGGGCGTATGCGTTTTCTCCTGAATATATTCAGGAGAAAACGCATACGCCCTTTTTGGCCAAGTGCATCATTGTCGAAGTTGTGCCCCTCTTCCTGTGCTTTACAGGCGATTCCAACGTACCTCTTGAAATCTGTTTCCTGCTATTCTGCCTCGCTTTCAAGTCCGCCTCGTTGCCTTCCCTCAACAGATTTTTGGATGATAGTTGGCCTTGATTACTCTGCCAGTTTGTGAATTGCTGTGCCCCTGAGCTCCATTTTTCAACTCGTTTTTTGTGAGCTGAACGCAAGTCCAAACTTTTGGTTCAGGACCTATACTGGTTCCCGGTGGGTGGCTGAGACTTTGGTTCATTCTTCTTCCTGCCGGGAAATTAGAGTGACATGTGCCCATCCAAATGCCTAACAGCTACTCTCTCATTGGTTCTCCCTCTTCCCTTTCATCCTCTGCCAAATTGGCAACCTGTGCGAACCAGGAGCTTAAAGGGGCTGTCTCTCCAAGTTGGGAGATTGATAGGAAAGCAGTTGGAAAGTCAAACCGGAGCACCAGGAGAGGGGCTCTTCGTTGAGTTTTAGAAACCTTTCGTATTCACAGTGTGTCCATTGTCTAGGTTTCCCGTACACGTTATAGCTGTAGTAATATTCCCTTCAACCTGGAGAGCTGGGACCCATGGAATGGGTGCCATGCATTATTGCTTTAAAGGGTCTGCATTTGCTCACCCAATCTCACCAATCCTCTCAGTCCCAAGTGTCCAGCCTTATGCCACATCCAGCTGTCATTGTAGATAGGGTCATTCCAGGTTGCATCAGAGACCCTGAAGGAATTGTAAAGAATTTCCCTGTTTCTTTGTTCTGTTTTTGAAATTCCTTTTTAGAGTGGGTTTGAGCTGATTCTCGCTGCCATGTTTATGCCAGTCTAGACGCACTTGATTCCCTTACGGAGACATATCAATACGTAGGTTTTAAGATTCTTACTAGCCAGATCTATTCCTCTGCGGGAAATATGGGGTTTTGAGTCCCTTTCACTGAGGAAGGTGTAGGTCTTGTCTATTCCATAGTTGGTTTTTGGAACGGTACCTGTGCTTATATCAAACTCTGGTTTGATGCATCACCCCACCTCTCCTTCCCCCTTAAGCAGGCATAAGAGTGTTTTCTAAATGTGAGACTCTGTTCTCTTGCCTAACTCAGTTCATGTGTAGCCATGTTTACAGGATCTTCCTAAGTGATATCTTATGATAAGTTTCTTTTCCCGTGTGACTTCTTTCACTTAGAATCATCGTACCTGAATCCACTCATTTTGCTGCTACTGGTCTTATGACATTGATTTCGTGGCTGAGGGATATTCCATCGTACGTAAGTTCCACAATGTTTGGAACCATTTTTATATTTCCTGGGATATTTCAGGTGTACCCAGGTTGAGGTTCCTGTAAGCAGTGCAGCCCTCAATTTGGGGGTGGCTCTGTCTTATGGATTTTCAGTTTTCCCAAGGTATATTCCCTAGACTGGAAGTGCCCTTGGCTCTGTAGCTCTGTTGTTTACTTGTTTTAGGGGACACAATGCACTCCTCCAGTGAGGCAGTTGGCAACTTACATCCCGCCCATCAGCATAACAAGGCTCCCTGTTCTCCAGGGCCTGTCTTGCCTTTCTGGTTTTTACACATTTTGTGGATGTCCCTTTTGACCGGTGGGAAGTGATACTCCTTTGTAGTGCAGATTTGCATTGCCCGCTTGCTTGCTTGGCCAAAAAGGGCGTATGCGTTTTCTCCTGAATATATTCAGGAGAAAACGCATACGCCCTTTTTGGCCAAGTGCATCATTGTCGAAGTTGTGCCCCTCTTCCTGTGCTTTACAGGCGATTCCAACGTACCTCTTGAAATCTGTTTCCTGCTATTCTGCCTCGCTTTCAAGTCCGCCTCGTTGCCTTCCCTCAACAGATTTTTGGACGATAGTTGGCCTTGATTACTCTGCCAGTTTGTGAATTGCTGTGCCCCTGAGCTCCATTTTTCAACTCGTTTTTTGTGAGCTGAACGCAAGTCCAAACTTTTGGTTCAGGACCTCTACTGGTTCCCGGTGGGTGGCTGAGACTTTGGTTCATTCTTCTTCCTGCCGGGAAATTAGAGTGACTTGTGCCCATCCAAATGCCTAACAGCTACTCTCTCATTGGTTCTCCCTCTTCCCTTTCATCCTCTGCCAAATTGGCAACCTGTGCGAACCAGGAGCTTAAAGGGGCTGTCTCTCCAAGTTGGGAGATTGATAGGAAAGCAGTTGGAAAGTCAAACCGGAGCACCAGGAGAGGGGCTCTCCGTTGAGTTTTAGAAACCTTTCGTATTCACAGTGTGTCCATTCTCTAGGTTTCCCGTACACGTTATAGCTGTAGTAATATTCCCTTCCACCTGGAGAGCTGGGACCCATGGAATGGGTGCCATGCATTATTGCTTTAAAGGGTCTGCATTTACTCACCCAATCTCACCAATCCTCTCAGTCCCAAGTGTCCAGCCTTATGCCACATCCAGCTGTCATTGTAGATAGGGTCATTCCAGGTTGCATCAGAGACCCTGAAGGAATTGTAAAGAATTTCCCTGTTTCTTTGTTCTGTTTTTGAAATTCCTTTTTAGAGTGGGTTTGAGCTGATTCTCGCTGCCATGTTTATGCCAGTCTAGACGCACTTGATTCCCTTACGGAGACATATCAATACGTAGGTTTTAAGATTCTTACTAGCCAGATCTATTCCTCTGCGGGAAATATGGGGTTTTGAGTCCCTTTCACTGAGGAAGGTGTAGGTCTTGTCTATTCCATAGTTGGTTTTTGGAACGGTACCTGTGCTTATATCAAACTCTGGTTTGATGCATCACCCCACCTCTCCTTCCCCCTTAAGCAGGCATAAGAGTGTTTTCTAAATGTGAGACTCTGTTCTCTTGCCTAACTCAGTTCATGTGTAGCCATGTTTACAGGATCTTCCTAAGTGATATCTTATGATAAGTTTCTTTTCCCGTGTGACTTCTTTCACTTAGAATCATCGTACCTGAATCCACTCATTTTGCTGCTACTGGTCTTATGACATTGATTTCGTGGCTGAGGGATATTCCATCGTACGTAAGTTCCACAATGTTTGGAACCATTTTTATATTTCCTGGGATATTTCAGGTGTACCCAGGTTGAGGTTCCTGTAAGCAGTGCAGCCCTCAATTTGGGGGTGGCTCTGTCTTATGGATTTTCAGTTTTCCCAAGGTATATTCCCTAGACTGGAAGTGCCCTTGGCTCTGTAGCTCTGTTGTTTACTTGTTTTAGGGGACACAATGCACTCCTCCAGTGAGGCAGTTGGCAACTTACATCCCGCCCATCAGCATAACAAGGCTCCCTGTTCTCCAGGGCCTGTCTTGCCTTTCTGGTTTTTACACATTTTGTGGATGTCCCTTTTGACCGGTGGGAAGTGATACTCCTTTGTAGTGCAGATTTGCATTGCCCGCTTGCTTGCTTGGCCAAAAAGGGCGTATGCGTTTTCTCCTGAATATATTCAGGAGAAAACGCATACGCCCTTTTTGGCCAAGTGCATCATTGTCGAAGTTGTGCCCCTCTTCCTGTGCTTTACAGGCGATTCCAACGTACCTCTTGAAATCTGTTTCCTGCTATTCTGCCTCGCTTTCAAGTCCGCCTCGTTGCCTTCCCTCAACAGATTTTTGGACGATAGTTGGCCTTGATTACTCTGCCAGTTTGTGAATTGCTGTGCCCCTGAGCTCCATTTTTCAACTCGTTTTTTGTGAGCTGAACGCAAGTCCAAACTTTTGGTTCAGGACCTCTACTGGTTCCCGGTGGGTGGCTGAGACTTTGGTTCATTCTTCTTCCTGCCGGGAAATTAGAGTGACTTGTGCCCATCCAAATGCCTAACAGCTACTCTCTCATTGGTTCTCCCTCTTCCCTTTCATCCTCTGCCAAATTGGCAACCTGTGCGAACCAGGAGCTTAAAGGGGCTGTCTCTCCAAGTTGGGAGATTGATAGGAAAGCAGTTGGAAAGTCAAACCGGAGCACCAGGAGAGGGGCTCTTCGTTGAGTTTTAGAAACCTTTCGTATTCACAGTGTGTCCATTCTCTAGGTTTCCCGTACACGTTATAGCTGTAGTAATATTCCCTTCCACCTGGAGAGCTGGGACCCATGGAATGGGTGCCATGCATTATTGCTTTAAAGGGTCTGCATTTGCTCACCCAATCTCACCAATCCTCTCAGTCCCAAGTGTCCAGCCTTATGGCACATCCAGCTGTCATTGTAGATAGGGTCATTCCAGGTTGCATCAGAGACCCTGAAGGAATTGTAAAGAATTTCCCTGTTTCTTTGTTCTGTTTTTGAAATTCCTTTTTAGAGTGGGTTTGAGCTGATTCTCGCTGCCATGTTTATGCCAGTCTAGACGCACTTGATTCCCTTACGGAGACATATCAATACGTAGGTTTTAAGATTCTTACTAGCCAGATCTATTCCTCTGCGGGAAATATGGGGTTTTGAGTCGCTTTCACTGAGGAAGGTGTAGGTCTTGTCTATTCCATAGTTGGTTTTTGGAACGGTACCTGTGCTTATATCAAACTCTGGTTTGATGCATCACCCCACCTCTCCTTCCCCCTTAAGCAGGCATAAGAGTGTTTTCTAAATGTGAGACTCTGTTCTCTTGCCTAACTCAGTTCATGTGTAGCCATGTTTACAGGATCTTCCTAAGTGATATCTTATGATAAGTTTCTTTTCCCGTGTGACTTCTTTCACTTAGAATCATCGTACCTGAATCCACTCATTTTGCTGCTACTGGTCTTATGACCTTGATTTCGTGGCTGAGGGATATTCCATCGTACGTAAGTTCCACAATGTTTGGAACCATTTTTATATTTCCTGGGATATTTCAGGTGTACCCAGGTTGAGGTTCCTGTAAGCAGTGCAGCCCTCAATTTGGGGGTGGCTCTGTCTTATGGATTTTCAGTTTTCCCAAGGTATATTCCCTAGACTGGAAGTGCCCTTGGCTCTGTAGCTCTGTTGTTTACTTGTTTTAGGGGACACAATGCACTCCTCCAGTGAGGCAGTTGGCAACTTACATCCCGCCCATCAGCATAACAAGGCTCCCTGTTCTCCAGGGCCTGTCTTGCCTTTCTGGTTTTTACACATTTTGTGGATGTCCCTTTTGACCGGTGGGAAGTGATACTCCTTTGTAGTACAGATTTGCATTGCCCGCTTGCTTGCTTGGCCAAAAAGGGCGTATGCGTTTTCTCCTGAATATATTCAGGAGAAAACGCATACGCCCTTTTTGGCCAAGTGCATCATTGTCGAAGTTGTGCCCCTCTTCCTGTGCTTTACAGGCGATTCCAACGTACCTCTTGAAATCTGTTTCCTGCTATTCTGCCTCGCTTTCAAGTCCGCCTCGTTGCCTTCCCTCAACAGATTTTTGGACGATAGTTGGCCTTGATTACTCTGCCAGTTTGTGAATTGCTGTGCCCCTGAGCTCCATTTTTCAACTCGTTTTTTGTGAGCTGAACGCAAGTCCAAACTTTTGGTTCAGGACCTCTACTGGTTCCCGGTGGGTGGCTGAGACTTTGGTTCATTCTTCTTCCTGCCGGGAAATTAGAGTGACTTGTGCCCATCCAAATGCCTAACAGCTACTCTCTCATTGGTTCTCCCTCTTCCCTTTCATCCTCTGCCAAATTGGCAACCTGTGCGAACCAGGAGCTTAAAGGGGCTGTCTCTCCAAGTTGGGAGATTGATAGGAAAGCAGTTGGAAAGTCAAACCGGAGCACCAGGAGAGGGGCTCTTCGTTGAGTTTTAGAAACCTTTCGTATTCACAGTGTGTCCATTCTCTAGGTTTCCCGTACACGTTATAGCTGTAGTAATATTCCCTTCCACCTGGAGAGCTGGGACCCATGGAATGGGTGCCATGCATTATTGCTTTAAAGGGTCTGCATTTGCTCACCCAATCTCACCAATCCTCTCAGTCCCAAGTGTCCAGCCTTATGGCACATCCAGCTGTCATTGTAGATAGGGTCATTCCAGGTTGCATCAGAGACCCTGAAGGAATTGTAAAGAATTTCCCTGTTTCTTTGTTCTGTTTTTGAAATTCCTTTTTAGAGTGGGTTTGAGCTGATTCTCGCTGCCATGTTTATGCCAGTCTAGACGCACTTGATTCCCTTACGGAGACATATCAATACGTAGGTTTTAAGATTCTTACTAGCCAGATCTATTCCTCTGCGGGAAATATGGGGTTTTGAGTCGCTTTCACTGAGGAAGGTGTAGGTCTTGTCTATTCCATAGTTGGTTTTTGGAACGGTACCTGTGCTTATATCAAACTCTGGTTTGATGCATCACCCCACCTCTCCTTCCCCCTTAAGCAGGCATAAGAGTGTTTTCTAAATGTGAGACTCTGTTCTCTTGCCTAACTCAGTTCATGTGTAGCCATGTTTACAGGATCTTCCTAAGTGATATCTTATGATAAGTTTCTTTTCCCGTGTGACTTCTTTCACTTAGAATCATCGTACCTGAATCCACTCATTTTGCTGCTACTGGTCTTATGACATTGATTTCGTGGCTGAGGGATATTCCATCGTACGTAAGTTCCACAATGTTTGGAACCATTTTTATATTTCCTGGGATATTTCAGGTGTACCCAGGTTGAGGTTCCTGTAAGCAGTGCAGCCCTCAATTTGGGGGTGGCTCTGTCTTATGGATTTTCAGTTTTCCCAAGGTATATTCCCTAGACTGGAAGTGCCCTTGGCTCTGTAGCTCTGTTGTTTACTTGTTTTAGGGGACACAATGCACTCCTCCAGTGAGGCAGTTGGCAACTTACATCCCGCCCATCAGCATAACAAGGCTCCCTGTTCTCCAGGGCCTGTCTTGCCTTTCTGGTTTTTACACATTTTGTGGATGTCCCTTTTGACCGGTGGGAAGTGATACTCCTTTGTAGTGCAGATTTGCATTGCCCACTTGCTTGCTTGGCCAAAAAGGGCGTATGCGTTTTCTCCTGAATATATTCAGGAGAAAACACATACGCCCTTTTTGGCCAAGTGCATCATTGTCGAAGTTGTGCCCCTCTTCCTGTGCTTTACAGGCGATTCCAACGTACCTCTTGAAATCTGTTTCCTGCTATTCTGCCTCGCTTTCAAGTCCGCCTCGTTGCCTTCCCTCAACAGATTTTTGGACGATAGTTGGCCTTGATTACTCTGCCAGTTTGTGAATTGCTGTGCCCCTGAGCTCCATTTTTCAACTCGTTTTTTGTGAGCTGAACGCAAGTCCAAACTTTTGGTTCAGGACCTCTACTGGTTCCCGGTGGGTGGCTGAGACTTTGGTTCATTCTTCTTCCTGCCGGGAAATTAGAGTGACTTGTGCCCATCCAAATGCCTAACAGCTACTCTCTCATTGGTTCTCCCTCTTCCCTTTCATCCTCTGCCAAATTGGCAACCTGTGCGAACCAGGAGCTTAAAGGGGCTGTCTCTCCAAGTTGGGAGATTGATAGGAAAGCAGTTGGAAAGTCAAACCGGAGCACCAGGAGAGGGGCTCTTCGTTGAGTTTTAGAAACCTTTCGTATTCACAGTGTGTCCATTCTCTAGGTTTCCCGTACACGTTATAGCTGTAGTAATATTCCCTTCCACCTGGAGAGCTGGGACCCATGGAATGGGTGCCATGCATTATTGCTTTAAAGGGTCTGCATTTGCTCACCCAATCTCACCAATCCTCTCAGTCCCAAGTGTCCAGCCTTATGCCACATCCAGCTGTCATTGTAGATAGGGTCATTCCAGGTTGCATCAGAGACCCTGAAGGAATTGTAAAGAATTTCCCTGTTTCTTTGTTCTGTTTTTGAAATTCCTTTTTAGAGTGGGTTTGAGCTGATTCTCGCTGCCATGTTTATGCCAGTCTAGACGCACTTGATTCCCTTACGGAGACATATCAATACGTAGGTTTTAAGATTCTTACTAGCCAGATCTATTCCTCTGCGGGAAATATGGGGTTTTGAGTCCCTTTCACTGAGGAAGGTGTAGGTCTTGTCTATTCCATAGTTGGTTTTTGGAGCGGTACCTGTGCTTATATCAAACTCGGGTTTGATGCATCACCCCACCTCTCCTTCCCCCTTAAGCAGGCATAAGAGTGTTTTCTAAATGTGAGACTCTGTTCTCTTGCCTAACTCAGTTCATGTGTAGCCATGTTTACAGGATCTTCCTAAGTGATATCTTATGATAAGTTTCTTTTCCCGTGTGACTTCTTTCACTTAGAATCATCGTACCTGAATCCACTCATTTTGCTGCTACTGGTCTTATGACCTTGATTTCGTGGCTGAGGGATATTCCATCGTACGTAAGTTCCACAATGTTTGGAACCATTTTTATATTTCCTGGGATATTTCAGGTGTACCCAGGTTGAGGTTCCTGTAAGCAGTGCAGCCCTCAATTTGGGGGTGGCTCTGTCTTATGGATTTTCAGTTTTCCCAAGGTATATTCCCTAGACTGGAAGTGCCCTTGGCTCTGTAGCTCTGTTGTTTACTTGTTTTAGGGAACACAATGCACTCCTCCAGTGAGGCAGTTGGCAACTTACATCCCGCCCATCAGCATAACAAGGCTCCCTGTTCTCCAGGGCCTGTCTTGCCTTTCTGGTTTTTACACATTTTGTGGATGTCCCTTTTGACCGGTGGGAAGTGATACTCCTTTGTAGTGCAGATTTGCATTGCCCGCTTGCTTGCTTGGCCAAAAAGGGCGTATGCGTTTTCTCCTGAATATATTCAGGAGAAAACGCATACGCCCTTTTTGGCCAAGTGCATCATTGTCGAAGTTGTGCCCCTCTTCCTGTGCTTTACAGGCGATTCCAACGTACCTCTTGAAATCTGTTTCCTGCTATTCTGCCTCGCTTTCAAGTCCGCCTCGTTGCCTTCCCTCAACAGATTTTTGGACGATAGTTGGCCTTGATTACTCTGCCAGTTTGTGAATTGCTGTGCCCCTGAGCTCCATTTTTCAACTCGTTTTTTGTGAGCTGAACGCAAGTCCAAACTTTTGGTTCAGGACCTCTACTGGTTCCCGGTGGGTGGCTGAGACTTTGGTTCATTCTTCTTCCTGCCGGGAAATTAGAGTGACTTGTGCCCATCCAAATGCCTAACAGCTACTCTCTCATTGGTTCTCCCTCTTCCCTTTCATCCTCTGCCAAATTGGCAACCTGTGCGAACCAGGAGCTTAAAGGGGCTGTCTCTCCAAGTTGGGAGATTGATAGGAAAGCAGTTGGAAAGTCAAACCGGAGCACCAGGAGAGGGGCTCTTCGTTGAGTTTTAGAAACCTTTCGTATTCACAGTGTGTCCATTCTCTAGGTTTCCCGTACACGTTATAGCTGTAGTAATATTCCCTTCCACCTGGAGAGCTGGGACCCATGGAATGGGTGCCATGCATTATTGCTTTAAAGGGTCTGCATTTGCTCACCCAATCTCACCAATCCTCTCAGTCCCAAGTGTCCAGCCTTATGCCACATCCAGCTGTCATTGTAGATAGGGTCATTCCAGGTTGCATCAGAGACCCTGAAGGAATTGTAAAGAATTTCCCTGTTTCTTTGTTCTGTTTTTGAAATTCCTTTTTAGAGTGGGTTTGAGCTGATTCTCGCTGCCATGTTTATGCCAGTCTAGACGCACTTGATTCCCTTACGGAGACATATCAATACGTAGGTTTTAAGATTCTTACTAGCCAGATCTATTCCTCTGCGGGAAATATGGGGTTTTGAGTCCCTTTCACTGAGGAAGGTGTAGGTCTTGTCTATTCCATAGTTGGTTTTTGGAACGGTACCTGTGCTTATATCAAACTCGGGTTTGATGCATCACCCCACCTCTCCTTCCCCCTTAAGCAGGCATAAGAGTGTTTTCTAAATGTGAGACTCTGTTCTCTTGCCTAACTCAGTTCATGTGTAGCCATGTTTACAGGATCTTCCTAAGTGATATCTTATGATAAGTTTCTTTTCCCGTGTGACTTCTTTCACTTAGAATCATCGTACCTGAATCCACTCATTTTGCTGCTACTGGTCTTATGACCTTGATTTCGTGGCTGAGGGATATTCCATCGTACGTAAGTTCCACAATGTTTGGAACCATTTTTATATTTCCTGGGATATTTCAGGTGTACCCAGGTTGAGGTTCCTGTAAGCAGTGCAGCCCTCAATTTGGGGGTGGCTCTGTCTTATGGATTTTCAGTTTTCCCAAGGTATATTCCCTAGACTGGAAGTGCCCTTGGCTCTGTAGCTCTGTTGTTTACTTGTTTTAGGGGACACAATGCACTCCTCCAGTGAGGCAGTTGGCAACTTACATCCCGCCCATCAGCATAACAAGGCTCCCTGTTCTCCAGGGCCTGTCTTGCCTTTCTGGTTTTTACACATTTTGTGGATGTCCCTTTTGACCGGTGGGAAGTGATACTCCTTTGTAGTGCAGATTTGCATTGCCCGCTTGCTTGCTTGGCCAAAAAGGGCGTATGCGTTTTCTCCTGAATATATTCAGGAGAAAACGCATACGCCCTTTTTGGCCAAGTGCATCATTGTCGAAGTTGTGCCCCTCTTCCTGTGCTTTACAGGCGATTCCAACGTACCTCTTGAAATCTGTTTCCTGCTATTCTGCCTCGCTTTCAAGTCCGCCTCGTTGCCTTCCCTCAACAGATTTTTGGACGATAGTTGGCCTTGATTACTCTGCCAGTTTGTGAATTGCTGTGCCCCTGAGCTCCATTTTTCAACTCGTTTTTTGTGAGCTGAACGCAAGTCCAAACTTTTGGTTCAGGACCTCTACTGGTTCCCGGTGGGTGGCTGAGACTTTGGTTCATTCTTCTTCCTGCCGGGAAATTAGAGTGACTTGTGCCCATCCAAATGCCTAACAGCTACTCTCTCATTGGTTCTCCCTCTTCCCTTTCATCCTCTGCCAAATTGGCAACCTGTGCGAACCAGGAGCTTAAAGGGGCTGTCTCTCCAAGTTGGGAGATTGATAGGAAAGCAGTTGGAAAGTCAAACCGGAGCACCAGGAGAGGGGCTCTTCGTTGAGTTTTAGAAACCTTTCGTATTCACAGTGTGTCCATTCTCTAGGTTTCCCGTACACGTTATAGCTGTAGTAATATTCCCTTCCACCTGGAGAGCTGGGACCCATGGAATGGGTGCCATGCATTATTGCTTTAAAGGGTCTGCATTTGCTCACCCAATCTCACCAATCCTCTCAGTCCCAAGTGTCCAGCCTTATGGCACATCCAGCTGTCATTGTAGATAGGGTCATTCCAGGTTGCATCAGAGACCCTGAAGGAATTGTAAAGAATTTCCCTGTTTCTTTGTTCTGTTTTTGAAATTCCTTTTTAGAGTGGGTTTGAGCTGATTCTCGCTGCCATGTTTATGCCAGTCTAGACGCACTTGATTCCCTTACGGAGACATATCAATACGTAGGTTTTAAGATTCTTACTAGCCAGATCTATTCCTCTGCGGGAAATATGGGGTTTTGAGTCCCTTTCACTGAGGAAGGTGTAGGTCTTGTCTATTCCATAGTTGGTTTTTGGAACGGTACCTGTGCTTATATCAAACTCGGGTTTGATGCATCACCCCACCTCTCCTTCCCCCTTAAGCAGGCATAAGAGTGTTTTCTAAATGTGAGACTCTGTTCTCTTGCCTAACTCAGTTCATGTGTAGCCATGTTTACAGGATCTTCCTAAGTGATATCTTATGATAAGTTTCTTTTCCCGTGTGACTTCTTTCACTTAGAATCATCGTACCTGAATCCACTCATTTTGCTGCTACTGGTCTTATGACCTTGATTTCGTGGCTGAGGGATATTCCATCGTACGTAAGTTCCACAATGTTTGGAACCATTTTTATATTTCCTGGGATATTTCAGGTGTACCCAGGTTGAGGTTCCTGTAAGCAGTGCAGCCCTCAATTTGGGGGTGGCTCTGTCTTATGGATTTTCAGTTTTCCCAAGGTATATTCCCTAGACTAGAAGTGCCCTTGGCTCTGTAGCTCTGTTGTTTACTTGTTTTAGGGGACACAATGCACTCCTCCAGTGAGGCAGTTGGCAACTTACATCCCGCCCATCAGCATAACAAGGCTCCCTGTTCTCCAGGGCCTGTCTTGCCTTTCTGGTTTTTACACATTTTGTGGATGTCCCTTTTGACCGGTGGGAAGTGATACTCCTTTGTAGTGCAGATTTGCATTGCCCGCTTGCTTGCTTGGCCAAAAAGGGCGTATGCGTTTTCTCCTGAATATATTCAGGAGAAAACGCATACGCCCTTTTTGGCCAAGTGCATCATTGTCGAAGTTGTGCCCCTCTTCCTGTGCTTTACAGGCGATTCCAACGTACCTCTTGAAATCTGTTTCCTGCTATTCTGCCTCGCTTTCAAGTCCGCCTCGTTGCCTTCCCTCAACAGATTTTTGGACGATAGTTGGCCTTGATTACTCTGCCAGTTTGTGAATTGCTGTGCCCCTGAGCTCCATTTTTCAACTCGTTTTTTGTGAGCTGAACGCAAGTCCAAACTTTTGGTTCAGGACCTCTACTGGTTCCCGGTGGGTGGCTGAGACTTTGGTTCATTCTTCTTCCTGCCGGGAAATTAGAGTGACTTGTGCCCATCCAAATGCCTAACAGCTACTCTCTCATTGGTTCTCCCTCTTCCCTTTCATCCTCTGCCAAATTGGCAACCTGTGCGAACCAGGAGCTTAAAGGGGCTGTCTCTCCAAGTTGGGAGATTGATAGGAAAGCAGTTGGAAAGTCAAACCGGAGCACCAGGAGAGGGGCTCTTCGTTGAGTTTTAGAAACCTTTCGTATTCACAGTGTGTCCATTCTCTAGGTTTCCCGTACACGTTATAGCTGTAGTAATATTCCCTTCCACCTGGAGAGCTGGGACCCATGGAATGGGTGCCATGCATTATTGCTTTAAAGGGTCTGCATTTGCTCACCCAATCTCACCAATCCTCTCAGTCCCAAGTGTCCAGCCTTATGGCACATCCAGCTGTCATTGTAGATAGGGTCATTCCAGGTTGCATCAGAGACCCTGAAGGAATTGTAAAGAATTTCCCTGTTTCTTTGTTCTGTTTTTGAAATTCCTTTTTAGAGTGGGTTTGAGCTGATTCTCGCTGCCATGTTTATGCCAGTCTAGACGCACTTGATTCCCTTACGGAGACATATCAATACGTAGGTTTTAAGATTCTTACTAGCCAGATCTATTCCTCTGCGGGAAATATGGGGTTTTGAGTCGCTTTCACTGAGGAAGGTGTAGGTCTTGTCTATTCCATAGTTGGTTTTTGGAACGGTACCTGTGCTTATATCAAACTCTGGTTTGATGCATCACCCCACCTCTCCTTCCCCCTTAAGCAGGCATAAGAGTGTTTTCTAAATGTGAGACTCTGTTCTCTTGCCTAACTCAGTTCATGTGTAGCCATGTTTACAGGATCTTCCTAAGTGATATCTTATGATAAGTTTCTTTTCCCGTGTGACTTCTTTCACTTAGAATCATCGTACCTGAATCCACTCATTTTGCTGCTACTGGTCTTATGACCTTGATTTCGTGGCTGAGGGATATTCCATCGTACGTAAGTTCCACAATGTTTGGAACCATTTTTATATTTCCTGGGATATTTCAGGTGTACCCAGGTTGAGGTTCCTGTAAGCAGTGCAGCCCTCAATTTGGGGGTGGCTCTGTCTTATGGATTTTCAGTTTTCCCAAGGTATATTCCCTAGACTGGAAGTGCCCTTGGCTCTGTAGCTCTGTTGTTTACTTGTTTTAGGGGACACAATGCACTCCTCCAGTGAGGCAGTTGGCAACTTACATCCCGCCCATCAGCATAACAAGGCTCCCTGTTCTCCAGGGCCTGTCTTGCCTTTCTGGTTTTTACACATTTTGTGGATGTCCCTTTTGACCGGTGGGAAGTGATACTCCTTTGTAGTGCAGATTTGCATTGCCCACTTGCTTGCTTGGCCAAAAAGGGCGTATGCGTTTTCTCCTGAATATATTCAGGAGAAAACACATACGCCCTTTTTGGCCAAGTGCATCATTGTCGAAGTTGTGCCCCTCTTCCTGTGCTTTACAGGCGATTCCAACGTACCTCTTGAAATCTGTTTCCTGCTATTCTGCCTCGCTTTCAAGTCCGCCTCGTTGCCTTCCCTCAACAGATTTTTGGACGATAGTTGGCCTTGATTACTCTGCCAGTTTGTGAATTGCTGTGCCCCTGAGCTCCATTTTTCAACTCGTTTTTTGTGAGCTGAACGCAAGTCCAAACTTTTGGTTCAGGACCTCTACTGGTTCCCGGTGGGTGGCTGAGACTTTGGTTCATTCTTCTTCCTGCCGGGAAATTAGAGTGACTTGTGCCCATCCAAATGCCTAACAGCTACTCTCTCATTGGTTCTCCCTCTTCCCTTTCATCCTCTGCCAAATTGGCAACCTGTGCGAACCAGGAGCTTAAAGGGGCTGTCTCTCCAAGTTGGGAGATTGATAGGAAAGCAGTTGGAAAGTCAAACCGGAGCACCAGGAGAGGGGCTCTTCGTTGAGTTTTAGAAACCTTTCGTATTCACAGTGTGTCCATTCTCTAGGTTTCCCGTACACGTTATAGCTGTAGTTATATTCCCTTCCACCTGGAGAGCTGGGACCCATGGAATGGGTGCCATGCATTATTGCTTTAAAGGGTCTGCATTTGCTCACCCAATCTCACCAATCCTCTCAGTCCCAAGTGTCCAGCCTTATGCCACATCCAGCTGTCATTGTAGATAGGGTCATTCCAGGTTGCATCAGAGACCCTGAAGGAATTGTAAAGAATTTCCCTGTTTCTTTGTTCTGTTTTTGAAATTCCTTTTTAGAGTGGGTTTGAGCTGATTCTCGCTGCCATGTTTATGCCAGTCTAGACGCACTTGATTCCCTTACGGAGACATATCAATACGTAGGTTTTAAGATTCTTACTAGCCAGATCTATTCCTCTGCGGGAAATATGGGGTTTTGAGTCCCTTTCACTGAGGAAGGTGTAGGTCTTGTCTATTCCATAGTTGGTTTTTGGAACGGTACCTGTGCTTATATCAAACTCGGGTTTGATGCATCACCCCACCTCTCCTTCCCCCTTAAGCAGGCATAAGAGTGTTTTCTAAATGTGAGACTCTGTTCTCTTGCCTAACTCAGTTCATGTGTAGCCATGTTTACAGGATCTTCCTAAGTGATATCTTATGATAAGTTTCTTTTCCCGTGTGACTTCTTTCACTTAGAATCATCGTACCTGAATCCACTCATTTTGCTGCTACTGGTCTTATGACATTGATTTCGTGGCTGAGGGATATTCCATCGTACGTAAGTTCCACAATGTTTGGAACCATTTTTATATTTCCTGGGATATTTCAGGTGTACCCAGGTTGAGGTTCCTGTAAGCAGTGCAGCCCTCAATTTGGGGGTGGCTCTGTCTTATGGATTTTCATTTTTCCCAAGGTATATTCCCTAGACTGGAAGTGCCCTTGGCTCTGTAGCTCTGTTGTTTACTTGTTTTAGGGGACACAATGCACTCCTCCAGTGAGGCAGTTGGCAACTTACATCCCGCCCATCAGCATAACAAGGCTCCCTGTTCTCCAGGGCCTGTCTTGCCTTTCTGTTTTTTACACATTTTGTGGATGTCCCTTTTGACCGGTGGGAAGTGATACTCCTTTGTAGTGCAGATTTGCATTGCCCGCTTGCTTGCTTGGCCAAAAAGGGCGTATGCGTTTTCTCCTGAATATATTCAGGAGAAAACGCATACGCCCTTTTTGGCCAAGTGCATCATTGTCGAAGTTGTGCCCCTCTTCCTGTGCTTTACAGGCGATTCCAACGTACCTCTTGAAATCTGTTTCCTGCTATTCTGCCTCGCTTTCAAGTCCGCCTCGTTGCCTTCCCTCAACAGATTTTTGGACGATAGTTGGCCTTGATTACTCTGCCAGTTTGTGAATTGCTGTGCCCCTGAGCTCCATTTTTCAACTCGTTTTTTGTGAGCTGAACGCAAGTCCAAACTTTTGGTTCAGGACCTCTACTGGTTCCCGGTGGGTGGCTGAGACTTTGGTTCATTCTTCTTCCTGCCGGGAAATTAGAGTGACTTGTGCCCATCCAAATGCCTAACAGCTACTCTCTCATTGGTTCTCCCTCTTCCCTTTCATCCTCTGCCAAATTGGCAACCTGTGCGAACCAGGAGCTTAAAGGGGCTGTCTCTCCAAGTTGGGAGATTGATAGGAAAGCAGTTGGAAAGTCAAACCGGAGCACCAGGAGAGGGGCTCTTCGTTGAGTTTTAGAAACCTTTCGTATTCACAGTGTGTCCATTCTCTAGGTTTCCCGTACACGTTATAGCTGTAGTAATATTCCCTTCCACCTGGAGAGCTGGGACCCATGGAATGGGTGCCATGCATTATTGCTTTAAAGGGTCTGCATTTGCTCACCCAATCTCACCAATCCTCTCAGTCCCAAGTGTCCAGCCTTATGCCACATCCAGCTGTCATTGTAGATAGGGTCATTCCAGGTTGCATCAGAGACCCTGAAGGAATTGTAAAGAATTTCCCTGTTTCTTTGTTCTGTTTTTGAAATTCCTTTTTAGAGTGGGTTTGAGCTGATTCTCGCTGCCATGTTTATGCCAGTCTAGACGCACTTGATTCCCTTACGGAGACATATCAATACGTAGGTTTTAAGATTCTTACTAGCCAGATCTATTCCTCTGCGGGAAATATGGGGTTTTGAGTCCCTTTCACTGAGGAAGGTGTAGGTCTTGTCTATTCCATAGTTGATTTTTGGAACGGTACCTGTGCTTATATCAAACTCTGGTTTGATGCATCACCCCACCTCTCCTTCCCCCTTAAGCAGGCATAAGAGTGTTTTCTAAATGTGAGACTCTGTTCTCTTGCCTAACTCAGTTCATGTGTAGCCATGTTTACAGGATCTTCCTAAGTGATATCTTATGATAAGTTTCTTTTCCCGTGTGACTTCTTTCACTTAGAATCATCGTACCTGAATCCACTCATTTTGCTGCTACTGGTCTTATGACATTGATTTCGTGGCTGAGGGATATTCCATCGTACGTAAGTTCCACAATGTTTGGAACCATTTTTATATTTCCTGGGATATTTCAGGTGTACCCAGGTTGAGGTTCCTGTAAGCAGTGCAGCCCTCAATTTGGGGGTGGCTCTGTCTTATGGATTTTCAGTTTTCCCAAGGTATATTCCCTAGACTGGAAGTGCCCTTGGCTCTGTAGCTCTGTTGTTTACTTGTTTTAGGGGACACAATGCACTCCTCCAGTGAGGCAGTTGGCAACTTACATCCCGCCCATCAGCATAACAAGGCTCCCTGTTCTCCAGGGCCTGTCTTGCCTTTCTGGTTTTTACACATTTTGTGGATGTCCCTTTTGACCGGTGGGAAGTGATACTCCTTTGTAGTGCAGATTTGCATTGCCCGCTTGCTTGCTTGGCCAAAAAGGGCGTATGCGTTTTCTCCTGAATATATTCAGGAGAAAACGCATACGCCCTTTTTGGCCAAGTGCATCATTGTCGAAGTTGTGCCCCTCTTCCTGTGCTTTACAGGCGATTCCAACGTACCTCTTGAAATCTGTTTCCTGCTATTCTGCCTCGCTTTCAAGTCCGCCTCGTTGCCTTCCCTCAACAGATTTTTGGACGATAGTTGGCCTTGATTACTCTGCCAGTTTGTGAATTGCTGTGCCCCTGAGCTCCATTTTTCAACTCGTTTTTTGTGAGCTGAACGCAAGTCCAAACTTTTGGTTCAGGACCTCTACTGGTTCCCGGTGGGTGGCTGAGACTTTGGTTCATTCTTCTTCCTGCCGGGAAATTAGAGTGACATGTGCCCATCCAAATGCCTAACAGCTACTCTCTCATTGGTTCTCCCTCTTCCCTTTCATCCTCTGCCAAATTGGCAACCTGTGCGAACCAGGAGCTTAAAGGGGCTGTCTCTCCAAGTTGGGAGATTGATAGGAAAGCAGTTGGAAAGTCAAACCGGAGCACCAGGAGAGGGGCTCTTCGTTGAGTTTTAGAAACCTTTCGTATTCACAGTGTGTCCATTGTCTAGGTTTCCCGTACACGTTATAGCTGTAGTAATATTCCCTTCAACCTGGAGAGCTGGGACCCATGGAATGGGTGCCATGCATTATTGCTTTAAAGGGTCTGCATTTGCTCACCCAATCTCACCAATCCTCTCAGTCCCAAGTGTCCAGCCTTATGCCACATCCAGCTGTCATTGTAGATAGGGTCATTCCAGGTTGCATCAGAGACCCTGAAGGAATTGTAAAGAATTTCCCTGTTTCTTTGTTCTGTTTTTGAAATTCCTTTTGAGAGTGGGTTTGAGCTGATTCTCGCTGCCATGTTTATGCCAGTCTAGACGCACTTGATTCCCTTACGGAGACATATCAATACGTAGGTTTTAAGATTCTTACTAGCCAGATCTATTCCTCTGCGGGAAATATGGGGTTTTGAGTCCCTTTCACTGAGGAAGGTGTAGGTCTTGTCTATTCCATAGTTGGTTTTTGGAACGGTACCTGTGCTTATATCAAAGTCTGGTTTGATGCATCACCCCACCTCTCCTTCCCCCTTAAGCAGGCATAAGAGTGTTTTCTAAATGTGAGACTCTGTTCTCTTGCCTAACTCAGTTCATGTGTAGCCATGTTTACAGGATCTTCCTAAGTGATATCTTATGATAAGTTTCTTTTCCCGTGTGACTTCTTTCACTTAGAATCATCGTACCTGAATCCACTCATTTTGCTGCTACTGGTCTTATGACATTGATTTCGTGGCTGAGGGATATTCCATCGTACGTAAGTTCCACAATGTTTGGAACCATTTTTATATTTCCTGGGATATTTCAGGTGTACCCAGGTTGAGGTTCCTGTAAGCAGTGCAGCCCTCAATTTGGGGGTGGCTCTGTCTTATGGATTTTCATTTTTCCCAAGGTATATTCCCTAGACTGGAAGTGCCCTTGGCTCTGTAGCTCTGTTGTTTACTTGTTTTAGGGGACACAATGCACTCCTCCAGTGAGGCAGTTGGCAACTTACATCCCGCCCATCAGCATAACAAGGCTCCCTGTTCTCCAGGGCCTGTCTTGCCTTTCTGGTTTTTACACATTTTGTGGATGTCCCTTTTGACCGGTGGGAAGTGATACTCCTTTGTAGTGCAGATTTGCATTGCCCGCTTGCTTGCTTGGCCAAAAAGGGCGTATGCGTTTTCTCCTGAATATATTCAGGAGAAAACGCATACGCCCTTTTTGGCCAAGTGCATCATTGTCGAAGTTGTGCCCCTCTTCCTGTGCTTTACAGGCGATTCCAACGTACCTCTTGAAATCTGTTTCCTGCTATTCTGCCTCGCTTTCAAGTCCGCCTCGTTGCCTTCCCTCAACAGATTTTTGGACGATAGTTGGCCTTGATTACTCTGCCAGTTTGTGAATTGCTGTGCCCCTGAGCTCCATTTTTCAACTCGTTTTTTGTGAGCTGAACGCAAGTCCAAACTTTTGGTTCAGGACCTCTACTGGTTCCCGGTGGGTGGCTGAGACTTTGGTTCATTCTTCTTCCTGCCGGGAAATTAGAGTGACTTGTGCCCATCCAAATGCCTAACAGCTACTCTCTCATTGGTTCTCCCTCTTCCCTTTCATCCTCTGCCAAATTGGCAACCTGTGCGAACCAGGAGCTTAAAGGGGCTGTCTCTCCAAGTTGGGAGATTGATAGGAAAGCAGTTGGAAAGTCAAACCGGAGCACCAGGAGAGGGGCTCTTCGTTGAGTTTTAGAAACCTTTCGTATTCACAGTGTGTCCATTCTCTAGGTTTCCCGTACACGTTATAGCTGTAGTAATATTCCCTTCCACCTGGAGAGCTGGGACCCATGGAATGGGTGCCATGCATTATTGCTTTAAAGGGTCTGCATTTGCTCACCCAATCTCACCAATCCTCTCAGTCCCAAGTGTCCAGCCTTATGCCACATCCAGCTGTCATTGTAGATAGGGTCATTCCAGGTTGCATCAGAGACCCTGAAGGAATTGTAAAGAATTTCCCTGTTTCTTTGTTCTGTTTTTGAAATTCCTTTTTAGAGTGGGTTTGAGCTGATTCTCGCTGCCATGTTTATGCCAGTCTAGACGCACTTGATTCCCTTACGGAGACATATCAATACGTAGGTTTTAAGATTCTTACTAGCCAGATCTATTCCTCTGCGGGAAATATGGGGTTTTGAGTCCCTTTCACTGAGGAAGGTGTAGGTCTTGTCTATTCCATAGTTGGTTTTTGGAACGGTACCTGTGCTTATATCAAACTCGGGTTTGATGCATCACCCCACCTCTCCTTCCCCCTTAAGCAGGCATAAGAGTGTTTTCTAAATGTGAGACTCTGTTCTCTTGCCTAACTCAGTTCATGTGTAGCCATGTTTACAGGATCTTCCTAAGTGATATCTTATGATAAGTTTCTTTTCCCGTGTGACTTCTTTCACTTAAAATCATCGTACCTGAATCCACTCATTTTGCTGCTACTGGTCTTATGACATTGATTTCGTGGCTGAGGGATATTCCATCGTACGTAAGTTCCACAATGTTTGGAACCATTTTTATATTTCCTGGGATATTTCAGGTGTACCCAGGTTGAGGTTCCTGTAAGCAGTGCAGCCCTGAATTTGGGGGTGGCTCTGTCTTATGGATTTTCATTTTTCCCAAGGTATATTCCCTAGACTGGAAGTGCCCTTGGCTCTGTAGCTCTGTTGTTTACTTGTTTTAGGGGACACAATGCACTCCTCCAGTGAGGCAGTTGGCAACTTACATCCCGCCCATCAGCATAACAAGGCTCCCTGTTCTCCAGGGCCTGTCTTGCCTTTCTGGTTTTTACACATTTTGTGGATGTCCCTTTTGACCGGTGGGAAGTGATACTCCTTTGTAGTGCAGATTTGCATTGCCCGCTTGCTTGCTTGGCCAAAAAGGGCGTATGCGTTTTCTCCTGAATATATTCAGGAGAAAACGCATACGCCCTTTTTGGCCAAGTGCATCATTGTCGAAGTTGTGCCCCTCTTCCTGTGCTTTACAGGCGATTCCAACGTACCTCTTGAAATCTGTTTCCTGCTATTCTGCCTCGCTTTCAAGTCCGCCTCGTTGCCTTCCCTCAACAGATTTTTGGACGATAGTTGGCCTTGATTACTCTGCCAGTTTGTGAATTGCTGTGCCCCTGAGCTCCATTTTTCAACTCGTTTTTTGTGAGCTGAACGCAAGTCCAAACTTTTGGTTCAGGACCTCTACTGGTTCCCGGTGGGTGGCTGAGACTTTGGTTCATTCTTCTTCCTGCCGGGAAATTAGAGTGACTTGTGCCCATCCAAATGCCTAACAGCTACTCTCTCATTGGTTCTCCCTCTTCCCTTTCATCCTCTGCCAAATTGGCAACCTGTGCGAACCAGGAGCTTAAAGGGGCTGTCTCTCCAAGTTGGGAGATTGATAGGAAAGCAGTTGGAAAGTCAAACCGGAGCACCAGGAGAGGGGCTCTTCGTTGAGTTTTAGAAACCTTTCGTATTCACAGTGTGTCCATTCTCTAGGTTTCCCGTACACGTTATAGCTGTAGTAATATTCCCTTCCACCTGGAGAGCTGGGACCCATGGAATGGGTGCCATGCATTATTGCTTTAAAGGGTCTGCATTTGCTCACCCAATCTCACCAATCCTCTCAGTCCCAAGTGTCCAGCCTTATGCCACATCCAGCTGTCATTGTAGATAGGGTCATTCCAGGTTGCATCAGAGACCCTGAAGGAATTGTAAAGAATTTCCCTGTTTCTTTGTTCTGTTTTTGAAATTCCTTTTTAGAGTGGGTTTGAGCTGATTCTCGCTGCCATGTTTATGCCAGTCTAGACGCACTTGATTCCCTTACGGAGACATATCAATACGTAGGTTTTAAGATTCTTACTAGCCAGATCTATTCCTCTGCGGGAAATATGGGGTTTTGAGTCCCTTTCACTGAGGAAGGTGTAGGTCTTGTCTATTCCATAGTTGGTTTTTGGAACGGTACCTGTGCTTATATCAAACTCGGGTTTGATGCATCACCCCACCTCTCCTTCCCCCTTAAGCAGGCATAAGAGTGTTTTCTAAATGTGAGACTCTGTTCTCTTGCCTAACTCAGTTCATGTGTAGCCATGTTTACAGGATCTTCCTAAGTGATATCTTATGATAAGTTTCTTTTCCCGTGTGACTTCTTTCACTTAGAATCATCGTACCTGAATCCACTCATTTTGCTGCTACTGGTCTTATGACATTGATTTCGTGGCTGAGGGATATTCCATCGTACGTAAGTTCCACAATGTTTGGAACCATTTTTATATTTCCTGGGATATTTCAGGTGTACCCAGGTTGAGGTTCTTGTAAGCAGTGCAGCCCTCAATTTGGGGGTGGCTCTGTCTTATGGATTTTCAGTTTTCCCAAGGTATATTCCCTAGACCGGAAGTGCCCTTGGCTCTGTAGCTCTGTTGTTTAATTGTATTAGGGAACACAATGCACTCCTCCAGTGAGGCAGTTGGCAACTTACATCCCGCCCATCAGCATAACAAGGCTCCCTGTTCTCCAGGGCCTGTCTTGCCTTTCTGGTTTTTACACATTTTGTGGATGTCCCTTTTGACCGGTGGGAATTGATACTTCTTTGTAGTGCAGATTTGCATTGCCCGCTTGCTTGCTTGGCCAAAAAGGGTGTATGCGTTTTCTCCTGAATATATTCAGGAGAAAACGCATACGCCCTTTTTGGCCAAGTGCATCATTGTCGAAGTTGTGCCCCTCTTCCTGTGCTTTACAGGCGATTCCAACGTACCTCTTGAAATCTGTTTCCTGCTATTCTGCCTCGCTTTCAAGTCCGCCTCGTTGCCTTCCCTCAACAGATTTTTGGACGATAGTTGGCCTTGATTACTCTGCCAGTTTGTGAATTGCTGTGCCCCTGAGCTCCATTTTTCAACTCGTTTTTTGTGAGCTGAACGCAAGTCCAAACTTTTGGTTCAGGACCTCTACTGGTTCCCGGTGGGTGGCTGAGACTTTGGTTCATTCTTCTTCCTGCCGGGAAATTAGAGTGACTTGTGCCCATCCAAATGCCTAACAGCTACTCTCTCATTGGTTCTCCCTCTTCCCTTTCATCCTCTGCCAAATTGGCAACCTGTGCGAACCAGGAGCTTAAAGGGGCTGTCTCTCCAAGTTGGGAGATTGATAGGAAAGCAGTTGGAAAGTCAAACCGGAGCACCAGGAGAGGGGCTCTTCGTTGAGTTTTAGAAACCTTTCGTATTCACAGTGTGTCCATTCTCTAGGTTTCCCGTACACGTTATAGCTGTAGTAATATTCCCTTCCACCTGGAGAGCTGGGACCCATGGAATGGGTGCCATGCATTATTGCTTTAAAGGGTCTGCATTTGCTCACCCAATCTCACCAATCCTCTCAGTCCCAAGTGTCCAGCCTTATGGCACATCCAGCTGTCATTGTAGATAGGGTCATTCCAGGTTGCATCAGAGACCCTGAAGGAATTGTAAAGAATATCCCTGTTTCTTTGTTCTGTTTTTGAAATTCCTTTTTAGAGTGGGTTTGAGCTGATTCTCGCTGCCATGTTTATGCCAGTCTAGACGCACTTGATTCCCTTACGGAGACATATCAATACGTAGGTTTTAAGATTCTTACTAGCCAGATCTATTCCTCTGCGGGAAATATGGGGTTTTGAGTCCCTTTCACTGAGGAAGGTGTAGGTCTTGTCTATTCCATAGTTGGTTTTTGGAACGGTACCTGTGCTTATATCAAACTCGGGTTTGATGCATCACCCCACCTCTCCTTCCCCCTTAAGCAGGCATAAGAGTGTTTTCTAAATGTGAGACTCTGTTCTCTTGCCTAACTCAGTTCATGTGTAGCCATGTTTACAGGATCTTCCTAAGTGATATCTTATGATAAGTTTCTTTTCCCGTGTGACTTCTTTCACTTAGAATCATCGTACCTGAATCCACTCATTTTGCTGCTACTGGTCTTATGACCTTGATTTCGTGGCTGAGGGATATTCCATCGTACGTAAGTTCCACAATGTTTGGAACCATTTTTATATTTCCTGGGATATTTCAGGTGTACCCAGGTTGAGGTTCCTGTAAGCAGTGCAGCCCTCAATTTGGGGGTGGCTCTGTCTTATGGATTCTCAGTTTTCCCAAGGTATATTCCCTAGACTGGAAGTGCCCTTGGCTCTGTAGCTCTGTTGTTTACTTGTTTTAGGGGACACAATGCACTCCTCCAGTGAGGCAGTTGGCAACTTACATCCCGCCCATCAGCATAACAAGGCTCCCTGTTCTCCAGGGCCTGTCTTGCCTTTCTGGTTTTTACACATTTTGTGGATGTCCCTTTTGACCGGTGGGAAGTGATACTCCTTTGTAGTGCAGATTTGCATTGCCCGCTTGCTTGCTTGGCCAAAAAGGGCGTATGCGTTTTCTCCTGAATATATTCAGGAGAAAACGCATACGCCCTTTTTGGCCAAGTGCATCATTGTCGAAGTTGTGCCCCTCTTCCTGTGCTTTACAGGCGATTCCAACGTACCTCTTGAAATCTGTTTCCTGCTATTCTGCCTCGCTTTCAAGTCCGCCTCGTTGCCTTCCCTCAACAGATTTTTGGACGATAGTTGGCCTTGATTACTCTGCCAGTTTGTGAATTGCTGTGCCCCTGAGCTCCATTTTTCAACTCGTTTTTTGTGAGCTGAACGCAAGTCCAAACTTTTGGTTCAGGACCTCTACTGGTTCCCGGTGGGTGGCTGAGACTTTGGTTCATTCTTCTTCCTGCCGGGAAATTAGAGTGACTTGTGCCCATCCAAATGCCTAACAGCTACTCTCTCATTGGTTCTCCCTCTTCCCTTTCATCCTCTGCCAAATTGGCAACCTGTGCGAACCAGGAGCTTAAAGGGGCTGTCTCTCCAAGTTGGGAGATTGATAGGAAAGCAGTTGGAAAGTCAAACCGGAGCACCAGGAGAGGGGCTCTTCGTTGAGTTTTAGAAACCTTTCGTATTCACAGTGTGTCCATTCTCTAGGTTTCCCGTACACGTTATAGCTGTAGTAATATTCCCTTCCACCTGGAGAGCTGGGACCCATGGAATGGGTGCCATGCATTATTGCTTTAAAGGGTCTGCATTTGCTCACCCAATCTCACCAATCCTCTCAGTCCCAAGTGTCCAGCCTTATGCCACATCCAGCTGTCATTGTAGATAGGGTCATTCCAGGTTGCATCAGAGACCCTGAAGGAATTGTAAAGAATTTCCCTGTTTCTTTGTTCTGTTTTTGAAATTCCTTTTTAGAGTGGGTTTGAGCTGATTCTCGCTGCCATGTTTATGCCAGTCTAGACGCACTTGATTCCCTTACGGAGACATATCAATACGTAGGTTTTAAGATTCTTACTAGCCAGATCTATTCCTCTGCGGGAAATATGGGGTTTTGAGTCCCTTTCACTGAGGAAGGTGTAGGTCTTGTCTATTCCATAGTTGGTTTTTGGAACGGTACCTGTGCTTATATCAAACTCGGGTTTGATGCATCACCCCACCTCTCCTTCCCCCTTAAGCAGGCATAAGAGTGTTTTCTAAATGTGAGACTCTGTTCTCTTGCCTAACTCAGTTCATGTGTAGCCATGTTTACAGGATCTTCCTAAGTGATATCTTATGATAAGTTTCTTTTCCCGTGTGACTTCTTTCACTTAGAATCATCGTACCTGAATCCACTCATTTTGCTGCTACTGGTCTTATGACATTGATTTCGTGGCTGAGGGATATTCCATCGTACGTAAGTTCCACAATGTTTGGAACCATTTTTATATTTCCTGGGATATTTCAGGTGTACCCAGGTTGAGGTTCCTGTAAGCAGTGCAGCCCTCAATTTGGGGGTGGCTCTGTCTTATGGATTTTCAGTTTTCCCAAGGTATATTCCCTAGACTGGAAGTGCCCTTGGCTCTGTAGCTCTGTCGTTTACTTGTTTTAGGGGACACAATGCACTCCTCCAGTGAGGCAGTTGGCAACTTACATCCCGCCCATCAGCATAACAAGGCTCCCTGTTCTCCAGGGCCTGTCTTGCCTTTCTGGTTTTTACATATTTTGTGGATGTCCCTTTTGACCGGTGGGAAGTGATACTCCTTTGTAGTGCAGATTTGCATTGCCCGCTTGCTTGCTTGGCCAAAAAGGGCGTATGCGTTTTCTCCTGAATATATTCAGGAGAAAACGCATACGCCCTTTTTGGCCAAGTGCATCATTGTCGAAGTTTTGCCCCTCTTCCTGTGCTTTACAGGCGATTCCAACGTACCTCTTGAAATCTGTTTCCTGCTATTCTGCCTCGCATTCAAGTCCGCCTCGTTGCCTTCCCTCAACAGATTTTTGGACGATAGTTGGCCTTGATTACTCTGCCAGTTTGTGAATTGCTGTGCCCCTGAGCTCCATTTTTCAACTCGTTTTTTGTGAGCTGAACGCAAGTCCAAACTTTTGGTTCAGGACCTCTACTGGTTCCCGGTGGGTGGCTGAGACTTTGGTTCATTCTTCTTCCTGCCGGGAAATTAGAGTGACTTGTGCCCATCCAAATGCCTAACAGCTACTCTCTCATTGGTTCTCCCTCTTCCCTTTCATCCTCTGCCAAATTGGCAACCTGTGCGAACCAGGAGCTTAAAGGGGCTGTCTCTCCAAGTTGGGAGATTGATAGGAAAGCAGTTGGAAAGTCAAACCGGAGCACCAGGAGAGGGGCTCTTCGTTGAGTTTTAGAAACCTTTCGTATTCACAGTGTGTCCATTCTCTAGGTTTCCCGTACACGTTATAGCTGTAGTAATATTCCCTTCCACCTGGAGAGCTGGGACCCATGGAATGGGTGCCATGCATTATTGCTTTAAAGGGTCTGCATTTGCTCACCCAATCTCACCAATCCTCTCAGTCCCAAGTGTCCAGCCTTATGCCACATCCAGCTGTCATTGTAGATAGGGTCATTCCAGGTTGCATCAGAGACCCTGAAGGAATTGTAAAGAATTTCCCTGTTTCTTTGTTCTGTTTTTGAAATTCCTTTTTAGAGTGGGTTTGAGCTGATTCTCGCTGCCATGTTTATGCCAGTCTAGACGCACTTGATTCCCTTACGGAGACATATCAATACGTAGGTTTTAAGATTCTTACTAGCCAGATCTATTCCTCTGCGGGAAATATGGGGTTTTGAGTCCCTTTCACTGAGGAAGGTGTAGGTCTTGTCTATTCCATAGTTGGTTTTTGGAACGGTACCTGTGCTTATATCAAACTCGGGTTTGATGCATCACCCCACCTCTCCTTCCCCCTTAAGCAGGCATAAGAGTGTTTTCTAAATGTGAGACTCTGTTCTCTTGCCTAACTCAGTTCATGTGTAGCCATGTTTACAGGATCTTCCTAAGTGATATCTTATGATAAGTTTCTTTTCCCGTGTGACTTCTTTCACTTAGAATCATCGTACCTGAATCCACTCATTTTGCTGCTACTGGTCTTATGACATTGATTTCGTGGCTGAGGGATATTCCATCGTACGTAAGTTCCACAATGTTTGGAACCATTTTTATATTTCCTGGGATATTTCAGGTGTACCCAGGTTGAGGTTCCTGTAAGCAGTGCAGCCCTCAATTTGGGGGTGGCTCTGTCTTATGGATTTTCAGTTTTCCCAAGGTATATTCCCTAGACTGGAAGTGCCCTTGGCTCTGTAGCTCTGTCGTTTACTTGTTTTAGGGGACACAATGCACTCCTCCAGTGAGGCAGTTGGCAACTTACATCCCGCCCATCAGCATAACAAGGCTCCCTGTTCTCCAGGGCCTGTCTTGCCTTTCTGGTTTTTACATATTTTGTGGATGTCCCTTTTGACCGGTGGGAAGTGATACTCCTTTGTAGTGCAGATTTGCATTGCCCGCTTGCTTGCTTGGCCAAAAAGGGCGTATGCGTTTTCTCCTGAATATATTCAGGAGAAAACGCATACGCCCTTTTTGGCCAAGTGCATCATTGTCGAAGTTTTGCCCCTCTTCCTGTGCTTTACAGGCGATTCCAACGTACCTCTTGAAATCTGTTTCCTGCTATTCTGCCTCGCATTCAAGTCCGCCTCGTTGCCTTCCCTCAACAGATTTTTGGACGATAGTTGGCCTTGATTACTCTGCCAGTTTGTGAATTGCTGTGCCCCTGAGCTCCATTTTTCAACTCGTTTTTTGTGAGCTGAACGCAAGTCCAAACTTTTGGTTCAGGACCTCTACTGGTTCCCGGTGGGTGGCTGAGACTTTGGTTCATTCTTCTTCCTGCCGGGAAATTAGAGTGACTTGTGCCCATCCAAATGCCTAACAGCTACTCTCTCATTGGTTCTCCCTCTTCCCTTTCATCCTCTGCCAAATTGGCAACCTGTGCGAACCAGGAGCTTAAAGGGGCTGTCTCTCCAAGTTGGGAGATTGATAGGAAAGCAGTTGGAAAGTCAAACCGGAGCACCAGGAGAGGGGCTCTTCGTTGAGTTTTAGAAACCTTTCGTATTCACAGTGTGTCCATTCTCTAGGTTTCCCGTACACGTTATAGCTGTAGTAATATTCCCTTCCACCTGGAGAGCTGGGACCCATGGAATGGGTGCCATGCATTATTGCTTTAAAGGGTCTGCATTTGCTCACCCAATCTCACCAATCCTCTCAGTCCCAAGTGTCCAGCCTTATGCCACATCCAGCTGTCATTGTAGATAGGGTCATTCCAGGTTGCATCAGAGACCCTGAAGGAATTGTAAAGAATTTCCCTGTTTCTTTGTTCTGTTTTTGAAATTCCTTTTTAGAGTGGGTTTGAGCTGATTCTCGCTGCCATGTTTATGCCAGTCTAGACGCACTTGATTCCCTTACGGAGACATATCAATACGTAGGTTTTAAGATTCTTACTAGCCAGATCTATTCCTCTGCGGGAAATATGGGGTTTTGAGTCCCTTTCACTGAGGAAGGTGTAGGTCTTGTCTATTCCATAGTTGGTTTTTGGAACGGTACCTGTGCTTATATCAAACTCGGGTTTGATGCATCACCCCACCTCTCCTTCCCCCTTAAGCAGGCATAAGAGTGTTTTCTAAATGTGAGACTCTGTTCTCTTGCCTAACTCAGTTCATGTGTAGCCATGTTTACAGGATCTTCCTAAGTGATATCTTATGATAAGTTTCTTTTCCCGTGTGACTTCTTTCACTTAGAATCATCGTACCTGAATCCACTCATTTTGCTGCTACTGGTCTTATGACCTTGATTTCGTGGCTGAGGGATATTCCATCGTACGTAAGTTCCACAATGTTTGGAACCATTTTTATATTTCCTGGGATATTTCAGGTGTACCCAGGTTGAGGTTCCTGTAAGCAGTGCAGCCCTCAATTTGGGGGTGGCTCTGTCTTATGGATTCTCAGTTTTCCCAAGGTATATTCCCTAGACTGGAAGTGCCCTTGGCTCTGTAGCTCTGTTGTTTACTTGTTTTAGGGGACACAATGCACTCCTCCAGTGAGGCAGTTGGCAACTTACATCCCGCCCATCAGCATAACAAGGCTCCCTGTTCTCCAGGGCCTGTCTTGCCTTTCTGGTTTTTACACATTTTGTGGATGTCCCTTTTGACCGGTGGGAAGTGATACTCCTTTGTAGTGCAGATTTGCATTGCCCGCTTGCTTGCTTGGCCAAAAAGGGCGTATGCGTTTTCTCCTGAATATATTCAGGAGAAAACGCATACGCCCTTTTTGGCCAAGTGCATCATTGTCGAAGTTGTGCCCCTCTTCCTGTGCTTTACAGGCGATTCCAACGTACCTCTTGAAATCTGTTTCCTGCTATTCTGCCTCGCTTTCAAGTCCGCCTCGTTGCCTTCCCTCAACAGATTTTTGGACGATAGTTGGCCTTGATTACTCTGCCAGTTTGTGAATTGCTGTGCCCCTGAGCTCCATTTTTCAACTCGTTTTTTGTGAGCTGAACGCAAGTCCAAACTTTTGGTTCAGGACCTCTACTGGTTCCCGGTGGGTGGCTGAGACTTTGGTTCATTCTTCTTCCTGCCGGGAAATTAGAGTGACTTGTGCCCATCCAAATGCCTAACAGCTACTCTCTCATTGGTTCTCCCTCTTCCCTTTCATCCTCTGCCAAATTGGCAACCTGTGCGAACCAGGAGCTTAAAGGGGCTGTCTCTCCAAGTTGGGAGATTGATAGGAAAGCAGTTGGAAAGTCAAACCGGAGCACCAGGAGAGGGGCTCTTCGTTGAGTTTTAGAAACCTTTCGTATTCACAGTGTGTCCATTCTCTAGGTTTCCCGTACACGTTATAGCTGTAGTAATATTCCCTTCCACCTGGAGAGCTGGGACCCATGGAATGGGTGCCATGCATTATTGCTTTAAAGGGTCTGCATTTGCTCACCCAATCTCACCAATCCTCTCAGTCCCAAGTGTCCAGCCTTATGCCACATCCAGCTGTCATTGTAGATAGGGTCATTCCAGGTTGCATCAGAGACCCTGAAGGAATTGTAAAGAATTTCCCTGTTTCTTTGTTCTGTTTTTGAAATTCCTTTTTAGAGTGGGTTTGAGCTGATTCTCGCTGCCATGTTTATGCCATTCTAGACGCACTTGATTCCCTTACGGAGACATATCAATACGTAGGTTTTAAGATTCTTACTAGCCAGATCTATTCCTCTGCGGGAAATATGGGGTTTTGAGTCCCTTTCACTGAGGAAGGTGTAGGTCTTGTCTATTCCATAGTTGGTTTTTGGAACGGTACCTGTGCTTATATCAAACTCGGGTTTGATGCATCACCCCACCTCTCCTTCCCCCTTAAGCAGGCATAAGAGTGTTTTCTAAATGTGAGACTCTGTTCTCTTGCCTAACTCAGTTCATGTGTAGCCATGTTTACAGGATCTTCCTAAGTGATATCTTATGATAAGTTTCTTTTCCCGTGTGACTTCTTTCACTTAGAATCATCGTACCTGAATCCACTCATTTTGCTGCTACTGGTCTTATGACATTGATTTCGTGGCTGAGGGATATTCCATCGTACGTAAGTTCCACAATGTTTGGAACCATTTTTATATTTCCTGGGATATTTCAGGTGTACCCAGGTTGAGGTTCCTGTAAGCAGTGCAGCCCTCAATTTGGGGGTGGCTCTGTCTTATGGATTTTCAGTTTTCCCAAGGTATATTCCCTAGACTGGAAGTGCCCTTGGCTCTGTAGCTCTGTTGTTTACTTGTTTTAGGGGACACAATGCACTCCTCCAGTGAGGCAGTTGGCAACTTACATCCCGCCCATCAGCATAACAAGGCTCCCTGTTCTCCAGGGCCTGTCTTGCCTTTCTGGTTTTTACACATTTTGTGGATGTCCCTTTTGACCGGTGGGAAGTGATACTACTTTGTAGTGCAGATTTGCATTGCCCACTTGCTTGCTAGGCCAAAAAGGGCGTATGCGTTTTCTCCTGAATATATTCAGGAGAAAACACATACGCCCTTTTTGGCCAAGTGCATCATTGTCGAAGTTGTGCCCCTCTTCCTGTGCTTTACAGGCGATTCCAACGTACCTCTTGAAATCTGTTTCCTGCTATTCTGCCTCGCTTTCAAGTCCGCCTCGTTGCCTTCCCTCAACAGATTTTTGGACGATAGTTGGCCTTGATTACTCTGCCAGTTTGTGAATTGCTGTGCCCCTGAGCTCCATTTTTCAACTCGTTTTTTGTGAGCTGAACGCAAGTCCAAACTTTTGGTTCAGGACCTCTACTGGTTCCCGGTGGGTGGCTGAGACTTTGGTTCATTCTTCTTCCTGCCGGGAAATTAGAGTGACTTGTGCCCATCCAAATGCCTAACAGCTACTCTCTCATTGGTTCTCCCTCTTCCCTTTCATCCTCTGCCAAATTGGCAACCTGTGCGAACCAGGAGCTTAAAGGGGCTGTCTCTCCAAGTTGGGAGATTGATAGGAAAGCAGTTGGAAAGTCAAACCGGAGCACCAGGAGAGGGGCTCTTCGTTGAGTTTTAGAAACCTTTCGTATTCACAGTGTGTCCATTCTCTAGGTTTCCCGTACACGTTATAGCTGTAGTAATATTCCCTTCCACCTGGAGAGCTGGGACCCATGGAATGGGTGCCATGCATTATTGCTTTAAAGGGTCTGCATTTGCTCACCCAATCTCACCAATCCTCTCAGTCCCAAGTGTCCAGCCTTATGCCACATCCAGCTGTCATTGTAGATAGGGTCATTCCAGGTTGCATCAGAGACCCTGAAGGAATTGTAAAGAATTTCCCTGTTTCTTTGTTCTGTTTTTGAAATTCCTTTTTAGAGTGGGTTTGAGCTGATTCTCGCTGCCATGTTTATGCCAGTCTAGACGCACTTGATTCCCTTACGGAGACATATCAATACGTAGGTTTTAAGATTCTTACTAGCCAGATCTATTCCTCTGCGGGAAATATGGGGTTTTGAGTCCCTTTCACTGAGGAAGGTGTAGGTCTTGTCTATTCCATAGTTGGTTTTTGGAACGGTACCTGTGCTTATATCAAACTCTGGTTTGATGCATCACCCCACCTCTCCTTCCCCCTTAAGCAGGCATAAGAGTGTTTTCTAAATGTGAGACTCTGTTCTCTTGCCTAACTCAGTTCATGTGTAGCCATGTTTACAGGATCTTCCTAAGTGATATCTTATGATAAGTTTCTTTTCCCGTGTGACTTCTTTCACTTAGAATCATCGTACCTGAATCCACTCATTTTGCTGCTACTGGTCTTATGACCTTGATTTCGTGGCTGAGGGATATTCCATCGTACGTAAGTTCCACAATGTTTGGAACCATTTTTATATTTCCTGGGATATTTCAGGTGTACCCAGGTTGAGGTTCCTGTAAGCAGTGCAGCCCTCAATTTGGGGGTGGCTCTGTCTTATGGATTTTCAGTTTTCCCAAGGTATATTCCCTAGACTGGAAGTGCCCTTGGCTCTGTAGCTCTGTTGTTTACTTGTTTTAGGGGACACAATGCACTCCTCCAGTGAGGCAGTTGGCAACTTACATCCCGCCCATCAGCATAACAAGGCTCCCTGTTCTCCAGGGCCTGTCTTGCCTTTCTGGTTTTTACACATTTTGTGGATGTCCCTTTTGACCGGTGGGAAGTGATACTCCTTTGTAGTGCAGATTTGCATTGCCCGCTTGCTTGCTTGGCCAAAAAGGGCGTATGCGTTTTCTCCTGAATATATTCAGGAGAAAACGCATACGCCCTTTTTGGCCAAGTGCATCATTGTCGAAGTTGTGCCCCTCTTCCTGTGCTTTACAGGCGATTCCAACGTACCTCTTGAAATCTGTTTCCTGCTATTCTGCCTCGCTTTCAAGTCCGCCTCGTTGCCTTCCCTCAACAGATTTTTAGACGATAGTTGGCCGTGATTACTCTGCCAGTTTGTGAATTGCTGTGCCCCTGAGCTCCATTTTTCAACTCGTTTTTTGTGAGCTGAACGCAAGTCCAAACTTTTGGTTCAGGACCTCTACTGGTTCCCGGTGGGTGGCTGAGACTTTGGTTCATTCTTCTTCCTGCCGGGAAATTAGAGTGACATGTGCCCATCCAAATGCCTAACAGCTACTCTCTCATTGGTTCTCCCTCTTCCCTGTCATCCTCTGCCAAATTGGCAACCTGTGCGAACCAGGAGCTTAAAGGGGCTGTCTCTCCAAGTTGGGAGATTGATAGAAAAGCAGTTGGAAAGTCAAACCGGAGCACCAGGAGAGGGGCTCTTCGTTGAGTTTTAGAAACCTTTCGTATTCACAGTGTGTCCATTCTCTAGGTTTCCCGTACACGTTATAGCTGTAGTAATATTCCCTTCCACCTGGAGAGCTGGGACCCATGGAATGGGTGCCATGCATTATTGCTTTAAAGGGTCTGCATTTGCTCACCCAATCTCACCAATCCTCTCAGTCCCAAGTGTCCAGCCTTATGCCACATCCAGCTGTCATTGTAGATAGGGTCATTCCAGGTTGCATCAGAGACCCTGAAGGAATTGTAAAGAATTTCCCTGTTTCTTTGTTCTGTTTTTGAAATTCCTTTTTAGAGTGGGTTTGAGCTGATTCTCGCTGCCATGTTTATGCCAGTCTAGACGCACTTGATTCCCTTACGGAGACATATCAATACGTAGGTTTTAAGATTCTTACTAGCCAGATCTATTCCTCTGCGGGAAATATGGGGTTTTGAGTCCCTTTCACTGAGGAAGGTGTAGGTCTTGTCTATTCCATAGTTGGTTTTTGGAACGGTACCTGTGCTTATATCAAAGTCTGGTTTGATGCATCACCCCACCTCTCCTTCCCCCTTAAGCAGGCATAAGAGTGTTTTCTAAATGTGAGACTCTGTTCTCTTGCCTAACTCAGTTCATGTGTAGCCATGTTTACAGGATCTTCCTAAGTGATATCTTATGATAAGTTTCTTTTCCCGTGTGACTTCTTTCACTTAGAATCATCGTACCTGAATCCACTCATTTTGCTGCTACTGGTCTTATGACATTGATTTCGTGGCTGAGGGATATTCCATCGTACGTAAGTTCCACAATGTTTGGAACCATTTTTATATTTCCTGGGATATTTCAGGTGTACCCAGGTTGAGGTTCCTGTAAGCAGTGCAGCCCTCAATTTGGGGGTGGCTCTGTCTTATGGATTTTCAGTTTTCCCAAGGTATATTCCCTAGACTGGAAGTGCCCTTGGCTCTGTAGCTCTGTTGTTTACTTGTTTTAGGGGACACAATGCACTCCTCCAGTGAGGCATTTGGCAACTTACATCCCACCCATCAGCATAACAAGGCTCCCTGTTCTCCAGGGCCTGTCTTGCCTTTCTGGTTTTACACATTTTGATGATGTCCCTTTTGACTGGTGGGAAGTGATACTCCTTTGTAGTGCAGATTTGCATTGCCCGCTTGCTTGCTTGGCCAAAAAGGGCGTATGCGTTTTCTCCTGAATATATACAGGAGAAAACGCATACGCCCTTTTTGGCCAAGTGCATCATTGTCGAAGTTGTGCCCCTCTTCCTGTGCTTTACAGGCGATTCCAACGTACCTCTTGAAATCTGTTTCCTGCTATTCTGCCTCGCTTTCAAGTCCGCCTCGTTGCCTTCCCTCAACAGATTTTTGGACGATAGTTGGCCTTGATTACTCTGCCAGTTTGTGAATTGCTGTGCCCCTGAGCTCCATTTTTCAACTCGTTTTTTGTGAGCTGAACGCAAGTCCAAACTTTTGGTTCAGGACCTCTACTGGTTCCCGGTGGGTGGCTGAGACTTTGGTTCATTCTTCTTCCTGCCGGGAAATTAGAGTGACTTGTGCCCATCCAAATGCCTAACAGCTACTCTCTCATTGGTTCTCCCTCTTCCCTTTCATCCTCTGCCAAATTGGCAACCTGTGCGAACCAGGAGCTTAAAGGGGCTGTCTCTCCAAGTTGGGAGATTGATAGGAAAGCAGTTGGAAAGTCAAACCGGAGCACCAGGAGAGGGGCTCTTCGTTGAGTTTTAGAAACCTTTCGTATTCACAGTGTGTCCATTCTCTAGGTTTCCCGTACACGTTATAGCTGTAGTAATATTCCCTTCCACCTGGAGAGCTGGGACCCATGGAATGGGTGCCATGCATTATTGCTTTAAAGGGTCTGCATTTGCTCACCCAATCTCACCAATCCTCTCAGTCCCAAGTGTCCAGCCTTATGGCACATCCAGCTGTCATTGTAGATAGGGTCATTCCAGGTTGCATCAGAGACCCTGAAGGAATTGTAAAGAATTTCCCTGTTTCTTTGTTCTGTTTTTGAAATTCCTTTTTAGAGTGGGTTTGAGCTGATTCTCGCTGCCATGTTTATGCCAGTCTAGACGCACTTGATTCCCTTACGGAGACATATCAATACGTAGGTTTTAAGATTCTTACTAGCCAGATCTATTCCTCTGCGGGAAATATGGGGTTTTGAGTCCCTTTCACTGAGGAAGGTGTAGGTCTTGTCTATTCCATAGTTGGTTTTTGGAACGGTACCTGTGCTTATATCAAACTCTGGTTTGATGCATCACCCCACCTCTCCTTCCCCCTTAAGCAGGCATAAGAGTGTTTTCTAAATGTGAGACTCTGTTCTCTTGCCTAACTCAGTTCATGTGTAGCCATGTTTACAGGATCTTCCTAAGTGATATCTTATGATAAGTTTCTTTTCCCGTGTGACTTCTTTCACTTAGAATCATCGTACCTGAATCCACTCATTTTGCTGCTACTGGTCTTATGACATTGATTTCGTGGCTGAGGGATATTCCATCGTACGTAAGTTCCACAATGTTTGGAACCATTTTTATATTTCCTGGGATATTTCAGGTGTACCCAGGTTGAGGTTCCTGTAAGCAGTGCAGCCCTCAATTTGGGGGTGGCTCTGTCTTATGGATTTTCAGTTTTCCCAAGGTATATTCCCTAGACTGGAAGTGCCCTTGGCTCTGTAGCTCTGTTGTTTACTTGTTTTAGGGGACACAATGCACTCCTCCAGTGAGGCAGTTGGCAACTTACATCCCGCCCATCAGCATAACAAGGCTCCCTGTTCTCCAGGGCCTGTCTTGCCTTTCTGGTTTTTACACATTTTGTGGATGTCCCTTTTGACCGGTGGGAAGTGATACTCCTTTGTAGTGCAGATTTGCATTGCCCACTTGCTTGCTTGGCCAAAAAGGGCGTATGCGTTTTCTCCTGAATATATTCAGGAGAAAACACATACGCCCTTTTTGGCCAAGTGCATCATTGTCGAAGTTGTGCCCCTCTTCCTGTGCTTTACAGGCGATTCCAACGTACCTCTTGAAATCTGTTTCCTGCTATTCTGCCTCGCTTTCAAGTCCGCCTCGTTGCCTTCCCTCAACAGATTTTTGGACGATAGTTGGCCTTGATTACTCTGCCAGTTTGTGAATTGCTGTGCCCCTGAGCTCCATTTTTCAACTCATTTTTTGTGAGCTGAACGCAAGTCCAAACTTTTGGTTCAGGACCTCTACTGGTTCCCGGTGGGTGGCTGAGACTTTGGTTCATTCTTCTTCCTGCCGGGAAATTAGAGTGACTTGTGCCCATCCAAATGCCTAACAGCTACTCTCTCATTGGTTCTCCCTCTTCCCTTTCATCCTCTGCCAAATTGGCAACCTGTGCGAACCAGGAGCTTAAAGGGGCTGTCTCTCCAAGTTGGGAGATTGATAGGAAAGCAGTTGGAAAGTCAAACCGGAGCACCAGGAGAGGGGCTCTTCGTTGAGTTTTAGAAACCTTTCGTATTCACAGTGTGTCCATTCTCTAGGTTTCCCGTACACGTTATAGCTGTAGTAATATTCCCTTCCACCTGGAGAGCTGGGACCCATGGAATGGGTGCCATGCATTATTGCTTTAAAGGGTCTGCATTTGCTCACCCAATCTCACCAATCCTCTCAGTCCCAAGTGTCCAGCCTTATGCCACATCCAGCTGTCATTGTAGATAGGGTCATTCCAGGTTGCATCAGAGACCCTGAAGGAATTGTAAAGAATTTCCCTGTTTCTTTGTTCTGTTTTTGAAATTCCTTTTTAGAGTGGGTTTGAGCTGATTCTCGCTGCCATGTTTATGCCAGTCTAGACGCACTTGATTCCCTTACGGAGACATATCAATACGTAGGTTTTAAGATTCTTACTAGCCAGATCTATTCCTCTGCGGGAAATATGGGGTTTTGAGTCCCTTTCACTGAGGAAGGTGTAGGTCTTGTCTATTCCATAGTTGGTTTTTGGAACGGTACCTGTGCTTATATCAAACTCGGGTTTGATGCATCACCCCACCTCTCCTTCCCCCTTAAGCAGGCATAAGAGTGTTTTCTAAATGTGAGACTCTGTTCTCTTGCCTAACTCAGTTCATGTGTAGCCATGTTTACAGGATCTTCCTAAGTGATATCTTATGATAAGTTTCTTTTCCCATGTGACTTCTTTCACTTAGAATCATCGTACCTGAATCCACTCATTTTGCTGCTACTGGTCTTATGACCTTGATTTCGTGGCTGAGGGATATTCCATCGTACGTAAGTTCCACAATGTTTGGAACCATTTTTATATTTCCTGGGATATTTCAGGTGTACCCAGGTTGAGGTTCCTGTAAGCAGTGCAGCCCTCAATTTGGGGGTGGCTCTGTCTTATGGATTTTCAGTTTTCCCAAGGTATATTCCCTAGACTGGAAGTGCCCTTGGCTCTGTAGCTCTGTTGTTTACTTGTTTTAGGGGACACAATGCACTCCTCCAGTGAGGCAGTTGGCAACTTACATCCCGCCCATCAGCATAACAAGGCTCCCTGTTCTCCAGGGCCTGTCTTGCCTTTCTGGTTTTTACACATTTTGTGGATGTCCCTTTTGACCGGTGGGAAGTGATACTCCTTTGTAGTGCAGATTTGCATTGCCCGCTTGCTTGCTTGGCCAAAAAGGGCGTATGCGTTTTCTCCTGAATATATTCAGGAGAAAACGCATACGCCCTTTTTGGCCAAGTGCATCATTGTCGAAGTTGTGCCCCTCTTCCTGTGCTTTACAGGCCATTCCAACGTACCTCTTGAAATCTGTTTCCTGCTATTCTGCCTCGCTTTCAAGTCCGCCTCGTTGCCTTCCCTCAACAGATTTTTGGACGATAGTTGGCCTTGATTACTCTGCCAGTTTGTGAATTGCTGTGCCCCTGAGCTCCATTTTTCAACTCGTTTTTTGTGAGCTGAACGCAAGTCCAAACTTTTGGTTCAGGACCTCTACTGGTTCCCGGTGGGTGGCTGAGACTTTGGTTCATTCTTCTTCCTGCCGGGAAATTAGAGTGACTTGTGCCCATCCAAATGCCTAACAGCTACTCTCTCATTGGTTCTCCCTCTTCCCTTTCATCCTCTGCCAAATTGGCAACCTGTGCGAACCAGGAGCTTAAAGGGGCTGTCTCTCCAAGTTGGGAGATTGATAGGAAAGCAGTTGGAAAGTCAAACCGGAGCACCAGGAGAGGGGCTCTTCGTTGAGTTTTAGAAACCTTTCGTATTCACAGTGTGTCCATTCTCTAGGTTTCCCGTACACGTTATAGCTGTAGTAATATTCCCTTCCACCTGGAGAGCTGGGACCCATGGAATGGGTGCCATGCATTATTGCTTTAAAGGGTCTGCATTTGCTCACCCAATCTCACCAATCCTCTCAGTCCCAAGTGTCCAGCCTTATGCCACATCCAGCTGTCATTGTAGATAGGGTCATTCCAGGTTGCATCAGAGACCCTGAAGGAATTGTAAAGAATTTCCCTGTTTCTTTGTTCTGTTTTTGAAATTCCTTTTTAGAGTGGGTTTGAGCTGATTCTCGCTGCCATGTTTATGCCAGTCTAGACGCACTTGATTCCCTTACGGAGACATATCAATACGTAGGTTTTAAGATTCTTACTAGCCAGATCTATTCCTCTGCGGGAAATATGGGGTTTTGAGTCCCTTTCACTGAGGAAGGTGTAGGTCGTGTCTATTCCATAGTTGGTTTTTGGAACGGTACCTGTGCTTATATCAAAGTCTGGTTTGATGCATCACCCCACCTCTCCTTCCCCCTTAAGCAGGCATAAGAGTGTTTTCTAAATGTGAGACTCTGTTCTCTTGCCTAACTCAGTTCATGTGTAGCCATGTTTACAGGATCTTCCTAAGTGATATCTTATGATAAGTTTCTTTTCCCGTGTGACTTCTTTCACTTAGAATCATCGTACCTGAATCCACTCATTTTGCTGCTACTGGTCTTATGACCTTGATTTCGTGGCTGAGGGATATTCCATCGTACGTAAGTTCCACAATGTTTGGAACCATTTTTATATTTCCTGGGATATTTCAGGTGTACCCAGGTTGAGGTTCCTGTAAGCAGTGCAGCCCTCAATTTGGGGGTGGCTCTGTCTTATGGATTTTCAGTTTTCCCAAGGTATATTCCCTAGACTGGAAGTGCCCTTGGCTCTGTAGCTCTGTTGTTTACTTGTTTTAGGGGACACAATGCACTCCTCCAGTGAGGCAGTTGGCAACTTACATCCCGCCCATCAGCATAACAAGGCTCCCTGTTCTCCAGGGCCTGTCTTGCCTTTCTGGTTTTTACACATTTTGTGGATGTCCCTTTCGACCGGTGGGAAGTGATACTCCTTTGTAGTGCAGATTTGCATTGCCCGCTTGCTTGCTTGGCCAAAAAGGGCGTATGCGTTTTCTCCTGAATATATTCAGGAGAAAACGCATACGCCCTTTTTGGCCAAGTGCATCATTGTCGAAGTTGTGCCCCTCTTCCTGTGCTTTACAGGCGATTCCAACGTACCTCTTGAAATCTGTTTCCTGCTATTCTGCCTCGCTTTCAAGTCCGCCTCGTTGCCTTCCCTCAACAGATTTTTGGACGATAGTTGGCCTTGATTACTCTGCCAGTTTGTGAATTGCTGTGCCCCTGAGCTCCATTTTTCAACTCGTTTTTTGTGAGCTGAACGCAAGTCCAAACTTTTGGTTCAGGACCTCTACTGGTTCCCGGTGGGTGGCTGAGACTTTGGTTCATTCTTCTTCCTGCCGGGAAATTAGAGTGACTTGTGCCCATCCAAATGCCTAACAGCTACTCTCTCATTGGTTCTCCCTCTTCCCTTTCATCCTCTGCCAAATTGGCAACCTGTGCGAACCAGGAGCTTAAAGGGGCTGTCTCTCCAAGTTGGGAGATTGATAGGAAAGCAGTTGGAAAGTCAAACCGGAGCACCAGGAGAGGGGCTCTTCGTTGAGTTTTAGAAACCTTTCGTATTCACAGTGTGTCCATTCTCTAGGTTTCCCGTACACGTTATAGCTGTAGTAATATTCCCTTCCACCTGGAGAGCTGGGACCCATGGAATGGGTGCCATGCATTATTGCTTTAAAGGGTCTGCATTTGCTCACCCAATCTCACCAATCCTCTCAGTCCCAAGTGTCCAGCCTTATGCCACATCCAGCTGTCATTGTAGATAGGGTCATTCCAGGTTGCATCAGAGACCCTGAAGGAATTGTAAAGAATTTCCCTGTTTCTTTGTTCTGTTTTTGAAATTCCTTTTTAGAGTGGGTTTGAGCTGATTCTCGCTGCCATGTTTATGCCAGTCTAGACGCACTTGATTCCCTTACGGAGACATATCAATACGTAGGTTTTAAGATTCTTACTAGCCAGATCTATTCCTCTGCGGGAAATATGGGGTTTTGAGTCCCTTTCACTGAGGAAGGTGTAGGTCGTGTCTATTCCATAGTTGGTTTTTGGAACGGTACCTGTGCTTATATCAAAGTCTGGTTTGATGCATCACCCCACCTCTCCTTCCCCCTTAAGCAGGCATAAGAGTGTTTTCTAAATGTGAGACTCTGTTCTCTTGCCTAACTCAGTTCATGTGTAGCCATGTTTACAGGATCTTCCTAAGTGATATCTTATGATAAGTTTCTTTCCCCGTGTGACTTCTTTCACTTAGAATCATCGTACCTGAATCCACTCATTTTGCTGCTACTGGTCTTATGACCTTGATTTCGTGGCTGAGGGATATTCCATCGTACGTAAGTTCCACAATGTTTGGAACCATTTTTATATTTCCTGGGATATTTCAGGTGTACCCAGGTTGAGGTTCCTGTAAGCAGTGCAGCCCTCAATTTGGGGGTGGCTCTGTCTTATGGATTTTCAGTTTTCCCAAGGTATATTCCCTAGACTGGAAGTGCCCTTGGCTCTGTAGCTCTGTTGTTTACTTGTTTTAGGGGACACAATGCACTCCTCCAGTGAGGCAGTTGGCAACTTACATCCCGCCCATCAGCATAACAAGGCTCCCTGTTCTCCAGGGCCTGTCTTGCCTTTCTGGTTTTTACACATTTTGTGGATGTCCCTTTCGACCGGTGGGAAGTGATACTCCTTTGTAGTGCAGATTTGCATTGCCCGCTTGCTTGCTTGGCCAAAAAGGGTGTATGCGTTTTCTCCTGAATATATTCAGGAGAAAACGCATACGCCCTTTTTGGCCAAGTGCATCATTGTCGAAGTTGTGCCCCTCTTCCTGTGCTTTACAGGCGATTCCAACGTACCTCTTGAAATCTGTTTCCTGCTATTCTGCCTCGCTTTCAAGTCCGCCTCGTTGCCTTCCCTCAACAGATTTTTGGACGATAGTTGGCCTTGATTACTCTGCCAGTTTGTGAATTGCTGTGCCCCTGAGCTCCATTTTTCAACTCGTTTTTTGTGAGCTGAACGCAAGTCCAAACTTTTGGTTCAGGACCTCTACTGGTTCCCGGTGGGTGGCTGAGACTTTGGTTCATTCTTCTTCCTGCCGGGAAATTAGAGTGACTTGTGCCCATCCAAATGCCTAACAGCTACTCTCTCATTGGTTCTCCCTCTTCCCTTTCATCCTCTGCCAAATTGGCAACCTGTGCGAACCAGGAGCTTAAAGGGGCTGTCTCTCCAAGTTGGGAGATTGATAGGAAAGCAGTTGGAAAGTCAAACCGGAGCACCAGGAGAGGGGCTCTTCGTTGAGTTTTAGAAACCTTTCGTATTCACAGTGTGTCCATTCTCTAGGTTTCCCGTACACGTTATAGCTGTAGTAATATTCCCTTCCACCTGGAGAGCTGGGACCCATGGAATGGGTGCCATGCATTATTGCTTTAATGGGTCTGCATTTGCTCACCCAATCTCACCAATCCTCTCAGTCCCAAGTGTCCAGCCTTATGCCACATCCAGCTGTCATTGTAGATAGGGTCATTCCAGGTTGCATCAGAGACCCTGAAGGAATTGTAAAGAATTTCCCTGTTTCTTTGTTCTGTTTTTGAAATTCCTTTTTAGAGTGGGTTTGAGCTGATTCTCGCTGCCATGTTTATGCCAGTCTAGACGCACTTGATTCCCTTACGGAGACATATCAATACGTAGGTTTTAAGATTCTTACTAGCCAGATCTATTCCTCTGCGGGAAATATGGGGTTTTGAGTCCCTTTCACTGAGGAAGGTGTAGGTCGTGTCTATTCCATAGTTGGTTTTTGGAACGGTACCTGTGCTTATATCAAAGTCTGGTTTGATGCATCACCCCACCTCTCCTTCCCCCTTAAGCAGGCATAAGAGTGTTTTCTAAATGTGAGACTCTGTTCTCTTGCCTAACTCAGTTCATGTGTAGCCATGTTTACAGGATCTTCCTAAGTGATATCTTATGATAAGTTTCTTTCCCCGTGTGACTTCTTTCACTTAGAATCATCGTACCTGAATCCACTCATTTTGCTGCTACTGGTCTTATGACCTTGATTTCGTGGCTGAGGGATATTCCATCGTACGTAAGTTCCACAATGTTTGGAACCATTTTTATATTTCCTGGGATATTTCAGGTGTACCCAGGTTGAGGTTCCTGTAAGCAGTGCAGCCCTCAATTTGGGGGTGGCTCTGTCTTATGGATTTTCAGTTTTCCCAAGGTATATTCCCTAGACTGGAAGTGCCCTTGGCTCTGTAGCTCTGTTGTTTACTTGTTTTAGGGGACACAATGCACTCCTCCAGTGAGGCAGTTGGCAACTTACATCCCGCCCATCAGCATAACAAGGCTCCCTGTTCTCCAGGGCCTGTCTTGCCTTTCTGGTTTTTACACATTTTGTGGATGTCCCTTTCGACCGGTGGGAAGTGATACTCCTTTGTAGTGCAGATTTGCATTGCCCGCTTGCTTGCTTGGCCAAAAAGGGCGTATGCGTTTTCTCCTGAATATATTCAGGAGAAAACGCATACGCCCTTTTTGGCCAAGTGCATCATTGTCGAAGTTGTGCCCCTCTTCCTGTGCTTTACAGGCGATTCCAACGTACCTCTTGAAATCTGTTTCCTGCTATTCTGCCTCGCTTTCAAGTCCGCCTCGTTGCCTTCCCTCAACAGATTTTTGGACGATAGTTGGCCTTGATTACTCTGCCAGTTTGTGAATTGCTGTGCCCCTGAGCTCCATTTTTCAACTCGTTTTTTGTGAGCTGAACGCAAGTCCAAACTTTTGGTTCAGGACCTCTACTGGTTCCCGGTGGGTGGCTGAGACTTTGGTTCATTCTTCTTCCTGCCGGGAAATTAGAGTGACTTGTGCCCATCCAAATGCCTAACAGCTACTCTCTCATTGGTTCTCCCTCTTCCCTTTCATCCTCTGCCAAATTGGCAACCTGTGCGAACCAGGAGCTTAAAGGGGCTGTCTCTCCAAGTTGGGAGATTGATAGGAAAGCAGTTGGAAAGTCAAACCGGAGCACCAGGAGAGGGGCTCTTCGTTGAGTTTTAGAAACCTTTCGTATTCACAGTGTGTCCATTCTCTAGGTTTCCCGTACACGTTATAGCTGTAGTAATATTCCCTTCCACCTGGAGAGCTGGGACCCATGGAATGGGTGCCATGCATTATTGCTTTAAAGGGTCTGCATTTGCTCACCCAATCTCACCAATCCTCTCAGTCCCAAGTGTCCAGCCTTATGCCACATCCAGCTGTCATTGTAGATAGGGTCATTCCAGGTTGCATCAGAGACCCTGAAGGAATTGTAAAGAATTTCCCTGTTTCTTTGTTCTGTTTTTGAAATTCCTTTTTAGAGTGGGTTTGAGCTGATTCTCGCTGCCATGTTTATGCCAGTCTAGACGCACTTGATTCCCTTACGGAGACATATCAATACGTAGGTTTTAAGATTCTTACTAGCCAGATCTATTCCTCTGCGGGAAATATGGGGTTTTGAGTCCCTTTCACTGAGGAAGGTGTAGGTCGTGTCTATTCCATAGTTGGTTTTTGGAACGGTACCTGTGCTTATATCAAAGTCTGGTTTGATGCATCACCCCACCTCTCCTTCCCCCTTAAGCAGGCATAAGAGTGTTTTCTAAATGTGAGACTCTGTTCTCTTGCCTAACTCAGTTCATGTGTAGCCATGTTTACAGGATCTTCCTAAGTGATATCTTATGATAAGTTTCTTTCCCCGTGTGACTTCTTTCACTTAGAATCATCGTACCTGAATCCACTCATTTTGCTGCTACTGGTCTTATGACCTTGATTTCGTGGCTGAGGGATATTCCATCGTACGTAAGTTCCACAATGTTTGGAACCATTTTTATATTTCCTGGGATATTTCAGGTGTACCCAGGTTGAGGTTCCTGTAAGCAGTGCAGCCCTCAATTTGGGGGTGGCTCTGTCTTATGGATTTTCAGTTTTCCCAAGGTATATTCCCTAGACTGGAAGTGCCCTTGGCTCTGTAGCTCTGTTGTTTACTTGTTTTAGGGGACACAATGCACTCCTCCAGTGAGGCAGTTGGCAACTTACATCCCGCCCATCAGCATAACAAGGCTCCCTGTTCTCCAGGGCCTGTCTTGCCTTTCTGGTTTTTACACATTTTGTGGATGTCCCTTTCGACCGGTGGGAAGTGATACTCCTTTGTAGTGCAGATTTGCATTGCCCGCTTGCTTGCTTGGCCAAAAAGGGCGTATGCGTTTTCTCCTGAATATATTCAGGAGAAAACGCATACGCCCTTTTTGGCCAAGTGCATCATCGTCGAAGTTGTGCCCCTCTTCCTGTGCTTTACAGGCGATTCCAACGTACCTCTTGAAATCTGTTTCCTGCTATTCTGCCTCGCTTTCAAGTCCGCCTCGTTGCCTTCCCTCAACAGATTTTTGGACGATAGTTGGCCTTGATTACTCTGCCAGTTTGTGAATTGCTGTGCCCCTGAGCTCCATTTTTCAACTCGTTTTTTGTGAGCTGAACGCAAGTCCAAACTTTTGGTTCAGGACCTCTACTGGTTCCCGGTGGGTGGCTGAGACTTTGGTTCATTCTTCTTCCTGCCGGGAAATTAGAGTGACATGTGCCCATCCAAATGCCTAACAGCTACTCTCTCATTGGTTCTCCCTCTTCCCTTTCATCCTCTGCCAAATTGGCAACCTGTGCGAACCAGGAGCTTAAAGTGGCTGTCTCTCCAAGTTGGGAGATTGATAGGAAAGCAGTTGGAAAGTCAAACCGGAGCACCAGGAGAGGGGCTCTTCGTTGAGTTTTAGAAACCTTTCGTATTCACAGTGTGTCCATTCTCTAGGTTTCCCGTACACGTTATAGCTGTAGTAATATTCCCTTCCACCTGGAGAGCTGGGACCCATGGAATGGGTGCCATGCATTATTGCTTTAAAGGGTCTGCATTTGCTCACCCAATCTCACCAATCCTCTCAGTCCCAAGTGTCCAGCCTTATGCCACATCCAGCTGTCATTGTAGATAGGGTCATTCCAGGTTGCATCAGAGACCCTGAAGGAATTGTAAAGAATTTCCCTGTTTCTTTGTTCTGTTTTTGAAATTCCTTTTTAGAGTGGGTTTGAGCTGATTCTCGCTGCCATGTTTATGCCAGTCTAGACGCACTTGATTCCCTTACGGAGACATATCAATACGTAGGTTTTAAGATTCTTACTAGCCAGATCTATTCCTCTGCGGGAAATATGGGGTTTTGAGTCCCTTTCACTGAGGAAGGTGTAGGTCGTGTCTATTCCATAGTTGGTTTTTGGAACGGTACCTGTGCTTATATCAAACTCGGGTTTGATGCATCACCCCACCTCTCCTTCCCCCTTAAGCAGGCATAAGAGTGTTTTCTAAATGTGAGACTCTGTTCTCTTGCCTAACTCAGTTCATGTGTAGCCATGTTTACAGGATCTTCCTAAGTGATATCTTATGATAAGTTTCTTTTCCCGTGTGACTTCTTTCACTTAGAATCATCGTACCTGAATCCACTCATTTTGCTGCTACTGGTCTTATGACATTGATTTCGTGGCTGAGGGATATTCCATCGTACGTAAGTTCCACAATGTTTGGAACCATTTTTATATTTCCTGGGATATTTCAGGTGTACCCAGGTTGAGGTTCCTGTAAGCAGTGCAGCCCTCAATTTGGGGGTGGCTCTGTCTTATGGATTTTCAGTTTTCCCAAGGTATATTCCCTAGACTGGAAGTGCCCTTGGCTCTGTAGCTCTGTTGTTTACTTGTTTTAGGGGACACAATGCACTCCTCCAGTGAGGCAGTTGGCAACTTACATCCCGCCCATCAGCATAACAAGGCTCCCTGTTCTCCAGGGCCTGTCTTGCCTTTCTGGTTTTTACACATTTTGTGGATGTCCCTTTCGACCGGTGGGAAGTGATACTCCTTTGTAGTGCAGATTTGCATTGCCCGCTTGCTTGCTTGGCCAAAAAGGGCGTATGCGTTTTCTCCTGAATATATTCAGGAGAAAACGCATACGCCCTTTTTGGCCAAGTGCATCATTGTCGAAGTTGTGCCCCTCTTCCTGTGCTTTACAGGCGATTCCAACGTACCTCTTGAAATCTGTTTCCTGCTATTCTGCCTCGCTTTCAAGTCCGCCTCGTTGCCTTCCCTCAACAGATTTTTGGACGATAGTTGGCCTTGATTACTCTGCCAGTTTGTGAATTGCTGTACCCCTGAGCTCCATTTTTCAACTCGTTTTTTGTGAGCTGAACGCAAGTCCAAACTTTTGGTTCAGGACCTCTACTGGTTCCCGGTGGGTGGCTGAGACTTTGGTTCATTCTTCTTCCTGCCGGGAAATTAGAGTGACTTGTGCCCATCCAAATGCCTAACAGCTACTCTCTCATTGGTTCTCCCTCTTCCCTTTCATCCTCTGCCAAATTGGCAACCTGTGCGAACCAGGAGCTTAAAGGGGCTGTCTCTCCAAGTTGGGAGATTGATAGGAAAGCAGTTGGAAAGTCAAACCAGAGCACCAGGAGAGGGGCTCTTCGTTGAGTTTTAGAAACCTTTCGTATTCACAGTGTGTCCATTCTCTAGGTTTCCCGTACACGTTATAGCTGTAGTAATATTCCCTTCCACCTGGAGAGCTGGGACCCATGGAATGGGTGCCATGCATTATTGCTTTAAAGGGTCTGCATTTGCTCACCCAATCTCACCAATCCTCTCAGTCCCAAGTGTCCAGCCTTATGCCACATCCAGCTGTCATTGTAGATAGGGTCATTCCAGGTTGCATCAGAGACCCTGAAGGAATTGTAAAGAATTTCCCTGTTTCTTTGTTCTGTTTTTGAAATTCCTTTTTAGAGTGGGTTTGAGCTGATTCTCGCTGCCATGTTTATGCCAGTCTAGACGCACTTGATTCCCTTACGGAGACATATCAATACGTAGGTTTTAAGATTTTTACTAGCCAGATCTATTCCTCTGCGGGAAATATGGGGTTTTGAGTCCCTTTCACTGAGGAAGGTGTAGGTCTTGTCTATTCCATAGTTGGTTTTTGGAACGGTACCTGTGCTTATATCAAAGTCTGGTTTGATGCATCACCCCACCACTCCTTCCCCCTTAAGCAGGCATAAGAGTGTTTTCTAAATGTGAGACTCTGTTCTCTTGCCTAACTCAGTTCATGTGTAGCCATGTTTACAGGATCTTCCTAAGTGATATCTTATGATAAGTTTCTTTTCCCGTGTGACTTCTTTCACTTAGAATCATCGTACCTGAATCCACTCATTTTGCTGCTACTGGTCTTATGACCTTGATTACGTGGCTGAGGGATATTCCATCGTACGTAAGTTCCACAATGTTTGGAACCATTTTTATATTTCCTGGGATATTTCAGGTGTACCCAGGTTGAGGTTCTTGTAAGCAGTGCAGCCCTCAATTTGGGGGTGGCTCTGTCTTATGGATTTTCAGTTTTCCCAAGGTATATTCCCTAGACTGGAAGTGCCCTTGGCTCTGTAGCTCTGTTGTTTACTTGTTTTAGGGGACACAATGCACTCCTCCAGTGAGGCAGTTGGCAACTTACATCCCGCCCATCAGCATAACAAGGCTCCCTGTTCTCCAGGGCCTGTCTTGCCTTTCTGGTTTTTACACATTTTGTGGATGTCCCTTTCGACCGGTGGGAAGTGATACTCCTTTGTAGTGCAGATTTGCATTGCCCGCTTGCTTGCTTGGCCAAAAAGGGCGTATGCGTTTTCTCCTGAATATATTCAGGAGAAAACGCATACGCCCTTTTTGGCCAAGTGCATCATCGTCGAAGTTGTGCCCCTCTTCCTGTGCTTTACAGGCGATTCCAACGTACCTCTTGAAATCTGTTTCCTGCTATTCTGCCTCGCTTTCAAGTCCGCCTCGTTGCCTTCCCTCAACAGATTTTTGGACGATAGTTGGCCTTGATTACTCTGCCAGTTTGTGAATTGCTGTGCCCCTGAGCTCCATTTTTCAACTCGTTTTTTGTGAGCTGAACGCAAGTCCAAACTTTTGGTTCAGGACCTCTACTGGTTCCCGGTGGGTGGCTGAGACTTTGGTTCATTCTTCTTCCTGCCGGGAAATTAGAGTGACATGTGCCCATCCAAATGCCTAACAGCTACTCTCTCATTGGTTCTCCCTCTTCCCTTTCATCCTCTGCCAAATTGGCAACCTGTGCGAACCAGGAGCTTAAAGTGGCTGTCTCTCCAAGTTGGGAGATTGATAGGAAAGCAGTTGGAAAGTCAAACCGGAGCACCAGGAGAGGGGCTCTTCGTTGAGTTTTAGAAACCTTTCGTATTCACAGTGTGTCCATTCTCTAGGTTTCCCGTACACGTTATAGCTGTAGTAATATTCCCTTCCACCTGGAGAGCTGGGACCCATGGAATGGGTGCCATGCATTATTGCTTTAAAGGGTCTGCATTTGCTCACCCAATCTCACCAATCCTCTCAGTCCCAAGTGTCCAGCCTTATGCCACATCCAGCTGTCATTGTAGATAGGGTCATTCCAGGTTGCATCAGAGACCCTGAAGGAATTGTAAAGAATTTCCCTGTTTCTTTGTTCTGTTTTTGAAATTCCTTTTTAGAGTGGGTTTGAGCTGATTCTCGCTGCCATGTTTATGCCAGTCTAGACGCACTTGATTCCCTTACGGAGACATATCAATACGTAGGTTTTAAGATTCTTACTAGCCAGATCTATTCCTCTGCGGGAAATATGGGGTTTTGAGTCCCTTTCACTGAGGAAGGTGTAGGTCGTGTCTATTCCATAGTTGGTTTTTGGAACGGTACCTGTGCTTATATCAAACTCGGGTTTGATGCATCACCCCACCTCTCCTTCCCCCTTAAGCAGGCATAAGAGTGTTTTCTAAATGTGAGACTCTGTTCTCTTGCCTAACTCAGTTCATGTGTAGCCATGTTTACAGGATCTTCCTAAGTGATATCTTATGATAAGTTTCTTTTCCCGTGTGACTTCTTTCACTTAGAATCATCGTACCTGAATCCACTCATTTTGCTGCTACTGGTCTTATGACATTGATTTCGTGGCTGAGGGATATTCCATCGTACGTAAGTTCCACAATGTTTGGAACCATTTTTATATTTCCTGGGATATTTCAGGTGTACCCAGGTTGAGGTTCCTGTAAGCAGTGCAGCCCTCAATTTGGGGGTGGCTCTGTCTTATGGATTTTCAGTTTTCCCAAGGTATATTCCCTAGACTGGAAGTGCCCTTGGCTCTGTAGCTCTGTTGTTTACTTGTTTTAGGGGACACAATGCACTCCTCCAGTGAGGCAGTTGGCAACTTACATCCCGCCCATCAGCATAACAAGGCTCCCTGTTCTCCAGGGCCTGTCTTGCCTTTCTGGTTTTTACACATTTTGTGGATGTCCCTTTCGACCGGTGGGAAGTGATACTCCTTTGTAGTGCAGATTTGCATTGCCCGCTTGCTTGCTTGGCCAAAAAGGGCGTATGCGTTTTCTCCTGAATATATTCAGGAGAAAACGCATACGCCCTTTTTGGCCAAGTGCATCATTGTCGAAGTTGTGCCCCTCTTCCTGTGCTTTACAGGCGATTCCAACGTACCTCTTGAAATCTGTTTCCTGCTATTCTGCCTCGCTTTCAAGTCCGCCTCGTTGCCTTCCCTCAACAGATTTTTGGACGATAGTTGGCCTTGATTACTCTGCCAGTTTGTGAATTGCTGTACCCCTGAGCTCCATTTTTCAACTCGTTTTTTGTGAGCTGAACGCAAGTCCAAACTTTTGGTTCAGGACCTCTACTGGTTCCCGGTGGGTGGCTGAGACTTTGGTTCATTCTTCTTCCTGCCGGGAAATTAGAGTGACTTGTGCCCATCCAAATGCCTAACAGCTACTCTCTCATTGGTTCTCCCTCTTCCCTTTCATCCTCTGCCAAATTGGCAACCTGTGCGAACCAGGAGCTTAAAGGGGCTGTCTCTCCAAGTTGGGAGATTGATAGGAAAGCAGTTGGAAAGTCAAACCAGAGCACCAGGAGAGGGGCTCTTCGTTGAGTTTTAGAAACCTTTCGTATTCACAGTGTGTCCATTCTCTAGGTTTCCCGTACACGTTATAGCTGTAGTAATATTCCCTTCCACCTGGAGAGCTGGGACCCATGGAATGGGTGCCATGCATTATTGCTTTAAAGGGTCTGCATTTGCTCACCCAATCTCACCAATCCTCTCAGTCCCAAGTGTCCAGCCTTATGCCACATCCAGCTGTCATTGTAGATAGGGTCATTCCAGGTTGCATCAGAGACCCTGAAGGAATTGTAAAGAATTTCCCTGTTTCTTTGTTCTGTTTTTGAAATTCCTTTTTAGAGTGGGTTTGAGCTGATTCTCGCTGCCATGTTTATGCCAGTCTAGACGCACTTGATTCCCTTACGGAGACATATCAATACGTAGGTTTTAAGATTTTTACTAGCCAGATCTATTCCTCTGCGGGAAATATGGGGTTTTGAGTCCCTTTCACTGAGGAAGGTGTAGGTCTTGTCTATTCCATAGTTGGTTTTTGGAACGGTACCTGTGCTTATATCAAAGTCTGGTTTGATGCATCACCCCACCACTCCTTCCCCCTTAAGCAGGCATAAGAGTGTTTTCTAAATGTGAGACTCTGTTCTCTTGCCTAACTCAGTTCATGTGTAGCCATGTTTACAGGATCTTCCTAAGTGATATCTTATGATAAGTTTCTTTTCCCGTGTGACTTCTTTCACTTAGAATCATCGTACCTGAATCCACTCATTTTGCTGCTACTGGTCTTATGACCTTGATTACGTGGCTGAGGGATATTCCATCGTACGTAAGTTCCACAATGTTTGGAACCATTTTTATATTTCCTGGGATATTTCAGGTGTACCCAGGTTGAGGTTCTTGTAAGCAGTGCAGCCCTCAATTTGGGGGTGGCTCTGTCTTATGGATTTTCAGTTTTCCCAAGGTATATTCCCTAGACTGGAAGTGCCCTTGGCTCTGTAGCTCTGTTGTTTACTTGTTTTAGGGGACACAATGCACTCCTCCAGTGAGGCAGTTGGCAACTTACATCCCGCCCATCAGCATAACAAGGCTCCCTGTTCTCCAGGGCCTGTCTTGCCTTTCTGGTTTTTACACATTTTGTGGATGTCCCTTTCGACCGGTGGGAAGTGATACTCCTTTGTAGTGCAGATTTGCATTGCGCGCTTGCTTGCTTGGCCAAAAAGGGCGTATGCGTTTTCTCCTGAATATATTCAGGAGAAAACGCATACGCCCTTTTTGGCCAAGTGCATCATCGTCGAAGTTGTGCCCCTCTTCCTGTGCTTTACAGGCGATTCCAACGTACCTCTTGAAATCTGTTTCCTGCTATTCTGCCTCGCTTTCAAGTCCGCCTCGTTGCCTTCCCTCAACAGATTTTTGGACGATAGTTGGCCTTGATTACTCTGCCAGTTTGTGAATTGCTGTGCCCCTGAGCTCCATTTTTCAACTCGTTTTTTGTGAGCTGAACGCAAGTCCAAACTTTTGGTTCAGGACCTCTACTGGTTCCCGGTGGGTGGCTGAGACTTTGGTTCATTCTTCTTCCTGCCGGGAAATTAGAGTGACATGTGCCCATCCAAATGCCTAACAGCTACTCTCTCATTGGTTCTCCCTCTTCCCTTTCATCCTCTGCCAAATTGGCAACCTGTGCGAACCAGGAGCTTAAAGTGGCTGTCTCTCCAAGTTGGGAGATTGATAGGAAAGCAGTTGGAAAGTCAAACCGGAGCACCAGGAGAGGGGCTCTTCGTTGAGTTTTAGAAACCTTTCGTATTCACAGTGTGTCCATTCTCTAGGTTTCCCGTACACGTTATAGCTGTAGTAATATTCCCTTCCACCTGGAGAGCTGGGACCCATGGAATGGGTGCCATGCATTATTGCTTTAAAGGGTCTGCATTTGCTCACCCAATCTCACCAATCCTCTCAGTCCCAAGTGTCCAGCCTTATGCCACATCCAGCTGTCATTGTAGATAGGGTCATTCCAGGTTGCATCAGAGACCCTGAAGGAATTGTAAAGAATTTCCCTGTTTCTTTGTTCTGTTTTTGAAATTCCTTTTTAGAGTGGGTTTGAGCTGATTCTCGCTGCCATGTTTATGCCAGTCTAGACGCACTTGATTCCCTTACGGAGACATATCAATACGTAGGTTTTAAGATTCTTACTAGCCAGATCTATTCCTCTGCGGGAAATATGGGGTTTTGAGTCCCTTTCACTGAGGAAGGTGTAGGTCGTGTCTATTCCATAGTTGGTTTTTGGAACGGTACCTGTGCTTATATCAAACTCGGGTTTGATGCATCACCCCACCTCTCCTTCCCCCTTAAGCAGGCATAAGAGTGTTTTCTAAATGTGAGACTCTGTTCTCTTGCCTAACTCAGTTCATGTGTAGCCATGTTTACAGGATCTTCCTAAGTGATATCTTATGATAAGTTTCTTTTCCCGTGTGACTTCTTTCACTTAGAATCATCGTACCTGAATCCACTCATTTTGCTGCTACTGGTCTTATGACATTGATTTCGTGGCTGAGGGATATTCCATCGTACGTAAGTTCCACAATGTTTGGAACCATTTTTATATTTCCTGGGATATTTCAGGTGTACCCAGGTTGAGGTTCCTGTAAGCAGTGCAGCCCTCAATTTGGGGGTGGCTCTGTCTTATGGATTTTCAGTTTTCCCAAGGTATATTCCCTAGACTGGAAGTGCCCTTGGCTCTGTAGCTCTGTTGTTTACTTGTTTTAGGGGACACAATGCACTCCTCCAGTGAGGCAGTTGGCAACTTACATCCCGCCCATCAGCATAACAAGGCTCCCTGTTCTCCAGGGCCTGTCTTGCCTTTCTGGTTTTTACACATTTTGTGGATGTCCCTTTCGACCGGTGGGAAGTGATACTCCTTTGTAGTGCAGATTTGCATTGCCCGCTTGCTTGCTTGGCCAAAAAGGGCGTATGCGTTTTCTCCTGAATATATTCAGGAGAAAACGCATACGCCCTTTTTGGCCAAGTGCATCATTGTCGAAGTTGTGCCCCTCTTCCTGTGCTTTACAGGCGATTCCAACGTACCTCTTGAAATCTGTTTCCTGCTATTCTGCCTCGCTTTCAAGTCCGCCTCGTTGCCTTCCCTCAACAGATTTTTGGACGATAGTTGGCCTTGATTACTCTGCCAGTTTGTGAATTGCTGTACCCCTGAGCTCCATTTTTCAACTCGTTTTTTGTGAGCTGAACGCAAGTCCAAACTTTTGGTTCAGGACCTCTACTGGTTCCCGGTGGGTGGCTGAGACTTTGGTTCATTCTTCTTCCTGCCGGGAAATTAGAGTGACTTGTGCCCATCCAAATGCCTAACAGCTACTCTCTCATTGGTTCTCCCTCTTCCCTTTCATCCTCTGCCAAATTGGCAACCTGTGCGAACCAGGAGCTTAAAGGGGCTGTCTCTCCAAGTTGGGAGATTGATAGGAAAGCAGTTGGAAAGTCAAACCAGAGCACCAGGAGAGGGGCTCTTCGTTGAGTTTTAGAAACCTTTCGTATTCACAGTGTGTCCATTCTCTAGGTTTCCCGTACACGTTATAGCTGTAGTAATATTCCCTTCCACCTGGAGAGCTGGGACCCATGGAATGGGTGCCATGCATTATTGCTTTAAAGGGTCTGCATTTGCTCACCCAATCTCACCAATCCTCTCAGTCCCAAGTGTCCAGCCTTATGCCACATCCAGCTGTCATTGTAGATAGGGTCATTCCAGGTTGCATCAGAGACCCTGAAGGAATTGTAAAGAATTTCCCTGTTTCTTTGTTCTGTTTTTGAAATTCCTTTTTAGAGTGGGTTTGAGCTGATTCTCGCTGCCATGTTTATGCCAGTCTAGACGCACTTGATTCCCTTACGGAGACATATCAATACGTAGGTTTTAAGATTTTTACTAGCCAGATCTATTCCTCTGCGGGAAATATGGGGTTTTGAGTCCCTTTCACTGAGGAAGGTGTAGGTCTTGTCTATTCCATAGTTGGTTTTTGGAACGGTACCTGTGCTTATATCAAAGTCTGGTTTGATGCATCACCCCACCACTCCTTCCCCCTTAAGCAGGCATAAGAGTGTTTTCTAAATGTGAGACTCTGTTCTCTTGCCTAACTCAGTTCATGTGTAGCCATGTTTACAGGATCTTCCTAAGTGATATCTTATGATAAGTTTCTTTTCCCGTGTGACTTCTTTCACTTAGAATCATCGTACCTGAATCCACTCATTTTGCTGCTACTGGTCTTATGACCTTGATTACGTGGCTGAGGGATATTCCATCGTACGTAAGTTCCACAATGTTTGGAACCATTTTTATATTTCCTGGGATATTTCAGGTGTACCCAGGTTGAGGTTCTTGTAAGCAGTGCAGCCCTCAATTTGGGGGTGGCTCTGTCTTATGGATTTTCAGTTTTCCCAAGGTATATTCCCTAGACTGGAAGTGCCCTTGGCTCTGTAGCTCTGTTGTTTACTTGTTTTAGGGGACACAATGCACTCCTCCAGTGAGGCAGTTGGCAACTTACATCCCGCCCATCAGCATAACAAGGCTCCCTGTTCTCCAGGGCCTGTCTTGCCTTTCTGGTTTTTACACATTTTGTGGATGTCCCTTTCGACCGGTGGGAAGTGATACTCCTTTGTAGTGCAGATTTGCATTGCCCGCTTGCTTGCTTGGCCAAAAAGGGCGTATGCGTTTTCTCCTGAATATATTCAGGAGAAAACGCATACGCCCTTTTTGGCCAAGTGCATCATCGTCGAAGTTGTGCCCCTCTTCCTGTGCTTTACAGGCGATTCCAACGTACCTCTTGAAATCTGTTTCCTGCTATTCTGCCTCGCTTTCAAGTCCGCCTCGTTGCCTTCCCTCAACAGATTTTTGGACGATAGTTGGCCTTGATTACTCTGCCAGTTTGTGAATTGCTGTGCCCCTGAGCTCCATTTTTCAACTCGTTTTTTGTGAGCTGAACGCAAGTCCAAACTTTTGGTTCAGGACCTCTACTGGTTCCCGGTGGGTGGCTGAGACTTTGGTTCATTCTTCTTCCTGCCGGGAAATTAGAGTGACATGTGCCCATCCAAATGCCTAACAGCTACTCTCTCATTGGTTCTCCCTCTTCCCTTTCATCCTCTGCCAAATTGGCAACCTGTGCGAACCAGGAGCTTAAAGTGGCTGTCTCTCCAAGTTGGGAGATTGATAGGAAAGCAGTTGGAAAGTCAAACCGGAGCACCAGGAGAGGGGCTCTTCGTTGAGTTTTAGAAACCTTTCGTATTCACAGTGTGTCCATTCTCTAGGTTTCCCGTACACGTTATAGCTGTAGTAATATTCCCTTCCACCTGGAGAGCTGGGACCCATGGAATGGGTGCCATGCATTATTGCTTTAAAGGGTCTGCATTTGCTCACCCAATCTCACCAATCCTCTCAGTCCCAAGTGTCCAGCCTTATGCCACATCCAGCTGTCATTGTAGATAGGGTCATTCCAGGTTGCATCAGAGACCCTGAAGGAATTGTAAAGAATTTCCCTGTTTCTTTGTTCTGTTTTTGAAATTCCTTTTTAGAGTGGGTTTGAGCTGATTCTCGCTGCCATGTTTATGCCAGTCTAGACGCACTTGATTCCCTTACGGAGACATATCAATACGTAGGTTTTAAGATTCTTACTAGCCAGATCTATTCCTCTGCGGGAAATATGGGGTTTTGAGTCCCTTTCACTGAGGAAGGTGTAGGTCGTGTCTATTCCATAGTTGGTTTTTGGAACGGTACCTGTGCTTATATCAAACTCGGGTTTGATGCATCACCCCACCTCTCCTTCCCCCTTAAGCAGGCATAAGAGTGTTTTCTAAATGTGAGACTCTGTTCTCTTGCCTAACTCAGTTCATGTGTAGCCATGTTTACAGGATCTTCCTAAGTGATATCTTATGATAAGTTTCTTTTCCCGTGTGACTTCTTTCACTTAGAATCATCGTACCTGAATCCACTCATTTTGCTGCTACTGGTCTTATGACATTGATTTCGTGGCTGAGGGATATTCCATCGTACGTAAGTTCCACAATGTTTGGAACCATTTTTATATTTCCTGGGATATTTCAGGTGTACCCAGGTTGAGGTTCCTGTAAGCAGTGCAGCCCTCAATTTGGGGGTGGCTCTGTCTTATGGATTTTCATTTTTCCCAAGGTATATTCCCTAGACTGGAAGTGCCCTTGGCTCTGTAGCTCTGTTGTTTACTTGTTTTAGGGGACACAATGCACTCCTCCAGTGAGGCAGTTGGCAACTTACATCCCGCCCATCAGCATAACAAGGCTCCCTGTTCTCCAGGGCCTGTCTTGCCTTTCTGGTTTTTACACATTTTGTGGATGTCCCTTTCGACCGGTGGGAAGTGATACTCCTTTGTAGTGCAGATTTGCATTGCCCGCTTGCTTGCTTGGCCAAAAAGGGCGTATGCGTTTTCTCCTGAATATATTCAGGAGAAAACGCATACGCCCTTTTTGGCCAAGTGCATCATTGTCGAAGTTGTGCCCCTCTTCCTGTGCTTTACAGGCGATTCCAACGTACCTCTTGAAATCTGTTTCCTGCTATTCTGCCTCGCTTTCAAGTCCGCCTCGTTGCCTTCCCTCAACAGATTTTTGGACGATAGTTGGCCTTGATTACTCTGCCAGTTTGTGAATTGCTGTACCCCTGAGCTCCATTTTTCAACTCGTTTTTTGTGAGCTGAACGCAAGTCCAAACTTTTGGTTCAGGACCTCTACTGGTTCCCGGTGGGTGGCTGAGACTTTGGTTCATTCTTCTTCCTGCCGGGAAATTAGAGTGACTTGTGCCCATCCAAATGCCTAACAGCTACTCTCTCATTGGTTCTCCCTCTTCCCTTTCATCCTCTGCCAAATTGGCAACCTGTGCGAACCAGGAGCTTAAAGGGGCTGTCTCTCCAAGTTGGGAGATTGATAGGAAAGCAGTTGGAAAGTCAAACCAGAGCACCAGGAGAGGGGCTCTTCGTTGAGTTTTAGAAACCTTTCGTATTCACAGTGTGTCCATTCTCTAGGTTTCCCGTACACGTTATAGCTGTAGTAATATTCCCTTCCACCTGGAGAGCTGGGACCCATGGAATGGGTGCCATGCATTATTGCTTTAAAGGGTCTGCATTTGCTCACCCAATCTCACCAATCCTCTCAGTCCCAAGTGTCCAGCCTTATGCCACATCCAGCTGTCATTGTAGATAGGGTCATTCCAGGTTGCATCAGAGACCCTGAAGGAATTGTAAAGAATTTCCCTGTTTCTTTGTTCTGTTTTTGAAATTCCTTTTTAGAGTGGGTTTGAGCTGATTCTCGCTGCCATGTTTATGCCAGTCTAGACGCACTTGATTCCCTTACGGAGACATATCAATACGTAGGTTTTAAGATTTTTACTAGCCAGATCTATTCCTCTGCGGGAAATATGGGGTTTTGAGTCCCTTTCACTGAGGAAGGTGTAGGTCTTGTCTATTCCATAGTTGGTTTTTGGAACGGTACCTGTGCTTATATCAAAGTCTGGTTTGATGCATCACCCCACCACTCCTTCCCCCTTAAGCAGGCATAAGAGTGTTTTCTAAATGTGAGACTCTGTTCTCTTGCCTAACTCAGTTCATGTGTAGCCATGTTTACAGGATCTTCCTAAGTGATATCTTATGATAAGTTTCTTTTCCCGTGTGACTTCTTTCACTTAGAATCATCGTACCTGAATCCACTCATTTTGCTGCTACTGGTCTTATGACCTTGATTACGTGGCTGAGGGATATTCCATCGTACGTAAGTTCCACAATGTTTGGAACCATTTTTATATTTCCTGGGATATTTCAGGTGTACCCAGGTTGAGGTTCTTGTAAGCAGTGCAGCCCTCAATTTGGGTGTGGCTCTGTCTTATGGATTTTCAGTTTTCCCAAGGTATATTCCCTAGACTGGAAGTGCCCTTGGCTCTGTAGCTCTGTTGTTTACTTGTTTTAGGGGACACAATGCACTCCTCCAGTGAGGCAGTTGGCAACTTACATCCCGCCCATCAGCATAACAAGGCTCCCTGTTCTCCAGGGCCTGTCTTGCCTTTCTGGTTTTTACACATTTTGTGGATGTCCCTTTCGACCGGTGGGAAGTGATACTCCTTTGTAGTGCAGATTTGCATTGCCCGCTTGCTTGCTTGGCCAAAAAGGGCGTATGCGTTTTCTCCTGAATATATTCAGGAGAAAACGCTTACGCCCTTTTTGGCCAAGTGCATCATTGTCGAAGTTGTGCCCCTCTTCCTGTGCTTTACAGGCGATTCCAACGTACCTCTTGAAATCTGTTTCCTGCTATTCTGCCTCGCTTTCAAGTCCGCCTCGTTGCCTTCCCTCAACAGATTTTTGGACGATAGTTGGCCTTGATTACTCTGCCAGTTTGTGAATTGCTGTGCCCCTGAGCTCCATTTTTCAACTCGTTTTTTGTGAGCTGAACGCAAGTCCAAACTTTTGGTTCAGGACCTGTACTGGTTCCCGGTGGGTGGCTGAGACTTTGGTTCATTCTTCTTCCTGCCGGGAAATTAGAGTGACATGTGCCCATCCAAATGCCTAACAGCTACTCTCTCATTGGTTCTCCCTCTTCCCTTTCATCCTCTGCCAAATTGGCAACCTGTGCGAACCAGGAGCTTAAAGGGGCTGTCTCTCCAAGTTGGGAGATTGATAGGAAAGCAGTTGGAAAGTCAAACCGGAGCACCAGGAGAGGGGCTCTTCGTTGAGTTTTAGAAACCTTTCGTATTCACAGTGTGTCCATTCTCTAGGTTTCCCGTACACGTTATAGCTGTAGTAATATTCCCTTCCACCTGGAGAGCTGGGACCCATGGAATGGGTGCCATGCATTATTGCTTTAAAGGGTCTGCATTTGCTCACCCAATCTCACCAATCCTCTCAGTCCCAAGTGTCCAGCCTTATGCCACATCCAGCTGTCATTGTAGATAGGGTCATTCCAGGTTGCATCAGAGACCCTGAAGGAATTGTAAAGAATTTCCCTGTTTCTTTGTTCTGTTTTTGAAATTCCTTTTTAGAGTGGGTTTGAGCTGATTCTCGCTGCCATGTTTATGCCAGTCTAGACGCACTTGATTCCCTTACGGAGACATATCAATACGTAGGTTTTAAGATTCTTACTAGCCATATCTATTCCTCTGCGGGAAATATGGGGTTTTGAGTCCCTTTCACTGAGGAAGGTGTAGGTCTTGTCTATTCCATAGTTGGTTTTTGGAACGGTACCTGTGCTTATATCAAACTCGGGTTTGATGCATCACCCCACCTCTCCTTCCCCCTTAAGCAGGCATAAGAGTGTTTTCTAAATGTGAGACTCTGTTCTCTTGCCTAACTCAGTTCATGTGTAGCCATGTTTACAGGATCTTCCTAAGTGATATCTTATGATAAGTTTCTTTTCCCGTGTGACTTCTTTCACTTAGAATCATCGTACCTGAATCCACTCATTTTGCTGCTACTGGTCTTATGACATTGATTTCGTGGCTGAGGGATATTCCATCGTACGTAAGTTCCACAATGTTTGGAACCATTTTTATATTTCCTGGGATATTTCAGGTGTACCCAGGTTGAGGTTCCTGTAAGCAGTGCAGCCCTCAATTTGGGGGTGGCTCTGTCTTATGGATTTTCAGTTTTCCCAAGGTATATTCCCTAGACTGGAAGTGCCCTTGGCTCTGTAGCTCTGTTGTTTACTTGTTTTAGGGGACACAATGCACTCCTCCAGTGAGGCAGTTGGCAACTTACATCCCGCCCATCAGCATAACAAGGCTCCCTGTTCTCCAGGGCCTGTCTTGCCTTTCTGGTTTTTACACATTTTGTGGATGTCCCTTTCGACCGGTGGGAAGTGATACTCCTTTGTAGTGCAGATTTGCATTGCCCGCTTGCTTGCTTGGCCAAAAAGGGCGTATGCGTTTTCTCCTGAATATATTCAGGAGAAAACGCATACGCCCTTTTTGGCCAAGTGCATCATTGTCGAAGTTGTGCCCCTCTTCCTGTGCTTTACAGGCGATTCCAACGTACCTCTTGAAATCTGTTTCCTGCTATTCTGCCTCGCTTTCAAGTCCGCCTCGTTGCCTTCCCTCAACAGATTTTTGGACGATAGTTGGCCTTGATTACTCTGCCAGTTTGTGAATTGCTGTGCCCCTGAGCTCCATTTTTCAACTCGTTTTTTGTGAGCTGAACGCAAGTCCAAACTTTTGGTTCAGGACCTCTACTGGTTCCCGGTGGGTGGCTGAGACTTTGGTTCATTCTTCTTCCTGCCGGGAAATTAGAGTGACTTGTGCCCATCCAAATGCCTAACAGCTACTCTCTCATTGGTTCTCCCTCTTCCCTTTCATCCTCTGCCAAATTGGCAACCTGTGCGAACCAGGAGCTTAAAGGGGCTGTCTCTCCAAGTTGGGAGATTGATAGGAAAGCAGTTGGAAAGTCAAACCGGAGCACCAGGAGAGGGGCTCTTCGTTGAGTTTTAGAAACCTTTCGTATTCACAGTGTGTCCATTCTCTAGGTTTCCCGTACACGTTATAGCTGTAGTAATATTCCCTTCCACCTGGAGAGCTGGGACCCATGGAATGGGTGCCATGCATTATTGCTTTAAAGGGTCTGCATTTGCTCACCCAATCTCACCAATCCTCTCAGTCCCAAGTGTCCAGCCTTATGCCACATCCAGCTGTCATTGTAGATATGGTCATTCCAGGTTGCATCAGAGACCCTGAAGGAATTGTAAAGAATTTCCCTGTTTCTTTGTTCTGTTTTTGAAATTCCTTTTTAGAGTGGGTTTGAGCTGATTCTCGCTGCCATGTTTATGCCAGTCTAGACGCACTTGATTCCCTTACGGAGACATATCAATACGTAGGTTTTAAGATTCTTACTAGCCAGATCTATTCCTCTGCGGGAAATATGGGGTTTTGAGTCGCTTTCACTGAGGAAGGTGTAGGTCTTGTCTATTCCATAGTTGGTTTTTGGAACGGTACCTGTGCTTATATCAAACTCGGGTTTGATGCATCACCCCACCTCTCCTTCCCCCTTAAGCAGGCATAAGAGTGTTTTCTAAATGTGAGACTCTGTTCTCTTGCCTAACTCAGTTCATGTGTAGCCATGTTTACAGGATCTTCCTAAGTGATATCTTATGATAAGTTTCTTTTCCCGTGTGACTTCTTTCACTTAGAATCATCGTACCTGAATCCACTCATTTTGCTGCTACTGGTCTTATGACATTGATTTCGTGGCTGAGGGATATTCCATCGTACGTAAGTTCCACAATGTTTGGAACCATTTTTATATTTCCTGGGATATTTCAGGTGTACCCAGGTTGAGGTTCCTGTAAGCAGTGCAGCCCTCAATTTGGGGGTGGCTCTGTCTTATGGATTTTCAGTTTTCCCAAGGTATATTCCCTAGACTGGAAGTGCCCTTGGCTCTGTAGCTCTGTTGTTTACTTGTTTTAGGGGACACAATGCACTCCTCCAGTGAGGCAGTTGGCAACTTACATCCCGCCCATCAGCATAACAAGGCTCCCTGTTCTCCAGGGCCTGTCTTGCCTTTCTGGTTTTTACACATTTTGTGGATGTCCCTTTCGACCGGTGGGAAGTGATACTCCTTTGTAGTGCAGATTTGCATTGCCCGCTTGCTTGCTTGGCCAAAAAGGGCGTATGCGTTTTCTCCTGAATATATTCAGGAGAAAACGCATACGCCCTTTTTGGCCAAGTGCATCATTGTCGAAGTTGTGCCCCTCTTCCTGTGCTTTACAGGCGATTCCAACGTACCTCTTGAAATCTGTTTCCTGCTATTCTGCCTCGCTTTCAAGTCCGCCTCGTTGCCTTCCCTCAACAGATTTTTGGACGATAGTTGGCCTTGATTACTCTGCCAGTTTGTGAATTGCTGTGCCCCTGAGCTCCAGTTTTCAACTCGTTTTTTGTGAGCTGAACGCAAGTCCAAACTTTTGGTTCAGGACCTCTACTGGTTCCCGGTGGGTGGCTGAGACTTTGGTTCATTCTTCTTCCTGCCGGGAAATTAGAGTGACATGTGCCCATCCAAATGCCTAACAGCTACTCTCTCATTGGTTCTCCCTCTTCCCTTTCATCCTCTGCCAAATTGGCAACCTGTGCGAACCAGGAGCTTAAAGGGGCTGTCTCTCCAAGTTGGGAGATTGATAGGAAAGCAGTTGGAAAGTCAAACCGGAGCACCAGGAGAGGGGCTCTTCGTTGAGTTTTAGAAACCTTTCGTATTCACAGTGTGTCCATTCTCTAGGTTTCCCGTACACGTTATAGCTGTAGTAATATTCCCTTCCACCTGGAGAGCTGGGACCCATGGAATGGGTGCCATGCATTATTGCTTTAAAGGGTCTGCATTTGCTCACCCAATCTCACCAATCCTCTCAGTCCCAAGTGTCCAGCCTTATGCCACATCCAGCTGTCATTGTAGATAGGGTCATTCCAGGTTGCATCAGAGACCCTGAAGGAATTGTAAAGAATTTCCCTGTTTCTTTGTTCTGTTTTTGAAATTCCTTTTTAGAGTGGGTTTGAGCTGATTCTCGCTGCCATGTTTATGCCAGTCTAGACGCACTTGATTCCCTTACGGAGACATATCAATACGTAGGTTTTAAGATTCTTACTAGCCAGATCTATTCCTCTGCGGGAAATATGGGGTTTTGAGTCCCTTTCACTGAGGAAGGTGTAGGTCTTGTCTATTCCATAGTTGGTTTTTGGAACGGTACCTGTGCTTATATCAAAGTCTGGTTTGATGCATCACCCCACCTCTCCTTCCCCCTTAAGCAGGCATAAGAGTGTTTTCTAAATGTGAGACTCTGTTCTCTTGCCTAACTCAGTTCATGTGTAGCCATGTTTACAGGATCTTCCTAAGTGATATCTTATGATAAGTTTCTTTTCCCGTGTGACTTCTTTCACTTAGAATCATCGTACCTGAATCCACTCATTTTGCTGCTACTGGTCTTATGACATTGATTTCGTGGCTGAGGGATATTCCATCGTACGTAAGTTCCACAATGTTTGGAACCATTTTTATATTTCCTGGGATATTTCAGGTGTACCCAGGTTGAGGTTCCTGTAAGCAGTGCAGCCCTCAATTTGGGGGTGGCTCTGTCTTATGGATTTTCAGTTTTCCCAAGGTATATTCCCTAGACTGGAAGTGCCCTTGGCTCTGTAGCTCTGTTGTTTACTTGTTTTAGGGGACACAATGCACTCCTCCAGTGAGGCAGTTGGCAACTTACATCCCGCCCATCAGCATAACAAGGCTCCCTGTTCTCCAGGGCCTGTCTTGCCTTTCTGGTTTTTACATATTTTGTGGATGTCCCTTTCGACCGGTGGGAAGTGATACTCCTTTGTAGTGCAGATTTGCATTGCCCGCTTGCTTGCTTGGCCAAAAAGGGCGTATGCGTTTTCTCCTGAATATATTCAGGAGAAAACGCATACGCCCTTTTTGGCCAAGTGCATCATTGTCGAAGTTGTGCCCCTCTTCCTGTGCTTTACAGGCGATTCCAACGTACCTCTTGAAATCTGTTTCCTGCTATTCTGCCTCGCTTTCAAGTCCGCCTCGTTGCCTTCCCTCAACAGATTTTTGGACGATAGTTGGCCTTGATTACTCTGCCAGTTTGTGAATTGCTGTGCCCCTGAGCTCCATTTTTCAACTCGTTTTTTGTGAGCTGAACGCAAGTCCAAACTTTTGGTTCAGGACCTCTACTGGTTCCCGGTGGGTGGCTGAGACTTTGGTTCATTCTTCTTCCTGCCGGGAAATTAGAGTGACTTGTGCCCATCCAAATGCCTAACAGCTACTCTCTCATTGGTTCTCCCTCTTCCCTTTCATCCTCTGCCAAATTGGCAACCTGTGCGAACCAGGAGCTTAAAGGGGCTGTCTCTCCAAGTTGGGAGATTGATAGGAAAGCAGTTGGAAAGTCAATCCGGAGCACCAGGAGAGGGGCTCTTCGTTGAGTTTTAGAAACCTTTCGTATTCACAGTGTGTCCATTCTCTAGGTTTCCCGTACACGTTATAGCTGTAGTAATATTCCCTTCCACCTGGAGAGCTGGGACCCATGGAATGGGTGCCATGCATTATTGCTTTAAAGGGTCTGCATTTGCTCACCCAATCTCACCAATCCTCTCAGTCCCAAGTGTCCAGCCTTATGCCACATCCAGCTGTCATTGTAGATAGGGTCATTCCAGGTTGCATCAGAGACCCTGAAGGAATTGTAAAGAATTTCCCTGTTTCTTTGTTCTGTTTTTGAAATTCCTTTTTAGAGTGGGTTTGAGCTGATTCTCGCTGCCATGTTTATGCCAGTCTAGACACACTTGATTCCCTTACGGAGACATATCAATACGTAGGTTTTAAGATTCTTACTAGTCAGATCTATTCCTCTGCGGGAAATATGGGGTTTTGAGTCCCTTTCACTGAGGAAGGTGTAGGTCTTGTCTATTCCATAGTTGGTTTTTGGAACGGTACCTGTGCTTATATCAAAGTCTGGTTTGATGCATCACCCCACCTCTCCTTCCCCATTAAGCAGGCATAAGAGTGTTTTCTAAATGTGAGACTCTGTTCTCTTGCCTAACTCAGTTCATGTGTAGCCATGTTTACAGGATCTTCCTAAGTGATATCTTATGATAAGTTTCTTTTCCCGTGTGACTTCTTTCACTTAGAATCATCGTACCTGAATCCACTCATTTTGCTGCTACTGGTCTTATGACATTGATTTCGTGGCTGAGGGATATTCCATCGTACGTAAGTTCCACAATGTTTGGAACCATTTTTATATTTCCTGGGATATTTCAGGTGTACCCAGGTTGAGGTTCCTGTAAGCAGTGCAGCCCTCAATTTGGGGGTGGCTCTGTCTTATGGATTTTCAGTTTTCCCAAGGTATATTCCCTAGACTGGAAGTGCCCTTGGCTCTGTAGCTCTGTTGTTTACTTGTTTTAGGGGACACAATGCACTCCTCCAGTGAGGCAGTTGGCAACTTACATCCCGCCCATCAGCATAACAAGGCTCCCTGTTCTCCAGGGCCTGTCTTGCCTTTCTGGTTTTTACATATTTTGTGGATGTCCCTTTCGACCGGTGGGAAGTGATACTCCTTTGTAGTGCAGATTTGCATTGCCCGCTTGCTTGCTTGGCCAAAAAGGGCGTATGCGTTTTCTCCTGAATATATTCAGGAGAAAACGCATACGCCCTTTTTGGCCAAGTGCATCATTGTCGAAGTTGTGCCCCTCTTCCTGTGCTTTACAGGCGATTCCAACGTACCTCTTGAAATCTGTTTCCTGCTATTCTGCCTCGCTTTCAAGTCCGCCTCGTTGCCTTCCCTCAACAGATTTTTGGACGATAGTTGGCCTTGATTACTCTGCCAGTTTGTGAATTGCTGTGCCCCTGAGCTCCATTTTTCAACTCGTTTTTTGTGAGCTGAACGCAAGTCCAAACTTTTGGTTCAGGACCTCTACTGGTTCCCGGTGGGTGGCTGAGACTTTGGTTCATTCTTCTTCCTGCCGGGAAATTAGAGTGACATGTGCCCATCCAAATGCCTAACAGCTACTCTCTCATTGGTTCTCCCTCTTCCCTTTCATCCTCTGCCAAATTGGCAACCTGTGCGAACCAGGAGCTTAAAGGGGCTGTCTCTCCAAGTTGGGAGATTGATAGGAAAGCAGTTGGAAAGTCAAACCGGAGCACCAGGAGAGGGGCTCTTCGTTGAGTTTTAGAAACCTTTCGTATTCACAGTGTGTCCATTCTCTAGGTTTCCCGTACACATTATAGCTGTAGTAATATTCCCTTCCACCTGGAGAGCTGGGACCCATGGAATGGGTGCCATGCATTATTGCTTTAAAGGGTCTGCATTTGCTCACCCAATCTCACCAATCCTCTCAGTCCCAAGTGTCCAGCCTTATGCCACATCCAGCTGTCATTGTAGATAGGGTCATTCCAGGTTGCATCAGAGACCCTGAAGGAATTGTAAAGAATTTCCCTGTTTCTTTGTTCTGTTTTTGAAATTCCTTTTTAGAGTGGGTTTGAGCTGATTCTCGCTGCCATGTTTATGCCAGTCTAGAAGCACTTGATTCCCTTACGGAGACATATCAATACGTAGGTTTTAAGATTCTTACTAGCCAGATCTATTCCTCTGCGGGAAATATGGGGTTTTGAGTCCCTTTCACTGAGGAAGGTGTAGGTCTTGTCTATTCCATAGTTGGTTTTTGGAACGGTACCTGTGCTTATATCAAACTCGGGTTTGATGCATCACCCCACCTCTCCTTCCCCCTTAAGCAGGCATAAGAGTGTTTTCTAAATGTGAGACTCTGTTCTCTTGCCTAACTCAGTTCATGTGTAGCCATGTTTACAGGATCTTCCTAAGTGATATCTTATGATAAGTTTCTTTTCCTGTGTGACTTCTTTCACTTAGAATCATCGTAACTGAATCCACTCATTTTGCTGCTACTGGTCTTATGACATTGATTTCGTGGCTGAGGGATATTCCATCGTACGTAAGTTCCACAATGTTTGGAACCATTTTTATATTTCCTGGGATATTTCAGGTGTACCCAGGTTGAGGTTCCTGTAAGCAGTGCAGCCCTCAATTTGGGGGTGGCTCTGTCTTATGGATTTTCAGTTTTCCCAAGGTATATTCCCTAGACTGGAAGTGCCCTTGGCTCTGTAGCTCTGTTGTTTACTTGTTTTAGGGGACACAATGCACTCCTCCAGTGAGGCAGTTGGCAACTTACATCCCGCCCATCAGCATAACAAGGCTCCCTGTTCTCCAGGGCCTGTCTTGCCTTTCTGGTTTTTACACATTTTGTGGATGTCCCTTTTGACCGGTGGGAAGTGATACTCCTTTGTAGTGCAGATTTGCATTGCCCGCTTGCTTGCTTGGCCAAAAAGGGCGTATGCGTTTTCTCCTGAATATATTCAGGAGAAAACGCATACGCCCTTTTTGGCCAAGTGCATCATTGTCGAAGTTGTGCCCCTCTTCCTGTGCTTTACAGGCGATTCCAACGTACCTCTTGAAATCTGTTTCCTGCTATTCTGCCTCGCTTTCAAGTCCGCCTCGTTGCCTTCCCTCAACAGATTTTTGGACGATAGTTGGCCTTGATTACTCTGCCAGTTTGTGAATTGCTGTGCCCCTGAGCTCCATTTTTCAACTCGTTTTTTGTGAGCTGAACGCAAGTCCAAACTTTTGGTTCAGGACCTCTACTGGTTCCCGGTGGGTGGCTGAGACTTTGGTTCATTCTTCTTCCTGCCGGGAAATTAGAGTGACTTGTGCCCATCCAAATGCCTAACAGCTACTCTCTCATTGGTTCTCCCTCTTCCCTTTCATCCTCTGCCAAATTGGCAACCTGTGCGAACCAGGAGCTTAAAGGGGCTGTCTCTCCAAGTTGGGAGATTGATAGGAAAGCAGTTGGAAAGTCAAACCGGAGCACCAGGAGAGGGGCTCTTCGTTGAGTTTTAGAAACCTTTCGTATTCACAGTGTGTCCATTCTCTAGGTTTCCCGTACACGTTATAGCTGTAGTAATATTCCCTTCCACCTGGAGAGCTGGGACCCATGGAATGGGTGCCATGCATTATTGCTTTAAAGGGTCTGCATTTGCTCACCCAATCTCACCAATCCTCTCAGTCCCAAGTGTCCAGCCTTATGCCACATCCAGCTGTCATTGTAGATAGGGTCATTCCAGGTTGCATCAGAGACCCTGAAGGAATTGTAAAGAATTTCCCTGTTTCTTTGTTCTGTTTTTGAAATTCCTTTTTAGAGTGGGTTTGAGCTGATTCTCGCTGCCATGTTTATGCCAGTCTAGACGCACTTGATTCCCTTACGGAGACATATCAATACGTAGGTTTTAAGATTCTTACTAGCCAGATCTATTCCTCTGCGGGAAATATGGGGTTTTGAGTCCCTTTCACTGAGGAAGGTGTAGGTCTTGTCTATTCCATAGTTGGTTTTTGGAACGGTACCTGTGCTTATATCAAACTCAGGTTTGATGCATCACCCCACCTCTCCTTCCCCCTTAAGCAGGCATAAGAGTGTTTTCTAAATGTGAGACTCTGTTCTCTTGCCTAACTCAGTTCATGTGTAGCCATGTTTACAGGATCTTCCTAAGTGATATCTTATGATAAGTTTCTTTTCCTGTGTGACTTCTTTCACTTAGAATCATCGTACCTGAATCCACTCATTTTGCTGCTACTGGTCTTATGACATTGATTTCGTGGCTGAGGGATATTCCATCGTACGTAAGTTCCACAATGTTTGGAACCATTTTTATATTTCCTGGGATATTTCAGGTGTACCCAGGTTGAGGTTCCTGTAAGCAGTGCAGCCCTCAATTTGGGGGTGGCTCTGTCTTATGGATTTTCAGTTTTCCCAAGGTATATTCCCTAGACTGGAAGTGCCCTTGGCTCTGTAGCTCTGTTGTTTACTTGTTTTAGGGGACACAATGCACTCCTCCAGTGAGGCAGTTGGCAACTTACATCCCGCCCATCAGCATAACAAGGCTCCCTGTTCTCCAGGGCCTGTCTTGCCTTTCTGGTTTTTACACATTTTGTGGATGTCCCTTTTGACCGGTGGGAAGTGATACTCCTTTGTAGTGCAGATTTGCATTGCCCGCTTGCTTGCTTGGCCAAAAAGGGCGTATGCGTTTTCTCCTGAATATATTCAGGAGAAAACACATACGCCCTTTTTGGCCAAGTGCATCATTGTCGAAGTTGTGCCCCTCTTCCTGTGCTTTACAGGCGATTCCAACGTACCTCTTGAAATCTGTTTCCTGCTATTCTGCCTCGCTTTCAAGTCCGCCTCGTTGCCTTCCCTCAACAGATTTTTGGACGATAGTTGGCCTTGATTACTCTGCCAGTTTGTGAATTGCTGTGCCCCTGAGCTCCATTTTTCAACTCGTTTTTTGTGAGCTGAACGCAAGTCCAAACTTTTGGTTCAGGACCTCTACTGGTTCCCGGTGGGTGGCTGAGACTTTGGTTCATTCTTCTTCCTGCCGGGAAATTAGAGTGACTTGTGCCCATCCAAATGCCTAACAGCTACTCTCTCATTGGTTCTCCCTCTTCCCTTTCATCCTCTGCCAAATTGGCAACCTGTGCGAACCAGGAGCTTAAAGGGGCTGTCTCTCCAAGTTGGGAGATTGATAGGAAAGCAGTTGGAAAGTCAAACCGGAGCACCAGGAGAGGGGCTCTTCGTTGAGTTTTAGAAACCTTTCGTATTCACAGTGTGTCCATTCTCTAGGTTTCCCGTACACGTTATAGCTGTAGTAATATTCCCTTCCACCTGGAGAGCTGGGACCCATGGAATGGGTGCCATGCATTATTGCTTTAAAGGGTCTGCATTTGCTCACCCAATCTCACCAATCCTCTCAGTCCCAAGTGTCCAGCCTTATGCCACATCCAGCTGTCATTGTAGATAGGGTCATTCCAGGTTGCATCAGAGACCCTGAAGGAATTGTAAAGAATTTCCCTGTTTCTTTGTTCTGTTTTTGAAATTCCTTTTTAGAGTGGGTTTGAGCTGATTCTCGCTGCCATGTTTATGCCAGTCTAGACGCACTTGATTCCCTTACGGAGACATATCAATACGTAGGTTTTAAGATTCTTACTAGCCAGATCTATTCCTCTGCGGGAAATATGGGGTTTTGAGTCCCTTTCACTGAGGAAGGTGTAGGTCTTGTCTATTCCATAGTTGGTTTTTGGAACGGTACCTGTGCTTATATCAAAGTCTGGTTTGATGCATCACCCCACCTCTCCTTCCCCCTTAAGCAGGCATAAGAGTGTTTTCTAAATGTGAGACTCTGTTCTCTTGCCTAACTCAGTTCATGTGTAGCCATGTTTACAGGATCTTCCTAAGTGATATCTTATGATAAGTTTCTTTTCCTGTGTGACTTCTTTCACTTAGAATCATCGTACCTGAATCCACTCATTTTGCTGCTACTGGTCTTATGACCTTGATTTCGTGGCTGAGGGATATTCCATCGTACGTAAGTTCCACAATGTTTGGAACCATTTTTATATTTCCTGGGATATTTCAGGTGTACCCAGGTTGAGGTTCCTGTAAGCAGTGCAGCCCTCAATTTGGGGGTGGCTCTGTCTTATGGATTTTCAGTTTTCCCAAGGTATATTCCCTAGACTGGAAGTGCCCTTGGCTCTGTAGCTCTGTTGTTTACTTGTTTTAGGGGACACAATGCACTCCTCCAGTGAGGCAGTTGGCAACTTACATCCCGCCCATCAGCATAACAAGGCTCCCTGTTCTCCAGGGCCTGTCTTGCCTTTCTGGTTTTTACACATTTTGTGGATGTCCCTTTTGACCGGTGGGAAGTGATACTCCTTTGTAGTGCAGATTTGCATTGCCCGCTTGCTTGCTTGGCCAAAAAGGGCGTATGCGTTTTCTCCTGAATATATTCAGGAGAAAACGCATACGCCCTTTTTGGCCAAGTGCATCATTGTCGAAGTTGTGCCCCTCTTCCTGTGCTTTACAGGCGATTCCAACGTACCTCTTGAAATCTGTTTCCTGCTATTCTGCCTCGCTTTCAAGTCCGCCTCGTTGCCTTCCCTCAACAGATTTTTGGACGATAGTTGGCCTTGATTACTCTGCCAGTTTGTGAATTGCTGTGCCCCTGAGCTCCATTTTTCAACTCGTTTTTTGTGAGCTGAACGCAAGTCCAAACTTTTGGTTCAGGACCTCTACTGGTTCCCGGTGGGTGGCTGAGACTTTGGTTCATTCTTCTTCCTGCCGGGAAATTAGAGTGACTTGTGCCCATCCAAATGCCTAACAGCTACTCTCTCATTGGTTCTCCCTCTTCCCTTTCATCCTCTGCCAAATTGGCAACCTGTGCGAACCAGGAGCTTAAAGGGGCTGTCTCTCCAAGTTGGGAGATTGATAGGAAAGCAGTTGGAAAGTCAAACCGGAGCACCAGGAGAGGGGCTCTTCGTTGAGTTTTAGAAACCTTTCGTATTCACAGTGTGTCCATTCTCTAGGTTTCCCGTACACGTTATAGCTGTAGTAATATTCCCTTCCACCTGGAGAGCTGGGACCCATGGAATGGGTGCCATGCATTATTGCTTTAAAGGGTCTGCATTTGCTCACCCAATCTCACCAATCCTCTCAGTCCCAAGTGTCCAGCCTTATGCCACATCCAGCTGTCATTGTAGATAGGGTCATTCCAGGTTGCATCAGAGACCCTGAAGGAATTGTAAAGAATTTCCCTGTTTCTTTGTTCTGTTTTTGAAATTCCTTTTTAGAGTGGGTTTGAGCTGATTCTCGCTGCCATGTTTATGCCAGTCTAGACGCACTTGATTCCCTTACGGAGACATATCAATACGTAGGTTTTAAGATTCTTACTAGCCAGATCTATTCCTCTGCGGGAAATATGGGGTTTTGAGTCCCTTTCACTGAGGAAGGTGTAGGTCTTGTCTATTCCATAGTTGGTTTTTGGAACGGTACCTGTGCTTATATCAAAGTCTGGTTTGATGCATCACCCCACCTCTCCTTCCCCCTTAAGCAGGCATAAGAGTGTTTTCTAAATGTGAGACTCTGTTCTCTTGCCTAACTCAGTTCATGTGTAGCCATGTTTACAGGATCTTCCTAAGTGATATCTTATGATAAGTTTCTTTTCCTGTGTGACTTCTTTCACTTAGAATCATCGTACCTGAATCCACTCATTTTGCTGCTACTGGTCTTATGACCTTGATTTCGTGGCTGAGGGATATTCCATCGTACGTAAGTTCCACAATGTTTGGAACCATTTTTATATTTCCTGGGATATTTCAGGTGTACCCAGGTTGAGGTTCCTGTAAGCAGTGCAGCCCTCAATTTGGGGGTGGCTCTGTCTTATGGATTTTCAGTTTTCCCAAGGTATATTCCCTAGACTGGAAGTGCCCTTGGCTCTGTAGCTCTGTTGTTTACTTGTTTTAGGGGACACAATGCACTCCTCCAGTGAGGCAGTTGGCAACTTACATCCCGCCCATCAGCATAACAAGGCTCCCTGTTCTCCAGGGCCTGTCTTGCCTTTCTGGTTTTTACACATTTTGTGGATGTCCCTTTTGACCGGTGGGAAGTGATACTCCTTTGTAGTGCAGATTTGCATTGCCCGCTTGCTTGCTTGGCCAAAAAGGGCGTATGCGTTTTCTCCTGAATATATTCAGGAGAAAACGCATACGCCCTTTTTGGCCAAGTGCATCATTGTCGAAGTTGTGCCCCTCTTCCTGTGCTTTACAGGCGATTCCAACGTACCTCTTGAAATCTGTTTCCTGCTATTCTGCCTCGCTTTCAAGTCCGCCTCGTTGCCTTCCCTCAACAGATTTTTGGACGATAGTTGGCCTTGATTACTCTGCCAGTTTGTGAATTGCTGTGCCCCTGAGCTCCATTTTTCAACTCGTTTTTTGTGAGCTGAACGCAAGTCCAAACTTTTGGTTCAGGACCTCTACTGGTTCCCGGTGGGTGGCTGAGACTTTGGTTCATTCTTCTTCCTGCCGGGAAATTAGAGTGACTTGTGCCCATCCAAATGCCTAACAGCTACTCTCTCATTGGTTCTCCCTCTTCCCTTTCATCCTCTGCCAAATTGGCAACCTGTGCGAACCAGGAGCTTAAAGGGGCTGTCTCTCCAAGTTGGGAGATTGATAGGAAAGCAGTTGGAAAGTCAAACCGGAGCACCAGGAGAGGGGCTCTTCGTTGAGTTTTAGAAACCTTTCGTATTCACAGTGTGTCCATTCTCTAGGTTTCCCGTACACGTTATAGCTGTAGTAATATTCCCTTCCACCTGGAGAGCTGGGACCCAAGGAATGGGTGCCATGCATTATTGCTTTAAAGGGTCTGCATTTGCTCACCCAATCTCACCAATCCTCTCAGTCCCAAGTGTCCAGCCTTATGCCACATCCAGCTGTCATTGTAGATAGGGTCATTCCAGGTTGCATCAGAGACCCTGAAGGAATTGTAAAGAATTTCCCTGTTTCTTTGTTCTGTTTTTGAAATTCCTTTTGAGAGTGGGTTTGAGCTGATTCTCGCTGCCATGTTTATGCCAGTCTAGACGCACTTGATTCCCTTACGGAGACATATCAATACGTAGGTTTTAAGATTCTTACTAGCCAGATCTATTCCTCTGCGGGAAATATGGGGTTTTGAGTCCCTTTCACTGAGGAAGGTGTAGGTCTTGTCTATTCCATAGTTGGTTTTTGGAACGGTACCTGTGCTTATATCAAAGTCTGGTTTGATGCATCACCCCACCTCTCCTTCCCCCTTAAGCAGGCATAAGAGTGTTTTCTAAATGTGAGACTCTGTTCTCTTGCCTAACTCTGTTCATGTGTAGCCATGTTTACAGGATCTTCCTAAGTGATATCTTATGATAAGTTTCTTTTCCTGTGTGACTTCTTTCACTTAGAATCATCGTACCTGAATCCACTCATTTTGCTGCTACTGGTCTTATGACCTTGATTTCGTGGCTGAGGGATATTCCATCGTACGTAAGTTCCACAATGTTTGGAACCATTTTTATATTTCCTGGGATATTTCAGGTGTACCCAGGTTGAGGTTCCTGTAAGCAGTGCAGCCCTCAATTTGGGGGTGGCTCTGTCTTATGGATTTTCAGTTTTCCCAAGGTATATTCCCTAGACTGGAAGTGCCCTTGGCTCTGTAGCTCTGTTGTTTACTTGTTTTAGGGGACACAATGCACTCCTCCAGTGAGGCAGTTGGCAACTTACATCCCGCCCATCAGCATAACAAGGCTCCCTGTTCTCCAGGGCCTGTCTTGCCTTTCTGGTTTTTACACATTTTGTGGATGTCCCTTTTGACCGGTGGGAAGTGATACTCCTTTGTAGTGCAGATTTGCATTGCCCGCTTGCTTGCTTGGCCAAAAAGGGCGTATGCGTTTTCTCCTGAATATATTCAGGAGAAAACGCATACGCCCTTTTTGGCCAAGTGCATCATTGTCGAAGTTGTGCCCCTCTTCCTGTGCTTTACAGGCGATTCCAACGTACCTCTTGAAATCTGTTTCCTGCTATTCTGCCTCGCTTTCAAGTCCGCCTCGTTGCCTTACCTCAACAGATTTTTGGACGATAGTTGGCCTTGATTACTCTGCCAGTTTGTGAATTGCTGTGCCCCTGAGCTCCATTTTTCAACTCGTTTTTTGTGAGCTGAACGCAAGTCCAAACTTTTGGTTCAGGACCTCTACTGGTTCCCGGTGGGTGGCTGAGACTTTGGTTCATTCTTCTTCCTGCCGGGAAATTAGAGTGACTTGTGCCCATCCAAATGCCTAACAGCTACTCTCTCATTGGTTCTCCCTCTTCCCTTTCATCCTCTGCCAAATTGGCAACCTGTGCGAACCAGGAGCTTAAAGGGGCTGTCTCTCCAAGTTGGGAGATTGATAGGAAAGCAGTTGGAAAGTCAAACCGGAGCACCAGGAGAGGGGCTCTTCGTTGAGTTTTAGAAACCTTTCGTATTCACAGTGTGTCCATTCTCTAGGTTTCCCGTACACGTTATAGCTGTAGTAATATTCCCTTCCACCTGGAGAGCTGGGACCCAAGGAATGGGTGCCATGCATTATTGCTTTAAAGGGTCTGCATTTGCTCACCCAATCTCACCAATCCTCTCAGTCCCAAGTGTCCAGCCTTATGCCACATCCAGCTGTCATTGTAGATAGGGTCATTCCAGGTTGCATCAGAGACCCTGAAGGAATTGTAAAGAATTTCCCTGTTTCTTTGTTCTGTTTTTGAAATTCCTTTTTAGAGAGGGTTTGAGCTGATTCTCGCTGCCATGTTTATGCCAGTTTAGACGCACTTGATTCCCTTACGGAGACATATCAATACGTAGGTTTTAAGATTCTTACTAGCCAGATCTATTCCTCTGCGGGAAATATGGGGTTTTGAGTCCCTTTCACTGAGGAAGGTGTAGGTCTTGTCTATTCCATAGTTGGTTTTTGGAACGGTACCTGTGCTTATATCAAACTCGGGTTTGATGCATCACCCCACCTCTCCTTCCCCCTTAAGCAGGCATAAGAGTGTTTTCTAAATGTGAGATTCTGTTCTCTTGCCTAACTCAGTTCATGTGTAGCCATGTTTACAGGATCTTCCTAAGTGATATCTTATGATAAGTTTCATTTCCCGTGTGACTTCTTTCACTTAGAATCATCGTACCTGAATCCACTCATTTTGCTGCTACTGGTCTTATGACATTGATTTCGTGGCTGAGGGATATTCCATCGTACGTAAGTTCCACAATGTTTGGAACCATTTTTATATTTCCTGGGATATTTCAGGTGTACCCAGGTTGAGGTTCTTGTAAGCAGTGCAGCCCTCAATTTGGGGGTGGCTCTGTCTTATGGATTTTCAGTTTTCCCAAGGTATATTCCCTAGACCGGAAGTGCCCTTGGCTCTGTAGCTCTGTTGTTTACTTGTATTAGGGAACACAATGCACTCCTCCAGTGAGGCAGTTGGCAACTTACATCCCGCCCATCAGCATAACAAGGCTCCCTGTTCTCCAGGGCCTGTCTTGCCTTTCTGGTTTTTACACATTTTGTGGATGTCCCTTTTGACCGGTGGGAAGTGATACTTCTTTGTAGTGCAGATTTGCATTGCCCGCTTGCTTGCTTGGCCAAAAAGGGCGTATGCGTTTTCTCCTGAATATATTCAGGAGAAAACGCATACGCCCTTTTTGGCCAAGTGCATCATTGTCGAAGTTGTGCCCCTCTTCCTGTGCTTTACAGGCGATTCCAACGTACCTCTTGAAATCTGTTTCCTGCTATTCTGCCTCGCTTTCAAGTCCGCCTCGTTGCCTTCCCTCAACAGATTTTTGGACGATAGTTGGCCTTGATTACTCTGCCAGTTTGTGAATTGCTGTGCCCCTGAGCTCCATTTTTCAACTCGTTTTTTGTGAGCTGAACGCAAGTCCAAACTTTTGGTTCAGGACCTCTACTGGTTCCCGGTGGGTGGCTGAGACTTTGGTTCATTCTTCTTCCTGCCGGGAAATTAGAGTGACTTGTGCCCATCCAAATGCCTAACAGCTACTCTCTCATTGGTTCTCCCTCTTCCCTTTCATCCTCTGCCAAATTGGCAACCTGTGCGAACCAGGAGCTTAAAGGGGCTGTCTCTCCAAGTTGGGAGATTGATAGGAAAGCAGTTGGAAAGTCAAACCGGAGCACCAGGAGAGGGGCTCTTCGTTGAGTTTTAGAAACCTTTCGTATTCACAGTGTGTCCATTCTCTAGGTTTCCCGTACACGTTATAGCTGTAGTAATATTCCCTTCCACCTGGAGAGCTGGGACCCATGGAATGGGTGCCATGCATTATTGCTTTAAAGGGTCTGCATTTGCTCACCCAATCTCACCAATCCTCTCAGTCCCAAGTGTCCAGCCTTATGCCACATCCAGCTGTCATTGTAGATAGGGTCATTCCAGGTTGCATCAGAGACCCTGAAGGAATTGTAAAGAATTTCCCTGTTTCTTTGTTCTGTTTTTGAAATTCCTTTTTAGAGTGGGTTTGAGCTGATTCTCGCGGCCATGTTTATGCCAGTCTAGACACACTTGATTCCCTTACGGAGACATATCAATACATAGGTTTTAAGATTCTTACTAGTCAGATCTATTCCTCTGCGGGAAATATGGAGTTTTGAGTCCCTTTCACTGAGGAAGGTGTAGGTCTTGTCTATTCCATAGTTGGTTTTTGGAACGGTACCTGTGCTTATATCAAACTCTGGTTTGATGCATCACCCCACCTCTCCTTCCCCCTTAAGCAGGCATAAGAGTGTTTTCTAAATGTGACACTCTGTTCTCTTGCCTAACTCAGTTCATGTGTAGCCATGTTTACAGGATCTTCCTAAGTGATATCTTATGATAAGTTTCTTTTCCTGTGTGACTTCTTTCACTTAGAATCATCGTACCTGAATCCACTCATTTTGCTGCTACTGGTCTTATGACGTTGATTTCGTGGCTGAGGGATATTCCATCGTACGTAAGTTCCACAATGTTTGGAACCATTTTTATATTTCCTGGGATATTTCAGGTGTACCCAGGTTGAGGTTCCTGTAAGCAGTGCAGCCCTCAATTTGGGGGTGGCTCTGTCTTATGGATTTTCAGTTTTCCCAAGGTATATTCCCTAGACTGGACGTGCCCTTGGCTCTGGAGCTCTGTTGTTTACTTGTTTTAGGGAACACAATGCACTCCTCCAGTGAGGCAGTTGGCAAGTTACATCCCGCCCATCAGCATAACAAGGCTCCCTGTTCTCCAGGGCCTGTCTTGCCTTTCTGGTTTTTACACATTTTGTGGATGTCCCTTTTGACCGGTGGGAAGTGATACTTCTTTGTAGTGCAGATTTGCATTGCCCGCTTGCTTGCTTGGCCAAAAAGGGTGTATGCGTTTTCTCCTGAATATATTCAGGAGAAAACGCATACGCCCTTTTTGGCCAAGTGCATCATTGTCGAAGTTGTGCCCCTCTTCCTGTGCTTTACAGGCGATTCCAACGTACCTCTTGAAATCTGTTTCCTGCTATTCTGCCTCGCTTTCAAGTGCGCCTCGTTGCCTTCCCTCAACAGATTTTTGGACGATAGTTGGCCTTGATTACTCTGCCAGTTTGTGAATTGCTGTGTCCCTGAGCTCCATTTTTCAACTCGTTCTTTGTGAGCTGAACGCAAGTCCAAACTTTTGGTTCAGGACCTCTACTGGTTCCCGGTGTGTGGATGAGACTTTGGTTAATTCTTCTTCCTGCCGGGAAATTAGAGTGACATGTGCCCATCCAAATGCCTAACAGCTACTCTCTCACTGGTTCTCCATCTTCCCTTTCATCCTCTGCCAAATTGGCAACCTGTGCGAACCAGGAGCTTAAAGGGGCTGTCTCTCCAAGTTGGGAGATTGATAGGAAAGCAGTTGGAAAGTCAAACCGGAGCACCAGGAGAGGGGCTCTTCGTTGAGTTTTAGAAACCTTTCGTATTCACAGTGTGTCCATTGTCTAGGTTTCCCGTACACGTTATAGCTGTAATAATATTCCCTTCCACCTGGAGAGCTGGGACCCATGGAATGGGTGCCATGCATTATTGCTTTAAAGGGTCTGCATTTGCTCACCCAATCTCACCAATCCTCTCAGTCCCAAGTGTCCAGCCTTATGCCACATCCAGCTGTCATTGTAGATAGGGTCATTCCAGGTTGCATCAGAGACCCTGAAGGAATTGTAAAGAAATTCCCTGTTTCTTTGTTCTGTTTTTGAAATTCCTTTTTAGAGTGGGTTTGAGCTGATTCTCGCGGCCATGTTTATGCCAGTCTAGACACACTTGATTCCCTTACGGAGACATATCAATACATAGGTTTTAAGATTCTTACTAGTCAGATCTATTCCTCTGCGGGAAATATGGAGTTTTGAGTCCCTTTCACTGAGGAAGGTGTAGGTCTTGTCTATTCCATAGTTGGTTTTTGGAACGGTACCTGTGCTTATATCAAACTCTGGTTTGATGCATCACCCCACCTCTCCTTCCCCCTTAAGCAGGCATAAGTGTGTTTTCTAAATGTGAGACTCTGTTCTCTTGCCTAACTCAGTTCATGTGTAGCCATGTTTACAGGATCTTCCTAAGTGATATCTTATGATAAGTTTCTTTTCCTGTGTGACTTCTTTCACTTAGAATCATCATACCTGAATCCACTCATTTTGCTGCTACTGGTCTTATGACATTGATTTCGTGGCTGAGGGATATTCCATCGTACGTAAGTTCCACAATGTTTGGAACCATTTTTATATTTCCTGGGATATTTCAGGTGTACCCAGGTTGAGGTTCCTGTAAGCAGTGCAGCCCTCAATTTGGGGGTGGCTCTGTCTTATGGATTTTCAGTTTTCCCAAGGTATATTCCCTAGACTGGACGTGCCCTTGGCTCTGGAGCTCTGTTGTTTACTTGTTTTAGGGAACACAATGCACTCCTCCAGTGAGGCAGTTGGCAACTTACATCCCGCCCATCAGCATAACAAGGCTCCCTGTTCTCCAGGGCCTGTCTTGCCTTTCTGGTTTTTACACATTTTGTGGATGTCCCTTTTGACCGGTGGGAAGTGATACTTCTTTGTAGTGCAGATTTGCATTGCCCGCTTGCTTGCTTGGCCAAAAAGGGCGTATGCGTTTTCTCCTGAATATATTCAGGAGAAAACGCATACGCCCTTTTTGGCCAAGTGCATCATTGTCGAAGTTGTGCCCCTCTTCCTGTGCTTTACAGGCGATTCCAACGTACCTCTTGAAATCTGTTTCCTGCTATTCTGCCTCGCTTTCAAGTGCGCCTCGTTGCCTTCCCTCAACAGATTTTTGGACGATAGTTGGCCTTGATTACTCTGCCAGTTTGTGAATTGCTGTGCCCCTGAGCTCCATTTTTCAACTCGTTTTTTTGTGAGCTGAACGCAAGTCCAAACTTTTGGTTCAGGACCTATACTGGTTCCCGGTGGGTGGCTAAGACTTTGGTTAATTCTTCTTCCTGCCGGGAAATTAGAGTGACATGTGCCCATCCAAATGCCTAACAGCTACTCTCTCATTGGTTCTCCCTCTTCCCTTTCATCCTCTGCCAAATTGGCAACCTGTGCGAACCAGGAGCTTAAAGGGGCTGTCTCTCCAAGTTGGGAGATTGATAGGAAAGCAGTTGGAAAGTCAAACCGGAGCACCAGGAGAGGGACTCTTCGTTGAGTTTTAGAAACCTTTCGTATTCACAGTGTGTCCATTCTCTAGGTTTCCCGTACATGTTATAGCTGTAGTAATATTCCCTTCAACCTGGAGAGCTGGGACCCATGGAATGGGTGCCATGCATTGTTGCTTTAAAGGGTCTGCATTTGCTCACCCAATCTCACCAATCCTCTCAGTCCCAAGTGTCCAGCCTCATGCCACATCCAGCTGTCATTGTAGATAGGGTCATTCCAGGTTGCATCCGAGACCCTGAAGGAATTGTAAAGAATTTCCCTGTTTCTTTGTTTTGTTTTTGAAATTCCTTTTTGGAGTGGGTTTGAGCTGATTCTCGCTGCCATGTTTATGCCAGTCTAGACACACTTGATTCCCTTACGGAGACATATCAATACATAGGTTTTAAGATTCTTACTAGTCAGATCTATTCCTCTGCGGGAAATATGGGGTTTTGAGTCCCTTTCACTGAGGAAGGTGTAGGTCTTGTGTATTCCATAGTTGGTTTTTGGAACGGTACCTGTGCTTATATCAAACTCTGGTTTGATGCATCACCCCACCTCTCCTTCCCCCTTAAGCAGGCATAAGAGTGTTTTCTAAATGTGAGACTCTGTTCTCTTGCCTAACTCAGTTCATGTGTAGCCATGTTTACAGGATCTTCCTAAGTGATATCTTATGATAAGTTTCTTTTTCTGTGTGACTTCTTTCACTTAGAATCATCGTACCTGAATCCACTGATTTTGCTGCTACATGTCTTATGACATTGATTTCATGGCTGAGGGATATTCCATCGTACGTAAGTTCCACAATGTTTGGAACCATTTTTGTATTTCCTGTGATATTTCAGGTGTACCCAGGTTGAGGTTCTTGTAAGCAGTGCAGCCCTCAATTTGGGGGTGGCTCTGTCTTATGGATTTTCAGTTTTCCCATGGTATATTCCCTAGACCGGAAGTGCCCTTGGCTCTCTAGCTCTGTTGTTTACTTGTTTTAGGGAACACAATGCACTCCTCCAGTGAGGCAGTTGGCAACTTACATCCCGCCCATCAGCATAACAAGGCTCCCTGTTCTCCAGGGCCTGTCTTGCCTTTCTGGTTTTTACACATTTTGTGGATGTCCCTTTTGACCGGTGGGAAGTGATACTTCTTTGTAGTGCAGATTTGCATTGCCCGCTTGCTTGCTTGGCCAAAAAGGGCGTATGCGTTTTCTCCTGAATATATTCAGGAGAAAACGCATACGCCCTTTTTGGCCAAGTGCATCATTGTCGAAGTTGTGCCCCTCTTCCTGTGCTTTACAGGCGATTCCAACGTACCTCTTGAAATCTGTTTCCTGCTATTCTGCCTCGCTTTCAAGTGCGCCTCGTTGCCTTCCCTCAACAGATTTTTGGACGATAGTTGGCCTTGATTACTCTGCCAGTTTGTGAATTGCTGTGCCCCTGACCTCCATTATTCAACTCGTTTTTTTGTGAGCTGAACGCAAGTCCAAACTTTTGGTTCAGGACCTCTACTGGTTCCCGGTGTGTGGCTGAGACTTTGGTTCATTCTTCTTCCTGCCGGGAAATTAGAGTGACATGTGCCCATCCAAATGCCTAACAGCTACTCTCTCATTGGTTCTCCCTCTTCCCTTTGATCCTCTGCCAAATTGGCAACCTGTGCGAACCAGGAGCTTAAAGGGGCTGTCTCTCCAAGTTGGGAGATTGATAGGAAAGCAGTTGGAAAGTCAAACCGGAGCACCAGGAGCGGGACTCTTCGTTGAGATTTAGAAACCTTTCGTATTCACAGTGTGTCCATTCTCTAGGTTTCCCGTACATATTATAGCTGTAGTAATATGCCCTTCAACCTGGAGAGCTGGGACACATGGAATGGGTGCCATGCATTATTGCTTTGAAGGGTCTGCATTTGCTCACCCAATCTCACCAATCTTCTCAGTCCCAAGTGTCCAGCCTCATGCCACATCCAGCTGTCATTGTAGATAGGGTCATTCCAGGTTGCATCCGAGACCCTGAAGGAATTGTAAAGAATTTCCCTGTTTCTTTGTTCTGTTTTTGAAATTCCTTTTTAGAGTGGGTTTGAGCTGGTTCTCGCTGCCATGTTTATGCCAGTCTAGACACACTTGATTCCCTTACGGAGACATATCAATACATAGGTTTTAAGATTCTTACTAGTCAGATCTATTCCTCTGCGGGAAATATGGGGTTTTGAGTCCCTTTCACTGAGGAAGGTGGAGGTCTTGTGTATTCCATAGTTGGTTTTTGGAACGGTACCTGTGCTTATATCAAACTCTGGTTGGATGCATCACCCCACCTCTCCTACCCCCTTAAGCAGGCATAAGAGTGTTTTCTAAATGTGAGACTCTGTTCTCTTGCCTAACTCAGTTCATGTGTAGCCATGTTTACAGGATCTTCCTAAGTGATATCTTATGATAAGTTTCTTTTTCTGTGTGACTTCTTTCACTTAGAATCATCGTACCTGAATCCACTCATTTTGCTGCTACTGGTCTTATGACATTGATTTCATGGCTGAGGGATATTCCATCGTACGTAAGTTCCACAATGTTTGGAACCATTTTTATATTTCCTGGGATATTTCAGGTGTACCCAGGTTGAGGTTCTTGTAAGCAGTGCAGCCCTCAATTTGGGGGTGGCTCTGTCTTATGGATTTTCAGTTTTCCCAAGGTATATTCCCTAGACCGGAAGTGCCCTTGGCTCTGTAGCTCTGTTGTTTACTTGTTTTAGGGAACACAATGCACTCCTCCAGTGAGGCAGTTGGCAACTTAGATCCCGCCCATCAGCATAACAAGGCTCCCTGTTCTCCAGGGCCTGTCTTGCCTTTCTGGTTTTTACACATTTTGTGGATATCCCTTTTGAACGGTGGGAAGTGATACTTCTTTGTAGTGCAGATTTGCATTGCCCGCTTGCTTGCTTGGCCAAAAAGGGCGTATGCGGTTTCTCCTGAATATATTCAGGAGAAAACGCATACGCCCTTTTTGGCCAAGTGCATCATTGTCGAAGTTGTGCCCCTCTTCCTGTGCTTTACAGGCGATTCCAACGTACCTCTTGAAATCTGTTTCCTGCTATTCTGCCTCGATTTCAAGTCCGCCTCGTTGCCTTCCCTCAAAAGATTTTTGGACGATAGTTGGCCTTGATTACTCTGCCAGTTTGTGAATTGCTGTGCCTCTGAGCTCCATTTTTCAACTCGTTGTTTTGTGAGCTGAACGCAAGTCCAAACTTTTGGTTCAGGACCTATACTGGTTCCCGGTGGGTCGCTGAGACTTTGGTTCATTCTTCTTCCTGCCAGGAAATTAGAGTGACATGTGCCCATCCAAATGCCTAACAGCTACTCTCTCATTGGTTCTCCCTCTCCCCTTTCATCCTCTGCCAAATTGGCAACCTGTGCGAACCAGGAGCTAAAAGGGGCTGTCTCTCCAAGTTGGGAGATTGATAGGAAAGCAGTTGGAAAGTCAAACCGGAGCACCAGGAGAGGGATTCTTCGTTGAGTTTTAGAACCCTTTCATATTCACAGTGTGTCCATTCTCTAGGTTTCCCGTACATGTTATAGCTGTAGTAATATTCCCTTCAACCTGGAGAGCTGGGACCCATGGAATGGGTGCCATGCATTATTGCTTTAAAGGGTCTGCATTTGCTCACCCAATCTCACCAATCCTCTCAGTCCCAAGTGTCCAGCCTCATGCCACATCCATCTGTCATTGTAGATAGGGTCATTCCAGGTTGCATCCGAGACCCTGAAGGAATTGTAAAGAATTTCCCTGTTTCTTTGTTCTGTTTTTGAAATTCCTTTTTAGAGTGGGTTTGAGCTGATTCTCGCTGCCATGTTTATGCCAGTCTAGACACACTTGATTCCCTTACGGAGACATATCAATACATAGGTTTTAAGATTCTTACTAGTCAGATCTATTCCTCTGTGGGAAATATGGGGTTTTGAGTCCCTTTCACTGAGGAAGGTGTAGGTCTTGTCTATTCCATAGTTGGTTTTTGGAACGGTACCTGTGCTTATATCAAACTCTGGTTTGATGCATCACCCCACCTCTCCTTCCCCCTTAAGCAGGCATAAGAGTGTTTTCTAAATGTGAGACTCTGTTCTCTTGCCTAACTCAGTTCATGTGTAGCCATGTTTACAGGATCTTCCTAAGTGATATCTTATGATAAGTTTCTTTTTCTGTGTGACTTCTTTCACTTAGAATCATCGTACCTGAATCCACTCATTTTGCTGCTACTGGTCTTATGACATTGATTTCATGGCTGAGGGATATTCCATCGTACGTAAGTTCCACAATGTTTGGAACCATTTTTATATTTCCTGGGATATTTCAGGTGTACCCAGGTTGAGGTTCTTGTAAGCAGTGCAGCCCTCAATTTGGGGGTGGTTCTCTCTTATGGATTTTCAATTTTCCCAAGGTATATTCCCTAGACCGGAAGTGCCCTTGGCTCTGTTGCTCTGTTGATTACTTGTTTTAGGGAACACAATGCACTCCTCCAGTGAGGCAGTTGGCAACTTACATCCCGCCCATCAGCATAACAAGGCTCCCTGTTCTCCAGGGCCTGTCTTGCCTTGCTGGTTTTTACACATTTTGTGGATGTCCCTTTTGACCGGTGGGAAGTGATACTTCTTTGTAGTGCAGATTTGCATTGCCCGCTTGCTTGCTTGGCCAAAAAGGGCGTATGCGTTTTTTCCTGAATATATTCAGGAGAAAACGCATACGCCCTTTTTGGCCAAGTGCATCATTGTCGAAGTTGTGCCCCTCTTCCTGTGCTTTACAGGCGAGTCCAACGTACCTGTTGAAATCTGTTTCCAGCTATTCTGCCTCGCTTTCAAGTGCGCCTCGTTGCCTTCCCTCAACAGATTTTTGGACGATAGTTGGCCTTGATTACTCTGCCAGTTTGTGAATTGCTGTGCCCCTGAGCTCCATTTTTCAACTCGTTTTTTTGTGAGCTGAACGCAAGTCCAAACTTTTGGTTCAGGACCTATACTGGTTCCCGGTGGGTGGCTGAGACTTTGGTTAATTCTTCTTCCTGCCGGGAAATTAGAGTGACATGTGCCCATCCAAATGCCTAACAGCTACTCTCTCATTGGTTCTCCCTCTTCCCTTTGATCCTCTGCCAAATTGGCAACCTGTGCGAACCAGGAGCTTAAAGGGGCTGTCTCTCCAAGTTGGGAGATTGATAGGAAAGCAGTTGGAAAGTCAAACCAGAGCACCAGGAGAGGGACTCTTCGTTGAGTTTTAGAAACCTTTCGTATTCACAGTGTGTCCATTCTCTAGGTTTCCCGTACATGTTATAGCTGTAGTAATATGCCCTTCAACCTGGAGAGCTGTGACACATGGAATGGGTGCCATGCATTATTGCTTTAAAGGGTCTGCATTTGCTCACCCAATCTCACCAATCTTCTCAGTCCCAAGTGTCCAGCCTCATGCCACATCCAGCTGTCATTGTAGATAGGGTCATTCCAGGTTGCATCAGAGACCGTGAAGGAATTGTAAAGAATTTCCCTGTTTCTTTGTTCTGTTTTCGAAATTCCTTTTTAGAGTTGGTTTGAGCTGATTCTCGCTGCCATGTTTATACCAGTCTAGACACACTTGATTCCCTTACGGAGATATATCAATACATAGGTTTTAAGATTCTTACTAGTCAGATCTATTCCTCTGCGGGAAATATGGGGTTTTGAGTCCCTTTCACTGAGGAAGGTGTAGGTCTTGTCTATTCCATAGTTGGTTTTTGGAACGGTACCTGTGCTTATATCAAACTCTGGTTTGATGCATCTCCCCACCTCTCCTTCCCCCTTAAGCAGGCATAAGAGTGTTTTCTAAATGTGAGACTCTGTTCTCTTGCCTAATTCAGTTCATGTGTAGCCATGTTTACAGGATCTTCCTAAGTGATATCTTATGATAAGTTTCTTTTTCTGTGTGACTTCTTTCACTTAGAATCATCGTACCTGAATCCACTGATTTTGCTGCTACATGTCTTATGACATTGATTTCATGGCTGAGGGATATTCCATCGTACGTAAGTTCCACAATGTTTGGAACCATTTTTGTATTTCCTGTGATATTTCAGGTGTACCCAGGTTGAGGTTCTTGTAAGCAGTGCAGCCCTCAATTTGGGGGTGGCTCTGTCTTATGGATTTTCAGTTTTCCCATGGTATATTCCCTAGACCGGAAGTGCCCTTGGCTCTCTAGCTCTGTTGTTTACTTGTTTTAGGGAACACAATGCACTCCTCCAGTGAGGCAGTTGGCAACTTACATCCCGCCCATCAGCATAACAAGGCTCCCTGTTCTCCAGGGCCTGTCTTGCCTTTCTGGTTTTTACACATTTTGTGGATGTCCCTTTTGACCGGTGGGAAGTGATACTTCTTTGTAGTGCAGATTTGCATTGCCCACTTGCTTGCTTGGCCAAAAAGGGCGTATGCGTTTTCTCCTGAATATATTCAGGAGAAAACGCATACGCCCTTTTTGGCCAAGTGCATCATTGTCGAAGTTGTGCCCCTCTTCCTGTGCTTTACAGGCGATTCCAACGTACCTCTTGAAATCTGTTTCCTGCTATTCTGCCTCGCTTTCAAGTGCGCCTCGTTGCCTTCCCTCAACAGATTTTTGGACGATAGTTGGCCTTGATTACTCTGCCAGTTTGTGAATTGCTGTGCCCCTGACCTCCATTATTCAACTCGTTTTTTTGTGAGCTGAACTCAAGTCCAAACTTTTGGTTCAGGACCTATACTGGTTCCAGGTGGGTGGCTGAGACTTTGGTTAATTCTTCTTCCTGCCGGGAAATTAGAGTGACATGTGCCCATCCAAATGCCTAACAGCTACTCTCTCATTGGTTCTCCCTCTTCCCTTTGATCCTCTGCCAAATTGGCAACCTGTGCGAACCAGGAGCTTAAAGGAGCTGTCTCTCCAAGTTGGGAGATTGATAGGAAAGCAGTTGGAAAGTCAAACCGGAGCACCAGGAGCGGGACTCTTCGTTGAGATTTAGAAACCTTTCGTATTCACAGTGTGTCCATTCTCTAGGTTTCCCGTACATGTTATAGCTGTAGTAATATGCCCTTCAACCTGGAGAGCTGGGACACATGGAATGGGTGCCATGCATTATTGCTTTGAAGGGTCTGCATTTGCTCACCCAATCTCACCAATCTTCTCAGTCCCAAGTGTCCAGCCTCATGCCACATCCAGCTGTCATTGTAGATAGGGTCATTCCAGGTTGCATCCGAGACCCTGAAGGAATTGTAAAGAATTTCCCTGTTTCTTTGTTCTGTTTTAGAAATTCCTTTTTAGAGTTGGTTTGAGCTGATTCTCGCTGCCATGTTTATGCCAGTCTAGACACACTTGATTCCCTTACGGAGACATATCAATACATAGGTTTTAAGATTCTTACTAGTCAGATCTATTCCTCTGTGGGAAATATGGGGTTTTGAGTCCCTTTCACTGAGGAAGGTGTAGGTCTTGTCTATTCCATAGTTGGTTTTTGGAACGGTACCTGTGCTTATATCAAACTCGGGTTTGATGCATCACCCCACCTCTCCTTCCCCCTTAAGCAGGCATAAGAGTGTTTTCTAAATGTGAGACTCTGTTCTCTTGACTAACTCAGTTCATGTGTAGCCATGTTTACAGGATCTTCCTAAGTGATATCTTATGATAAGTTTCTTTTCCTGTGTGACTTCTTTCACTTAGAATCATCGTACCTGAATCCACTCATTTTGCTGCTACTGGTCTTATGACATTGATTTCATGGCTGAGGGATATTCCATCGTACGTAAGTTCCACAATGTTTGGAACCATTTTTATATTTCCTGGGATATTTCAGGTGTACCCAGGTTGAGGTTCTTGTGAGCAGTGCAGCCCTCAATTTGGGGGTGGCTCTGTCTTATGGATTTTCAGTTTTCCCAAGGTATATTCCCTAGACTGGAAGTGCCCTTGGCTCTGTAGCTCTGTTGTTTACTTGTTTTAGGGAACACAATGCACTCCTCCAGTGAGGCAGTTGGCAACTTACATCCCGCCCATCAGCATAACAAGGCTCCCTGTTCTCCAGGGCCTGTCTTGCCTTTCTGGTTTTTACACATTTTGGGGATGTCCCTTTTGACCGGTGGGAAGTGATACTTCTTTGTAGTGCAGATTTGCATTGCCCGCTTGCTTGCTTGGCCAAAAAGGGCGTATGCGTTTTCTCCTGAATATATTCAGGAGAAAACGCATACGCCCTTTTTGGCCAAGTGCATCATTGTCGAAGTTGTGCCCCTCTTCCTGTGCTTTACAGGCGATTCCAACGTACCTCTTGAAATCTGTTTCCTGCTATTCTGCCTCGCTTTCAAGTGCGCCTCGTTGCCTTCCCTCAACAGATTTTTGGACGATAGTTGGCCTTGATTACTCTGCCACTTTGTGAATTGCTGTGCCCCTGAGCTCCATTTTTCAACTCGTTTTTTTGTGAGCTGAACGCAAGTCCAAACTTTTGGTTCAGGACCTATACTGGTTCCCGGTGGGTGGCTGAGACTTTGGTTAATTCTTCTTCCTGCCGGGAAATTAGAGTGACATGTGCCCATCCAAATGCCTAACAGCTACTCTCTCATTGGTTCTCCCTCTTCCCTTTCATCCTCTGCCAAATTGGCAACCTGTGCGAACCAGGAGCTTAAAGGGGCTGTCTCTCCAAGTTGGGAGATTGATAGGAAAGCAGTTGGAAAGTCAAACCAGAGCACCAGGAGAGGGACTCTTCGTTGAGTTTTAGAAACCTTTCGTATTCACAGTGTGTCCATTCTCTAGGTTTCCCGTACATGTTATAGCTGTAGTAATATGCCCTTCAACCTGGAGAGCTGTGACACATGGAATGGGTGCCATGCATTATTGCTTTAAAGGGTCTGCATTTGCTCACCCAATCTCACCAATCTTCTCAGTCCCAAGTGTCCAGCCTCATGCCACATCCAGCTGTCATTGTAGATAGGGTCATTCCAGGTTGCATCAGAGACCGTGAAGGAATTGTAAAGAATTTCCCTGTTTCTTTGTTCTGTTTTCGAAATTCCTTTTTAGAGTTGGTTTGAGCTGATTCTCGCTGCCATGTTTATACCAGTCTAGACACACTTGATTCCCTTACGGAGATATATCAATACATAGGTTTTAAGATTCTTACTAGTCAGATCTATTCCTCTGCGGGAAATATGGGGTTTTGAGTCCCTTTCACTGAGGAAGGTGTAGGTCTTGTCTATTCCATAGTTGGTTTTTGGAACGGTACCTGTGCTTATATCAAACTCTGGTTTGATGCATCTCCCCACCTCTCCTTCCCCCTTAAGCAGGCATAAGAGTGTTTTCTAAATGTGAGACTCTGTTCTCTTGCCTAATTCAGTTCATGTGTAGCCATGTTTACAGGATCTTCCTAAGTGATATCTTATGATAAGTTTCTTTTTCTGTGTGACTTCTTTCACTTAGAATCATCGTACCTGAATCCACTGATTTTGCTGCTACATGTCTTATGACATTGATTTCATGGCTGAGGGATATTCCATCGTACGTAAGTTCCACAATGTTTGGAACCATTTTTGTATTTCCTGTGATATTTCAGGTGTACCCAGGTTGAGGTTCTTGTAAGCAGTGCAGCCCTCAATTTGGGGGTGGCTCTGTCTTATGGATTTTCAGTTTTCCCATGGTATATTCCCTAGACCGGAAGTGCCCTTGGCTCTCTAGCTCTGTTGTTTACTTGTTTTAGGGAACACAATGCACTCCTCCAGTGAGGCAGTTGGCAACTTACATCCCGCCCATCAGCATAACAAGGCTCCCTGTTCTCCAGGGCCTGTCTTGCCTTTCTGGTTTTTACACATTTTGTGGATGTCCCTTTTGACCGGTGGGAAGTGATACTTCTTTGTAGTGCAGATTTGCATTGCCCACTTGCTTGCTTGGCCAAAAAGGGCGTATGCGTTTTCTCCTGAATATATTCAGGAGAAAACGCATACGCCCTTTTTGGCCAAGTGCATCATTGTCGAAGTTGTGCCCCTCTTCCTGTGCTTTACAGGCGATTCCAACGTACCTCTTGAAATCTGTTTCCTGCTATTCTGCCTCGCTTTCAAGTGCGCCTCGTTGCCTTCCCTCAACAGATTTTTGGACGATAGTTGGCCTTGATTACTCTGCCAGTTTGTGAATTGCTGTGCCCCTGACCTCCATTATTCAACTCGTTTTTTTGTGAGCTGAACTCAAGTCCAAACTTTTGGTTCAGGACCTATACTGGTTCCAGGTGGGTGGCTGAGACTTTGGTTAATTCTTCTTCCTGCCGGGAAATTAGAGTGACATGTGCCCATCCAAATGCCTAACAGCTACTCTCTCATTGGTTCTCCCTCTTCCCTTTGATCCTCTGCCAAATTGGCAACCTGTGCGAACCAGGAGCTTAAAGGAGCTGTCTCTCCAAGTTGGGAGATTGATAGGAAAGCAGTTGGAAAGTCAAACCGGAGCACCAGGAGCGGGACTCTTCGTTGAGATTTAGAAACCTTTCGTATTCACAGTGTGTCCATTCTCTAGGTTTCCCGTACATGTTATAGCTGTAGTAATATGCCCTTCAACCTGGAGAGCTGGGACACATGGAATGGGTGCCATGCATTATTGCTTTGAAGGGTCTGCATTTGCTCACCCAATCTCACCAATCTTCTCAGTCCCAAGTGTCCAGCCTCATGCCACATCCAGCTGTCATTGTAGATAGGGTCATTCCAGGTTGCATCCGAGACCCTGAAGGAATTGTAAAGAATTTCCCTGTTTCTTTGTTCTGTTTTAGAAATTCCTTTTTAGAGTTGGTTTGAGCTGATTCTCGCTGCCATGTTTATGCCAGTCTAGACACACTTGATTCCCTTACGGAGACATATCAATACATAGGTTTTAAGATTCTTACTAGTCAGATCTATTCCTCTGTGGGAAATATGGGGTTTTGAGTCCCTTTCACTGAGGAAGGTGTAGGTCTTGTCTATTCCATAGTTGGTTTTTGGAACGGTACCTGTGCTTATATCAAACTCGGGTTTGATGCATCACCCCACCTCTCCTTCCCCCTTAAGCAGGCATAAGAGTGTTTTCTAAATGTGAGACTCTGTTCTCTTGACTAACTCAGTTCATGTGTAGCCATGTTTACAGGATCTTCCTAAGTGATATCTTATGATAAGTTTCTTTTCCTGTGTGACTTCTTTCACTTAGAATCATCGTACCTGAATCCACTCATTTTGCTGCTACTGGTCTTATGACATTGATTTCATGGCTGAGGGATATTCCATCGTACGTAAGTTCCACAATGTTTGGAACCATTTTTATATTTCCTGGGATATTTCAGGTGTACCCAGGTTGAGGTTCTTGTGAGCAGTGCAGCCCTCAATTTGGGGGTGGCTCTGTCTTATGGATTTTCAGTTTTCCCAAGGTATATTCCCTAGACTGGAAGTGCCCTTGGCTCTGTAGCTCTGTTGTTTACTTGTTTTAGGGAACACAATGCACTCCTCCAGTGAGGCAGTTGGCAACTTACATCCCGCCCATCAGCATAACAAGGCTCCCTGTTCTCCAGGGCCTGTCTTGCCTTTCTGGTTTTTACACATTTTGGGGATGTCCCTTTTGACCGGTGGGAAGTGATACTTCTTTGTAGTGCAGATTTGCATTGCCCGCTTGCTTGCTTGGCCAAAAAGGGCGTATGCGTTTTCTCCTGAATATATTCAGGAGAAAACGCATACGCCCTTTTTGGCCAAGTGCATCATTGTCGAAGTTGTGCCCCTCTTACTGTGCTTTACAGGCGATTCCAACGTACCTCTTGAAATCTGTTTCCTGCTATTCTGCCTCGCTTTCAAGTGCGCCTCGTTGCCTTCCCTCAACAGATTTTTGGACGATAGTTGGCCTTGATTACTCTGCCACTTTGTGAATTGCTGTGCCCCTGAGCTCCATTTTTCAACTCGTTTTTTTGTGAGCTGAACGCAAGTCCAAACTTTTGGTTCAGGACCTATACTGGTTCCCGGTGGGTGGCTGAGACTTTGGTTCATTCTTCTTCCTGCCGGGAAATTAGAGTGACATGTGCCCATCCAAATGCCTAACAGCTACTCTCTCATTGGTTCTCCCTCTTCCCTTTCATCCTCTGCCAAATTGGCAACCTGTGCGAACCAGGAGCTTAAAGGGGCTGTCTCTCCAAGTTGGGAGATTGATAGGAAAGCAGTTGGAAAGTCAAACCGGAGCACCAGGAGAGGGGCTCTTCGTTGAGTTTTAGAAAACTTTCGTATTCACAGTGGGTCCATTCTCTAGGTTTCCGTACACGTTATAGCTGTAGTAATATTCCCTTCAACATGGAGAGCTGGGACCCATGGAATGGGTGCCATGCATTATTGCTTTAAAGGGTCTGCATTTGCTCACCCAATCTCACCAATCCTCTCAGTCCCAAGTGTCCAGCCTTATGCCACATCCAGCTGTCATTGTAGATAGGGTCATTCCAGGTTGCATCCGAGACCCTGAAGGAATTGTAAAGAATTTCCCTGTTTCTTTGTTCTGTTTTTGAAATTCCTTTTTAGAGTGGGTTTGAGCTGATTCTCGCTGCCATGTTTATGCCAGTCTAGACACACTTGATTCCCTTACGCAGACATATCAACACATAGGTTTTAAGATTCTTACTAGTCAGATCGATTCCTCTGCGGGAAATATGGGGTTTTGAGTCCCTTTGACTGAGGAAGGTGTAGGTCTTGTCTATTCCATAGTTGGTTTTTGGAACGGTACCTTTGCTTATATCAAACTCTGGTTTGATGCATCACCCCACCTCTCCTTCCCCCTTAAGCAGGCATAAGAGTGTTTTCTAAATGTGAGACTCTGTTCTCTTGCCTAACTCAGTTCATGTGTAGCCATGTTTACAGGATCTTCCTAAGTGATATCTTATGATAAGTTTCTTTTCCTGTGTGACTTCTTTCACTTAGAATCATCGTACCTGAATCCACTCATTTTGCTGCTACTGGTCTTATGACATTGATTTCATGGCTGAGGGATATTCCATCGTACGTAAGTTCCACAATGTTTGGAACCATTTTTATATTTCCTGGGATATTTCAGGTGTACCCAGGTTGAGGTTCTTGTAAGCAGTGCAGCCCTCAATTTGGGGGTGGCTCTGTCTTATGGATTTTCAGTTTTCCCAAGGTATATTCCCTAGACAGGAAGTGCCCTTGGTTCTGTAGCTCTGTTGTTTACTTGTTTTAGGGAACACAATGCACTCCTCCAGTGAGGCAGTTGGCAACTTACATCCCGCCCATCAGCATAACAAGGCTCCCTGTTCTCCAGGGCCTGTCTTGCCTTTCTGGTTTTTACACATTTTGTGGATGTCCCTTTTGACCGGTGGGAAGTGATACTTCTTTGTAGTGCAGATTTGCATTGCCCGCTTGCTTGCTTGGCCAAAAAGGGCGTATGCGTTTTCTCCTGAATATATTCAGGAGAAAACGCATACGCCCTTTTTGGCCAAGTGCATCATTGTCGAAGTTGTGCCCCTCTTCCTGTGCTTTACAGGCGATTCCAACGTACCTCTTGAAATCTGTTTCCTGCAATTCTGCCTCGCTTTCAAGTCCGCCTCGTTGCCTTCCCTCAACAGACTTTTGGACGATAGTTGGCCTTGATTACTCTGCCAGTTTGTGAATTGCTGTGCCCCTGAGCTCCATTATTCAACTCGTGTTTTGTGAGCTGAACGCAAGTCCAAACTTTTGGTTCAGGACCTATACTGGTTCCCGGTGGGTGGCTGAGACTTTGGTTCATTCTTCTTCCTGCCGGGAAATTAGAGTGACATGTGCCCATCCAAATGCCTAACAGCTACTCTCTCATTGGTTCTCCCTCTTCCCTTTCATCCTCTGCCAAATTGGCAACCTGTGCGAACCAGGAGCTTAAAGGGGCTGTCTCTCCAAGTTGGGAGATTGATAGAAAAGCAGTTGGAAAGTCAAACCGGAGCACCAGGAGAGGGGCTCTTCGTTGAGTTTTAGAAACATTTCGTATTCACAGTGTGTCCATTCTCTAGGTTTCCCGTACACGTTATAGCTGTAGTAATATTCCCTTCAACCTGGAGAGCTGGGACCCATGGAATGGGTGCCATGCATTATTGCTTTAAAAGGTCTGCATTTGCTCACCCAATCTCACCAATCCTCTCAGTCCCAAGTGTCCAGCCTTATGCCACATCCAGCTGTCATTGTAGATAGGGTCATTCCAGGTTGCATCAGCGACCCTGAAGGAATTGTAAAGAATTTCCCTGTTTCTTTGTTCTGTTTTTGAAATTCCTTTTTAGAGTGGGTTTGAGCTGATTCTCGCTGCCATGTTTATGCCAGTCTAGACACACTTGATTCCCTTACGCAGACATATCAACACATAGGTTTTAAGATTCTTACTAGTCAGATCGATTCCTCTGCGGGAAATATGGGGTTTTGAGTCCCTTTGACTGAGGAAGGTGTAGGTCTTGTCTATTCCATAGTTGGTTTTTGGAACGGTACCTGTGCTTATATCAAACTCTGGTTTGATGCATCACCCCACCTCTCCTTCCCCCTTAAGCAGGCATAAGAGTGTTTTCTAAATGTGAGACTCTGTTCTCTTGACTAACTCAGTTCATGTGTAGCCATGTTTACAGGATCTTCCTAAGTGATATCTTATGATAAGTTTCTTTTCCTGTGTGACTTCTTTCACTTAGAATCATCGTACCTGAATCCACTCATTTTGCTGCTACTGGTCTTATGACATTGATTTCATGGCTGAGGGATATTCCATCGTACGTAAGTTCCACAATGTTTGGAACCATTTTTATATTTCCTGGGATATTTCAGGTGTACCCAGGTTGAGGTTCTTGTAAGCAGTGCAGCCCTCAATTTGGGGGTGGCTCTGTCTTATGGATTTTCAGTTTTCCCAAGGTATATTCCCTAGACTGGAAGTGCCCTTGGCTCTGTAGCTCTGTTGTTTACTTGTTTTAGGGAACACAATGCACTCCTCCAGTGAGGCAGTTGGCAACTTACATCCCGCCCATCAGCATAACAAGGCTCCCTGTTCTCCAGGGCCTGTCTTGCCTTTCTGGTTTTTACACATTTTGTGGATGTCCCTTTTGACCGGTGGGAAGTGATACTTCTTTGTAGTGCAGATTTGCATTGCCCGCTTGCTTGCTTGGCCAAAAAGGGCGTATGCGTTTTCTCCTGAATATATTCAGGAGAAAACGCATACGCCCTTTTTGGCCAAGTGCATCATTGTCGAAGTTGTGCCCCTCTTCCTGTGCTTTACAGGCGATTCCAACGTACCTCTTGAAATCTGTTTCCTGCTATTCTGCCTCGCTTTCAAGTCCGCCTCGTTGCCTTCCCTCAACAGATTTTTGGACGATAGTTGGCCTTGATTACTCTGCCAGTTTGTGAATTGCTGTGCCCCTGAGCTCCATTTTTCAACTCGTTTTTTGTGAGCTGAACGCAAGTCCAAACTTTTGGTTCAGGACCTCTACTGGTTCCCGGTGGGTGGCTGAGACTTTGGTTCATTCTTCTTCCTGCCGGGAAATTAGAGTGACTTGTGCCCATCCAAATGCCTAACAGCTACTCTCTCATTGGTTCTCCCTCTTCCCTTTCATCCTCTGCCAAATTGGCAACCTGTGCGAACCAGGAGCTTAAAGGGGCTGTCTCTCCAAGTTGGGAGATTGATAGGAAAGCAGTTGGAAAGTCAAACCGGAGCACCAGGAGAGGGGCTCTTCGTTGAGTTTTAGAAACCTTTCGTATTCACAGTGTGTCCATTCTCTAGGTTTCCCGTACACGTTATAGCTGTAGTAATATTCCCTTCCACCTGGAGAGCTGGGACCCATGGAATGGGTGCCATGCATTATTGCTTTAAAGGGTCTGCATTTGCTCACCCAATCTCACCAATCCTCTCAGTCCCAAGTGTCCAGCCTTATGCCACATCCAGCTGTCATTGTAGATAGGGTCATTCCAGGTTGCATCAGAGACCCTGAAGGAATTGTAAAGAATTTCCCTGTTTCTTTGTTCTGTTTTTGAAATTCCTTTTTAGAGTGGGTTTGAGCTGATTCTCGCGGCCATGTTTATGCCAGTCTAGACACACTTGATTCCCTTACGGAGACATATCAATACATAGGTTTTAAGATTCTTACTAGTCAGATCTATTCCTCTGCGGGAAATATGGAGTTTTGAGTCCCTTTCACTGAGGAAGGTGTAGGTCTTGTCTATTCCATAGTTGGTTTTTGGAACGGTACCTGTGCTTATATCAAACTCTGGTTTGATGCATCACCCCACCTCTCCTTCCCCCTTAAGCAGGCATAAGAGTGTTTTCTAAATGTGACACTCTGTTCTCTTGCCTAACTCAGTTCATGTGTAGCCATGTTTACAGGATCTTCCTAAGTGATATCTTATGATAAGTTTCTTTTCCTGTGTGACTTCTTTCACTTAGAATCATCGTACCTGAATCCACTCATTTTGCTGCTACTGGTCTTATGACGTTGATTTCGTGGCTGAGGGATATTCCATCGTACGTAAGTTCCACAATGTTTGGAACCATTTTTATATTTCCTGGGATATTTCAGGTGTACCCAGGTTGAGGTTCCTGTAAGCAGTGCAGCCCTCAATTTGGGGGTGGCTCTGTCTTATGGATTTTCAGTTTTCCCAAGGTATATTCCCTAGACTGGACGTGCCCTTGGCTCTGGAGCTCTGTTGTTTACTTGTTTTAGGGAACACAATGCACTCCTCCAGTGAGGCAGTTGGCAAGTTACATCCCGCCCATCAGCATAACAAGGCTCCCTGTTCTCCAGGGCCTGTCTTGCCTTTCTGGTTTTTACACATTTTGTGGATGTCCCTTTTGACCGGTGGGAAGTGATACTTCTTTGTAGTGCAGATTTGCATTGCCCGCTTGCTTGCTTGGCCAAAAAGGGTGTATGCGTTTTCTCCTGAATATATTCAGGAGAAAACGCATACGCCCTTTTTGGCCAAGTGCATCATTGTCGAAGTTGTGCCCCTCTTCCTGTGCTTTACAGGCGATTCCAACGTACCTCTTGAAATCTGTTTCCTGCTATTCTGCCTCGCTTTCAAGTGCGCCTCGTTGCCTTCCCTCAACAGATTTTTGGACGATAGTTGGCCTTGATTACTCTGCCAGTTTGTGAATTGCTGTGTCCCTGAGCTCCATTTTTCAACTCGTTCTTTGTGAGCTGAACGCAAGTCCAAACTTTTGGTTCAGGACCTCTACTGGTTCCCGGTGTGTGGATGAGACTTTGGTTAATTCTTCTTCCTGCCGGGAAATTAGAGTGACATGTGCCCATCCAAATGCCTAACAGCTACTCTCTCACTGGTTCTCCATCTTCCCTTTCATCCTCTGCCAAATTGGCAACCTGTGCGAACCAGGAGCTTAAAGGGGCTGTCTCTCCAAGTTGGGAGATTGATAGGAAAGCAGTTGGAAAGTCAAACCGGAGCACCAGGAGAGGGGCTCTTCGTTGAGTTTTAGAAACCTTTCGTATTCACAGTGTGTCCATTGTCTAGGTTTCCCGTACACGTTATAGCTGTAGTAATATTCCCTTCCACCTGGAGAGCTGGGACCCATGGAATGGGTGCCATGCATTATTGCTTTAAAGGGTCTGCATTTGCTCACCCAATCTCACCAATCCTCTCAGTCCCAAGTGTCCAGCCTTATGCCACATCCAGCTGTCATTGTAGATAGGGTCATTCCAGGTTGCATCAGAGACCCTGAAGGAATTGTAAAGAAATTCCCTGTTTCTTTGTTCTGTTTTTGAAATTCCTTTTTAGAGTGGGTTTGAGCTGATTCTCGCGGCCATGTTTATGCCAGTCTAGACACACTTGATTCCCTTACGGAGACATATCAATACATAGGTTTTAAGATTCTTACTAGTCAGATCTATTCCTCTGCGGGAAATATGGAGTTTTGAGTCCCTTTCACTGAGGAAGGTGTAGGTCTTGTCTATTCCATAGTTGGTTTTTGGAACGGTACCTGTGCTTATATCAAACTCTGGTTTGATGCATCACCCCACCTCTCCTTCCCCCTTAAGCAGGCATAAGTGTGTTTTCTAAATGTGAGACTCTGTTCTCTTGCCTAACTCAGTTCATGTGTAGCCATGTTTACAGGATCTTCCTAAGTGATATCTTATGATAAGTTTCTTTTCCTGTGTGACTTCTTTCACTTAGAATCATCATACCTGAATCCACTCATTTTGCTGCTACTGGTCTTATGACATTGATTTCGTGGCTGAGGGATATTCCATCGTACGTAAGTTCCACAATGTTTGGAACCATTTTTATATTTCCTGGGATATTTCAGGTGTACCCAGGTTGAGGTTCCTGTAAGCAGTGCAGCCCTCAATTTGGGGGTGGCTCTGTCTTATGGATTTTCAGTTTTCCCAAGGTATATTCCCTAGACTGGACGTGCCCTTGGCTCTGGAGCTCTGTTGTTTACTTGTTTTAGGGAACACAATGCACTCCTCCAGTGAGGCAGTTGGCAACTTACATCCCGCCCATCAGCATAACAAGGCTCCCTGTTCTCCAGGGCCTGTCTTGCCTTTCTGGTTTTTACACATTTTGTGGATGTCCCTTTTGACCGGTGGGAAGTGATACTTCTTTGTAGTGCAGATTTGCATTGCCCGCTTGCTTGCTTGGCCAAAAAGGGCGTATGCGTTTTCTCCTGAATATATTCAGGAGAAAACGCATACGCCCTTTTTGGCCAAGTGCATCATTGTCGAAGTTGTGCCCCTCTTCCTGTGCTTTACAGGCGATTCCAACGTACCTCTTGAAATCTGTTTCCTGCTATTCTGCCTCGCTTTCAAGTGCGCCTCGTTGCCTTCCCTCAACAGATTTTTGGACGATAGTTGGCCTTGATTACTCTGCCAGTTTGTGAATTGCTGTGCCCCTGAGCTCCATTTTTCAACTCGTTTTTTTGTGAGCTGAACGCAAGTCCAAACTTTTGGTTCAGGACCTATACTGGTTCCCGGTGGGTGGCTAAGACTTTGGTTAATTCTTCTTCCTGCCGGGAAATTAGAGTGACATGTGCCCATCCAAATGCCTAACAGCTACTCTCTCATTGGTTCTCCCTCTTCCCTTTCATCCTCTGCCAAATTGGCAACCTGTGCGAACCAGGAGCTTAAAGGGGCTGTCTCTCCAAGTTGGGAGATTGATAGGAAAGCAGTTGGAAAGTCAAACCGGAGCACCAGGAGAGGGACTCTTCGTTGAGTTTTAGAAACCTTTCGTATTCACAGTGTGTCCATTCTCTAGGTTTCCCGTACATGTTATAGCTGTAGTAATATTCCCTTCAACCTGGAGAGCTGGGACCCATGGAATGGGTGCCATGCATTGTTGCTTTAAAGGGTCTGCATTTGCTCACCCAATCTCACCAATCCTCTCAGTCCCAAGTGTCCAGCCTCATGCCACATCCAGCTGTCATTGTAGATAGGGTCATTCCAGGTTGCATCCGAGACCCTGAAGGAATTGTAAAGAATTTCCCTGTTTCTTTGTTTTGTTTTTGAAATTCCTTTTTGGAGTGGGTTTGAGCTGATTCTCGCTGCCATGTTTATGCCAGTCTAGACACACTTGATTCCCTTACGGAGACATATCAATACATAGGTTTTAAGATTCTTACTAGTCAGATCTATTCCTCTGCGGGAAATATGGGGTTTTGAGTCCCTTTCACTGAGGAAGGTGTAGGTCTTGTGTATTCCATAGTTGGTTTTTGGAACGGTACCTGTGCTTATATCAAACTCTGGTTTGATGCATCACCCCACCTCTCCTTCCCCCTTAAGCAGGCATAAGAGTGTTTTCTAAATGTGAGACTCTGTTCTCTTGCCTAACTCAGTTCATGTGTAGCCATGTTTACAGGATCTTCCTAAGTGATATCTTATGATAAGTTTCTTTTTCTGTGTGACTTCTTTCACTTAGAATCATCGTACCTGAATCCACTGATTTTGCTGCTACATGTCTTATGACATTGATTTCATGGCTGAGGGATATTCCATCGTACGTAAGTTCCACAATGTTTGGAACCATTTTTGTATTTCCTGTGATATTTCAGGTGTACCCAGGTTGAGGTTCTTGTAAGCAGTGCAGCCCTCAATTTGGGGGTGGCTCTGTCTTATGGATTTTCAGTTTTCCCATGGTATATTCCCTAGACCGGAAGTGCCCTTGGCTCTCTAGCTCTGTTGTTTACTTGTTTTAGGGAACACAATGCACTCCTCCAGTGAGGCAGTTGGCAACTTACATCCCGCCCATCAGCATAACAAGGCTCCCTGTTCTCCAGGGCCTGTCTTGCCTTTCTGGTTTTTACACATTTTGTGGATGTCCCTTTTGACCGGTGGGAAGTGATACTTCTTTGTAGTGCAGATTTGCATTGCCCGCTTGCTTGCTTGGCCAAAAAGGGCGTATGCGTTTTCTCCTGAATATATTCAGGAGAAAACGCATACGCCCTTTTTGGCCAAGTGCATCATTGTCGAAGTTGTGCCCCTCTTCCTGTGCTTTACAGGCGATTCCAACGTACCTCTTGAAATCTGTTTCCTGCTATTCTGCCTCGCTTTCAAGTGCGCCTCGTTGCCTTCCCTCAACAGATTTTTGGACGATAGTTGGCCTTGATTACTCTGCCAGTTTGTGAATTGCTGTGCCCCTGACCTCCATTATTCAACTCGTTTTTTTGTGAGCTGAACGCAAGTCCAAACTTTTGGTTCAGGACCTCTACTGGTTCCCGGTGTGTGGCTGAGACTTTGGTTCATTCTTCTTCCTGCCGGGAAATTAGAGTGACATGTGCCCATCCAAATGCCTAACAGCTACTCTCTCATTGGTTCTCCCTCTTCCCTTTGATCCTCTGCCAAATTGGCAACCTGTGCGAACCAGGAGCTTAAAGGGGCTGTCTCTCCAAGTTGGGAGATTGATAGGAAAGCAGTTGGAAAGTCAAACCGGAGCACCAGGAGCGGGACTCTTCGTTGAGATTTAGAAACCTTTCGTATTCACAGTGTGTCCATTCTCTAGGTTTCCCGTACATATTATAGCTGTAGTAATATGCCCTTCAACCTGGAGAGCTGGGACACATGGAATGGGTGCCATGCATTATTGCTTTGAAGGGTCTGCATTTGCTCACCCAATCTCACCAATCTTCTCAGTCCCAAGTGTCCAGCCTCATGCCACATCCAGCTGTCATTGTAGATAGGGTCATTCCAGGTTGCATCCGAGACCCTGAAGGAATTGTAAAGAATTTCCCTGTTTCTTTGTTCTGTTTTTGAAATTCCTTTTTAGAGTGGGTTTGAGCTGGTTCTCGCTGCCATGTTTATGCCAGTCTAGACACACTTGATTCCCTTACGGAGACATATCAATACATAGGTTTTAAGATTCTTACTAGTCAGATCTATTCCTCTGCGGGAAATATGGGGTTTTGAGTCCCTTTCACTGAGGAAGGTGGAGGTCTTGTGTATTCCATAGTTGGTTTTTGGAACGGTACCTGTGCTTATATCAAACTCTGGTTGGATGCATCACCCCACCTCTCCTACCCCCTTAAGCAGGCATAAGAGTGTTTTCTAAATGTGAGACTCTGTTCTCTTGCCTAACTCAGTTCATGTGTAGCCATGTTTACAGGATCTTCCTAAGTGATATCTTATGATAAGTTTCTTTTTCTGTGTGACTTCTTTCACTTAGAATCATCGTACCTGAATCCACTCATTTTGCTGCTACTGGTCTTATGACATTGATTTCATGGCTGAGGGATATTCCATCGTACGTAAGTTCCACAATGTTTGGAACCATTTTTATATTTCCTGGGATATTTCAGGTGTACCCAGGTTGAGGTTCTTGTAAGCAGTGCAGCCCTCAATTTGGGGGTGGCTCTGTCTTATGGATTTTCAGTTTTCCCAAGGTATATTCCCTAGACCGGAAGTGCCCTTGGCTCTGTAGCTCTGTTGTTTACTTGTTTTAGGGAACACAATGCACTCCTCCAGTGAGGCAGTTGGCAACTTAGATCCCGCCCATCAGCATAACAAGGCTCCCTGTTCTCCAGGGCCTGTCTTGCCTTTCTGGTTTTTACACATTTTGTGGATGTCCCTTTTGACCGGTGGGAAGTGATACTTCTTTGTAGTGCAGATTTGCATTGCCCGCTTGCTTGCTTGGCCAAAAAGGGCGTATGCGGTTTCTCCTGAATATATTCAGGAGAAAACGCATACGCCCTTTTTGGCCAAGTGCATCATTGTCGAAGTTGTGCCCCTCTTCCTGTGCTTTACAGGCGATTCCAACGTACCTCTTGAAATCTGTTTCCTGCTATTCTGCCTCGATTTCAAGTCCGCCTCGTTGCCTTCCCTCAAAAGATTTTTGGACGATAGTTGGCCTTGATTACTCTGCCAGTTTGTGAATTGCTGTGCCTCTGAGCTCCATTTTTCAACTCGTTGTTTTGTGAGCTGAACGCAAGTCCAAACTTTTGGTTCAGGACCTATACTGGTTCCCGGTGGGTCGCTGAGACTTTGGTTCATTCTTCTTCCTGCCAGGAAATTAGAGTGACATGTGCCCATCCAAATGCCTAACAGCTACTCTCTCATTGGTTCTCCCTCTCCCCTTTCATCCTCTGCCAAATTGGCAACCTGTGCGAACCAGGAGCTAAAAGGGGCTGTCTCTCCAAGTTGGGAGATTGATAGGAAAGCAGTTGGAAAGTCAAACCGGAGCACCAGGAGAGGGATTCTTCGTTGAGTTTTAGAACCCTTTCATATTCACAGTGTGTCCATTCTCTAGGTTTCCCGTACATGTTATAGCTGTAGTAATATTCCCTTCAACCTGGAGAGCTGGGACCCATGGAATGGGTGCCATGCATTATTGCTTTAAAGGGTCTGCATTTGCTCACCCAATCTCACCAATCCTCTCAGTCCCAAGTGTCCAGCCTCATGCCACATCCATCTGTCATTGTAGATAGGGTCATTCCAGGTTGCATCCGAGACCCTGAAGGAATTGTAAAGAATTTCCCTGTTTCTTTGTTCTGTTTTTGAAATTCCTTTTTAGAGTGGGTTTGAGCTGATTCTCGCTGCCATGTTTATGCCAGTCTAGACACACTTGATTCCCTTACGGAGACATATCAATACATAGGTTTTAAGATTCTTACTAGTCAGATCTATTCCTCTGTGGGAAATATGGGGTTTTGAGTCCCTTTCACTGAGGAAGGTGTAGGTCTTGTCTATTCCATAGTTGGTTTTTGGAACGGTACCTGTGCTTATATCAAACTCTGGTTTGATGCATCACCCCACCTCTCCTTCCCCCTTAAGCAGGCATAAGAGTGTTTTCTAAATGTGAGACTCTGTTCTCTTGCCTAACTCAGTTCATGTGTAGCCATGTTTACAGGATCTTCCTAAGTGATATCTTATGATAAGTTTCTTTTTCTGTGTGACTTCTTTCACTTAGAATCATCGTACCTGAATCCACTCATTTTGCTGCTACTGGTCTTATGACATTGATTTCATGGCTGAGGGATATTCCATCGTACGTAAGTTCCACAATGTTTGGAACCATTTTTATATTTCCTGGGATATTTCAGGTGTACCCAGGTTGAGGTTCTTGTAAGCAGTGCAGCCCTCAATTTGGGGGTGGTTCTCTCTTATGGATTTTCAATTTTCCCAAGGTATATTCCCTAGACCGGAAGTGCCCTTGGCTCTGTTGCTCTGTTGATTACTTGTTTTAGGGAACACAATGCACTCCTCCAGTGAGGCAGTTGGCAACTTACATCCCGCCCATCAGCATAACAAGGCTCCCTGTTCTCCAGGGCCTGTCTTGCCTTGCTGGTTTTTACACATTTTGTGGATGTCCCTTTTGACCGGTGGGAAGTGATACTTCTTTGTAGTGCAGATTTGCATTGCCCGCTTGCTTGCTTGGCCAAAAAGGGCGTATGCGTTTTTTCCTGAATATATTCAGGAGAAAACGCATACGCCCTTTTTGGCCAAGTGCATCATTGTCGAAGTTGTGCCCCTCTTCCTGTGCTTTACAGGCGAGTCCAACGTACCTGTTGAAATCTGTTTCCAGCTATTCTGCCTCGCTTTCAAGTGCGCCTCGTTGCCTTCCCTCAACAGATTTTTGGACGATAGTTGGCCTTGATTACTCTGCCAGTTTGTGAATTGCTGTGCCCCTGAGCTCCATTTTTCAACTCGTTTTTTTGTGAGCTGAACGCAAGTCCAAACTTTTGGTTCAGGACCTATACTGGTTCCCGGTGGGTGGCTGAGACTTTGGTTAATTCTTCTTCCTGCCGGGAAATTAGAGTGACATGTGCCCATCCAAATGCCTAACAGCTACTCTCTCATTGGTTCTCCCTCTTCCCTTTGATCCTCTGCCAAATTGGCAACCTGTGCGAACCAGGAGCTTAAAGGGGCTGTCTCTCCAAGTTGGGAGATTGATAGGAAAGCAGTTGGAAAGTCAAACCAGAGCACCAGGAGAGGGACTCTTCGTTGAGTTTTAGAAACCTTTCGTATTCACAGTGTGTCCATTCTCTAGGTTTCCCGTACATGTTATAGCTGTAGTAATATGCCCTTCAACCTGGAGAGCTGTGACACATGGAATGGGTGCCATGCATTATTGCTTTAAAGGGTCTGCATTTGCTCACCCAATCTCACCAATCTTCTCAGTCCCAAGTGTCCAGCCTCATGCCACATCCAGCTGTCATTGTAGATAGGGTCATTCCAGGTTGCATCAGAGACCGTGAAGGAATTGTAAAGAATTTCCCTGTTTCTTTGTTCTGTTTTCGAAATTCCTTTTTAGAGTTGGTTTGAGCTGATTCTCGCTGCCATGTTTATACCAGTCTAGACACACTTGATTCCCTTACGGAGATATATCAATACATAGGTTTTAAGATTCTTACTAGTCAGATCTATTCCTCTGCGGGAAATATGGGGTTTTGAGTCCCTTTCACTGAGGAAGGTGTAGGTCTTGTCTATTCCATAGTTGGTTTTTGGAACGGTACCTGTGCTTATATCAAACTCTGGTTTGATGCATCTCCCCACCTCTCCTTCCCCCTTAAGCAGGCATAAGAGTGTTTTCTAAATGTGAGACTCTGTTCTCTTGCCTAATTCAGTTCATGTGTAGCCATGTTTACAGGATCTTCCTAAGTGATATCTTATGATAAGTTTCTTTTTCTGTGTGACTTCTTTCACTTAGAATCATCGTACCTGAATCCACTGATTTTGCTGCTACATGTCTTATGACATTGATTTCATGGCTGAGGGATATTCCATCGTACGTAAGTTCCACAATGTTTGGAACCATTTTTGTATTTCCTGTGATATTTCAGGTGTACCCAGGTTGAGGTTCTTGTAAGCAGTGCAGCCCTCAATTTGGGGGTGGCTCTGTCTTATGGATTTTCAGTTTTCCCATGGTATATTCCCTAGACCGGAAGTGCGCTTGGCTCTCTAGCTCTGTTGTTTACTTGTTTTAGGGAACACAATGCACTCCTCCAGTGAGGCAGTTGGCAACTTACATCCCGCCCATCAGCATAACAAGGCTCCCTGTTCTCCAGGGCCTGTCTTGCCTTTCTGGTTTTTACACATTTTGTGGATGTCCCTTTTGACCGGTGGGAAGTGATACTTCTTTGTAGTGCAGATTTGCATTGCCCACTTGCTTGCTTGGCCAAAAAGGGCGTATGCGTTTTCTCCTGAATATATTCAGGAGAAAACGCATACGCCCTTTTTGGCCAAGTGCATCATTGTCGAAGTTGTGCCCCTCTTCCTGTGCTTTACAGGCGATTCCAACGTACCTCTTGAAATCTGTTTCCTGCTATTCTGCCTCGCTTTCAAGTGCGCCTCGTTGCCTTCCCTCAACAGATTTTTGGACGATAGTTGGCCTTGATTACTCTGCCAGTTTGTGAATTGCTGTGCCCCTGACCTCCATTATTCAACTCGTTTTTTTGTGAGCTGAACTCAAGTCCAATCTTTTGGTTCAGGACCTATACTGGTTCCAGGTGGGTGGCTGAGACTTTGGTTAATTCTTCTTCCTGCCGGGAAATTAGAGTGACATGTGCCCATCCAAATGCCTAACAGCTACTCTCTCATTGGTTCTCCCTCTTCCCTTTGATCCTCTGCCAAATTGGCAACCTGTGCGAACCAGGAGCTTAAAGGAGCTGTCTCTCCAAGTTGGGAGATTGATAGGAAAGCAGTTGGAAAGTCAAACCGGAGCACCAGGAGCGGGACTCTTCGTTGAGATTTAGAAACCTTTCGTATTCACAGTGTGTCCATTCTCTAGGTTTCCCGTACATGTTATAGCTGTAGTAATATGCCCTTCAACCTGGAGAGCTGGGACACATGGAATGGGTGCCATGCATTATTGCTTTGAAGGGTCTGCATTTGCTCACCCAATCTCACCAATCTTCTCAGTCCCAAGTGTCCAGCCTCATGCCACATCCAGCTGTCATTGTAGATAGGGTCATTCCAGGTTGCATCCGAGACCCTGAAGGAATTGTAAAGAATTTCCCTGTTTCTTTGTTCTGTTTTAGAAATTCCTTTTTAGAGTTGGTTTGAGCTGATTCTCGCTGCCATGTTTATGCCAGTCTAGACACACTTGATTCCCTTACGGAGACATATCAATACATAGGTTTTAAGATTCTTACTAGTCAGATCTATTCCTCTGTGGGAAATATGGGGTTTTGAGTCCCTTTCACTGAGGAAGGTGTAGGTCTTGTCTATTCCATAGTTGGTTTTTGGAACGGTACCTGTGCTTATATCAAACTCGGGTTTGATGCATCACCCCACCTCTCCTTCCCCCTTAAGCAGGCATAAGAGTGTTTTCTAAATGTGAGACTCTGTTCTCTTGACTAACTCAGTTCATGTGTAGCCATGTTTACAGGATCTTCCTAAGTGATATCTTATGATAAGTTTCTTTTCCTGTGTGACTTCTTTCACTTAGAATCATCGTACCTGAATCCACTCATTTTGCTGCTACTGGTCTTATGACATTGATTTCATGGCTGAGGGATATTCCATCGTACGTAAGTTCCACAATGTTTGGAACCATTTTTATATTTCCTGGGATATTTCAGGTGTACCCAGGTTGAGGTTCTTGTGAGCAGTGCAGCCCTCAATTTGGGGGTGGCTCTGTCTTATGGATTTTCAGTTTTCCCAAGGTATATTCCCTAGACTGGAAGTGCCCTTGGCTCTGTAGCTCTGTTGTTTACTTGTTTTAGGGAACACAATGCACTCCTCCAGTGAGGCAGTTGGCAACTTACATCCCGCCCATCAGCATAACAAGGCTCCCTGTTCTCCAGGGCCTGTCTTGCCTTTCTGGTTTTTACACATTTTGGGGATGTCCCTTTTGACCGGTGGGAAGTGATACTTCTTTGTAGTGCAGATTTGCATTGCCCGCTTGCTTGCTTGGCCAAAAAGGGCGTATGCGTTTTCTCCTGAATATATTCAGGAGAAAACGCATACGCCCTTTTTGGCCAAGTGCATCATTGTCGAAGTTGTGCCCCTCTTCCTGTGCTTTACAGGCGATTCCAACGTACCTCTTGAAATCTGTTTCCTGCTATTCTGCCTCGCTTTCAAGTGCGCCTCGTTGCCTTCCCTCAACAGATTTTTGGACGATAGTTGGCCTTGATTACTCTGCCACTTTGTGAATTGCTGTGCCCCTGAGCTCCATTTTTCAACTCGTTTTTTTGTGAGCTGAACGCAAGTCCAAACTTTTGGTTCAGGACCTATACTGGTTCCCGGTGGGTGGCTGAGACTTTGGTTAATTCTTCTTCCTGCCGGGAAATTAGAGTGACATGTGCCCATCCAAATGCCTAACAGCTACTCTCTCATTGGTTCTCCCTCTTCCCTTTGATCCTCTGCCAAATTGGCAACCTGTGCGAACCAGGAGCTTAAAGGGGCTGTCTCTCCAAGTTGGGAGATTGATAGGAAAGCAGTTGGAAAGTCAAACCAGAGCACCAGGAGAGGGACTCTTCGTTGAGTTTTAGAAACCTTTCGTATTCACAGTGTGTCCATTCTCTAGGTTTCCCGTACATGTTATAGCTGTAGTAATATGCCCTTCAACCTGGAGAGCTGTGACACATGGAATGGGTGCCATGCATTATTGCTTTAAAGGGTCTGCATTTGCTCACCCAATCTCACCAATCTTCTCAGTCCCAAGTGTCCAGCCTCATGCCACATCCAGCTGTCATTGTAGATAGGGTCATTCCAGGTTGCATCAGAGACCGTGAAGGAATTGTAAAGAATTTCCCTGTTTCTTTGTTCTGTTTTCGAAATTCCTTTTTAGAGTTGGTTTGAGCTGATTCTCGCTGCCATGTTTATACCAGTCTAGACACACTTGATTCCCTTACGGAGATATATCAATACATAGGTTTTAAGATTCTTACTAGTCAGATCTATTCCTCTGCGGGAAATATGGGGTTTTGAGTCCCTTTCACTGAGGAAGGTGTAGGTCTTGTCTATTCCATAGTTGGTTTTTGGAACGGTACCTGTGCTTATATCAAACTCTGGTTTGATGCATCTCCCCACCTCTCCTTCCCCCTTAAGCAGGCATAAGAGTGTTTTCTAAATGTGAGACTCTGTTCTCTTGCCTAATTCAGTTCATGTGTAGCCATGTTTACAGGATCTTCCTAAGTGATATCTTATGATAAGTTTCTTTTTCTGTGTGACTTCTTTCACTTAGAATCATCGTACCTGAATCCACTGATTTTGCTGCTACATGTCTTATGACATTGATTTCATGGCTGAGGGATATTCCATCGTACGTAAGTTCCACAATGTTTGGAACCATTTTTGTATTTCCTGTGATATTTTAGGTGTACCCAGGTTGAGGTTCTTGTAAGCAGTGCAGCCCTCAATTTGGGGGTGGCTCTGTCTTATGGATTTTCAGTTTTCCCATGGTATATTCCCTAGACCGGAAGTGCCCTTGGCTCTCTAGCTCTGTTGTTTACTTGTTTTAGGGAACACAATGCACTCCTCCAGTGAGGCAGTTGGCAACTTACATCCCGCCCATCAGCATAACAAGGCTCCCTGTTCTCCAGGGCCTGTCTTGCCTTTCTGGTTTTTACACATTTTGTGGATGTCCCTTTTGACCGGTGGGAAGTGATACTTCTTTGTAGTGCAGATTTGCATTGCCCACTTGCTTGCTTGGCCAAAAAGGGCGTATGCGTTTTCTCCTGAATATATTCAGGAGAAAACGCATACGCCCTTTTTGGCCAAGTGCATCATTGTCGAAGTTGTGCCCCTCTTCCTGTGCTTTACAGGCGATTCCAACGTACCTCTTGAAATCTGTTTCCTGCTATTCTGCCTCGCTTTCAAGTGCGCCTCGTTGCCTTCCCTCAACAGATTTTTGGACGATAGTTGGCCTTGATTACTCTGCCAGTTTGTGAATTGCTGTGCCCCTGACCTCCATTATTCAACTCGTTTTTTTGTGAGCTGAACTCAAGTCCAAACTTTTGGTTCAGGACCTATACTGGTTCCAGGTGGGTGGCTGAGACTTTGGTTAATTCTTCTTCCTGCCGGGAAATTAGAGTGACATGTGCCCATCCAAATGCCTAACAGCTACTCTCTCATTGGTTCTCCCTCTTCCCTTTGATCCTCTGCCAAATTGGCAACCTGTGCGAACCAGGAGCTTAAAGGAGCTGTCTCTCCAAGTTGGGAGATTGATAGGAAAGCAGTTGGAAAGTCAAACCGGAGCACCAGGAGCGGGACTCTTCGTTGAGATTTAGAAACCTTTCGTATTCACAGTGTGTCCATTCTCTAGGTTTCCCGTACATGTTATAGCTGTAGTAATATGCCCTTCAACCTGGAGAGCTGGGACACATGGAATGGGTGCCATGCATTATTGCTTTGAAGGGTCTGCATTTGCTCACCCAATCTCACCAATCTTCTCAGTCCCAAGTGTCCAGCCTCATGCCACATCCAGCTGTCATTGTAGATAGGGTCATTCCAGGTTGCATCCGAGACCCTGAAGGAATTGTAAAGAATTTCCCTGTTTCTTTGTTCTGTTTTAGAAATTCCTTTTTAGAGTTGGTTTGAGCTGATTCTCGCTGCCATGTTTATGCCAGTCTAGACACACTTGATTCCCTTACGGAGACATATCAATACATAGGTTTTAAGATTCTTACTAGTCAGATCTATTCCTCTGTGGGAAATATGGGGTTTTGAGTCCCTTTCACTGAGGAAGGTGTAGGTCTTGTCTATTCCATAGTTGGTTTTTGGAACGGTACCTGTGCTTATATCAAACTCGGGTTTGATGCATCACCCCACCTCTCCTTCCCCCTTAAGCAGGCATAAGAGTGTTTTCTAAATGTGAGACTCTGTTCTCTTGACTAACTCAGTTCATGTGTAGCCATGTTTACAGGATCTTCCTAAGTGATATCTTATGATAAGTTTCTTTTCCTGTGTGACTTCTTTCACTTAGAATCATCGTACCTGAATCCACTCATTTTGCTGCTACTGGTCTTATGACATTGATTTCATGGCTGAGGGATATTCCATCGTACGTAAGTTCCACAATGTTTGGAACCATTTTTATATTTCCTGGGATATTTCAGGTGTACCCAGGTTGAGGTTCTTGTGAGCAGTGCAGCCCTCAATTTGGGGGTGGCTCTGTCTTATGGATTTTCAGTTTTCCCAAGGTATATTCCCTAGACTGGAAGTGCCCTTGGCTCTGTAGCTCTGTTGTTTACTTGTTTTAGGGAACACAATGCACTCCTCCAGTGAGGCAGTTGGCAACTTACATCCCGCCCATCAGCATAACAAGGCTCCCTGTTCTCCAGGGCCTGTCTTGCCTTTCTGGTTTTTACACATTTTGGGGATGTCCCTTTTGACCGGTGGGAAGTGATACTTCTTTGTAGTGCAGATTTGCATTGCCCGCTTGCTTGCTTGGCCAAAAAGGGCGTATGCGTTTTCTCCTGAATATATTCAGGAGAAAACGCATACGCCCTTTTTGGCCAAGTGCATCATTGTCGAAGTTGTGCCCCTCTTACTGTGCTTTACAGGCGATTCCAACGTACCTCTTGAAATCTGTTTCCTGCTATTCTGCCTCGCTTTCAAGTGCGCCTCGTTGCCTTCCCTCAACAGATTTTTGGACGATAGTTGGCCTTGATTACTCTGCCACTTTGTGAATTGCTGTGCCCCTGAGCTCCATTTTTCAACTCGTTTTTTTGTGAGCTGAACGCAAGTCCAAACTTTTGGTTCAGGACCTATACTGGTTCCCGGTGGGTGGCTGAGACTTTGGTTCATTCTTCTTCCTGCCGGGAAATTAGAGTGACATGTGCCCATCCAAATGCCTAACAGCTACTCTCTCATTGGTTCTCCCTCTTCCCTTTCATCCTCTGCCAAATTGGCAACCTGTGCGAACCAGGAGCTTAAAGGGGCTGTCTCTCCAAGTTGGGAGATTGATAGGAAAGCAGTTGGAAAGTCAAACCGGAGCACCAGGAGAGGGGCTCTTCGTTGAGTTTTAGAAAACTTTCGTATTCACAGTGGGTCCATTCTCTAGGTTTCCGTACACGTTATAGCTGTAGTAATATTCCCTTCAACATGGAGAGCTGGGACCCATGGAATGGGTGCCATGCATTATTGCTTTAAAGGGTCTGCATTTGCTCACCCAATCTCACCAATCCTCTCAGTCCCAAGTGTCCAGCCTTATGCCACATCCAGCTGTCATTGTAGATAGGGTCATTCCAGGTTGCATCCGAGACCCTGAAGGAATTGTAAAGAATTTCCCTGTTTCTTTGTTCTGTTTTTGAAATTCCTTTTTAGAGTGGGTTTGAGCTGATTCTCGCTGCCATGTTTATGCCAGTCTAGACACACTTGATTCCCTTACGCAGACATATCAACACATAGGTTTTAAGATTCTTACTAGTCAGATCGATTCCTCTGCGGGAAATATGGGGTTTTGAGTCCCTTTGACTGAGGAAGGTGTAGGTCTTGTCTATTCCATAGTTGGTTTTTGGAACGGTACCTTTGCTTATATCAAACTCTGGTTTGATGCATCACCCCACCTCTCCTTCCCCCTTAAGCAGGCATAAGAGTGTTTTCTAAATGTGAGACTCTGTTCTCTTGCCTAACTCAGTTCATGTGTAGCCATGTTTACAGGATCTTCCTAAGTGATATCTTATGATAAGTTTCTTTTCCTGTGTGACTTCTTTCACTTAGAATCATCGTACCTGAATCCACTCATTTTGCTGCTACTGGTCTTATGACATTGATTTCATGGCTGAGGGATATTCCATCGTACGTAAGTTCCACAATGTTTGGAACCATTTTTATATTTCCTGGGATATTTCAGGTGTACCCAGGTTGAGGTTCTTGTAAGCAGTGCAGCCCTCAATTTGGGGGTGGCTCTGTCTTATGGATTTTCAGTTTTCCCAAGGTATATTCCCTAGACAGGAAGTGCCCTTGGTTCTGTAGCTCTGTTGTTTACTTGTTTTAGGGAACACAATGCACTCCTCCAGTGAGGCAGTTGGCAACTTACATCCCGCCCATCAGCATAACAAGGCTCCCTGTTCTCCAGGGCCTGTCTTGCCTTTCTGGTTTTTACACATTTTGTGGATGTCCCTTTTGACCGGTGGGAAGTGATACTTCTTTGTAGTGCAGATTTGCATTGCCCGCTTGCTTGCTTGGCCAAAAAGGGCGTATGCGTTTTCTCCTGAATATATTCAGGAGAAAACGCATACGCCCTTTTTGGCCAAGTGCATCATTGTCGAAGTTGTGCCCCTCTTCCTGTGCTTTACAGGCGATTCCAACGTACCTCTTGAAATCTGTTTCCTGCAATTCTGCCTCGCTTTCAAGTCCGCCTCGTTGCCTTCCCTCAACAGACTTTTGGACGATAGTTGGCCTTGATTACTCTGCCAGTTTGTGAATTGCTGTGCCCCTGAGCTCCATTATTCAACTCGTGTTTTGTGAGCTGAACGCAAGTCCAAACTTTTGGTTCAGGACCTATACTGGTTCCCGGTGGGTGGCTGAGACTTTGGTTCATTCTTCTTCCTGCCGGGAAATTAGAGTGACATGTGCCCATCCAAATGCCTAACAGCTACTCTCTCATTGGTTCTCCCTCTTCCCTTTCATCCTCTGCCAAATTGGCAACCTGTGCGAACCAGGAGCTTAAAGGGGCTGTCTCTCCAAGTTGGGAGATTGATAGAAAAGCAGTTGGAAAGTCAAACCGGAGCACCAGGAGAGGGGCTCTTCGTTGAGTTTTAGAAACATTTCGTATTCACAGTGTGTCCATTCTCTAGGTTTCCCGTACACGTTATAGCTGTAGTAATATTCCCTTCAACCTGGAGAGCTGGGACCCATGGAATGGGTGCCATGCATTATTGCTTTAAAAGGTCTGCATTTGCTCACCCAATCTCACCAATCCTCTCAGTCCCAAGTGTCCAGCCTTATGCCACATCCAGCTGTCATTGTAGATAGGGTCATTCCAGGTTGCATCAGCGACCCTGAAGGAATTGTAAAGAATTTCCCTGTTTCTTTGTTCTGTTTTTGAAATTCCTTTTTAGAGTGGGTTTGAGCTGATTCTCGCTGCCATGTTTATGCCAGTCTAGACACACTTGATTCCCTTACGCAGACATATCAACACATAGGTTTTAAGATTCTTACTAGTCAGATCGATTCCTCTGCGGGAAATATGGGGTTTTGAGTCCCTTTGACTGAGGAAGGTGTAGGTCTTGTCTATTCCATAGTTGGTTTTTGGAACGGTACCTGTGCTTATATCAAACTCTGGTTTGATGCATCACCCCACCTCTCCTTCCCCCTTAAGCAGGCATAAGAGTGTTTTCTAAATGTGAGACTCTGTTCTCTTGCCTAACTCAGTTCATGTGTAGCCATGTTTACAGGATCTTCCTAAGTGATATCTTATGATAAGTTTCTTTTCCTGTGTGACTTCTTTCACTTAGAATCATCGTACCTGAATCCACTCATTTTGCTGCTACTGGTATTATGACATTGATTTCATGGCTGAGGGATATTCCATCGTACGTAAGTTCCACAATGTTTGGAACCATTTTTATATTTCCTGGGATATTTCAGGTGTACCCAGGTTGAGGTTCTTGTAAGCAGTGCAGCCCTCAATTTGGGGGTGGCTCTGTCTTATGGATTTTCAGTTTTCCCAAGGTATATTCCCTAGACTGGAAGTGCCCTTGGCTCTGTAGCTCTGTTGTTTACTTGTTTTAGGGAACACAATGCACTCCTCCAGTGAGGCAGTTGGCAACTTACATCCCGCCCATCAGCATAACAAGGCTCCCTGTTCTCCAGGGCCTGTCTTGCCTTTCTGGTTTTTACACATTTTGTGGATGTCCCTTTTGACCGGTGGGAAGTGATACTTCTTTGTAGTGCAGATTTGCATTGCCCGCTTGCTTGCTTGGCCAAAAAGGGCGTATGCGTTTTCTCCTGAATATATTCAGGAGAAAACGCATACGCCCTTTTTGGCCAAGTGCATCATTGTCGAAGTTGTGCCCCTCTTCCTGTGCTTTACAGGCGATTCCAACGTACCTCTTGAAATCTGTTTCCTGCTATTCTGCCTCGCTTTCAAGTCCGCCTCGTTGCCTTCCCTCAACAGATTTTTGGACGATAGTTGGCCTTGATTACTCTGCCAGTTTGTGAATTGCTGTGCCCCTGAGCTCCATTTTTCAACTCGTTTCTTGTTAGCTGAACGCAAGTCCAAACTTTTGGTTCAGGACCTATACTGGTTCCCGGTGGGTGGCTGAGACTTTGGTTAATTCTTCTTCCTGCTGGGAAATTAGAGTGACATGTGCCCATCCAAATGCCTAACAGCTACTCTCTCATTGGTTCTCCCTCTTCCCTGTCATCCTCTGCCAAATTGGCAACCTGTGCGAACCAGGAGCTTAAAGGGGCTGTCTCTCCAAGTTGGGAGATTGATAGAAAAGCAGTTGGAAAGTCAAACCGGAGCACCAGGAGAGGGGCTCTTTGTTGAGTTTTAGAAACCTTTCGTATTCACAGTGTGTCCATTCTCTAGGTTTCCCGTACACGTTATAGCTGTAGTAATATTCCCTTCAACCTGGAGAGCTGGGACCCATGGAATGGGTGTCATGCATTATTGCTTTAAAGGGTCTGCATTTGCTCACCCAATCTCACCAATCCTCTCAGTCCCAAGTGTCCAGCCTTATGCCACATCCAGCTGTCATTGTAGATAGGGTCATTCCAGGTTGCATCAGAGACCCTGAAGGAATTGTAAAGAATTTCCCTGTTTCTATGTTCTCTTTTTGAAATTCCTTTTTATAGTGGGTTTGAGCTGATTCTCGCTGCCATGTTTATGCCAGTCTAGACACACTTGATTCCCTTACGCAGACATATCAACACATAGGTTTTAAGATTCTTACTAGTCAGATCGATTCCTCTGCGGGAAATATGGGGTTTTGAGTCCCTTTGACTGAGGAAGGTGTAGGTCTTGTCTATTCCATAGTTGGTTTTTGGAACGGTACCTGTGCTTATATCAAACTCTGGTTTGATGCATCACCCCACCTTTCCTTCCCCCTTAAGCAGGCATAAGAGTGTTTTCTAAATGTGAGACTCTGTTCTCTTGCCTAACTCAGTTCATGTGTAGCCATGTTTACAGGATCTTCCTAAGTGATATCTTATGATAAGTTTCTTTTCCTGTGTGACTTCTTTCACTTAAATCATCGTACCTGAATCCACTCATTTTGCTGCTACTGGTCTTATGACATTGATTTCATGGCTGAGGGATATTCCATCGTACGTATGTTCCACAATGTTTGGAACCATTTTTATATTTCCTGGGATATTTCAGGTGTACCCAGGTTGAGGTTCCTGTAAGCAGTGCAGCCCTCAATTTGGGGGTGCCTCTGTCTTATGGATTTTCAGTTTTCCCAAGGTATATTCCCTCGACTGGAAGTGCCCTTGGCTCTGTAGCTCTGTTGTTTACTTGTTTTAGGGAACACAATGCACTCCTCCAGTGAGGCAGTTGGCAACTTACATCCCGCCCATCAGCATAACAAGGCTCCCTGTTCTCCAGGGCCTGTCTTGCCTTTCTGGTTTTTACACATTTTGTGGATGTCCCTTTTGACCGGTGGGAAGTGATACTTCTTTGTAGTGCAGATTTGCATTGCCCGCTTGCTTGCTTGGCCAAAAAGGGCGTATGCATTTTCTCCTGAATATATTCAGGAGAAAACGCATACGCCCTTTTTGGCCAAGTGCATCATTGTCGAAGTTGTGCCCCTCTTCCTGTGCTTTACAGGTGATTCCAACGTACCTCTTGAAATCTGTTTCCTGCTATTCTGCCTCGCTTTCAAGTCCTCCTCGTTGCCTTCCCTCAACAGATTTTTGGACGATAGTTGGCCTTGATTACTCTGCCAGTTTGTGAATTGCTGTGCCCCTGAGCTCCATTTTTCAACTCGTTTCTTGTGAGCTGAACGCAAGTCCAAACTTTTGGTTCAGGACCTATACTGGTTCCCGGTGGGTGGCTGAGACTTTGGTTAATTCTTCTTCCTGCCGGGAAATTAGAGTGACATGTGCCCATCCAAATGCCTAACAGCTACTCTCTCATTGGTTCTCCCTCTTCCCTGTCATCCTCTGCCAAATTGGCAACCTGTGCGAACCAGGAGCTTAAAGGGGCTGTCTCTCCAAGTTGGGAGATTGATAGAAAAGCAGTTGGAAAGTCAAACCGGAGCACCAGGAGAGGGGCTCTTCGTTGAGTTTTAGAAACCTTTCGTATTCACAGTGTGTCCATTCTCTAGGTTTCCCGTACACGTTATAGCTGTAGTAATATTCCCTTCAACCTGGAGAGCTGGGACCCATGGAATGGGTGCCATGCATTATTGCTTTAAAAGGTCTGCATTTGCTCACCCAATCTCACCAATCCTCTCAGTCCCAAGTGTCCAGCCTTATGCCACATCCAGCTGTCATTGTAGATAGGGTCATTCCAGGTTGCATCAGCGACCCTGAAGGAATTGTAAAGAATTTCCCTGTTTCTTTGTTCTGTTTTTGAAATTCCTTTTTAGAGTGGGTTTGAGCTGATTCTCGCTGCCATGTTTATGCCAGTCTAGACACACTTGATTCCCTTACGCAGACATATCAACACATAGGTTTTAAGATTCTTACTAGTCAGATCGATTCCTCTGCGGGAAATATGGGGTTTTGAGTCCCTTTGACTGAGGAAGGTGTAGGTCTTGTCTATTCCATAGTTGGTTTTTGGAACGGTACCTGTGCTTATATCAAACTCTGGTTTGATGCATCACCCCACCTCTCCTTCCCCCTTAAGCAGGCATAAGAGTGTTTTCTAAATGTGAGACTCTGTTCTCTTGCCTAACTCAGTTCATGTGTAGCCATGTTTACAGGATCTTCCTAAGTGATATCTTATGATAAGTTTCTTTTCCTGTGTGACTTCTTTCACTTAGAATCATCGTACCTGAATCCACTCATTTTGCTGCTACTGGTATTATGACATTGATTTCATGGCTGAGGGATATTCCATCGTACGTAAGTTCCACAATGTTTGGAACCATTTTTATATTTCCTGGGATATTTCAGGTGTACCCAGGTTGAGGTTCTTGTAAGCAGTGCAGCCCTCAATTTGGGGGTGGCTCTGTCTTATGGATTTTCAGTTTTCCCAAGGTATATTCCCTAGACTGGAAGTGCCCTTGGCTCTGTAGCTCTGTTGTTTACTTGTTTTAGGGAACACAATGCACTCCTCCAGTGAGGCAGTTGGCAACTTACATCCCGCCCATCAGCATAACAAGGCTCCCTGTTCTCCAGGGCCTGTCTTGCCTTTCTGGTTTTTACACATTTTGTGGATGTCCCTTTTGACCGGTGGGAAGTGATACTTCTTTGTAGTGCAGATTTGCATTGCCCGCTTGCTTGCTTGGCCAAAAAGGGCGTATGCGTTTTCTCCTGAATATATTCAGGAGAAAACGCATACGCCCTTTTGGCCAAGTGCATCATTGTCGAAGTTGTGCCCCTCTTCCTGTGCTTTACAGGCGATTCCAACGTACCTCTTGAAATCTGTTTCCTGCTATTCTGCCTCGCTTTCAAGTCCGCCTCGTTGCCTTCCCTCAACAGATTTTTGGACGATAGTTGGCCTTGATTACTCTGCCAGTTTGTGAATTGCTGTGCCCCTGAGCTCCATTTTTCAACTCGTTTCTTGTTAGCTGAACGCAAGTCCAAACTTTTGGTTCAGGACCTATACTGGTTCCCGGTGGGTGGCTGAGACTTTGGTTAATTCTTCTTCCTGCTGGGAAATTAGAGTGACATGTGCCCATCCAAATGCCTAACAGCTACTCTCTCATTGGTTCTCCCTCTTCCCTGTCATCCTCTGCCAAATTGGCAACCTGTGCGAACCAGGAGCTTAAAGGGGCTGTCTCTCCAAGTTGGGAGATTGATAGAAAAGCAGTTGGAAAGTCAAACCGGAGCACCAGGAGAGGGGCTCTTTGTTGAGTTTTAGAAACCTTTCGTATTCACAGTGTGTCCATTCTCTAGGTTTCCCGTACACGTTATAGCTGTAGTAATATTCCCTTCAACCTGGAGAGCTGGGACCCATGGAATGGGTGTCATGCATTATTGCTTTAAAGGGTCTGCATTTGCTCACCCAATCTCACCAATCCTCTCAGTCCCAAGTGTCCAGCCTTATGCCACATCCAGCTGTCATTGTAGATAGGGTCATTCCAGGTTGCATCAGAGACCCTGAAGGAATTGTAAAGAATTTCCCTGTTTCTATGTTCTCTTTTTGAAATTCCTTTTTATAGTGGGTTTGAGCTGATTCTCGCTGCCATGTTTATGCCAGTCTAGACACACTTGATTCCCTTACGCAGACATATCAACACATAGGTTTTAAGATTCTTACTAGTCAGATCGATTCCTCTGCGGGAAATATGGGGTTTTGAGTCCCTTTGACTGAGGAAGGTGTAGGTCTTGTCTATTCCATAGTTGGTTTTTGGAACGGTACCTGTGCTTATATCAAACTCTGGTTTGATGCATCACCCCACCTTTCCTTCCCCCTTAAGCAGGCATAAGAGTGTTTTCTAAATGTGAGACTCTGTTCTCTTGCCTAACTCAGTTCATGTGTAGCCATGTTTACAGGATCTTCCTAAGTGATATCTTATGATAAGTTTCTTTTCCTGTGTGACTTCTTTCACTTAGAATCATCGTACCTGAATCCACTCATTTTGCTGCTACTGGTCTTATGACATTGATTTCATGGCTGAGGGATATTCCATCGTACGTATGTTCCACAATGTTTGGAACCATTTTTATATTTCCTGGGATATTTCAGGTGTACCCAGGTTGAGGTTCCTGTAAGCAGTGCAGCCCTCAATTTGGGGGTGCCTCTGTCTTATGGATTTTCAGTTTTCCCAAGGTATATTCCCTAGACTGGAAGTGCCCTTGGCTCTGTAGCTCTGTTGTTTACTTGTTTTAGGGAACACAATGCACTCCTCCAGTGAGGCAGTTGGCAACTTACATCCCGCCCATCAGCATAACAAGGCTCCCTGTTCTCCAGGGCCTGTCTTGCCTTTCTGGTTTTTACACATTTTGTGGATGTCCCTTTTGACCGGTGGGAAGTGATACTTCTTTGTAGTGCAGATTTGCATTGCCCGCTTGCTTGCTTGGCCAAAAAGGGCGTATGCATTTTCTCCTGAATATATTCAGGAGAAAACGCATACGCCCTTTTTGGCCAAGTGCATCATTGTCGAAGTTGTGCCCCTCTTCCTGTGCTTTACAGGTGATTCCAACGTACCTCTTGAAATCTGTTTCCTGCTATTCTGCCTCGCTTTCAAGTCCGCCTCGTTGCCTTCCCTCAACAGATTTTTGGACGATAGTTGGCCTTGATTACTCTGCCAGTTTGTGAATTGCTGTGCCCCTGAGCTCCATTTTTCAACTCGTTTCTTGTGAGCTGAACGCAAGTCCAAACTTTTGGTTCAGGACCTATACTGGTTCCCGGTGGGTGGCTGAGACTTTGGTTCATTCTTCTTCCTGCCGGGAAATTAGAGTGACATGTGCCCATCCAAATGCCTAACAGCTACTCTCTCATTGGTTCTCCCTCTTCCCTGTCATCCTCTGCCAAATTGGCAACGTGTGCGAACCAGGAGCTTAAAGGGGCTGTCTCTCCAAGTTGGGAGATTGATAGAAAAGCAGTTGGAAAGTCAAACCGGAGCACCAGGAGAGGGGCTCTTCGTTGAGTTTTAGAAACCTTTCGTATTCACAGTGTGTCCATTCTCTAGGTTTCCCGTACACGTTATAGCTGTAGTAATATTCCCTTCAACCTGGAGAGCTGGGACCCATGGAATGGGTGCCATGCATTATTGCTTTAAAAGGTCTGCATTTGCTCACCCAATCTCACCAATCCTCTCAGTCCCAAGTGTCCAGCCTTATGCCACATCCAGCTGTCATTGTAGATAGGGTCATTCCAGGTTGCATCAGCGACCCTGAAGGAATTGTAAAGAATTTCCCTGTTTCTTTGTTCTGTTTTTGAAATTCCTTTTTAGAGTGGGTTTGAGCTGATTCTCGCTGCCATGTTTATGCCAGTCTAGACACACTTGATTCCCTTACGCAGACATATCAACACGTAGGTTTTAAGATTCTTACTAGTCAGATCGATTCCTCTGCGGGAAATATGGGGTTTTGAGTCCCTTTGACTGAGGAAGGTGTAGGTCTTGTCTATTCCATAGTTGGTTTTTGGAACGGTACCTGTGCTTATATCAAACTCTGGTTTGATGCATCACCCCACCTCTCCTTCCCCCTTAAGCAGGCATAAGAGTGTTTTCTAAATGTGAGACTCTGTTCTCTTGCCTAACTCAGTTCATGTGTAGCCATGTTTACAGGATCTTCCTAAGTGATATCTTATGATAAGTTTCTTTTCCTGTGTGACTTCTTTCACTTAGAATCATCGTACCTGAATCCACTCATTTTGCTGCTACTGGTATTATGACATTGATTTCATGGCTGAGGGATATTCCATCGTACGTAAGTTCCACAATGTTTGGAACCATTTTTATATTTCCTGGGATATTTCAGGTGTACCCAGGTTGAGGTTCTTGTAAGCAGTGCAGCCCTCAATTTGGGGGTGGCTCTGTCTTATGGATTTTCAGTTTTCCCAAGGTATATTCCCTAGACTGGAAGTGCCCTTGGCTCTGTAGCTCTGTTGTTTACTTGTTTTAGGGAACACAATGCACTCCTCCAGTGAGGCAGTTGGCAACTTACATCCCGCCCATCAGCATAACAAGGCTCCCTGTTCTCCAGGGCCTGTCTTGCCTTTCTGGTTTTTACACATTTTGTGGATGTCCCTTTTGACCGGTGGGAAGTGATACTTCTTTGTAGTGCAGATTTGCATTGCCCGCTTGCTTGCTTGGCCAAAAAGGGCGTATGCGTTTTCTCCTGAATATATTCAGGAGAAAACGCATACGCCCTTTTTGGCCAAGTGCATCATTGTCGAAGTTGTGCCCCTCTTCCTGTGCTTTACAGGCGATTCCAACGTACCTCTTGAAATCTGTTTCCTGCTATTCTGCCTCGCTTTCAAGTCCGCCTCGTTGCCTTCCCTCAACAGATTTTTGGACGATAGTTGGCCTTGATTACTCTGCCAGTTTGTGAATTGCTGTGCCCCTGAGCTCCATTTTTCAACTCGTTTCTTGTTAGCTGAACGCAAGTCCAAACTTTTGGTTCAGGACCTATACTGGTTCCCGGTGGGTGGCTGAGACTTTGGTTAATTCTTCTTCCTGCTGGGAAATTAGAGTGACATGTGCCCATCCAAATGCCTAACAGCTACTCTCTCATTGGTTCTCCCTCTTCCCTGTCATCCTCTGCCAAATTGGCAACCTGTGCGAACCAGGAGCTTAAAGGGGCTGTCTCTCCAAGTTGGGAGATTGATAGAAAAGCAGTTGGAAAGTCAAACCGGAGCACCAGGAGAGGGGCTCTTTGTTGAGTTTTAGAAACCTTTCGTATTCACAGTGTGTCCATTCTCTAGGTTTCCCGTACACGTTATAGCTGTAGTAATATTCCCTTCAACCTGGAGAGCTGGGACCCATGGAATGGGTGTCATGCATTATTGCTTTAAAGGGTCTGCATTTGCTCACCCAATCTCACCAATCCTCTCAGTCCCAAGTGTCCAGCCTTATGCCACATCCAGCTGTCATTGTAGATAGGGTCATTCCAGGTTGCATCAGAGACCCTGAAGGAATTGTAAAGAATTTCCCTGTTTCTATGTTCTCTTTTTGAAATTCCTTTTTATAGTGGGTTTGAGCTGATTCTCGCTGCCATGTTTATGCCAGTCTAGACACACTTGATTCCCTTACGCAGACATATCAACACATAGGTTTTAAGATTCTTACTAGTCAGATCGATTCCTCTGCGGGAAATATGGGGTTTTGAGTCCCTTTGACTGAGGAAGGTGTAGGTCTTGTCTATTCCATAGTTGGTTTTTGGAACGGTACCTGTGCTTATATCAAACTCTGGTTTGATGCATCACCCCACCTTTCCTTCCCCCTTAAGCAGGCATAAGAGTGTTTTCTAAATGTGAGACTCTGTTCTCTTGCCTAACTCAGTTCATGTGTAGCCATGTTTACAGGATCTTCCTAAGTGATATCTTATGATAAGTTTCTTTTCCTGTGTGACTTCTTTCACTTAGAATCATCGTACCTGAATCCACTCATTTTGCTGCTACTGGTCTTATGACATTGATTTCATGGCTGAGGGATATTCCATCGTACGTATGTTCCACAATGTTTGGAACCATTTTTATATTTCCTGGGATATTTCAGGTGTACCCAGGTTGAGGTTCCTGTAAGCAGTGCAGCCCTCAATTTGGGGGTGCCTCTGTCTTATGGATTTTCAGTTTTCCCAAGGTATATTCCCTAGACTGGAAGTGCCCTTGGCTCTGTAGCTCTGTTGTTTACTTGTTTTAGGGAACACAATGCACTCCTCCAGTGAGGCAGTTGGCAACTTACATCCCGCCCATCAGCATAACAAGGCTCCCTGTTCTCCAGGGCCTGTCTTGCCTTTCTGGTTTTTACACATTTTGTGGATGTCCCTTTTGACCGGTGGGAAGTGATACTTCTTTGTAGTGCAGATTTGCATTGCCCGCTTGCTTGCTTGGCCAAAAAGGGCGTATGCATTTTCTCCTGAATATATTCAGGAGAAAACGCATACGCCCTTTTTGGCCAAGTGCATCATTGTCGAAGTTGTGCCCCTCTTCCTGTGCTTTACAGGTGATTCCAACGTACCTCTTGAAATCTGTTTCCTGCTATTCTGCCTCGCTTTCAAGTCCGCCTCGTTGCCTTCCCTCAACAGATTTTTGGACGATAGTTGGCCTTGATTACTCTGCCAGTTTGTGAATTGCTGTGCCCCTGAGCTCCATTTTTCAACTCGTTTCTTGTGAGCTGAACGCAAGTCCAAACTTTTGGTTCAGGACCTATACTGGTTCCCGGTGGGTGGCTGAGACTTTGGTTAATTCTTCTTCCTGCCGGGAAATTAGAGTGACATGTGCCCATCCAAATGCCTAACAGCTACTCTCTCATTGGTTCTCCCTCTTCCCTGTCATCCTCTGCCAAATTGGCAACCTGTGCGAACCAGGAGCTTAAAGGGGCTGTCTCTCCAAGTTGGGAGATTGATAGAAAAGCAGTTGGAAAGTCAAACCGGAGCACCAGGAGAGGGGCTCTTCGTTGAGTTTTAGAAACCTTTCGTATTCACAGTGTGTCCATTCTCTAGGTTTCCCGTACACGTTATAGCTGTAGTAATATTCCCTTCAACCTGGAGAGCTGGGACCCATGGAATGGGTGCCATGCATTATTGCTTTAAAAGGTCTGCATTTGCTCACCCAATCTCACCAATCCTCTCAGTCCCATGTGTCCAGCCTTATGCCACATCCAGCTGTCATTGTAGATAGGGTCATTCCAGGTTGCATCAGCGACCCTGAAGGAATTGTAAAGAATTTCCCTGTTTCTTTGTTCTGTTTTTGAAATTCCTTTTTAGAGTGGGTTTGAGCTGATTCTCGCTGCCATGTTTATGCCAGTCTAGACACACTTGATTCCCTTACGCAGACATATCAACACATAGGTTTTAAGATTCTTACTAGTCAGATCGATTCCTCTGCGGGAAATATGGGGTTTTGAGTCCCTTTGACTGAGGAAGGTGTAGGTCTTGTCTATTCCATAGTTGGTTTTTGGAACGGTACCTGTGCTTATATCAAACTCTGGTTTGATGCATCACCCCACCTCTCCTTCCCCCTTAAGCAGGCATAAGAGTGTTTTCTAAATGTGAGACTCTGTTCTCTTGCCTAACTCAGTTCATGTGTAGCCATGTTTACAGGATCTTCCTAAGTGATATCTTATGATAAGTTTCTTTTCCTGTGTGACTTCTTTCACTTAGAATCATCGTACCTGAATCCACTCATTTTGCTGCTACTGGTCTTATGACATTGATTTCATGGCTGAGGGATATTCCATCGTACGTAAGTTCCACAATGTTTGGAACCATTTTTATATTTCCTGGGATATTTCAGGTGTACCCAGGTTGAGGTTCTTGTAAGCAGTGCAGCCCTCAATTTGGGGATGGCTCTGTCTTATGGATTTTCAGTTTTCCCAAGGTATATTCCCTAGACTGGAAGTGCCCTTGGCTCTGTAGCTCTGTTGTTTACTTGTTTTAGGGAACACAATGCACTCCTCCAGTGAGGCAGTTGGCAACTTACATCCCGCCCATCAGCATAACAAGGCTCCCTGTTCTCCAGGGCCTGTCTTGCCTTTCTGGTTTTTACACATTTTGTGGATGTCCCTTTTGACCGGTGGGAAGTGATACTTCTTTGTAGTGCAGATTTGCATTGCCCGCTTGCTTGCTTGGCCAAAAAGGGCGTATGCGTTTTCTCCTGAATATATTCAGGAGAAAACGCATACGCCCTTTTTGGCCAAGTGCATCATTGTCGAAGTTGTGCCCCTCTTCCTGTGCTTTACAGGCGATTCCAACGTACCTCTTGAAATCTGTTTCCTGCTATTCTGCCTCGCTTTCAAGTCCGCCTCGTTGCCTTCCCTCAACAGATTTTTGGACGATAGTTGGCCTTGATTACTCTGCCAGTTTGTGAATTGCTGTGCCCCTGAGCTCCATTTTTCAACTCGTTTCTTGTTAGCTGAACGCAAGTCCAAACTTTTGGTTCAGGACCTATACTGGTTCCCGGTGGGTGGCTGAGACTTTGGTTAATTCTTCTTCCTGCTGGGAAATTAGAGTGACATGTGCCCATCCAAATGCCTAACAGCTACTCTCTCATTGGTTCTCCCTCTTCCCTGTCATCCTCTGCCAAATTGGCAACCTGTGCGAACCAGGAGCTTAAAGGGGCTGTCTCTCCAAGTTGGGAGATTGATAGAAAAGCAGTTGGAAAGTCAAACCGGAGCACCAGGAGAGGGGCTCTTTGTTGAGTTTTAGAAACCTTTCGTATTCACAGTGTGTCCATTCTCTAGGTTTCCCGTACACGTTATAGCTGTAGTAATATTCCCTTCAACCTGGAGAGCTGGGACCCATGGAATGGGTGTCATGCATTATTGCTTTAAAGGGTCTGCATTTGCTCACCCAATCTCACCAATCCTCTCAGTCCCAAGTGTCCAGCCTTATGCCACATCCAGCTGTCATTGTAGATAGGGTCATTCCAGGTTGCATCAGAGACCCTGAAGGAATTGTAAAGAATTTCCCTGTTTCTATGTTCTCTTTTTGAAATTCCTTTTTATAGTGGGTTTGAGCTGATTCTCGCTGCCATGTTTATGCCAGTCTAGACACACTTGATTCCCTTACGCAGACATATCAACACATAGGTTTTAAGATACTTACTAGTCAGATCGATTCCTCTGCGGGAAATATGGGGTTTTGAGTCCCTTTGACTGAGGAAGGTGTAGGTCTTGTCTATTCCATAGTTGGTTTTTGGAACGGTACCTGTGCTTATATCAAACTCTGGTTTGATGCATCACCCCACCTTTCCTTCCTCCTTAAGCAGGCATAAGAGTGTTTTCTAAATGTGAGACTCTGTTCTCTTGCCTAACTCAGTTCATGTGTAGCCATGTTTACAGGATCTTCCTAAGTGATATCTTATGATAAGTTTCTTTTCCTGTGTGACTTCTTTCACTTAGAATCATCGTACCTGAATCCACTCATTTTGCTGCTACTGGTCTTATGACATTGATTTCATGGCTGAGGGATATTCCATCGTACGTATGTTCCACAATGTTTGGAACCATTTTTATATTTCCTGGGATATTTCAGGTGTACCCAGGTTGAGGTTCCTGTAAGCAGTGCAGCCCTCAATTTGGGGGTGCCTCTGTCTTATGGATTTTCAGTTTTCCCAAGGTATATTCCCTAGACTGGAAGTGCCCTTGGCTCTGTAGCTCTGTTGTTTACTTGTTTTAGGGAACACAATGCACTCCTCCAGTGAGGCAGTTGGCAACTTACATCCCGCCCATCAGCATAACAAGGCTCCCTGTTCTCCAGGGCCTGTCTTGCCTTTCTGGTTTTTACACATTTTGTGGATGTCCCTTTTGACCGGTGGGAAGTGATACTTCTTTGTAGTGCAGATTTGCATTGCCCGCTTGCTTGCTTGGCCAAAAAGGGCGTATGCATTTTCTCCTGAATATATTCAGGAGAAAACACATACGCCCTTTTTGGCCAAGTGCATCATTGTCGAAGTTGTGCCCCTCTTCCTGTGCTTTACAGGTGATTCCAACGTACCTCTTGAAATCTGTTTCCTGCTATTCTGCCTCGCTTTCAAGTCCGCCTCGTTGCCTTCCCTCAACAGATTTTTGGACGATAGTTGGCCTTGATTACTCTGCCAGTTTGTGAATTGCTGTGCCCCTGAGCTCCATTTTTCAACTCGTTTCTTGTGAGCTGAACGCAAGTCCAAACTTTTGGTTCAGGACCTATACTGGTTCCCGGTGGGTGGCTGAGACTTTGGTTAATTCTTCCTGCCGGGAAATTAGAGTGACATGTGCCCATCCAAATGCCTAACAGCTACTCTCTCATTGGTTCTCCCTCTTCCCTGTCATCCTCTGCCAAATTGGCAACCTGTGCGAACCAGGAGCTTAAAGGGGCTGTCTCTCCAAGTTGGGAGATTGATAGAAAAGCAGTTGGAAAGTCAAACCGGAGCACCAGGAGAGGGGCTCTTCGTTGAGTTTTAGAAACCTTTCGTATTCACAGTGTGTCCATTCTCTAGGTTTCCCGTACACGTTATAGCTGTAGTAATATTCCCTTCAACCTGGAGAGCTGGGACCCATGGAATGGGTGCCATGCATTATTGCTTTAAAAGGTCTGCATTTGCTCACCCAATCTCACCAAGCCTCTCAGTCCCAAGTGTCCAGCCTTATGCCACATCCAGCTGTCATTGTAGATAGGGTCATTCCAGGTTGCATCAGCGACCCTGAAGGAATTGTAAAGAATTTCCCTGTTTCTTTGTTCTGTTTTTGAAATTCCTTTTTAGAGTGGGTTTGAGCTGATTCTCGCTGCCATGTTTATGCCAGTCTAGACACACTTGATTCCCTTACGCAGACATATCAACACATAGGTTTTAAGATTCTTACTAGTCAGATCGATTCCTCTGTGGGAAATATGGGGTTTTGAGTCCCTTTGACTGAGGAAGGTGTAGGTCTTGTCTATTCCATAGTTGGTTTTTGGAACGGTACCTGTGCTTATATCAAACTCTGGTTTGATGCATCACCCCACCTCTCCTTCCCCCTTAAGCAGGCATAAGAGTGTTTTCTAAATGTGAGACTCTGTTCTCTTGCCTAACTCAGTTCATGTGTAACCATGTTTACAGGATCTTCCTAAGTGATATCTTATGATAAGTTTCTTTTCCTGTGTGACTTCTTTCACTTAGAATCATCGTACCTGAATCCACTCATTTTGCTGCTACTGGTCTTATGACATTGATTTCATGGCTGAGGGATATTCCATCGTACGTAAGTTCCACAATGTTTGGAACCATTTTTATATTTCCTGGGATATTTCAGGTGTACCCAGGTTGAGGTTCTTGTAAGCAGTGCAGCCCTCAATTTGGGGGTGGCTCTGTCTTATGGATTTTCAGTTTTCCCAAGGTATATTCCCTAGACTGGAAGTGCCCTTGGCTCTGTAGCTCTGTTGTTTACTTGTTTTAGGGAACACAATGCACTCCTCCAGTGAGGCAGTTGGCAACTTACATCCCGCCCATCAGCATAACAAGGCTCCCTGTTCTCCAGGGCCTGTCTTGCCTTTCTGGTTTTTACACATTTTGTGGATGTCCCTTTTGACCGGTGGGAAGTGATACTTCTTTGTAGTGCAGATTTGCATTGCCCGCTTGCTTGCTTGGCCAAAAAGGGCGTATGCGTTTTCTCCTGAATATATTCAGGAGAAAACGCATACGCCCTTTTTGGCCAAGTGCATCATTGTCGAAGTTGTGCCCCTCTTCCTGTGCTTTACAGGCGATTCCAACGTACCTCTTGAAATCTGTTTCCTGCTATTCTGCCTCGCTTTCAAGTCCGCCTCGTTGCCTTCCCTCAACAGATTTTTGGACGATAGTTGGCCTTGATTACTCTGCCAGTTTGTGAATTGCTGTGCCCCTGAGCTCCATTTTTCAACTCGTTTCTTGTGAGCTGAACGCAAGTCCAAACTTTTGGTTCAGGACCTATACTGGTTCCCGGTGGGTGGCTGAGACTTTGGTTAATTCTTCTTCCTGCTGGGAAATTAGAGTGACATGTGCCCATCCAAATGCCTAACAGCTACTCTCTCATTGGTTCTCCCTCTTCCCTGTCATCCTCTGCCAAATTGGCAACCTGTGCGAACCAGGAGCTTAAAGGGGCTGTCTCTCCAAGTTGGGAGATTGATAGAAAAGCAGTTGGAAAGTCAAACCGGAGCACCAGGAGAGGGGCTCTTTGTTGAGTTTTAGAAACCTTTCGTATTCACAGTGTGTCCATTCTCTAGGTTTCCCGTACACGTTATAGCTGTAGTAATATTCCCTTCAACCTGGAGACCTGGGACCCATGGAATGGGTGCCATGCATTATTGCTTTAAAAGGTCTGCATTTGCTCACCCAATCTCACCAATCCTCTCAGTCCCAAGTGTCCACCCTTATGCCACATCCAGCTGTCATTGTAGATAGGGTCATTCCAGGTTGCATCAGAGACCCTGAAGGAATTGTAAAGAATTTCCCTGTTTCTTTGTTCTGTTTTTGAAATTCCTTTTTAGAGTGGGTTTGAGCTGATCCTCGCTGCCATGTTTATGCCAGTCTAGACACACTTGATTCCCTTACGCAGACATATCAACACATAGGTTTTAAGATTCTTACTAGTCAGATCGATTCCTCTGCGGGAAATATGGGGTTTTGAGTCCCTTTGACTGAGGAAGGTGTAGGTCTTGTCTATTCCATAGTTGGTTTTTGGAACGGTACCTGTGCTTATATCAAACTCTGGTTTGATGCATCACCCCACCTCTCCTTCCCCCTTAAGCAGGCATAAGAGTGTTTTCTAAATGTGAGACTCTGTTCTCTTGCCTAACTCAGTTCATGTGTAGCCATGTTTACAGGATCTTCCTAAGTGATATCTTATGATAAGTTTCTTTTCCTGTGTGACTTCTTTCACTTAGAATCATCGTACCTGAATCCACTCATTTTGCTGCTACTGGTCTTATGACATTGATTTCATGGCTGAGGGATATTCCATCGTACGTAAGTTCCACAATGTTTGGAACCATTTTTATATTTCCTGGGATATTTCAGGTGTACCCAGGTTGAGGTTCTTGTAAGCAGTGCAGCCCTCAATTTGGGGGTGGCTCTGTCTTATGGATTTTCAGTTTTCCCAAGGTATATTCCCTAGACTGGAAGTGCCCTTGGCTCTGTAGCTCTGTTGTTTACTTGTTTTAGGGAACACAATGCACTCCTCCAGTGAGGCAGTTGGCAACTTACATCCCGCCCATCAGCATAACAAGGCTCCCTGTTCTCCAGGGCCTGTCTTGCCTTTCTGGTTTTTACACATTTTGTGGATGTCCCTTTTGACCGGTGGGAAGTGATACTTCTTTGTAGTGCAGATTTGCATTGCCCGCTTGCTTGCTTGGCCAAAAAGGGCGTATGCGTTTTCTCCTGAATATATTCAGGAGAAAACGCATACGCCCTTTTTGGCCAAGTGCATCATTGTCGAAGTTGTGCCCCTCTTCCTGTGCTTTACAGGCGATTCCAACGTACCTCTTGAAATCTGTTTCCTGCTATTCTGCCTCGCTTTCAAGTCCGCCTCGTTGCCTTCCCTCAACAGATTTTTCGACGATAGTTGGCCTTGATTACTCTGCCAGTTTGTGAATTGCTGTGCCCCTGAGCTCCATTTTTCAACTCGTTTCTTGTTAGCTGAACGCAAGTCCAAACTTTTGGTTCAGGACCTATACTGGTTCCCGGTGGGTGGCTGAGACTTTGGTTAATTCTTCTTCCTGCTGGGAAATTAGAGTGACATGTGCCCATCCAAATGCCTAACAGCTACTCTCTCATTGGTTCTCCCTCTTCCCTGTCATCCTCTGCCAAATTGGCAACCTGTGCGAACCAGGAGCTTAAAGGGGCTGTCTCTCCAAGTTGGGAGATTGATAGAAAAGCAGTTGGAAAGTCAAACCGGAGCACCAGGAGAGGGGCTCTTTGTTGAGTTTTAGAAACCTTTCGTATTCACAGTGTGTCCATTCTCTAGGTTTCCCGTACACGTTATAGCTGTAGTAATATTCCCTTCAACCTGGAGAGCTGGGACCCATGGAATGGGTGTCATGCATTATTGCTTTAAAGGGTCTGCATTTGCTCACCCAATCTCACCAATCCTCTCAGTCCCAAGTGTCCAGCCTTATGCCACATCCAGCTGTCATTGTAGATAGGGTCATTCCAGGTTGCATCAGAGACCCTGAAGGAATTGTAAAGAATTTCCCTGTTTCTATGTTCTCTTTTTGAAATTCCTTTTTATAGTGGGTTTGAGCTGATTCTCGCTGCCATGTTTATGCCAGTCTAGACACACTTGATTCCCTTACGCAGACATATCAACACATAGGTTTTAAGATTCTTACTAGTCAGATCGATTCCTCTGCGGGAAATATGGGGTTTTGAGTCCCTTTGACTGAGGAAGGTGTAGGTCTTGTCTATTCCATAGTTGGTTTTTGGAACGGTACCTGTGCTTATATCAAACTCTGGTTTGATGCATCACCCCACCTTTCCTTCCCCCTTAAGCAGGCATAAGAGTGTTTTCTAAATGTGAGACTCTGTTCTCTTGCCTAACTCAGTTCATGTGTAGCCATGTTTACAGGATCTTCCTAAGTGATATCTTATGATAAGTTTCTTTTCCTGTGTGACTTCTTTCACTTAGAATCATCGTACCTGAATCCACTCATTTTGCTGCTACTGGTCTTATGACATTGATTTCATGGCTGAGGGATATTCCATCGTACGTATGTTCCACAATGTTTGGAACCATTTTTATATTTCCTGGGATATTTCAGGTGTACCCAGGTTGAGGTTCCTGTAAGCAGTGCAGCCCTCAATTTGGGGGTGCCTCTGTCTTATGGATTTTCAGTTTTCCCAAGGTATATTCCCTAGACTGGAAGTGCCCTTGGCTCTGTAGCTCTGTTGTTTACTTGTTTTAGGGAACACAATGCACTCCTCCAGTGAGGCAGTTGGCAACTTACATCCCGCCCATCAGCATAACAAGGCTCCCTGTTCTCCAGGGCCTGTCTTGCCTTTCTGGTTTTTACACATTTTGTGGATGTCCCTTTTGACCGGTGGGAAGTGATACTTCTTTGTAGTGCAGATTTGCATTGCCCGCTTGCTTGCTTGGCCAAAAAGGGCGTATGCATTTTCTCCTGAATATATTCAGGAGAAAACGCATACGCCCTTTTTGGCCAAGTGCATCATTGTCGAAGTTGTGCCCCTCTTCCTGTGCTTTACAGGTGATTCCAACGTACCTCTTGAAATCTGTTTCCTGCTATTCTGCCTCGCTTTCAAGTCCGCCTCGTTGCCTTCCCTCAACAGATTTTTGGACGATAGTTGGCCTTGATTACTCTGCCAGTTTGTGAATTGCTGTGCCCCTGAGCTCCATTTTTCAACTCGTTTCTTGTGAGCTGAACGCAAGTCCAAACTTTTGGTTCAGGACCTATACTGGTTCCCGGTGGGTGGCTGAGACTTTGGTTAATTCTTCTTCCTGCCGGGAAATTAGAGTGACATGTGCCCATCCAAATGCCTAACAGCTACTCTCTCATTGGTTCTCCCTCTTCCCTGTCATCCTCTGCCAAATTGGCAACCTGTGCGAACCAGGAGCTTAAAGGGGCTGTCTCTCCAAGTTGGGAGATTGATAGAAAAGCAGTTGGAAAGTCAAACCGGAGCACCAGGAGAGGGGCTCTTCGTTGAGTTTTAGAAACCTTTCGTATTCACAGTGTGTCCATTCTCTAGGTTTCCCGTACACGTTATAGCTGTAGTAATATTCCCTTCAACCTGGAGAGCTGGGACCCATGGAATGGGTGCCATGCATTATTGCTTTAAAAGGTCTGCATTTGCTCACCCAATCTCACCAATCCTCTCAGTCCCAAGTGTCCAGCCTTATGCCACATCCAGCTGTCATTGTAGATAGGGTCATTCCAGGTTGCATCAGCGACCCTGAAGGAATTGTAAAGAATTTCCCTGTTTCTTTGTTCTGTTTTTGAAATTCCTTTTTAGAGTGGGTTTGAGCTGATTCTCGCTGCCATGTTTATGCCAGTCTAGACACACTTGATTCCCTTACGCAGACATATCAACACATAGGTTTTAAGATTCTTACTAGTCAGATCGATTCCTCTGCGGGAAATATGGGGTTTTGAGTCCCTTTGACTGAGGAAGGTGTAGGTCTTGTCTATTCCATAGTTGGTTTTTGGAACGGTACCTGTGCTTATATCAAACTCTGGTTTGATGCATCACCCCACCTCTCCTTCCCCCTTAAGCAGGCATAAGAGTGTTTTCTAAATGTGAGACTCTGTTCTCTTGCCTAACTCAGTTCATGTGTAGCCATGTTTACAGGATCTTCCTAAGTGATATCTTATGATAAGTTTCTTTTCCTGTGTGACTTCTTTCACTTAGAATCATCGTACCTGAATCCACTCATTTTGCTGCTACTGGTCTTATGACATTGATTTCATGGCTGAGGGATATTCCATCGTACGTAAGTTCCACAATGTTTGGAACCATTTTTATATTTCCTGGGATATTTCAGGTGTACCCAGGTTGAGGTTCTTGTAAGCAGTGCAGCCCTCAATTTGGGGGTGGCTCTGTCTTATGGATTTTCAGTTTTCCCAAGGTATATTCCCTAGACTGGACGTGCCCTTGGCTCTGTAGCTCTGTTGTTTACTTGTTTTAGGGAACACAATGCACTCCTCCAGTGAGGCAGTTGGCAATTTACATCCCGCCCATCAGCATAACAAGGCTCCCTGTTCTCCAGGGCCTGTCTTGCCTTTCTGGTTTTTACACATTTTGTGGATGTCCCTTTTGACCGGTGGGAAGTGATACTTCTTTGTAGTGCAGATTTGCATTGCCCGCTTGCTTGCTTGGCCAAAAAGGGCGTATTCGTTTTCTCCTGAATATATTCAGGAGAAAACGCATACGCCCTTTTTGGCCAAGTGCATCATTGTTGAAGTTGTGCCCCTCTTCCTGTGCTTTACAGGCGATTCCAACGTACCTCTTGAAATCTGTTTCCTGCTATTCTGCCTCGCTTTCAAGTCCGCCTCGTTGCCTTCCCTCAACAGATTTTTGGACGATAGTTGGCCTTGATTACTCTGCCAGTTTGTGAATTGCTGTGCCCCTGAGCTCCATTTTTCAACTCGTTTCTTGTGAGCTGAACGCAAGTCCAAACTTTTGGTTCAGGACCTATACTGGTTCCCGGTGGGTGGCTGAGACTTTGGTTCATTCTTCTTCCTGCCGGGAAATTAGAGTGACATGTGCCCATCCAAATGCCTAACAGCTACTCTCTCATTGGTTCTCCCTCTTCCCTGTCATCCTCTGCCAAATTGGCAACCTGTGCGAACCAGGAGCTTAAAGGGGCTGTCTCTCCAAGTTGGGAGATTGATAGAAAAGCAGTTGGAAAGTCAAACCGGAGCACCAGGAGAGGGGCTCTTCGTTGAGTTTTAGAAACCTTTCGTATTCACAGTGTGTCCATTCTCTAGGTTTCCCGTACACGTTATAGCTGTAGTAATATTCCCTTCAACCTGGAGAGCTGGGACCCATGGAATGGGTGCCATGCATTATTGCTTTAAAGGGTCTGCATTTGCTCACCCAATCTCACCAATCCTCTCAGTCCCAAGTGTCCAGCCTTATGCCACATCCAGCTGTCATTGTAGATAGGGTCATTCCAGGTTGCATCAGAGACCCTGAAGGAATTGTAAAGAATTTCCCTGTTTCTTTGTTCTGTTTTTGAAATTCCTTTTTAGAGTGGGTTTGAGCTGATTCTCGCTGCCATGTTTATGCCAGTCTAGACACACTTGATTCCCTTACGCAGACATATCAACACATAGGTTTTAAGATTCTTACTAGTCAGATCGATTCCTCTGCGGGAAATATGGGGTTTTGAGTCCCTTTGACTGAGGAAGGTGTAGGTCTTGTCTATTCCATAGTTGGTTTTTGGAACGGTACCTGTGCTTATATCAAACTCTGGTTTGATGCATCACCCCACCTCTCCTTCCCCCTTAAGCAGGCATAAGAGTGTTTTCTAAATGTGAGACTCTGTTCTCTTGCCTAACTCAGTTCATGTGTAGCCATGTTTACAGGATCTTCCTAAGTGATATCTTATGATAAGTTTCTTTTCCTGTGTGACTTCTTTCACTTAGAATCATCGTACCTGAATCCACTCATTTTGCTGCTACTGGTCTTATGACATTGATTTCATGGCTGAGGGATATTCCATCGTACGTATGTTCCACAATGTTTGGAACCATTTTTATATTTCCTGGGATATTTCAGGTGTACCCAGGTTGAGGTTCCTGTTAGCAGTGCAACCCTCAATTTGGGGGTGGCTCTGTCTTATGGATTTTCAGTTTTCCCAAGGTATATTCCCTAGACTGGAAGTGCCCTTGGCTCTGTAGCTCTGTTGTTTACTTGTTTTAGGGAACACAATGCACTCCTCCAGTGAGGCAGTTGGCAACTTACATCCCGCCCATCAGCATAACAAGGCTCCCTGTTCTCCAGGGCCTGTCTTGCCTTTCTGGTTTTTACACATTTTGTGGATGTCCCTTTTGACCGGTGGGAAGTGATACTTCTTTGTAGTGCAGATTTGCATTGCCCGCTTGCTTGCTTGGCCAAAAAGGGCGTATGCGTTTTCTCCTGAATATATTCAGGAGAAAACGCATACGCCCTTTTTGGCCAAGTGCATCATTGTCGAAGTTGTGCCCCTCTTCCTGTGCTTTACAGGCGATTCCAACGTACCTCTTGAAATCTGTTTCCTGCTATTCTGCCTCGCTTTCAAGTCCGCCTCGCTGCCTTCCCTCAACAGATTTTTGGACGATAGTTGGCCTTGATTACTCTGCCAGTTTGTGAATTGCTGTGCCCCTGAGCTCCATTTTTCAACTCGTTTCTTGTGAGCTGAACGCAAGTCCAAACTTTTGGTTCAGGACCTATACTGGTTCCCGGTGGGTGGCTGAGACTTTGGTTCATTCTTCTTCCTGCCGGGAAATTAGAGTGACATGTGCCCATCCAAATGCCTAACAGCTACTCTCTCATTGGTTCTCCCTCTTCCCTGTCATCCTCTGCCAAATTGGCAACCTGTGCGAACCAGGAGCTTAAAGGGGCTGTCTCTCCAAGTTGGGAGATTGATAGAAAAGCAGTTGGAAAGTCAAACCGGAGCACCAGGAGAGGGGCTCTTCGTTGAGTTTTAGAAACCTTTCGTATTCACAGTGTGTCCATTCTCTAGGTTTCCCGTACACGTTATAGCTGTAGTAATATTCCCTTCAACCTGGAGAGCTGGGACCCATGGAATGGGTGCCATGCATTATTGCTTTAAAGGGTCTGCATTTGCTCACCCAATCTCACCAATCCTCTCAGTCCCAAGTGTCCAGCCTTATGCCACATCCAGCTGTCATTGTAGATAGGGTCATTCCAGGTTGCATCAGAGACCCTGAAGGAATTGTAAAGAATTTCCCTGTTTCTTTGTTCTGTTTTTGAAATTCCTTTTTAGAGTGGGTTTGAGCTGATTCTCGCTGCCATGTTTATGCCAGTCTAGACACACTTGATTCCCTTATGCAGACATATCAACCCATAGGTTTTAAGATTCTTACTAGTCAGATCGATTCCTCTGCGGGAAATATGGGGTTTTGAGTCCCTTTGACTGAGGAAGGTGTAGGTCTTGTCTATTCCATAGTTGGTTTTTAGAACGGTACCTGTGCTTATATCAAACTCTGGTTTGATGCATCACCCCACCTCTCCTTCCCCCTTAAGCAGGCATAAGAGTGTTTTCTAAATGTGAGACTCTGTTCTCTTGCCTAACTCAGTTCATGTGTAGCCATGTTTACAGGATCTTCCTAAGTGATATCTTATGATAAGTTTCTTTTCCTGTGTGACTTCTTTCACTTAGAATCATCGTACCTGAATCCACTCATTTTGCTGCTACTGGTCTTATGACATTGATTTCATGGCTGAGGGATATTCCATCGTACGTATGTTCCACAATGTTTGGAACCATTTTTATATTTCCTGGGATATTTCAGGTGTACCCAGGTTGAGGTTCCTGTTAGCAGTGCAACCCTCAATTTGGGGGTGGCTCTGTCTTATGGATTTTCAGTTTTCCCAAGGTATATTCCCTAGACTGGAAGTGCCCTTGGCTCTGTAGCTCTGTTGTTTACTTGTTTTAGGGAACACAATGCACTCCTCCAGTGAGGCAGTTGGCAACTTACATCCCGCCCATCAGCATAACAAGGCTCCCTGTTCTCCAGGGCCTGTCTTGCCTTTCTGGTTTTTACACATTTTGTGGATGTCCCTTTTGACCGGTGGGAAGTGATACTTCTTTGTAGTGCAGATTTGCATTGCCCGCTTGCTTGCTTGGCCAAAAAGGGCGTATGCGTTTTCTCCTGAATATATTCAGGAGAAAACGCATACGCCCTTTTTGGCCAAGTGCATCATTGTCGAAGTTGTGCCCCTCTTCCTGTGCTTTACAGGCGATTCCAACGTACCTCTTGAAATCTGTTTCCTGCTATTCTGCCTCGCTTTCCAGTCCGCCTCGTTGCCTTCCCTCAACAGATTTTTGGACGATAGTTGGCCTTGATTACTCTGCCAGTTTGTGAATTGCTGTGCCCCTGAGCTCCATTTTTCAACTCGTTTCTTGTGAGCTGAACGCAAGTCCAAACTTTTGGTTCAGGACCTATACTGGTTCCCGGTGGGTGGCTGAGACTTTGGTTCATTCTTCTTCCTGCCGGGAAATTAGAGTGACATGTGCCCATCCAAATGCCTAACAGCTACTCTCTCATTGGTTCTCCCTCTTCCCTGTCATCCTCTGCCAAATTGGCAACCTGTGCGAACCAGGAGCTTAAAGGGGCTGTCTCTCCAAGTTGGGAGATTGATAGAAAAGCAGTTGGAAAGTCAAACTGGAGCACCAGGAGAGGGGCTCTTCGTTGAGTTTTAGAAACCTTTCGTATTCACAGTGTGTCCATTCTCTAGGTTTCCCGTACACGTTATAGCTGTAGTAATATTCCCTTCAACCTGGAGAGCTGGGACCCATGGAATGGGTGCCATGCATTATTGCTTTAAAGGGTCTGCATTTGCTCACCCAATCTCACCAATCCTCTCAGTCCCAAGTGTCCAGCCTTATGCCACATCCAGCTGTCATTGTAGATAGGGTCATTCCAGGTTGCATCAGAGACCCTGAAGGAATTGTAAAGAATTTCCCTGTTTCTTTGTTCTGTTTTTGAAATTCCTTTTTAGAGTGGGTTTGAGCTGATTCTCGCTGCCATGTTTATGCCAGTCTAGACACACTTGATTCCCTTACGCAGACATATCAACACATAGGTTTTAAGATTCTTACTAGTCAGATCGATTCCTCTGCGGGAAATATGGGGTTTTGAGTCCCTTTGACTGAGGAAGGTGGAGGTCTTGTCTATTCCATAGTTGGTTTTTGGAACGGTACCTGTGCTTATATCAAACTCTGGTTTGATGCATCACCCCACCTCTCCTTCCCCCTTAAGCAGGCATAAGAGTGTTTTCTAAATGTGAGACTCTGTTCTCTTGCCTAACTCAGTTCATGTGTAGCCATGTTTACAGGATCTTCCTAAGTGATATCTTATGATAAGTTTCTTTTCCTGTGTGACTTCTTTCACTTAGAATCATCGTACCTGAATCCACTCATTTTGCTGCTACTGGTCTTATGACATTGATTTCATGGCTGAGGGATATTCCATCGTACGTATGTTCCACAATGTTTGGAACCATTTTTATATTTCCTGGGATATTTCAGGTGTACCCAGGTTGAGGTTCCTGTTAGCAGTGCAACCCTCAATTTGGGGGTGGCTCTGTCTTATGGATTTTCAGTTTTCCCAAGGTATATTCCCTAGACTGGAAGTGCCCTTGGCTCTGTAGCTCTGTTGTTTACTTGTTTTAGGGAACACAATGCACTCCTCCAGTGAGGCAGTTGGCAACTTACATCCCGCCCATCAGCATAACAAGGCTCCCTGTTCTCCAGGGCCTGTCTTGCCTTTCTGGTTTTTACACATTTTGTGGATGTCCCTTTTGACCGGTGGGAAGTGATACTTCTTTGTAGTGCAGATTTGCATTGCCCGCTTGCTTGCTTGGCCAAAAAGGGCGTATGCGTTTTCTCCTGAATATATTCAGGAGAAAACGCATACGCCCTTTTTGGCCAAGTGCATCATTGTCGAAGTTGTGCCCCTCTTCCTGTGCTTTACAGGCGATTCCAACGTACCTCTTGAAATCTGTTTCCTGCTATTCTGCCTCGCTTTCAAGTCCGCCTCGCTGCCTTCCCTCAACAGATTTTTGGACGATAGTTGGCCTTGATTACTCTGCCAGTTTGTGAATTGCTGTGCCCCTGAGCTCCATTTTTCAACTCGTTTCTTGTGAGCTGAACGCAAGTCCAAACTTTTGGTTCAGGACCTATACTGGTTCCCGGTGGGTGGCTGAGACTTTGGTTCATTCTTCTTCCTGCCGGGAAATTAGAGTGACATGTGCCCATCCAAATGCCTAACAGCTACTCTCTCATTGGTTCTCCCTCTTCCCTGTCATCCTCTGCCAAATTGGCAACCTGTGCGAACCAGGAGCTTAAAGGGGCTGTCTCTCCAAGTTGGGAGATTGATAGAAAAGCAGTTGGAAAGTCAAACCGGAGCACCAGGAGAGGGGCTCTTCGTTGAGTTTTAGAAACCTTTCGTATTCACAGTGTGTCCATTCTCTAGGTTTCCCGTACACGTTATAGCTGTAGTAATATTCCCTTCAACCTGGAGAGCTGGGACCCATGGAATGGGTGCCATGCATTATTGCTTTAAAGGGTCTGCATTTGCTCACCCAATCTCACCAATCCTCTCAGTCCCAAGTGTCCAGCCTTATGCCACATCCAGCTGTCATTGTAGATAGGGTCATTCCAGGTTGCATCAGAGACCCTGAAGGAATTGTAAAGAATTTCCCTGTTTCTTTGTTCTGTTTTTGAAATTCCTTTTTAGAGTGGGTTTGAGCTGATTCTCGCTGCCATGTTTATGCCAGTCTAGACACACTTGATTCCCTTATGCAGACATATCAACCCATAGGTTTTAAGATTCTTACTAGTCAGATCGATTCCTCTGCGGGAAATATGGGGTTTTGAGTCCCTTTGACTGAGGAAGGTGTAGGTCTTGTCTATTCCATAGTTGGTTTTTAGAACGGTACCTGTGCTTATATCAAACTCTGGTTTGATGCATCACCCCACCTCTCCTTCCCCCTTAAGCAGGCATAAGAGTGTTTTCTAAATGTGAGACTCTGTTCTCTTGCCTAACTCAGTTCATGTGTAGCCATGTTTACAGGATCTTCCTAAGTGATATCTTATGATAAGTTTCTTTTCCTGTGTGACTTCTTTCACTTAGAATCATCGTACCTGAATCCACTCATTTTGCTGCTACTGGTCTTATGACATTGATTTCATGGCTGAGGGATATTCCATCGTACGTATGTTCCACAATGTTTGGAACCATTTTTATATTTCCTGGGATATTTCAGGTGTACCCAGGTTGAGGTTCCTGTTAGCAGTGCAACCCTCAATTTGGGGGTGGCTCTGTCTTATGGATTTTCAGTTTTCCCAAGGTATATTCCCTAGACTGGAAGTGCCCTTGGCTCTGTAGCTCTGTTGTTTACTTGTTTTAGGGAACACAATGCACTCCTCCAGTGAGGCAGTTGGCAACTTACATCCCGCCCATCAGCATAACAAGGCTCCCTGTTCTCCAGGGCCTGTCTTGCCTTTCTGGTTTTTACACATTTTGTGGATGTCCCTTTTGACCGGTGGGAAGTGATACTTCTTTGTAGTGCAGATTTGCATTGCCCGCTTGCTTGCTTGGCCAAAAAGGGCGTATGCGTTTTCTCCTGAATATATTCAGGAGAAAACGCATACGCCCTTTTTGGCCAAGTGCATCATTGTCGAAGTTGTGCCCCTCTTCCTGTGCTTTACAGGCGATTCCAACGTACCTCTTGAAATCTGTTTCCTGCTATTCTGCCTCGCTTTCAAGTCCGCCTCGCTGCCTTCCCTCAACAGATTTTTGGACGATAGTTGGCCTTGATTACTCTGCCAGTTTGTGAATTGCTGTGCCCCTGAGCTCCATTTTTCAACTCGTTTCTTGTGAGCTGAACGCAAGTCCAAACTTTTGGTTCAGGACCTATACTGGTTCCCGGTGGGTGGCTGAGACTTTGGTTCATTCTTCTTCCTGCCGGGAAATTAGAGTGACATGTGCCCATCCAAATGCCTAACAGCTACTCTCTCATTGGTTCTCCCTCTTCCCTGTCATCCTCTGCCAAATTGGCAACCTGTGCGAACCAGGAGCTTAAAGGGGCTGTCTCTCCAAGTTGGGAGATTGATAGAAAAGCAGTTGGAAAGTCAAACCGGAGCACCAGGAGAGGGGCTCTTCGTTGAGTTTTAGAAACCTTTCGTATTCACAGTGTGTCCATTCTCTAGGTTTCCCGTACACGTTATAGCTGTAGTAATATTCCCTTCAACCTGGAGAGCTGGGACCCATGGAATGGGTGCCATGCATTATTGCTTTAAAGGGTCTGCATTTGCTCACCCAATCTCACCAATCCTCTCAGTCCCAAGTGTCCAGCCTTATGCCACATCCAGCTGTCATTGTAGATAGGGTCATTCCAGGTTGCATCAGAGACCCTGAAGGAATTGTAAAGAATTTCCCTGTTTCTTTGTTCTGTTTTTGAAATTCCTTTTTAGAGTGGGTTTGAGCTGATTCTCGCTGCCATGTTTATGCCAGTCTAGACACACTTGATTCCCTTATGCAGACATATCAACCCATAGGTTTTAAGATTCTTACTAGTCAGATCGATTCCTCTGCGGGAAATATGGGGTTTTGAGTCCCTTTGACTGAGGAAGGTGTAGGTCTTGTCTATTCCATAGTTGGTTTTTAGAACGGTACCTGTGCTTATATCAAACTCTGGTTTGATGCATCACCCCACCTCTCCTTCCCCCTTAAGCAGGCATAAGAGTGTTTTCTAAATGTGAGACTCTGTTCTCTTGCCTAACTCAGTTCATGTGTAGCCATGTTTACAGGATCTTCCTAAGTGATATCTTATGATAAGTTTCTTTTCCTGTGTGACTTCTTTCACTTAGAATCATCGTACCTGAATCCACTCATTTTGCTGCTACTGGTCTTATGACATTGATTTCATGGCTGAGGGATATTCCATCGTACGTATGTTCCACAATGTTTGGAACCATTTTTATATTTCCTGGGATATTTCAGGTGTACCCAGGTTGAGGTTCCTGTTAGCAGTGCAACCCTCAATTTGGGGGTGGCTCTGTCTTATGGATTTTCAGTTTTCCCAAGGTATATTCCCTAGACTGGAAGTGCCCTTGGCTCTGTAGCTCTGTTGTTTACTTGTTTTAGGGAACACAATGCACTCCTCCAGTGAGGCAGTTGGCAACTTACATCCCGCCCATCAGCATAACAAGGCTCCCTGTTCTCCAGGGCCTGTCTTGCCTTTCTGGTTTTTACACATTTTGTGGATGTCCCTTTTGACCGGTGGGAAGTGATACTTCTTTGTAGTGCAGATTTGCATTGCCCGCTTGCTTGCTTGGCCAAAAAGGGCGTATGCGTTTTCTCCTGAATATATTCAGGAGAAAACGCATACGCCCTTTTTGGCCAAGTGCATCATTGTCGAAGTTGTGCCCCTCTTCCTGTGCTTTACAGGCGATTCCAACGTACCTCTTGAAATCTGTTTCCTGCTATTCTGCCTCGCTTTCCAGTCCGCCTCGTTGCCTTCCCTCAACAGATTTTTGGACGATAGTTGGCCTTGATTACTCTGCCAGTTTGTGAATTGCTGTGCCCCTGAGCTCCATTTTTCAACTCGTTTCTTGTGAGCTGAACGCAAGTCCAAACTTTTGGTTCAGGACCTATACTGGTTCCCGGTGGGTGGCTGAGACTTTGGTTCATTCTTCTTCCTGCCGGGAAATTAGAGTGACATGTGCCCATCCAAATGCCTAACAGCTACTCTCTCATTGGTTCTCCCTCTTCCCTGTCATCCTCTGCCAAATTGGCAACCTGTGCGAACCAGGAGCTTAAAGGGGCTGTCTCTCCAAGTTGGGAGATTGATAGAAAAGCAGTTGGAAAGTCAAACTGGAGCACCAGGAGAGGGGCTCTTCGTTGAGTTTTAGAAACCTTTCGTATTCACAGTGTGTCCATTCTCTAGGTTTCCCGTACACGTTATAGCTGTAGTAATATTCCCTTCAACCTGGAGAGCTGGGACCCATGGAATGGGTGCCATGCATTATTGCTTTAAAGGGTCTGCATTTGCTCACCCAATCTCACCAATCCTCTCAGTCCCAAGTGTCCAGCCTTATGCCACATCCAGCTGTCATTGTAGATAGGGTCATTCCAGGTTGCATCAGAGACCCTGAAGGAATTGTAAAGAATTTCCCTGTTTCTTTGTTCTGTTTTTGAAATTCCTTTTTAGAGTGGGTTTGAGCTGATTCTCGCTGCCATGTTTATGCCAGTCTAGACACACTTGATTCCCTTACGCAGACATATCAACACATAGGTTTTAAGATTCTTACTAGTCAGATCGATTCCTCTGCGGGAAATATGGGGTTTTGAGTCCCTTTGACTGAGGAAGGTGGAGGTCTTGTCTATTCCATAGTTGGTTTTTGGAACGGTACCTGTGCTTATATCAAACTCTGGTTTGATGCATCACCCCACCTCTCCTTCCCCCTTAAGCAGGCATAAGAGTGTTTTCTAAATGTGAGACTCTGTTCTCTTGCCTAACTCAGTTCATGTGTAGCCATGTTTACAGGATCTTCCTAAGTGATATCTTATGATAAGTTTCTTTTCCTGTGTGACTTCTTTCACTTAGAATCATCGTACCTGAATCCACTCATTTTGCTGCTACTGGTCTTATGACATTGATTTCATGGCTGAGGGATATTCCATCGTACGTATGTTCCACAATGTTTGGAACCATTTTTATATTTCCTGGGATATTTCAGGTGTACCCAGGTTGAGGTTCCTGTTAGCAGTGCAACCCTCAATTTGGGGGTGGCTCTGTCTTATGGATTTTCAGTTTTCCCAAGGTATATTCCCTAGACTGGAAGTGCCCTTGGCTCTGTAGCTCTGTTGTTTACTTGTTTTAGGGAACACAATGCACTCCTCCAGTGAGGCAGTTGGCAACTTACATCCCGCCCATCAGCATAACAAGGCTCCCTGTTCTCCAGGGCCTGTCTTGCCTTTCTGGTTTTTACACATTTTGTGGATGTCCCTTTTGACCGGTGGGAAGTGATACTTCTTTGTAGTGCAGATTTGCATTGCCCGCTTGCTTGCTTGGCCAAAAAGGGCGTATGCGTTTTCTCCTGAATATATTCAGGAGAAAACGCATACGCCCTTTTTGGCCAAGTGCATCATTGTCGAAGTTGTGCCCCTCTTCCTGTGCTTTACAGGCGATTCCAACGTACCTCTTGAAATCTGTTTCCTGCTATTCTGCCTCGCTTTCAAGTCCGCCTCGCTGCCTTCCCTCAACAGATTTTTGGACGATAGTTGGCCTTGATTACTCTGCCAGTTTGTGAATTGCTGTGCCCCTGAGCTCCATTTTTCAACTCGTTTCTTGTGAGCTGAACGCAAGTCCAAACTTTTGGTTCAGGACCTATACTGGTTCCCGGTGGGTGGCTGAGACTTTGGTTCATTCTTCTTCCTGCCGGGAAATTAGAGTGACATGTGCCCATCCAAATGCCTAACAGCTACTCTCTCATTGGTTCTCCCTCTTCCCTGTCATCCTCTGCCAAATTGGCAACCTGTGCGAACCAGGAGCTTAAAGGGGCTGTCTCTCCAAGTTGGGAGATTGATAGAAAAGCAGTTGGAAAGTCAAACCGGAGCACCAGGAGAGGGGCTCTTCGTTGAGTTTTAGAAACCTTTCGTATTCACAGTGTGTCCATTCTCTAGGTTTCCCGTACACGTTATAGCTGTAGTAATATTCCCTTCAACCTGGAGAGCTGGGACCCATGGAATGGGTGCCATGCATTATTGCTTTAAAGGGTCTGCATTTGCTCACCCAATCTCACCAATCCTCTCAGTCCCAAGTGTCCAGCCTTATGCCACATCCAGCTGTCATTGTAGATAGGGTCATTCCAGGTTGCATCAGAGACCCTGAAGGAATTGTAAAGAATTTCCCTGTTTCTTTGTTCTGTTTTTGAAATTCCTTTTTAGAGTGGGTTTGAGCTGATTCTCGCTGCCATGTTTATGCCAGTCTAGACACACTTGATTCCCTTATGCAGACATATCAACCCATAGGTTTTAAGATTCTTACTAGTCAGATCGATTCCTCTGCGGGAAATATGGGGTTTTGAGTCCCTTTGACTGAGGAAGGTGTAGGTCTTGTCTATTCCATAGTTGGTTTTTAGAACGGTACCTGTGCTTATATCAAACTCTGGTTTGATGCATCACCCCACCTCTCCTTCCCCCTTAAGCAGGCATAAGAGTGTTTTCTAAATGTGAGACTCTGTTCTCTTGCCTAACTCAGTTCATGTGTAGCCATGTTTACAGGATCTTCCTAAGTGATATCTTATGATAAGTTTCTTTTCCTGTGTGACTTCTTTCACTTAGAATCATCGTACCTGAATCCACTCATTTTGCTGCTACTGGTCTTATGACATTGATTTCATGGCTGAGGGATATTCCATCGTACGTATGTTCCACAATGTTTGGAACCATTTTGATATTTCCTGGGATATTTCAGGTGTACCCAGGTTGAGGTTCCTGTTAGCAGTGCAACCCTCAATTTGGGGGTGGCTCTGTCTTATGGATTTTCAGTTTTCCCAAGGTATATTCCCTAGACTGGAAGTGCCCTTGGCTCTGTAGCTCTGTTGTTTACTTGTTTTAGGGAACACAATGCACTCCTCCAGTGAGGCAGTTGGCAACTTACATCCCGCCCATCAGCATAACAAGGCTCCCTGTTCTCCAGGGCCTGTCTTGCCTTTCTGGTTTTTACACATTTTGTGGATGTCCCTTTTGACCGGTGGGAAGTGATACTTCTTTGTAGTGCAGATTTGCATTGCCCGCTTGCTTGCTTGGCCAAAAAGGGCGTATGCGTTTTCTCCTGAATATATTCAGGAGAAAACGCATACGCCCTTTTTGGCCAAGTGCATCATTGTCGAAGTTGTGCCCCTCTTCCTGTGCTTTACAGGCGATTCCAACGTACCTCTTGAAATCTGTTTCCTGCTATTCTGCCTCGCTTTCCAGTCCGCCTCGTTGCCTTCCCTCAACAGATTTTTGGACGATAGTTGGCCTTGATTACTCTGCCAGTTTGTGAATTGCTGTGCCCCTGAGCTCCATTTTTCAACTCGTTTCTTGTGAGCTGAACGCAAGTCCAAACTTTTGGTTCAGGACCTATACTGGTTCCCGGTGGGTGGCTGAGACTTTGGTTCATTCTTCTTCCTGCCGGGAAATTAGAGTGACATGTGCCCATCCAAATGCCTAACAGCTACTCTCTCATTGGTTCTCCCTCTTCCCTGTCATCCTCTGCCAAATTGGCAACCTGTGCGAACCAGGAGCTTAAAGGGGCTGTCTCTCCAAGTTGGGAGATTGATAGAAAAGCAGTTGGAAAGTCAAACTGGAGCACCAGGAGAGGGGCTCTTCGTTGAGTTTTAGAAACCTTTCGTATTCACAGTGTGTCCATTCTCTAGGTTTCCCGTACACGTTATAGCTGTAGTAATATTCCCTTCAACCTGGAGAGCTGGGACCCATGGAATGGGTGCCATGCATTATTGCTTTAAAGGGTCTGCATTTGCTCACCCAATCTCACCAATCCTCTCAGTCCCAAGTGTCCAGCCTTATGCCACATCCAGCTGTCATTGTAGATAGGGTCATTCCAGGTTGCATCAGAGACCCTGAAGGAATTGTAAAGAATTTCCCTGTTTCTTTGTTCTGTTTTTGAAATTCCTTTTTAGAGTGGGTTTGAGCTGATTCTCGCTGCCATGTTTATGCCAGTCTAGACACACTTGATTCCCTTACGCAGACATATCAACACATAGGTTTTAAGATTCTTACTAGTCAGATCGATTCCTCTGCGGGAAATATGGGGTTTTGAGTCCCTTTGACTGAGGAAGGTGGAGGTCTTGTCTATTCCATAGTTGGTTTTTGGAACGGTACCTGTGCTTATATCAAACTCTGGTTTGATGCATCACCCCACCTCTCCTTCCCCCTTAAGCAGGCATGAGAGTGTTTTCTAAATGTGAGACTCTGTTCTCTTGCCTAACTCAGTTCATGTGTAGCCATGTTTACAGGATCTTCCTAAGTGATATCTTATGATAAGTTTCTTTTCCTGTGTGACTTCTTTCACTTAGAATCATCGTACCTGAATCCACTCATTTTGCTGCTACTGGTCTTATGACATTGATTTCATGGCTGAGGGATATTCCATCGTACGTATGTTCCACAATGTTTGGAACCATTTTTATATTTCCTGGGATATTTCAGGTGTACCCAGGTTGAGGTTCCTGTTAGCAGTGCAACCCTCAATTTGGGGGTGGCTCTGTCTTATGGATTTTCAGTTTTCCCAAGGTATATTCCCTAGACTGGAAGTGCCCTTGGCTCTGTAGCTCTGTTGTTTACTTGTTTTAGGGAACACAATGCACTCCTCCAGTGAGGCAGTTGGCAACTTACATCCCGCCCATCAGCATAACAAGGCTCCCTGTTCTCCAGGGCCTGTCTTGCCTTTCTGGTTTTTACACATTTTGTGGATGTCCCTTTTGACCGGTGGGAAGTGATACTTCTTTGTAGTGCAGATTTGCATTGCCCGCTTGCTTGCTTGGCCAAAAAGGGCGTATGCGTTTTCTCCTGAATATATTCAGGAGAAAACGCATACGCCCTTTTTGGCCAAGTGCATCATTGTCGAAGTTGTGCCCCTCTTCCTGTGCTTTACAGGCGATTCCAACGTACCTCTTGAAATCTGTTTCCTGCTATTCTGCCTCGCTTTCAAGTCCGCCTCGCTGCCTTCCCTCAACAGATTTTTGGACGATAGTTGGCCTTGATTACTCTGCCAGTTTGTGAATTGCTGTGCCCCTGAGCTCCATTTTTCAACTCGTTTCTTGTGAGCTGAACGCAAGTCCAAACTTTTGGTTCAGGACCTATACTGGTTCCCGGTGGGTGGCTGAGACTTTGGTTCATTCTTCTTCCTGCCGGGAAATTAGAGTGACATGTGCCCATCCAAATGCCTAACAGCTACTCTCTCATTGGTTCTCCCTCTTCCCTGTCATCCTCTGCCAAATTGGCAACCTGTGCGAACCAGGAGCTTAAAGGGGCTGTCTCTCCAAGTTGGGAGATTGATAGAAAAGCAGTTGGAAAGTCAAACCGGAGCACCAGGAGAGGGGCTCTTCGTTGAGTTTTAGAAACCTTTCGTATTCACAGTGTGTCCATTCTCTAGGTTTCCCGTACACGTTATAGCTGTAGTAATATTCCCTTCAACCTGGAGAGCTGGGACCCATGGAATGGGTGCCATGCATTATTGCTTTAAAGGGTCTGCATTTGCTCACCCAATCTCACCAATCCTCTCAGTCCCAAGTGTCCAGCCTTATGCCACATCCAGCTGTCATTGTAGATAGGGTCATTCCAGGTTGCATCAGAGACCCTGAAGGAATTGTAAAGAATTTCCCTGTTTCTTTGTTCTGTTTTTGAAATTCCTTTTTAGAGTGGGTTTGAGCTGATTCTCGCTGCCATGTTTATGCCAGTCTAGACACACTTGATTCCCTTATGCAGACATATCAACCCATAGGTTTTAAGATTCTTACTAGTCAGATCGATTCCTCTGCGGGAAATATGGGGTTTTGAGTCCCTTTGACTGAGGAAGGTGTAGGTCTTGTCTATTCCATAGTTGGTTTTTAGAACGGTACCTGTGCTTATATCAAACTCTGGTTTGATGCATCACCCCACCTCTCCTTCCCCCTTAAGCAGGCATAAGAGTGTTTTCTAAATGTGAGACTCTGTTCTCTTGCCTAACTCAGTTCATGTGTAGCCATGTTTACAGGATCTTCCTAAGTGATATCTTATGATAAGTTTCTTTTCCTGTGTGACTTCTTTCACTTAGAATCATCGTACCTGAATCCACTCATTTTGCTGCTACTGGTCTTATGACATTGATTTCATGGCTGAGGGATATTCCATCGTACGTATGTTCCACAATGTTTGGAACCATTTTTATATTTCCTGGGATATTTCAGGTGTACCCAGGTTGAGGTTCCTGTTAGCAGTGCAACCCTCAATTTGGGGGTGGCTCTGTCTTATGGATTTTCAGTTTTCCCAAGGTATATTCCCTAGACTGGAAGTGCCCTTGGCTCTGTAGCTCTGTTGTTTACTTGTTTTAGGGAACACAATGCACTCCTCCAGTGAGGCAGTTGGCAACTTACATCCCGCCCATCAGCATAACAAGGCTCCCTGTTCTCCAGGGCCTGTCTTGCCTTTCTGGTTTTTACACATTTTGTGGATGTCCCTTTTGACCGGTGGGAAGTGATACTTCTTTGTAGTGCAGATTTGCATTGCCCGCTTGCTTGCTTGGCCAAAAAGGGCGTATGCGTTTTCTCCTGAATATATTCAGGAGAAAACGCATACGCCCTTTTTGGCCAAGTGCATCATTGTCGAAGTTGTGCCCCTCTTCCTGTGCTTTACAGGCGATTCCAACGTACCTCTTGAAATCTGTTTCCTGCTATTCTGCCTCGCTTTCCAGTCCGCCTCGTTGCCTTCCCTCAACAGATTTTTGGACGATAGTTGGCCTTGATTACTCTGCCAGTTTGTGAATTGCTGTGCCCCTGAGCTCCATTTTTCAACTCGTTTCTTGTGAGCTGAACGCAAGTCCAAACTTTTGGTTCAGGACCTATACTGGTTCCCGGTGGGTGGCTGAGACTTTGGTTCATTCTTCTTCCTGCCGGGAAATTAGAGTGACATGTGCCCATCCAAATGCCTAACAGCTACTCTCTCATTGGTTCTCCCTCTTCCCTGTCATCCTCTGCCAAATTGGCAACCTGTGCGAACCAGGAGCTTAAAGGGGCTGTCTCTCCAAGTTGGGAGATTGATAGAAAAGCAGTTGGAAAGTCAAACTGGAGCACCAGGAGAGGGGCTCTTCGTTGAGTTTTAGAAACCTTTCGTATTCACAGTGTGTCCATTCTCTAGGTTTCCCGTACACGTTATAGCTGTAGTAATATTCCCTTCAACCTGGAGAGCTGGGACCCATGGAATGGGTGCCATGCATTATTGCTTTAAAGGGTCTGCATTTGCTCACCCAATCTCACCAATCCTCTCAGTCCCAAGTGTCCAGCCTTATGCCACATCCAGCTGTCATTGTAGATAGGGTCATTCCAGGTTGCATCAGAGACCCTGAAGGAATTGTAAAGAATTTCCCTGTTTCTTTGTTCTGTTTTTGAAATTCCTTTTTAGAGTGGGTTTGAGCTGATTCTCGCTGCCATGTTTATGCCAGTCTAGACACACTTGATTCCCTTACGCAGACATATCAACACATAGGTTTTAAGATTCTTACTAGTCAGATCGATTCCTCTGCGGGAAATATGGGGTTTTGAGTCCCTTTGACTGAGGAAGGTGGAGGTCTTGTCTATTCCATAGTTGGTTTTTGGAACGGTACCTGTGCTTATATCAAACTCTGGTTTGATGCATCACCCCACCTCTCCTTCCCCCTTAAGCAGGCATGAGAGTGTTTTCTAAATGTGAGACTCTGTTCTCTTGCCTAACTCAGTTCATGTGTAGCCATGTTTACAGGATCTTCCTAAGTGATATCTTATGATAAGTTTCTTTTCCTGTGTGACTTCTTTCACTTAGAATCATCGTACCTGAATCCACTCATTTTGCTGCTACTGGTCTTATGACATTGATTTCATGGCTGAGGGATATTCCATCGTACGTATGTTCCACAATGTTTGGAACCATTTTTATATTTCCTGGGATATTTCAGGTGTACCCAGGTTGAGGTTCCTGTAAGCAGTGCAGCCCTCAATTTGGGGGTGGCTCTGTCTTATGGATTTTCAGTTTTCCCAAGGTATATTCCCTAGACTGGAAGTGCCCTTGGCTCTGTAGCTCTGTTGTTTACTTGTTTTAGGGAACACAATGCACTCCTCCAGTGAGGCAGTTGGCAACTTACATCCCGCCCATCAGCATAACAAGGCTCCCTGTTCTCCAGGGCCTGTCTTGCCTTTCTGGTTTTTACACATTTTGTGGATGTCCCTTTTGACCGGTGGGAAGTGATACTTCTTTGTAGTGCAGATTTGCATTGCCCGCTTGCTTGCTTGGCCAAAAAGGGCGTATGCGTTTTCTCCTGAATATATTCAGGAGAAAACGCATACGCCCTTTTTGGCCAAGTGCATCATTGTTGAAGTTGTGCCCCTCTTCCTGTGCTTTACAGGCGATTCCAACGTACCTCTTGAAATCTGTTTCCTGCTATTCTGCCTCGCTTTCAAGTCCGCCTCGTTGCCTTCCCTCAACAGATTTTTGGACGATAGTTGGCCTTGATTACTCTGCCAGTTTGTGAATTGCTGTGCCCCTGAGCTCCATTTTTCAACTCGTTTCTTGTGAGCTGAACGCAAGTCCAAACTTTTGGTTCAGGACCTATACTGGTTCCCGGTGGGTGGCTGAGACTTTGGTTCATTCTTCTTCCTGCCGGGAAATTAGAGTGACATGTGCCCATCCAAATGCCTAACAGCTACTCTCTCATTGGTTCTCCCTCTTCCCTGTCATCCTCTGCCAAATTGGCAAACTGTGCGAACCAGGAGCTTAAAGGGGCTGTCTCTCCAAGTTGGGAGATTGATAGAAAAGCAGTTGGAAAGTCAAACCGGAGCACCAGGAGAGGGGCTCTTCGTTGAGTTTTAGAAACCTTTCGTATTCACAGTGTGTCCATTCTCTAGGTTTCCCGTACACGTTATAGCTGTAGTAATATTCCCTTCAACCTGGAGAGCTGGGACCCATGGAATGGGTGCCATGCATTATTGCTTTAAAGGGTCTGCATTTGCTCACCCAATCTCACCAATCCTCTCAGTCCCAAGTGTCCAGCCTTATGCCACATCCAGCTGTCATTGTAGATAGGGTCATTCCAGGTTGCATCAGAGACCCTGAAGGAATTGTAAAGAATTTCCCTGTTTCTTTGTTCTGTTTTTGAAATTCCTTTTTAGAGTGGGTTTGAGCTGATTCTCGCTGCCATGTTTATGCCAGTCTAGACACACTTGATTCCCTTACGCAGACATATCAACACATAGGTTTTAAGATTCTTACTAGTCAGATCGATTCCTCTGCGGGAAATATGGGGTTTTGAGTCCCTTTCACTGAGGAAGGTGTAGGTCTTGTCTATTCCATAGTTGGTTTTTGGAACGGTACCTGTGCTTATATCAAACTCTGGTTTGATGCATCACCCCACCTCTCCTTCCCCCTTAAGCAGGCATAAGAGTGTTTTCTAAATGTGAGACTCTGTTCTCTTGCCTAACTCAGTTCATGTGTAGCCATGTTTACAGGATCTTCCTAAGTGATATCTTATGATAAGTTTCTTTTCCTGTGTGACTTCTTTCACTTAGAATCATCGTACCTGAATCCACTCATTTTGCTGCTACTAGTCTTATGACATTGATTTCATGGCTGAGGGATATTCCATCGTACGTATGTTCCACAATGTTTGGAACCATTTTTATATTTCCTGGGATATTTCAGGTGTACCCACGTTGAGGTTCCTGTTAGCAGTGCAACCCTCAATTTGGGGGTGGCTCTGTCTTATGGATTTTCAGTTTTCCCAAGGTATATTCCCTAGACTGGAAGTGCCCTTGGCTCTGTAGCTCTGTTGTTTACTTGTTTTAGGGAACACAATGCACTCCTCCAGTGAGGCAGTTGGCAACTTACATCCCGCCCATCAGCATAACAAGGCTCCCTGTTCTCCAGGGCCTGTCTTGCCTTTCTGGTTTTTACACATTTTGTGGATGTCCCTTTTGACCGGTGGGAAGTGATACTTCTTTGTAGTGCAGATTTGCATTGCCCGCTTGCTTGCTTGGCCAAAAAGGGCGTATGCGTTTTCTCCTGAATATATTCAGGAGAAAACGCATACGCCCTTTTTGGCCAAGTGCATCATTGTCGAAGTTGTGCCCCTCTTCCTGTGCTTTACAGGCGATTCCAACGTACCTCTTGAAATCTGTTTCCTGCTATTCTGCCTCGCTTTCAAGTCCGCCTCGCTGCCTTCCCTCAACAGATTTTTGGACGATAGTTGGCCTTGATTACTCTGCCAGTTTGTGAATTGCTGTGCCCCTGAGCTCCATTTTTCAACTCGTTTCTTGTGAGCTGAACGCAAGTCCAAACTTTTGGTTCAGGACCTATACTGGTTCCCGGTGGGTGGCTGAGACTTTGGTTCATTCTTCTTCCTGCCGGGAAATTAGAGTGACATGTGCCCATCCAAATGCCTAACAGCTACTCTCTCATTGGTTCTCCCTCTTCCCTGTCATCCTCTGCCAAATTGGCAACCTGTGCGAACCAGGAGCTTAAAGGGGCTGTCTCTCCAAGTTGGGAGATTGATAGAAAAGCAGTTGGAAAGTCAAACCGGAGCACCAGGAGAGGGGCTCTTCGTTGAGTTTTAGAAACCTTTCGTATTCACAGTGTGTCCATTCTCTAGGTTTCCCGTACACGTTATAGCTGTAGTAATATTCCCTTCAACCTGGAGAGCTGGGACCCATGGAATGGGTGCCATGCATTATTGCTTTAAAGGGTCTGCATTTGCTCACCCAATCTCACCAATCCTCTCAGTCCCAAGTGTCCAGCCTTATGCCACATCCAGCTGTCATTGTAGATAGGGTCATTCCAGGTTGCATCAGAGACCCTGAAGGAATTGTAAAGAATTTCCCTGTTTCTTTGTTCTGTTTTTGAAATTCCTTTTTAGAGTGGGTTTGAGCTGATTCTCGCTGCCATGTTTATGCCAGTCTAGACACACTTGATTCCCTTATGCAGACATATCAACCCATAGGTTTTAAGCTTCTTACTAGTCAGATCGATTCCTCTGCGGGAAATATGGGGTTTTGAGTCCCTTTGACTGAGGAAGGTGTAGGTCTTGTCTATTCCATAGTTGGTTTTTAGAACGGTACCTGTGCTTATATCAAACTCTGGTTTGATGCATCACCCCACCTCTCCTTCCCCCTTAAGCAGGCATAAGAGTGTTTTCTAAATGTGAGACTCTGTTCTCTTGCCTAACTCAGTTCATGTGTAGCCATGTTTACAGGATCTTCCTAAGTGATATCTTATGATAAGTTTCTTTTCCTGTGTGACTTCTTTCACTTAGAATCATCGTACCTGAATCCACTCATTTTGCTGCTACTGGTCTTATGACATTGATTTCATGGCTGAGGGATATTCCATCGTACGTAAGTTCCACAATGTTTGGAACCATTTTTATATTTCCTGGGATATTTCAGGTGTACCCAGGTTGAGGTTCTTGTAAGCAGTGCAGCCCTCAATTTGGGGGTGGCTCTGTCTTATGGATTTTCAGTTTTCCCAAGGTATATTCCCTAGACTGGAAGTGCCCTTGGCTCTGTAGCTCTGTTGTTTACTTGTTTTAGGGAACACAATGCACTCCTCCAGTGAGGCAGTTGGCAACTTACATCCCGCCCATCAGCATAACAAGGCTCCCTGTTCTCCAGGGCCTGTCTTGCCTTTCTGGTTTTTACACATTTTGTGGATGTCCCTTTTGACCGGTGGGAATTGATACTTCTTTGTAGTGCAGATTTGCATTGCCCGCTTGCTTGCTTGGCCAAAAAGGGCGTATGCGTTTTCTCCTGAATATATTCAGGAGAAAACGCATACGCCCTTTTTGGCCAAGTGCATCATTGTCGAAGTTGTGCCCCTCTTCCTGTGCTTTACAGGCGATTCCAACGTACCTCTTGAAATCTGTTTCCTGCTATTCTGCCTCGCTTTCCAGTCCGCCTCGTTGCCTTCCCTCAACAGATTTTTGGACGATAGTTGGCCTTGATTACTCTGCCAGTTTGTGAATTGCTGTGCCCCTGAGCTCCATTTTTCAACTCGTTTCTTGTGAGCTGAACGCAAGTCCAAACTTTTGGTTCAGGACCTATACTGGTTCCCGGTGGGTGGCTGAGACTTTGGTTCATTCTTCTTCCTGCCGGGAAATTAGAGTGACATGTGCCCATCCAAATGCCTAACAGCTACTCTCTCATTGGTTCTCCCTCTTCCCTGTCATCCTCTGCCAAATTGGCAACCTGTGCGAACCAGGAGCTTAAAGGGGCTGTCTCTCCAAGTTGGGAGATTGATAGAAAAGCAGTTGGAAAGTCAAACTGGAGCACCAGGAGAGGGGCTCTTCGTTGAGTTTTAGAAACCTTTCGTATTCACAGTGTGTCCATTCTCTAGGTTTCCCGTACACGTTATAGCTGTAGTAATATTCCCTTCAACCTGGAGAGCTGGGACCCATGGAATGGGTGCCATGCATTATTGCTTTAAAGGGTCTGCATTTGCTCACCCAATCTCACCAATCCTCTCAGTCCCAAGTGTCCAGCCTTATGCCACATCCAGCTGTCATTGTAGATAGGGTCATTCCAGGTTGCATCAGAGACCCTGAAGGAATTGTAAAGAATTTCCCTGTTTCTTTGTTCTGTTTTTGAAATTCCTTTTTAGAGTGGGTTTGAGCTGATTCTCGCTGCCATGTTTATGCCAGTCTAGACACACTTGATTCCCTTACGCAGACATATCAACACATAGGTTTTAAGATTCTTACTAGTCAGATCGATTCCTCTGCGGGAAATATGGGGTTTTGAGTCCCTTTGACTGAGGAAGGTGGAGGTCTTGTCTATTCCATAGTTGGTTTTTGGAACGGTACCTGTGCTTATATCAAACTCTGGTTTGATGCATCACCCCACCTCTCCTTCCCCCTTAAGCAGGCATGAGAGTGTTTTCTAAATGTGAGACTCTGTTCTCTTGAATAACTCAGTTCATGTGTAGCCATGTTTACAGGATCTTCCTAAGTGATATCTTATGATAAGTTTCTTTTCCTGTGTGACTTCTTTCACTTAGAATCATCGTACCTGAATCCACTCATTTTGCTGCTACTGGTCTTATGACATTGATTTCATGGCTGAGGGATATTCCATCGTACGTATGTTCCACAATGTTTGGAACCATTTTTATATTTCCTGGGATATTTCAGGTGTACCCAGGTTGAGGTTCCTGTTAGCAGTGCAGCCCTCAATTTGGGGGTGCCTCTGTCTTATGGATTTTCAGTTTTCCCAAGGTATATTCCCTAGACTGGAAGTGCCCTTGGCTTTGTAGCTCTGTTGTTTACTTGTTTTAGGGAACACAATGCACTCCTCCAGTGAGGCAGTTGGCAACTTACATCCCGCCCATCAGCATAACAAGGCTCCCTGTTCTCGAGGGCCTGTCTTGCCTTTCTGGTTTTTACACATTTTGTGGATGTCCCTTTTGACCGGTGGGAAGTGATACTTCTTTGTAGTGCAGATTTGCATTGCCCGCTTGCTTGCTTGGCCAAAAAGGGCGTATTCGTTTTCTCCTGAATATATTCAGGAGAAAACGCATACGCCCTTTTTGGCCAAGTGCATCATTGTTGAAGTTGTGCCCCTCTTCCTGTGCTTTACAGGCGATTCCAACGTACCTCTTGAAATCTGTTTCCTGCTATTCTGCCTCGCTTTCAAGTCCGCCTCGTTGCCTTCCCTCAACAGATTTTTGGACGATAGTTGGCCTTGATTACTCTGCCAGTTTGTGAATTGCTGTGCCCCTGAGCTCCATTTTTCAACTCGTTTCTTGTGAGCTGAACGCAAGTCCAAACTTTTGGTTCAGAACCTATACTGGTTCCCGGTGGGTGGCTGAGACTTTGGTTCATTCTTCTTCCTGCCGGGAAATTAGAGTGACATGTGCCCATCCAAATGCCTAACAGCTACTCTCTCATTGGTTCTCCCTCTTCCCTGTCATCCTCTGCCAAATTGGCAAACTGTGCGAACCAGGAGCTTAAAGGGGCTGTCTCTCCAAGTTGGGAGATTGATAGAAAAGCAGTTGGAAAGTCAAACCGGAGCACCAGGAGAGGGGCTCTTCGTTGAGTTTTAGAAACCTTTCGTATTCACAGTGTGTCCATTCTCTAGGTTTCCCGTACACGTTATAGCTGTAGTAATATTCCCTTCAACCTGGAGAGCTGGGACCCATGGAATGGGTGCCATGCATTATTGCTTTAAAGGGTCTGCATTTGCTCACCCAATCTCACCAATCCTCTCAGTCCCAAGTGTCCAGCCTTATGCCACATCCAGCTGTCATTGTAGATAGGGTCATTCCAGGTTGCATCAGAGACCCTGAAGGAATTGTAAAGAATTTCCCTGTTTCTTTGTTCTGTTTTTGAAATTCCTTTTTAGAGTGGGTTTGAGCTGATTCTCGCTGCCATGTTTATGCCAGTCTAGACACACTTGATTCCCTTACGCAGACATATCAACACATAGGTTTTAAGATTCTTACTAGTCAGATCGATTCCTCTGCGGGAAATATGGGGTTTTGAGTCCCTTTGACTGAGGAAGGTGTAGGTCTTGTCTATTCCATAGTTGGTTTTTGGAACGGTACCTGTGCTTATATCAAACTCTGGTTTGATGCATCACCCCACCTCTCCTTCCCCCTTAAGCAGGCATAAGAGTGTTTTCTAAATGTGAGACTCTGTTCTCTTGCCTAACTCAGTTCATGTGTAGCCATGTTTACAGGATCTTCCTAAGTGATATCTTATGATAAGTTTCTTTTCCTGTGTGACTTCTTTCACTTAGAATCATCGTACCTGAATCCACTCATTTTGCTGCTACTGGTCTTATGACATTGATTTCATGGCTGAGGGATATTCCATCGTACGTATGTTCCACAATGTTTGGAACCATTTTTATGTTTCCTGGGATATTTCAGGTGTACCCAGGTTGAGGTTCCTGTTAGCAGTGCAGCCCTCAATTTGGGGGTGGCTCTGTCTTATGGATTTTCAGTTTTCCCAAGGTATATTCCCTAGACTGGAAGTGCCCTTGGCTCTGTAGCTCTGTTGTTTACTTGTTTTAGGGAACACAATGCACTCCTCCAGTGAGGCAGTTGGCAACTTACATCCCGCCCATCAGCATAACAAGGCTCCCTGTTCTCCAGGGCCTGTCTTGCCTTTCTGGTTTTTACACATTTTGTGGATGTCCCTTTTGACCGGTGGGAAGTGATACTTCTTTGTAGTGCAGATTTGCATTGCCCGCTTGCTTGCTTGGCCAAAAAGGGCGTATGCGTTTTCTCCTGAATATATTCAGGAGAAAACGCATACGCCCTTTTTGGCCAAGTGCATCATTGTCGAAGTTGTGCCCCTCTTCCTGTGCTTTACAGGCGATTCCAACATACCTCTTGAAATCTGTTTCCTGCTATTCTGCCTCGCTTTCAAGTCCGCCTCGTTGCCTTCCCTCAACAGATTTTTGGACGATAGTTGGCCTTGATTACTCTGCCAGTTTGTGAACTGCTGTGCCCCTGAGCTCCATTTTTCAACTCGTGTTTTGTGAGCTGAACGCAAGTCCAAACTTTTGGTTCAGGACCTATACTGGTTCCCGGTGGGTGGCTGAGACTTTGGTTCATTCTTCTTCCTGCCGGGAAATTAGAGTGACATGTGCCCATCCAAATGCCTAACAGCTACTCTCTCATTGGTTCTCCCTCTTCCCTTTCATCCTCTGCCAAATTGGCAACCTGTGCGAACCAGGAGCTTAAAGGGGCTGTCTCTCCAAGTTGGGAGATTGATAGGAAAGCAGTTGGAATGTCAAACCGGAGCACCAGGAGAGGGGCTCTTCGTTGAGTTTTAGAAACCTTTCGTATTCACAGTGTGTCCATTCTCTAGGTTTCCCGTACACGTTATAGCTGTAGTAATATTCCCTTCAACATGGAGAGCTGGGACCCATGGAATGGGTGTCATGCATTATTGCTTTAAAGGGTCTGCATTTGCTCACCCAATCTCACCAATCCTCTCAGTCCCAAGTATCCAGCCTTATGCCACATCCAGCTGTCATTGTAGATAGGGTCATTCCAGGTTGCATCAGAGACCCTGAAGGAATTGTAAAGAATTTCCCTGTTTCTTTGTTCTGTTTTTGAAATTCCTTTTTAGAGTGGGTTTGAGCTGATTCTCGCTGCCATGTTTATGCCAGTCTAGACACACTTGATTCCCTTACGCAGACATATCAACACATAGGTTTTAAGATTCTTACTAGTCAGATAGATTCCTCTGTAGGAAATATGGGGTTTTGAGTCCCTTTGACTGAGGAAGGTGTAGGTCTTGTCTATTCCATAGTTGGTTTTTGGAACGGTACCTGTGCTTATATCAAACTCTGGTTTGATGCATCACCCCACCTCTCCTTCCCCCTTAAGCAGGCATAAGAGTGTTTTCTAAATGTGAGACTCTGTTCTCTTGCCTAACTCAGTTCATGTGTAGCCATGTTTACAGGATCTTCCTAAGTGATATCTTATGATAAGTTTCTTTTCCTGTGTGACTTCTTTCACTTAGAATCATCGTACCTGTATCCACTCATTTTGCTGCTACTGGTCTTATGACATTGATTTCATGGCTGAGGGATATTCCATCGTACGTAAGTTCCACAATGTTTGGAACCATTTTTATATTTCCTGGGATATTTCAGGTGTACCCAGGTTGAGGTTCTTGTAAGCAGTGCAGCCCTCAATTTGGGGGTGGCTCTGTCTTATGGATTTTCAGTTTTCCCAAGGTATATTCCCTAGACTGGAAGTGCCCTTGGCTCTGTAGCTCTGTTGTTTACTTGTTTTAGGGAACACAATGCACTCCTCCAGTGAGGCAGTTGGCAACTTACATCCCGCCCATCAGCATAACAAGGCTCCCTGTTCTCCAGGGCCTGTCTTGCCTTTCTGGTTTTTACACATTTTGTGGATGTCCCTTTTGACCGGTGGGAAGTGATACTTCTTTGTAGTGCAGATTTGCATTGCCCGCTTGCTTGCTTGGCCAAAAAGGGCGTATGCGTTTTCTCCTGAATATATTCAGGAGAAAACGCATACGCCCTTTTTGGCCAAGTGCATCATTGTCGAAGTTGTGCCCCTCTTCCTGTGCTTTACAGGCGATTCCAACGTACCTCTTGAAATCTGTTTCCTGCTATTCTGCCTCGCTTTCCAGTCCGCCTCGTTGCCTTCCCTCAACAGATTTTTGGACGATAGTTGGCCTTGATTACTCTGCCAGTTTGTGAATTGCTGTGCCCCTGAGCTCCATTTTTCAACTCGTTTCTTGTGAGCTGAACGCAAGTCCAAACTTTTGGTTCAGGACCTATACTGGTTCCCGGTGGGTGGCTGAGACTTTGGTTAATTCTTCTTCCTGCTGGGAAATTAGAGTGACATGTGCCCATCCAAATGCCTAACAGCTACTCTCTCATTGGTTCTCCCTCTTCCCTGTCATCCTCTGCCAAATTGGCAACCTGTGCGAACCAGGAGCTTAAAGGGGCTGTCTCTCCAAGTTGGGAGATTGATAGGAAAGCAGTTGGAAAGTCAAACCGGAGCACCAGGAGAGGGGCTCTTCGTTGAGTTTTAGAAACCTTTCGTATTCACAGTGTGTCCATTCTCTAGGTTTCCGTACACGTTATAGCTGTAGTAATATTCCCTTCAACATGGAGAGCTGGGACCCATGGAATGGGTGCCATGCATTATTGCTTTAAAGGGTCTGCATTTGCTCACCCAATCTCACCAATCCTCTCAGTCCCAAGTGTCCAGCCTTATGCCACATCCAGCTGTCATTGTAGATAGGGTCATTCCAGGTTGCATCAGAGACCCTGAAGGAATTGTAAAGAATTTCCCTGTTTCTTTGTTCTCTTTTTGAAATTCCTTTTTAGAGTGGGTTTGAGCTGATTCTCGCTGCCATGTTTATGCCAGTCTAGACACACTTGATTCCCTTACGCAGACATATCAACACATAGGTTTTAAGATTCTTACTAGTCAGATCGATTCCTCTGTGGGAAATATGGGGTTTTGAGTCCCTTTGACTGAGGAAGGTGTAGGTCTTGTCTATTCCATAGTTGGTTTTTGGAACGGTACCTGTGCTTATATCAAACTCTGGTTTGATGCATCACCCCACCTCTCCTTCCCCCTTAAGCAGGCATAAGAGTGTTTTCTAAATGTGAGACTCTGTTCTCTTGCCTAACTCAGTTCATGTGTAGCCATGTTTACAGGATTTTCCTAAGTGATATCTTATGATAAGTTTCTTTTCCTGTGTGACTTCTTTCACTTAGAATCATCGTACCTGAATCCACTCATTTTGCTGCTACTGGTCTTATGACATTGATTTCATGGCTGAGGGATATTCCATCGTACGTATGTTCCACAATGTTTGGAACCATTTTTATATTTCCTGGGATATTTCAGGTGTACCCAGGTTGAGGTTCCTGTAAGCAGTGCAGCCCTCAATTTGGGGGTGGCTCTGTCTTATGGATTTTCAGTTTTCCCAAGGTATATTCCCTAGACTGGAAGTGCCCTTGGCTCTGTAGCTCTGTTGTTTACTTGTTTTAGGGAACACAATGCACTCCTCCAGTGAGGCAGTTGGCAACTTACATCCCGCCCATCAGCATAACAAGGCTCCCTGTTCTCCAGGGCCTGTCTTGCCTTTCTGGTTTTTACACATTTTGTGGATGTCCCTTTTGACCGGTGGGAAGTGATACTTCTTTGTAGTGCAGATTTGCATTGCCCGCTTGCTTGCTTGGCCAAAAAGGGCGTATGCATTTTCTCCTGAATATATTCAGGAGAAAACGCATACGCCCTTTTTGGCCAAGTGCATCATTGTCGAAGTTGTGCCCCTCTTCCTGTGCTTTACAGGTGATTCCAACGTACATCTTGAAATCTGTTTCCTGCTATTCTGCCTCGCTTTCAAGTCCGCCTCGTTGCCTTCCCTCAACAGATTTTTGGACGATAGTTGGCCTTGATTACTCTGCCAGTTTGTGAATTGCTGTGCCCCTGAGCTCCATTTTTCAACTCGTTTCTTGTGAGCTGAACGCAAGTCCAAACTTTTGGTTCAGGACCTATACTGGTTCCCGGTGGGTGGCTGAGACTTTGGTTAATTCTTCTTCCTGCCGGGAAATTAGAGTGACATGTGCCCATCCAAATGCCTAACAGCTACTCTCTCATTGGTTCTCCCTCTTCCCTGTCATCCTCTGCCAAATTGGCAACCTGTGCGAACCAGGAGCTTAAAGGGGCTGTCTCTCCAAGTTGGGAGATTGATAGAAAAGCAGTTGGAAAGTCAAACCGGAGCACCAGGAGAGGGGCTCTTCGTTGAGTTTTAGAAACCTTTCGTATTCACAGTGTGTCCATTCTCTAGGTTTCCCGTACACGTTATAGCTGTAGTAATATTCCCTTCAACCTGGAGAGCTGGGACCCATGGAATGGGTGCCATGCATTATTGCTTTAAAGGGTCTGCATTTGCTCACCCAATCTCACCAATCCTCTCAGTCCCAAGTATCCAGCCTTATGCCACATCCAGCTGTCATTGTAGATAGGGTCATTCCAGGTTGCATCAGAGACCCTGAAGGAATTGTAAAGAATTTCCCTGTTTCTTTGTTCTGTTTTTGAAATTCCTTTTTAGAGTGGGTTTGAGCTGATTCTCGCTGCCATGTTTATGCCAGTCTAGACACACTTGATTCCCTTACGCAGACATATCAACACATAGGTTTTAAGATTCTTACTAGTCAGATCGATTCCTCTGCGGGAAATATGGGGTTTTGAGTCCCTTTGACTGAGGAAGGTGTAGGTCTTGTCTATTCCATAGTTGGTTTTTGGAACGGTACCTGTGCTTATATCAAACTCTGGTTTGATGCATCACCCCACCTCTCCTTCCCCCTTAAGCAGGCATAAGAGTGTTTTCTAAATGTGAGACTCTGTTCTCTTGCCTAACTCAGTTCATGTGTAGCCATGTTTACAGGATCTTCCTAAGTGATATCTTATGATAAGTTTCTTTTCCTGTGTGACTTCTTTCACTTAGAATCATCGTACCTGAATCCACTCATTTTGCTGCTACTGGTATTATGACATTGATTTCGTGGCTGAGGGATATTCCATCGTACGTAAGTTCCACAATGTTTGGAACCATTTTTATATTTCCTGGGATATTTCAGGTGTACCCAGGTTGAGGTTCCTGTAAGCAGTGCAGCCCTCAATTTGGGGGTGCCTCTGTCTTATGGATTTTCAGTTTCCCCAAGGTATATTCCCTAGACTGGAAGTGCCCTTGGCTTTGTAGCTCTGTTGTTTACTTGTTTTAGGGAACACAATGCACTCCTCCAGTGAGGCAGTTGGCAACTTACATCCCGCCCATCAGCATAACAAGGCTCCCTGTTCTCCAGGGCCTGTCTTGCCTTTCTGGTTTTTACACATTTTGTGGATGTCCCTTTTGACCGGTGGGAAGTGATACTTCTTTGTAGTGCAGATTTGCATTGCCCGCTTGCTTGCTTGGCCAAAAAGGGCGTATACGTTTTCTCCTGAATATATTCAGGAGAAAACGCATACGCCCTTTTTGGCCAAGTGCATCATTGTTGAAGTTGTGCCCCTCTTCCTGTGCTTTACAGGCGATTCCAACGTACCTCTTGAAATCTGTTTCCTGCTATTCTGCCTCGCTTTCAAGTCCGCCTCGTTGCCTTCCCTCAACAGATTTTTGGACGATAGTTGGCCTTGATTACTCTGCCAGTTTGTGAATTGCTCTGCCCCTGAGCTCCATTTTTCAACTCGTTTCTTGTGAGCTGAACGCAAGTCCAAACTTTTGGTTCAGGACCTATACTGGTTCCCGGTGGGTGGCTGAGACTTTGGTTCATTCTTCTTCCTGCCGGGAAATTAGAGTGACATGTGCCCATCCAAATGCCTAACAGCTACTCTCTCATTGGTTCTCCCTCTTCCCTTTCATCCTCTGCCAAATTGGCAACCTGTGCGAACCAGGAGCTTAAAGGGGCTGTCTCTCCAAGTTGGGAGATTGATAGGAAAGCAGTTGGAATGTCAAACCGGAGCACCAGGAGAGGGGCTCTTCGTTGAGTTTTAGAAACCTTTCGTATTCACAGTGTG